>NC_091977.1:151921003-153238841 GCF_044704955.1 Pristiophorus japonicus | reverse complement strand
AGGGAGGGGGAGAGAGGAGGGAGGGATGGGGAGAGAGAGGGGGATGGGGGGAGAGAGAGAGAGGGGGGTGGCGGGGGAGAGAGAGGGGTGGGGGAAGAGAGGGAGAGGGTGGGGGAGAGAGAGAGAGAGAGAGAGATGGAAGGGGTGGGAGAAACATAGAAACACAGAAAATAGGTGCAGGAGTAGGCCATTCGGCCCTTCTAGCCTGCACCGCCATTCAATGAGTTCATGGCTGAACATGCAACTTCAGTACCCCATTCCTGCTTTCTCGCCATACCCCTTGATCCCCCAAGTAGTAAGGACTTCATCTAACTCCTTTTTGAATATATTTAGTGAATTGGCCTCAACAACTTTCTGTGGTAGAGAATTCCACAGGTTCACCACTCTCTGGATGAAGAAATTCCTCCTCATCTTGGTCCTAAATGGCTTACCCCTTATCCTTAGACTGTGTCCCCTGGATCTGGACTTCCCCAACATTGGGAACATTCTTCCTGCATCTAACCTGTCTAACCCCGTCAGAATTTTAAACGTTTCTATGAGGTCCCCTCTCATTCTTCTGAACTCCAGTGAATACAAGCCCAGTTGATCTAGTCTTTCTTGATAGGTCAGTCCCGCCATCCTGGGAATCAGCCTGGTGAACCTTCGCTGCACTCCCTCAATAGCAAGAATGTCCTTCCTCAGGTTAGGAGACCAAAACTGTACACAATACTCCAGGTGTGGCCTCACCAAGGCCCTGTACAACTGTAGCAACACCTCCCTGCCCCTGTACTCCAATCCCCTCGCTATGAAGGCCAACATGCCATTTGCTTTCTTAATCGCCTGCTGTACCTGCATGCCAACCTTCAATGATTGATGTACCATGACACCCAGGTCTCTTTGCACCTCCCCTTTTCCTAATCTGTCACCATTCAGATAATAGTCTGTCTCTCTGTTTTTACCACCAAAGTGGATAACCTCACATTTATCCACATTATACTTCATCTGCCATGCATTTGCCCACTCACCTAACCTATCCAAGTCGCTCTGCAGCCTCATAGCATCCTCCTCGCAGCTCACACTGCCACCCAACTTAGTGTCATCCGCAAATTTGGAGATACTACATTTAATCCCCTCGTCTAAATCATTAATGTACAGTGTAAACAGCTGGGGCCCCAGCACAGAACCTTGCGGTACCCCACTAGTCACTGCCTTCCATTCTGAAAAGTCCCCATTTACTCCTACTCTTTGCTTCCTGTCTGACAACCAGTTCTCAATCCATGTCAGCACACTACCCCCAATCCCATGTGCTTTAACTTTTCACATTAATCTCTTGTGTGGGATCTTGTCGAAAGCCTTCTGAAAGTCCAAATATACCACATCAACTGGTTCTCCCTTGTCCACTCTACTGGAAACATCCTCAAAAAATTCTAGAAGATTTGTCAAGCATGATTTCCCTTTCACAAATCCATGCTGACTTGGACCTATCATATCACCTCTTTCCAAATGCACTGCTATGACATCCTTAATAATTGATTCCATCATTTTACACACTACCGATGTCAGGCTGACCGGTCTATAATTCCCTGTTATCTCTCCCTCCTTTTTTAAAAAGTGGGGTTACATTGGCTACCCTCCACTCCATAGGAACTGATCCTAAGATCCTAGGAGAGAGAGAGCGAGAGGGGGGTGGGTGGGAGAGAGAGAGAGAGAGAGAGCGAGAGGGGGGTGGGGGGGGGAGAGAGAGAGAGAGAGAGGGGGTGGTGGGGGAGAGAGAGAGAGAGGGGGGGTGGGGGAGAGAGAGAGAGGGCAGTTGGGGGAGGGAGGGAGAGAGAGAGAGAGAGGGGGGTGGGAGAGAGAGAGAGAGAGAGAGAGAGAGGGAGTTGGGGGAGAGGGGGTGGGGGAGAGAGAGAGAGAGAGAGAGGTCAGTTGGGGGAGGGGGGCGGGAGAGAGAGAGAGAGAGGGGGTGGGGGAGAGAGAGTGAGTGGGGTGGGGGAGAGAGAGGGGGGCTGGGAGAGGGAGAGAGGGGGCTGGGAGAGAGTGAGGGGGGTGGGAGAGTGAGAGAGAGGGGGAGGGAGTGGGGGAGAGCTAGTGAGGGGGAGTGGGGGGGTGGGAAAGAGGGAGGGGTGGATGGGAGAGAGAGAGTAGGGGAGAGAGAGTGAGGGGGAGGGGGGGGAGAGAGAGAGAGAGAGAGAGGGAGGGGTGGGAAAGAGGGAGGCTGCGAGGGCACGGCAGCCCCTCACAGTGTTGGGTGGGTGCTCGCAGGGTGCAATCTCTCGATGGTAAATAAAGTCTTGATAGATGTTCTTCTGGTGGGGGGAGAAGATGTCTTCACCCAGGATAGCTGGAACTACCCAGGCACCGTCCTCCACCAGGTCTCAACGATGTTAAGGGAAACAAAGAACTTCACCCAGGCAGCCCCAATTATCCTGGGCCAGATGATGGTGGAGGGCTGCTTTTTGTGGTATGTGGGGCCTAGTTATACGCAAGAACCCCCCATGCTTACACACACGCACCCCCCACGATGTGCTCGCCTTTTATTAATCTTCTTTCCTCCCTCCACCTATAAAACAAAGTTTTTTGTGGAGAATGTATCAATACACCCACCTGTAGATTGTTGTAGATGGCTCCCCCTCCTTGCACACAGATGATGCAACTTTTTTTTTTCTCCCCTCTCTCCAATTCTGTGGCAGCAGTGTTATAGCCCTTGCTCTCCTCCTCCCTCAAGTTGTTGAAACAGCAGGTCTCTTCCTCCTCTCCTGGAAGCTCACTCTCTTTTTGCAGACAGCAGCAGCAGTTGCACCTCCTTCTCCCACAAGCTCTCAGCTCCAAGCCCCTCCACAACAGCTCTACCAACTCTTTTAGAGGAGACAAAATAAAACATTTAAATCAACTACCCCCCAATCTGGGGGGCCACTCCAAACATTTTCCAATGCCCTTTTTTTTTGTATTTTTGTAGGTTTTTTGGGCATTAAAATCATATATTTTACAAGTGCCCCCTATAAAAGGGGAGGGAGACACTAAAACCCGGCAATGAAAACAAATTAAACTTTAAAACATACAACAGCTCTACCAATCTATGAGCATACTAACAGGTGCATACTTACACTACATCACAGAAAGTAACCATATTGCAAATTTTACACCCTAAGCTACTTACAAGTTCGAAGAAGAAGGCAGCATAAAAGAGTCTCAGCTGTTTTTCAAAAAATAATCTAAATTGAAGGCATCTAGTTTTATGGCCTGTGTTAAACCATATTATCTTACAACTCATGAGCATTTATCATTTAATATTAGCTCAAAATATTGATAAGCAAAGAAAAAGTACAGGCTGTAATACAAAATCAACAACAACATTAATGTTACATGAAAAGTTAGTCTATCAAATTTGCCAGAGTGGTAGAGAGATCTATCTAGGCAATCAGCAACAGAAAAAAAACAGCTTCCCTCCCAAAAATATGAATTAAATAAAGGTTTTTAAATTTCCCATTGCTTGGTGTTTTGGTTCTTTATTTCGAGAAAATAATTTGTTTTGTGTCTCTTCTCATCTGCCTTTCCTATCAAAATAATGACAGTGGATCATCACCACCTTCTTGAGAACAACTAGGAATAGGCAATAAATACTGGCTTGCCAGTAATACCCGCATCCCAAGAATTGTTTTTTTTTAATCCGTGCGAGGCCGTTGAAGCCTCCAAGGATTGAGGTGACACTCGTTACGATGATATTAATGTCCTTGAAGGTCCCACTTCCTGTTTCTTTTCTGTTATAATTGCAAGAGGTGCTGGGCCCAGACCTGGAGCTTTTTCATGTGCTGGTGTTAGAGGGGGCTGGAAGCTGTGTTTCCCTTAAGCTGCAGCTTCCGCGCTGTCGGCTTACCAACTTTTAAATAGGAAAAACTGCGCATGCACAGTATTTTGAATGGGTCCTTAAAGGGGCCACGCACCCAAAAGAAAATTAAAGGGAACATTGGCTGGATGGATGTAACCTCTTTGCCGCTGTCCCAGAGACATCTGTTGCCCAACTGATGCTGAGCATGGGATCTGCAGGGCCAATGGTTTGCATGAGAACAGACCTCATACTCCCAATTAATCTTGAAATCCTTGTGAAATCGTCTTTTTAAGACTGCCCACACAGCATCTATTGAAACAGTCTTAGCTGCCACTCTGGAAGCCACTACTATCCTTAAAATTTCCTCCTTACATTACATTGTCACAGGTATATTCGGAATTTCCAAAATCTGGAGGATGTTGTGCACGATCTGGAATACATACTTGGAAAATAAAAATGTAATCACATATTACTTGGAAAATAAGAATCTAAATGAAAGAAAAACTTGCATTTATATAGTGCCTTTCTCGACCACCAGACACTCAAAGCGTTTTACAGCCAATAAAGTACTTTTGGAGCGTAGTCACTGTTGTAATGTGGGAAACGTGGCAGCCAACTTGCACACAGCAAACTCTCACAAACAGCAATTTGATAATGACCAGATAATCTGTTTTTGTTATGTTCATTGAGAGATAAATATTCGCCAGGACACCAGGGATAGCTCCCCTGCTCTTCTTCAAAATAATGCTATGGGATCTTTTACATCCAGCTGAGAGGATAGACGGAGCCTCGGTTTAACGTCTCATCCGAAAGACGGCAACTCCAACAGTGCAGCACTCCCTCAGCACTGCACTTCAGTGTTAGCCTAAATTTATGTGCTCATGTTCCTGGAGTGGGGATTGAACCCACCACCTTCTGACTCAGAAGCAAGTGTGCTACCCAAATGAGGTAGAAGAGCAAAGGGATCTTGGAGTTCAAATACAGAAATCACTAAAAGTAGCGATGCTGGTTAATAAGGACTTAAAAAAGCAAACCAAGCACTAGGGTTTATTTCTAGAGGGATAGAATTGAAAAGTAGAAAAGTTATGCTAAACTTGTATCAAACCTTGGTTAGACTATACTTGGAGTACTGTGTACAATTATGGTTGCCATATTATAAAAAGGGTATGGAGGCACTGGAGAAGGTGTAAAAATGATTTACAAGGATGGTACCAGAAGTGCGAAGTTATAGCTACCGGGAATGCTTAAACAGGCCGTGTCTCTTTTCTCTTGAAAAGAGAAGGCTGAGGGGTGACCTAATAGAGGTCTTTAAAAATTACCATAAAAATTTTATTACCAATATTTCTTCACTGCTTTTCTCCCTCAGCCTTTGCACCAAACAACTTCTCATCCTCGGTGATTTCAACCTCCATCTCAATTCATTATGCTTTCCTCCGAGTTCACTAGCCTCCTATCCTCCCTTAATCTCCCTCTATCTAAACTCCCCAACCCACATTCACGGCCACCCCCGTGACCTCGCTACTCCCATTGTGTCAATCGCAGATAAGGCCATCTCTGACCACTTCCTCGTATCGCTCTCCACCCACATCCCCCTTCCACCACCTCCCCCCCCGCCCCGCCCGGCCAACTCCTTCTGTGTCCGCCCCTGGAAAAAGTCTCTTTCCCGACTCTTTTACAATTGCACTTATAAGAACATAAGAAATAGGAACAAGAGTATGCCACCTGGCCCCAAGAGCCATTTAATAAGATAATGGCTGATCTGATCATGGACTCAGCTTCACTTCCCTGCTCGCACCCCATAACCCTTTATTCCCTTATCGCTCAAAAATCTGTCTTATCTCCGCCTCAATGACCCAGCCTCCTTAGCGCTCTGGGGCAGAGAATTCCATAGATTTACAACTCTCAGAGAAAAAATTCGTCCTCGTCTCAGTTTTAAATAGGTGGCCCCTTATTGTGAGATTATGTCCCCTAGTTTTAGTTTCCCCTATGAGTGGAAATATCCTCTGCATCCACCTTATCGAGCCTCCTCATTTATTATCTTATATGTTTCGATAAGTTCACCTCTCACTCTTTTGAACGCCAATGTGTATCGGCTCAACCTATCTTCATAAGTCAACCCCCTCATCTCCGGAATCAACCTAGTGAACCTTCTCTGAACAGCCTCCTATGCAAGTATATCCCTCCTTAAATACGGAGACCAAAACTACGCAGTACTCTAGGTGTGGTCTCACCAATACCCTGTACAGTTGTAGCACGACTTCTCTGCTTTTAGATTCTCTTCCCCCTTGCAATAAAGGCCAAAATTCCATTTGCCTCCTGATCACTTGCTGTACCTGCATACTAACTTTTTGTGTTTCATGCACAAGGACCCCCAGGTCCCTCTGTACTGCGGCACTTTGCAATTTTTCTCCACTTAAATTATAATTTGCTTTTCTAATTTTTCTGCCAAAGTGGATAACCTCACATTTTCCCACATTATACTCCATCTGTCAAATTTTTGCCCACACACTTAGCCTGTCTATATCCCTTTGCAGATTTTTTGGGTCCTCCTCACAATATGCTTTCCCACCCATCTTTGTATCATCAGCAAACTTGGCTACATTACACTTGGTCTCTTCATCCAAGTCATTAATACAGATTGTAAATAGGTGAGGACCCAACATCGATCCCTGTGGCACACCACTCGTCACTGCCAACCGGAAAATGACCCATTTATCCTGACTCTCTGTTAGTTAGCCAATCCTCTATCCATGCTATAATATATTACCCCCAACCCCATGAACTTTTACCTTGTGCAGTAACCTTTTATGTGTGGCACCTTATCGAATGCCTTCTGGAAATCCAAATACACCACATCCACTGGTTCCCCATTATCCACCCTGCTCATTACATCCTCAAAGAACTCCAGTAAATTTGTCAAACATGATTTCCCTTTCATAAAACCATGTTGACTCTGCTTGATTAAATCAAGCTTTTCCAAATGTCCCGCTACTGCTTCCTTAATAATGGACTCCAGCATTTTCCCAACGACAGATGTTGGGCTAACTGGTCCATAGTTTGCTGCTTTTTGTCTGCCTTTTTTAAAAAGGGGCGTTACATTTGCGGTTTTCCAATCTGCTGGGGCCGTCCCAAAATCCAGGGAATTTTGGTAGATTACAACCAATGCATCCACTATCTCTGCAGCCACTTCTTTTAAGACTCAAGGATGAAAGCCATCAGGTCCAGGCGACTTGTCTGCCTTTAGTCCCATTATTTTACCGGGTACTACTTCATTAGTGATGGTGATTGTATTAAGTTCCTCCCTCCCTATAGCCCCTTGATTATCATCTATTGGGATGTTTTTTAGTGTCTTCTACCGTGAGGACCAATACAAAATATTTGTTCAAAGTCTCTGCCATTTCCCTGTTCTCCATTATTGATTCTCCAGTCTCATCCTCTAGAGGACCAACATTTACTTTAGCCACTCTTTTCCTTTTTATGCACCTGTAGAAACTATCACTATCTGTTATATTTCATGCTAGTTTACTTTCATAATCTATCTTCCCTCTTTTGATCATTTTTTTAGTTCTTTGCTGACTTTTAAAAGTTTTCCAATCCTCTGGCCTCCGACTAGTCTTGGTCACATTGTATGCCCTTGTTTTTGATTTGACACCATCCCTTGTTTCCTTAGTTAGCCATGGATAGGTTATCCCTTCTCTTGCAGTCTTTCCTTCTCATTGGGATATATTTTTGTTGCGAGTTATGAAATATCTTCTTAAATGTCTGCCACTGTTCATCAACTGCCCTACACTTCAATCTATTTTCACGGTTACTTTAGCCAACTCTGCCCTCATACCTTTGTAGTCTCCTTTATTTAAGCTTAGGACACTGGTTTGAAAACCAACTTTCTCACCCTCCAACTGAATTTGAAATTCAACCATGTTATGGGGCTAGAACCTCCACTTTGTTTGCATGCTTAACGGCCATTTTACTGCTGAAATGATGTATAACGCCCATATATCGCCCATTTTGGCACAAAATGGAAACTGACGTGCATTTTTAGGAAACTTATCGCCGAGCGCTACTTTCCCCATGTGCTTAACACCGCGAAAAATATTACCGCCCGCCCACTTTTTGGGGGCGAAATCAACTCCCATAATATCGCCCAGCGTTAATTTCTGCACTGATTTAATGCCGAGATTCAATAATACCGCCTGCCTACTTTTTTTTGTCTTAAAGAGCATATTTATAGAAACTAGCAGCCATGAGATCGCCCAGCATCAATTTCACCACCTCGCACACATATCGCCCACAATATCGCTCAGCCAAAAACCCACCCAGAAAAAGTGGAACTAATCACAGTGTTATGGACTCCCATGTTCTAAATCACATGTCGCATCCTTTAAAAGGCTGCTGTGCTTCAACCTCGGCGGAGTTCGGATGTACTCTGCAGGTCGTAGGAGTTGATGTGAACATCTCTACAAACATCTTGACCATATTGTGACCGATTGGAATTCGTCGGGGCATTCCTTGTTTGTGACCAATAGGTGGAAAACAGAGAGCTACTGCAATGGGGCCTGTCCTTTCTCGGCCTCTCTCGGTGACCAGTTACATGCAGCAGATTCGAGATCGCTGAAGGTACGCTCCATGCATTATGTGCCCAATGTAAGACGTGACAGACTGATGAGGAGAACCAGACATTACACCCCCTGCAAGTACAAGGAGAAGCATTCTTACCTCGACTTGCCCGACACCACCTGCCTTTGGAGACTACGCTTCCACAAAGAGGTATCACTGAGGTATGCCAGCTGATGAGGGCAGATCTGCAGCCTGCCAGCACCATCAGTATTGCACTGTCTGTCGAGGTCAAAGTCACTGCGGCACTGTCGTTCTACGCCTCGTGTTCTTTTCAGGCCACAGCTGGAGACATTTACGGACTTTCTCAGCATTCCACACATCACTGCATTAGACAGGTCACTGAAGTCCTGTACGCACGCAGGAGGGACTTGATCAGCTTCCCTATGACCAGGGAGGGACAGAGTGAGAGGGCTCTAGGATTCTCCAGAATTGCAAACTTCCCCAAGGTGCAGGGAGCAATAGACTTGTATGCACATCGCGATGCGGGCACCTTTTCAGGATGCAGAGGTTTTCAGGAACCGCAAGGGATTCCACTCCCTGACTGTCCAACTGGTTGTCGACCACCAGCAAATTATAATGGCAGTGAATGCTAAATTTCCAGGCAGCATCCATGATGCTCACATCCTGCGTGAGAGCACTGTATCTGACTTGTTTAACAATCAGCCACAAGGTCAATGCTGGATGCTTAGTGACAAAGGATATGGCCTCGCCACCTGGCTGATGACCCCACTGCGTGACACCCACACTGAAGCCGAAAGGCGATACAACAAGAGCCACAGAGCATCTCGCAATATTGTGGAGAAAACCATTGGAGTGCTGAAGCAGTGCTTTAAATGCCTGGACCACTCAGGAGGCGAGCTCCAATACCACCCTGAGCAGGTAGCTCAATTCGTGGTGGTGTGCTCCATGCTGCACAACTTTGCTATCAGGAGGGGACAAGAATTGACAGATGAGTCTGACAGTCCGCCTCACCAGAGAGAGAGGACGAGGAGGCAGATGCTGACATCGGCCCAGACAATGACGCTGACACTGAAGCCATGCCCCCACTCCCCTCCAGACTGCATGAAAGGGCCCGTGATGGCATGATAGCTGCAAGAGTCTTGCATCAGGAGCTCATCAATGATCGCTTTGCCTAAAAGAATGTTGGTGTTATTTACAAGGCTGACACACTGCTGGGTGTGCAGGTCATACATTAATGGTGGGCATCACCTTGGTGGCAGTTTAAGTTAATTGAAGTTAAGTGTAATTATACCCTTTGATAAAGAATCACCGGCGTGTAACGGTGCAACTATCTGAGCCAATGAGCTTACAAGGTTTTGTTAAATAAAAAACATTTAAACTGAACATTAGTCTGAAATCATCAGTATTTCTGTACAAACCAACCCCCCTCTCCTCCCCACCTCCACCCCTTCCCCTTCCCCTCCTGACTTCAAGCCGCCTGGCCGAGGAGCTCCTCAGGCGATGCTTCATTCGGCGCTGACGGCTGAAACGCTGCTTGGACGGATACGGGAGAGGACGGTCCCGAGGTGGGGATGTGCTCCGAGCCAGAAGCAAGATGTTGCTGCTGGCTCTCGTGTGGTTCGCAATGGGGGTGCGTCACCTTGGGATGCAGTGCCACACTCCGGGACCACTGAGAGCCCTCAGCCACCAGTGTTCCTGGCTACCAGCTCCAGGGCCTCCTCCATCCCTTCCATTTTATATCTTATTTGTTGGACAAAAACTCGGTGGCAACTAGGTTCTTGGTGCTTAGTAGGCTTTTTGCTGCTGGTGAATCTCCCTCGTGCCTCCAACAACAACCAGACAAGCACACACCACAGCCATACACGCTTTCAGTGTCTCTGAGCTCCCTCTCTATCTGTCTCCTCTTCTGCGCATGTCATGATGACCCTTGAACTCCTGAATCGCGGGAATCGAGCGTTGCCATGCCGTTGCTAAGTATGGCGGCACATTATGGCAGAAGGTCAAAAAAAATGTAACACTAACGCCAATTTCATACCGCTCGCAGTAACACCCATTTTCAAAAATGGAGACAAGGTGCTTTGAGAATGGCCGACAAGCTGGCGATCTGAAAACCCTTTTTGTACCGCCCACGCCGGAAATAATGCCCATTTTTAGCTGATAAGCACAAAAGTGGAGGTTCTAGCCCCATGGTCACTCATTCCTAGAGGATCCTTTACGACAAAATCATTTATTAATCCTGTCTCATTACACAGTACCAGATCTAAGATAGCCTGGATTCCTAACTGTCCAGCCATTGGCCCTCCATTCACCATGATATTTCTGCAGCTGTCAATCCACTCAATAAATCGCCATTAAAAACCCCCAAGAAACATTCCCAATGCCTTGCTCACCACACATAAACATAAATCGCAAAAATAAAAATAAAAAACCCAATCACACTTACTTCATGTAGTCCTTGCTTCCTTTTCCGCAGCCGGAACAGCTTGGACTGCCTGCTTTCCTAGGCTGTTCCACTATGGCTCGCTACGGGTCCCCCTGAAACAAATTTCAGAATGATAGAAACATAGAAATTTACAGCGCAGAAGGAGCCCATTCCGGCCCATCGTCAGCAGCCCTAAAGGTTACATATAAACCTATGAACAATGACGGAAAGGCAAAGAGCACCCAGCCAAACCAATCCGCCTCACCACAACTGCGACACCCCTTTATACTAAAACATTCTACATGCCAAGCCAACCGGAGCCATGTGATCTCCTGGGAGAGGCAAAAAATAAATTAAAAACCCAGGCCAATTTAGGGAGAAAAAATCTGGGAAAATTCTTCTCCGACCCATCCAGGCGATCAAAACTAGTCCAGGAGATCACCCTGGTCGTATTCTATTCCCTGCAGTACTTACCATTCTATCTGCTCCGTCCAACAAAAGGTCATCCAGTCTAATCCCAATTACCAGCTCTAGGTTACTGCACTTTAAGTACCCATCCAACCATCTCTTAAAAGTGGTGAGGGTTTCTGCATCCAGGCAACGAGTTCCAGATCCCCACAACCCTCTGCGTAAAGAAGCCCCCCCTGAAATCCCCTCTAAACCTTCCACCAATCACCTTAAAACTATGCCCCCTCATAATAGACCCCTCCACCAGTGGAAATAGACCCTTACTATCCACTGTGTCCAGGCCCCTCAATATTTTGTACACCTCAGTGAGGTCTCCTCTCAATCTCCTCTGTTCCAATGAGAACAAACCCAGCCTATCCAATCTGTCCTCATAACTAAGATTTTCAATTCCAGTCATCCTAGTAAATCTCCTCTTCACCCTCTCTAGTGCAATCACGTCCTTCCTATAATACGGCGACCAGAACTGCACACAATACTCCAGCTGTTATTGTACAAGTATTATACAATTTAAGCATAATCTCCTTGCTCTTATATTCTATTCCTCGGCCAATAAAGGCAAGCATTCTTAACCACTTTATCCACCTGGCCTGCTACTTTCAGAGATCTGTGGACAAGCACTCCAGGGTCCCTTTGTTCATCTACACTATTAAGTGGCCTACTGCTTAATGTGTATACCCTTTCCTTATTAGCCCTGCCAAAGTGCATCACCTCACACTTCTCTGAGTTAAATTCCATTTGCCACTGCTCTGCCCACCTGACCAGTAGATTGATATCCTCGTGCAGCCCATGACTTTCCTCTTCTTTATCAACCACGCAGTCAATTTTAGTGTCGTCTGCAAATTTCTTAATCATACTCCCTATATTCAAATCTAAATCCTTGATCTATACCAAAAAAGCAAAGGTCCCAGTACTGAGCCCTGCGGAACCCCACTGGAAACATCCTTCCAGTCACAAAAACATTCATCAATCATTACCCTTTGCTTCCTTCCTCCAAGCCAATTTTGGATCCAACTTGACACTTTGCCCTACCTTCATGACCAGTCTACCATGTGGGACCTTATCAAAAGCCTTGCTAAAGTCCATATATACTACATCGTACACACTACCCTCATCGACCCTCTTGGTTACCTACTCAAAAAATTCAATCAGGTTAGTCAGACACAATCTTTCCTTAACAAATCTGTGCTGACTGTCCGTAATTAATCCTTCCCTTTCCAAATGCTGATTTATCCTGTCTTTCAGGATTTTTTCCAATAATTTTCCCACCACTGAGGTTAGGCTGACAGGCCTGTAATTATTCGGCCTATCCCTTTCTCCCTTCTTAAATAGCAGTCCTCCAATCCTCCGGCACCATGCCCAGATCCAAAGAGGACTGGAAAATGATGGTCAAGGCCTCTGCTATTTCCTCTCTTACTTCGCTCAACAGCCTGGGGACTTATCTACTTTCAAAGCTTCTAAAACCCTTAATACTTCCCCTCTCATTATATTTATTTCATCCAGAATATCACACTCCTCCTCGATAGCATTATCTGCATTGCCCCTTTCCTTTGTGAAAACAGATGCAAAGTATTCGTTAAGAACCCTCCCAACATCTTATGCCTCCACACAAAGATTACCCTCATGGTCTCTAATAGGCCCTACCCTTTCTTTAGTTGCCCTCTTACTCTTAATATATTTATCGAACATCTTAGGGTTTTCCTTAATTTTACTGGCCAAGGATTTCTCATGCTCTCTCTTAGCATTCCTAATATCCTTTTTCATTTTGCCTCTTAACTTTCAATATTCCTTTAAAGATTTTATAGTATTTAGCTGTTGATATATGACATAAGCGTCCCTTTTTTTCTTAATCCTCCCCTGTAAGTCCCTAGACATCCAGGGGGATCCAGAATTATTTTTCCCAACCTTTTTCTTTAAAGGCACATGTTTGGTCTGAGCCTTCTGGATCTCCTCCTTAAATGCCTCCCACTGTTCCGACACTGATTTACCCACAACTAGTTGTTTCCAGTCCACCATGGCCAAATCACTCCTTAACTTAGCAAAATTAGCTTTACCCCAATTCGTAACTTTTATTCCAGGCCTATTCCTGTCCTTATCCATAACCAACTTCAATCTGACTGAATTATGATCACTGGCACCCAAGTGCCCTCCCACTAATACCCCTTCAACTTGCCCAGCTTCATTGCCCAAAACTAAATCCAAGACCGCCCCCTCTTGTGTTGGGCTTGCAACATACTGACTAAGAAAGTTGCACACTGGCTCGACTCTCCCAGGCGGTATTGCTCCATATCCCTGCAAAACCGACAGCAAATGTCCCGGCGGGATGCTGGAAGCTGGCCGCCCGGCCGGAAATCATTTCCACGGCCATTACCACCCCTCCGGGGCACGAACAGAGGCGGCAACAGACTGAAAATCCATCCCTTTGAACATGTTGTTGCCTCGTAAATCCGTGCCCATCTTTTTCCCAACTCCAGATTTGAATTCCTCCAATCTGGTTGCCGTACCTGCCACAGTACTGTAACAGCTCTTATCAAAGTCACAAATGACATGCTTTGTGACTGTGACAAAGGCAAACTATCCCGCCTCGTCTTTCATAACTTGTGTGTAGCCTTTGACACAGTTGACCAAAATATCCTTTTTCAACACCTCTTCACCGTCGTCCAGCTGGGTGGGACTGCACTCGCCTGTTTCCATTTTTATCTATCTAATCATAGCCAGAGAAGCATAAGGGAGAAAAAGATGTCGAGCCAAAGAAGGATATATTTGGGCAATTGCTCAAAGTGGTCAGTTTTAAAGAGATCCTTAAAGAAGGAGAGGGAGGTGGAGGGCATTAGGGCGGATATTCAAAAGTGTGGTTAAATTAAGTTGAAAATCTGGAAACTGTAACCAATCCCTATTATAGACAATCCATTCCATTAGCAACCTGCTCCTGATGGCTCACCTCGAAATTGCCCAGCTCCCACCATCTTCCCGGTAAGTCTTCTGAGTTGAAATGCTTCCTCCTCATACACACTGTGATCAGATGGTTGCATTTCCTCATCTTATGACACTTTTTTGCTACTGATTATGGACAACCTTTTTCTTTGCAAGGTGAATACAGAGTGAGAAAGGCGCCTGGTTAACATGTTTAATCTCGCCCAGGTATCTGCAGCCATTCCATGGTGAAAATGCTTTCAGGTGCAAACTATGCAGAAATCGCTTCTCTTTTGAGTCTTACACTACCACACTTGGTCCTAGATACTGGAATAAGACATAATAGACTAATGAGAAATGAAATTAACATATTAATTTTGACATTTCCATTATGAGAGTATGTTAGGAGCGTGGATGAGACATGCCTCCAGTATTCTTGTATAGATATTCGTGACTTTACTTACCTCGGCCAGTCTTGTGAGGTCATTAAACCATTTATGGCACTATCTTGCCATTCTTGGGTAGTTAAGGGGGCAATGATTGCTTGAACCTTCTTCCTCCACATTGCCTGTACTGCCCTCTTTGATACCAAAGAGCTGTTCTCCCTTTACCCTCACTTCTGCTAAAAGAACAGCCTTAGAGGTGTTGGAATATCATGGTTTTTTTGTCATTGGTGAAGATTTTGATGTTGCTCCTCTCTGCCTTTTCAGACCTCTATTGGCACGGTGTTTTTCAATTTCAAAATTGGCCCTCCAAGCATTGAAAAGCCACGTAGGAATGAGAACAGCACTGAAAAATGACCCTGTATATCAAATGAGGCCCTCTTTTGGAAAATGCAGTGGGCTTCTGGTCATCATCATCAATAGGCAGTCCCTCGGAATCGAGGAAGACTTGCTTCCACTCTTAGCATGAATTCTTAGGTGGCTGTACAGTCCAATACGAGAACCACAGTCTCTGTCACAGGTGGGACAGACAGTGGTTGAAGGGAAGGATGGGTGGGGAGCCTGGTTTGCCGCACGCTCCTTTCGCTGCCTGCGCTTGATTTCTGTATGCTCTCGGCGACGATACTCAAGGAGCTCAGCGCCCTCCCGAATGCACTTTCTCCACTTAGGGCAGTCTTTGGCCAGGGACTTCCAGGTGTCAGTGGGGATGTCGCACTTTATCAGGGAAGCTTTGAGGGTGTCCTTGTAATGTTTCTGCTGCCCACCTATAGGTTCATGAAATCCCCACCCTCCTGCATTTTCAATGGCTGGAGGAAAATTCAGTCCAAATGGATCTACACATGGTGTGCACTAAATAAATCATAAATATAATGTGATTGTGTTGGTGAACAGCAGCTCAGCATCTGTGACTCTAATGCTTTTATAGTGCTCTGTCATCAACACAGAATGGCATCTTAAAAAATAATTCCTTCACTTTTTGTATTATTTAAAAATATTTAATAGTTTATTATTTTTCCCCCTGCGAGGCCGCCCTCTCCTACTCTCCGTTGACTTGCGAACCAACATTTTAACATTTCCTTTACCATGCTCCAATCACTCTGGCCCTCTCCTTAGTCACCTGTTCCACTCACCGCTCTCTCTGGCTGCTCTCCACTTCTGTTTGATCCTTCCCTATCTACATTTTGGAAATATCTGCCAGATCTGCTTTCATGCAATCACTGGCATTTCTTTATAGCTTCTCACCGCCTTTGGCTCTTTCCCTTCTTTCTGCCAATGCTTGAGGCCACCTTTCTACTTTTAACGCTGGGCCTCTTTAGGCCCCGCTGCCCATTCTCTCCACCCACACCATCACCCCCACTGTTGCATAATCTTTTAAAAAAAAAAAATTCCACACACCATTATGGCCTATTGGACTCTAGGGGATTCAAGGAATATGGAGTTTGGGCGGGAAAGTGGAATTGAGGTCGAAGTTCAGGCATGATCTTATTGAATGGCGGCGCCATCTCGAGGGACCGTATGGCCTACTCTTGCTCCTAATTCTTATGTTCTTTCCACCCCCACCCCAACTTTAGTTGAACAAAATTGGAGCCCACTCTTCGCCATAATGATCCTCAAAGCCATCACCCCTGCTCCCCTCGGGGTTCTAAATTCCTTTTTAAAAATCTTTTTGCTCCCCCATTACCTTGCCTAACCGATCCCTGCCTTAATTCTTTTTATTTTAAAAAGAAATGTTCTCACTCCCAAAGCTCTCTAGCCAAACCAAAACTAAACAAAAATACATTACTGTTCCAGGCCTATTCCCAGCATCTTGCCCTTGATCACTTGTAAATCGGGAGAAATTATTGGTGGGTTTTCAGCAGTGGATGCCATCACGGCCAAGTCCAATCCAGATCTCTACCAATGTCCACCCACTTCTAATTACGTCACTGAATAGTGATTTGGAGTGAGAACTCTGGATGTTTTTTCTTCTCTCCCTTTGCCTCTTCCTCTTTGCATCAGTAATACCTGTTTTTCAGGCATAGAACAATGTTTTTAATTGATTGTGTGACAAACTATATTTGGGGATATTTTTAATTGAATCACAGCTTAGCAGCTTTCAATTTGGTGGATAGGTATTGCAGGTAAAGATTTTATAATTTATTGAATGAGTTACTTTGTAATGGGGAACAATTCTAATTTTGTGATTATTTTGACACAAAAATTAATCATGCAAATAAAAATCAGAATCAGTTCTAGAATAACAGAATAATGAATGTAGACACTGAAAAAAGTTTCCTTAATTATTGAATTAAAATGGTATTTTGACACACATTGAGTAGCATGATAATATTGTATATGGTAACTGAAGTAACTTAGTGAACACAAGATGGTTATTCACCATGTTTTTCAACCCAAGAAATAAGACCATGTTATTTAATGGCAAACCATAGAATAACATTGTCATCAGATTGGCATTTCAGCCCCATTCCCAGCAACTCATTAGCCACAATATTAAGATTTCTTTGAACTGGAACCAAGATACAGATTTGGAATGTTGGAGCACAAAATATTGCACAGGCTGGTCATAAAAATATTGGATCAGTTAAAATTTTCAAGACTAAGGTTGAGAATTTTCTGTTAGGTAAGGGCATCAAGGATGTGGAGTTGAGGTACAGATCAGCCTGATTAAATGGCAGAACAGGCTCCAGTGGTTCAATGGCTTACTCCTGTTCCTATGTTTTTATTTATTTTTCTCAGGAGAAAAGTCAAATTATATCTTTGTATATAACAGTTTTTCAGTTTGTGTGTGGTTACTTGAAACTGATAAACAATAAATTTAACTTTGTTTCAATTCAATCAGGCTGATCTGTACCTCAACTCCACATCCTAGATGCCCTAACCTAACAGAAAATTCTCAATCTTAGTTTTGAAAATTTTAACTGACCCAACATCTTTGAGTTCTCTGATCAGCCTGTGCAATATTTTGCGCTCCAACATCCCAAATGTATACGTTGGTTCCAGTTCAAAGGAATCTCAATATTGAGACTAAACTTTTAAATATAAGCAGGCTTCTGAGAAAGGGTCATAGACCTGAAATGTTAACATTACCATGCTCTTTCTACAGATGCTGCCTGACCTGCACAGTCTTTCCAGCATTTTCTGTTTTTATTTAAGGGGTATGTATGTAGGGAGTGGATAGCAAATTGGTTAGAAGGAAGAAAACAAAGAGTCGATATTAATAACAGTTTTTTTTTTAAAAAAGTAGTTGGAAGTGGATAATGGTGTTCCACAGGATCAGTTCTGTGTGTTCAGTGTGTATTTCAGTTATTTGGATATACGCCTAGAAGGAGTATTCAATCAGGAGACATTTGCAGAAGATACAAAAATAGGGGGGATAGTTAATTCTTTAGAAGATCAAAGCAAGTCCTCATTAGAGCAATATAGATTATGTGTGATATGGTATAACAGGGGAGAAATTTGCATCATTTGCGCGCCCGTTAGCGCCCCCCACGAAATTATATGTCCTGCTACAACTGTACAGGGTATTGGTGAGACCATACCTGGAGTACTGCGTACAGTTTTGGTCTCCATATTTAAGGAAGGATATACTTGCATTGGAGACTGTTCAGAGAAGGTTCACTAGGTCGATTCCGGAGATAAGGGGATTGACTTATGTTGAGTAGGTTGAGCCTATACTCGAGTTCAGAAGAATGAGAGGTGATCTTATCGAAACATTTAAGATAAGGAGGGGGCTCGACAAGGTGGATGCAGAGAAGAAATTTCCACTCGGAAAACTAAAACTAGGGGGCTTAGTCTCAGAATAAGGGGCCGCCGATTTAAAACCGAGATGAGGAGGAATAATTTCTTTGAGGGTTATAAATCTGTAGAATTCTGCCCCAGAGAGCTGTGGAGGCTGGGTCATTGAATATATTTAAGGCGGAGATAGGCAGATATTTGAGCGATAAGGGAATAAAGGGTTATGGGGAGTGGGCAAGGAAGTGGAGCTGAGTCCATGATCAGATCGGCCATGATCTTATTAAATGGCAGGGCAGGCTCAAGGGGTCAAATGGCCTACTCCTGCTGCTATTTCTTATGTTCTTATATAGTACAATTTCACAGAATAATGATCAGAGTTGCAGAATTCAATCCCCAAAATTCTAGAATATCATATAATAAAAATGGAATTAGACTTATTCAATACCATAAATAAATGGCCATGATGTTATTGCATAACACTCCTATTATTTATTTCCAAAGAACAAATCTTCTAACTCACCATGAGTAATAGCACAGGATATCTGTGCACCATTTTACACTTTCTACAATACTTCTCTGTAACACTTCTCATTACAGGTAATGATAGTTAAATGTCTTAACGAGGCAAATTTACCAGGATAATGTAATCTCATTGAGTAATTCCTCCCAAGTGTTTGACTCCCAACCCTGGTCCTGCCAGGTCCTACTCAACATAAGTCAACCCCCTCATCTCCGGAATCGACCTAATGAACCTTCTCCAATGCAAGTATATCCTTCCTTAAATATGGAGACCAAAACTGTACGCAGTACTCCAGGTATGGTCTCGCCAATACCCTGTACAGTTGTAGCAGGACATATCATTTCGTGGGGGGCGCTAACGGGCACGCAAATGATGCAAATTTCTCCCCCTTTATACCATATCACACATAATCTACATTGCTCTAATGAGGACTTGCTTTGATCTTCTAAAGAATTAACTATCCCTCCTATTTTTGTATCTTCTGCAAATGTCTCCTGATTGAATACTCCTTCTAGGCTTATGTTCCATGTTCTCAATATCTACAGCAAGTTGTGGAGAAGTAAGTTAATACAAACTAAAAACAATTGACAGCTCCAAGCTAGGTATGAATGTAGGAAAGATTGTTGCAATTAGGATAATTTACACTTTCTACCTCTAACACTCTGCTCTACTTCTTAAAAATGCAAAACAATCTTAGAAATGTTGTGCATTTTAATTCCCTCCCTGCTCGGTCGCTGTAACTTAATTTGTAAACGGGGTTTGTACCAAACTTCCAGCAGTACGAGAGAAGCCCCAAGGAAATTCCCAGCAAAGATGTCCTTTACTGTTCAGGGGCAATAAGCATTTTGCTTTCCTATGAAGGATTATACTGTGCTTGTAAGAGATAAGAGATCAGAACCTCATTTTGCTTCAGCTGCGACAGAAACTGAATTTTCACTCTCTGACGAAGTTGTAGCTTAGACTAAATGTTCAGTTTCTAACTTTCAGTTTTGACTCAAACAAATACTTATCTAAATCATTTGATCTACTAACCTCTCCCCTGGACGTTTTTGCAAAAACTACATGTAAAGGAAATTATTTCTAATAAATTATTCATAGAAAGTATTAACTGATTAAAAAATTAGATGTACTTAAAGCTGACTAGGTTCAATTTATGACCCCAGATGCAGCCAAGGCAGACTTTGAGCAAATTGCCTCTTCAAGCTAATTTTTATCCTCTGACGACAACTGCATACATTCAGGACAATGATGTTCGTTTGACCCTGCACTCTGCTCAGTCCTTGGGAGTCGCCAGTCTAAAGAGTGGTATGTATTATTTACATTTCTTTCCCCTAAAATTTGAACACCAGATGAGGAAATGATTTGCAACAGTGTGTTATTTATTGCATAGTATTTACAGCATAGGAACAGGCAATCAGCCCAACTGGTCAGTGCCGATGTTTATGCTCCACACGAGCTTCCTCCCATCCTCCTTCATCCAATCCCATCATCTTCCTATTCCTTTCTCCCTCAAGTGTTTAGCTTCCCCATAAATGCATCTATGCTAGTTGCTTCAACTACTCCTTATGATAGCGAGTTCCACACTCTAACAACTCTCTGGGTAAAGAAGTTTCTCCTGAATTCCTTATTGAATTGATTAGTGACCATCTTATATTTATGGACCATAGTTCTGGTCTCCCCACAAATGGAAACATCTTCACTACGTCTACCCTTTCATTATCTTAAAGAACTCTTATCAGGTCACCCCTCAGTCTTCTCTTTTCTAAAATAAATTGCCACTTTGTTTGATGGGTGATTTTAATTTTCCTGGAATTCAGTGGCATAACCTTCTGTTGTGGTGGGAAGTGCAGCTGAAAAATTGGTCAAAAATATACAAGACTGTTTCCTGACTAAACATGTTAATGAACTAATTAGTGATAATCATAGATTACATCTATTGTTTAGTAGTGAACAAAGGCTGCTAATAGATCAGCTAAAAGGCTAATGGAAAAGAGGATTATAGACAATTGTGGAAGTAATGGGAAAAGCTTTTGCGGTTTTGTGAAGAGTCAGAGAACTGTCAAAGACTGTATTGGGCCATTTAAGGACATTCAAGAACAAGTTACAAAGGACTTACTGGGTATGGCAGAAATATTAAATGAGTACTTTGCATCAATTTCTCTCTTGGAGATGATGCTCGACTATTAGATAATATTACTAACAAAACTAGTAATATTAACGTAGATTGGCCCAGAAATTGTGGTCGACCTGAAAAATTTCTACAAATCTACATGATGGTCCGGGAGGTTCAGAAACGTCTGGTCCTGGGCCTCTATGTGAAGGCCTGCGTAGAGGCCCACATATCCCAGGGACTTGGGCGCTTCGTACGCATCCCTGGAATCACTTGGGCCGGCCCAACCAATCCAAGTAAGGGTATTCCCATTCATAACTATTCCTCACCATAAGTATGAATGGGAATATCCGCCCAAGAACACACAAACACTTAAAATACATTTTTTTGAAATCACATATTTAACATTAATCAAAATGGAATTTAATTATTTGAAACAAAAATTTACTTTTTTGAAAAATAAATTTACATGTTTTATAGGATCTAAAAATAAAGTTACTTAACAGAATTTTAAATGTTAAATTATTGAAAAAAAATTATATTTCTGTCCTTTAAAAGTCTTACACCTACTTTAATCAGTCGTAAGAATTTCAAGATCATTCGCTGGGCAGAAGTTGGGCAAATAGCCTAACTCTCCCTGCCCGTGGAGGCCCTTTACTTCCGGATGCATTCGATCTGTCAAGAGGATTCAGATCACAACTTTCGGGTTTAGGCACATGTGCTTTGCGCCTGTAGGGGCTGTGAATTCAGGGCCATTATTTTATAAAGAATTAAGAACTTCAAAATAGATGATGCAACCAGGCCAGATGATATCCATCCGAGGATCCTTAGGGAGTTGGGACATGTGCTGTCCAAGCCCATACCCTGTATTTTTAATAGCTCACCGTGCTCTGGAATTATTCTCGTAGACTGAAGGAGGCTAATGTAGTCCCCATCTTTAAAAAGGTGACGAGATGGACCTGGGTAATTATAGGTCCATTAGTTTGATATCAGTAATAGGTAAGATGCTTGACGGAATCATTAGCGATGCAATATATGAATGTTTGGATAGATAGGGACATATTAGGGACACCCAACATGGCTTCATAAAAAGGTCATGTCTTACAAATCTAATTGTATTTTTTGAAGAAATTGATGGATGAGGGAATCCCAGTAAACATTGTCTACTTGGAGTTCCAAAAAGTTTGTGATAAGGTGCCGCACAAGAAACTCTGTATAAGATTGACACTTCTGGTATTAGTGATAATGTATTGAGCTGGATTGATAACTGGCTGGCAGGACATAGGCAAAAAATAGTTATTGATGGATTTGGATCTGTTTGGAGACCAGTCACCAGTGGTATCACGCAGGATCGGTGTTGGTATCGTTGCTCTTTACTGTTTTTATGAATGATCTGGATATAGGTGTTGGGAGCACGATCTGCAAATTTCCAGATACTAAGATCTGTGTGAGAGTTAGGACTGTAGGCGATGCTCGTCTGCTTAATGTGTTGGGAGATTGGGCTCATGACTTGGATAAGTATAGTGTTATGCACGTGGGCAGGGCAAATACTCAACAGTCATACATCATCATCGTCATAGGCAGTCCCTCGAATTCGAGGAAGACTTGCTTCCACTTTAAAAGTGAATTCTTAGGTGACTCAATATTCCAATACGGGAATTGCAGTCTCTGTCACAGGTGGGACAGACAGTCGTTGAAGGAAAGGGTGGGTGGGACTGGTTTGCCGCACGCTCCTTCTGCTGCCTGCGCTTGCTTTCTGCATGCTCTCGGTGACGAGATTCGAGGTGCTCAGCACCCTCCCAGATGCTTTCTCTCCAATTAGGGCGGTCTTTGGCCATATGTCAGTGGGGATGTTGCATTTTATCAAGGAGGCTTTGAGAGTGTCCTTGAAACGTTTCCCCTGCCCACCTGGGCCTCGTTTGCCGTGTATGAGTTTCGAGTAGAGCGCTTGCTTTGGGAGTCTTGTCAGGCATGCAAACAATGTGGCCTGCCCAACAGAGCTGGTCGAGTGTGGTCAGTGCTTCGATGCTGGGGATGTTGGCTTGTTTGAGGACACTAACGTGGTGCGTCTGTCCTCCCAGGGGTTTGCAGGATCTTGCGGAGACATCGTTGGTGGTATTTCTCCAGTGATTTGAGATGTCTACTGTATATGGTCCACATCTCTGCGCCATACAGGAGGGCAGGTATCACTACAGCCCTGTAGATTATGAGCTAGGTGCCAGATTTGACGGCCTGATCTTCGAACACTCTCTTCCTCAGGCAGCTGAAGGCTGCGCTGGCGCACTGGAGGCGGTGTTGAACCTCGTCGTCGATGTCTGCCCTTGCCGAGGTATGGAAGGTGGTCCACGTTGTCCAGGACCAAGCTGTGGATCTTGATGACTGGGGGGGCGGGGTCAGGTTGGTGAAGGACCTTTGTCTTACGGATATTTGGTGTAAGGCCCATGCTTTCATACGCCTCAGTGAAGATGTTGACTATGACTTGGAGTTCTGTCTCTGAATGTGTGCAGACGCAACCTCGTCCACGTACTGTAGCTCGACGACAGAGGTTGGGAAGGTCTTGGATCTGGCTTGGAGACGGCAAAGATTGAACAGGTTCCCACTGGTTCTGTAATTTAGTTCCACTCCAGCGAGGAGCTTGTTGACTGTGAGGTGGAACATTGCAGCGAGGAAGATCGAGAAGAGGGTTGGCGCGATGACGCAGCCCTTCTTGACCCTGGTCCGGATGCAGATTGGATCTGTGATGGATCCATTGGTCAGGATCACAGCTTGCATGTCGTCGTGGAGCAGGTGGAGGATGGCGACAAACTTTTGGGGGCAGGTGAAACGGAGGAGGACACTCCACAATCCCTCGCGGTCAACAGTGTCAAAGGCTTTTGTAAGGTCAAAGAAGGCCATGGACAAGGTTTGGTGCTGTTTGCTGCATTTCTCTTGCCGTTGTCGCGCCGTAAAGATCATGTCCGTTGTACCTCGTAGTTGACGAAATCCGCACTGTGACTCCGGGGGGAACTCCTCAGCCACAGGGAGAAGACGGTTGAGGAGCAGGGCAAATACTCAACTTTCATACACCCTTCTGGGAAAAGCATTCAAGAAGGTGGAGCTAGAACGAGATTTGGGCATTCTAGTGCATACATCTCGAAAGGTACATGAGCAATGCCATGAAGCGATAGCAAGAGCAAATAGGGTGTTGGAGGTGTATCCTTAGGACAATTGAGTACAAGACGAAGTGTACTATTTTGTCCATGTACAATACCATGGTCAGGTCTCACTTGGAATACTGTGTCCAATTTTGATCTCCTCACATGGTGGGTGATATTGAGGCTTTGGAAATGGTGCAGAGGAGTGCCACTAGACTAATTCCCAGTTTAAAGCTTCTTAGTTATCAAGACAGGCTAAAAGATTTGGGACTCTACACTTTAATGAAGTGTAGACGTCGAGGTGATCTGATTGGGGTTTGTAAGATGAAGGGAATGTTGTAGTTGACAATTTGTTCCAATTAAATAGGTTATGGAGGATCAAAAGTCGCAAATTTATGTTGTGTAAGGCCAGATCTAGGTTAGATGTCAGGAGTTGGTTCTTTTTCCAGCAAATAGTGGACCTCTGGAACTACCTGTCGTCTTGTGTGGTGTTGAGTCGCTGAATTCCTTCGAGCGAGAGCTGGGCCTGTTTCTGGCTGAGGTGTAGATCATCTCTTACAGAAGGTAGGTACTGCAGGGAATTCAGGGCCAGAGTGATTTCCTGGACTTGTTTTGATCGCCTAGATGGGTCGAAGAGGAATTTCCCAGATTTTTTTCACCAAATTGGCCAGTGTTTTTTACCTGATTTTTCACCTCTCCCGGAAGATCACGTGGTTTCAGGTGAAATGGATAGTATATATTGTGATGCACTAGGTACCGCAGTTGTGTGGGACAGGCTCGATGGACCAGAGGGTCTTTACCTGTCCGCCATTGTTTCTATGTTCATATATTCGAGCTCCAGCTTGTTCACTCTTTCCTGATAGTACAACCTCTCAGTTCTGGTATCATTTTGCACCTTCTTTAGTACCTCTATATCCTTTTTAAAATATAGAGAACAGAACTGTTCACAGTACTCCAATTGTGGTGTAACCAAGGTTCTGTACACGTTAAACATAACTTCTCTGCTTTTCAATTCTATCCCTCTAGAAATGAACCCCAGTGCTTTATCTTTGTATGGCTTTATTAACCTGTTTATTGGTCTGTGTATCTGTACTCCCAGATCCCTCTGCTGCTCTGCCCCATTTAGACACTTATTTTCCAAGGAGCATGTGCCCCCCTTATTCTTCCTACCAAAATGTACCACCTCACTTACCTATATTTAAGGTCATTTGCCAATTACACACCAGTTCTGAAAGTTTATTGATGTCTTGCTGTATTTTGTCACATTCTTCCTTTGCATTAACTACACCCTCCAATTTGATATTATCTGCAAATTTTGAAATTGTCCGTCTGATTCTCGAGTCCAAGTTGTTTATGCAAATAGTTCCACCACCGATCCTTGCAGAACACCACTTCCCACCTTTTGCCACTGAGGGCCCAAGTTTCAGCCTCAGTTGCTCCTGATTTTTTGGAGCAACTGGTGTAGAACGGAGTATCTTAGAAATTCAAATTCTCGGCATTTAGTTTGCTCCAGTTCAAGTCAGTTAGAACAGTTTCACTTTGGAACACAATTTTTTTTTCAAAAGGGGGCGTGTCCGGCCACTTACGCCTGTTTTCAAAGTTTCGGCAGTGAAAACTTACTCCAAACTAACTTAGAATGGAGTAAGTGAAGATTTTTGTATGCTGGAAAAAACCTTGTCTACACTTTAGAAAATCAGGCGTAGGTTACAAATCAGGCGTAGGGAATGGGGGGGGGGGGGAGAGTTTAAAGGGAAGTTTACAAACATTAAACACTTCAGTTTTACAAATAAAGAGCCATCATCAATAATAAATGATAAAAACATCAATAAATCAACCAATAAATCAATCAAAAAAAATTAATAAGAAATCATTTTTTTTTTAAATCAATAAATAAAACATTTTCTACTTACTGACTGCAGCACCGGGAGTCCTCCAACAGCGTGCTGGGATGCCCCCACACCACAGTGTGTCTCTGTCAGTGTCTCTATCTCTTTGTCTGTCTGTCTGTGTGTGTCTCTCACTCTCTGTCTGTCAGTGTCTGTGTTTCTGACAGGGAGGAGGGGGGTAGAGGGGAGGGGAGGGAGGGGCAGGAGAAGGGGAAGGGGGGAAGGGGAGAAGGGAGAGGAGAAGGGGAAGGTGGCGAGAAGGAGAAGGGAGGGGGAGGGAAGGGGGAGGAGAGGGGGAGAAGGGGGGAGGGGGAGAGGAGAAGAGGGGGGGAAGGAGAAGAGAAGGGGGGGTGGGGGGAGGCTGAACGGGCCGGGCCCAAGACTTCAGGCAGGGCCCGTCCCCAGCACCAGATTTTACAGGTAGGTGGCGTTGGGTCGGGAGCGCGGGTTGGGTCGGGGTGGGGGGGGGGAGAGGGAGGGAGGTCGGGTCGGGGCGGGGGGGGGGGGCAGGAGGGGGATCGGGGGGGAAGGTCGGTTCGCGTCGGGGGGGGGGGGCACGGGTCGGGTCGAGGGGGGGGAGGAGGGAGGTCGGTTCGGGTCGGGGGGGAGGAGGGAGGTTGGTGCGGGTCAGGTCCAGTCCGGTCCGGGGGCGGGGGGGGAAGCGGGAGTCGAGTCGGGTCGGGAGGAAGCAGGAGCTGGGCGTGGGAGGCAGCCCTATGCACGCAGCCCCAGTGAGGCAATTGGGCCAGGGCTTAGGGGCTGCATGCTTCGGGCCCCTTCCACACAGTTTTATGCGCCTGGAGCTACTGCACATGCGCGCCCACTGTAGCGCGCATGTGCAGAGGTCCCGGCACTGTTTTCAGCGCAGGGACTTGGCTCCGCCCCCCACAGCTCGTGCTGCGCCGCGCTGAGGGCCAGAGGACCAGCAGGGAGCCGGAGAATCTGGAAGTTTTTTTTAGGCGCACTTTGTGGCGCGAAAAATGGGCGTCCAGGTCGGGGCTGCTCCGTTCTAGGCGCGGCTCGAAACTTGGGCCCTGAGTAACTACCTTTAATCCTCTACTCTCTGATTTCTGTTTTGTCACCAGTTTGCTGTCAATTCTGTTAATTGTCCCTGACGCCACATGTTCTGACTTGAGTCATGAGTCTACTATGTGGTACCTTATGAAAGGTCTTTTGAAAATCCATATATAATCTATTGTCTACTACATTACCCTTGTCTACCCTTTCTGTGACTTCTTGAACTAATTCAATATGGTTAGTCAAGCATGACCTTCCTTTTTGAAATCCATGCAGACTACTTTTTATTATATTTCCAGTTTCGAGATGTTTTCCTTTCACATCTTTGAGTAAGGATTCCATTATCATTTCTACCACTGACATTAAGCTAATTGGTCGATAGTTCCCTGAACTTGTTCTAGCTCCCTTTTTAAATATAGGAATCACATTAGCTATTCACCAGTCCTCTGACACTAACTTTTTTAATGAATTTTAATATACATCGAATAGCGCCTCTGCTACCTCTGCCCTAACTACTTTTAAAATGCACGGATGCAATCCAAGGGTTTTATCCTTTTTAAGTATGATCAGTTTATCAATTGTCTCCCCGCTAGCTATCTTAAATGTCTTTGGGGATGAAACTCGATTAAGCTGAAAAACGGGCGCAGGTAACGCGAAGCGCAATCTGCTTGCGCCCATTAAGAATTTGTGCTGCCTGCTCATTATAATGATTGGAGTGCCACTATCGGGTGCCGTCTACTGGTCAATACAATTTAGCCTAGGCTGTCTGCACTACTTAAAAGGGAGGTGCTTTATTGCAGAAGCACCCATTGTCACTCTGACGCCATGGCTTAACAGGGAACAGAGAGGGCAAGGAAATTCTCGGCTGCAACACTGGAGACCTTGGTCCTGGGGGGGTGCACAAAAACCATCAGGTCCTCTACCCACAGGGGGGGCAGGAGGCCTGCCAGGCAATTCGCCAGAACACAGTGGGAGTAGATAGCACAAGCCATGAGTGCCACCTGTGTTGCCCCAGGATCTGGATCCAGTGCTACAGGAAGTTTAATGATCTCACGCTAGTGGTTAAGATGAGTGAATGCATCTTCAAATGCCATATCTCACCAACTGCACCACTAGCTTCACGCATTGCTCAATGCACCAGACCCCCCCATCATTCATTTATCAGCAGTAGAGCAATCAAGAGTCATACCTTAAAATCATAGCTTTACCTCACCCGCACATACTTACCACTGCTGCAAGACTCATACCGTGCACACACTGCCAGCTATTCAACCACGGCAAGCACATCACCCAAACGCATTGCACCACATTCACAGACGCACTTCCCTTTCTCTTGCAGGTCGTGACGAGTGGCGAGGTTGAAAACATTGGTGATGATGGTATGCTCATACCGAATTCTTCTCTCATCCCACTTCCCTCTCATCCCATAATCTCTTCTCACTTACAAGTTGCTGATGGTATAAGCATGCACATCTTGCTTCCCCTCTCTCACCGCATCCCGACCCTTATGCCATTCTCCTTTCAGATACCCAAGAGCTGCCACCAGCCCAGCCTGTCCCCAACGTTGTGGGGGAAGGGGGTGAACAAGAAGAAGAGGCACCATCATTCAATTTGACACTCCTCGGCACCAGCTCAGAAAATGGCACTGCGCATATTTTAGTGGGTAGTATAGAGGCAGGATCTGTATGTGGTGAGTCACCAGACACAAGTGGGCTGCAGGAGGAAAGAGTAGCTTGGGTGCCAGCTCCCTGCGCACGAGTTCTACTGCACAGGATTCGGATGATGACTTCGATGGGACAGCCTTCAGAAGAAGGGTGATGGGCATGCACACAGAAATGCTCGGTGCAATTGCAAACCTGCCAGAGAGCCTCTTGTCAGTGCCGAGGAGCATGGAGGAGTGCAGCTCCAACATTGCACGGGGCTTTGTGCGGAGCCTGGAATCCATGATTTCCAAGATGGAAATGATGGGCAACTGCATTCGAGCACTTGTGAATCCAACCATGATGCTGAGTGTGATGAGCGATGTCACAGCTTCCATTGCAGCACAAGCGGAAGTGACCCAGAGTCTGAGTGCTGCTGTGCAAGCTCAGACTGCTCTCATGCTGGCTCAGCTTGCTGCCATACAATTGGTACTGTCGTGGCTGGGTTTATGAGTGTGGAAAGGGGCTTGCAGGGTCTCACAGTAGTCCCTCAGGATGACAGCATTCGTACTCCCACCCCTGACAGCACCCTTGCTGCTGCCTGTCAGCCGGCCAGCTCAGACTGCTGCCGCCCATGCCGAGGTGGTGCTGTCTGCAGATGGGCCTTCTTGGCCCATAGCTGCTCGAGGTCATCCTGCAAGGCCATCTTTAGTCATACATAAAAACATAGAAAATAGATGCAGGAGTAGGCCATTCGGCCCTTCGAGCCTGCACCGCCATTCAATGAGTTCATGGCTGAACATGCAACTTCAGTACCCCATTCCTACTTTCTCGCCATACCCCTTGATCCCCCTAGTAGTAAGGACTACATCTAACTCCTTTTTGAATATATTTAGTGAATTGGCCTCAACAACTTTCTGTGGTAGAGAATTCCACAGGTTCACCACTCTCTGGGTGAAGAAGTTTCTCCTCATCTCGGTCCTAAATGGCTTACACCTTATCCTTAGACTGTGACCCCTGGTTCTGGACTTCCCCAACATTAGGAACATTCTTCCTGCATCTAACCTGTCTAAACCCGTCAGAATTTTAAACGTTTCTATGAGATCCCCTCTCATTCTTCTGAACTCCAGTGAATACAAGCCCAGTTGATCCAGTCTTTCTTGATATGTCAGTCCCGCCATCCCTGGAACCTTCACTGCACTCCCTCAATAGCAAGAATGTCCTTCCTCAAGTTAGGAGACCAAAACTGTACACAATACTCCAGGTGTGGCCTCACCAAGGCCCTGTACAACTGTAGCAACACCTCCCTGCCCCTGTACTCAAATCCTCTCGCTATGAAGGCTAACATGCCATTTGCTTTCTTAACCGCCTGCTGTACCTGCATGCCAACCTTCAATGACTGATGTACCATGACACCCAGGTCACGTTGCACCTTCCCTTTTCCTAATCTGTCACCATTCAGATAATAGTCTGTCTCTCTGTTTTTACCACCAAAGTGGATAACCTCACATTTATCCACATTATACTTCATCTGCCATGCATTTGCCCACTCACCTAACCTATCGAAGTCACTCTGCAGCCTCATAGCATCCTCCTCGCAGCTCACACTGCCACCCAACTTAGTGTCATCCGTAAATTTGGAGATACTACATTTAATCCCCTCGTCTAAATCATTAATGTACAGTGTAAACAGCTGGGGCCCCAGCACAGAACCTTGCGGTACCCCACTAGTCATTGCCTGCCATTCTGAAAAGTACCCATTTACTCGTACTCTTTGCTTCTTGTCTGCCAACCAGTTCTCAATTAACGTCAGCACATTACCCCCAATCCCATGTGCTTTAACTTTGCACATTAATCTCTTGTGTGGGACCTTGTCGAAAGCCTTCTGAAAGTCCAAGTACACCACATCAACTGGTTCTCCCTTGTCCACTCTACTGGAAACATCCTCAAAAAATTCCAGAAGATTTGTCAAGCATGATTTCCCTTTCACAAATCCATGCTGACTTGGACCTATCATGTCGCCTCTTTCCAAATGCACTGCTATGACATCCTTAATAATTGATTCCATCATTTTACCCACTACTGATGTCAGGCTGACCGGTCTATAATGCCCTGTTTTCTTTCTCCCTCCTTTTTTAAAAAGTGTGGTTACATTGGCTACCCTCCACTCCATAGGAACTGATCCAGAGTCTATGGAATGTTGGAAAATCACTGTCAATGCATCCGCTATTTCCAAGGCAACCTCCTTAAGTACTCTGGGATGCAGACCATCAGGTCCTGGGGATTTATCGGCCTTCAGTCCCATCAATTTCCCCAACACAATTTCCCGACGAATAAGGATTTCCCTCAGTTCCTCCTTACTAGACCCTCTGACCCCTTTTATATCCGGAAGGTTGTTTGTGTCCTCCTTAGTGAATACCGAACCAAAGTACTTGTTCAATTGGTCTGCCATTTCTTTGTTCTCCGTTATGATTTCCCATGATTCTGACTGCAGGGGACCCACGTTTGTCTTTACTAACTTTTTTCTCTTCACATATCTATAAAAGCTTTTGCAGTCCATTTTAATGTTCCCTGCAAGCTTCCTCTCGTACTCTATTTTCCCTGCCCTAATCAAACCCTTTGTCCTCCTCTGCTGAGTTCTAAATTTCTCCCAGTCCCCAGGTTCGTTGCTATTTCTGGCCAATTTGTATGCCACTTCCTTGGCTTTAATACTATCCCTGATTTCCCTTGATAGCCATGGTTGAGCCACCTTCCTTTTTTTATTTTTACGCCGGACAGGGATGTACAATTGTTGTAGTTCATCCATGCGGTCTCTAAATGTCTGCCATTGCCCATTCACTGTCAACCCCTTAAGTATCATTCGCCAATCTATCCTAGCCAATTCACGCCTCATACCTTCAAAGTTACCCTTCTTTAAGTTCTGGACCATGGTCTTTGAATTAACTGTTTCATTCTCCATCCTAATGTAGAATTCTACCATATTATGGTCATTCTTCCCCAAGGGGCCTCGCACAACGAGATTGCTAATTAATCCCCTCTCATTACACAACACCCAGTCTAAGATGGCCTTCCCCCTAGTTGGTTCCTTGACATATTGGTCAAGAAAACCATCCCTTATGCACTCCAGGAAATCCTCCTCCACCGTATTGCTTTCAGTTTGGTTAGCCCAATCTATATGCATATTAAAGTCACCCATGATAACCGCTGCACCATTATTGCATGCACTCCTAATTTCCTGTTTGATGCCCTCCCCAACATCACTACTACTGTTTGGAGGTCTGTACACAACTCCCACTAACGTTTTTTGCTCTTTGGTGTTCTGCAGCTCTATCCATATAGATTCCACATCATCCAAGCTAATGTCCTTCCTAACTATTGCATTAATCTCCTCTTTAACCAGCAATGCTACCCTACCTCCTTTTCCTTTTATTCTATCCTTCCTGAATGTTAAATACCTATGGATGTTGAGTTCCCAGCCCTGATCAACCTGGAGCCATGTCTCTGTAATCCCAATCACATCATATCTGTTAACATCTATTTGCACAGTTAATTCATCCACCTTATTACGGATACTCCTTGCATTAAGACACAAATTTAATTTCCCACGGAAAGTCAACACCTTCCACCAGCCGTGCTGCAGCTGCTGGGGTAGGCAAAAGACAACGACAGATAGATTTTGTTGTGTAGTTTATAAATTAATGTTTGGAATGCTTGTTTTGTAGTAGCTCTCATTTCAGCTTTGTTCCCAAGAGGACGCTGTGATATTCTGCGGCAGAGGAATGGTAAAGTGGGGAAGTGGAGAGCAACAGGGATCCAGGGTTTCATTCAGGGGAACCATAAGTCGCTCCCGGACAGCCCATCCGGAAAGAGAATCTGCTGCCTGCCTTCTCCCTTCCTCTTTTTTTGCCTTCCTCTTCCTCCTCCTCCTGTAGTGGTCGCAGAACCCGTGGTGCCAAGGGCAGCACCCTCATGATGGCCAAGTTGTGAAGCATGCAGCGGACTGCCACGAAATGGGGCACCCGCTGCAGCATGTACTGGAGGGATTCACCTGAGTGATCAAGGCAGCAGAACTGTTGCTTTAGAACCCCGATGGTCCTCGTAGCAGCATGGCTCTCATTTCATGAGTGCTGGCCACAAGTGGTGGGGTTGCGGAGGGTGTCATCAGCCAGTTGTAGAGCAGATAGCCCTCGTATCTGAGCAGCCACCCTTTGGTTTGACATGGAGGCAGGAAGATTGCTGGCACACCAGACTGGCACAGAATGAAGGCATCATGACTACTGCCAGGATACTGGGTAATTTGCCATCGTGATGTGCTGGACATGGTCGCACACCAACTGTACATTAAGCGAGTGGTAGCCTTTGTGGTTGCGGTACATCTCGGGATTGATATGGGGTGCCCGCAAAGCCGCATGTGTGCAATCAGTGCCGCCCTCTACCATGAGGAAGCCTAATATCCTGGCAAAGCCACATGCTTGCTCCTCCTGCTTCTTTCTCTTCAGAGAGAAGACAATGAAGTCTCTTCTGGAGTACAGAGCTTCTGTGACCTCCGGGTGCAGCGAAGGATAGCGAACTGGGAAATTATAGCTATGTCTCCTGCTCCAGACTGGAAGGATTTGGTGGTGAAAATATTAGGGCCACGGTGACCTTGAGAGCAACTGGCAGCGCCGTCTTCGCCCTGCTCTGAGGCTGCAGGTCTGGTTCTAGGAGGTGGTAGACTTCTGTGACCATCTACTTGGTGAAGTGGAGCCTGCTAATACAGTGCTCCTGGCTGAAGTGCAGGTAGGAGAAGTGCTCTTGGAAAACCCTAGGTGGGTAAGGCCTCCTGCTGAGAGTCCTCCTGCCCCTCCTCCCTTTGCGAGCAGCTTGTCCTCTTCTTTGCTGCCACTGCTTCACCTCCCTATCATACTCGAGCGTGGGGGGACTGCTAGTAGAACCCCCATGATTGGAATCTAGTGGTCTAAGCAGAACCCTTGAAATCAGAAGCAAGGCATTCTCCATTTGTAGCACCACTACCTGCCACCTTACCAACTTTAAACAATTCTAGAAAGTGATAGGCGACCGGAGACTCAGGGTTACGCTTATGGACTGAACGTAGGTGCTCAGTAAAGCGGTCACCCAATCAGCATTTGGTCTCCCCAAAGTAGATGAGACCGCATCATGAGCAGCAAATACAGTATACTAAATTGAAAGAAGTACAAATAAATCGTGGTTTCACCTGGAAGGAGTATTTGGGCCCTGGATAGTGGGAAGGGAGGAGGTAAAAGGGCAAGTGTTGCATCTCCTGGTGCTGGGGGTGACTGCGGAATGGACCAGGGTGTCGCGGAGGGAGAGGTCCCTTTGGAATGCTGAGAGGGGAGGGAAAGATGTGATTGGTGGTGGGATCACGCTGGAGATGGCAGAAATGGCGGAGGATGATCTGTTGAACGTGAAGGCTGGTGGGGTGAAAGGTGAGGACAAGGGGAACCCTGTCGTGGTTGTGAGAGGGAAAGGAAGGGGTGAGAGCAGAGGTGCGGGAAATAGAACGAACACGGTCGAGGGCCATGTTAACCACGGCGGAGGGGAATCCTCGGTTGACGAAAAAGGAAGATATGTCAGAGACACTAGTGTGAAAGATGGCGTCGTCAGAGCAGATGCGATGGGAGAAACTGGGAGAATGGAATGGAATCCTTACAGGATGCGGGGTGGGAGGAAGTGTAGTCCAGGTAGCTATGGGAGACAGTGGGCTTATAGTGAATACTGGTCGATAGCCTATCTCCAGAAATGAAGATGGAGAAGTCGAGGAAGGGAAGGGAAGAGTCGGAAATGGACCATGTGAAAGTGAGGGAAGGGTGAAAATTGGATACAAAGTGAATGAAATTTTCTAGTTCCGGGCATAACAGGAAACGGCACCGATACAGTCTTCAATGTACCGGAAAAGAGGTGCGGGAGGGGGCCCAAGTAGGACTGGAACAAAGAATGTTCCACATATCCCACAAAAAGGCAGGCATAGCTCGGACCCATGTGGGTTCCCATAGCAACACCTTTAATTTGGAGAAAGTGAGTGGAGTAAAGGAGAAGTTGTTCAATGTAAGAACAAGTTCAGCCAGGCGGAGGAGGGTAGTGGTGGATAGGGACTGGTTGGGCCTCTCCTCGAGGAAGAAGCGGAGCGCCCTCAGGCCATCCTGGTGGAAGATGAAAGTGTAGAGGGATTGGACGTCCATGGTAAAAAGGAGACCTTTGGGGCCAGGAAACTCCTGTCCAAGCCTGTTGACTGCAATTTTACAGAACAGTGAAACCATCTTCTGTGATGCAATTGCAGCTGATTTTCAGGGTTTCTTTTTGGTCTGGCCTGGTTTCATTCAAGCACATAAGAAATAGGAGCAGGATTAGGCCATTCAGCCCTTTGAGCCTGCTCCACCATTTAATAAGATCACAGTTGATCTTCTACCTCAACTTCACCTTCCTGCAATATCCCCATATCATTTGATTCCCTTAATAACCAAATATATATCAATCTCTGCCTTGAATATACTCAATGACTGAGCATCCACCGCCCTCTGGGTGGAGAATTCCAAAGATTCGCAACCCTGTGAGTGAAGAAATTTCTCCTCATCTCAGTCCTAAAAAGCCAATCTAAAACTTCTAAAACTTTGACCCCAAGTTCTAGACTCCCCAGCCAGGGAAAACATGCTCCCAGCATCTACCCTGACTAGCCCTGTAAGAATTTTATATGTTTCAATGAGATCACCTCTTATTCTCCTAAATTCTAGAAAATATAGGCTCAGTCTCCTCAATCTCAATTTGGACAGATGATAAGCAGGCTGGTGAAAATGTTGTAAATATAAATTGCTACTTCTACTGTATAAATAATCCACTTTAAAAGGTATGTGGGCGTAATTATTAAAGTTTTCTACAGGAATCCTATACAGTTCATCTATTAAAAGTTTCATTTACGATGATCCTAGCAAAATAATTACAGGTACAGCGTCGAAAATCCAGAAGTCTTGAGACTGACGCCGTTCCGGATTCTGTGTGTTTCTGGACTTCGGAATGTCTTTCTGATGTCCTGAATCTGCAAATGCCTGAGCCCAGGTTCGGGTATTTCCGGATTTCGGAACCTCTTTCCGACGTCCCGAGTCCAGAAACGCCTCGGCCAAGGTAGGTAGGGGAGGAGAGGTAGGTGGTGGCCCAAGGCGCGGGTGAAGTCGGTGGCGGCATGAGGCCGGCGACCTAATGCGGGGCAAAGTCGGCGACGGCCCGAGGCGAGGGAGAGGTCGACGGTGGGCTGAGGCGGAGGAGGGGTCAGCGGTAGGCCAAGGCAGGGGAGGGGTCGGCGGTGGCCCGAGACGGAGGAGAGGTTAGCGGGGACGAGGCCGGTGGTGGCATGAGGCCGGCAGCCCAATGTGGGGAGAGATCGGCGGCGGCCCGAGGCGGGGGAGAGGTGGGCGGGGACCCAAGGCAGGGGAAAGGTCAGTGGGGGCGAGGTCGGCGGTGGCCTGAGGTGGGGCGGGGGTAAGTCCGGATTTTGGAGCATTTTCCGGATTCCGTATGACCCCGCCACAGATCGTTCCGGATTCCGGAACAATACGGATTCCGGAACTCCGGATTTTCGACGCTGACCTGTAGTATGTTGTGGCCTATTGGTGTACTCGATAGTTGTTAAAATAGTTTTTTTTAGCATCCATGATATAACTGCATTTAGCAGTACGTTAAAACATATAATTTATTTTTACAGGTCAGCTGGAAGTCATAATGGATCGGAGACTAATTCAGGACGACAACCGCGGCCTGGGCCAAGGTGTCAAGGACAATAAAATTACAGCCAATTTATTCAGAGTTTTGTTGGAGAAAAGAATTGGAGTAGATATGGTAAGATTAATAATGCAAAGTCACTATCAATTTTCTGAAGTATGACTAAGAAGTGCATGTTACTGGAAAAGGTTTGCGCTATTGAAATTTTAAAAAAGCTCAGTAGAGATCATAGACTCCAATACTGGAAGTGACTTTTAAATCACTACATTTTCTTAAGAATTCTGGCTATGTATGACAAGTGAATCGGGAAAATACATCATAGGATGTATTTTTCTTATTTACATCCTTATCAACGTTGGATGGCAGCGATGGCTGTGATCCAGGGCCGTGAGAGATGGGGGATGTTTGGATTGTTTAAACGAGCAGAAGAAGACAGTCAGACTTTGAAAGATTTTTTAATGTCAGTTCTGTGGTGCTGCGAAATCACTGCAGAATTATAGTCAGATGATCGCTCAAGGTGCCAGGAATGGCTCGGGCACCTGCCTAAAATAGCCGGTCAGGGACATCAACTGTGGAAGTTCCATTCCACTCCAGATCTACCACCAAGGTCACAGTAGGAATTTCAGGCCATAATATTCTATTTGTCAGCTGTAGCTCAGTAATAACACTCTTGCCACTTGTCAGAAGGTCATGGATCTAAGCCCCGCTCCAGAGACTTGAGCAAATAATCTAGGCTATTTGAGTGAAGTACTGCGGGAGTGCTGCACTGTCGGAGGTTTATCTTTCAGATGAGATCCCATCTGCCATCTCAGGTGGCTCTAACAGAAACCTCAACACTATTTGAAGAAGAGCAGGGGAGTTCTCCTAGTGTACGGTCCAACATTTATCCCTCAAGCAACACCACCAAAACAGATTATCTATCTCATTGCTCTTTGTGGGACCTTGCTGTGCACAAATTGACTGCTGTTTCCCTGCATTATAACAGTTACTCCACTGCAAAAGTACTTCATTAACTGTGAAGTTCTTTGGTATATGCTAGAGTCATGAAAGATACTATATAAATACAAATTCATTCTTCTTACTATTTCTGTGCACATGTCTAAACTGACTCCATCTCTATGGATGATGGTGCCAAGAAGTAGCACATAGAGGGATAAGAGGTAAGGGCCCAGGATGGGTTATTGGATGACTGCAGGGATGGGTTCATAGAATCATAGAATGGTTACAGCACAGAAGAAGGCCATTTGGCCTGTTGAGCTCTCGCCAGCTCTCTGCAAGAGTGCCTCAGCTAGTTCCACTCCCCTGCCCTTTCCCCGTAGCCCTGCAAATGTTTTTCTTTCAGGTATTTATCCAACTCCCTTTTGAAAGCAGTGATTGAGTCTACCTCCACCACCCGTTCAGGCAATGCATTCCAGATCCTAACCACTTGCTGCATGAAAAGGTTTTTCTTATGTTGCCTTTGGCTCTTTGCCAATCACCTTAAATCTATGTCCTCTGGCTCTCGATCCTTGTGCCAATGGGAACAGTTTATCTCTACTCTGCCCAGACCCCTCATGATTTTGAACACCTCAATCAAATCTCCTCTGTTCTAAGGAGAACAACTCCAGCTTCTCCAGTCTATCAACATAACTGAAGTCCCTCATCCCTGGAATCATTCTCATAAATCTTTTCTGCACCCTCTCCAAGGCCTTCAGAAAGTGCAATGCCCAGAATTAGACATGCTACTCCAGTTGAGGTCGAACCAGTGTTTTGAACAGGTTCATCATCATTTCCACGCTTTTGTACACTATACCTCTTCATGAAGCCCAGAATCCCATAAACTTTTTTAATAGTTTTCTCAACCTGCCCTGCCACCTTCAACGATTTGTGCACATATACCCCTAGGTCTCTCTCTTCATGCTCCCCCTTTAGCATTGTATCCTTCAGTTTATATTTCCTCTCCTCATTCTGTCTACCAAAATGTATCACTTCACATTTTTCTGTGTTAAATTTCATCTGCCACGTGTCCGCCCATTCCACCAGCCTATCTATGTCCTCTTGAAGTCTATCACTGTCCTCCTCAATGTTCACTATACTTCCAAGTTTTGTATCAACTGCATATTTTGAAATTGTGCCCTGTACACCCACATCCAAGTCATTAATGTATATCAAGAAAAGCAGTGGTTCTGGTACTGACCCCTGGGGAACACTACTGTATACCCTCCTCCAGTCTGAAAAACAACCGTTCACCACTACTCTATGTTTCCTGTCACTTAGCCAATTTCATATCCATGCTGCCACTGTCCTTTTTATTCCATGGGCTTCAACTTTGCTGGCAAGCATATTATGTGGCACTTTGTCCAACGCCTTTTGAAAGTCCATGTACACCACGTCAACTGCATTGCCTTCATCATAGAAACATAGAAATCGACAGTGCAGAAGGATTTCGGCCCATAGTGTCCGCGCCGGCCGATAAAGAGCCACACGGCCCTCGGTCAGCAGCCCTGAAGGTTACATGTAAACCTATGAACAATGGCGGAAAGATAATGCGCATCCGGCCCAACCAGTCCTACTCACACAACTGCGACACGCCTTGCACTGCAACATTCCACACTCCACCCCAACCGGAGCCATGTGATCTCCTGGGAGAGGCAAAGAAACAGATAAAAACCCAAGCCAATTGAGGGGAAAAAATCTGGGAAAATTCCTCTCCGACCCATCCAGGCGATCAAAACTAGTTCAGAAGATCACCCTGGCCATATTCGATTCCCTGCAGTACAAGTGCAACGTCCAAAATCCGGAGTTCCGGGATGATTCGTGGCAGAGTCGTCCGGAATCCGTAAAATGTTCCGGAATCCAGACTGGATGACCCTGCCGACCTCGGACCTTGCCTTGCTGCTGCCCGACCTCAGGCCTCGCCTTGCTGCTACCCGACCTCTGGCCTCGCCTCGCTGCTGCCCGACCTTGGACCTCGCCTCGCCGCCGCTTGCCTCGCCACCCTTATCTCGGGGTCGCCTCGCCAGCCCGCCCGAACACCACCTTGGTGGGCCCCACCCAACGACGACATCGTTGGCACGGGGTCTGCTGGCCCAACAACCTCCTCGGTGGGGCCGGTCCGCCCGAACGCCACCTCGACGGGGCCCCGCCTGCGACCTCCTCAGCGGGGCCGGCCCGCCTGATGACCTCCTTGGTGGGGACCCGCCCGATGACGACCTCGGCAGGCCCCGGACCACCCGAACAGCTCCTCGGCAGGTACGCACCCCACCCGACATTACGAAATCCGGAAATACCCGAACCTGGTCTCGGGGGGTTCCGGATTCGTGACGTCAGAAAGACGTTCTAAAGTCCGGTAAAACGCAAAATCCGGAACGGTCTCGGCCCTGAGGGTTTCTGATTCGAGACGCTGCACCTGTATTACCATCGTATTTGTGCCAGACAACAAGAGGTTATCCAGACTAATCCCACTTACCAGCCCTAGGTCCATAACCCTGCAGGTTACGGCACTTCAAGTGCCCATCCAAGCACTTTTTAAATGTGGTGAAGATTTCTGTGTCCACCACCCTGTCAGGCAGTGAGTTCCAGACCCCCACAATCCTCTGCGTGAAGAAGCTTTCACCTTAAAACTATGCTCCCTCATAATTGACCCCTCCACCATAGGAAATAGGCCCTTGCTATCCACTATATCCAGGCCCCAATATTTTATACACCTCAATGAGGTCTCCTCTCGGCCTCCTCTGTTCCAAGGAGAACAAACCCAGCCTATCTAATCTGTTCTCATAACTAAGCTTCTCCATTCCAGGCAGCATTCTAGTAAATCTCCTCTGCACCCTCACCAGTGCAATCATGTCCTTCCTATAATACGGCGACCAGAACTGTACACAGCATTCCAGCTGTAGCCTAACCAGAGTATTATACAATTTAGGCAAAACCTCCCTGCTCTTGTATTCTGTGCCTTGGCCAATAAAGACAAGCATTCCGTATGCCTTCTTAACCACCTTATCCACCTGGCCTGCTACTTTCAGGGATCTGTGAACAAGCACTCATTTACATTTCTAAGTGGCCCACCGTTTAATGTGTATATTCTTTCCTTATTAGCCCTCCCCAAGTGCATTACCTCATACTTCTTCGAATTAAATTCCATTTGCCACTACTCCGCCCACCTGACCAGTAGATTGATATCTTCTTGCAGTCAATTACTTTCCTCTTCCTTATCAACCACACAGCCAATTTTAGTGTCATCTGCAAACTTCTTCATCGTACTCCCTATATTCAAATCTAGATAATTTGATGTATACAGATGCAGCGTCGAGAATCCGGAGTCCCGGAATGTTCCAGAATCCGGACTCCGGACCGATCGGTGGCAGGATCGTCCGGAATCCGTAAAATGTTCCGGAATCCGCAACTTGCCTCGCCCCACTACCGCTGCCTTTATCTTGGGGCCTCCTCGCTGACCCGATGACCTCCTTGGCGGGGCCAACCTGAGTGCCTCCTCTGCGGGGGTCCCGCCTGAACACCTCGGCGGGGCTGGCCTGCCTGAACACCACCTCTGTGGGTCCCGCCCGAACACCACCTCTGCAGGTCCCGCCCGAACACCACCTCTGCGGGTCCCGCCCGAACACCACCTCTGCGGGTCCCGCCCGAACACCACCTCTGCAGGGCCCGCCCGAACACCACCTCTGCGGGTCCCGCCCGAATACCACCTCTGCGGATCCCGCCCGAATACCACCTCTGCGGGTCCCGCCCGAACACCACCTCTGCGGGTCCCGCCCGAACACCTCTGCGTGGCCCGCCCGACAACATCCTCACAGGGCACCCCACCCAATGACGACTTCCTCGGTGGGGCCAGCCCGCCAACCTGCTTGACGGGGCCCGCCCGACGATATCATCATCGGCGTGGCCGGACGGCCCGACAACCTGCTTGGCGAGGCCCGCCGGCGACATCTCCCGCCCAACGACATCTTCCTTGGCAGGGCCCAACCAGCAACCTCCTTGGTGGGGCCGGATGGCCCGACAAATTTCTTGGCGGGCCGAATGGCCCAAACAGCTCTTTGGCGGGAATTCCCCCTCTCCCACCCCCCCTTTCTGACGTACCAAAATCCAGAAATACCCGAACCTGGGCTCAGGTGTTTCCAGATTCGTGACGTCAGAAAACAATCGAAAGCCCGGAATCCAGAACGGCCTCAGTCCCAAGGGTTCTGGATTTTCGGCGCTGCACCTGTACCACAAAAAGCAAGGGACCCAGTACTGAGTACCTCCTCTCTCACTGTGTTTATTTAATCCAGATTTTCACACTCCTCCTGTAGCAGTATCTGCATTGCCCCTTTCCTTTGTGAAAACCGACGCAAAGTATTCATTAAGAACCATACTAACATTTTCCGCCTTCACACAGAGATTACCCTCATGGGGCTAGACTTTCCACTTTTTTTGCATTGATACCGCCCACTTAATATCCATTTTAACGCTGAGATGAGGTATAACGTCCAGATATCGCCTATTTAGGCACAAAATGGAAAATAATGCCTACTTATCGCTCACTAATCGCCCAGCATTACTTTCGTCATGTGCTTAATGCAGTGAAATAATAATACCGCCCACCCATTTTTTTTGGCGTAAAGATCAGAATGAGCGAAACTAACGCTCAAAATATCACTGAGAGTTACTTTCGGCATGTAATTAACGCCAAGAAATAATAATACCCCCTGCCCACATTTTTTTGTGCTATATCTCACCATGCCACACATTGCTGCATTCGACAGATCGCTGAAGCCCTTTATGCACACAGGATGGACTTTATCAGCTTCCCTATGACCAAGGAGGCTCAGACTGAGAGGGCTCTAGGATTCTACCGAATTGCCAACTTCCCCAAGGTGCAGGGAGCAATAGACTGTACACACATTGCCATGCGGGCACCTTTTCAGGATGCAGAGGTGTTTTGGAACGGAAAGGGATTCCACTCCCTGAATGTGCAACTCGTTGTCGACCACCAACAAATTATTATGGCAGTGAATGCAAAATTTCCAGGCAGCATCCATCATGCTCACATCCTGTGTGAGAGCACTGTATCTGACATGTTTACTAGTCAGCTACAAGTTCAATGGTGGATGCTTGGTGACAAAGGATATGGCTTCGCCACCTGGCTGATGACCCCCCTGCGTAACACCCAGACAGAAGCAGAGAAGCGATACAACGAGAGCCACAGAGCCACACGCAATATCGTTGAGAAAACCATTGGAGTGCTTAAGCAGCGTTTTAGATGCCTGGACCATTCAGGAGACGAGCTCCAATACTACCCTGAGCAGGTAGCTCAATTCGTGGTGGTGTGCTCCATGCTGTACAACTTGGCTATCAGGAGGGGACAAGAATTGCCAGAAGGGACTGTCGATCCACCTCAGGAGAGAGAGGAAGAGGAGGTCGAGGAGGTGGACGCTGACCTCGGGCCAGACAATCAGGCTGATGCTGAAACCATCAAGACTGCAGGAAAGGGCCTGTTGTGGCTACAGAGCTGCAAGACTCTTACATCAGCAGCTCATAAATAAGCGCTTTGCTTGAAATAACGTTGCTGGTATTTACAAAGCTGCAACACTGCTGTGTTGCAGCTCATATATCAATAGTGTGCATCACCTTGGTGACAGTTAAAGTTAAAGTTTAAGTTGATTCAAGTTAAGTTTAATTGACCCCTTTCATGTTAAGGAATCACCAGTGTGTAACGGTGCAGCTATCTGAGACATTGCGCAACAAAGTTATATATGTAACCCTGTAAATACCTTGTGTAACCACCAGAGGGCTCATCCCCTGGAGTCCCAAGGGATCCCACAATCCCTTTGGAGTACCTATACTTAAGGAGGCCTCACAGGCTTGAGAGGCACTCTGGAGACCTGCAATAAAAGACTACGGTCACACTTTACTTTGAGCTCACAGTATCTTGTCAGATGCTTTATTCATTCATAACAAAGGTAATGGTAAATAAAAAACATTTAATGAGAACGTTTGCATGAAATCATATAACTGTAAAAAACACCCCACCCCACACCACCCCACAAAAAATTTATAACATTTGGATCAATCAAATGGTCAACATTTCCAACAAAACAGAACACAAATGCAAAACAACAAGGTAGCCCCCTCTCCCTTCCCCCAAACCTCCCAACAAAATAGCACCAACAACATAAAAATATGCCCAAGACAACACCTACGAGCATGCACCTCACTTTCCTTCCCCCACCCGCTTCTCCTCCTCACCTCTACCCCTTCCCCTTCCCCTGCAGACTCCAAGCCCCCTGGCCGATGAGCTCCTCAGGCAGTGCTTCATTGGAGGGGGATGAAGGCAGAACTGCCGGTTGGATGGACACGGGAGAGGACGGTCCCAAGGTGGGAACGTGCTCCGAGCCAGAAGCAAGATCTTCCTCCTGGCTCTCGTGTGTTGTTGGCAATGGGGTTGTAGCACCTTGGGGTGCAGTGCCACGCCGGTCCGGGACCACTAGAAGACCTGTGCCAGCAGTGTTCCTGGCTGTCACCTCCAGGGCCTCCGCCATCCGTGGCACGTACTCCGTCATGGTGGCAGACATGCTGGCCAGCTGTTGGGATATGCCCCCCATTGCCTGGAGGATCTGCTGACCTATGTCAACACTCCTCCTGGACAAGTCTACCATGTCGCCACTCTGATCTGCCGCTCGTGGAACAGATCTGCTGTGTCGAACCAACCTTCCTTTGGTCGGCGCTGTCCTGGAGACACCTCGGGTTCCCTGTGGCAAGGTGCTTGGGCCCGGTACCTCCACGGTGGAGGTGGGGATGGCCGCAGGAGCACTAGACGTCTTTGGTGTGGACTACATTATGGAGCATGGCGATGCAAGCGCCTCAAAGTCGGCACTGTCATCCGTGGAGAAGGGAGCCAGCAGATCCACGGGCGAGAATCGGGGCTCCTCAGCACCAGATGGAGGATCGTCCGGCGAGTCTGGCCCCACGCCCCCACTTTCTGGGCTTGGTGGTCTTGCATGGGGCCGCGCTGCTGCCTGAGCTGCAAAACATAAATGAAGTTATTAGAGGAGAAGGGGGTGCAGGGTCACAAGGTGATTCCAGCGCTACACACAGCATCTGCACGACAAAAGCACCACCGCTATCAAAATCATCGCAGACATCACATTTCATAACCATCACCAAATTCTGCATTGCAGTGATTCTCATGAGGCCATCATTATTTAGAGAACACTTTTATCATTCATCTATCATATTTATTGATTGGATATGAGTGGGTGTGGCATCGATTGACTTTACATCGCGCAATGGTGTATACTTTACTCACGTGTAATCACATCAGGTTCTGCTGCTGCTTATGTGGCTGACCGGGGGTGACTCCCCACTAGTTCCAGCACCTGCTTCTCAATGTCGCTGAGCTCGCTGATGACTGGTGACCCGCCACCCGTTCGCCTCTGCTCGGCCCTATTCCTCGAAAGCTTCTTCTGTAAGAGGTAACATCAGCAGGACATGGCATGAGATCATTGCGTGATATCATTGCTAGGTACTGTCACAGAGACTGTTACAACACATAATCATAATTACATCTGTCGGTTATTATGAAAATGTTCATTCTTGACCTAAAGACGTACAGCGTGAACGCAGGCTTTGAGTAAAACATTCTCGGTATAAATGCAAGACATCACATCTGATTTTAATCACTCATTACACTTACAATTCAAATTATATAAATATATAAGTACATGTAAATAAATGTAATAATTATTCTGGCGGATCCGACAAAGTCGTTCCAGCGCTTGTGGCACTGGTTGCCTTCACCCACCTCGTTGGTCGCCGACGAGACCACCTCGGCTATGTCGGCCCATATCCTCTGGTGGACCTTTGGGGTGGGTTTCCCACGCCCACCCTGGGTCAGTTGACCCCAGCATGACTCGACCTCCTGCAGGAGGGAGGCATTTGCCTCGTCCGAGAATTCCCTCGCTCTTTTTCGTCCTCCCAGTTGTTCCTCTCCCACCTCACTGCTTTCGCCAGCATCAGTCTCCGCAGCATGCTCTGTCACATCCTCCATTCCTTCCATTGTATAACAAAAAAAATTCTGCAAAAAACTTGGTGGGAACAATGTTATTTGTGCTCTAAATTCTTTTTGCTGCTGGAAAATCTCCCATCTACCTCCTAAAACAGCCAAACAAGCACACACCACACCCACACACGCTTTCAGTTCCTCTCTGCTCCCTCTCTCTCCTGCACATGTAATGATGACTCTTGACCTCCTGAAATGCGGGAAATGGCTGTTGCCATATCGTTGCTTTGGACGCCGACACTTTACAGCAGAAGGTCAAAAAATTTAATGCTTACGCCCATTTCAGATCGCTTGCGTAACGTTCATTTTATAAAATGGAAAGTTGGGGTTTTGAAAATGGGCGATAATCCGCCGATCTCAAAACCCACATTATCAAAAGCCAACGCTGGAAATAACGCCCATTTTTGGGCAATCGGCACAATAATGGAAAGTCTAGCCTATGGCCTCTAATAGGCCCTACCCTTTCTTTCGTTATCCTCTTGCTCTTAATATATTTATAGAACTTCTTTGGGTTTTCCTTAATTTTACTTGCCAAGAATTTTTCATGCTCCCTTTTAGCATTCCTAATACCCTTTTTAATTTTACCTCTGAACTTTCTATATTCCTCAAGATTCTACAGTATTTAGCCGTCGGTAGATGACATAAGCTTCCCTTTTTTTCTTTATTCTCCCCTGTAAGTGCCCAGACATCTCCAGGGGGCTCTAGACTTGTTATTCCCACCCTTTTTCTTTCAGGGCACATGTTTGGCCTGAGCCCTCCGGATATCTGTTCCGACACTGATTTGCCGACATGTACAGGTTGAGCGTCCAAAATCCGGGACCGAGGCCGTTCCAGATTCCGGGTTTTTCCGGATATTTGATTTTTTTTCTGACATCATGAATCCAGAAACACCCGAGCCCAGGTTAACAAAGTTAGCTCTCTGTTACCTCCTCAAAAAACTCGATCAAGTTAGTTAAACAAAATTTGCCTTTCACAAATCCATGCTGGCTTTCCTTAATTAATCCACACCTCTCCAAGTGACAATTTTGTGCTTGATTATTGTTTCTAAAAGATTCCCCACTACCGAGGTTAAACTGACCAGCCTATAGTTGCTGGATTTATCTTTACAGCCTTTTTTGAACAAGGTTGTAACATTTGCAATTCTCCAGTCCTCTGACCTACCCCCTTTTCTAAGGAGGATTGGAAGATTATGTCCAGTACTTCCACGATTTCTTCCTTCAGTTCCCTCAGCGTCCTAGGATGCATCCCATCCGGTCCTGGTGACTTAACTACTTTAAGTAGAGCCAGCCTTTCCAGTATCTCGACTTTATGAATTCTTATCACGTCCAGTATCTCCTCTACTTCTGCCTTTACTATGTATATGGCAGCATCTTCTTTCTTCGTAAAGACAGATGCAAAATACTCAATTAGTACCTCAGCCATACCATCTGCCTCCATGCATAGGTCTAACTAGGTTCACATGGTTTTATGAAAGGGAAACTTTGGCAGCAGAACTCCTGGAAAAATGGTATAAATAGCTTTTTAGACATTTGCACCATTTCTCTGGGTATTCTGCTGATCTCCCAGCAGAGAACTCCCCTTTGCATGTATGTAAATGCTTTGATTTTTCTCTATCTGCTTGTTGAGATTAGTTATACCTTGTTTTCTCATACTATACATCTCTTTTCTTAGCAGGATGAAGATAATAAGGCAATGAATTATCCCTCTTTGTTGAGCCACAAAACATGTTCCTACTTAAATCACCCAGTCATTCCAATGGCTGTGAACCTAAATGTTGATGGAATTCCTCCACGATTGAGCTTATTCAGTCCTCTTGCTTCATCCATGCCATGTGATATGCACATACTTAACCTGAGAACAATAGAAGGAAAGGTAAGGCCAATATTTTGGGTGTAATTCTAAGCATTGGTAAGTTTTGAGTGATAAATCTGTTGTATATTAAATTTGGTACATGAGGTGCATTTCACAGAAAACTAATTTATAAATACCTGAAGCAACAACAACTTGCATTTATATAGCGCCTGCAACATAGTAAACCATCCTAAGGCGCTTCACAGGAGCATAGAAAAATTAAAGTGAGCCAAAGAATGGTTGATCAAAAGTAGCTTTCAAGGAGGGTCTTAAAGGAGGAGAGTGAGGTGGAGCTTTGGAAGGGTTTAGGGAGGGAATTCCAAAGCTTAGGGCCGAGACAGCTGACGGTAAGGATGACAATTGTGGGGAAACACAAGAGGCCAGAGTTTGGGGAATGCCAAGTTCTTGGAGGTTGGAGGGCTGGAAGATGTTACAGAAAAGGGAGGAGCTTGAAGGGAGGGATTTGTACACGAGGATGAAAATTTTGAAATCGAGGTGTTACTGGGACCCAATGTAGGTCAGTGAGTACAGTGGTGAGTGGAGTTTGGTGTGGGTTAGGATACGGGCAACAAAATTTTGGATGAACTCATGTTTATGAAGGGTGGAAGATGGGAGGACGGCCGGGAGAGCATTGTAATAATCAAATCTGAGGGTAACAAAAGCATGGATGAGGGTTTCAGCAGCAGATAGTCGTCGGACTTTGTGATGGAGGGAATGTGGGGTCGGAGGCTTACCTTGGGATCAAACAGAACGCCTAGGTTTGAACCGTCTGGTTCAGCCTGACACGTTAGCCAAGAGGGGTGGAATCGGTGACGAGAGAACAGGGTTTATGGCGGGGGCTGAAGAAAATGGCTTCAATGTTCCCAGTGTTTAATTGGAGGAAATTGCAGCACATACAGGACTTGGGGCGAGACTTTCCATTATTTTTGCATGCATACCGCCCACTTAACGTCCATTTTAACGCTGAAATGAGGTATAACGCCCATATATCGCCCATTTAGCCACAAAATGGAAACTAACGGCCATTTCTCGGTCACTTATCGGCAAGCGTTACTTTCAGTATGAACTTAACGCCGATAAAAAAAAATAATACCGCCCACCCACTTTTTTTGGGCGGAAAGATCAGAATGGATGAAACCAACGACCATAATATCGCCCAGTGTTACTTTCGGCATGTAATTAACGTCGAGATTTAATAATACCGCCCGACCACTTATTTTGTCGTAAAGATCACATTTGCCGAAATAACGCCCAGAAAATCGCCGAGCGTTACTTTCGGCACCTCGCACACATAACGTCGACCATTTCGCTCGCTGAAAAAAAACGCTGTGAAAAAGTTGCTCTCACCTGAACTAATCACAGCGGTATGGACGCCATTTTCTAAATCGCAGATCGCTTCATTTAAAAGGCTGCTTCAATTTCGGGAGAGTTTTGATGTACTCTGGAGTTCTTTTAAAGTGATGTGAACATCTGAACAAACATCTTATCATACTGTGGACGATTGGAATTTAGTTTAGGTGTCTTAGTGGGGACATTTATTGTTTGTGAACAATAAGTGTAATACTGATATTTATTGGAATAGGGCCTGTTATTTCTCAGACTGTCTTGATGTGTAATGCACATGCTGCAGACTTGAGATGGCAGAAGGTATATTCGATAGCATTATGTGCCTAATCTAAGATGTGCCAGACTGATGAGGTGGACGAGACTTTACACCCCCACACTTACAGGCAGAAGCAGTCTTGCCTCAACTTATCCGATAATACCTGCCTTAGCAGACTGCGCTTCCACAAAGAGGTTATCAGTGAGATATGCCAGCTCATCAGAGGAGATGTGCAGCCTGCCAGCACCATCGGGACCGCACTATCCATCAAGGTGACTGCAGCACTTTCGTTCTATGCGTCGGGTTCCTTTCAGGCCTCAGCTGGCGACAATTGCGCTATATCTCAACATGCCACACATTGCTACATTCGACAGGTCACTGAAGCCCTTTATGCACGCAGGATGGACTTTATCAGTTTCCCTATGACCAGGGAGGCCTTGACTGAGATCATCATCATCGGAATCGAGGAAGACTTGCTTCCACTCCTAAAATTAGTTCCTTGGTGGCTGAACAATCCAATATGAGAAACACAGACTGAGAGGGCTTTAGGATTCTACCTAATAACTAACTTCCCCAAGGTGCAGGGAGCAATAGACGGTACGTACATCGCCATGCGGGCACCTTTTCAGGATGCAGAGATTTTTCGGAACCGAAAGGGATTCCACTCTCTGCGCAACTCGTTGTCGACCACCAGCAAATAATTTTGGCAGTGAATGCCAAATTCTGGGCAGCATCCATAATGCTCACATCCTGCGTGAGAGTGCTGTATCTGACAAGTTTACCAGTCAGCCACAAGGTCAGTGCTGGATGCTTGGTGACAAAGGATATGCCCTCGCCACCTGGCTGATGGACCTCCCTGCATGACACCCACACCGAAGCTGAGAAGCAATACAAACAAAGCCACAGAGCCACACGAAATATTGAGAAAACCATTGGAGTGCTTAAGCAGCGCTTTAGATGCCTGGACCGCTCAGGCGAGCTCCAATACCACCTTGAGCAGATAGCTCAATTTGTGGTGGTGTGCTCCATGCTGCACAACTTGGCTATCAGGAGGGGACATGAATTGCCAGAAGGGACTGATGGTCCACCTCGAGAGAGAGGAAGAGGAGGACAAGGAGATGGACGCTGACCTCGGGCCAGACAATCAAGCTGATGCTGAAACCATGCCCCTGCTCCCCTCTAGACCGCAAGAAAGGGCCCGTTGTAAGAGTTTTGCAGCTCTGTAGCCACATCAGCAGCTCATAAATGAGTGCTTTGCTTGAAAGAACGTTGTTGTTATTTACAAAACTGCAACACTGCTGTGTGTGCAGCTCATACATCAATAGTGTGTATCACCTTGGTGACAGTTAAAGTTTAAGTTGATTCAAGTTAAGTTTAATTATACCCTTTCATGTCAAGGAATCACCAGTGTGTAACAGTGCAGCTATCTGAGACAATGCGCAACAAGGTAATGTTAAATAAAAAACATTTAATCCGAGCATTTGTGTGAAATCATAATTATAACTGTAAAAAAACACCCTGCCCCACCCCTACCCCACCCCACTACAAATTTATCACAATTACATAATTCAAATGGTCAACATTTCCAGCAACACCGAACACAAATGCAAACCAACAAGGTAGCCCCCTTGCTCCTTCCCCTAACCCTCCCAACAAAATTGCACCAACAACATAAAAATATGCCCAAGACAACACCTACAGCCATGCACCTCACTTTCCTTCCCCCCCCGCCCCCAACTTCTCCTCTCCACCTCTACCCCTTCCCCTCCTGACTCCAAGCGGCCTGGCCTAAGAGCTCCTCAGGCGCTGCTTCATTGCGGGGGGTGATGACGGCAGAACCGCTGGTTGGACGGATACGGGAGAAGACGGTCCCGAGATGGGAACATGCTCCGAGCCAGAAGCAAGATCTTCCTCCTGGCTCTCGTGTCATTGGCAATGTGGGTGTACACCTTGGGGTGCAGTGCCGCGTTCCGGGACTATTGGGCGGCCTCTGCCACCAGTGTTCCTGGCTATCAGCTCCAGGGCCTCCGCCATTCGTGGCACGTACTCCGTCATGGTGGTGGACGTGCTGGCCAGCTGTTGGGATATGCCCCCCATTATCTGGAAGATCTGCTGACCTATGTCAACACTCCTCCTGGACAAGTGTACCATATCCCCACTCAGATCTGCCGCTCGTGGAGCAGACCTGCCGCGTCGAACCAACCTCCGCTTGGTCGGCGCTGTCCTGAAGACACCTGGGGTGCCCTGTGGCAAGGTGCTTGGGCCTGGTACCTCCATGGTGGAGGTGGGATTGGCCGCAGGAGCACTAGATGTCATTGGTGTCGAATGGATTATGGAATTTGGCGATGCAGGCTCATCAAAGTCGGCACTGTCATCCGTTGATAAGGGACCCAGCAGATCCACGGGCGAGAATCTGGGCTCCTCAGCACCAAATGGAGGATTGTCCGGCGAGTCCGTCCCCGCGTCCCCACCTTCTGGGCTTGGTGTTCTTGCATGGGGCCGCGCTGCTGGCTAAGCTGCAAAACATAAATTAGGTTATTAGAGGAGAAGGGGGTGCAGGGTCACAAGGTGAGTCCAGCGCTACACACAGCATATGCACGACTAAAGCACCACTGCTATCAAAATCATCACAGACATCACATTTCATGACCATCACCAAATTCTGCATTGCAATGATTCTCATGAGGCCATCATTATTTAGAGAACACTTTTATGATTCATCTATCAAATATTATTGGTCAAATATGAGTGGGTGTGGCATCTATTGAATTTACATCACGCAATGGTATATACTTTACTCACATGGCATCACATCAGGTTCTGTAGCTGCATGCGTGGCCGACCAGGGGTGGCTCCCCACTCGTGCCACTATGTAACAAGGAAGAGAGCAGCAAAAGTAAGCATTGGTCCCTTTGGGGCTGAGACAGGAGAAATTATAATGGGGAATAAGGAATTAGCAGAGACTTTAAACAAATATTTTGTATCTTGTCTTCACAGTTGAAGACACAAAAAGTGTAACAAAAATAGTGGGGAACCAAGGAGCTAATGAGAGTGAGGAACTTAAAGTAATTACGATCAGCAGAAAAAAAGTACTTTGGGAAACTAATGGGACTAAAAGCCGACAAATTCCCTGGACTTGATGGCGTACCTCCTAGGGTTCGAAAAGATGTGACTGCAGAGATAGTGGATTCATTGGTTGTGATCTTTCAAAATTCCCTAGATTCTAGAACATTCCCAGCTGATTGGAAGGTGGCAAATGTAACCCCGCTATTCAAGAAAGAAGGGAGGGAGAAAACAGGGAACTACAGGCCTGTTAGCCTGACATCAGTCGTTGGGAAAATGCTGAAATCCATTATTAAGGAAGTGGTAACAGGGCACTTAGAAAATCATAATATGATCAGGCACAGTCAACATGGTTTTATGAAAAGGAAATCATGTTTGACAAATTTATTAGAGCTTTTCTGAGGATGTAACTAGCAGGGTAGATGAAGGGGAATCAGTGGATGTCGTATATTTGGATTTCCAAAAGGTATTTGCTAAGGTGCCATATTAAAGGTTGCAACGCAAGTTAAGGGCTCATGGGGCTGGGGGTATGCATAGAGGATTGGTTAACGGACAGAAAACAGAGAGTGTGGATAAACGGGTCATTTTGCGGTTGGTAGGCTAGTGGTGTCGCAAGGATCAGTGCTTGTGCCTCAGCTATTTACAATATATATTAATGACTTAAATGACTGTAATGTATTCAAGTTTGCTGACGATACAAAGCTAGGTGGGAAAGTAAGCTGTGAGGAGGACGCAAAGAACCTGCAAAAGGATATAGACAGGTTAAGTGAGTGGGCAATAAGGTGGCAGATGGAGTATAATGTGGGGAAATGTGAGGTTATTTACTTTTTAGGAAGAATAGAAAATCAGAATCTTTTTTAAATGGTAAGAAATTATTAAATGTTGATGTCCTAAAGAAACACAGACAGTTAGCATGCAGATACAGCAAGCAATTAGGAACAAATGGCATATTGGCCTTTATTGCAAGGGGGTTGGAGTAAAGAGTAAAGAAGTCTTGCTACAATTGTTCACGGCTTTGGTGAGACCACACCTGGAGTACTGTGCACAGTTTTGGTCTCCTTATCTGAGGAAGTATATATTTTCCTTAGAAGCAGTGCAGCGAAGGTTCACTAGATTGATTCCTGGGATCAGGGTGTTGTCTTGAGGAGAGATTGAGTACATTCGGTCTATGCTCTCTGGAGTTTAGAAGAATGAGAGATGATCTCATTGAAACATGAGAGGTTCTAAGAGAGATTGATAGTGTAGATGCTGAGAGGTTGTTTCCCCTGGCTGGAGAGTCTAGAACTAGAGGGCATAGTCTCAGCTTAAGATTGAGATGAGTAGGAACTTCTTTATTCAAAGGGTAGTGAATCTTTGGAATTCTCTACCCCAAACGACTGTGAATGCTGAATTGCTGAGATAGATAGACTTTTGGGGGCCGAAATTGCCCACCATTGGAAATTGGGCACACCCTACCCTGTTTCTGTTTTCACCGATGCTGTGGCCTTTTCAAATTCTGTTCTTTGGCTTTTTTTTCCCAGCAAGACCGAAATCCGGTCATAATGGGGGTGGATGTGTGGCGGTAAGCAGAAGTTTGCAGTCTAGAGAGGTGGAAGTTGGGGGCGGGTGTGGTGGCCGCTGCTGTCAGTCATCACGTAGCACTGATGAAGTCATCACGGTGTCGCGTCACCATGGCTCTCTCCTTCATTTAAAGGGGAGCCAGGCTGCTGCCTGTTGACGGCTCGGCCGAACCCGGGGGAATAATTGTCGGCCCGACATATCAGTTGGCCGATAGAAAAAAACATGGTGGCAACGGCAATAGGACTCCAATCTCAGTGCAACGGCAGAAAAAGCTGCCATTTGCAACGAGCGGTGGGAGCAAGACTTTTTCGGCGGAACTTCACCATCGGGGGCAAACATTGGCTCAGATGACACACTTAGGACGGATCGGCGGCAGCGGACCGGTAGTGGAGGGAGGGGTCATCGCCAGGATACTGCTGGAGCTGAATTTTCAAAATGGCGGCCATTGCATTAAAAATGGGCAGCCATTGCACTCAGTAGCGTGGCTGCCGATTTCCGGCAGTAACAGGCCTTAAGGGAAGGGACTCTAGGGCACTTGAGGGATATGTGGATCGGGCAGGAAAATGGAGTTGAGGGCTAAGATCAGCCATGATCTTATTGAATGGCGGAGCAGGCGCGACAGGCCATATGGCCTACTCATGCTCGTAATTCTTATGTTCTTGTGTCCTTAAAAGCAAAATACTGTGGATGCTGGAAATGCTCCGCAGGTCAGGTCGCAACTGTGGCGAGAAAACTGAGTTAACTTTTCAGGGCAATGAAGTTTCGTCACAACTGACAAAAGTTTAATTTGATACATATAATTATTTTTAATCACGAGCAAGTTATAGAAACATAGAAAATAGATGCAGGAGTAGGCCATTCCGCCCTTTCGAGCCTGCATCACCATTCATTAAGATCATAGCTGATCATTCCCTCAGTACCCCTTTCCTGCTTTCTCTCCATACCCCTTGATCCCTTTAGCCGTAAGGGCCATATCTAACTCCCTCTTGAATATATCCAATGAACTGGCATCAATAACTCTCTGCGATAGGGAATTCCACAGGTTAACAACTCTCTGAGTGAAGAAGTTTCTCCTCATCTCAGTCCTAAATGGCCTACCCTTTATCCTAAGACTGTGTCCCCTGGTTCTGGACTTCCCCATCATCGGGAACATTCTTTCCGCATCTAACCTGTCCAGTCCCGTCAGAATCTTGTAAGTTTCTGTGAGATCCCCTCTCATCCTTCTAAACTCCAGTGTATAAAGGCCCAGTTGATCCAGTCTTTCCTCATGTCAGTCCCGCAATCCCGGGAATCAGTCTGGTGAACCTTCGCTGCACTCCCTCAATTGCAAGAACGTCCTTCCTCAGATTAGGAGATCAAAACTGAACACAATATTCCAGGTGAGGCCTCACCAAGGTCCTGCACAACTGCAGTAAGACCTCCCTGCTCCTATACTCAAATCCCCTAGCTATGATGGCCAACATACCATTTGCCTTCTTCACCGCCTGCTGTACCTGTATGCCAACTTTCAATGACTGATGAACCATGACACCCAGGTCTCGTTGCACCTCCCCCTTTCCTAATCTGCCGCCATTCAGATAATAATCTGCCTTCGTGTTTTTGCCCCCAAAGTGGATAACCTCACATTTGCCCACTCACCTAACCTGTCCAAGTCACCCTGCAGCCTTTTAGCGTCCTCCTCACAGCTCACATCGCCACCCAGTTTAGTGTCATCTGCAAACTTGGAGATATTACACTCAATTCCTTCATCTAAATCATTAATGTATATTGTAAAGAGCTGGGGTCCCAGCACTGAGCCCTGCGGCACTCCACTAGTCACTGCCTGCCATTCTGAAAAGGACCCGTTGATTCCAACTCTCTGCTTCCTGTCTGCCAACCAGTTCTCTATCCATTACCCCCAATACCATGTGCTTTGATTTTGCACACCAATCTCTTGTGTGGGACCTTATCAAAAGCCTTTTGAAAATCCAAATACACCACATCCACTGGTTCTCCCTTGTCCACTCAACTAGTTACATCACAAAAAATTCCAAAAGATTTGTCAAGCATGATTTCCCTTTCATAAATCCATGCTCACTTGGACCAATCCTGTCACTGCTTTCCAAATGTGCGGCTATTTCATCTTTAATCATTGATTCCAACATTTTCCCCACTACTGATGTCAGGCTAACCGGTCTATAATTACCCTTTTTCTCTCTCCCTCCTTTTTTAAACAGTGGTGTTACATTAGCTACCCTCCAGGCCATAGGAACTGATCCAGAGTCGATAGACTGTTGGAAAATGATCACCAATGCATCGACTATTTCTAGGGCCACTTCCTTAAGTAGTCTGGGATGCAGATTATCAGGCCCCGGGGATTTATTGGTCTTTAATCCCGTCAATTTCCCTAACACAATTTCCCGCTTTATAAGAATATCCTTCAGTTCCTCCATCTCACTAGACCCTTGGTCCCCTAGTATTTCCGGAAGGTTATTTGTGTCTTCCTTCGTGAAAACAGAACCCAAAGTATTTGTTTAACTGGTCCGCCATTTCTTTATTTCCCATTATAAATTCACCTGAATCTGACTGCAAGGGACCTACGTTTGTTTTCACTAATCTTTTTCTCTTCACATATCTATAGAAGCTTTTGCAGTCAATTTTTATGTTCCCAGCAAGCTTCTTCTCATACTCTATTTTCCCCCTCCTAATTAAACCCTTTGTCCTCCTCTGCTGTATTACAAAATTCTCCCAGTCCTCAGGTTTGCTGCTTTTTCTGGCCAATTTATATGCCTCTTCCTTGGATTTAACACAATCCTTAATTTCCCTTGTTAGCCATGGTTGAGCCACATTCCCCGTTTTATTTTTACTCCAGACAGGGATATAAAATTGTTGAAGTTCATCCATGTGATCTTTAAATTTTGCCATTGCCTATCCACCGTCAACCCTTTAAGTATCACTCGGCAGTCTATTCTAGCCAATTCACGTCTCATACCATCGAAGTTACCTTTCCCCAAGTTCAGGATCCTAGTCTCTGAATTAACTGTGTCACTATCTTAATAAAGAATTCTACCATATTATGATCACTCTTCCCCAAGGGGCCTCGCACAACAAGATTGTTAATTAGTCCTTTCTCATTACACATCATCCAGTCTAGAATGGCCAGCCCTCTAGTTGGTTCTTCGACATATTGGTCTAGAAAACCATCCCTAATACACTCCAGGAAATCCTCCTCCACCGCATTGCTACCAGTTAGGTTAGCCCAGTCAATATGTAGATTAAATATCGCCCATGATAACTGCTGTACCTTTATTGCATGCATCCCTTATTTCTTGTTTGATGCTGTCCCCATCCTCATTACTACTGTTTGGTGGTCTGTACACAACTCCCACTAGCGTTTTCTGCCCTTTGATATTCCGTAGCTTCACCCATACAGATTTCACATCATCCAAGCTAATGTCCTTCCTTACTATTGCATTAATTTCCTCTTTAACCAACAACGCCACCCCACCTCCTTTCCCTTTCTGTCTATCCTTCCTAAATGTTAAATACCCCTGGATGTTGAGTTCCCAGCCTTGGTTACCCTGGAGCCATGTCTCCGTGATGCCAATGACATCATACCAGTTAACGGATATCTGCACAGTTAATTCGTCCACCTTATTCCGAATACTCCTCGCATTGAGGCACAGAGCCTTCAGGCTTGTCTTTTTAACACCCTATGCCCCTTTAGAATTTTCCTGTAATGTGGTCGTTTTTGCTTTTTGTCTTGGATTTCTCTATCCTCCACTTTACTTTTCTTCTTTCTATCTTTTGCTTCTGCCCCCATTCTACTTCCCTCTGTCTCCCTGCATAGGTTCCCATCCCCCTGCCATATTAGTTTAACTCCTCCCCAACAGCACTGACAAATACTCTCCCTAGGACATTGGTTCCGGTCCTGCCCAGGTGCAGACCGTCCGGTTTGTACTGGTCCCACCTCCCCCAGAACCGGTTCCAATGTCCCAGGAATTTGAATCCCTCCCTTCTGCACCATTCATCAAGCCACGTATTCATCTGAGCTATCCTGCGATTCCTACTCTGACTAGCACGTAGCACTGGTAGCAATCCTGAGATTACTACTTTTGAGGTCCTACTTTTTAATTTAGCTTCTAGCTCCCTAAATTCATTTTGTAGGACCTCATCCCGTTTTTTACCTATATCGTTGGTACCTATATGCACCCCGACAACTGGCTGTTTACCCTCCCCCTTCAAAATATTCTGCACCTGCTCTGAGACATCCTTGACGCTTGCACCAGGGAGGCAACATACCATCCTGGAGTCTCGGTTGTGGCCGCAGGAACGTCTATCTATTCCCCTTACAATAGAATCCCCTATCACTATAGCTCTCGCACTCTTTTTCCTGCCCTCCTGTGCAGCAGAGCCACCCACGGTGGTATAAGATGAGCAAGGATGCTGTAATTGACCTGGAAAATATTTCAGTTGGTCATACTTTCATAATGAAAATAAAGATTTTTAATTTATATAAAGCTTTACCAGATCCTCAGGACATCCAAAAGTGCAGTCACTGTTATTGTGTGATGCTCTGACTGCTATATGGATAATGACAAAATTAATTCATAACATTTACTCCAAAGGGTCCAGGCCTAATAAGTTATATTCCAAAAGCAAACTATTGCAGATGCTGGAATCTGAACTATAAACAGAAAATGCTGGAAATCTCAGTTGGTCAGGCAGCATCGGTGGAGAGAAAAACAGAGTTAACGTTTCAGGTCGATGACCCTTCGTCAGAACTGGCGAATGTTCAAAAAGAACACATTCTTAAGCACTGAAAGGTGGGGGGGGTGGTGGGGGGGAAGAAAGAACAAAAGGAAAGTCTGTGATAGGGTGGAAGGCAGGAGAGATTAGAGAGACAAAAGGGATGATGGGCCAAATTGAAATGATAATGGCAGGAGTTAGAAAAAGGTCAATCTAGAGAGGGTGTGAATGGCGGAATAATGATCAACTGCCATTTGAGACAAATGTGGTGAGGGTTTCTGCCTCTGCCACCCTTTCAGGCAGTGACTTCCAGACCTGCACAACCCTCTACGTGAAGAAATTTCCCCTCAAATCTCCTCTAACCTTCTACCAATCACTTGAAATTTATGCCCCCTGGTTGTTGACTACTCTGCTAAGGGAAATAGGCCCTTTCTATCCACTATATCTAGGCCCCTCATAATTTTATACGCCTCCATGAGGTCTCACCTCAGTCTCCTCTGTTCCAATGAAAACAAACCCAGCCTATCCAATCTGTCCTCATAGCTAAGATTCTCCACTCCCGGCAATATCCTCGTAAATCTCCTCTGTACAATCTCCAGTGCAATCATGTCCTTCCTGTAATGCAGTGACCAGAACTCCACGCAGGACTCCAGCTGTGGCCTAACCAGTGTTTTATACAGTTCAAGCATAACCCACCTGCTCTTATATTCTATGCCTCGGCTAATAAAGGCAAGCATTCCATATGCCTTCTTAACTACCTTATCTACCTGGCCTGCTAACTTCAAGGATCAGTGGACATGCACTCTCAGGTCACTGTGTTCCTCTACACTTCTCAATGTCGTACCATTTAATGTATATTCTCTTTCCTTGTTAGCCCTCCCCAAATGCATTATCTCACAATTCTCTGGATTAAATTGCATTTGCCACTGTTCTGCCTACCTGACCAGTTGATTGATATCTTCCTGCAGTCCACAGCTTTCTTCTTCATTATCAACCACACAGCCGATTTTAGTATCATCTGCAAACTTTTTAATCATATCTCCTATATTCAAGTCTAGATAATTGATATATACCACAAAAAGCAAGGGACCTAGCACTGAGCCCTGCGGAACCCCACTGGAAACATCCTTCCAGTCACAAAAACATCCATCAACTATTACCCTTTGCTTCCTGCCTCTGAGCCAATTTTGGATCCAACTTGCCACTTTGTCCTGGATCCCATGGGATTTCACTTCTGTGACCAGTCTGCCATGTGGGACCTTATCGAAAGCTTTGCTAAAATCCATATGCACTACATCATATGCACTACCCTCATCAACCCTCCTGGTTACCTCCTCGAAAAATTCAATCAGTTAGTCAGACACGACCTTCCCTTAACAAATCCGCACTAACTGTCCCTGATTAACCCGTGTCTTTCTAAATGTAGATTTATCCTGTCCTTCAGGATTTTTTCCAATAATTTTCCCACAACTGAGGTTAGGATGACAGGCCTGTAATTACTCGGTCTATCCCTTTCTCCCTTCTTAAACAAATGTACCACATTAGCAGACCTCCAATCCTCTGGCTCCACACCTGAGGCCAGAGAGGATTGAAAATGATGGTAAAAACCTCTACTATTTCCTCTTTTGCTAAGCTTAACAGCCTGGGATATATTTCATCCGGGCATGGGGACTTATCCACTTTCAAAGCTGCTAAACCCCTTAATACCTCCTCTCTCAGTATGTTTATTTCATCTAATATTTCATACTCCTCCTCCTCGATAGCAGTGTCTGCATCGCCCCTCCCTTTTGTGAAAACAGATGCAAAGTATTCATTAAGAACCATAACCACATCTTCCGCCTCCACACACAGATGACCCTCATGGTCTCTAATAGGCCCTAACCTTTCTTTAGTTATCCTCTTGCTCTTAATATATTTATAGAACATCTTTTGGTTTACCTTGATTTTACTTGCCAATAATTTTTCATACTCTCTCTTTGCTTTCCTAATATCCCTTTTGATCTCACCCTTGGATTTTCTATACTCCTCGAGAGATTCTGCAGTATTTAGCCCTCGGTATCTGTCATAAGCTTCCCTTTTTTTCTTCATCCTACCCTGCATGTCCCTAGACATCCAGGGAGCTCTAGATTTGTTAGTCCCACCCTTTTTCTTTAAGGGCACATATTTGGCCTGAACCTTGCAGATCTCCTCCTTGAATGTTTCCCACTGCTTTGACACTGATTTACCTTCAAGTAGCTGTTTCCAGTCCACTATGGTAAATCACCTCTCAGCTTAACAAAGTTGGCTTTTCCCCAATTTAGAACTTTTATTCCTGGTCTAACCATGTCCTTTTCCATAACTACCTTAAATCTAACTGAATTATGGTCACTACCACCTAAATGCATTCCCACTGATACCCCTTCCACTTGCCCAGCTTCATTCCCAAAAACTAAATCCAGAACCGCCCCCTCCCTTGTTGGGCTTGCTACATGCTGGCTAAAAAAAGTTCTCTTGAATGCATTTTAGGAATTTCACACCCTCTATACCCTTCACACTAATGTTGTCCCAGTTAATATTAGGATAGTTGAAATTCGCTACTATTAATGCCCGATAGTTTTTGCATTCTCAGAAATGTGCCTACATATTTGCTGCTCTTTCTCCCTCTCACTGTTTGGGGATCTATACTACACGCCCAACAGTGTGATTGCCCCTTTTTTGTTTTTCAGTTTGACCCATATGGCCTCGTTTGATGATGCCTCTAATATAGAGGCTTTGTGTCTTAATACAAGGAGTATCCGTAATAAGGTGGATGAATTAACTGTGCAAATAGATGTTAACAAATATGATGTGATTGGGATTACAGAGACGTGGCTCCAGGATAATCAGGGCTGGGAACTCAACATCCAGGGGTATTCAACATTCAGGAAGGATAGAATAAAAGGAAAAGGAGGTGAGGTAGCATTGCTGGTTAAAGAGGAGATTAATGCAATAGTTAGGAAGGACATTAGCTTGGATGATGTGGAATCTATATGGGTAGAGCTGCAGAACACCAAAGGGCAAAAAACGTTAGTGGGAATTGTGTACAGACCTCCAAACAGTAGTAGTGATGTTGGGGAGGGCAATTAGGGGTGCATGCAATAAAGGTGCAGCAGTTATAATGGGTGACTTTAATATGCACATAGATTGGGCTAGCCAAACTGGAAGCAATACGGTGGAGGAGGATTTCCTGGAGTGCATAAGGGATGGTTTTCTAGACCAATATGTCGAGGAACCAACTAGGGGGGAGGCCATATTAGACTGGGTGTTGTGTAATGAGAGAGGATTAATTAGCAATCTCGTTGTGCGAGGCCCTTTGGGGAAGAGTGACCATAATATGGTGGAATTCTGCATTAGGATGGAGAATGAAACAGTGAATTCAGAGACCATGGTCCAGAACTTAAAGAAGGGTAACTTTGAAGGTATGAGGCCTGAATTGGCTAGGATAGATTGGCGAATGATACTTAAGGGGTTGACTGTGGATGGGCAGACATTTAGAGACCGCATGGATGAACTACAACAATTATACATGCCTGTCTGGCGTAAAAATAAAAAAGGGAAGGTGGCTCAACCGTGGCTATCAAGGGAAATCAGGGATAGTATTAAAGCCAAGGAAGTGGCATACAAATTGGCCAGAAATAGCAGCGAACCCGAGGACTGGGAGAAATTTAGAACTCAGCAGAGGAGGACAAAGGGTTTGATTAGGGCAGGGAAAATGGAGTACGAGAAGAAGCTTGCAGGGAACATTAAGACGGATTGCAAAAGTTTCTATAGATATGTAAAAAGAAAAAGGTTAGTAAAGACAAACGTAGGTCCCCTGCAGTCAGAATCAGGGGAAGTCATAACGGGGAACAAAGAAATGGCAGACCAATTGAACAAGTACTTTGGTTCGGTATTCACTAAGGAGGACACAAACAACCTTCCGGATATAAAAGGGGTCAGAGGGTCTAGTAAGGAGGAGGAACTGAGGGAAATCCTTATTAGTCGAGAAATTGTGTTGGGGAAATTGATGGGATTGAAGGCCGATAAATCCCCAGGGCCTGATGGACTACATCCCAGAGTACTTAAGGAGGTGGCCTTGGAAATAGCGGATGCATTGACAGTCATTTTCCAACATTCCATTGACTCTGGATCAGTTCCTATCGAGTGGAGGGTAGCCAATGTAACCCCACTTTTTAAAAAAGGAGGGAGAGAGAAAACAGGGAATTATAGACCGGTCAGCCTGACCTCAGTAGTGGGTAAAATGATGGAATCAATTATTAAGGATGTCATAGCAGCGCATTTGGAAAGAGGTGACATGATAGGTCCAAGTCAGCATGGATTTGTGAAAGAGAAACCATGCTTGACAAATCTTCTGGAATTTTTTGAGGATGTTTCCAGTAGAGTGGACAAGGGAGAGCTAGTTGATGTGGTATATTTGGACTTTCAGAAGGTTTTCGACAAGGTCCCACACAAGAGATTAATGTGCAAAGTTAAAGCACATGGGATTGGGGGTAGTGTGCTGACGTGGATTGAGAATTGGTTGTCAGACAGGAAGCAAAGAGTAGGAGTAAATGGGTACTTTTCAGAATGGCAGGCAGTGTCTAGTGGGGTACCGCAAGGTTCTGTGCTGGGGCCCCAGCTGTTTACACTGTACATTAATGATTTAGACGAGGGGATTAAATGTAGTATCTCCAAATTGGCGGATGACACTAAGTTAGGTGGCAGTGTGAGCTGCGAGGAGGATGCTATGAGGCTGCAGAGTGACTTGGATCGGTTAGGTGAGTGGGCAAATGCATGGCAGATGAAGTATAATGTGGATAAATGTGAGGTTATCCACATTGGTGGTAAAAACAGAGAGACAGACTATTATCTAAATGGTGACAGATTAGGAAAAGGGGAGGTGCAACGAGACCTGGGTGTCATGGTACATCAGTCATTGAAGGTTGGCATGCAGGTACAGCAGGCGGTTAAGAAAGCAAATGGCATGTTGGCCTTCATAGCGAGCGGATTTGAGTACAGGGGCAGGGAGGTGTTGCTACAGTTGTACAGGGCCTTCGTGAGGCCACACCTGGAATATTGTGTACAGTTTTGGTCTCCTAACTTGAGGAAGGACATTCTTGCTATTGAGGGAGTGCAGCGAAGGTTCACCAGACTGATTCCCGGAATGGTTGGACTGACCTATCAAGAAAGACTGGATCAACTGGGCTTGTATTCACTGGAGTTCAGAAGAATGAGAGGGGACCTCATAGAAACGTTTAAAATTCTGACGGGTTTAGACAGGTTAGATGCAGGAAGAATGTTCCCAATGTTGGGGAAGTCCAGAACCAGGGGTCACAGTCTAAGGATAAGGGGTAAGCCATTTAGGACCGAGATGAGGAGAAACTTCTTCACCCAGAGAGTGGTGAACCTGTGGAATTCTCTACCACAGAAAGTTGTTGAGGCCAATTCACTAAATATATTCAAAAGGGAGTTAGATGAAGTCCTTACTACTAGGGGGATCAAGGGGTATGGCGAGAAAGCAGGAATGGGGTACTGAAGTTGCATGTTCAGCCATGAACTCATTGAATGGCGGTGCAGGCTAGAAGGGCCGAATGGCCTCCTCCTGCACCTATTTTCTATGTTTCTATACAGGTACCAATGGCATAGGTAAAAAACGGGATGAGGTCCTACAATACGAATTTAGAGAGCTAGGAGCTAAATTAAAAAGTAGGACCTCAAAAAAAATTGCCAACCGTGCCACGTGCTAGTCAGAGTAAGAATCGCAGGATAGCTCAGATGAATATGTGGCTTGAGGAGTGGTGCATAAGGGAGGGATTCAAATTCCTGGGACATTGGAACCGGTTCTAGGGGAGGTGGGACCAGTACAAACCGGACGGTCTGCACCTGGGCAGGACTGGAACCAATGTCCTAGGGAGAGTATTTGGTAGTGCTGTTGGGGAGGTGTTAAACTAATATGGCAGGGGGATGGGAACCAATGCAGGGAGACAGGGGAAATAGAATGGGGGCAGAAGCAAAAGATAGAAAGAAAAAAAGTAAAGGTGGAGGGCAGAGACATCGAAGGCAAAAAGCAAAAAGGGCCACATTACAGCAAAATTCTAAAGGGACAAAGTGTGTTAGAAAGACAAGCCTGAAGGCTCTGTGCCTCAATGCGAGGAGTATTCGGAATAAGATGGACGAATTAACTGCGCAGATAGCAGTTAATGGGTATGATGTAATTGGCATCACGGAGACATGGCTCCAGGGTGACCAAGGCTGGGAACTCAACATCCAGGGGTATTCAACATTTAGGAAGGATAGACAGAAAGGAAAAGGAGGTGGGGTGGCGTTGCTGGTTAAAGAGGAAATTAATGCAACAGTAAGAAAGGACATTAGCTTGGATAATGTGGAATCGGTATGGGTAGAGCTACAGAATACCAAGGGGCAGAAAATGCTAGTGGGAGCTGTGTACAGACCACCAAACAGTAGTAGTAAGATTGGGGACAGCATGAAACAAGAAATTAGGGATGCATGCAATAAAGGTACAGCAGTTATCATGGATGACTTTAATCTACATATTGATTGGGCTAACCAAACTGGTCGCAATGCGGTGGAGGAGGATTTCCTGGAGTGTATTAGGGATGGTTTTCTAGACCGATTTGTCGAGGAACCAACTCGGGAGCTGGTCATCCTAGACTCAGTGATGTGTAATGAGAAAGGACTAATTAGCAATCTTGTTGTGCGAGGCCCCTTGGGGAAGAGTGACCATAACATGGTAGAATTCTTTATTAAGATGGAGAGTGACAGTTAATTCAGAAACTAGGGTCCTGAACTTGAGGAAAGGTAACTTCGATGGTTTGAGACGTGAATTGGCTAGAATAGACTGGCAAATGATACTTAAAGGGTTGGCGGTGGATTGGCAATGGCAAACATTTAAAGATCACATGGATCAACTTCAGCAATTGTACTTCCCTGTCTGGAGTAAAAATAAAACCGGGAAGGTGGCTCAACTGTGGCTAACAAGGGAAATTAAGGATAGTGTTAAATCCAAGGAAGAGGCATATAAATTGGCCAGAAAAAACAACAAACCTGACGACTGGGAGAAATTTAGAATTCAGCAGAGGAGGACAAAGGGTTTAATTAAGAGGGGGGAAATAGAGTACGAGAAGAAGCTTGCCGGGAATATAAAAACTTGACTGCAAAAGCTTCTAAAGTTATGTGAAGAGAAAAAGATTAGTGAAGACAAACATAGGTCCCTTGCAGTCGGATTCAGGTGAATTTATAATGGGGAACAAAGAAATGGCAGACCAATTGAACAAATACTTTGGTTCTGTCTTCACGAAGGAAGACAAAAATAACCTTCCGGAAGTACTGGGGGATCGAGGGTCTAGTGAGAAGGAGGAACTGAAGGATATCCTTATTAGGCGGGCAATTGATGGGATTGAAGGCCGATAAATCCCCGGGGCCTGATAGTCTGCATCCCAGAGTACTTAAGGAAGTGGCCCTAGAAATAGTGGATGCATTGGTGATCATTTTCCAACAGTCTATCGACTCTGGATCAGTTCCTATGGACTGGAGGGTAGCTAATGTAACACGACTTTTTAAAAAGGGAGCGAGAGAGAGAGAGCGGGTAATTATAGGCTGGTTAGCCTGACATCAGTGGTGGGGGAAATGTTGGAATCAATTATTAAGGATGAGAACTGGTTGGCAGACAGGAAGCAAAGAATAGGAGTAAATGGGTACTTTTCAGAATGGCAGGCAGTGACTAGTGGGGTACCGCAAGGTTCTGTGCTGGGGCCCCAGCTGTTTACATTGTACATTAATGATTTAGACGAGGGGATTAAATGTAGTATCTCCAAATTTGCGGATGACACTAAGTTGTGTGGCAGTGTGAGCTGCGAGGAGGATGCTATGAGGCTGCAGAGTGACTTGGATAGGTTAGGTGAGTGGGCAAATGCATGGCAGATGAAGTATAATGTGGATAAATGTGAGGTTATCCACTTTGGTGGTAAAAACAGAGAGACAGACTATTATCTGAATGGTGACAGATTAGGAAAAGGGGAGGTGCAACGAGACCTGGATGTCATGGTACATCAGTCATTGAAAGTTGGCATGCAGGTACAGCAGGCGGTTAAGAAAGCAAATGGCATGTTGGCCTTCATAGAGAGGGGATTTGAGTACAGGAGCAGGAAGGTCTGACTACAGTTGTTCAGGGCCTTGGTGAGACCACACCTGGAGTATTGTGTACAGTTTTGGTCTCCTAACTTGAGGAAGGACATTCTTGCTATTGAGGGAGTGCAGCGAAGATTCACCAGACTTATTCCCGGGATGGCGGGACTGACATATCAAGAAAGACTGGATCAACTGGGCTTGTATTCACTGGAGTTCAGAAGAATGAGAGGGGATTTCATAGAAACGTTTAAAATTCTGATGGGTTTAGACAGGTTAGATGCAGGAAGAATGTTCCCAATGTTGGGGAAGTCCAGAACCAGGGGTCACAGTCTAAGGATAAGGGGTAAGCCATTTAGGATCGAGATGAGGAAAAACTTCTTCATCCAGAGAGTGGTGAACCTGTGGAATTCTCTACCACAGAAAGTTGTTGAGGCCAATTCACTAAATGTATTCAAAAAGGAGTTCGATGTAGTCCTTACTACTAGGGGGATCAAGGGGTATGGCGAGAAAGCAGGAATGGGGTACTGAAGTTGCATGTTCAGCCATGAACTCATTGAATGGCGGTGCATGCTCGAAGGGCCGAATGGCCTACTCCTGCACCTATTTTCTATGTTTCTATGTTTCTAAATAGCAGCGCATTTGGAAAGCAGTGACAGGATCGGTCCAAGTCAGCATGGATTTATGAAAGGGAAAGCATGCTTGACAAATCTTCTGGAATTTTTTGAGGATGTAACTAGTAGAGTGGACAAGGGAGAACCAGTGGATGTGGTGTATTTGGACTTTCAAAAAGCTTTTGATAAGGTCCCACACAAGAGATTGATGGGTAAAATCAAAGCACATGGTATTGGGGGTAATATACTGACGTGGATAGAGAACTGGTTGGCAGACAGGAAGCAGAGAGTCGGGATAACGGGTCCTTATCAGAATGGCAGGCAATGGAGTGGAGTGCCGCAGAGCTCATGCTGGGACCCCAGCTCTTTACAATATACATCAATGATTTGGATGAAGGAATTGAGTGTAATATCTCCAAGTTTGCAAATGACACTAAACTGGGTGACGGTGAGAGCTGTGAGGGGATGCTAGGCGGCTGCAGGGTGACTTGGACAGGTTCGGTGAGTGGGCAAATGCATGGCAGATGCAGTATAATGTGGATAAATGTGAGCTTATCCACTTTGGGGGAAAAAACGCGAAGACAGAATATTATCTGAATGGCGGCAGATTAGAAAAAGGGGAGGTGCAACGAGATCTGGGTGTCATGGTTCATCAGTCATTGAAAGTTGGCATACAGGTACAGCAGGTGGTGAAGAAGGCAAATGGTATGTTGGCCTTCATAGCTAGGGGATTTGAGTATAGGAGCAGGGAGGTCTTACTGCAGTTGTACAGGGCCTTGGTGAGGCCTCACCTGGAATATTGTGTTCAGTTTTGGCCGCCTAATCTGAGGAAGGACGTTCTTGCTATTGAGGGAGTGCAGCGAAGGTTCACCAGATTGATTCCCAGGATGGCAGGACTGACATGAGGAGAGACTGGATCAACTAGGCCTTTATACATTGGAGTTTAGAAGGATGAAAGGGATAGAAACATACAAGATTCTGACGGGACGGGTCAGGTTAGATGCGGGTAGAATATACCTGATGTTGAGGAAGTCCAGAGCCAGGGGACACAGTCTTAGGATAAGGGGTAGGCCTATTTAGGACTGAGATGAGAAGAAACTTCTTCACTCAGAGAGTTGTTAACCTGTGGAATTCCCTGCCGCAGAGAGTTGTTGATGCCAGTTCATTGGATATATTCAAGAGAGAGTTAGATTTGGCCCTTACGGCTAAAGGGATCAAGGGGTATGGAGAGAAAACAGGAAAGGGCTACTGAAGGAATGATCAGCCATGATCTTATTGAATGGTGGTGCAGGCTCGAAGGGCCGAATGGCCTCCTCCTGCACCTATTTTCTATGTTTCTGTGTCCTGCTTTTTAATCTCTCTCCTAGCTCCTTTGATTCTGCCTGCAGGACCTCATCCCTCTTTCTACCATGTCATTGATCCCGATATGGACCATGATCGCTGGTTGTTCACTATCTCCCCCTCACAATGCCCTGCAGCCGCTCGGGTTTCATCCTTGAACCAAGGAGGCAACATACCATCCTGGAGTCACATATGCGGCTGCAGAAACGCCTGCCTGCTCCGCTGACTATTGAATTTTCTACCAGTACAGCTTTTCCATGTTTCTTCCTCCCACCCGTGCAGCTGAGCCACCTGTGGTGCCTTGGACTTGGCTGTGGCTGCACTCCCCAGGGGCACCATTGCCACCACCGGTACTCAGAAGGGAATACCGGTTGGAGAGCAAGATGGACTCGGGGACTCCTGCACTACCTGCCTAGTCCTCCTCTTCTGTCTGCTGGTCACCCACTCCCTCTTTGCCTGCGCACTCTTAAGCTGCGGGGTGAACACCTCTAAAAACGTGCAGTCCACGTAGCTCTCAGTCTCGCAGATGCACTGTAGTGACTCCAGCCGCCGCTCAAGCTCCAAAACACGGAGCTCGAGTTGTTGCAGCTGGAGACACCTCCAGCACACATGGTCATCCAGGCTGCGTAAAGCGTTCAGTATTTCCCACATGCCACAGGATGTGCACTCAAGTGGACTGAGCTGCCCTGCCATCCCTCTAGTTAGACTTGGAACTATCAAGCAGAAATAAACTCTAAACCTTCGCAAAACACACCCAGTCGCTACTCAGGAAACAGCTGATTTAATTAATTAGGTTTTTTTAGATAATAAATAGCACTTCTCTATTTAATTGCAGCTCCTAACTTACAACATGCCCAAGGTTTTTTTTAAAAAAAGAAAAAGAAATACTCATCAATCAACCAGCCAATTGCTTACCTGCTTGCTGTGACGTCGCACTTCGATTTCAAATCTTTTTACTTTTTGTCTCATTGGGCTCAATTTTCCCCAGTATTTGCTGTTTTTTTTTGGAGTAGGCTGCTTTTTCAGGCCTAACTTAAAAATTCCCAATTTCCCCAATCAATTTGCACCAGTGTAACTCACTTAGTTATGTTTTGTTTAGGTGTTTTTTTTTTCTCTAAATGAGGTATTGCCAGCCACCTATGCTAGTTCTGGCCATTTAGGCAACTTTGGCCAGCTAATAGTTACCCCGGGGTCAAGTTTCGGCCTGAGTTGCTCCTATTTTTTTGGAGTAACTAGTTTAGAATGGCATATCTTAGAAATTGCAATTCTCGGTATTTAGTTTGCTCCAGTTCGAATCAGTTAGAACAGTTTCATTTTAGAACAGATTTTTTTTTTCAAAAGGGGGCATGTCCGGCTACTTACACCTGTTTTGCAATTTTAGGCAGTAAAAACTTACTCGAAACTAACTTAGAATGGAGTAAGTGTAGATTTTTGTACGCTCAGAAAAACCTTGCCTATACTTAGAAATCAGGCGTAGGTTACAAATCAGGCGTAGGGAATGAGGGGGGGTGGTGGGGAAGGGAAGTAATTAAATTCTACCAGCATTCAACAGTCTCACTTATACAAATAAAGAGCCATCCTGAATAAAAAATTATAAATAAAGCAAATAAAAAATATTGAATATTCTTACCTGTGTGAAGCAGCAGCAGCCTTCGAGCTGCGGAGCTTCAGGCCTTTCGTGCAGGAGACAGGGGCAGCGTCAGTCCACCGACGGCCAGGAGACAGGGTAGGCGTGCAAAGCATCGGGAGAGAGAGCCAACCAGCCAGTTTAAAAGTTACATTTGTAATTCAAGTATGGCTGCTGCATTATCAACATCACGGGTTATGCAATGGTTCGCCAGCAATTCACTGCATAGGAGAGAATTGATTAGAGCTCACCGCACCAGGAACGTCATCGCCCGTAGGCTGATGGGCAGGAGACCTTACCCACGTCGGCAATATCGAGCCAGGCGCTCGTACCTGGACATGAGCGAGGCTGATTGTGTCAAAAGGCTGCATTTCCGCAGAGAAGTTGTCGCTGAGATCTGTGATATGCTGAGAGCAGATTTGCAGCCCAGAAGCAGAACGCCGACTGCCTTGTCTGTTGAAATGAAGGTAACAGCTGCACTTGCCTTCTATGTCTCGGGATCGTTTCATGCTACAATTGGAGATGTGTGCGCCATCTCTCAACGTGCAATACATGCCTGCGTTTATCAGGTCACGGCTGCACTGTATGCGCGGAGGAATGACTTCTTCATGTTCCCAATGATCACACAAGCAATCCATGAAACGGCTGTGGGCTTCTCCAGGATTGCTGGCTTTCCAAAGGTACAGGGCTGCATTGATTGTACCCACATCGCCTTGCGAGCACCTGTGGAGGATTCTGAGCAGTACAGGACTAGAAAGGGTTTCCACTCCATCATTGTGCAGCTCGTGTGTGACGACAAGCAGCGCATCATGTCAGTCGATGCGAGATACCCTGGCAGCACTCTTGATGCGTTCATCCTACGCGACAGCGTTATATCTGACATGTTTGAGCAGCAGCCAGAAGGGCAGAGCTGACTACTGGGAGACAAAGGGTACGGCCTGACCACCTGGCTCATGATGCCCCTACGCATGACACGGACGAAAGCTGACCGTCAATACAACATGGCGCACATTGTGACGTGCAGCATCATAGAGAGGACCATTGGCATATTGAAACAGCGTTTCCGATGCCTGGACCATTCCGGAGGCCACTTGCAATACTCTTCTCAGATTGTCGGTCACTTCACTGTTGTGTGCTGCATGCTGCATAACTTAGCCATCATGAAGCAGCAGGAGCTGGTAGTGGAACCAGAATACCCACATGAGGGGCCAGTGCCTGATGATAGTAATGTGGAAGAGCAGAATGAGGATGATGACGACGATCAGGAAAGCATGCAAGTTCCTGATGCCGGAGCACGAGGTCGGAGGAGGGCCGTCCATCGTGCTCCTTTAATGATTGCTCGATCCCTGCACCAGCAGCTCATCCATGAATGCTTCAATTAATGATGCCTGAGGGCTCTGCAACCACTGTTGCGCACGGACATGTTTATTTTTTGGAGTTGTTCCTATGTTAATGAAACATGATTTAGTTTTAATGAAAAGATATTTTATTGAAAAGTTAACGTCACTGTAATAAAATATTTGTTGTATCAAACTTTACTTTTTAATATGACTCTTGAAGATCACTTATAAACTTGTAAAGTTGCAAAACTTACAAAACAATTTCAATTTGAAAAATCTTACACTCTTAAGATCACTTCAACTTCAGGATCACTTTTTAGGTGCAAAATTAAATAAGATACAAAATGTGAGAGCATTTACACTATAAGATCACTTGAAAACCCTAAGATCACTTAAGTTGTAAAGTTACAAAACTTAAAAAACAATTTCAATTTGAAAAACGTTACTGCAGTTACATCAAGAACAAGAACAAAAGCAGCAAAGAAAGGCTGCAACCATGTCTCATCCATATCTCAGTGAATGTTCACTTTTTCATGGGGGTGTCATTTGATTGGCGGGGCTGTGTGCCCTTACTGCAGCAGCTTTCTCCATGAGGGCCTGTGCCATCACTTGCATGCCCTCCCTGTGCCATCGATTGCACTCCCTCGGACATTCCCTCCCTCATTTCCCGTGTCATGACTGCTATTTCTCCCGTCAGTACCGTCACTTCTTCACCCACTGCACTGACGCTGCCGATGAGTGATCGGGTAAGCTCATTGGTCTCCATACCCAATGCCACAACCTGAGCCTCATCTGTTGCACGCTGCATCTCAGGAGAGTGTGTCTCCAATCTCCTTCTCCTCTGCCTGGGTCTGCCTCGCGGCACCACTACACTGGGAGCCGCGGGCTGGCACGGTGGGACGCTCGGTGTTCCAGACAACAGCACTCGAGTGCAAGCCGTGGGCTGGGATGGTGGGTGAATGGGTGTAAACTGCTCCATTACATCACCAACACCACTGGGACTCGCAGCGTCGGAATCAAAACCATGGAAGGTGGAACCAGAACCTATGCGAGTGGGAGGCGCAGACTCGGACAGTGGGGCACTGGCTGTAAACTGCTGGATTACACCAGCAGCACCACTGGGACCCGCAACATTGGAATCAAAACCATGGAAGGTGGAACTAGAACCTATGCAAGGGGTTGAAACTCTGATGCCCCTTAATGTGGGCTCATAAACATTAATTTGGAAGGTCTTCCCTGTAGACATTTCAGTCATCGCCACCTGCAGCCAGTCCGGATCGTCCGCAGCTGGTTCTACTGGTTCTTGTTCTGTATGTTCTGGGTTGGCGGCATCATCATCATCATCATCATCTGCAAAATATATCAGAACAGTCAAATGTTTAACAGCAAAGGAGGGGGCAGGATAGGTGGCATGAGTACTCTCACACATAGCAGGCCAGGCAGCAGGTTGATTTGAAGGGCCACGATGCATTTTCAGGACTTACCCTCTTCCTCGCGTGTGGGCCCAGCTTGTGCTGTACAGATTGCTTGTCTCGATGTACGACTCATCATAGCATCTATCCTCTGTTCCAAGGGTGTCAGTGGATGCAGATTGGGCATGCCTCCTCCTGTTCGAGTTGCTTCCCTTTTGTGGTGGGCCAGTTTCTTCTGCAAAGAGTAAAATATAACTTTACAGAGTGCGTCTTTCTGCAGGGTGGGACATACAGATAGTCACATTACAATTATACAAACATAGAAACATAGAAAATAGGTGCAGGAGTAGGCCATTCAGCCCTTCTAGCCTGCACCACCATTCAATGAGTTCATGGCTGAACATGCAACTTCACTACACCCTTCCTGCTTTCTCGCCATACCCCTTGATCCCCCGAGTAGTAAGGACTTCATCTAACTCCCTTTTGAATATATTTAGTGAATTGGCCTCAACTACTTCCTGTGGCAGAGAATTCCACAGGTTCACCACTCTCTGGGTGAAGAAGTTTCTCCTCATCTCGGTCCTGAATGGCTTACCCCTTATCCTTAGACTGTGACCCCTGGTTCTGGACTTCCCCAACATTGGGAACATTCTTCCTGCATCTAACCTGTCTAAACCCGTCAGAATTTTAAACGTTTCTATGAGGTCCCCTCTCATTCTTCTGAACTCCAGTGAATACAAGCCCAGTTGATCCAGTCTTTCTTGATAGGTCAGTCCCACCATCCCGGGAATCAGTCTGGTGAATCTTCGCTGCACTCCCTCAATAGCAAGAATGTCCTTCCTCAAGTTAGGAGACCAAAACTGTACACAATACTCCAGGTGTGGCCTCACCAAGGCCCTGTACAACTGTAGCAACACCTCCCTGCCCCTGTACTCAAATCCCCTCGCTATGAAGGCCAACATGCCATTTGCTTTCTTAACCGCCTGCTGTACCTGCATGCCAACCTTCAATGACTGATGTACCATGACACCCAGGTCTCGTTGCACCTCCCCTTTTCCTAATCTGTCACCATTCAGATAATAGTCTGTCTCTCTGTTTTTACCACCAAAGTGGATAACCTCACATTTATCCACATTATACTTCATCTGCCATGCATTTGCCCACTCACCTAACCTATCCAAGTCACTCTGCAGCCTCATAGCATCCTCCTCGCAGCTCACACTGCCACCCAACTTAGTGTCATCCGCAAATTTGGAGATACTACATTTAATCCCCTCTTCTAAATCATTAATGTACACTGTAAACAGCTGGGGCCCCAGCACAGAACCTTGCGGTACCCCACTAGTCACTGCCTGCCATTCTGAAAAGTACCCATTTACTCCTACTCTTTGCTTCTTGTCTGACAACCAGTTCTCAATCCACGTCAGCACATTACCCCCAATCCCATGTGCTTTAACTTTGCACATTAATCTCTTGTGTGGGACCTTGTCGAAAGCCTTCTGAAAGTCCAAATATACCACATCAACTGGTTCTCCCTTGTCCACTTTACTGGAAACATCCTCAAAAAATTCCAGAAGATTTGTCAAGCATGATTTCCCTTTCACAAATCCATGCTGACTTGGACCTATCATGTCACCTCTTTCCAAATGCGCTGCTATGACATCCTTAATAATTGATTCCATCATTTTACCCACTACTGAGGTCAGGCTGACCGGTCTATAATTCCCTGTTTTCTCTCTCCCTCCTTTTTTAAAAAGTGGGGTTACATTGGCTACCCTCCACTCGATAGGAACTGATCCAGAGTCAATGGAATGTTGGAAAATGACTGTCAATGCATCCGCTATTTCCAAGGCCACCTCCTTAAGTACTCTGGGATGCAGTCCATCAGGCCCTGGGGATTTATCGGCCTTCAATCCCATCAATTTCCCCAACACAATTTCCCGACTAATAAAGATTTCCCTCAGTTCCTCCTCCTTACTAGACCCTCTGACCCCTTCTATATCCGGAAGGTTGTTTGTGTCCTCCTTAGTGAATACCGAACCAAAGTACTTGTTCAATTGGTCTGCCATTTCTTTGTTCCCCGTTATGACTTCCCCTGATTCTGACTACATGGGACCTACGTTTGTCTTTACTAACCTTTTTCTCTTTACATATCTGTAGAAACATTTGCATTCCGCCTTAATGTTCCCTGCAAGCTTCTTCTCGTACTCCATTTTCCCTGCCCTAATCAAACCCTTTGTCCTCCTCTGCTGAGTTCCAAATTTCTCCCAGTCCCTGGGTTCGCTGCTATTTCTGGCCAATTTGTATGCCACTTCCTTGGCTTTAATACTATCCCTGATTTCCCTTGATAGACACGGTTGAGCCACCTTCCCTTTTTTATTTTTACGCCAAAGAGGAATGTACAATTGTTGTAGTTCATCCATGCGGTCTCTAAATGTCTGCCATTGCCCATCCACAGTCAACCCCTTCAGTATCATTCGCCAATCTATCCTAGCCAATTCACGCCTCATACCTACAAAGTTAGCCTTCTTTAAGTTCTGGACCATGGTCTCTGAATTAACTGTTTCATTCTCCATCCTAATGCAGAATTCCACCATATTATGGTCACTCTTCCCCAAGGGGCACAACGAGATTGCTAATTAATCCTCTCTCATTACACAACACCCAGTCTAAGATGGCCTCCCCCCTAGTTGGTTCCTCGACATATTGGTCTGGAAAACCATCCCTTATGCACTCCAGGAAATCCTCCTCCACCGTATTGCTTCCAGTTTGGCTAGCCCAATCTATGTGCATATTAAAGTCACCCATTATAACTGCTGCACCTTTATTGCATGCACCCCTAATTTCCTGTTTGATGCCCTCCCCAACATCACTATTACTGTTTGAAGGTCTGTACACAACTCCCACTAATGTTGTTTGCCCTTTGGTGTTCTGCAGCTCTACCCATATAGATTCCACATCATCCAAGCTAATGTCTTTCCTAACTATTGCATTAATCTCCTCTTTAACCAGCAATGCTACCCCACCTCCTTTTCCTTTTATTCTATCCTTCCTGAATGTTGAATACCCCTGGATGTTGAGTTCCCAGCCCTGATCATCCTGGAGCCACGTCTCCGTAATCCCAATCACATCATGTTTGTTTGTTAACATCTATTTGCACAGTTAATTCATCCACCTTATTGCGGATACTCCTTGCATTAAGACACAAAGCCTTCAGGCTTGTTTTTTTTAACACCCTTTGTCCTTTTAGAATTTTGCTGTACAGTGGCCCTTTTTGTTCTTTGCCTTGGGTTTCTCTGCCCTCCACTTTTCTTCATCTCCTTTCTGTCTTTTGCTTTTGCCTCCTTTTTGTTTCCCTCTGTCTCCCTGCATTGGTTCCATCCCTCTGCCATATTAGTTTAACTCCTCCCCAACAGCACTAGCAAACACTCCCCCTAGGACATTGGTTCCGGTCCTGCCCAGGTGCAGACTGTCCAGTTTGTACTGGTCCCACCTCCCCCAGAACCGGTTCCAATGCCCCAGGAATTTGAATCCCTCCCTGCTGCACCACTGCTCAAGCCACGTATTCATCTGCGATTCCTACTCTGACTAGCACGTGGCACTGGTAGCAATCCCGAGATTACTACTTTTGAGGTCCTACTTTTTAATTTAGCTCCTAGCTCCTTAAATTCATGTCGAAGGACCTCATCCCTTTTTTTACCTATGTCGTTGGTACCAATGTGCACCATGACAACTGACCGTTCTCCCTCTCTTTTTAGAATGTCCTGCACCCGCTCCGAGACATCCTTGACTCTTGCACCAGGGAGGCAACATACCATCCTGGAGTCTTGGTTGCGGCCGCAGAAACGCCTATCTATTCCCCTCACAATTGAATCCCCTATCACTATCGCTCTCCCACTCTTTTTCCTGCCCTCCTGTGCAACAGAGCCAGCCACGGTGCCATGAACTTGGCTGCTGCTGCCCTCCCCTGATGAGTCATCCCCCCCCAACAGCACTCAAAGCAATATATCTGTTTTGCAGGGGGATGACCACAGGGGACCCCTGCACTACCTTCCTTGCACTACTCTTCCTGTTGGTCTTCCATTCCCTATCTGGCTGTGGACCCTTCTCCTGCGGTAAGACCAACTCGCTACACGTGCTACTCACGTCATTCTCAGCATCGTGGATGCTCCAGAGTGAATCTACCCTCAGCTCCAATTCCGCAATGCGGTCCATCAGGAGCTGGAGGCGGATACACTTCCCGCACACTTAGTCCCACATGGTACAGGAGGAGCATAACACCCAACCGAACTCTCCTGCCATGACTTAACCCTTAGATACACTTAAATTGGCAACAACAATGTTAAAAGTTACTGACTGATATAAAAAAGAAAAAGAAAAGCTACTCACCAATCACCAGCCAATCACTTACCCGCTAGGCTGTGACATCATCTTTCTGTTTCTTTCTACTTCTTTTTTGCCTTCTCCCTGTAGCTGCACAAGTACGCCTTTTATAGGCCTCTGCTGATCCCCGGACTCACGCCTCAGCGACCACGAACTCCCGCTGCTTCTCGCGGCCTTTTTTCGGCCTCTGCTGATCCTCGGACTCACGCCTCAGCGACCACGAACTCCCGCTGCCTCTCGCGGCCTTTTATAGGCCTCTGCTGATCCTCGGACTCGAGCCTCAGCGACCACGAACTCCCGCTACCTCTCGCGGCCTTTTATAGGCCTCTGCTGATCCCCGGACTCACGCCTCATGATTCCATTAAAAAATGAAAATATTACTTACACTAACTACTTGACCAAGGTCGTGCCATTTCTTTTTACACTGGCTTCCAGATCTCCTGGTCTGCACCACTGCGCAGTAATGTTCTGCAACTTGGTTCCAACGTTTCTTCATTTCTTTGGGTGGCACTTTTATGCGACCTCTGTTGCTGGTATCTAGCTCCTGTCATCTCTGCTTAATGACGTTAACTAATATCTCCACTTCCTCATGCAAGAAATTCTTTGTTCTTGGTGGGCGTTGTTCCATTGCTGTATTCAATTGACACTCTTCTTTTTCAAAACACACAGTCCTTATTTTGCATGCAGCACTTATTTTGGAAGTTTAGCAGCAAAAAGCAGCACTCACTGATTTCAACAGTGCTGCTAAAAGCACTCCTTCAGGCAGAAAAAATCACCAAGATTCAATCCCAAGCCTTTCCACAGCTCCACAAAACAAATCAGCACTTTTCTTCAAGTACCTTTAAAAATGGCCGAGTGGCAATGTTTGTAACTTACTGCACATGCGCGCGTGCTCCAACGCACACGCGCAGGGCTGCCGGCATGGCGTCGTCGGATCGGAGTTAGCCCCGCCCCCTGCACTTTCAAAATCGGCGCAACGCTGTGGCTCCGCCCCCCGCTGATCTCTGCGCGCCGAGTTCCGAGGAACCTGCTGGAAGGTCGAGAATTCCTCCATAAGTTTTTGACGCGCTTTTGGGCGCAAAAAACGGGCGTCAATGTCGGACCTGCGCCATTCTAGGCGTGGCCCGAAACTTGACCCCTCCATTTCTACTTAGGCCAGCGTATGTGACCACTCGCGAAAACCCTTGTGGAGAGTTAAAGAAATCGCCGCAGGTAAGTAAATCGGAGGCCATTCGGCCTGGGATAGGGTAACGGAGAGGACCTGGACCTGAACCAACCAAGCCTTAGGGAACAGACTTGCACAACTATCCTTCCTTCGCACAATTAAAATAAGAAGAAATCAAAAATTAAATTCCTACCTTCAGCATCAAACTCCAATTCACCTTTCTGCGCTCGGCCCGGTAAGGCAGCTGGCCGGTTTGGGAGGCCACTCGGCCTGGGCTAGGGGCAGGAGAATGCACCGGAAGGTCACTTGGCCTGGGCTCGGGGTGAGAGGGAGCAATTCAACGGAGAGGCTGGTTTAGGAGAAGAGGAACTCTGTGGTGTGCAGCCTGTGTGGGGCGATCACACCTTCCCTACACACTCAGCTCCAGTATAGGCAGCAGAGCTATCAGGACATGCAGCACTGGACTGATCACAATTAAAAGCAACAGCACCAATTTGGATCTGTAGAAGATCAGAATCGGCATTCTTCGATACAGCGTGGCCATATTAAAAACTCCAATTAAGAATCTTCAGAATAAAATACTTACTGTTAGTTGCTTTTGAAGTCTGGTTTCCTCGCACGTCTGCAGCAATGTCGTGCCCAGCACCTTTGTCCTCCTCTGCTGAGTTCCAAATTTCTCCCAGTCCCTGGGTTCGCTGCTATTTCTGGCCAATTTGTATGCCACTTCCTTGGCTTTAATACTATCCCTGATTTCCCTTGATAGACACGGTTGAGCCACCTTCCCTTTTTTATTTTTACGCCAAAGAGGAATGTACAATTGTTGTAGTTCATCCATGCGGTCTCTAAATGTCTGCCATTGCCCATCCACAGTCAACCCCTTCAGTATCATTCGCCAATCTATCCTAGCCAATTCACGCCTCATACCTACAAAGTTAGCCTTCTTTAAGTTCTGGACCATGGTCTCTGAATTAACTGTTTCATTCTCCATCCTAATGCAGAATTCCACCATATTATGGTCACTCTTCCCCAAGGGGCACAACGAGATTGCTAATTAATCCTCTCTCATTACACAACACCCAGTCTAAGATGGCCTCCCCCCTAGTTGGTTCCTCGACATATTGGTCTGGAAAACCATCCCTTATGCACTCCAGGAAATCCTCCTCCACCGTATTGCTTCCAGTTTGGCTAGCCCAATCTATGTGCATATTAAAGTCACCCATTATAACTGCTGCACCTTTATTGCATGCACCCCTAATTTCCTGTTTGATGCCCTCCCCAACATCACTATTACTGTTTGAAGGTCTGTACACAACTCCCACTAATGTTGTTTGCCCTTTGGTGTTCTGCAGCTCTACCCATATAGATTCCACATCATCCAAGCTAATGTCTTTCCTAACTATTGCATTAATCTCCTCTTTAACCAGCAATGCTACCCCACCTCCTTTTCCTTTTATTCTATCCTTCCTGAATGTTGAATACCCCTGGATGTTGAGTTCCCAGCCCTGATCATCCTGGAGCCACGTCTCCGTAATCCCAATCACATCATGTTTGTTTGTTAACATCTATTTGCACAGTTAATTCATCCACCTTATTGCGGATACTCCTTGCATTAAGACACAAAGCCTTCAGGCTTGTTTTTTTTAACACCCTTTGTCCTTTTAGAATTTTGCTGTACAGTGGCCCTTTTTGTTCTTTGCCTTGGGTTTCTCTGCCCTCCACTTTTCTTCATCTCCTTTCTGTCTTTTGCTTTTGCCTCCTTTTTGTTTCCCTCTGTCTCCCTGCATTGGTTCCATCCCTCTGCCATATTAGTTTAACTCCTCCCCAACAGCACTAGCAAACACTCCCCCTAGGACATTGGTTCCGGTCCTGCCCAGGTGCAGACTGTCCAGTTTGTACTGGTCCCACCTCCCCCAGAACCGGTTCCAATGCCCCAGGAATTTGAATCCCTCCCTGCTGCACCACTGCTCAAGCCACGTATTCATCTGCGATTCCTACTCTGACTAGCACGTGGCACTGGTAGCAATCCCGAGATTACTACTTTTGAGGTCCTACTTTTTAATTTAGCTCCTAGCTCCTTAAATTCATGTCGAAGGACCTCATCCCTTTTTTTACCTATGTCGTTGGTACCAATGTGCACCATGACAACTGACCGTTCTCCCTCTCTTTTTAGAATGTCCTGCACCCGCTCCGAGACATCCTTGACTCTTGCACCAGGGAGGCAACATACCATCCTGGAGTCTTGGTTGCGGCCGCAGAAACGCCTATCTATTCCCCTCACAATTGAATCCCCTATCACTATCGCTCTCCCACTCTTTTTCCTGCTCTCCTGTGCAACAGAGCCAGCCACGGTGCCATGAACTTGGCTGCTGCTGCCCTCCCCTGATGAGTCATCCCCCCCCAACAGCACTCAAAGCAATATATCTGTTTTGCAGGGGGATGACCACAGGGGACCCCTGCACTACCTTCCTTGCACTACTCTTCCTGTTGGTCTTCCATTCCCTATCTGGCTGTGGACCCTTCTCCTGCGGTAAGACCAACTCGCTACACGTGCTACTCACGTCATTCTCAGCATCGTGGATGCTCCAGAGTGAATCTACCCTCAGCTCCAATTCCGCAATGCGGTCCATCAGGAGCTGGAGGCGGATACACTTCCCGCACACTTAGTCCCACATGGTACAGGAGGAGCATAACACCCAACCGAACTCTCCTGCCATGACTTAACCCTTAGATACACTTAAATTGGCAACAACAATGTTAAAAGTTACTGACTGATATAAAAAAGAAAAAGAAAAGCTACTCACCAATCACCAGCCAATCACTTACCCGCTAGGCTGTGACATCATCTTTCTGTTTCTTTCTACTTCTTTTTTGCCTTCTCCCTGTAGCTGCACAAGTACGCCTTTTATAGGCCTCTGCTGATCCCCGGACTCACGCCTCAGCGACCACGAACTCCCGCTGCTTCTCGCGGCCTTTTTTCGGCCTCTGCTGATCCTCGGACTCACGCCTCAGCGACCACGAACTCCCGCTGCCTCTCGCGGCCTTTTATAGGCCTCTGCTGATCCTCGGACTCGAGCCTCAGCGACCACGAACTCCCGCTACCTCTCGCGGCCTTTTATAGGCCTCTGCTGATCCCCGGACTCACGCCTCATGATTCCATTAAAAAATGAAAATATTACTTACACTAACTACTTGACCAAGGTCGTGCCATTTCTTTTTACACTGGCTTCCAGATCTCCTGGTCTGCACCACTGCGCAGTAATGTTCTGCAACTTGGTTCCAACGTTTCTTCATTTCTTTGGGTGGCACTTTTATGCGACCTCTGTTGCTGGTATCTAGCTCCTGTCATCTCTGCTTAATGACGTTAACTAATATCTCCACTTCCTCATGCAAGAAATTCTTTGTTCTTGGTGGGCGTTGTTCCATTGCTGTATTCAATTGACACTCTTCTTTTTCAAAACACACAGTCCTTATTTTGCATGCAGCACTTATTTTGGAAGTTTAGCAGCAAAAAGCAGCACTCACTGATTTCAACAGTGCTGCTAAAAGCACTCCTTCAGGCAGAAAAAATCACCAAGATTCAATCCCAAGCCTTTCCACAGCTCCACAAAACAAATCAGCACTTTTCTTCAAGTACCTTTAAAAATGGCCGAGTGGCAATGTTTGTAACTTACTGCACATGCGCGCGTGCTCCAACGCACACGCGCAGGGCTGCCGGCATGGCGTCGTCGGATCGGAGTTAGCCCCGCCCCCTGCACTTTCAAAATCGGCGCAACGCTGTGGCTCCGCCCCCCGCTGATCTCTGCGCGCCGAGTTCCGAGGAACCTGCTGGAAGGTCGAGAATTCCTCCATAAGTTTTTGACGCGCTTTTGGGCGCAAAAAACGGGCGTCAATGTCGGACCTGCGCCATTCTAGGCGTGGCCCGAAACTTGACCCCTCCATTTCTACTTAGGCCAGCGTATGTGACCACTCGCGAAAACCCTTGTGGAGAGTTAAAGAAATCGCCGCAGGTAAGTAAATCGGAGGCCATTCGGCCTGGGATAGGGTAACGGAGAGGACCTGGACCTGAACCAACCAAGCCTTAGGGAACAGACTTGCACAACTATCCTTCCTTCGCACAATTAAAATAAGAAGAAATCAAAAATTAAATTCCTACCTTCAGCATCAAACTCCAATTCACCTTTCTGCGCTCGGCCCGGTAAGGCAGCTGGCCGGTTTGGGAGGCCACTCGGCCTGGGCTAGGGGCAGGAGAATGCACCGGAAGGTCACTTGGCCTGGGCTCGGGGTGAGAGGGAGCAATTCAACGGAGAGGCTGGTTTAGGAGAAGAGGAACTCTGTGGTGTGCAGCCTGTGTGGGGCGATCACACCTTCCCTACACACTCAGCTCCAGTATAGGCAGCAGAGCTATCAGGACATGCAGCACTGGACTGATCACAATTAAAAGCAACAGCACCAATTTGGATCTGTAGAAGATCAGAATCGGCATTCTTCGATACAGCGTGGCCATATTAAAAACTCCAATTAAGAATCTTCAGAATAAAATACTTACTGTTAGTTGCTTTTGAAGTCTGGTTTCCTCGCACGTCTGCAGCAATGTCGTGCCCAGCACCGAGAGACTGCCCTCAGATTAGAGGCAGGCTGGATAAGACTTGGGTGCATGGCTGAAGTTTGTTCAGTGCAGCCCTGGTCAGTATGACCGTCCTGGCTTATCGACTGCAGAGGCCCGTGGAACCGGCCCTGAAGACTGCACTTCATGCGAGGACTCCTCATATCTGCAGCACGGAAGGCATGCAGACTCGGAGCGCTACTGCGCATGCGCAGCCGTCATTTTTTTTCCACCATGCATGCGCAGATGTCCCGGCACATTTTCCAGCGCAGAGCACAGGCTCGACCCGCCGAGGCGACTGCAGAGAAGAGGCCAGACAGTGGCGAAAGTTGGAACATTTTTTCCTGGAGCATCTCCTGATGTACTGAAGCGGCGCAACTCGGGTAAGTACGCCAAAAAACGGGCTCAGCCCAAATTGAGCCCTTACTCTTGGGTCGCTGATGCAGATTGCTCCTCCCGATCTGCGGCACTCTCGCTGTGCCACCGCCTTTTGAAGCCCCACACCCGGTCAGCTCTCGCGATGTTTTTGTACAGATCGTGCATATGTAAGAAGTTTGCAGATGATATAAAAATTGGCTGTGTGGTTGATGGTGAGGAAGAAAGCTTTAGACCGCAGGAAGATATCAATGGACTTGTCAGGGGGGCAGAAAACTGGCAAATGGAATTCAATCCGTAGAAGTCTGAGCTAATACATTTGTAGAGGGGTAACAAAGCAAGTGAATATATAATAAATGGTAGAATACTGAGAAGTGTAGAGGAACAGAGGTCCTTGGGCTACATGTCCACAGGTCCCTGAAGATAGCAGAACATGTCGATAAGATGGTTATACTTGCCTTTATTAGCCACGGCAGAAGAATATAAGAGCAGGGAGGTTATGCAGGGATTCGTTTCGGATTGTTCTAGCAAATGCAATGTGCCAAATGGCTAACTTGTCTCAGGGACTGGAAAAGTTAGATGCGGGAAGAATGTTTCCGATGTTGGGGAAGTCCAGAACCAGGGGACATAGTCTTGGGATAGGGGGTAGGCCATTTAGGACTGAAGTGGGGAGAAACTTCTTCACTCAGAGAGTTGTTAACCTGTGGAATTCCCTGCCGCAGAGAGTTGATGATGCCAGTTCATTGGATATATTCAAGAGGGAGTTAGATATGGCCCTTACCGCTAAAGGGGTATGGAGAGAAAGCAGGAATGGGGTACTGAGGGAATGATCAGCCATGATCTTATTGAATGGCGGTGCAGGCTTGAAGGGCCGAATGGCCTACTCATGCACCTATTTTCGATGTTTCTATGCTTGAACTGTATAAAACAGGAAAGGTGTGATTGCACAAGAGAGGGTACAGAGGAGATTTACGAGGATGTTGCCAGGATTGGAGAATTTTTGCGATGAGACAAGATTGATTTGGCTGGGGTTGTTTTCTTTGGAATAGAGGAGGCTGAGGGGACACTTGATTGAGATGTATAAAATTATGAGGGGCCTAGATAGAATGGATAGGAAGGACCTATTCCCCTTAGCAGAGAGTTGATAACCAGGGGGCATAGATTTGAAGTAATTGGTAGAAGGATTAGAGGAGAGTTGAGGAGAAATGTATTCACCCTAAGGGTAGAGACAGAAATTCTTATCACATTTAAAAAATACTTGAATATGCACTTGAATATGCACTTGAAGTGCTGCAACCTACAGAGCTACGGACCTAGAGCTGGAAAGTGTGATTGGGCTGGATAGCTCTTTTTCAGACGGCACAGACATGATGATTTGAATGGTCTCCTTCTGTGCCGCAAATTTCTGTGATTCTATAACTATAGCTACAATAGAAATATAGGGCTCAATTTTCCCAATGATTTGCACCATTTTTTTTGAGCAGGCTTCTTTTTCTGGCCTAACTTCAAAATCCAGTTTCCCCAATCAATTTGCACCAGCGTAACTCATTTAGTTACGATTTTTTTAGGTAAGTTTTTTTCATCCAAAGGGGGCATAACCAGCCACCTACGCCAATTCTGGCCATTTAGTGAACTTTGACCAGCTGATAGTTACTCCATTCCTGCTTAGGCCAGCGTATGTGGCCTCTCCAGAAAATCCTTGCAGAGAGTTAAAGAAATCGGTGTAGGTAAGTAAATCAGAGGCCATTCGGCCTGGGTTAGGGGCAGGAAGCGGAGCAGACCGGGAAGGCACTCACTCGGGTTCACGAGAGGGCCGGCGGGGGAGGGAACGGATGGACCGAAAAGCCCTTCGGCCTGGATTGGGGCGGGGAGCGGAGCGGAGCGGGAAGGCACTCGCTCGGGCGGGGCCAGCGTCGGAGACAGACGACAAGAAGACTTGGTGCCCGGGGAGAACGAGGGAGAGAGAGGTCACAAGCCTCTTGGGGGCGGGGGGGGGGTCGAGGATACAAGATCTTTGGGTGTGGTCCATCCATACAGAACTTGGGGAGAGAGAACTGCGAACCTGTGCTGTCTGCTTTCCTGCCGTTTCGAGCTTCTTTGAAAGTTTAACTTTAAGTATGGGGGCAATACAGACAATGCTCTACCTTGTGTGAGCGTTCTACATCATGGTGCTACGTAGCAGACAATCGATTAGAGCTCATCACATCAGGAACATCAGAGCCCGTAGGATGCTGGGCAAGAGGCCTTACCCAGCTTGGGTATATCGAGACAGGCGTTCGTACCTGCACCTGAGTGATGCAGACTGTGTCAGAAGACTGCGTTTCCGCAAAGAAGTTGTCCATGAGATCTGTGAGCTGGTGAAACCAGACCTGCAGCCGAGAAGCATCAGGAACACTGCTTTGTCAGTTGAAGTGAAGGTTACAGCTGCATTTTCATCCTATGCTTCCGGATCGTTTCAAGCTACAACTGGGGATGTGTGCGCCATCTCTCAGTATGCAACACATGTCTCCATTCACCAGGTCAAGTTGCATTGTATGCGTGGAGGAATGACTTCATCAAGTTCCCCATACCGCCCAAACAATCCATGACAGGGCTGTGTGCTCCTCAAGGATTGTTGGCTTCCCAAAGGTACAGGGCTGCATTGATTGTAACCACATTGCCTTGCGAGCACCTTTGCAGGATTCCGAGCTGCACAGGAATAGAAAAGGCTTCCACTCCATTAATGTGCAGCTCGTGTGTGATAACATGCATCACATCATGTCAGTCGATGCAAGATACCCTAGTAGCACCCATGATGCGTTCATCCTACGCGACAGCATTATATCTGTCATGTTTGAGCAGCAGCCAGAAGGGCAGAGCTGGCTACTGGGAGACAAAGGGTACGGCCTCGCCACCTGGCTCATGATGCCGCTATGCATAACCTGGACGGAAGTTGACCGTCAATACACCATGTCGCACATTGCGACGTGCAGCATCATTGAGAAGACCATTGGCATATTGAAACAGCGTTTCCAATGCCTGGACCATTCCGGAGGCTATTTGCTGTACTCCCCTGAGACTGTGGGTCAGTTCATTGTTGTGTGCTGCATGCTGCACAACTTAGCCATCATGAGGTAGCAGCATCTGGTAGTGGAATACCCACTAGTGGTGAGAGTGGCTGATGATAATGATGTGGAAGATGCAGGTGATGAGCAGGAGGAGGAGGAAGCCATGCAAGTGCATGAGGCCGGAGCACGACGACAGAGGAGGGCGGACCATTGTGCCCCTTTAACGATTGCTCGAGCCTTGCGCGAGCAGCTCAACCGTGAACGCTTTACTGTTGCCTGAGGGCTCAGCGACAACTATTCCACATGGACATGTTTAATGTTTGGAGCTGTTGCGTAATGTTGTGTTGTGTGAATGGAACATGATTCAGTTTTAATGTAAAATATATTTTATTCAAAAGTTTACAATGTACTTAACTTAACTTTAATAAAATGATTCTTGTATCAAACTTTACTTTAATATCACTCTTTAAGATCATTTAACTTTAAGGTCGCTTATAAACTTGTAAATTTACAAACTTACAAAAAATGTTTTATTTGAGAACAGTTACAACAGTAACAATAATAATAATAACAACAACAGCAGCAGCAAAGAAAGGCTGCACCCAACTCTCTTCCACCTTCGTCTAAGACTGACCGCCCGCTGCGCTTGGGCTTGGTACCAAGCTTATTCCTTCTAACATCTCGGGTACTGAACACCTCTTGACGGGGGGGGCGTCAGTGTCAGGCAGCAAGTTGGAGGTCCCGGCTTGGGGCTCTTCAGAGGCTGGTGTGGGGATTGCAGTAGGATTGGCAGTTGGTTCTGTCAATGGGTGCGGGGTCTGGCCGTGTTCCCTTATTGCAGCAGCTAACTCTCACATGCCATCCCTCATGCACCCTGACAGTGTCTCAGTGGACTGCAACATTCCCTCCCTAATGGCCAGTACTACCTCTGACATTCTCTCACTCATTGCCAGTGTCGTGCATTGCACTACCTCTGACACTCCCTCCCTCATGGGCACTATTCCCTCACTGAAGGTCCTGGCGAGTGTTGTTACTTCTCCCGACAGTTCCACTACCTCATCACTCACCCAACTGATAGTGTCCAGGAGTGATCAGGTAAGGTCAATGCTCTCCGCACTCAGTGACATCATCTGAACAACATCTGTTACATCGTGCATCTCAGGAGAGCGTGGTCGAGCTCTCCTTCCCCTCACCCTGGGTATGGCTCGCTGCATCTCACTGGGACCCGCAGCCTCAGACGTCGGGGCCCCGGGCCTGCCTCGCTGCACCCCAACAATGGAACCCATAACCTAGGACGGTGGGGCCCTGGTTGTTCCTTGCTGCACCCGACTACTGGGACCCGCAACCTTGGAAGGTGCAGAATCATGGAAAGTCCCAGCAACACTCAAACCACTAGTCATGGAAGGGGCTGTCAACTCCACGAGTGGCACCTCCTCCGAAGTCAGTACAACAGTGGGAGCTTTATCCAGCTCCATCCCCTCTCCCCTCACCCCCATGGATGGATTGGAAGATGTTCTCCTCTTCAGGCTCCTCTGCCTCTGAATCTTCTTCTGCATCTTCAGGATTGGCCGCAAGTTCTGCAAAATATAACAGAACAGTCAAATGGTTAGCAGCAGAGGAGGGGGTAGGATGGGTGGCATGAATAGGCTCACACAAAGCAGGCCAGGCAGCAGGTTGATTTGAAGGGCCACGATAAATTTGCAGGACTTATCCTCTCCCTCGAGTGTGGGCCCAGCTTTGTGCAGTACTGATTGTTTTTCTCCAGGCAGGACCCATCAAAGCAGCGACCCTCTCTTCAAAGGGTGTCAGTGGATGCAGATTTGCCGGGCCTCCTCTGTTCAAGTTCTTTCCCTTTTGTTGTGTGCCACTTTCCTCTGCAAAAATGAAAATGCAACTTTTTAGAGAGGGTGTCTTTCTGCTGGGTGGGACATATACAGCTGGTCACATTTGCAATTGCATTGAATAAATGAAAATATTACTTACACTAACTACTTGACCAAGGTCCTGCCATTTCATTTTATACTGGCCTCCAGATCTCTTGGTGTATACCACTGCGCAGTAATCTTCTGCAACTTGCTTCCAGCGCTTCTTCATTTCTTTTGGTGGAACTTTTATGTGACCTCTGCTGCTATCCAGCTCCTGCCATCTGTTCTCCATCACAGTAACTAGTGTCTCTACTTCCAGCAAGAAATTTTTGGTCCTTGGTCCGCGTTGCATCTTGCACTGCTGCAGCTGCGATTTTTCCAATGCTCCCAGATACACACAACACTTTTTCAAATGCTCTCAGATGCACACTGCACTCCTTCTGCATGCAGCTGCGATTTTTCAATGCTCTCACATACAGCACTCCTTCTGCATGCAGCTGCGATTTTCCAATGTTCTAATACACACACAGCACTCCTTCTGTCACACACACAACTGGCTCTTTAAAAATGGCTGATTACCAACTCGGAGCTGTACTGCGCATGCGTGTCAATTGCAAAAACGTAAGTTTTTTTTCTCGCGCATGCGCAGAAGGCCTGGCTGCGTTTTTCGGCGTAGACAGCAGTTTCCACCCCCCGAGGCGACTGGCCACGCTGCACGGCACCAGATTGCAGTATAAAGATTGGAGAAAGTTTGGAAATGTTTTTCTGGTGCATTTCTGGACCTAAAAACCCAGCGTAACTGGCAATATGCCAGAAAACAGGCTTGGGCAAAATTGAGCCCATAAATTTTGTTGATTGGAATTTTTACTGCAAATAAAATATTATATTCATTATAGCACATAAAAAGCCAATAAATTGGACCTATTAATAATATGACTTGTCATTGCAGGATGAAGGGACTCCATCAGATGAAGCAGCCTTGATCATCCATAGAAAGGGTTTTGATTGTAGATTTTTAAACAAAAACACTGGACTGTTTTGTTCTACCACTCGAGGCAAAGTAAGTTTTTCTATTGTGAGCATCTAGGTTCCAGCTATCCAGATATCGTTAAAATAGTTATGTTTCTAGAGTTAGAAAGGTTAAGTTCCTTATTGAAACGTAATTCCCATATCTGAGAGACATTTTGAAGATTATCCCTCCAAGATTGAAGAAGTAGAACGTGTAGCTATTGAAAATATTTCATATGTGCAACAATTGTGCTAAAAGATTGCAATTATGTAAATCTTGGATTTTACTCAATTGAATTTAAAACATTTTTTTGCAGATTCCTGTGCACAATCTCTTTAGAGAATTAAAAATTCAACACCTAACTCCATCAACCTTGTCTTTGATGCATACAACACAAGATCCGAATAATACTAGCGAAATAGAACTGAATCCAATGGAGATAAGTACATTCAGAATTCGATTAAGATGATCCTGTCACCTGCTCAGATTGTTTAATGAACTGTATTGAAGATCATATTGCACACATTGTTGAATTGCAATAACTACAAACATATTAAAAGAAAAGTAAATGATGTCAAGTCTACTGATCCAACAAAGACCAATGGTAAAACAATATATAAGACCAATGGTAAAAAAACACATTTTCATTTAATTTTGTGGGAAAATTGTAAAATTATAAAAAGTTAAAATAAATCTTTCATGCAACAATGAACAAAAAAAGAATTGGGACAAAATAACTGCTTCCTTACAATAATGTAATTCTCAGGTTAAATTATCTGCTACATGCCGAATTGAATAAAATATTTTCAGTATTTCAATGGAATAAAGAACACCGGAGAGAGTCTGCACTGAAGAAGTAAAATTCATTCATTTAACATTGGCATTACTAAGGATGGTTTAGTTCTTGTTGCATTTAATGACTAGTCCCTAACATTAAGTTATGAGTGTGACCAAAAAAAGCTAATTAAATCCCTATGTGTGAGGTATTGATTTGTTGAGAAAGTGAAATCTCATAAGTGCAAGAAAATTTGAAATTTCATGATTTGAGGAAAGGAATAAGAGCCCAAGATGAAGTCTGAAATGAAAGCAGATTTCAGAATTAACACTGGAATATTTTTAATTTGAGGTGCAGTTATTGAGCTGTACAGAATTCTGTCTCATTACTTGATTAAATGGGATAAGTGCAATGCTTCAACAGTCAGTTGTAATAACAAATCCAGTATCTACATTAACAGTTAACAAAAAATAAAATAATATGTTAGTAAAAGACATATTTTCTGCTGCTGACATTAGCCAGGACAGATGTTTTTCTATTCCAAAGTTGCCATTTGCGATTCCGTGCCTTACAATGATACTATAGATTATACTTCGCAGTACTGTTCTCTTTGTCCATATTTTATAATCCACTGTCATAGTGGGATTTTTTATATCTTAAAATTTGAATTTCATCAGAAGATAAATTACAAAGGTCATTCAGCTGATGTTAGCTCATCTTTCTAGAAAATACTTACATCATCATCATCATCATAGGCAGTCCGTCGAAATCGAGGAAGACCTGCTTCCACTCAAAGTGAGTTCTCAGGTGACTGTACAGTCCAATACGGGAATTACAGTCTCTGTCACAGGTGGGGACAGACAGTGGTCGAAGGAAAGGGTGGGTGGGGAGTCTGGTTTGCCGCACGTTCCTTCTGCTGTCTGCGCTTGATTTCTGCATGCTTTCGATGACGAGACTTGAGGTGCTCAACGCCCTCCCAGATGCTCTTCCTCCACTTAGGATGGTCTTGGGCCAGGGATTCCCAGGTGTCAGTGGGGATGTTGCACTTTATCAAGGAGGCTTTGAGGCGTTTCTTCTGCCCACCTAGGGCTCGCTTGCTGTGTAGGAGTTCTGAGTAGAGCGCTTGCTTTGGGAGTCTCATGTCAAGCATACGGACGATGTGGCCTGCCCAATGGAGCTGGTCGAGTGTGGTCAGTGCTTCGATGCTTACAGCCCTCGCATCACAGCATCCAACTATCTGTTAATTTTTTTTGCCTCCACCACCCTATGGTGAAGTCCACTTACTTCTTTTGTGTCGTTGTTCCTGATATCAAACCTATTTTTTTCACCAATTTGAACTATCCCTTTCCTGTAGCATTTAATATTTCACATACTTCTATAAACCATCTTCTCAGTCCCCTATGAAGACTGAAGAATTCAAGTGTATCCAATCTTTCCTCATTACTCAATCTTCCGATGCTAGGGATTAGTCTTGTGACTCTTCTCTGCATCACTCTGAGACTTGAATATTTAGCTTGTAACTCAGTCATCAAAATGGGACACAGTACTTAAAGTTTCATCTCAACCTACAAGGCTAAAAGGATGTACATTCAAATAATGTTTAATGAAGCTATGTATCATTATATGCATGATGTATTTATTCATCTTTTATTTTCCATTTTTCAGTGACCATTTGAATGTACTGATGTGACATTGGGTGTAAAAGAGAAAATGCTATTGACTTCTATCATTCTCAGTATTGCTAAGAATGATCAATGTATTAGAAAATGTTGCCTGAAATTAGAAGACCTTTTGAGTTTTAAGTTACTTGCATGATTTTGTCTAATGTAATACCAGAAGCATCTTGCTTTTAAATATGATGGCAAATTACTTATTTTTCTGCTTTTAATGTACATTCATGTTATTTATCTAGAGATCCCATAACATCATGAAGCAATACTTGCACATTGCAAATCAACATGATTTTTTTTTCAAATAGTGCTGTTATACATTTACATTCATATGTGGCTGTGACTACTTTTGCCAACACCTGCTAATGTTAGTTTCGTAGTAGTAAATATGTCCTGCACTAAACAGTAGTAAACAATGTCCTGTTTGTGTAACTGGCTGTTTTGCTTGAAGAGGCACCACGTTAAGAAAAAAAGTAGGTATTTGATCAATTTAATATGGCTTAATTTTTTGTTATACACAAGTAATTGAATATTCTGAATGTTCTTTTTGTTTTGTTTTTGCACATGCGCTTCATACGCTTTATTGTGCTATATATATTTATTCGGTTTCAGATAATTTCAAATTTGTTTACAAAGTTTATCTCACACAAGAGCATTTATTCTTTTACAACAGTTTTTTTTGGTATTCACCTTGTAAAGAGAAGTCATTGATAGTTATTTCAGTTATTTCCATGGCACAATATTGTTTCAGATTTCTGGTTATTATCACAATCAGTTTATTAGTAATCAGTCCAGCACTGGCACCATTTGTCGGTGGAAATTATTTTTACTTAACCCCTTAAGTCTATACTTACATTTATACAGATTGCATATGAAGCAGTGTTCTCTTATATTTAGGACTGCACAATCCTCACATTTTATGCAGTAACCAAAATTGTATTTTTGTGTGACATTGTGTGAAAAAGCAGTTCAATAAATGCAGCTCGATATTTAATTTGATAATATTATATCGTTGCATAATAAACAACAGCAAGCTTCAAACACAATTTCATATTGTTTATAGAGTACATTATTATGAGGTTTTCAGTGTATGCTAGTCAACGGGCTAATATGATTTCAAGTCATTTCTTATAATTAATAAAGTTAATTATTTTTATACCATTACAGCAAAAATTCTGACCTGAATTCCTTTATATTTAGCATGGAAATGCAATTCTACCATTCCTGTTATTTGTTAAACACTATAGTATTTTATTGAATACGTATAATACAAATTATACATAATTTTAATTTGGGGAAATGATTTATTAAATACAGTTCTGGAAGGCAGTTTGTTTGCTGTATGTATAACTGATGCAATGTGGTAGGTAGGAGCAATAGGAATGTAATTGAAAAGCTGTATACTTTGTGATTTCATCATTTGTTTTGCTAAAATCAAAAAGTAATGATTACTACATTTTGTTTTTATTAATGTACAGTATATTAGCATTTTCTACAACATATATTTGTAAAATGTCACCTTTTAAATTACAGATTTTAAAAGGTATATGATCAATTTATGGCAATGAAAATGCTTTATTTGAATGAGTTGTGCCTTCATAGAGGGACAAAGGTAGCTTTAACACATCTTAAAACTGATATGGAACTGGGTGAAATGAAATTGAAAGTGTTGCTGTTTAAATGTCTGTCTTAAGTGTCTGTAAGCTTATAATTTGCATTTTTATAGTTTTCAATTTATAATAAGGTCATTATTTTGAAATTGTTTATTTGAGTTTTTTTAACTTTGGCAGGAAAATATTCTATCAAATAAACGGAATATTCTGCTTTACTTATGTGTCTCTTAATACAAGTTTTAGTGCTGCATTTATATGGCACCTTATGACAAAACACTTCAAAGTGCTTCACCTACTTTGAAGTTTAGTTGAAGTGCAGTGACTGTTATGCAGGAAGAAAATGACGAGAGTAAAATTGGTACGCAAAGATATAATATCGTTGTGCATTAGAGAAGTGTTATTCTTGGTCATTCCACCTTTCATGGTTGAACTGTAATTGACGATGCACTCAACTGCAACACTTAGGCCCCAAGTTTCCACACGATAAAAAACGGGCGCCCCTCCGAGCTGGGTGCCCGTTTTTTGCGCCGAAAACGGCGCCGGAAAAAAAACGCGTGATTCTGGAGCGTCCTGCAGCTCCATGTCTGCTTGGCGTGGCGCCCAGGGGGGCGGAGCCTACCACTCGCGCTGATTTTGTAAGTGGGAGGGGGCGGGTACCATTTAAATTAGTTTTTTTCCTGCCGGCAACCCTGCGCGTGCGCCTTGGAGCGTTCGCGCACGCGCAATGTGAAGGAAACATTGGCACTCGGCCATTTTTGTAGTTCTTTGTAGCTGTTTATTTTTTGAACATTTTTAATAAAAGCACATTGTCATCAGCACATCAGCACTGAGGCGTCTTGCAGCAGTGAGAAGGCTTCAGGAAGCCTCAGAAAGTTGAGGCAGTCGTTTCCCGACGGCCTCCCCCCCCCCCCCCCTGCCGTCGGGGAATGGCTGCTGAACTTGTGAGGCTTCCTGCAGCCTTCTCACTGTCTCCTTCCCCCCCCCCCCCTGCCCGCCGTCTGGAACGGCTTCCTCCCCCCCCGCTGCGTTCGGTCGGTCGGGCCCGCACTCCCTCCGCCCGCCGTCGGGAACGGCTTCCTCCTCCCCCCCCCCTGCCGTCGGGAACGAACGGCTTCCTCCTCCCCCACCTGCTGTCGGGAACAAATGGCTTCCTCCTCCCCCCCCCCCCCCCCGCGGGAACGAACGGCTTCCTCCCCCCCCCCCCCCCCCGCGGGAACAAATGGCTTCCTCCTCCCTCCCCCCCCCGCGGGAACGAACGGCTGCCTCCTCCCCCCCCCCGCGGGAACAAACGGCTGCCTCAACTTGTGAGGCTTTCTGCAGCTTTCTCCCTGGCTGAAGCACTTTCACACAGGTAGGAAGATGGTTTATTTAATCTTTTCTTTGCTTATAAATTTTTATTCAGGTTGGATTTATTTGTATAATATTTGTATAAGTATAAATAAGGATTTATTATAGAATTTAATAACTTCCCCCCCCCCCCCCTCCTCGTTCTGGACGCCTAATTTGTAACCTGCGCCTGATTTTTTATATGTGTAGACAAGGTTTTTTCAGTTCTACAAAAATCTTCACTTGCTCCATTCTAAGTTAGTTTGGAGTACGTTTTCACTGTGGAAACTTTGAAATCAGGCGTCAGTGGCCGGACACGCCCCCTTTTGAAGAAAAAATTCTGTTCCAAAGTGAAACTGTTCTAACTGACTAGAACTGCAGAAAAAAAAATGTGGAGAATTGCGATTTCTAAGATAGTCCGTTCTCCACCAGTTGCTCCTAAAAATCAGGCGCAACTCATGTGGAAACTTGGGCCCATAGATTCAGGTGGCCTGAATCGTAATCCTCTGATTTAAAAGGCTGTCTGTTGGTGGTAGCTAAGAAATAGGAGCAGGAGTAGGCCATCCGGCCCTTCGAGCCTGCTCCGCCATTTAATACGATCATGGCTGATCCGATCATGGACTCAGGTCCACTTCCCTGCCCGCTCCCCATAACCCCTTATTCCCTTATCGGTTAAGAAATTGTCTATCTCTGTCTTAAATTTATTCAATGACCCAGCTTCCACAGCTCTCTGAGGCAGCGAATTCCACAGATTTACAGCCCTCTAAGAGAAGAAATTGCTCCTCATCTCAGTTTTAAATGGGCTGCCCCTTATTCCAAGATTATGCCCCCCAGTTCCAGTCTTCCCTATCGGTGGAAACATCCTTTCTGCATCCACCTTGTCAAGTCTCCTCATAATCTTATACGTTTCGATAAGATCACCTCTCATTCTTCTGAATTCCAATGAGTAGAGGCCCAACCTACTCAACCTTTCCTCATAAGTCAACCCCCCCATCTCCGGAATCAACCTAGTGAATCTTCTCTGAACTGCCTCCAAAGCAAGTATATCCTTTCATAAATATGGAAACCAAAACTTTACACAGTATTCCAGTGCAGCCTCACCAACACCCTGTATAACTGTAGCAAGACTTCCCTGCTTTTATACTCTATCCCCTTTGCAATAAAAGGCCAAGATTCCTTTGACCTTCCTGATCACTTGCTGTACCTACATACTAACCTTTTGTGATTCATGCACAAGTGTCCCCAGGTCCCGTTGTACTGCAGCACTTTGCAAATCTTCTCTATTTAAATAATAGCTTGCTCTTTGATTTTATCTGCCAAAGTGCATAATCTCACACTTTCCAACATTATACTCCATCTGCCAAATTTTTGCCCACTCACTTAGCCTGTCTATGTCCTTTTGCAGATTTTTTGTGTCCTCCTCACACATTGCTTTTCCTCCCACCTTTGCATCGTCAGCAAACTTGGCTACATTACACTCAGTCCCTTCTTCCAAGTCATTAATAGAGATCGTAAATCATTGGGGTTCCAACACTGATCCCTGTGGCACACCACTAGTTACTGATTGCCAACCCGAGAATGAATCATTTATCCCGACACTCTGTTTTCTGTTAGTTAGCCAATCCTCTATCCATGCTAATATATTACCCCCAACCCCGTGAACATTTATCTAGTGCATTAACTTTTTTATGTGGCACCTTGTCAGATGTCTTCTGGAAGTCCAAATACACCACATCCACTGGTTTCCCTTTCATAAATCCATGCTGACTCTGCCTGACTGAATTTTGTTTTTCCAAATGTCCTGCTACTGCTTCTTTAATAATGGACTCCAACATTTTCCCAACCACAGATGCTAGGCTAACTGGTCTATAGTTTCCTACTTTTTAAGGCTGCATTTACACTGCAAACACTGCAAACTCAGCATTGCCAATTCTAAGCGAGCAGTTTAAATCTGGAGTCTGGGCTGAACCTGACTCTAGTATAGAGGAGCAAAACTCTTTGGAATGGGTAGTCTCACACCACTTCAATTTGGCACTGCATGAAGTGTAAATCCAGTGTCAAATCCAGTTTGCTAGATGCTCAGACAAGTAACTGCAATGTAAATGCACCCTTAGGTGCAAGTTTTATAATGAAAGCAATCAAACTTAGATAATGTTATTTGTACCTGTTAATAGTGAAAAGAATTTGCTTATAAAGGTTGCAATTTTACTCTAGCTTGAGCACCATCATTAGAGAGTTGCCCATGTTGAAATCAAATAAACTACTCAACACGGTAATAAGTCTGGTAGTACAAATCTACTGCCTGTGTCCATTTGCATGAGCACTTTGGCTGCCACTCCGGACCCAAGCCATTCAATACTTTTCCACTTTTTGCGCCTCTTTTCCTTTTCTCTCTCTCTCTGACCGCGCTCTCCTGTTGTCATGCCTCCTTTCTTCTCTCCTCTCTCGGATACTCTGCCCTCCTAACCCCAATCCTTCATTACTCTTCGACCTTCCTGCTCTCCTGCCGCCGTCCCAGGCTTGACTCCCTCCTAGATAAGCCTACAGCTTCCTCTCTTGGCATCCTACGTAGGGCCCATCGAGGCACTCGTCACTGTCTCCTTACGAGCAGCAATCCTAACTGTCCCATCCTACTCTCACCAACCTTGCCGCCCAGCGTGCCCACTGGGGGCTAATCCTGCCAATCTCCTCGCCATCCATCCTCCCCCCCCCCCCCCCCCCCCCCCGCCACAAGCGATGATCCAATGGATGCTAGCAGTAGGGCAGCCACCACCGACCCTCTCCGCATCTCCCTCCTGAATGTAAGTTTGCTTGCCATTGTGGATGATTGCATCAACATCATGGTCTTGACGGAAACCTGGTTGAGGGGCGATGACACCTGGCTATACCTTCCACCACTTGCCCTGCTCAGACCGCCATGGTGGCGATGTGGCTCTCATCAACAAATCACACCTTGGTCTGTCCTCCTACCCCTCCGGCACTTTCTCCTCCTTAGAGCATCTCACCTTATTCCACCTCTTATTTAAAATTCTCATTCTCTACCGCCCACGCAAGTACCATAACATTTTTATTACCGATATATTTTCATGGCTTTCCTCCCTCAGCCTCTGCACCGAATGACTTCCCAACCGCGGGTGATTTCAACCTCCATCTCATTTTATCATGCTCTGTCTCCTTTGAGTTCACTAGCCTCCTTTCCTCCCTTAATTTCTACCTCCATGTAAACTTCCCAACCGATATTCACGGCAACCCCCTCGACCTTGCCATCTCTCATGGGCTAGCTACTCCCATCATATCAATTGTAGATAAGGCCATCTCCAACCACTTCCTCGCATCGCTCCACCCACATTGCCCCCCCCCACCACCAACCCTACCTCCTTCTGTGTCCGCCCCAGAAAAAAAACTCTCACAACTCTCGTACAACTGTACTTATGAACTCCCAACTGTCCAGTCTTTGGCCCTCCATTTACCATTACATTTTTTCAGCTACCGATCTGCTCATCCACAACCTCACCACCACATTTGATGCCCTAGTTCCTATTAAAACAATGACTCTCTCTCACCTTGGCCATTGCCCCTGGTAAGGCCCTCATCTTCGTTCCCTTAAGTCCAAGGGATGCAGACTTGAACGGATATGGCGGACAACCGGTTTAGCCATTCGTCACCAAATCAGGCTGGACCACATAAAGTATTATCGGGTCCTGCTCTTATCTGCCAAAATTGCTCACTATTCCAGAATTGTTCTCCACTGCTAACCATCTTCTTAAGCCCTTCTCCCCTGTCTTCACCCTCACCTCCGACAATGTGTGAGGGGCTCATGGATTTCTTTGTCTCTAAGATAGATACCATCTGTTCCGCAGCCTCTCCAGCTGTCTCTGCCACTTCCCTTCCTTCCCCTAACCCACCAAACTTCCTCTAAGAATCTCCTCCAGCCCTAGCTCTGACCTCACATCTTTCTCTAGTTTCTCGCCGATCTCCCTTCATGACACCTCTGAGCTCATCTTGTCCATGAGACTCACTTCCTGCTTCCCACCAAACTGCTGACCACCCAACTTCCTTTTCTGGCTCCCATGTTGGCTGACATTGTTAATGGTTCTCTTTCCTCAGGTACTGTCCCCCTCTCCCTCAAATCTGCTGTCATCACGCCTCTTCTCAAAAAAACAACCCTTGACCCTTCCATCCTTGTAATCTGCCACCCCATCTCCATTCTCCCTTTCCTCTCTAAAGTCCATGCACGTGTTGTTGCCTTCCAAATCCATGTCCATCTTTCCTGCAACTCCATGTTTGAATCCTTCCAATCAGGTTTCCGCCCCGCCACAGAACCAAAACAGCTCTCATCAAAGTCACAAATTACATCCTTTGTGACTGTGACAAAAGGTAAACTATTCCTCCTTGTCCTTCTTGACTTGTCTGCAACCTTTGACTCCGTTGACCACTCTTATCCTTCTCCAACGCCTCTCGACCGTCGTCCAGCTGGGTGGAACTGCACTTGCCTGGTTCCATTCTTATCTATCTAATCGTAGCCAGAGAATCACCTGCAGTAGCTTCTCTTCCTACTCCCACATCATTACCTTTGGTGTCCCCCAAGGATCTATTCTTGGCCCTCCGATTTCCCATCTACATGTTTCCCCATGGTAACATCATCCGAAAATGCAGTGTCAGTTTCCAAATGTATGCTGATGACACCCAGCTCTACCTCACTGCCACTTCTCTCGACGCCTCCATGGTCTCTAAATTGGCAGACTGCTTGTCCGACATCCAGTTCTGGATCTGCAGAAATTTTCTCCAATTAAATATTGGGAAAATCTAAGCCATTATTTTCGGTCCTCGCTACAAACTCCGTTCCCTAGCCACTGACTCCATCCCTCTCCCCAATATTTGTCTGAGGCTGAACCGCACTGCATCCTTGGTGTCATTTTTGACCCTGAAATGAGCTTTCGACCACATACTGCTATCCACCTCCGTAACATCACCCGTCTCCGCCCTTGCCTCATACCATCCACCTCCACTCACACATCACTCTCCGTGCTAACTGTCCTATATTGGTTCCCAGTTAAGCAACGCCTCGATTTCAAAATTCTCATTTAAATCCCTCCATGGCCTCGCCCCTCCCTATCACTTTAATCTCATTCAGCCCCACAGCCCCCCCCCGAGAGATCTGCGCTCCTCTTATTCTGCCCTCTTGAGTATCCCTGATTATAATTGCTAAACCATTGGTAGCCGTGCCTTCTGTTACCTGTGTCCTATGCTCCGGAATTCCCTGCCTAAACCTCTTCGCCTGTCCACCTCTCTTTCCTCCTTCAAGATGCTCCTTTTGGTCACCTGCCCTAATTTCTCCTTGCATAGCTTGGTGTCAAATTTTTTGTCTTATAATACTCCTGTGAAGCACCTTGGGACATTTTACTACGTTAAAGGTGCTGTATAAATACAAGTTGTTGTTGCCTAATTTTCCCTTTTTGTTGACTGTTTCCAGTGGTAGAGGTGAAGCCCGAAGCAATGTTATTTAAAGCCAAAGGCAGATACATCATAAAGTATAGTTTCCCATCAAATCCGTTCCCTCCAGTGAACCATCTATAATTTTCATGGCCTCCTAACTTAATTATTTCCGAATTAATCACAAGTAAAGTTTTCCAGAAGTCAAAATTGTGAATTTCCTTCATATCCTGAATAACATCCTTCTGAGTGTTTCACAAATTATTGGATCATGCATGCCAAAATGTTATCCTAGAATCTTCAACCCTAATTTTAATCATCCAACTCTTTGTTGAATGGATCATTGATTAATTAACTGTGATGCACGCATCAACCACTCTGCAAAAAAAAAATCTGCAAATCTCTAGCCTCACATGAGGATTGACTATTATGTACCTATGTCCTCTCATGTTCAGCTTTGAATCATCTGTGCATAGGTATTTGGACAGGAATTCTGTTCCACTTCTTAGGCAAACTGTTCTTTTAAATGGTGATGATTCTCTGGAGTAAATTCACAATACCTGCTCTCCCAACAGGGACCCATACTAAAAGGGAGCGCAGTTTGGAGAATCGGTGCTAAAGAGTGTCACAGCCCTATTTCCAACATGTTTTCTCTCAAGCATGGCTCCCTGCTGGGAACATGAGATCAGCAAATTAACCTTCTTATCTATAATATATGATTTTTGGGACGTTTGCTTCCTGTGCCATGATTTGTTTGTTACATCTGGATATTTTTATCTGTGAAGTATTTATCCTTACCTTTATATTTATCTTTCAGCTAATCCAATGCTAGGTGGCACGACTGTGCCTCCAAATGCTGTATGCCAGGTTGATCCTCTAGGTTGCACTGCAATTAAGTTTTATTTGAAATTTTACATTTATTTTTAGCTTCTCAGAGTCTGTGTTCCCTGCAGCTACATTTTGTTTTACTTTTAATTTATGCTACTTTAATTTCATGCCAGTTAACTTTAGTTGAATTTAAATTTTTCTCAACCTGCTGCCATCTCGAGAGTCTCGGGCAGCTCCTTTTGTCAGCTGTTTCTTCACTCAGCAGCCTGACCATTCTCACGGAATTCGAGACTCAGGCCCCTGACTTACCAGCAGCCTATTCTCTCTCCCTGTTGTCAATGCTGGCCCGGTACTTGCCCTCAAACCGTCCCATCTCAGTCCTGCTTCCCTACTTGTGCTTCTAGCTGCCCATCTGCCCTGGGGGAAACCTTATCCCATCCCTTTTCTTGTGCCCAGGCCCTAATTTTTTGCTCAGAAAGATCTTGTACATTTTGTGCAATAGTCTCATTGAGTCAAAAAAATAATTCATATTACCGTTTGGTGCCATTTTCTGTAGTTTTCGCCAAGAAAGTACGAAGGTCATTTGAAGCAGATGCTGCATTGAAGACTCATTCACCCATTTTTGTGACTGCCATTATTAGCTGCAGAAGTTTGTTTTTCTGCAGTGCTTGTTTTTGAATCTTTTTTCAGATTTTTTTTACATTCCATTTGCTGCTTGTTCAGGTTTTGGCCTCCTTTGTGAATTTATTTGCGGTCCCATATTTTCCAACTGCAGTTTGGTGACACTTCCAATTTAATTCCCCCATCCTTTATTCCCAATGGGTATAATACTCTTTTTGCTTCTTTTGGAGAAGGAAGAGGATGTGTTGAGGAATGAGAAGAAGGTGCAATTGAACCTAGGCAAACTGGCTTCACCGACCTTACCCAACCCGCTGTGTCTACAGATCAAGGTGCAGAATCCGAGACATATCTGACAAGATCTGCCTTCACCAACTTTGTTCCACCAGGGAGGTAGTCGCTGAATTATGTCTTCTCCTTTAACTCTACTCGTTTCCTCCAAATTAAAGGTGTTGCTAAGGGAACCCGCATGGGCCCTAGCTATGCCTGCCTTTTTGTGGGATATGTGGAACGTTCTTTGTTCCAGTCCAACTCGGGTCTCTGCCCTCACGTCTTTTTCCGGTACATTGATGTCTGTTTCGGTGCCGTTTCTTGCTCTCGCCCTGAACTTGAAAATTTCATTCACTTTGCATCCAATTTCCACACTTCCCTCACCTTCACATGGTCCACCTCCAACTCTTCCCTTCCCTTCCTCGACTTCTCCGTCTCCATCTCTGGGATAGGCTTTCGACCAGTATCCACTATAAGCCCACTGACTCCCACTGCTACCTGGGCTACACTTCCTCCTACCCCGCATCCTCCGTCTGTGACACCCTGGTCAATTCAGCAGTCACCCACAGCAACCCCTCCCCTTCCCACAGCACCTTTCCGTGCAAGCGCAGGAGATGCAACACCTGCCCTTTTAACCTCCTCCTTTCCCACTGTCCAGGGCCCCAAATACTCCTTCCAGGTGAAACAGCGATTTACTTGCATTTCTTTCAATTTAGCTTACTGTATTCACTGCTCACGATGTTCTACATTGGGGCGACCAAGCGTAGATTGGATGACCGCTTTGCGGAGCACCTCCGTTCTGTCCGCAAGTATGACCCTGAGCTTCCGTACGCCTGTCACTTTAATTCGCCACTCCTTTCCCACTCCGATCTCTCTGTCCTCGGTCTCCTACACAGCACCTCATCTTTCGTTTAGACACTTTACAGCCTTCTGGACTCAACATCGAGTTCAAAAATGTCAGAGCATAACCTCTGCCAATCTTTGGCTGTTTCTCCTTGTCTAAAATGGCAGTTGGTCATCATCCCACCATTCACACACTATCTTGACTAATGTTTTTCTAACTCCTGACATTACCATTTGAATTTGGGCCATCATCCCTTTTGTCTCTCTCTAATCTCTCCTGTCTTCCAACCTATCATAGACCTTCCCTTTTGTTTTTTCTTCCCCTCCCCCTTTCAGTGCTTGTTAAGAATCAGTTCTTTCCGAACACTCTCAAGTTCTGACGAAGGGCATCGACCCAAAATGTTAACTCTGCTTCCTCTCCACAGGTGCTGCCTGACCTGCTGAGATTGCCAGCATTTTCTGTTTTTAATTCCAGATTCCAGCATCTGCAGTATTTTGCTACTGAATTATGTCTTTTTGCGCCAACCCTTCAGACAAGTTCCATGATAGTCAAAATGATCAATGCATTGAACTCTGGATCCTTTCAAGCAGGAGCAGAGTATTTATGCCATGTTTCTCAATCAGCAGCACAACATTGTCAAATAGCAGAGTATCTATTCCAGGACAACTCCATTACTTTCCCTATACAAAGAAGCCAGCAGAATATACGAGTACTGTATTATTTCATTGTGGCAGGCTTTCTCCAGAGAGTAGAGGCATATTTGTTGGCACCGTTGTCATATGAGCTCTTACTCTCCATTCCATAATGTTTATGAACAAAAAGAGTTAAATTCTATTGATATGCAGCTCAGTCTATGATCATATGTACAAAACCTATGCCTGTAATCCCTGTAGCAGTCTTGATATTTTCTTTTTATGTCAGTCTGTGGTGCTATCATGATTTCAAGGGTCAAAAAGACTGGATAGATGGTCCTTCAGAAACAAAAGATATCATCTTTAATGTTGCCCATAATCCCCTTGAGAAAGCCATGAACAATAGCTGAACAGTAATATAACGAGGTATGGCTTGCCAACATGATCATAGTGGAAAAAATTATTAAATGTTGAAATAAAGCTTCTATGCTGCACAAATACAGGTGTGCATTGTTATATAACCTCAATGAGGTCACAAATATCATTGTAGTCTATTTTCTTTTGTACAAATTGTTCACACACACGCATCACCATGCATCAGATGAAAGGACGACACTGAGACGGCGCATAAGGACATGTCTAGTGAACCTCAGTAGCAGGCAGGCTCTAATCAATGAGCACTTCATAATTCTCTGTTCTACCCAAAGCACAAACCATCCTCTCCACATCTACACCATAAAAAAGACCAACACACTGCCTCCACCTTTGCCTTTTAACCTACCTCAAATCCAGTGGATACCAATTCATTCCTCCAAAGTGTCAGCCTTGGCTCAATGATAGCACACTTGCTTCTGTCAAAAGGATGTGGGTTCAGTTCCCACTCCAGAGACTTGAATGCATAATCTACATTCAGTTATATTCTGATGAGTATTCCTTGGATTCAAAATGGATGATATCCCATTTCCCTGTATTAAATCAAGTTACCATAGTATTGCCATGGTACTTAATCTGTATATGACCCTTTGTAACTTTCTGCTTGTATCTACACAGCTTTCTGGGTCTCCTAACTTAGTATGATCTGCAACCTTAGATGTACAATTCTCTATTCCTTTATGTAAGTTGTTGATATATAAGGTGAAAAGCTGAGACCCCAGTACAGATCCTTGGGGATCACCACTTGTCGCATCCTGCCAATCTGAGAACATTCCCTCAATCTTTGTTTTCTGTCTCTTATTTTCCAACCAATTACCAACCCATGTTACAAGGTTACCTCCAATTCCATGTATTCTCATTTTTGATAATCTCTCGTGCGCTACCTTATCAAATGCTTTGTGGAAGTCCATATCGAGGGCATCCATAGACACTCCCCTACAATATACATTAACGATTTGGATGAAGGAATAGAGTGTAATATCTCCAAGTTTGCAGATGACACTAAACTGGGTGGCGGTGTGAGCTGTGAGGAGGACGCTAAGAGGCTGCATGGTGACTTGGACAGGTTAAGTGAGTGGGCAAATACATAGCAGATGCAGTATAATGTGGATAAATGTGAGGTTATCCATTTTGGGGGCAAAAACACGAAGGCAGAATATTATCTGAATGGCGGCAGACTAGAAAAAGGGGAGGTGCAACGAGACCTGGGTGTCATGGTTCATCAGTCACTGAAAGTGGGCAAGCAGGTACATCAGGCGGTAAAGAAGGCAAATGGTATGTTGGCCTTCATAGCTAGGAGATTTGAATATAGGAGCAGGGAGGTCTTACTGCAGTTGGCACTGACGTTTAGAAGGATGAGAGGGGATCTCACAGAAACATAAGATTCTGACGGGACTGGACAGGTTAGATGCGGGAAGAATGTTCTCAATGTTGGGGAAGTCCAGAACCAGGGGACATAGTCTTAGGATAAGGGGTAGGCCATTTAGGACTGAGATGAGGAGAAACTTCTTCACTCAAAGAGTTGTTGACCTGTGGAATTCCCTGCCGCAGAGAGTTGTTGATGCCAGTTCATTGGATATATTCAAGAGGGAGTTAGATATGGCCCTTACGGTTAAGGGGATCAAGGGGTATGGAGAGAAAGCAGGAAAGGGTTACTGAAGGAATGATCAGCAATGATCTTATTGAATGGCGGTGCAGGATCGAAGGGCCGAATGGCCTGCTCCTGCACCTATTTTCTATGTTTTTATCCTCCGTTAGTGACCTCCTCAATTAGATTAGTCAGACATGACCTACCCTTTATAAATCTCTGGTCAAATCAAAAGCCTAAGCGCTTTGTCACTCTGCCTCTGATGATAAATTCCGGTTACATCCCCACACTTGATGTTAAACTGACAGGTCGGTAGTTACCTGGTTTCATCTTAAATAATGGATTGACATTTGCAATTTTCCAATCCAAAATCATAATTCCTCAATCTAGAGAGCTTAGAAAAATTAAGACTAACACTTCTGTAATTTTCTCTCTCAGTTTTCACACCAGAGTATTCAAAGAAATATCAGATCTTGGAAATTTGTCTATCTTAAGTCCCATTATTTTCTCCATTAGCATTTTTCTAACTTATATTAAGTACATTAAGTTCCTCACCATGGCTTACATTAAGGTTCCTTTGTACCATTGGTATTTTGTCCTCTTCCTCCACTGTGAAAACAGATACAAAGTATTAATTTAACAATACTGTTCTTTTCCTTATTGGCCATTATAGTCTTACCTGCAGCAGTCTTTCCCTCTTGCCCCTCTCTTTCTTTTAATTTAATTATAAAAAGTTTTATTGGTAGCTTTGATATCACTTGGAAGATTTTTTTGTATTCCTTTTTGTACTTTCTTTGCAGCCATGTGTTGCTTTTTATAGCACTCCCAGTCTGCTGAATTTTGACCTTTCCATGCATTTGCATAAGCCCTTTCTCTTTGCTCGATACTATCTCTTACCTCATTTGTTGATTATAGTTGCTTAACAACATAAGTGGAACCTTTGCCCTTTAGGGGTATGCAATAGCTTTGTATCATACCAAATAATTTTTTGTATACCTCCAGTGTTTGTAAGTTTAGCAATTAACAGTTCTTTCTACTTTACTGTGGCAAATTCCTCTCTCATCATTTTGAAGTTTTCCTTAGTTAAATTTAAAACCTTGGTTTGTGCCCCTCCCTTTTCTATCTCAAACCTAATATCAAATTCAATTATTATGGTCACTATTTGTTCCCTTACTTTCAAATTGGTAACTAATTCTGGTTCGTTATTCATCACTAAATCTAATATCGCCCATTCCCTTGACGGTTCTAAAACATTGCTCCATAAAATTGATCATACTGTGCCCATTTTACAGGCAAAAAACAAATGCCTAAGAGGCAATATGTTAGGTCTGTCTTTGAGGCTGGCGAACAAGGAGAAGTAGCCAAGAACACAGACGGACATGATGGGCCGACTGGCCACCTTCTGTGCTGTAAAGTTCTATGAAAACGACCAGAGAGAGCAGGAGTAGACGGGAGAAGAGGATGGCACTGTGCAGGGGATTATAACCACAGCGGGTCTTCAAGGAGCACTTTTGTTACCTTAATGTCACTGAGTAGTACAGTCTTGGGTGTTTTCGCTTCACTGAGGCCGTCACTGAGCTATATCATCTGCTGCAGACACAGCTACAGCCTTGAACAATGGCAGGGATAGCACTGCTTGTGGTTGTCAAGCTCACCATGTTCTTAACTCTTATGCAACAGGCAAATTCCAGGCTTCTAGCAAGTGACGTCAATATATCACCCAGTTTGCTGTTCTTCAGTTGTATTGGGGAGGTCATCAAGGATCTCTACGGTAGGAGGAACATTAACATTTCTTTCCCATTGGACAGAGAAAAGCAGAATGAGAGCGCACACGGCTTCACCTGTATTACAGAATTCCCCAAGGACCAAATTGCCTTGGATTGCACCTGTATTGTCTTGTTTGCTCTTCACCGGCAGCCTGGCATCTTTCACAACAGGAAGGGATTCTGTTCCCTCAACTGTGGTTTAAAAAGGGAGAAAGGAATTGACTGAGTAATTACAAACCAGGCAGCATACCTCGAGTTTGAGGAAATGATTGGAAAAAATTCTGAGGGACAGTTTTAACTGTCATTTAGAAAGGCACGGATTCATCAAGGACTGTCAACATGGATTTGTCAAGGGAGGTTCGTGCCTGACTAACGTGATTGAGCTTTTTGAGGAGTTAACAAGGAGGGTCAATGAGGGCAGCATATTTGATGTAGTCTACATGGACTTTTGCAAGGCTTTTGACAAGGTCCTAGATGGCAGATTGGTTTGAAAAATAAAAGCCCATGGGATCCAAGGGAAAGGGGCAAATTGGATCCAAGATTGGCTCCGGCAGAAAGTCGATGGGTGTTTTTCTGACAGGAAGGCTATTCCAGTGGGGTTCCGAAGGGCTCAGTAGTAGACCACTTGCTTTTTGTGGTATATATCAATGATTTAGACTTCAATGTAGTGAACATGATGAAGTTTGCAGATGTTACAAAAATTGGCTGTGTGATTGATAATGAGGAAGAAAGCTGCGGACGGCAGGAAGATATCAATGGACTTGTCAGGTGGGCATAAAAGTATCAACTGGAATTCAATCCTGTAAAGTGTGAGCTTAATACACTTGGGGATGGGTAACAAGGCATAGGAATACATATTAAATGGTAGGATACTGAGAAGTGTAGAGGAACAGAGGGATCTTGGAGTGCATGTCCACAGATTCCTGAAGGTAGCAGGACAGGTAGATAAGGTGGTTAAGAAGGCACAGTCGATACTTTTCTTTATTAGCCGAGGCATAGAACACAAGAACATGGAGGTTATGCTTGAACTGTATAAAACACTAGTTAGGCCACAACTAGAGTACTGCTCTAGTTCTGGTCACCGCATTACAGGAAAGATGTGATTCCACTCGGGAGGGTACAGAGGAGATTTACGAGGATATAAAAACTAGGTGCAGGAGTAGGCCATTCGGCCCTTGTAGCCTGCACCACCATTCAATAAGATCATGGCTGATCATTCACCTCAGTTCCTGATTTCTCTCACACCTTTTGATCCTTTTAGCCGTAAGGGCCATATCTAACTCCCTCTTGAATATATCCAATGAACTGGCATCAACAACTCTGCAGTAAAGAATTCCACAGGTTAACAACTCTGAGTGCAGAAGTATCTCCTCATCTCAGTCCTAAATGGCTTACCCCTTATCCTAAGACTATGTCCCCTGGTTCTGGAGTTCCCCAACATCGGGAACATTCTTCCTGCATCTAACCTATCCAATCCCGTCAGAATTTTATATGTTTCTATGAGATCCCCTCTCATCCTTCTAAACTCCAGTGAATATAGGCCCAGTCGATCCAGTCTCTCATATGACAATCCTGCCATCCCGGGAATCAGCCTGGTGAACCTTCGCTGCACTCCCTCAATAGCAAGAACATCCTTCCTCAGATTAGGAGACCAAAACTGAACACAATATTCCAGGTGAGGCCTCACCAGGGCCCTGTATAGCTGCAGCACGACCTCCCTGCACCTATACTCAAATCCCCTAGCTATGAAGGCCAACATGCCATTTGTCTTCTTCACCGCCTACTGTACCTGTATGCCAACTTTCAATGACTGATGTACCATGACACCCAGATCTCGTTACACCTCCCCTTTTCCTAATCTGCTGCCATTCAGATAATATTCTGCCTTCGTGTTTTTGCCATCAAAGTGGATAACCTCACATTTATCCACATTATACTGCATCTGCAATGCATTTGCCCACTCACCTAATCTGTCCAAGTCACCCTGCAGCCTCTTAGCATCCTCCTCACAGCTCACACTGCCACCCAGCTTAGTGTCATCTGCAAACTTGGAGATATTACTCTCAATTCCTTCATCCAAATCATTGATGTATATTATAAATAGCTGGGGTCCCAGCATTGAGCCCTGTGGCACCCCTCTAGTCAATGCCTGCCATTCTGAAAAGGACCCGTTTATTCCGACTCTGCTTCCTTTCTGCCAACCAGTTCTCTATCCATGTCAATACATTACCCCCAATCCCATGTGCTTTAATCTTGCATACCAATCTCTTGTGTGGGACCTTGTCAAAAGCCCTTTGAAAGTCCAAATACACCACATCCGCTGGTTCTCCCTTGTCCACTCTACTAGTTACATCCTCAAAAAATTCTAGAAGATTTGCCAAACATGATTTCCCTGTCATAAATCCATGCTGACTTGGACCGATCCTGTCACAGCTTTCCAAATGTGCTGCTATTTCATCATTACTAATTAATTCCAACATTTTCCCCACTGTTGATGTCAGGCTAACCGGTCTATCATTCCCCGTTTTCTCTCTCCCTCCTTTTTTAAAAAGTGGTGTTACATTAGCTACCCACCAGTCCATAGGAACTGATCCAGAGTCGATAGACTGTTGGAAAATGATCACCAATGCATCCACTATTTCTAGGGCCACTTCCTTAAATACTCTGGGATGCAGACTATCAGGCCCTGGGGATTTATCGGCCTTCAATCCCATCAATTTCCCTAACACAATTTCCTGACTAATAAGGATTTCCTTCAGTTCCTCCTTCTCACTAGACTCTCGGTCCCCTAGTATTCCCGGAAGGTTATTTGTGTCTTCCTTCGTGAAGACAGAACCAAAGTATTTGTTCAATTGGTCTGCCATTTCTTTGTTCCTCATTATAAATTCTGACTGCAAGGGACCTACATTTGTCTTCTCTAATCTTTTTCTCTTCACATATCTATAGAAGCTTTTGCAGTCAGTTTTTATGTTTCCAGCAAACTTCCTCCCATACTCTATTTCCATCCTCCTAATTAAACCCTTTGTCCTCCTCTGCTGAATTATGAAATTCTTCCAGTCCTCAGGTTTGCTGCTTTTTCTGGCTAATTTATATGCCTCTTCCTTGGATTTAACACTATCCCTAATTTCCCTTGTTAGCCACAGTGGAGCTACCTTCACTATTTTATTTTTATTCCAGACAGGGATGTACAATTGTTGAAGTTCATCCATGTGCTCTTTAAATGTTTGCCATTGCCTATCCACCGTCAACCCTTTAAGTATCATTCGCCAGTCTATTCTAGCCAATTCACGTCTCATACCATTGAAGTTACCTTTCCTTAAGTTCAGGACCCTAGTCTCTGAATTAACTGTGTCACTCTCCATCTTAATAAAGAATTGTACTATATTATGGTCACTCTTCCCCAAGGGGCCTCGCACAACAAGATTATTAATTAGTCCTTTCTCGTTACACATCACCCAGTCTAGGATGGCCAGCCCTCTAGTTGGTTCCTCGACATATGGCTCTAGAAAACCATCCCTAATACACTACAGGAAATTCTCCTCCACTGTACTGCTATCAGTTTGGTTAGCCCAATCAATATGTAGATTAAAGTCGCCCATGATAACTGCTATACCTTTATTGCATGTATCCCTAATTTCTTGTTTGATGCTGTGCCCAACCTCACTACTACTGTTTGGTGGTCTGTGCACAACTCCCACTAGCGTTTTCTGCCCTTTGGTATTCCGCAGCTCTACGCATATAGATTCCACATCAACCAAGCTAATGTCCTTCCTTCCTATTGTGTTAATTTCTTCTCTAACCAACAACGCTACCCCACCTCCTTTTCCTTTCTGTCTATCCTTCCTCAATGTTGAATACCCCTGGATGTTGAGTTTGCAGCCTTGGTCACCCTGGAGCCATGACTCCGTAATCCCAGTTATATCATATTTGTTAATAGCTGCCTGCGCAGTTAATTCATCCACCTTATTATGAATACTCCTCACATTGAAGCACAGACCCTTCAGGCTTGTCTTTTTAACACACTTCGTCCCTTTAGACTTTTGCTGTAATGTGGACATTTTTGATTTTTTTCCTGGAGTCTCGATTGCGGCCACAGAAACGCCTATCTATTCCCCTTACAATAGAATCCCCTACCACTGTAGCTCTCTCACTTTTCCTCCTGCCCTCCTATGCAGCAGAGCCACCCACGGTGCCATGAACTTGGCTGCTACTGCCTTCCACTGATGAGTCATCTCCCACAACAGTACCCAAAATGGTGTATCTGTTTTGACGGGGGATGACCACAGGGGCCCCCTGTATTACCTTCCTTCCACTGCTGTGCCTGATGGTCACCCATTCCTTATCTATCTGAGTAACCTTTGCCTGCGGTGTGGCCAACTGACTAAACGTGCTATTCACGGCATCCTTAGCTTCGCGGATGCTCCAGAGTGAATCAATGCGCAGCTCCAGTGTCGCAATGTGGTCTGTCAGGAGCTGCAGCAGGATACACTTCCTGCACGTGTAGTCGTCAGGGACACTGGAAGCATCCGTGACTTCCCACATAGCACAGGAGGAGCATGACACGTGTCTGACCTCTCCTGCCATGACTTAATCTTTAGATTAACTTAATTTGGCAACAATGTCAAAGGTTACCTACTGCTAAGGAAATAAAAAGAAGAAAAAAAGATTAAATACTCACCAACGTCACCCTTTGAATTCTTTCTAGTTCTTTGTTTACCTTCTGCCCCTGCACCTGCACCAGCTAGCCTCCCGACTCACTGCTCCTCGAACTCCTGCTGCCTCTTGAACTCCTGGGCCTTTTATAGGCCTCCCGATTCACCACTCCTCGAACTCCCACTGCCTCTAGAACTCCCCGGCCTTTTTTAGAGCTCCCGACTCACCGCTCCTCGAACTCCCACTGCCTCTCGAACTCCCGGGCCTTTTATAGGCCTCCTGACTCACCACTCCTCGAACTCCCGCTGCCGCTCGAGCTCCCGGGCCTTTTATAAGCCTCCCAACTCACTGCTCCTTGAACTCCCGCTGCCTCTCGAACTCCCGGGCCTTTTATCGGCCTCCCGCCATACTTTAGTGCCTTGGCCGGGATTCAATCTGCTCATGAGGCCTTGTTGTTCTTCAGTTGTCGGATGGCCTTTTCAACCTCATGCTGGGCTGGGGTTCTGCTGAGGTGGTGGTGGGTAACATGCTGCGGGATGAATTCGAGGACACTGACGTCGAAGACAGAGTCTCGGTTAAGGAGATCTTCGAAGTGTTCCTTCTAGCGGGTACTGACTGCCTATCTGTCCTGAATGAGTAGCTCTCCATTCATGGCCCGCAGTGGGTAGGACCTTGGGCGCTTGGGCCGTAGCTGGTCCTGACTGCGCTAAAGATTCCACACATGTCGTGGTTGTCGGCTAATTGCTGGATCTCCTGCGCTTTCTCCACCCACCGCCTGTTCTTTAGGTCGTGAGTTTTTTGTTGGATCTCGGCCTTCAGACATCTGTAGGGCTGCTTTCTTGCTCTCAAGTTGTGTTGCTGTTTCCAGTTCAAAAATGCCTTGTGCTTGCAGCTTATTAGCTCCTGGATCTCCTGGTTGTTCTCGTTGAACCAGGCTTGGTGTTTCCTGGTCGAGTGACCGAGCGTCTCTTCACAGGTGCTAATTATGGAGGCCTTGAGGGCAGACCAAGCACTGTGGACATTCTGTGTCTCTGGATCACTGGGAATCATCAGGTTGGTAGTGAGGCACTGGCTGAATAGGGCTTTCTTAACAGGGCTTTGAGTGCTCCAGTGTCGATTTTCTTGCAGTATTGTTTCTGTTGCAGCTGATGTTTTGGGGCTACATTGATGGAGATGACATAGCAGATTAGGCGGTGGTCCGTCCAGCAGTCATCAGCTCCTGTCATGGCGTTGGTGATGCACACGTCGTTGCGATCCCTCGCTCGGACGATGACCTAGTCTAACAGATGCCAGTGTTTGGATCGAGGGTGTAGCCATGAAGCCTTATACTTGTCTCTCTGATGAAACAAGTTGTTGGTTATGACAAGGCCATGTTCTAGGCATTTCATCAGGAGGTGGGTAACATTGGAGTTGGTTTTCCCTACCTCTCTCTGCCGATCACACCTCCCCAGAGGTCAGTATCCTTTCCAACTCTGGCATTAAAGTCGCCAAGGAGGATCAGCTTGTTGCCCGTTGGGACTCGGGACAGGGATTGTTCAAGGCTGGAGTAGAATTGCTCTTTGGTCTCACCTGTAGCTTCCAGTGTTGGGGCTTACACACCGTGGTGCACTGGTTCCGGGCTAGGGTGATCCGAAGGGTCATGAGGCATTCGTTTATCCCGCAAAGGGAGTCTATGAGACGGCCCACTAGCTCGATTTTTACGGCGAAGCCTACCTCATGGAGGCGGCGCTCTGCTTCTGGTTTGCCTTTCCAGAAGGTGGTGTAATCACCACCTTGTTCTTTGAGCTGGCCTTGCCCTGCCCACCTGATTTCGCTTAGAGCGGCGATGTCTACATCGAAACGTCTGAGTTCCCGGGCAACGATAGCAGTATGGCGTTCCAATCTGTTACTGTTGGGGTTGTCCATGAGGATCCTGATGTTCCAGGTCCCGAACTTCATTTTAAAGGGTGGAAAATGCCTATGCGTGAATTCTTTTAACGTGTGGTGGCCATTGCACACCAGCTACCACACGGGCTTGACAGAGCAAGATCTTGGTCCAGTGGCAAGGGGATCCAAGATGACTGGAGACCAGGCGCTGCTGCATGGGCAGTTTCGTGTACATCAACTTTTTGGTCCTGTCTGCTTAGGTTCTCCTTGGAAGCTTGCAATGAGTTTCCATTTGTGGCCAATATCTTCTTCGTTCAATCATCATCTTGTCTTACAAAGTACATTTTCCTCTATATTGCTGCATTGTACATAACACTCAAAATATGCTCGGAGGCATGAGAGATCAGGGGGTTTGGAGATCATAAGTTGTGGGCAGGCGGGCGGGGGTCGGGGTCAGCTGTACATGGGGTCATGGTGGCTGGAGATTGCGTGGAGGGAGACAGATCACAACAGGTTTGCTTAAGGGGCCGGGGAAAGCATTACTGCTCCTACTGGCCTACAAGCAGTGCTCAAAATGCACTTGTTAGATCTGGCAGCTCCTGCAGCCAGGTTAAATCCAAATTGGTAATAAAATCTGAGGCATGGAGCCTCATTTAAGTATTATAATTACCGACCCATCTCTTAAGAGCAGGTTACTCATCCGACCCCAATCCCGCTGCAGTTAAACCAGAAGGAGGCTCATTCGTGACGGGTTGGAGTCGGGTTTCCTACTTGTAACAATTTAACCCCTCCCCTAACACATTACTTTCGGCATGTACGTAACGCTGATAAAAAATAATACTGCACGCCCACTTTTTTGGGGCGAAAAGATCACATTTGCCGAAACTAACACCCAGAAAATCGCCCATCCTTACTTTCAGTACCTCGCACACATCTCGCCGACAATAGCGCTCACCAAAAAAAACCGCTATGAAAAAGTTGAATTAACCTAAACTAATCACAGCGGTATGGACGCCATTTTCTAAATCGCAGGTCGCATCATTTAAAAGGCTGCTCTGCTTCAACTTCGGGGGAGTTTGGATGTACTCTGGAGTTCTTTTAAGGTGATGTGAACATCTGAACAAATACCTTTTCATACTGTGGACAATTGGAATTTACTTTAGGTGTCTTAGTGAGAACATTTATTGCTTGTAAAGAATCAGTATTGGAATAGTTATTGGAATGGGGCCAGCCATTTCTCAGCCTGTCATGATGACAACGCAGATGCTGCAGAGTACAGATGGCAGAAGATAAATTCGATAGGATTATGTGCCCAATCTAAAACGTGCCAGACTGATGAGGAGGACGGGACCATACACCCCTCGCACTTACAGGGAGAAGTGGTCTTACCTCAACTTATCCGATCACACCTGCCTTCGGAGAATGCGCTTCCACAAAGAGGTTATCAGTGAGATATGCCAGCTCATTAGGGCAGATCTGCAGCCTACCAGCACCATCAGGACCGCACTGTCCATCGAGGTCAAGGTGACCGTGGCAATTTTGTTCTACACGTCCGATTCCTTTCAGGCCTCCGTTGGCAACATTTGCACTATATTTCAGCATGCCACACATTGCTGCATTAGACAGGTCACTGAATCCCTGTACGCACGCAGGATGGATTTTATCAACTTCCCTATGACTAGACTGAGAGGGCTCGAGGATTCTACTGAATTGCTAATTTCCCAAGGTGCAGGGAGCAATAGACTGTATGTACATCGCCATGCAGGCACCTTCTCAGGATGCAGAGGTTACTCAGAACTGAAAAGGATGTCATTCCCTGAAGGTGCAACTTGTTGTCGACCACAACCAGATAATTATGGCAGTGAATGCCAAATTTCCGGGTAGCATCCATGGTGCTCACATCCTGCGTGAGAGCGCTGTATCTGACATGTTCACCAGTCAGCCACAAGGTCAATGCTGGATGATTGGTGACAAATGATATGGCCTCGACACCTGGCTAATGACCCTGCTGCGTGACACCCACACCGAGGCCGAGAAGTGAAATGAGAGCCACAGAGCCACACGCAATGTGGTCCAGAAAACCTGGACCACTCAGGAGGGAGCTCCAATACCACTCTGATTAGGTAGCTAAATTTGTGGTCGTGTGCTCCATGCTGCACAACTTGGCTATCAGGAGGGGGCAAGAATTGCCAGAAGGGACTGACCTCAGGAGAGGAAGAGGAGGACGAGGAGGTGGATGCTGACTTCGGCCCAGACAATCAGGCTGATTATGTAACCTGACCTATGTCAACAGTCCTACTGGACAAGTGTACGATCTGCCGCTCGTGGAGCAGACCTTCCGTGTCTAGAAAATCTCCGCGGGGTCGGCGCCGTCCTGGGGACACCTGGGGTGCCCAGTGGCGAGGTGCTTGGGTCCGGTACCTCCACAGTGCAGGTGTGAAAGGCCGCAGGAGAACTAGATGACGTTGGGGTCAAACGCTTTATGGCCCCTGGTGATGCAGGCTCCTCAAAGTCCGCACTGTTATCCGTTGAGAACAGACCCAGCAGATTGACGGGCGAGAATCGGAGCTCCTCAGCACCAGTTGGAGGATCATGCGGTGAATCCGGCCCCGTGCCCTCAGCTTCTGGGCTCGGTGGTCTTGCCTGGGAATGTGCTGCTGGCTGAGCTGCAAAACACAAATGAGGTTATTAGAGGAGAAGGAGGCGCTAGGGTCACAAGGTGATTACAGCACTACACACAGCATATGCACGACAAAAGCATCACCGCTATCAAAATCATCACAGACATCACATTTCATGACCATCAACACATTCTGCATTGCAATGATTCTCATGAGGCCAGCATTATTTAGAGAAAACTTTTAGCAATCATCTATCATATATTATTGGTCGGATATGAGTGGGTGTGGCATCTATTGACTTTACATCATGCAATTGTGTATACTTTACTCAGGTGGCATCACTTCAGGTTCTACAACTGCTTGCGTGGCCAAACAGGGGTGGGTCCCCACTAGTGCCAGCACCCACTCCTTAATGTCGATGAGCTCGATGATGACTGGTGGCCCCCCACCCGTTTGCCTCTGCTCGGCCCTATTCTTTGAAACCTTCTTCTGTAAAAGGTAACAACAGGGCGACAAGGCATGAGATCATTGCATGAGTTCATTCCTAGGTACTGTCACAGAGACTGATACAACACATAAGTGACAGATGTACTCATGATTATTATGATAATTTTCATTCTTTACCTAAAGATGTACACCGTGACCGCAGGCTTTGAGTACAACCTTCCCAGTAAAATTGAAAGACCTCACATTTGATTTTAATCACTCATTACACTTGCAAATCAAATTATATAAATAAAAAAGTACATGTAAATAAATGTAATACTTACTCTTGCGGATCCGACAAGGTCATTCCATCGCTTACGGCACTAATTGCCCTCACGCACCTTGTTGGTCGCCGACGAGACCACCTCAGCTATCTTGGCCCATATCTTCTGGTAGGCCTTTGGGGTGGGCTTCCCATGCCCTCCCTGTGTCAATTGACCCCAGCGTGACTTGACCTTCTGCATGAGGGAGGCATTTGCCTTGTCCGAGAACCTTCTCACTCTCTTTGGTCCTCCCAATTGTTTCTCTTGCAGCTCACTGCTCTCGCCAGCGTCAGTCTCCACAGTGTGCTGTGTCACCTCCTCCATTCCCTCCATCGTAGGCACCAAATTCGCGAAAATATCTTGCTGGTAACAGCTAACGTTTTGCTCACAATTCTGCATTAAGGTCAAAATTCTCCCTCCTACCTCCCAAAACAGCCAAACAAGCACCCACACCACACCCACACATACCTTCACTCCCTCGCTGCTCCTTCTCTCTCTGTCTCCTCTTATGCGCATCTAATCATAAGAACATGAACATAAGAAATAGGAACAGGAGTAGGCCATACGGTCCCTTGAGCCTGCTCCGCCATTCAATAAGATCATGGCTGATCTGATCATGGACTCAGCTCCACCTCCCTGCCCGCTCCCCAGAACCCCTTATCCCTTTATCATTTAAGAAACTGTCTATTTCTGTCTCAAACTTATTCAATGTCCCAGCTTCCAGAGCTCTCTGAAGCAGTGAATTCCACAGATTTACAACCCTCTGAGAGAAGACATTTATCCTTATCTCAGTTTAAAATGGGCAGCGCCTTATTCTCAGATCATGCCCTCTAGCCCTAGTCTCCCCCATTAGTGGAAACATCCTCTCTACCTTGTCAAGCCCCCTCATAATCTTATACGTTTTGATAAGATCACCTCTCATTCTTCTGAATTCCAATGAGTAGAGGCCCAACCGACTCAACCTTTCCTCATAAGTCAACCTCCTCATCTCCAGAATCAACCTAGTGAACATTTTCTGAACTGCCTCCAAAGCAAGTATATCCTTTCGTAAATATGGAAACCAAAACTGCATGCAGTATTCCAGGTGTGGCCTCACCATTACCCTGTATAGCTGTAGCAAGACTTCCTTGCTTTTTTACTCCATCCCCTTTGCAATAAAGGCCAAGATTCCATTGGCCTTCCTGATCACTTGCTGTATCTGCATACTAACCTTTTGTGTTTCATGCACAAGTACCCCTGACCTTCTGAAACGCAGGAAACTAGCTTTGCCATGCCGTTGCTAAGGACGGCGACACTTTATGGCAGAAGGTCAGAGAAATTTAACGCTAACGCCCATTTCAGATCGCTCGCGGTAACGCCCATTTAAAAAAATGCAAAGTAAGGGTTTTGACAATGCGTGATAATCCGGCGATCTGAAAACCCATATTTACCGCCCATGCTGGAAATAACACCCATTTTTAGCCGATTTGCACGAAAGTGGAAAGTCTAGCCCATGGACTTATTTTGGCATCTTTACAAATCAAACTTAACCACTGGTTTTCTGTTTTGAAGAGGATACCTTCGGTCTTGCACAGAGCTTTCCAAACTTGGTGTTGAACTTAGACCCATTCTAGGCTGTGCCTGAGGAGAGTTTTTCTCCAAGGGTAGCCCTTGATCTACATTTGAACTCTCTATAACTTCAGACTGTTTGTCTGCCTGACTCGGACTCAGACTTAAATTCTGACATTATCTTGGATTTGTTTCTAGTACATCTGATGTAGGATTTGCTACTGGTACTCTATTTGTAACAACACTATCTGACTCATCAGAAATAATTGAATCATTCCAATTTTCAACTTCTTCCACATCTGTAGGTAAAATATGATCAATGTGAACAAACCTAACCTGTCCATGATCAAGCATCTTGACCAAATATATGCGAGGACCACATATCTTCACTATTCTTCCTGGTAACCACTTTAACCATTTATGGTGATGATTCAATTTTACACTTCTCTCTCTTATTCTACCTCTATCATGATTCCCTTTCTGTCTTAATTGTTTCTCTTCTACTGACTGTGCCAAGTTCAGCTGCATCAGCGAGAACCTGGTTCATGGCTGTTGTTGGAACACCAGCAGAGTGGTTTCTCAATCAGTAGTTGTATGAGGAGTATTACGATAGGTAATTCAAAAATTTGCTAGTTTGTGATCCAACGACAACTGCTGTTTCTTTGGATTTGGATCCAACATTTGCTTGATGAGGGCACGTTTTGCAAGTTGTACTGTGCGCTCTGCTGCACTATTTGAAGCAGGGTGGTATGATGGAACCTTGGTATGTTTCACACCCTTTCTGCTCATGAACTGTGCAAATTCTTCTGAACAAAGTTGCGGCCCATTATCATACATAATTTCTTCTTGGAAGCCATATGAAGAAACCAATCTTCGCAAATTGTCTAGTGTTTTACTTCTAGTTACTTTCCGCATCAGAAACATTTCGAATGGCTATCAATCACAATAAACAATTGTTGTTCTTCCAGCTCAGCAAACTCTACATGTAACTTTTGCCACACCCTGGGAGGCCATTTCCGTGGCTGTAATGGTACTGATGGCGGTTTCTTGCTTACCGATTGACATGTTGTACACTGACTAACGATGTATCTTTATCCACTGACAATTCATTCCTATGAACGAAATATGGATGAATCTTTCTCTGACACATGGTTTGGCCAGCGATTTGCTATGTAATCATATACCTTTGACATAACTAGTTCAGCTGTGACTGGCAGTTCATCAATGTATGAAAAATAGAACACTTCTTCCCTATTGGGTGATGGGATGGCAACCTGGACATAGTATCAGCATTACTGTGACCAGCTGATCATCTGTACTCAATGTCATATGTATATGCTGACAAAATCAAAGTCCATCTCTGCATTCGGGCTGTAGCTAAGGTTGGAACTGGGGATTTTGGATGGAGGATTGCTGTCAGGGGCTTGTGGTCCATAACGATAATAAACTTATGATCATACAAGTATTTGTGGAACTTCTTGACCCCAAAGATTAATGCCAAAGCTTCCCTTTCGATTTGCGCATAATTGCGCTCACTGAGAGTGCATGAAGTAAAACAATTGGTCTCTCCTCCCCACTACGTAGTACATGAGAGATCACTGCCCCAACTCCATACGGAGAGGCATCACATGCTAGCTTGATCTCCTTAGATACGTCGTAGTGAACTAACATGGTACACTCTACCAACTGGCTTTTACACTCTTTGAATATTGCATCACATTCTTCTGACCACTTCCAATGGACCTGTTTTTTCAACAGTTCATTCAGTGGAGGTAACACTGTAGCTAAATTTGGTAGGAACTTCCCATAGTAGTTCAAAAGACCCAAAAATGATCGAAGTTCAATGATATTGTTGGGAATGGGTGCATTTCTGATTGCATCCAGCTTTCCCTTGGTTGGATGTAAACCATCTTTGTCTACTCTGTGCCCTAAGTACTCCATTGAGTTTTGAAATAACACACTTGTGAGCAGTCACTCGTACTCTGTGCTTCTCTAGCCGTTTGAGCACTTCATTCAATACATTATTATGGATTTGCCTGTTTGGTGCTGAAATAAGTATGTCATCTAAATAACATACTGCCCCTTCATGGCCTTGCAAAATCTGGTTTATCACCCCTTGGAATATGTCGGGGGTGGAAGGCACTCCAAATGGTAGCCTGTTAAATTGATAAAGGCTTAGATGAGTATTTATAGTTAAGCATGACTTGTACTCCTCATCTAGTTCAAGTTGTAAGTAGGCATTTATGAGATCTAACTTTGAGAAGATCTGGCCACCTGTCAGAGTTGTGAAGAAATCTTCTACATTTTGCAATGTATTGGGGAGATTACACACTAGAAGCTGGTTTACGGTTACTTTATAATCACCACACAACCTTACCTTACCATTTGACTTAGGTACAACCTCAATGGGTGTAACCCAATTACTTAGACCTATCTTAGAGATAATGTTCTCAGTTTCTAGTCTTTTGAGTTCTTGCTCGACTTTCTCCTTGAGTGCATATGGTACGGGACATGACTTGCAGTAAACTGGTCTTGCGTCCTTCTGCACTCTGACACTTGCCTTGAATCCTTGGATCGGATTGCCTGTTTCACAGAACACCTTCGGGTACTTCTTGAGACATTATCTTTCGATGCAAATTTTGTTTCAACATGAAAAATCTCACTCCAATCCAGCTTCAGTGATCCCAACCAATTTCTACCTAGTAAGGCAGGCTTGTCTCCTGCCACTACTAAGAGATGCAAGCTCTGAAACTTCTCCTTGTATTTCACCGGTACGGTGATACGTTCTACCACAGGGATTTGCTCTCCTGGGTAGTCTCGCAGCTTTATCTCCAGTGGAAAATCACTCAACTTGTTGAGATATAGTGATTCTGGTACTACACTCATGGATGCACCAGTGTCGATTTCCATGGGTATCCTGGTTCCTGCAACATCTACTTGGATGCCAATACATCACGAATCGCTGTTAGATACCTTCGTGCCCATGATGACATGTATCTCCAGAACTTCCTCGTCCTGTTGATTCTCTTCAATGCTATGTAGTCTCTGGCAATTTCTACTTCTAGTATTGAACATCGGTTTATTCTTCAGAAGAAACACTCTGATTTTACATATGGACAGCTTTGAGCAATGTGTTGTTCCAAGCACCGATAGCACGACTTCAATTTGTTGTTACCTTGGCTAGTTGCTGAGGCCTTCGGGTCCAACTGCCTTTTACTTTTAACCTGCAAGTGATTTACCTCAGTTGGCTGACAACTGGAAATGGCACGAAATTGTCGGGAGTATTGATCAGCCATATCCATTGAAATAGCAGTCTGACAAGCTAAATCAAAAATCAAGTTAGGGGTTGTCAACAACTTTCTTCTGATTGCTTCATTTTTCATCCCACAAACAAAGTGGTCATGTAATGCTCCATCCTGAAAGTTTCCGAAATGACAGCGAATGGATAGCTTTTTTAATGCTAGAATATACTCACTGATACTCTTGATCTCGTATTCTGAAATGATAACTTTCAGAATTTCCAGGAGCTCAAGGCTGTAGTGCTGTTCTAACTTAGTTAGAATCTCCGTCAGTGGTCTGTCCTTTGGCTTGACGGGAACAAGCAAATTATTCAGGGTTTCATACACCTTGGGGCCTACTTCAGTCAAGAAAATAGCCCGTTTTCTTTCTAACATCACCCGGTTACGGTTTTCATCATCGGGAACTTCGCCGATACTATTCACGGTAAAACAATGTCTAGCCACTCCACATACACTCCAAAAGACTCCCGGTTGTGGTGGAACTCACCCAAGCGACCTATTATTCCCATAGGCGCGGCCATCTGGACTCCAAGTTCCGCCAAGTGTGCTTGTAATTTACCTTGGATTGTTAGCTGTTCTGCAAAACAAAGAACCTTTAAAAATCTCTCTGTTGTTTGACCGAGTGTAACATAGCCAAATTTGCTGACGATACAAAGATAGGTGGGAAAGCAAGTTGTGAAGAGGCCATAAAGAATTTACAAAGGGATATAGATAGGCTCAGCAAGTGGGCAAAAATTTGGCAGATGGAGTATAATGTGGGAAAATGTGAGGTTATCCACTTTGGTAGGAAAACTAAAAAAGCAAATTACTATTTAAATGGGGAGAGATTACAAAATGCGGCAGTACAGAGGGATCTGGGGATTGTACATAACACACAAAAGGTTAGCATGCAGGTACAGCAAGTAATCAGGGGGCAAATGGAATGTTGGCCTTTATTGCAAGGGGAATGGAGTATAAAAGTAGGGAAGTCCTGCTCCAACTGTACAGGGCATTGATAAGACCACACCTGGAGTACCGCGTACAGTTTTGGTCTCCTTATTTAAGGAAGGATATACTTGCATTGGAGGCAGTTCAGAGAAGGTTCTCGAAGTTGATTCCTGAGATGAAGGGGTTATCATATGAAGAGAGGTTGAGCAGGTAGGGCCTATACTCATTGGAGTTTAGAAGAATGAGAGGTGATCTTATTGAAAGATATAAGATTCTGAGGGGGCTTGACAGGGTAGATGCAGAGAGGATGTTTCCCCTCATGGGGAAATCTAGAACTAGAGGACATAGTTTCAGAGTAAGGGGTTGCCCATTTAAGACAGAAATGAAGAGAATCTTCTTCTCTCAGAGGGTTGTGAACCTTTGGAATTCTCCACCCCTGAGAGCTGTGGAGGCTGGGTCATTGAATATATTTAAGGTGGAGATAGACAGATTTTCATGTTCTTAAAGCTATATCACCTAAAAAGGGAAGGAGATTGCATCTACCCAATTTCTAATTATATTGCTGGGTAGCCCAATTTGACTGTGCTTTATTGTTAATATTTAATAGTGTCTGTCTCAGGTTGGAGATACTATCTACCGTATCCATCCAAGCTCCCAGTTTGTTTGATGTTTATAAACCATAATAAATCTTTTCTTCATTTATTCGTTCCCTCTTGATGTAATCAGATGTTGACAAGATATAACCGTGGTAGAAATTAGACCTTGTAAAACAAGCACAATGAGGCCTAATGTCAAGGACCAAAGGAATGCCTGAAAAACGCCCCTCCCAAATTTTGCTCGGGCCAATTTTCAGGCGTTCCTGGCAGTTGCTTAACACAGATGTTAGACCCCTTGCATATGTATGTTTTTGACCCCCTAATCAAAATTTATCTGCCCAATGCCTGCCCCACTCAGGATTCTTCATTGGCTGTTCCAGCCTAAGGAGCAGCTTCCAATGAAAAATGGTTGTTTAAAACATTCCGATTGAGCCAGGAGGGGCAGGAATGCTACTCCAGGCTCCACGGCTCTCCTAAGGGCCACTGCCGGCTTGCGATCGTCCCCCTCCCGTTCTCCTTCATTCTTCCGTACATACATGAGCACCAGCGCCGGCGACGCAAATGATCCGAAATTCAATTCTGCAGTCGACAGTGTAATAGCAGTTTGCCCATGTTATTTTAGATGAGATGCAAGGCACCATTTTCGGGCCACCCTTGGACCTCTCATTTCGCCACCTTTGTGCCCAAAACCAGCCTCCAACAAATTTCTATCCCATATAACTGTTCAGTACCCTTTATCTACTCTGTTCCCCATCCATGTAAACCCAATTCTCCCTAATGCCTTCAGCAAATTGGTTTCAAAGACTCGCACAATTTACAATTAGACTTATTTCCAGCATTTGTTAACGACTATGACTCATGGGATTGTGGGTAATATACTAGCATGGATTGAGGATTGGTTAACCGACAGAAAACAGAGAGTAGGAATAAATGGGCCATTTTCGGGTTGGCAGGCTGTAACTAGTGGGGTGCCACAAGGATAATTATATCAATTATTTGGACGAGGGGACAAAATGTAATATATCCAACTTTGCATCCTCCTCACAACTTACATTCCCACTTAGCTTTGTATCATCAGCAAAGAAACTTCAAGGGGATATAGACAAGTTAAGTGAATGGGAAAAAACATGGCAAATGGAATATAATGTGGAGAAATGTGAAGTTATCCACTTTGATAGGAAAAATAGAAAAGCAGAGTATTTTTAAATGGTGAAAGATTGGGAAATGTTGGTGTTCAGAGGGACCTGGTTAGAACTGAGATGAGGAGAAATGTCTTCATTCAAAGGGTTGTGAATCTTTGGAATTCTCTATCTGAGAGAGCTGTCGATGCTCAGTCATTGAGTATATTCAAGGCAGAGGTCGATACATTTTTGGGAACTAGGGAATTAAGGGATATGGGGATAATGTGGGAAGGTGGAGGTAGAAGATCAGCCATGATCTTGTTCAATTGCGGAGCAGGCTGGAAGGGCCAAATGGCCTACTCCAGCTCCTATTTCTTATTAGCAAACATTGTAACAATTTTTAATATACCATAAATCCTTTCATAAACTCCTTTTACTGGAAGGTTCTTCAGAAGCAAGCAATGTTATGCCTTACATGGTACTGCATGAAAGACTGCATGCTGGGGTGATCAGGAGCCAATGTTTACTCTTTGGCCACATCTGTCAAGATAAGATCAACCATTTCTCCAAATCTTGGTAATCCTATCTGGGAATGACTGTGGGAACCAGTCTTCTTGGAGTCCAGCTCAGTAGAAAGGCAGGCGCTGATCTGCACCATTTGCTGTAAAGGGATTTGTCCACGTGTCAGTGTTTGCTGACGAAAATAAGCACTTCCAGTTACTTCTGGCCCCTCTCCTAGGATCGCCCCAGAATTGCGTAAATGTGCCTGCAGTGCTGACATATGGAATAGGGCTGTAGAGTGGTGGAGAGGGTAATCTTTCTTGAAAACATTTGATGTAACGTCACCTCAACTTCAGCAGCCATTATAGAAGGGGCAAGATGTTGGGCTGAGCGTCCCTTGTCCACAGATTCATATCTACAGCTAGGACCCCCTTTCCCTTCATCTTCTTAAACCTCTATCTCTTTATCCTTGGCAAAACCAATTGATGGGTTTAGGTGTTTTTAAGACTCTTTGGAAGCTTTATGAATTTTTATCCCCCCTCATTGTGACACTTCCTTTAATGGTTCTCATCCCTGCCACTGCCTCAGCTCATCTGCTGCTGAAACCCTCATCCATGCCTTTGTTACCTCTAGACTTGACTATTCTAATGCACTCCTGGCTGGCTTCCTACATTCTACACTACGTAACCTTGAGGTCATCCAAAATATGGCTGCCTGTGGCCTAACTCACACCAAGGCCCGTTCACCTAAATGCTCGCGGGAAGGACAAAATGGAATTTCAGGGCCATTGTCACCAAGGGGGATGTCAGAGACTTTCCACAGGCTTTAATGCAAGCTTAAACAACTGTGGTTCAGTGAGTGATAATTCACTCTGCACTTAATTTTCTAAATAAAAGGGTTAGGATTCCAGGCAATGATAATTAGGCAGTGTGTAGGGCTTTGTCCCTGGTAGCCTTTAGAGACTTTCTTTGGATTGATGCAGAACATAACATAAGAACATAAGAAATAGGAACAGGAGTAGGCCATTTGGCCCCTCGAGCCTGCTCCACCATTCAATAAGATCATGGCTGATCTGATCTTGGCCTCAACTTCACTTCTCTGCCCGCTCCCCATAACCCTTGACTCTCTTATCGTTCAAAAATCTGTCTATCTCCGCCTTAATATATTCAATGACGCAACCTCCACAGCTCTCTGGGGCAGAGAATTCTAAAGATTCACGACCCTCTGAGAGAAGAAATTCCTCCTCATTTCTATTTTATAGGGGCTATCCCTTATTCTGAAACTATGCCGTTCTAGATTCCCCCACTAGGGGAAACATCCTCTCTGCATCTACCCTGTCAAGCCCCCTCAGAATCTTATACATTTCAATAAGATTATCTCTAAGTCTTCTAAACTCCAATGAGTATAGACCCAACCTGCTCAACCTTTCTTGACATGACAACCCCTTCATCTCAGGAATCAACCTCGTGAACCTTCTCTGAACTGCCTCCAGTGCAAGTATATCCTTTCTTAAATAAGGAGACCAAAACTGTATGCAGTACTCCAGGTGTGGTCTTACCAACGCCCTGTACAGTTAGAGCAGGACTTCCCTATTTTTATACTCCATTCCCCTTGCAATAAAAGCCAACATTCCATTTGCCTTCCTGATTACTTGCTGTACCTGCATGCTAACCTTTTTTGTTTCATGTACAAGGACCCCCAGATTCCTCTGTAGTTCTCTTAGACACTCCCTCGGAGTCGAGGATGACTTGCTTCCACACTAAAAATGAGTTCTCAGGTGACTGATGAGTCCGATGCGGGACCTACAGTTTCTGTCACAGGTGGGGCAGACGATGGTTAAAGGGACATTGGTTGAAGGGATGGGTGGGTGGTGTCAAGCGCTCCTTCCGCTGTTTGAGCTTGGCCTCCGCTTGCTCCCAGCGAAGAAACTCAAAATGCTGAGCAGTCTTGCCAGGGATTCACAGGTGCCGGTGGGGACTTTGCACTTTTTCAAGGAGGCTTTGAGGGTGTCCTTGAAGCGTTTCCTCTGCCCACCTGGGGTTCACTTGCCGTGTCAGAGCTCCGAGTAGAGCGCTTGTTTTGGAAGTCTCGTATCGGACACGCGGGTGATGTGGCCCGTCCATCGGAGCTGATTGAGCGAGGTCAATGCTTCGATGCTGGGGATGTTGGCCTGAATGAGAACACTGACATTGGTGCACCTATCCTGACAATGGATTTGCAGATCTTGCGGAGGCAGCGTTGGTGGTACTTCTCCAGTGCTTTGAGGTGCCTGCTGTACATAGTCTATGTCTCTGAAGCATACAGCAGAGCGGGTATCACTACTGCTCTGTAGACCATGAGTTTGGTGCTGGGTTTGAGGTCCTGGTCTTCAAACACTCTCTTCGTCAGGCAACCGAAGGCTGCACTGGCACACGAAGGCAATGTTGGACTTCGTCTTCGACGTCTGCCCTTGTTGACAGTAGGCACCCGAGGTATGGAAAATGGTCCATGTTGTCCAAGGCCTCATCGTGGATTTTGATAATTGGGGGGCAGTACTGTGTGGCGGGGGCAGGTTGATGGAGGACCTTTGTCTTACGGATGTTATCTGAATGGTGACAGATTAGGAAAAGGGGAGGTGCAATGAGACCTGGGTGTCATGGTACATCAGTCATTGAAGGTTGGCATGCAGGTGCAGCAGGCGGTTAAGAAAGCAAATGGCATGTTGGCCTTCATAGCGAGGGGATTTGAGTACAGGGGCAGGGAGGTGTTGCTACAGTTGTACAGGGCATTGGTGAGGCCACACCTGGAGTATTGTGTATAGTTTTGGTCTCCTAACCTGAGGAAGGACATTCTTGCTATTGAGGGAGTGCAGCGAAGGTTCACCAGACTGATTCCCGGGATGGCGGGACTGACCTATCAAGAAAGACTGGATCAACTGGGCTTGTATTCACTGGAGTTCAGAAGAATGAGAGGGGACCTCATAGAAACATATAAAATTCTGACGGGGTTAGACAGGTTAGATGCAGGAAGAATGTTCCCAATGTTGGGGAAGTCCAGAACCAGAGGTCACAGTCTAAGGATAAGGGGTAAGCCATTTAGGACCGAGATGCGGAGGAACTTCTTCACCCAGAGAGTGGTGAACCTGTGGAATTCTCTACCACAGAAAGTTGTTGAGGCCAATTCACTAAATATATTCAAAAAGGAGTTAGATGAGGTCCTTACTACTAGGGGGATCAAGGGGTATGGCGAGAAAGCAGGAATGGGGTACTGAAGTTGAATGTTCAGCCATGAACTCATTGAATGGCGGTGCAGGCTAGAAGGGCCGAATGGCCTACTCCTGCACCTATTTTCTATGTTTCTATGTTTAGTGTAAGGCCCATGCTCTCGTATGCTTCTGTGAAGGTGTCGACGATGGTTTGGAGTTCGGCCTCCGAGTGTGTGGAGACGCCAGTGTCGTCTGCATACTATAATTCAATGACAGAGGATGGGACGACCTTGGAGCTGGAATGAAGGCAACGGAGGTTGAACAGATTCCCGTTTGTTCTGTAGATTAGCTCCACTCCAGCGGGGAGCTTACTGAGGGTGAGATGGAGCTTTGCGGCAAGGAAGATCGAGAAAAGTGTTTGTGCGATGACATAGCCTTGCTTGACCCCAGTCCATACGTGAATTGGGTCTGTGGTGGATCCGTTGGTCAGGATCATGGCTTGCATGTCATTGTGAAGCAGGCGGAGGTTGGTGACAAACCTTTGAGAGCAGCCGAACTTGAAGAGGACGCTTCATAATCCCTCATGGTTAACAGGCCTTTGTGAGGTCAAAGAAGGCCATGTACAGAGGTTGGTGCTGCTCCCTGCATTTCTCTTGAATTTGACACGCGGTGAAGATCATGTCCATTGAGCCCCTTAGTGGGTGGAATCCGCATTGCGACTCTGGGGGGAGCTCTTAAGCCACAGGGAGAAGGCGATTGAGGAGAATTCTTGCGATGCCTTTCCCTGTGGCAGACAGCAGGGAACTCCTCTGTAATTACTGCAATTGGACTTGTTCCCTTTCTTGAAGATGGTCACAATTATGCATCTCTGAGATCCCATGGCATGCTCTTTTCCTTCCAAATAAGAGAAATGAGTTCATGTATTCGCGCCAGTAGTGCTTCTCTGCCATGTTTTAGTGCTTCAACGGGGATTCCATCTGCTCCTGAGGCCTTTTCATTGGGTAACCTTTTCAATCTCATGCCGGGCTGGGGTTGTGCTTAGGTGGTGGCGGGTAGCATGCTGCAGGATGGAGTTGAGGACGCTCGCATCAAAGAAAGAGCCTCGGTTAAGGAGATCTTTGAAGTGCTCCTTCTAGTGGGCACTGACTGCCTCTCTGTCCTTGATGAGTACCTCTCTGTCCTTGGCCTGCAGTGGGGTAGGACCTTGGGTGCTTGGGCCAAAGGTGGTCTTGATGCGCTAAAGAGTCCACGCACGTTGTGGTTGTCGGCTATTTGCTGGATCTCCTGCGCTTTCTCCATCCACCATCTGTTCTTTAGGTTGCGAGTTTTTTGTTGAACCTCAGCCTTCAGACGTCTGTAGAGCTGCTTTCTTGCTCTCGAGTAATGTTGCTGTTGCTAGTTCAAGAATGCCTTACGTTTGTGGCTTATTAACTCCTGGATCTCCTGATCGTTCTCGTTGTACCAGCCTTGGTGTTTCCTGGTTGAGTGACTGAGTATCTCTTCACAGGTGCTAATTATGGAGGCCTTGTGGGCAGACCAGGCACTCTGGACACCCTGCGTCTCTGATTACCGGGAGTCGCCAGGTTGGTAGTGAGGCACTGGCTGAAAAGAGTTTTCTTAGCTGGGACTTTGAGTGCTGCAGCGTTGATTTTCCTGCGGCTTGCTTCTGTTACCCCCGCTGTTTTGGGGCTACCTTGATGGAGATGACCGAGTGGTGATCCCTCCAGCAGTCATCAGCTCCTGTCATGGCCCAGGTGATGTGCACGTCCTTGCAGTCCCTCGCTCGGACGATGACCACCACATTTTGTATTCTTTTCCCATTTAAATAATAATTTGCTTTTTTATTTTTCTTACCAAAGTGGGTAACCTCACAGTTTTGCCCACTCGCTTAGCCTATCTGTAAAGTCCTGTCCCTGCACTACAGACTCTCACGAGGCACATGCTGAAGTCAAGATCACTCAGGACCTGCGCCTTTATTTCACAGCTCTCGAATGCCACACTTGCCTGAGACCTGTCTTTATATACCTGTGTGGAACAGGTATGCAGTGTCTCCTGCAAGTGCACCCCTGGTGGTAAGGTATGCTTGTGGTTACAGGTCATAATTAGTTACAGTCATGTATAGCATGGTAAGATACAGTTATGTACAGTAATGTGAGATACATGACACTATCTATATGTCTTTGTAGATTCTTTGCGTCCTCCTCACAACTTGCTTTCCCACCTATTTTTGTATCATCAGCAATTTTGGCTACATTACACTCAGTCCCTTCATCCAAGTCATTAATATAGATTGTAAATAGTTGAGGCCCCAGCATTGAACCTATGGCACCCCTCTAGTTATAGTTTGCCATCTTGAAAATGACCCATTAATCCCGACTCTCTGCTTATTTTTAGTTAGCCAATCCTCTATCCACGCTAATATATTACCCCCAACTTCGTGAGCTCTTACTTTGTGCAGTAACCTTATATGTGGCACCTTATCGAATACTTTCTGGAAATCCAAATACACGACATCTACTGGTTTCCCTTCATGCTCCCTGCTCGTTACATCCTCAAAGAACTCGAGCAAATTTGTCAAACATGATTTATTTTTTATAAAACTATGCTGACTCTGCTTGACTGCATTATCATTATCTAAATGTCCTGCTACTATTTCCTTAATGATGGACTCCAGAATTTTCCCAATGACAGATGTTAGGCTAACTGGTGTTTCATTTCCTGCTTTCTGTCTCCCTCCTTTCTTAAATAGGGGCATTACATTTACGTTTTTCCAGTGTGCTAGGACCTATCCAGAATCCAGAGAATTTTGGTAGATTACAACCAATGCATCCACTATCACTGCAGCCACTTCTTTTAAGACCCTAGGATGCAGCCCATTAGGTCCGGGGAACTTGTTCACCTTTAGTCCCATTAGTTTGCCTAGTACTTTTTCTTTAATGATAGTGATTGTTATAAGCTCCCCCCACCCAACCCCAATAGCCCTTTGATTATCAATTAGTGTCTTCTGCTGTGAATACCGATACAAAATATTTGTTCAAAGTCTCCGCCATTTTTCTGTTTCCCATTTTTAATTCCCCAGTCTCATCCTCTAAGGGACCAACGTTTACTTTAGTTACTCACTTCTTTTTTATATATCTGTAGAAGCTCTTACTGTCTGTTTTTATATTCCTTGCTAGTTTAGAATATAGAAGTGCCCCTGCAGAAGATCTTAGATTCCTGCAAGAAGATTGAACAACTTTTGGTAGAGTCGAGAGTGGTGGCAGAGAGACAAAGCTGGGTGTTGTGTGCCTATGTACGGAAGCTGAAGCACTTTGCAATAAAAAAGATAAATAAAGTGGTTGTTCCATAAGGCATTAGCCAGATCCCATTTGATGCAGGGTGTAGCACTCATCACCTAATCGCAAGAAGAATATTATAGGGCTGAAATTCCAAAGGTGCCATAGTGCCCCTGGAAGTGAAGTGAGGTGGGACTTTCACCCGCTGTGATGCCATAGCACTGACCGCACCACAAAATAGGGGCTCAGCTATTTTAAATATAGAGAGGTGTGCTGTCTGTGCAAGTAGCTGGAGGAGAGGTGGAGATTCAAAGCCTATTGCTGCTTAATGGGACACTAGAGGAATCAGGCAACCTGGACGAGGAAGATGGCAACAAGAACCAAAAGAAAAACAGCCAACTTCAGAGAGTCTGACCGAGATTCTTCCTAATGGAAATGCGGAGCAGGAGGATCAAGCTGTTTGGGTTATGGGCCGCAGAACTGGCAGACATGCGGTACGCACTCAGTGGAGGGAAGTGTCTGTACAATGCGCAACAGAAAGATGTTTATCAACCTCAATGGGGAAGCCAAGGTAAGCTACCTGCCCCCAATGCTTCCTAGTAGACTCTTTATATGTGTGACACACCTTTATTCATGTGTTATAGGATTATACTCTGAGCCTCCGATCGCTTTTCCTAAGTTACTTGCTGCCCACAAATGCACATTCCCTCACAGTGTACAATGCATAAACAAGTCTCCCTAACTCTCCATGTCTGTCCTTTCTGGCGTTTTGGGGAGCCATGCCGGGGACAGAGACATAGTTAGTGGCATCTGCAGATTTCCTGTATAATGGTTTGGAACTACAAGCACATTGCAACCAACATGATTGGGCACAGGCCCACAATTTCCTCAATATGATTTACACTGCTGTTGCACCTTTAAAAAATGTTATATATGCTGCTGAGCTCTAGAGGGGGACACACATTTCTACATATGTATTAGTGTGAGCATTGGTGTAAAACCTGTGTAAAACAGATCTAAGCAGCTGAGCCTACAGGAAATTTCTGCGCAGCCCTGATGAAATGGGCTGTACAGGGCATTAATGACCTGGCTTAAGCATGTCCTTACTGCTACCTAGCTTATCCTACAGAGATCCCTTGTAGCCTGAAAGGAGTCTGACCCATAAAAGCTGAGGAAAGTGGTGACCTTCATAACCAAATAGAGCATTGCAGGCAGATGAGTGATGAGCTGCAGTCTTCTGTCAGGCTGCCTGATTCTCCTCCTGCTGCTCTTCCTCCTCCATAATAATAATATTGACCAGTTCTGACGAAGGGTCGTCGACATGAAACATTAACTCTCTTGCTTTCCACAGATGCTGCCTGACCTGCTGAATATTTAGAGCATTTTCTTTTTTTATTGCAGGCAGATGAGCGTGGCTTCAGATCTTCGCTCAAAAGGTCACAATGACGGCCAATGGAAAAGTGAATCTTTTTGGCCTGGAGCAACTTCTGCTGCTGTTCCTCCTCCATAATAATAATATTGAGAAGTATGCCCTTGGGGAAGCCATAACTGCGTCTGAATCAATTTGGTCTGAATCAATCAGTTTGAGACCAAGTCAAATTGAATTGCAGGTCTCAGTAACAGCCAAGCAAAACAAAAGGCTGAAAAAGTGTTTTCAGAAGCCAATAATCAACAAACAAAGTTTGGGAACTCTTCAAAGCTCTCAAACTCTTCACTTCAGCCTGTATCAGGTGACAGCTGTTATGCCTCATATATTTGGGTGGAAGTGACCCTGGGTGCAACAGGGACACAAAAACAAGATACTCGCTTCGACAGGTGCTGGTTTGGGACCTCAGCAAGCAGGAAGGGATAAAATGATTGAGGAAACTTGGGAGCAGTGATTTAAAGCGCATAAGCGGACAAAATTGATTCTACTCCAGTTTCACCATTTGAAATCAATCCTACGCTATTCTAGCTCTTTAATAATGCAGGAAATAGTGAGGAAAGTCACCCCCTAGTTCTCGCTGTTTAAGCTCTCACTTGAGCAATGGGCACTTGGGTGAAGTACTAGAGGATGACTAACACCATTAGCATCATATTCTTCTTTTTAGGCAGTCCCTCGTACTAGAGGATGACTTGCTTCCATGCCGAAAAGGGATGAGTTCATTGGTGTTTCAATGAAGGACCTAAATATTCCAGGTCCCGAACTACATGTTGAAGGATGGAAGGTGCCTGTACGTGGATTTTTTTAATGTGTGGTGTCTGTTGCACACCAGACACGGGCTTGACAGAGCTAGGTCTTGTTCCACATGCAAGGATTGACCAAGATTACTGGAGACCAGCTCTGCTGCACGGACCTAGTGCGCACACATATTGCAGTGTGGGTTGGCCCATGTTGCCCCTGGGCACACACCTCTTCTGGGCCCCGAACTTTCGCCTATCCTGGGCCCCGATCACATCGCTCTGCAATCTTTCGCCGCTCCTGCGCTCTGACCTCGCCGCTCCTGCTGTACCCGCCCATGCACCAATCACCGATGTGGATTATGGTGATGTCCAATCCAGTTGCTCTCTTCACTGCTGTCGCCCTCCTGCACCAGCTTGCACTTCTCCTTGGACTGGTATGCTCCTTTTAAGGCCCCGACCTGCCCAGTGCTTCCTCAGGTGGTACATGTGGCAATTCATTTAAGAATATTTTCATTATAATCTGATATTTTATTCATCAATTGGAATTTTAAATGGGAATTATCCATTTGTTTGAGATTTTATTTTATAGAAAAAGTAAGCAAAATTAAACGCTTCCTTGGATATCCTTGATTGTGTGTACAGCAAAGCTAAGGATCATTTTGCCTTTAAATATCAAAAGAGCTGACAAGTAAAACTGGGATATTTTTTGTGTTATTTGCATACATTGATTGGCTCTTTGCTAAAACTGAATCTGTTATGTGTTTGAGCTGCTGACGAATATAAAATCTGAACAGCAGTTCAAGCATTGATAAAATACAGGAGACAGCAGCCACATTATTTGTGCTAACCAAGCAGTTTAAAAAACATGAAGCACAATGCCTTTCCGATTTCTTTCAGACTAACTTAAGTTCTAAATAAATTTAATTTCAAGGCCAGTCAGGTGCTGTCAGGATTGGCAGTAAATCATGCAGCAGTTGCTCAGCGAATACCCACAGTTTGAACCCTGCTAGCTGCATATCACCCTTTATCTCCCATGACACCCTGGTACACAGCCTCTTATCAGCAACTAGCTTCAATGATTGCCACCACTGAAACTCTCACTTGAATTAAGAGACAGCACACCCCAGAAATATTAAGTGTGCACCAAATGCATATTTAACACTTGTACTATTTCAGTTGTCAAGAAACCTGACAAGAAGTCTTCTTTTTATTTACTTTGATGTGATGATTCTTCCCCATCCGGTCACCTGCCCTCCCTTCTCCCTCCCCTATAGCAATTACTGCAAAGTTCAGAAATATAAGGCTCAATTTTCTCCAAGCACGTTTTCTGGCATATTGCCAGAGTTACGCCGGGTTTTCTAGGCCAGAAATGCGGCAGAAGTATTTTGCCAAACTTTCCCAGATGTATAATTCAAATTTGGCGCCGCACAGCGTGTCCAGTCTCCTCGGGGGGTGGAGCCTGCTGTCTGCGCCAAAAAACAAAGCTGCACCTTCTGCGCATGCGCGGAAAAAAAGTTACGTTTTTGACATCGTTCCAATGGATGCGCATGCTCAGTACAGCTTGGATTTGGCAATCGGCCATTTTTAAAGAGCCAGTTGTGTGTGTGAGAAAGAGAACTGTGTGAGAGCATTGGGAAAATCCCAGCTGGAGCAATACAAGATGCAACGCAGACCAAGGAACAAGAATTTCTTGCTGGAAGAAGTGGAGGCACTAGTTACTGTGATGGAGAACAGATGGCAAGAGCTGGATACCAGCAGAGGTCACATAAAAGTTCCACCCAAAGAAATTAAGAAATGCTGGAACCAAGTTGCAAAAGATTACTGCGCAGTGGTGAACACCACAAAATCTAGAGGCCAGTTTAAAAAGAAATGGCAGGACCTTGGTCAAGTAGTTAGTGTAATTAATATTTTCATTTATTCAATGCAATTGTAAATGTGACCAGCTGTATATGTCCCACCCAGCAGAAAGACACCCTCTCTAAAAAGTTGCACTTTCATCTTTGCAGAGAAAAGTGGCACACAGCAAAAGGGAAAGAACTCGAACAGGAGGAGGCCCGGAAAATCTGCATCCACTGACATCCTTGGAAGACAGGGTCGCTGTTTTGATGGGTCCTGCCTGGAGAAAAACAATCAGTACTGCACAAGCTGGGCCCACACTCGAGGGAGAGGGCAAGTCCTGCAAATTCATCGTGGCCCTTCAAATCAACCCACTGCCTGGCCTGCGATGTGTGAGTCTACTCATGCCACCCATCCTGCCCCCTCCTCTGCTGCTAACCATTTGTCTGTTCTGTTATATTTTGCAGAACTGGAGGCCAACCCTGACGATGTAGAAGATGATTCAGACGAGGGTGAGCCTGAAGAGGGGAACATCTTACAATCCAATCCTCCAGACCAAGAACATGAGGGGGAGGGGGAGTGGACTGAGCTGGATGAAGCTCCCACTGTTGTATTGAATACGGAGGATGTGACGCTCATGGAGATGCCAGCCCCTTCCGTGACTAGTGGTTTGAGTGTTGGTGGGACATTCCATAGTTTCACACCTTCCAAGTTTGCAGGTCCCAGTAGTGGGGTGCAGCGAGGCACACCCAGAGCCCCACTGTCCCAGGCTGTGGGTCCCAGTGGGATGCAGCGAGTCACACCCAGGGTAAGGAGGGAAGGAGAGCTTGACCACGCTCTCCTGAGATGCAGGATGTAACAGATGTTGTTCAGATGATGTCTTTGAGTGCGGAGAGCATTGACCTTACCTGATCACTCCTGGACACCATCAGTTGGGTGAGTGATGAAGTAGCGGGGTTGTCGGGAGAAGTAACAACACTCGCCGGGACTATCAGTGAGGGACTAGTGGCCATGAGGAAGGGAATGTCAGCGGTAGTGCAAACCACGGCACTGGCCATGAGGGAGGGAATGTCAGAGGTAGTACTGGCTATTAGGGAGGGATTGTTGCAGTCTGCTGAGACACTGTCAGGGTGCATGAGATACTGTCAGGGTGTGAGTTAGCTGCTGCAATAAGGTAACATGCCCAGACCCCACATCCATTGACAGAATCAACTGCCACTCCCACTGCAATCCCCACACCAGCTTCTGAAGAACCCAAAGCCGGGCCCTCCAACTTGCTGCCTGACACTGACGCCCCCCCACCGTCAAGAGGTGTGCAGTACCCGAGATGTTAGAAGGAATAAGCTTGGTACCAAGCCCAGAAACACTGCCACCGCCTGTGGGCAGGGGTGGTAGAGAGTCCAAGACCAAGCGCAGCGGGCGGTCAGTCTTAGACGAAGGTGGAAGAGAGTTGGGTGCAGCCTTTCTTTGCTGCTGCTGTTGTTGTTATTATTATTATTGTTACTGTTGTAACTGTTCTCAAATAAAACATTTTTTGTAAGTTTGTAAATTTACAAGTTTATAAGCGACCTTAAAGTTAAATGATCTTAAAGAGTGATATTAAAGTAAAGTTTAATACAAGAATCATTTTATTAAAGTTAAGTTAAGTACATTGTAAACTTTTGAATAAAATATATTTTACATTAAAACTGAATCATGTTCCATTAACACAACACAACATTACACAACAACTCCAAAGAATAAACATGTCCATGTGTGTTATATATGTGTAAATCTTGTGTAGCCACCAGAGGGCTCATCCCCTGGAGTCCCAAGGGATCCTACAATCCCTTGGGAGCACAGGTATTTAAGGAGGCCTCACAGGCTGGAGAGGCACTCTGGAGACCTGCAATAAAAGACTGTCACACTTTACTTTGAGCTCACAGTATCTAGTCAGACTCTTTATTCATACATAACAATGTGGAATAGTTGTTGCTGAGCCCTCAGGCATCAGTAAAGCATTCACGGATGAACTGCTGGCGCAAGGCTCGAGCAATCGTTAAAGGAGCACGATGGTCCGCCCTCCTTCACTGCCGTGCTCCAGCCTCAGGCATTTGCATAGCTTCCTTATCCTCGTCGCCCTCCTCCTGCTCGTCAACTCCATCTTCCACATCATTATCATCAGCCACTCTCACCGCAGGTGGGTCTTCCACTACCAGGTGCTGTTGCCTCATGATGGCTAAGTTATGCAGCATGCAGCACACAACAATGAACTGACCGACAGTCTCAGGGAGTACAGCAAGTAGCCTCCGGAATGGTCCAGGCATCGGAAACACTGTTTTAATATGCCAATGGTCCTCTCAATGATGCTGCGTGTCGCAATGTGCAACATGGTGTATTGACGGTCAACTTCCGTCCGGGTTACGCGTCGAGGCATCATGAGCCAGGTGGCGAGGCCGTACCCTTTGTCTCCCAGTAGCCAGCTCTGCCCTTCTGGCTACTGCTCAAACATGGCAGATATAATGCTGTCGCGTAGGATGAATGCATCATGGGTGCTGCCAGGGTATCTTGCATCGACTGACATGATGCGATGCATGTCGTCACACAGGAGCTGCACATTGATGGAGTGGAAGCCTTTTCTATTCCTGTACATCTCGAAATCCTGCAAAGGTGCTCGCAAAGCGATGTGGGTACAATCAATGCAGCCTTGTACCTTTGGGAAGCCAGCAATCCTTTAGAAGCCCACAGCCCTGTCATGGATTGCTTGGGTAGTCATGGGGAACTTGATGAAGTCATTCCTCTGCACATACAGTGCAGCAGTGACATGGCGAATGGAGACATGTATTGCACGTTGAGAGATGGCGCACACATCCCCAGTTGGAGCTTGAAACGATCCGGAGGCATAGAATGAAAGTGCAGCTGTAACCTTCACTTCAACTGACAAAGCAGTCCTCCTGACGCTTCTCAGCTGCAGGTCTGGTTTCACCAACTCACAGATCTCACGGACAACTTCTTTGTGGAAACACAGCCTTCTGACACAGTCTGCATCACTCAGGTGCAGGTACGAACGCCTGTCTCGATATACCCGAGATGGGTAAGGCCTCCTGCCTAGCAGCCTACGGGCTCTGATGTTCCTGATGCGATGAGCTCTAATCAATTGTCTCCTATGTAGCACCATGATGCAGAAGGCTCGCACAAGATATGGCATTGTCAGTATTGCCCCCATACTTCAAGTTAAACTTTCAAAGCAGCTCAAAATGTCAGGAAAGCAGACAGCACAGGTTCTCAATTCTCTCTCTCCCCAAGGTCTGTATGGATGGACCACACACAAAGGTCTTGTGACCTCTCCTCTCTACCCCTCTCCCCCCTTGAGTTTTGTGACCTCTCTCTCCCTCTCCCTCTCCGGGCTATAAGCCGTAAGATCGGCTATCTCCCTCCCTGGGCTACAAGCTGTAAAATTGGCTATCTGTCTCCCTCCCCGGGCTACAAGCCATAAGATCGGCTATCTCTCTCCCTCTCCCTCCCCGGGCTACAAGCTGTAAAATTGGCTATCTCTCCTTCCTCTCCTCTCTTTCCCCCACCCCCACCCCCGGCTTGTTTTGTAGCCACACTCCAAGACGCTGAGTCTGGACGCCAGGCCAATTCTGCCGGCCAAACCTACAACCCTCCAGGCCTTCTTCAAGATGTTCGGTGGTGGCATGTGAGTGAGTTAAAAAATGAGAAAACTTGTGAAATCCAACAAATTTACACTTCTACATTGACAGATAAAAAAAAGTTGAACTTTGTTATTGATTTTGACAGTGTTCTTGACTCCCTCCAAAATCTTCGATTTAAAAACAATGGCAGATTTGTGAATTTGCACTGGTTTCTTAACTCACCAGAAGGTTTTTTGGGAGTGGCCAGATATGCCAACGTAATGGAAAAAAATGTTGGCCAAACTGCGAACAATTGAAAAAACCGACACAGACAGAGGTGAAAAGAAAACTGGCCTAGAAATATCGTAACTAAGTCCGTTACACCGGCGCAGATCGTAGGGGGAAAGTTTGAAAAAAAAAGATGCAAAAAATTTAACTCAATACGCCAAAGAAAGCAGCCTACTCAAAAAAAACGGTGCAAATCACCGGGGAAAATTGAGCCCATAATGAAACCTCAGTATACATCATTGTTCAGAACTGCATGTATTTCGCTGTTTCTCAATGTGTATTTTACCCTCGTATCATGATAACAGAAAACCTTTAAAAGAAAATGATCCTCCCTATATTACAGAATTCCTTCATATTAAAGGAATTGCCCCAGGCAAAAAAATCTAATGCCATTCACTTTAGCAGAGCCAACCTGTTACAAAATATAACTTCCGTCTAAATTTTAATGGCAGTTCAGTGACACCAATTAGTGTCAAACATGGCAAAACACGGTGACAAATATAATGTGGTCAGTGTAAAATAAATCATTATGTTATTTTCTGAAACTTTTAATAAATAAGTTATATTTTCATTCTCCCCTGCAAAAACAGATACGATTTAGAGTGTGCCTCATTTGATCCTGATATTATGTTACCCTAAACCTAATTTTAGTCATTTTGAATAGGATATGCCACGAGATGTTTTAGCAAAGACTCGCAGGGGCTAAATTTGAAACCTCTGAAAACGAGCACGAGAATTGCAATGCGTGATAAACCTGCGCCCGTTCAAAGTAATGCAGGCAGCATGCACATTTTGTATTAATCACACTGTTCATTGGCTGCATGCATCAGCAGAGGGTCCAACATCATAACTTGCTAACACCAGTTAAAGCTAGTGTGCACTGCTTAAAGCTAGCCTGCACTTCTTAAAGGGGAGGTGCATTGTGACTAGAGCAAGTGCTGACAGTCGTTCAGGAAGTGAAGCTGACCTTGGAAATAGTGAAGAATGGCACAACATAGGAGAGAACGGCCTCCAAGATTTTCAGACATTGCACTTGAATCCTTAGTGGAGGAGGTAGAAAGGAGGAGAGTTGTCCTGTATCCACAGGGGGCCAAGTGGCACTCCAGACACACACTCAAAAAGAGTGATCGCTGTGGAGATCAATGCCAGGAGTCAAGCCCTGAGGTCCTGGATGCAGTGCCGCAAGAAGTTCAATGAACTCAAACAAGTGGTCAAAGTCAATTAATCCATCTTCAAATGCCATATCCTATCAACTGCACCACTAGCCTCAGCCACTGCTCAATGCAAAGCACCCCCATCATTCACCTACCAACAATCTGTATCAACCCCGACTCATTCCTCAAATTCACTGTTTCACCTCACCCTCACACACTTAGCTCTGCTCCAAGCCTCACACCCACATCTCACAGCTTGTACACACTGCCAGCTATTCAACCACGATAGCCACATTACCCAAACAGATTGCACAACACTTATTGACACACATCCCTCTTGCAGGATAAGGTGGTGCACAACCGGAGGCAGCAGGAGCTAACCAGCATGAGACCTGTGCACCTGCATGTCCTTACCTCCATGGAGGAGATGGTGCTAGCCATTATTGGAACAATCATTGCTGAGGCAGTGCCTAGCGGCGGGGCTGAAACCATCAAAGGTGATGGTATCCTCATACCGAGTCCTCCTTCTCATATCCCACTTCTCCCTCATCACACAAACTCTTCTGATTTACAAGCTGTAGATGGTGTAAGCATGCACCTCTTACTTTCCACTCACCCCTTCAACACAACCTTACCCTTGTGCCTTTTTCCTTTCAGATACCCAAGAACTAACACCTGTCCTCTCTCAGGATGACAGCATTTGTCCTCCCAACCCTGCCACTCAACCACAAATCTCACCATCCGCTCTCCCGAGTACTGCAGCGCTCCTCCAGACCGGTCGAGGCAGTGGAAGTATTGGTTCAGCATGCAAATGGTCTGCTCGATCACATTTTGTGTGGCAGCATGGCTCTCATTTTATGCATGTTGCTCATGTGTGCGTGGGTTGCACACCGGAGTCATGAGCTATGTCGTCAAGGGATAGCCTTTGTCACCCAGTCGCCACCCTTGATTTGCCATGATGACTGAAATGCAGCTGGCACACCGGACGTCCACAGAATGAAGGCATCATGACTGCTGCCAGAATACCGGGCATTGACCTGCATGATTCGCTGCTTATGTTCCCACACCAGCTGAATGTTGAGGGAGTGGAATCCCTTTTGGTTCCGGTATATGACAGGGTTTACACGCGGCGCCTGCAAAGCGATGTGCGGCAGTCAATGGCATCCTGTGCCATAGGAAAGCCTGCAGTCCTAGTGAAGCCCTGTGCTTATTCTGCCTGCTGGTCTCTGGCAAGAGAACATGAAATGTAGTCAGGTTTCTTTGAAAAGAGAACCTCAGTGACCTTCCTTACGCAACAGTGAACGGCAAACTTCGAGATGTTGCAAATATCTCCTGCTCCATCCTGGAATGCATAAACGTTCAACACCACAAAGGTAAGGTGTGGGACAAATGTTGAAAGGGGAATTGGGGTTGTGATCACTGGTTCACCAGACTAATTCCCAGGATGGCAGGACTGACATATGAAGAAAGACTGGATGGGCTAGGTTTTTACTCACTGGAATTTAGAAGAATGAGGGGATCTCATAGAAACATATAAAATTATGACGGGACTGGACAGGTTAGATGCAGGAAGAATGTTCCCGATGTTGGGGAAGTCCAGAACCAGGGGTCACAGTCTAAAGATAAGGGGTCAGCCATTTAGGACCGAGATGAGGAGAAACTTTTTCACCCAGAGAATTGTGAACCTGTGGAATTCTCTACCACAGCAAGTTGTTGAGTCCAGTTCATTGGATATATTCAAGAGGGAGTTAGATGTGGTCCTTATGGCTAAGAGGATCAGGGGATATGGAGAGAAGGCGGGAGTGGGGTACTGAAGTTGCATGATCAGCCATGATCGTATTGAATGACGGTGCAGACTCGAAGGGCCGAATAGCCTCCTCCTGCACCTATTTTCTATGTTTCTATGCACCATAGGCAGAGGATTCCATTCCCTATATCCCGGTCAGAAAGGGGCTGTCTGGGACGCATCCTTCCTTCCACTTCCTCTTCTTCTGCATCTTTCTCTTCTTCTGCGTCTTCCTCTTCTACTTCTTCCACTTCCCTCTGTGAGCAGCTTGACCCCTTTGCTGCCTCTGCTTCATCTCCATGTGCCCCCAGGACTGTGAGTAAGTGGTTTTATCAGAGGCAAAATATTGCGGATACCTGAAATTTGAAATAAAAGTGGAAAATGCTGGAAATACGCAGCAGGTCAGGCAGCATCTCAACCTGAAACGTTAACTCTGTTTCTCTCTCCATAGATGCTGCCTGACCTGCTGCATATGTCCAGCATTTTCTGTCTTCTCAGAGGCCTTCTTTTACCATCCAAAGCCTTGTTAGCATCCAGCAACTCTCACTGCACACTTTAACAAATTTAAACATCTATTGCATCAAGCCACCACTTCAATAAAATATTCTAAAAAAAGAATCCAAAAGCTAAAATCCAAACATACCTGAAAGATTTGTATGACCCTTTAAGATGTGCAGACAACAGCATCTCTGCAGGGCTGCTTCAAGCACGCTTTTCAGTGCGTATTCAGGACACAGCGAACTGGAGAGCGAGAACGTCCAAATTAGTAGTCATGGTGTCAAATCTATTGCATGCCAATTGACATCACGATCTGCTTCTAGGGCCGGATTTTCGGCTTTTGGGGTGTTTCGGCGAAAACGGTAGCAATATGTGAAAATTACCGTTTTGGCTGTGTTACTGTTTTTAGGCTGAACTTACGGTCTTTGGGGTCGGTAAGGGAGCCGTTTCATGATTATTCACGGTGCAAAACACAAGTTTCGGCAACTTTCGTCCGGGGTTGTTTGCGCTGGGAGGGGGGAGAAAACATTCCAAAAAACTTCCAAAAACATTTACAAAACCCTTAACTAACTAATAGCTGCAAAAAAATTAAAACATAAAAACTTTAACTTACCTTTTTTTGGCAGGTTTTCGTACTTACCGCTGCTGGCAGCACCGACAGGTTTGATCTGTCACTCATCATCATAGGCAGTCCCTCAAAATCGGGGAAGACTTGCTTCCACTCTAAATAAAGTGAGTTCTTAGGTGACTGTACAGTCCAATACGGGAATTACAGTCTCTGTCACAGGTGGGACAGTTGTTGAAGGAAAGGGTGGGTGGGACTGGTTTGCCGCACGCTCCTTCCACTGCCTGTGCTTGGTTTTTGCAAGCTCTCGGCGACGAGACTTGAAGTGCTCAGCGCCCTCCCGGATGCACTTCTTCCACTTAGGGCGGTCTTTGGCTAGGGTCTCCCAGGTGTTGGTGGGGATGTTGCATTTTATCAAGGAGGCTTTGTGGGTGACCTTGAAACGTTTCCTCTGCCCACCTTGGGCTTGTGTGTAGGAGTTCCGAGTAGAGCGATTGCTTTGGGGGTCTTGTGTCAGGCATGCGAACAATGTGGCCTGCCCAACGGAGCTGGTCGAGTGTGGTCAATGCTTCGATGCAGGGGATATTGACCTGATCGAGGACGCTAACGTTGGTGCATCTGTACTCCCAGGGGATTTGCAGGATCTTGCGGAAACATCATTGGTGGTATTTCTCCAGCAATTTGAGGTATCTACTATATATGGTCCACAGCTCTGAGCCATACAGGAGGGTGGGTATCACTACAGCCCCTTAGACCATGAGCTTGGTGGCAGATTTGAGGGCCTGATCTTCTAACACTCTTTTCCTCAGGCAGCCGAAGGCTGCGCTGGCACACTGGAGACGGTGTTGAATCTCGTCGTTGATGTCTGCCCTTGCTGATAATAGGCTCCCGAGGTATGGAAAGTGATCCACGTTGTCCAGGGTCGCGTTGTGGATCTTGATGACTGGGGGGCAGTGCTGTGTGGCGGGGTCAGGTTATGGAGGACCTTTGTCTTACGGATGTTTAGTGTAAGGCCCATGCTTTCGTATGCCTCAGTGAAGATGTTGACTATGACTTGGCATTCAGTCTCTGAATGTGCGCAGACGCAAGTGTTGTCCGCATACTGTAGCTCGGTGACAGAGGTTGCGACAGTCTTGGATCTGGCCTGGAGACGATGACGGTTGAACAGGTTCTCACTGGTTCTGTAGTTTAGTTCCACTCCAGCGGGGAGCTTGTTGAGTGTGAGGTGGAGCATTGCAGCGAGGAAGATCGAGAAGAGGGTTGGTGCAATGATGCAGCTCTGCTTGAACCCAGTCCAGACGTGAATTGGGTCTGTGATGGATCCTATGGTCAGGATCACGGCTTGCGTATTGTCGTGGAGCAGGCGAAGGATGGTAACGAACTTTTGGGGGCAGCCAAAACGGAGGAGGACGCTCCATAATCCCTCATGGTTGACCGTATTAAAGGCCTTTGTAAGATCAAAGAAGATGATGTACAAGGGTTGATGCTGTTCCCTGCATTTCTCTTGCAGCTGTCGCGCTGTAAAAATCATGTCCGTTGTACCCCTTAGTGTTTCTATGGGGAAGTCCAGAACCAGAGGTCACAGTCTAAGGATAAGGGGTAAGCCATTTAGGACCGAGATGAGGAGAAACTTCTTCACCCAGAGAGTGGTGAACCTGTGGAATTCTCTACCACAGAAAGTAATTGAGACCAATTCACTAAATATATTCAAAAGGGAGTTAGATGAAGTCCTTACTACTAGGGGGATCAAGGGGTATGGCGAGAAAGCAGGAAGGGGGTACTGAAGTTGCATGTTCAGCCATGAACTCATTGAATGGTGGTGCAGGCTAGAAGGGCTGAATGGCCTACTCCTGCACCTATTTTCTATGTTTCTATGTTTCTAGTGGACAAAATCTGCACTGTAACTCAAGGAGGAGCTCCTCAGCCACAGGGAGAAGACGGTTCAGGAGGATTCTAGTGACAACTTTCCCAGTGGCTGATAACAGGGAGAGTCCTCTGTAGTTATTGCAGTCGGACTTGTCCCATTTTTTAAAGATGGTCACGATTACTGCATCTCTGAGATCTCCCGGCATGCTCTCCTCCTTCCAGATGAGAGAGATGAAGTCATGCATTCGTGCCAATAGTGCCTCTCCGCCATACTTTAGTGGCTCGGTGTCCTTGATGAGCGCCTCCCCGTTCTTGGCCAGCAGTGGGATGGGGCCTTGGGTGCTTGGGCCATATGTGGCCTTGACTGCGGTGAAGAATCCTTGCACATCATGGCTGTCAGCCAGCTGCTGAATCTGTAAAGTCCTTACACAATACCACAAATCCACACGAGGCACATTCTATGGACAAGGTCACTCCATGACCTGAACCTTTATTCACAGGACCAAGAAGTGATGACCCTGTGTGGGACCTCCCTTTATATACCTGGATGACCAGATGAGGAGTGTCTCCCACAAGTTCACCCCCTGTGTTCAAGGTGTGCATTTCTTACGTATATACAATATTGCAGTGTTGTTACATAAAGGTTACATACATGACATCACCTCCCCCTCAACATCTTATTGGGATCATAGGTTAAGTCTCTCGGGTGGTCTGCGCTCTCTCTGGAGTGCCGCAGTTGGAGCTTTGGTTGTTGAGCCTTGATATGCGTGTCTGTCACCTGTGGTGATTCCGACCTGTCCGGGCTGACCGCAGGGACTGTGCATGCTGCTGAATGTTCTTGTTGTTCGTTCACTGGCAGTGGTGTGAATACCATCTCATGATCTTCCTCAGGTTCCTCAGTGTCCATGCTGAACCTTTTTTTTACTTGGTCCAGATGCTTGCGGATTATCTGCCCATTGTTAAGTTTAACCACTATGACCCTATTCCCCTCTTTGACTATTACAGTACCCTCAAGCCATTTGGGCCCCAAAGCGTGATTGAGAACAAATATGGGGTCACCAATTTCTATACATCTCCCCCTTGAATTTCAGTCATGGTACTCGTTTTGGGACTGGCGCTTGCCCTCAACAATGTCGGACAGGACTGGATGAATGAGGGACAGCTGAGTTTTGAGTGTTCGTTTCATGAGTAGTTTTGCGGGCGGGACCCCCGTGAGCGAGTGCGGTCGGGACCTATAGCAGAAGGCGCGATAGGCGGCATTGAAGGGAGGGTCCTTGAATCCGTAGCATGCCTTGTTTTATGATTTGGACCGCATGTTCCGCCTGGCCATTGGAAGCCGGCTTGAACGGTGCTGTCCTGACATGGTTAATACCATTACCCGATATGAACTCCCGGAATTTGTAGCTTGTGAAACATGGGCCATTATAGCTAACAAGGATGTCCGGCAAGCCGTGGGTCGCAAAGACCGCGCGCAGACTCTCCATGGTGGTGGATGTTGTGCACGAATTTAAAATGATGCACTCGATCCATTTCGAGTATGCATTAACCACAATGAGAAACATTTTTCCCATCAACGGGCCCGCGTAGTTTACGTGAATATGTGACCATGGCCTGGTGGGCCAGGGCCATGGGCTGAGCGGGGCCTCCCTGAGGCCATTACCTAGCTGGGCACACGTCGTGCACCTGCGAACATAGTGTTCCAGGTCTGAATCAATTCTCGGCCACCACACATGTGACCGGGCAATGGCCTTCATCAGCACGATGCCTGGGTGCTCGCTGTGGAGTTCCCTGATGAATGCTTCCCTGCCCCTTTGGGGCATGACTACCCGGCTGCCCCATAGTAGGCAGTCGGCTTGGATGGAGAGCTCATCCATCCGTCTGTGAAGCGGTCTGACCTCCTCAGGGCATGCTCCGTGTACGGGCGCCCAATCCCCAGTCAGGACACATTTCTTAATCAAGGATAGGAGGGGATTTCTGCTGGTCCATATTTTGATCTGGCGGTCTGTGATGGGGGAGCCTGCGCTGTCAAAGGCATCGACAGCCATGACCATCTCAGCGCTTTGCTCCGCTGCCCCCTCAGTAGTGGCCAGTGGCAGCCTGCTGAGCGTGTCAGCGCAGTTTTCAGTGCCGGGACGGTGCTGGATGGTGTAGTCATACGCAGCGAGCGTGAGAGCCCATCGCTGTATGCAAGCTGACGCATTGGCACTGACAGCCTTGCTGTCTGACAACAGGGATCTAAACGACTTGTGATCCGTTTCTAATTCGAACCTCCTGCCAAAAAGGTACTGATGCATCTTTTTCACCCCATAGACACATGCGAGTGCTTCCTTCTCAACCATCCATATCCCTGTTCTGCTTGAGAGAGCGACCTGGAAGCATAAGCCACAGGTTATAGTTGGCCGTCAGCGTTACCCTGCTGCAACACGCATCCAACCCATAGGACGATGCATCACATGTCAGAACCAATTTCTTACGGGGGTCGTACAGGGTCAACAACTTATTTGAACAAAGTAGGTTCCGCGCCTGATTGAAAGCCCGTTCCTGACAGTCCCCCCAAAACCAATCGCAACCCTTACGCAGGAGCACGTGTAGCAGCTCCAACAATGTGCTTAAGTTCGGCAGAAAGTTCCCGAAATAGTTCAAGAGTCCCAGAAATGAACACAACTCCGATGTGTTGCAGGGCCTGGGCGCTCGTCGAATCGCCTCCGTTTTGGATTCGGTAGGCCGAATCCCGTCTGCAGCAACCCTCCTGCCAGAAACTCGACCTCGGGAGCCAAAAACACACACTTAGACTTCTTGAGTTGCAGGCCTACCCGGTCCAGTCGGCGTAGCACCTCCTCCAGGTTGTGGAGGTGTTCTTTGGTGTCACGACCGGTGATGAGGATGTCGTCCTGAAATGCAATCGTTCCGGGAATGGATTTGAGCAGGCTTTCCATGTTTCTTTGAAAAATTGTGGTCGCTGACCGAATGCCAAACGGATACCTGTTGTAAACAAACAGTCCCTTGTGCGTGGTGATGGTGGTCAGTAGTTTAGATTCGTCGGCCAGTTCCTGGGTCATGTAGGCTGAAGTGAGGTCCAATTTGGTGAACAGCTTGCAACCTGCCAGCGTGGCAAAAAGGTCCTCCGCTCTCGGGGGCGGGTATTGGTCTTGTAGGGACACCCGGTTGATAGTGGCCTTGTAGTCGCCACAGATCCTGACCGAGCCATCCGCTTTTAGGACGGGAACGATGGGGCTCACCCAGTCGCTAAATTCAACGGACGAGATGATGCCCTCTCTCAGCAACCTGTCCAACTTGCTCTCAATTTTCTCCCGCATCACATACTGGCTTTGTGGTGCACTGGTCTGGCGTCTGGGGTGATGCGTGTCACTACTTTGGAACCTTTGAATGTCCCGACGCCAGGTTGAAATAGTGACTCAAATTGCTGTAGGACCTGTGAGCATGAACTTCGCTCCACAGATGGCATGGCGTGCACATCGCCCCATTTCCAGTCCATCTCAGCTAACCAGCTCCTTCCCAACAGTGCGGGACATTGCACGGGACAATCCAGAGCAGCAGCCGGTTCACCGATCCATTGTGTGTGACCGTCAACATTGCACTGCCTAGCACTGGAATGATTTCTTTGGTGTATGTCCGTAATTGCGTCTCAATGCATTCTAGTTTGGGTCTGCTGGCTTTGAGTGGCCACAGCTTTTCAAATTGTTGAACACTCATGAGTGACTGGCTGGCCCCCATGTCCAGCTCCATGCGTACAGGGATGCCGTTTAATAGGACTTTCTTCATCATAGGTGGCATTTTGGTATATGAGCTGTGACTGTTTGCCACATGAACCCACTGAACTTCAGCGTCCATTGATTTGCCCCAAGCGTCATCCTGCCTCGCAGACCCCTCATCTGGTTCATCTGCCTCGTATATTAGCCTGGTTACAGGCTTTCTGCACATTCTGGCTAAATGGCCACTGAGGTTACAATTTCTGCAGACGAACTGTTGAAACCTACAAGTCCTGGCAGCATGTCTGCCCCCACACCTCCAGCATGAACTGAGATTCCCATTGTTGTGAACAAAAGAGCTGTTACAAGGCACCCTCGCTGATTGTCCCTTTGACTGCTCTTGACCACCCTGTTAGTGGGTGTCAATGGCCCCATCCCAGGCCGCATTGTCCACTGGGGGAGCGTAAATGTCCATTCAGCCTGCCATTGTCTCTGTTGGAGACTTACTCTTGGGTCTATTGCTGCCTGGGGTGTGTCGAACTGCCCTTGCCTGCCTGAGGGGCTCTGTGTCGCGTTTATGATATTGACTCCCTCATCCATCGCCACGTTGGAGGCAGAATTGCGCACGTATATTATCTTGGATTCCTCCTCCCCCACCATAAAAGTCTGAGCCATCAACACCGCCGCTTCCAAGGTCAAGTTCTTGGTCTCAATTAGCTTTCTGAAAATCCCAGCATGACTGATGCCCTCAATAAAGAAATCCCTTAGCATCTCCCCCCTGCAGGCATCTGTGAACTTACAGAGGCTGGCCAAACGCCTGAGGTCCACAACGAAATCCGGTATGCTCTGTCCTTCCTGACGTCGGTGGGTATAGAATCTGTGTCGGGCCATGTGTACGCTGCTCGCCGGTTTGAGGTGCTCACCGATTAGTTTGCTGAGCTCTTCAAAGGTTTTGTCCGCCGGCTTCTCGGGTGCTAGCAGGTCTTTCATGAGCACATAAGTCTTAGGTCCACAGCTGATCAGCAGATGAGCCCTTCGTTTGTCGGCCGCTGCGTCTCCCAGCCAGTCCTTCGTGACAAAGCTCTGCTGGAGCCTCTCAATGAAATCGTCCCAGTCCTCACCAACACAGTACCGTTCATCTGTGCTGCCGGTGGCCATTCTCGTGGGTCGTTGATTCCTGTTTCTTGTCGCCAATGTAAAGTCCTTGCACAATACCACAAATCCACACAAGGCACATTCTATGGACAAGGTCACTCCATGACCTGAACCTTTATTCACAGGACCAAGGAGTGATGACCCTGCGTGGGACCTCCCTTTATTTTCCTGGATGGCCAGGTGAGGAGTGTGTCCCACAAGTTCACCCCCTGTGGTCAAGATTTGCATTTCTTACATATATACAGTATTGCAGTGTTGTTACATAAAGGTTACATAAATGACAGAATCTCCTGTGCTTTCTCCACCCACCACCTATTCTTTAGGTCGCGGGTTTTTTGTTGGACCTTGGCCTTAAGCTGTCTGTAATGCTGCTTTGCTGCTCCCGAGTTGGGTTGTTGTTTTAAGTTCAGAAATGCCCTGTGCTTATGATTTATTTGCTCTTGGATCTCCTGGTCATTCTCATCAAACCAGTCCTGGTGTTTCCTGGTTGAGTGACCGAGCATCTCTTTGCAGTCATTGGTTATGGTGGCCTGGAGGGCAGACCAAGCGCTGTGGGCATTCTGTGTCTCGGGGTCATCAAGGGTCGCCAGATTAGCAGTGAGGAGCTGGCTGTATAGGGCTCTCGTAGCTGGGTCTTTGAGTGCCCCAGCATTGACTTTTTTACGGCACTGCTTCTGCTGCCGTCGCCGCTTTGGGGCTATGTTGATGTTGATGATTGAACGGATTAGGCGGTGGTCCATCCAGCAGTCGTCAGCTCCTGTCATGGCGCGGGTGATGCGCACATCCTTGCGATCCCTGACTTGAATGATGGCATAGTCGAGCAGGTGCCAGTGTTTGGAGCGAGGGTGTTGCCACGATGCCTTGTACTTGTCCCTCTGGCAGAACAAGATGATAGTGATGACAAGTTCATGTTCTAGGCATTCTGTCAGGAGCAGGGTACCGCTGGAGTTGGTTTTCCCTACCCCCTCTCTGCCGATCACGCCTCCCCAGAGTGCTGTATCCTTGCCGACCCTGGCGTTGAAGTCGCCGAGGAGGATCAGTTTGTCATCCATAGGGACGCGGGACAGGGATTTTTCGATGCCTGTCACTGTTGGAGTTGTCCATGAGGGTCCTGATGTTCCAGGTCCCAAACTTCATATTGAAGGGTGGAAGATGCCTGTGCATGAGTTCTTTTAATGTGGGGTGGCCGTTGCACACCAGCTACCACACGGGCTTAGCTGAACAAAGTTTTGGTCCAGTGGCAAAGGGGTCCAAAACGACTGGAGACCAGGCACTGCTGTCTGAGTCTAATTGCCTACAGCGCGATGTGGGCCGTAAGCTCGCCGCTGAGCAACGTCCTTCGGTGTGTGTGATCCAGGGCCTGGCTGGGGGCAGGCATGGGGAAGATCAGAGGTCCATTTTATGGAAGGAGGAGAGGTCAGGTTGTTCAGAGTGGAAGGAGGTCAGAGTGGCCACAGCCATTGTGCTCATCCCGTGCTGGAGGAAGAGCGGCCAGGTCGCCGCTGGAGGAGGAGAGGCCCAGTTGTCGATGGATCAAGGGAGGCCCGGTTGTCGATGGATGGAGGGAGACCTGGTCGTCGCTGATGGGTGGAGGCCCGGAGGGAAGGCTGGCACGTGAGGCAGGCCCAAACCTGTTTTCAAAGCTGTTAAGATGGCGGATGGGATAGCAGCTCCCTAGGAAGCTCTCCCCAAACAAGCTCTCATCTGACTATCTGATGCCATCTTCCACCTCTCTCTCCCTCAAATCTCCCCCCCCCCTCCCCTCACTGTCTAAGCCCCCTCTGGTCATAACCCTGACTCTCAAAGTACTCTACCTACCCCTTAAACTGTGCTACAAAGGCCCGCCCACTGCCCATCCCCCACCTCCCCAACTGCAGCCTGCTTTCCAGGCCGGCCTCCTCGCTGCCAAGTCCCTCCAACTGGACTCGCTTCTCGTTCCCGGTGGATGACTCAGCTGCTCCAAGCGACTCCCGGCGATCTCAATGGTGTTTAACCTTCGACCTGTCACTATTCTGGGCATGGAGTACGGGTCGGGAGAGTGCCGAAACTCGATCGCAAATGCAATCAGAGTCGTTGCACATCGGCGCACCTCTCCCCATCAGTACTTGGAAGCGCAGGTGCAAACAGGTACCCGAGGATCCCGCCCAGGCTTTGCGACCAGGTTTTCACCGCAGAGGGGAAAACCCGGTCGCAAACCTCTCGAAAATCCGGCCCTTTAAATTTGAGAGGCTAGCACTGTCAACGGCAGCGCGGTGGCCCTTACCAAAATGGAGGCCTCCGTTTTCCTTGCCGGAAACGAGGTGGTCACTTTTTTCTACAAAACCGGCCTTAACAGCACCAAATTTGTAGGCCTTTGAAAATGATATTCAAGAAATACTTTTTTGACTATACTCTGCTACTTTACTGTCAAGGATAGCTACTTTCACCTTTCCTCTTGCATTCAGCTCTTGTGTTCATGTCTGGATCAAGGCTGTGATGAGCTCTGGAGCTGTGTAATGCTGGTGGAACCTGAACTGAACACTGTTAAGCAGGGTATTGATGAATAGGTGTTGATTGATTGCACTATTGATTACACCTTCCATCGCTATATTGATAATTAGTGGACTGATAGGACAGTAATTGGCCAGGGTAGATTTATCCTGTTGTTTTATGGATAGGACATATCTGAGCAATTCTTGGGTAGCTACCAGTGTCATGGCTGCATTGGCGGCCCGGCCCGGAAATCGGTGCGGTCTCAGCCTGCAAGACCATCAGCAGGCTGGGGCCATTAGAGGGAGCAGCGTGTGGCGGCTGTCCACTTCAGGGAGCACCATGTGCTGCTGCAGGAGGGCGATGGCTGACTGCAGTGCGGGCAGGTACAGCAGGAGCGACAAGGTCGGGGCAAAGGAACAACAAGAGTTCGTAGAGGGATGTGATCGGGGCCCAGGAGAGGTGAGAGTGCGGGGCCCAGAAGAGGCGAGGGTCCAGGGACAGCACGGGCCTGCACACACTGCAATATGTGTGCGCACTAGGTCCATGCAGTAGAGCTGGTTTCCACTCGTCTTCGTTAACCCTTGCCACTGGTCCAAGCCCGTGTGGTGGCTGGTGTGCAACGGCCACCACACGTTAAAAAAATCCACGCACAGGCATCTTCCACCTTTCAAGATCCAGAATATTCGGTTCGTCATTGAAACACCCGTGAACTCAATCCTTTTCGGCGTGGAAGCAAATCATCCTCGTTTCGAGGGACTGCCTATGATGATGGGCTGCATTGGAACAATGTGACCTTGGTGTTGTCACATAATCACGCCACTGTAGCTGCAGATCCAGGCAGTTTTTTATCTGATGCTCCATAGTCACCAATACTGCACAGAAGGAGGCCATTCGGAACCTCGTACCTGTGTTGGCTCTTTGAAAAAGTTATCCAATTAGTCCCACTATTTCCGCACAGCCGTACAATTTTTTTATTTTTCAATGCTTGTACGAGCTATGTTTCCTGTTATGTATTTAACCCCTTGTAACCTGTATAACACCTGACCACCAGAGGGCCCACCTGTTGGAGCCCCAAGGGATCCCAGCATCCCTTGGGAACACGGTATATAAGCAGGCCACCCATGTGGTACCTGCACTCTGGAGTCTTATTAAAGGAGCTGAGGTCACACTTGCTCATTGTACACGGTACACAGTTTCATCCTTTATTATGAGTGTACCAATTGGTGACGAGGTAACGAACAACCGCGCGAAAATGCAAAGGACAGTCAGTATCCTGGAGAAGTTCTCAGAAGGGGACGATTGGGAGGCCTTTGTGGAGAGACTCGACCAATACTTCGTGGCCAACGAGCTAGAAGGGGACGAGAACGCTACCAAACAAAGGGCGATCCTCCTTACCATCTGTGGGGCAACAACCTATGGCCTCATGAAGAATCTCCTAGCTCCGGCAAAACCAACAGAGAAGTCCTATGAAGAATTGTGTACGCTGGTCCGGGAGCACCTAAATTCTAAGGAAAGCATTTTGATGGTGAGATATCGGTTCTACACGTGTCAACGATCGGAGGGCCAGGAAGTGACGAGCTATGTCTCCGAACTAAGGCACCTCGCAGGACATTGTGAGTTTGAAGGATTCCTAGAACAAATGCTTAGAGACTGTTTTGTACTGGGCATTGGTCATGAGACAATCCTTCGCAAACTATTGACTGTAGAAACTCTGAATCTAAGTAAAGCCATAACGATAGCCCAGGCATTTATGTCCACCAGCGACAACACCAAACAGATTTCGCAGAGTAAAGAAGTTTCGGCCAGTATTGTGCATAAAGTAACATCGGTATCGAGCAGAAATGTACATGCAGAACGTACACGCCGGCTGCTGCTGCCCGACCTCAGATGACCCAGAGTCCGCCATCAATCGTTGATGTGAGGCAGTTAACACTCTGTTGGCGTTGTGGAGGTGATCATCGGCCCCATCAATGCCGCTTCAAGCACTATGCGTGCAAAGGCTTCAGAACAATGGGACACCTCCAGCGAATGTGCAGGCGAGCTGCAAACCCTGCAAACCCTGCAAACCACCAAGTTGCAGAGGAAGATCGATTCACTGTGGATCAGGCTGAATTGGAGACTCGTACCGAGGAGGCAGAAGTGTAAGGGTACATACATTCACTATGAAATGTCCACCAATAATGTTGAAAGTTGAACTGAATGGTATTCCAGTATCTATGGAACCGGATAAGAGTGCAAGTCAGTCCATAATGAGTAAAAACGTCTTCGACAGGCTGTGGGGTAAAAAGGCACACAGGCCCAAACTCAGCCCCATTCACACCAAACTAAGGACTTACACCAAGGGAACTAATCCCTGTAATTGGCAGTGCAGAAATCAAAGTCTCCTATAACGGAGCAGTACACGAACTCCCGCTGTGGATTGTGCCAGGGTATGGCCCCCACGTTGTTTGTCAGAAGCTGGCTGTGACAAATTCGCTGGAACTGGGACGACATCCGAGCGCTTTCGTACGTCGATGGCGCCTCATGTACCCAGGTTCTGCGCAAGTTCCCATCTTTGTTTGAGCCAGGCATTGGAAACTTCTCGGGGGCGAAAGTGCGGATCCATTTGATTCCCGGTACGTGACCCATTCACCACAAGGCATGGGCAGTACCGTACATGATGTGTGAAAAAGTGGAAATTGAGCTGGACAGGCTGCAGTGAGAAGGCATCATCACGACGGTGGAATTCAACGACTGGGTCAGTCCGATTGTCCCAGTAATTAAAGAGGACGGCACGGTTAGAACTTGTGGGGACTATAAAGTTATGATTAACCCTTTTTCGCTGCAGGACCAGTACCCGCTACCCAAGGCAGATGACCTATTTGCGACCCTGGCTGGAGGGAAGATGTTCACCAAGCTGGACCTGACCTCGGCCTACATGATGCAGGAGCTGGAGGAGTCTTCGAAAGGCTTCACCTGCATCAATACGCACAAAGGTCTGTTCATCTATAACCGGTGCCTGTTCGGAATTCCGTCGGCCGCGGTTATCTTCCAACGGAACATGGAGAGCCTGCTAAAGTCGGTTCCTCACACCGAGGTCTTTCAGGACGACATACTGGTTACAGGTCGGGACGCCATTGAGCACTTGAAGAATCTGTAAGAGGTTCTTAGTCGGTTGGATCGCGTGGGGCTCAGGTTGAAACGCTTGAAGTGTGTTTTCCTGGCGCACGAGGTCGAGTACTTGGAAGAATCGCAGCAGACGGCATCAGACCCACCAACGCCAAGACGGAGGCCATCAAGAACGCGCCGAGACCACAGAATGTGATGGAGCTGCGGTCGTTCCTGGGACTCCTTAATTATTTTGGTAATTTCCTACCTGGGTTAAGCACCCTGCTAGAACCTCGACATGCGCTACTGTGCAAGGGAGACGACTAGATATGGGGGAATTCACAAGAGGCTGCCTTTAAGAAAGCCAGAAATCTGTTGTGTTCAAACAAACTGCTTGTTCTGTATAACCCTTGTCAACGATTAGTGATAGCTTGCGATGCGTCGTCATACGGAGTCGGGTGTGTGTTACAACAGGCTAACGAATCGGGGATTTTGCAACCGGTCGCTTATGCATCCAGGAGTTTGTCCAAGGCCAAAAGAGCCTACAGCATAATTGAAAAAGAGGCTCTGGCTTGCATTTACGACATAAAAAATATGCACCAGTACTTATTTGGCCTCAAGTTTGAGCTTGAAATTGACCACAAGCCTTTCATATCACTGTTCTCTGAGAGCAAAGGGATTAATACCAATGCCTCTGCCTGCATCCAAAGATGGGCGCTCACACTGTCGGCGTACAACTATGCAGTCCACCACAGACCGGGCCACAGAGAACTGCACAGATGCTCTCAGTCAACTGCCAATGCCCACCACCAGGGTGGAAGTGGCACAGCCTGCAGACTTGCTCATGGTCATGGAAGCATTCAGGAACGAAAAGTCCCCCATTACGGCCCACCAGATGAGGACCTGGACTAGCCAGGATCCTTTACTGCCCTTGGTAAAAAACTGTGTCCTCCATGGGAGCTGGTCCGGTATCCCAGTGGAGATGCAGGAGGCGATTAAGCCATTCCACAGACGCAAAGACGAGTTGACCCTGCAGGCGGACTGTCTGTTGTGGGACAATCGCGTGGTCTTGCCCAAGAAAGACAGAGATGCGTTCATATGTGAACTGCACAGCACCCACCCAGGCATTGTAATGATGAAAGCCATAGCCAGATCCCATGTGTGGTGGCCCGGCATCGACTCAGATTTAGAGTCATGCGTGCGCCAGTGCAACACTTGCTCTCAGTTGAGCAATGCATCCAGATAGGCACCGCTAAGTTTGTGGTCGTGGCCCTCAAAACCGTGGTCGAGGATCCACGTGGACTATGCAGGCCCATTTCTAGGCAAAATGTTTCTGGTTGTCGTGGATGCTTACTCAAAATGGATTGAGTGTGCAATAATGTCTGTAAGCACGTCTACGGCCACTATTGAAAGCCTACGAGCCATGTTTGCCATGCACAGCCTGCCTGATGTCCTAGTCAGCAACAATGGGCCGTGCTTCACCAGTGCTGAATTCAAGGAATTCATGACGCGCAACGGGATCAAGCGCGCATCCAACGGCCAGGCAGAACGGGCAGTTCAGACCATCAAGCAAAGCTTGAAACGTGTGTTGGAAGGCTCCCTGCAGACCCGGCTGCCCGAGTGCTGCTCAGCTACTGCACCAGACCCCACTCACTCTGGGGTTCCTCCAGCCGAGCTGCTCATGAAAAGGGCGCTAAAAACAAGGCTCTCTCTTGTCCACCCTGATCTCCATGATCATGTAGAGGGCAAGCGGCATAACAAAGTATGTACCATGACCACGCACATTTGTCACGCGATATTGTGATCAATGACCCTGTGTTTGTGCTCAATTATTGACATGGTCCTAAATGGCTCACTGACATGGTCTCAGCCAAAGAGGGGAGTAGGGTGTTTCAGGTCAAATTGGCCAATGGACAAACGTACAGAAAACATTTGGACCAAATCAAATTGAGGTTCACCAACAGCTACGAACAAACCGAAGAAGACACCACCAACTTTGACCCTCCAACACGCACACACAAATGGCAACTGACATCATGTTTGACCACGAAGCCGAACTCACCATCTCCAGCAGCCCGGCAAGGCCGGCTGCCCAACAGCCCAGTGCAGAACTAACCAACTCACCCACACCCACATTTGTACCGAGACGATCGACAAGGGAGCGAAAAGCCCCAGATTGTCTCACCTTGTAAATAAGTGTACTGTTGACTTCACGGGGGAGTGATGTTATGTATTTAACCCCTTGTAATCTGTATAACACCTGACCACCAGAGGGCCCACCTGTTGGAGTCCCAAAGGATCCCAGCATCCCTTGGGAGCACAGTATATAAGCAGGCCACCCACGAGGTACCTGCACTCTGGAGTCTTATTAAAGGAGCAAAGGTCAAACTTGCTCATTGTACACAGTACTCAGTTTCATCCTTTATTATGAGTGTAACACTTCCTTTTGCAGGCAGTAAGAGAATTGTGCTTCTCCTGAATCTGAGTTCAAATTTAGATTGCCAGTAGCAATGAAAATAATTATGGCACTCAGCTTCAATGCCACAGATTTCTTTTGGACTACAGTGGGGTCATTCACCAGCCAATTGGGGGTCCACCGCTGCATTAAGCAAGTTACTGGCACCTTGTTTGTGTGAGCTGTTAGGTCCATCTTCTTGAACATTATTATGAAAGGGCTATACATTTTTACTGACTCACTGAATTTCCTCAAAGGACTATCAACTGGACTCATGTCCCCTAGATGCTCCAAATGAGAATACAGAAAACTTTGTCAACAGGTAAGGGTATCACTTGTTCAATGTTCAGCTATTGTAAGATGCCAAGCACCTCATTATGCATGTCACCACATGCTATCCAGGGAACTACCACAATTTCTTTGTTTTACAATAGCCCACAAACCCATCAATGTTCACTGTTCAAAGCCATTAGCTGGATAGTAGTGGTGCAGACTGCATCTCCGGTGTTGTTGGAAGAGTAATCTTGTTCTAGATATTGTCTCCCACATGCGTAGGGATTTGAGAGAACTGAGGGGAGGAAACAAACTTGTCCTTATCCTAAGAGATAATATCATCCACATTTAGCAGGCCACAAGTTATGGATAGCCATTGATCAGTAGGAAAGCAGACCAGATGGTACAATTCAGAACTTGGAAGCCATGAGAGACACCTGTCTGTAGTCTAGCCCCAATTGTTTGGATGCCTGAAGAGATAGCTGTCTCCAATCTGCTCCTCAAGGTGTTCAGGGCAGCAGTCACAGCATCCATGCCAGAGCTATGCCTATTCTTTGATCCTCTTCTGGGGAGGCCTTTGCTGTAGAATTTGCTGGAGCTGATACAGCCTCTAGGATTGACTGCATAGCTATGCACACACCCATCATGGTGTTGCAAATCCAGCAAGAGTCTCCTCCAACTGAACCACTATCTGCCACATTTTCTGAGAAACTGTCTCAATTGCCTGGGCATGCTCTGCAAGGATGATTCTTTTAAATGTAAGTTCTGAGGCTCCTCATCCATGGATAAGTATCTCTTGTCCCTCCAGACAGCAATAACTTCTTCCTCATCTGCAACTTCAAGAGCTTCCTTGCTTCTCGTGCTCTGTATATCACATGTGATCTCCCCTCACTCTTCCTAACTAAGCCCTCCTGGGTGGATATACCTAGATTGACGCTTATGAGTAGGAGATTCAATGATGAGGTGGGTGAAGTAATGTCGGGCACTGCCGAAGCTGAAGGCTCTGGTTGTGTGGCCGCTCCTCTTCCACATGTTGCTATGGTTTCCCCAGAAGAAGAGGATGGGGTGCAAAATGGGCAGTGCAATTTTAGAATGAGTTATAAAGTTGAGCATTGTCAATGAATTGTGAGGAGAAGTTGTATTTGAGTAGCGGGAACTGAAGAGGCACGAACAAGAAGTTTTCTGTCCATTCTGCTGGTGGCAACTCCCCCGACTTCTCTGTCTCCCACTGCTTCTGGCATACACCCGCCCATCAGTTCGAAGGATGAGAAAAAGGTGTGTTAGGGGAATTTAAGAAGAGAGTAATATAAACACAACAACATAAGAAATAGGAGCAGGAGTAGGCCCTATGGCCCACTGAGCCTGCTCCACCATTCAATAAGATCATGGCCGATCATCGACCTCAACTCTACTTTCCCACCAGATCTCCATATCACTTGATTCCACTCATCTCCAAAAATCTATCTATCTCAGCCTTGAATATATTCAGAGACTCAGCATCCACAGCCCTCTGGGGCAGAGAATTCCAAAGATTCACAACCCTCTGAGTGAAGCAATTCCTCCTCCTCTCTGTCTTAAATGGCTTTCCCCTTATCCTGAGACTGTGCCCCCTAGTTCTAGATACTCCAGCCAGGGGAAACAACCTTTCAGCATCTACCCTGTCAAGCCCCTTCAGAATCTTGTATGTTTCAATGAGATCGTCTCTCATTCTTCTAAACTCCAGAGAGTATCGGGCCATTCTACACAATCTCTCATCCTAAGACAGCCCTCTCATCTCAGGAATCAATCTAGTGAACCTTCGTTGTACCGTCTCCAAGGCAAGTATACCCTTCCTTAGATAAGGAGACTAAAACTGTGCACAGTACTCCAGGTGTGGTCTCACCAAGGCCTTGTACAATTGTAGCAAGACTTCCTTACTCTTATACTCCAAACCTCTTGCAATAAAGGACAACATACCATTTGCCTTCCTTATTGCCTGCTGTACCTGTATGCTAGCTTTCTGTGTTTCATGCACAAGAACACCCAACTCTCACTGAAAACCAACATTTAAAAGTTTCTCATCATTTAAAAAATATTCTGGTTTTCTATTCTTTCTACCAAAGTGAATAACCTCACATTTCCCTACATTATACTCCACCTGCCATCTTACTGCCCACTCACTTAGTCTATCTATATCTCTTTGCAGACACTTTGTGTTCTCTTCACAGCTTGCTGTCCCACCTATCTTTGTATCATCAGCAAACTTGGATACATTACACTTGGTACCTTCATCTAGATCATGAATATAGATTGTAAATAGCTGAGGCTCCAACACTGATCCTTGTGGCACCCCGCTAGTTCCAGCCTGCCAACCTGAAAAAGACCCGTTTATCCCTACTCTCTGTTTTCTGTCCATTAACCAATCCTCTATCCATGCTAATACATTACCTCCAATCCCATGAGCCCTTATCTTGTGTAATAACCTTTTTGTGGCACCATATCGAATGTCTTTTGGAAATCCAAATATACTACATCCACTGGTTCCCCTTTATCTACCCTGCTAGTTACATCCTCAAAAAACTCTAATAAATTTGTCAAACACGATTTCCCTTTCATCAAACCATGTTGACTCTGCCTAATCACGTTATGATTATCTAAATGCCCTGATGCTGCTTCTTTAACAATGGATTCCAGCATTTTCCCGATGACTGATGTCAGGCTAATTGGCCTGTTTTCTCTCTCCATCCTTTCTTGAATAGCGGTGTTACATTTGCTACCTTCCAATCTGCTGGGACCGTTCTACAATCTAGGGAATTTTGAAAGATCAAAACCAATGCATCCACTATCTCTGCAGCCACCACTTTTAGAACCCTAGGATGTAAGCTGTCAGGTCCAGGGGATTTGTCGGCTTTTAGTCCCATTAATTTCTCTAGTACTTTTGCTCTACTTATATTAATGACATTAAGTTCCTCACCCTATTTGGACCCTTGGTTCCCCACCATTTTAGGTATGCTTTTGAAATTGTGAATGCACTCTGCTTGTCATTATATGGCATGCAACCCAGGTGTGAGTAATCATGGGGAGGAGATCAAGCACAGAAATCAGCAAATAAGCGAGTCTTTTACATTGTTTCTGCATGTTCAGCTATGTGAAAAGGAAGGAAGGAGCTGTGAAAGTTTTTGACATGAACATTTCAGGGAAGCAATAGATGGTGTGGAACAGAAGGAGGGCAAGATGGGTGGGAATATTTTAAAGTTTATATTACTTCCTGTTGCGACTGTCTCCTTGAACCTGGTAAGATCATTAAACTTTTTCCAGCACTAAGTTGCTAACTATGCTTTCTGGAGATGGTGCACACTGCCAATTGTCACCTTCTTCTACTGTGCCTGCACTATAGCATTGGTGCGTCTCCTTCATTCGGCATCAAAAATGTTAGAACTCTTTGCCTTATTGGAATAATATCTCCAATGATGAGTCAGAAGATTTGGGGCTTTGTGCCCCGAATAAGCAGCTGCTAATAGAGTAATGCTATTTCAAGTTGTTCCACCAACAAAACAGTTGCCCTGACCCTTTAAGGTGCTCCATCCCCATGAATTCTGCAGGATGACTGAATTTATCTTCTCCTTTGACTCTCCCCCACCCCACCTGTAATATAGAGCTTCTCTAGTGGACTATTACTCCACTTAGTCGACTACTGTGGTAATGCAACTGCTGCTGTAAATACAATAAACTCACATGATGTATTGGAGCCAGCTTGTGTATGTGCTGTGTTTGTGATGTCGTAAGAATATATCATACTGCCGATGAAGATAGGATAATCGGATTCCATAGCTGAAATTTTTGTTGGTGATTAATCCAGTCAAACAACATAGAGACTTTGAGAGGTTTTTTGTTTTGTAGCACGGCTAAAAATCCAAGATACATTTCAAGCTTTCTGTTGACATTGCCAGAGTCCAGATGGCCACGCCTATGAGAATAATAGAGCATTTGGGTGAGTTCCATGACCGAGAAAATTTGGAGTGTATATGGAATGGCTAGACATGTTTTTCACTGTGCATATTATCGTCGAAGTCCCTGATGATGAAAACCATAACCGGGTGGTTTCAGAAGAAAAACAGGCTATTTTCTTGACTGAAACAAGCCCCGAGGTGTATGAAACCCTGGAAAATGTGCTTGTCAAGCCGAAGGACATGCCACTAACGCAGATTCTAACCTAGAACAGCACTACAGTCTTGAGCCCTTGGAAATTGCTGAAAGTTATCATTTTAGAATATAAGATTAATTCATTGACGAGGGTATCAGTGAGTATATTGTAGCATTAAAAAAGCTATTCATTCGCTGTCATTTCAGAAACTTTCAGGACCGAGCATTACATGTCCACTTTGGTTGTGGGATGAAAAATGAAGAAATCAGAAAAAATTTGTCAACAACACCGAACTTGACTTCTGACTTAGCTTGTCAAACAGCTATATCGATGGATATGGCCGACCAATACTTTCGAGAATTCCGCACAATTTCCAGTTGTCAGACGACCGAGGTGAATCGTCTGCAGGTTAGAAGTAAAAGGCAGTTGGGCCCCAAGGCCTCAGCAACTGGCCAAGGTAACAGAGCATTGAAGTTGTGCTATCGGTGCCTGGGACAACACACCACTCAAAGCTGTCTATATGTGAATGCAGAGTGTCTTCTGCAAGAAAACTGGGCATCTTGCGAAGGCATGCCGACTGAAGAGTAAACCGATGTTCAATGCTACAAGTACAAATTGCCAGACACTACATAGCATTGAAGGGAAGCAACAGGATGAGAAGATTCTGGAGATACATGTCATCAGGACCACGAGGGTATCTAAGCACAATTTGTGAAGTATCGGCATCCAAGAAGATGTTGCAGGAACCAGGTTACCCATGGAAATCGACACTGGTGCATTCGTGAGCGTAGTATTGGAATCGCTATATCTCGACAAGTTGAGTGATTTTCCACTGGAGAAGTCAAAGACAGAGCTGCAAGGCTACTCAGGAGAGCAAATCCCTGTGGTAGGACATATCACCGTACCGGTGAAATACAAGGAGCAATTTCAGAGCTTGCCTCTCTTAGTAATGTCAGGACACAAGTCTGCCTTAATAGGTAGAAATTGGTTGGGATCACTGAAGCTGGATTGGAATAAGATTTTTCATGTTGAAATGAGATTTGCATTGAAGGATGATGTCATCAAGCAGTATCTGAATGTGTTCCGCAAAACAGGCCGTCTGATCCAAGGTTTGAAGGTGAGTGTCAGGGTACAGAAGGACACTAGACCAGTTTACTGCAAGCCACGTCCCGTACCATAGGCACTCAAGGAGAAAGTTGAGCAAGAACTCTAAAGACTAGAAGCTGAGAACTGTCATGTATCTTACATTATATATAACTGTATCTTAACATGCTCTACATGACTGTAATAAGATATGACCTGTAACCACCAGCATACCTTACCACCAGGGGTGCACTTGCAAGAGACAGGTATATAAGGGCAGGTCTCAGGCAAGTGCAGCATTCCAGAGCTGTGAAATAAAGGTGCAGGTCCAGAGTGACCTTGACTTCACTACATGCCTCGTGTGAATCTGTACTGAGGGGACAGGACTTTACAGTGGCGACGGGTTATGGGATTACAGAATCCACAGAATGGCGAACAACGGATCAGATGAAAAGTACAATGTGGGAGACAATTGGGAGGACTTTATAGAAAGGCTTCAGCAAGGCTTTGTAACCAAAGACTGGTTAGGCAACGATAAGGCAGACAAGAGAAGAGCCCATCTCTTGACCAGCTGTGGCTCTAAAACATATGCTTTAATGAAGGATCTGTTGGCACCCGAGAAACCAGCAAGCAAGTCGTTTGAAGAATTGAGCACACTGGTAAGAGACCACCTGAAGCCAGCGAGCAGCCTACACATGGCCAGACACAGGTTCTACAACTACAGATGCTGTGAGGGCCAGAGCATACCCGACTTCGTGGCGGAACTTCGGAGGTTGGCTAGTTTATGTGAGTTCTCCGATGAACTGAGGAGAGAAATGCTGAGAGACTTTTTCATTGAAGGAATAGGCCATGCAGGCATATTCCGAAAGCTCATAGAGACCAAGAACCTGACCTTAGAGGCAGCAGCACTGGTTGCACAGATATTCTTGGTAGGGGAAGAAGAAACGAGGTTGATTTACAATGGAGGTACGACAACTAACGAAATATTGGAACAATAAGTTCACAGCACTAAACAAGCTGCTACCCCCACACACAGACAAAACCGGGAGAACAGGTTCTCGACAGCATGCAGAAGCCATCAAGGGCCACAGGAACGGCCGTTCACACCTCATCAACCCACAATGCGAGCAATCAACTACAAACTGAGAGAAGCTCAAGAGAGATCAGCCAGACGCAGCCCATTCTTTGGAAACTCTTTGAACAATGGAACAGGTCTGTGCTGGAGGTGTGGGGGTGGGCACTCGTCAAGGGGATATCGATTTCAGCAGGCTGTTTGCAGAAATTGTGAATATACAGGGCATTTGACCCGCATGTGCAAAAAAACAGCAGCTCGGCTGGTATACGAATCGGATGGGTCGGAAAGCGGACCAGAAGATGGTGGGGACAGTACTCGGGACACCGGTGTACAGCGGGTCAACACGATCAATGGCTGCTGCTCCTACAACAGGACACCTCCTATAATGATGAGGGTCCTAATCAACGGGATATCTGTCAACATGGAGCTGGATACGGAAGTGAGTCAATCTCTCATGGGCGCTCAACAATTTGAACAACTGTGGCCGCCTAAAAGAGACAGACCAAAACTCACAAGGGTCAACACCAAACTAAGGACCTATACTAAAGAAATCGTACCAGTCCTCGGCAGCGCCATGCTCTCTGTCACACAAAAAGGGACAGTGAACCGACTTCCCCTGTGGATTGTCCCTGGAGACCTCCCAGCACTGCTGGGGAGAACCCTGGAGACCTCCCAGCACTGCTGGGGAGAAGCTGGCTGGCAAAACTAAACTGGAAATGGGATGATGTCCATGCCATGTCATTAGAGGAACGGACCTCCTGCTCAACAGTTATAAAACGATTTGAACATTTCTTTCAGCCAGGTGTGGGCACTTTCAAAGTTGCCAAAGTCAAAATCTACATCACACAGGATGCTAGACCGGTCCATCACAAGGCCAGAGCTGTACCCTATGTGATGAGGGAAAAGATTGAACATGAACTAGACAGGCTTCTGCGGGAAGGCATTATATCACCTGTGGAATTTAGCGACTGGGCAAGTCCCATCGTCCCAGTCTTGAAGCCTGATGGATCCGTACGAATCTGTGGGGACTACAAATCTACCATAAACAGAGTCTTCCTACAGGACCAGTACCCGCTGCCCAGAGCGGAGGACTTATTTGCCACATTGGCTGGAGGTAAACTTTTCTCAAAATTAAACCTCATATCTGCGTATATGACGCAAGAATTGACCGAGGAATCCAAGCTACTCACCACCATCAACACACACGAGGCCTTTTCACGTATAATCGATGTCCATTCGGCATCAGGTCGGCAGCTGCCATATTCCAACGCAACATGGAGAGTCTGCTCAAGTCCATCCCGGGGACGGTTGTATTTCAAGACGACATACTTATCACGGGCAGGGACACCGACTCCCATCTCCGTAATTTGGAGGAAGTACTAAAGCGGTTGGATCGGGTAGGCCTACGAGTCAAGAAATCCAAGTGCCTGTTTCTCGCAACCGAGGTTGAATTTTTGGGCAGAAGTATTGCCGCTGATGGAATCCGCCCAACAGAGTCCAAAACAGAAGCAATTCGCCTGGCACCCAGGCCCCGGAATATCTCAGAACTGCGCGCCTTTCTCGGGCTACTCAATTACTTTGGGAACTTTATGCAGAACTTAAGCACGCTGCTGGAGCCTCTCCACGTGCTACTCAGAAAGGGGTGCGATTGGCTTTGGGGGGACGCCCAGGAACGCGCCTTCAATAAGGCACGCAACCTTCTATGTTCCAACAGTGTTTTGACTTTCTTTAACCCAGGTAAAAAGCTAGTTCTCACATGCGATGCGTCAGCGTATGGGGTCGGGCGCGTTTTGCAACATGTCAATAGTGCGGGCAAATTACAACCCATAGCTTATGCCTCCAGGTCACTTTCGGAGGCGGAGCGCAGGTACGGAATGGTAGAGAAGGAGGCGCTCGCGTGCGTGTACGGTGTCAAAAAGATGCACCAATACCTTTTCGGGGCCAAGTTCGCATTAGAAACCGACCACAAGCCCCTCACGTCCCTCCTATCCGAGAGCAAGGCAATAAACACCAACGCCTAGGCGCGAATTCAACGGTGGGCACTCATGCTGGCGTCCTACGACTATACCATAAAGCACAGACCAGGCACAGACAACTGTGCCAACGCGCTCAGCAGGCTACCCCTGGCGACCTCGGAAGGGTCTGACGAACAGGACTGTGAGATAGTCATGGCAATCAATGCCTTTGAGTCCACAGGTTCGCCCATGATGGCTTGCCAAATCAGAGCCTGGACGGCCAGCGACCCCACGTTATCCTTAGTAAAAAGATGTATCCTAACCGGTGACTGGGCAGAGGCTCGCGATGCCTGTCCCGAGGAATTAAAACCCTTTCACAGGCGCATGCATGAGCTATCACTACAAGCAGACTGCCTGATATGGGGCAGCCGAGTAGTCATGCCTCTGCGAGGCAGAGAGGCATTTGTCCGGGAGCTCCACCGCGAGCACCTGGGGATCGTTCTCATGAAGGCCATAGCCAGATCCCACGTCTGGTGGCCTGGTATTGACGCGGACTTGGAGCTCTGCCTCCAAAGGTGCACCATTTGTGCTCAACTCAGCAATGCCCCCAGGGAGGCTCCACTGAGCCCCTGGCCCTGGCCTACTAAACCGTGGTCGCGGGTGCACGTAGACTATGTGGGCCCATTCATGGGCAAAATGTTCCTCGTAGTTGTAGATACATTTTCAAAGTGGATCGAATGCACCATTTTAAACTCGAGCACAACCTCCACCACTGTGGAGGGCCTCGCAACCATGTTTGCAACGCACGGAATCCCTGACATATTGGTCAGTGACAATGGTCCGTGCTTCACCAGCGCAGAATTCCAAGACTTTATAATTGACCACGGCATAAATCACATCAAGACGGCACCATTCAAGCCGGCCTCCAACGGCCAGGCGGAGAGAGCAGTGCAAATCATTAAACAAGGCATGCTTAAAATCCAAGGTCCCACGCTGCAGGGTCACCTGTCGCGACTGCTGCTGGCATACAGATGTCATCCGCACTCATTGACTGGGATCCCTCCCCCCACGCAACTGTTGATGAAAATGACTTTAAAAACAAGACTCTCATTAATCCTCCCAGACATGCACGAAATTGTTGAGGCAAAGTGCCGCAAGCTGACTGAGTACCGTGACAGAAATTCGAGGGGGAGATGGAATGAGATAGGGGACAAAGTGTTTGTACTAAACTATGGCAGGGGTCCCAAATGGCTTGCAGGGACAGTAACAGGCAAGGAAGGAAACAGGCTACTGGTAGTACAAATGGACAATGGCAAAACCTGCCGGAGGCATGTAGACCAAGTCAAAAGCAGATTTACCAACAACACTGTGCAGTGCGGAACCAGAGGCAGACTATAATGAGGAACTCGCACCACACCTGGTGGACAGACCGAGGGAACAACCTGAGGAAAGGGCAATCCCAACAGACAGTCCAAGCGAGTCAACAACAATCACACCAATCGAAACAGACAGCCCAGGCGAGATACCAGCAACCACAACCAAAGAAAAACAGACACCAAGGCAAACAATTGAACCACAACTCAGACGCTCCACGCGAGAGCGTCGACCACCTGAGAGACTGAACCTATAAAGACAATAAGACCTTGGGGGAGGGTGATGTCATGTATCTTACATTATTATATATAACTGTATCCTAACATGCTATACATGACTGTAATAAGATATGACCTGTAACCACCAGCATACCTTACCACCAGGGGTGCACTTGCAAGAGACAGGTATATAAGGGCAGGTCTCAGGCAAGTGCAGCATTCCAGAGCTGTGAAATAAAGGTGCAGGTCCACAGTGGCCTTGACTTCACTACATGCCTCATGTGAATTTGTACTGAGGGGACAGGACTTTACAAGAACATTATCTCTAATGTAGAAGAAGTGTTCTATTTCTCATACATTAATGAACTGCCAGTCACAGCTGAAGAGATTGGTAGAGCAACCAAGCATGACCTAGTTATGTCAAAGGTGTATGATTACATAGCAAATGGCTGGCCAAACCAGGTATCAGAGAAAGATATTCATCCATACTTTGTTCATAAGAATGAATTATCAGTGGATAAAGATTGTATCATGTGAGGTGCAAGAGTAGTTATTCCAAATAAGTTCAGGTCTAAATTATTAGGAGATCTTCATGACCAGCACCTGGGAATGTGCCTGACCAAGAGTTCTGCATGCAGTTACTAATGGTGGCTAGGTCTAGATAAAGATATAGGGCTAGATTTTACACTTTTGTGCTTATCGCCCAAAAATGGGCGCTATTTTCGGCGTGGGCGGTAAAAATGGGTTTTCAGATTGCCGGCTTCTCACTCATTCTCAAAGCACCTAGTCTCCATTTTTGAAATTGGGCGTTAGCGTGAGCGATATGAAATGGGCGGTAGCATTAAATCTCGCTGACCTTCTGCTGTAAAGTGTCGTCGTCCTTAGCAACGGTATGGCAATGCTCGATTCCCGCGATTCAGGAGGTCAGGGTCATCATGACATGCGCAGAAGAGGAGACAGAGAGAGAGGGAACTGAGAGGGACTGAAGGCGTCTGTGGGTGTGGTGTGGCTGGTTTGGGAGGAAGGAGGGAGACTTTAGAGCTTTACAGCAAATAGGGAAACAAAAATTAGCTGTTACCAGCCACATATTTGCCCAAATTTGGCCTATAACGGAGGGAGAGGAGGAGGCATCACAGCATGCTGTGGAGACTGATGCTGGAGAGAGCAGTGAGGTGAGAGAGGAGCACATTAGAGGACGCAAAAGAGCGAGGAGGTTCTTGGAAGAGGCAAATGCCTCCCTCCTGCAGGAGGTCGAGTTATGCTGGGGTGATTTGACACAGGGAGGGTGTGGGAAGCCCACCGCAAAGGCCTACCAGAAGATATGGACCAAGATAGCAGAGGCGGTCTCGTCGGCAACCAACGAGGTGCGTGAGGGCAACCAATGCCGCAAACGATGGAACGACCTTGTGGGATCTGCAAGAGTAAGTATTGCATTGATTTACATGTACTTATGTATTTATATAATTGATTTGTAACAGTCGTTAGTGACTATCAGCAGATGTGAGGTCTTCCACTTTTACCGGGAATGTTTTACTCAAAGCCTGCAGTTACGCTGCACGTCTTTAGGTAAAGAATGATAATTATCACGCTGAGCATGATTACTGTTATGTATTTAACCCCTTGTAACCTGTATAACACCTGACCATCAGAAGTCCCACCTGTTGGAGTCCCAAGGGATCCCAGCATCCCTTGGGAGCAGGGAATATAAGCAGGCCACCCACGAGGTACCTGCACTCTGGAGTCTTATTAAAGGAGCTAAGGTCACACTTGCTCATTGTACACAGTACACAGTTTCATCCTTTATTATGAGTGTACCAATTGGCGATGAGGTAACGAACAACCGTGCGAAAATGCAAAGAATAGTCGGTATCCTGGATAAGGTCTCTGAAGGGGACGATTGGGAGGCCTTTATGGAGAGACTCAACCAATACTTCATGGCCAATGAGCTGGAAGGGGACAAGAACGCTACCAAACAAAGGGCGATCCTCCTAACCCTCCCTGGGGCAACAACCTATGGCTTCATGAAGAATCTCCTAGCTCCAGCAAAACCAACAGAGAAATCCTATGAAGAATTGTGTACGCTGGTCCAGGAGCAGCTAAATCCTAAGGAAAGCGTTTTGATGGTGAGATATCAGTTCTACACGTGTCAACGATCAGAGGGCCAGGAAGTGGCGAGCTATGTCGCCGAACTAAGGCGCCTTGTAGGACATTGTGAGTTTGAGGGATTCCTAGAACAAATGCTTAGAGACTTTTTTGTACTGGGCATTGGCCATGAGACAATCCTTTGCAAACTGTTGACTGTAGAAACTCCGAATCTAAGTAAAGTCATTATGATAGCCCAGGCAATTATGTCCACCAGCGACAACACCAAGCAGATTTCGCAGAGTAAAGAAGTTTCGGCCAGTACTGTGCATAAAGTAACGTCGGTTTCAAGCAGAAATTATACATGGCAGAACATACACGCCGGCTGCTGCTGCCCAACCTCAGATGACCCAGAGTCCACCATCAATCGCTAATGCGAGGCAGTTAACACCCTGTTGGCGTTGTGGAGGTGATCATCGGCCCCATCAATGCTACTTCAAGCACTATGTGTGCAATGGCTGCAGAACAATGGGACACCTCCAGCGAATGTGCAGGCGAGCTGCAAACCCTGAAAACTCTGCAAACCACCACATTGCAGAGGAAAATCGATCCACTGTGAATCAGGCTGAATTGGAGACTCGTACCGAGGAGGCAGAAGTGTACGGGGTACATACATTCACTACGAAATGTATACCAATAATGTTGAAAGTTGAACTGAACAGTATTCCAGTATCTATGGAACTGGACACAGGTGCAAGCCAGTCCATAATGAGTAAAAAGGCCTTCGACAGGCTGTGGGGCAAAAAGGCACACAGGTCCAAGCTCAGCCCCATTCACACCAAACTAAGGACTTACACCAAAGAACTAATCCCTGTAATTGGCAGTGCAGACATCAAGTCTCCTCTAATGGAGTAGTACATGAACTCCCACTGTGGATTCAGTCAGGGGATGGCCCCACGTTGTTTGGCAGAACTGGCTGGGAAAAATCTGCTGGAACTAGGACGACATCCGAGCGCTTTCGTCTGTCGACGACGCCTCATGTGCTCAGGTTCTGCGCAAGTTCCCATCGTTGTTCGAGCCAGGCATTGGAAGCTTCTTGGGGGAGAAAGTGGAGATCCATTTGGTTCCCGGTACGCGACCCATCCACTACAAGGCACGGGCGGTACCGTACATGATGCATGAAAAAGTGGAAATTGAGCTGGACAGGCTGCAGCGAGAAGGCATCATCACGCCGGTGGAATTCAGCGAGTGGGCCAGTCCGATTGCCTGGTACTTAAAGAGGACGACACGGTTAGAATTTGTGGAGACTATAAAGTAACGATTAACCGTTTGTCGCTGCAGGACCAGTACGCACTACCCAAGGCAGACGACCTATTTGCGACCCTGGCTGGAAGGAAGACGTTCACCAAGCTGGACCTGACCTCAGCCTACATGATGCAGGAGCTGGAGGAGTCTTCGAAAGGCCTCACCTGCATCCACATGCACAAAGGTCTGTTCATCTATAACTGGTGCCCATTCGGGATTCAGTCGGCCGCGGCTATCTTCCAGCGGAACATGGAGAGCCTGCTAAAGTCGTTTCCTCACACCGTGGTCTTCCAGGACAACATACTGGTTACAGGTCGGGACACCATTGAGCACTTGAGGAATCTGGAAGAGGTTCTTAGTCGGTTGGATCGCGTGGAGCTCAGGTTGAAATGTTCTAAGTGTGTTTTCCTGGTGCAGGAGGTCGAGTTCTTGGGAAGAAGAATCGCAGCAGACGGCATCAGACCCACCGACGCCAAGACAGAGGCTATCAAGAACGCACCAAGACCACAGAACATGATGGAGCTGCGGTCATTCCTGGGACTCCTTAATTATTTTGGTAATTTCCTACCTGGGTTAAGCACCCTGCTAGAACCCCTACATGCGCTACTGCGCAAGGGAAATGACTGGGTATGGGGGAATTCACAAGTGGCTGCCTTTAAGAAAGCCAGAAATCTGTTGTGTTCAAATAAACTGCTTGTCCTGTATAACCCTTGTAAACGATTAGTGCTAGCTTGCGATGCGTCGTAATACGGGGTCGGGTGTGTGTTACAACAGGCTAACGAATCGGAGATTTTGGAACCGGTCGCTTATGCATCCAGGAGTTTGTCCAAGGCCGAAAGGGCCTACAGCATGATTGAAAAAGAGGCTCTGGCGTGCGTTTACGACATAAAAAATATGCACCAGTACTTATTTGGCCTCAAGTTTGAGCTTGAAATTGACCACATGCTGCTCATATCGCTGTTCTCTGAGAGCAAAGGGATTAACACCAATGCCTCTGCCCGCATCCAAAGATGGGCACTCACGCTGTCGGCATACAACTATATAATCCGCCACAGACAGAGCACAGAGAACTGCGCAGATGCTCTCACTCGGCTGCCATTGCCCAGCACCGGGGTGGAAATGGCACAGCCAGCGGACTTGCTCATGATCATGGAGGCATTCGAGAACAAAAAGTCCCCCATTATGGCCCACCAGATCAGGACCTGGACCAGTCAGGATCCTTTACTGTCCTTGGTTAAAAAAAACTGTGTCCTCCATGGGAGCTGGTCCGGTGTCCCAGCGGAGATGCAGGAGGCGATTAAGCCGTTCCACAGACGCAAAGACGAGTTGTCCCTGCAGGCGGACTGTCTGTTGTGGGGCAATTGCATGGTCTTGTCCAAGAAAGGCAGAGATACATTCATATGTGAACTGCATAGCACTCACCCAGGCATTGTAATGATGAAAGCCATAGCCAGATCCCATGTGTGGTGGCCTGGTATCGACACAGATGTGTGCGCCAGTGCAACACTTGCTCTCAGCTGAGCAATGCACCTAGAGAGGCACCGCTAAGTTTGTGGTCATGGTCCTCCAAACCGTGGTCGAGGATCCACATGGACTATGCAGGCCCAATTCTAGGCAAAATGTTTTTGGTTGTTGTGGACGCTTAGTCAAAGTGGATTGAATGTGCAATAATGTCTGTAAGCACGTCCACGGCCACTGTTGAAAGCGTACGAGCCATGTTTGCCACACATGGCTTGCCTGATGTCCTAGTCAGTGACAATGGGCCGTGCTTCACCAGTTCAAGAAATTCATGATCCGCAACGGGATCAAACACGTCACATCTGCCCCGTTCAAGCCTGCATCCAACAGGCATCCCAGGCAGAACAGGCAGTTCAGACCATCAAGCAAAGCTTGAAACATGTGTCGGGAGGTTTCCTGCAGACCCGGCTGAACTGAGTGCTCAGCTACCGCACCAGACCCCACTCACCAGGGTTCCCCCAGCCGAGCTGCTCATGAAAAGGGCGCTAAAAACAAGGCTCTCTCTTGTCCACCCTGATCTCCATGATCATGTAGAGGGCAAGCGGCATCAACAAAGTGTGTGCCATGACCACGCAAATTTGTCACGCGATATTGAGATCAATGACCCTGTGTTTGTGCTCAATTATGGACATGATCCTAAATGACTCGCTGGCATGGTCACAGCCAAAGAGGGGAGTAGGGTGTTTCAGGTCAAATTGGCCAATGGACAAACATACAGAAAACATTTGGACCAAATCAAATTGCGGTTCAGCAACAGATACGAACAACCCGAAGAAGACACCGCCAACTTTGACCCTCCAACACACACACACACAAATGGCAACTGACATCATGGTTGACCACGAAGCTGAACTCACCATCTCCAGCAGCCTGGCAAGGCCGGTTGCCCAACAGCCCAGTGAAGAACTAACCAACTCACCCACACCCGCATTTGTACCGAGACGATCGATAACGGAGCAAAAAGCGAGGGAGTGATGTTATGTATTTAACCCCTTGTAACCTGTATAACACCTGACCACCAGAGGGCGCACCTGTTGGAGTCCCAAAGGATCCCAGCATCCCTTGGGAGCACAGTATATAAGCAAGCCACCCACAAGGTACCTGCACTCTGGAGTCTTATTAAAGGAGCTAAGGTCACACTTGCTCATTGTACACTGTACTCAGTTTCATCCTTTATTATGAACGTACCAATTACATCTGTTGGCTATGTATTGTATCAGTCTCTGTGACAGTACCTAGCAATGATCTCACGCAATGATCTCATGCCATGTCATCCTGTCACCTTTTACAGAAGAAGCTATCGACGACGAGGTCCGTGCAAAGGCGAACGGGTGGGGGCCACCAGTCCCCAGCGACATCACTGACATGGAGGAGCGGGTGCTTGAACTCGTGGGGAAGCACACCCGGACAGCTATGGAAGCATCTGCAAACCCGGAAGTGATGCCACGTGAGTAAAGCTTACACCATTGCGTGATGTAAAGTCAATAGATGCCATACCCAGTCATATCCGAACAATAATATATGATAGATGATTTCTAAAATTGTCCTCGAAATAATGCTGGCCTAATGAAAATCATTGCAATGCAAATGTGTTGATGGTCATGAAATGTGATGTCTGTGATGATGTTGATAGCAGTGGTGCTTTTGTTGTGCATATGCCGTGTGTAGCACTAGACTCACCTTGTGACCCTAGCACCCCTTTCTCTAATAACCTCATTTGTGTTTTGCAGCTCAGCCAGCAGCGCGGCCCCAGGCAAGACCACAGAGGCCAGAAGGTGGGGGCGTGGGGCCCGACTCTCCAGACGATCCTACATCTGTTGCTGAGGAACTCCGATTCTCACCCGTCAATCCGCTGGGTCTGTTTTCCACGGATGAGAGCGCGGACTTCGAGGAACCTGCATCGTCACGCTCCAGAAGCCATTCCACCCCAAGGCCATCTAGTGGTCCTCCGGTCATTCCCGCCTCCACCCTGGAGGTACCGGCCCCAAGCACCTCGTGGACCAGGCCTGCCGCATCGACCCTGCGGAGCTTCGTGGACGTGGTAGGTCTAGTCCACGAGCGCCACATGAGAGTGGAGAGATGGTACACTTGTCCATGAGGACTGTAGATATTGGTAACCGGTTCATAAAAGCATTGGGGCGCATAGCCCGATAGCTGGCCACCATGACTGAGTACATTCCGCGGATGGCGGAGGCCCTGGATGCGATATCCAGGAACACTGCTGGCACAGGCCACCCAGTGGTCCCAGAGCGCGGCACTGCACCCCTAGGTTGCGCACCACCACTGTGAACGACAGATGTGAGCAAGGAATAACATCCTGCTTCTGCATCAGAGATTGTTGCCCCTTAGGTACCCCCCATTCCTGTACCCGTGCAACCACCGCATCTGCCTTCATCCCCCCAATGAGGCACCACCTGAGGAGCTCCTCGGCCAAGCGAGGAGGGGAAGGGGTAGAGGTGGGGAGAAGAAGGGGAGGGAGAAGGAAAGTGAGGTGCATGTCCATAGGTGATGGCTGCGTTATATCTCCATCTGGGTGTATGCAATTTGTTGTAATGTATGGGGGGAGGGGACCACCCTCCTGCTTTACATTTGTATTCTGTGTTGCTGGACATGTTGAACATTTGATTGATGTCAATGGTGGAAAAAGTGGGGTGTGGGCGGGGCTTGAGTGTTTTTGCCTGTGATACGTATGATTTCAGACTAATGTTGGTATAACATTTTTTTTATTGAACGTAACCTTGTTGCGCATTGTCTCAGATAGCTGGACCTTAACACACTGGTGATTCCTTAACATGAAAGGGTTAAATAAAACTTAACTTCAATCAACGTAAACTTTAACTGGCATCAAGGTGATGGGCACCATTGATGTCTGAGCTGCACACACACACAGCAGTGTGTCAGCGTTATCACTCACAGCAACGTTCTTTCAGGCAAATTGTTCAGATATCAGCTCCTCACGTAAGAGTCTTGCAGCTATGTAGCCACCATGGGCCCTTTCCTGCGGTCTGGGCATGGTTGCACAGCCAGCCTGATTGTCTGGGTTTAAGTCAGCATCCAGCCCCTCATCGTCCTCTTCCTCTCTCTCCTGAGGTGGAGCATCAGTCCCTTCTGGCAATTCTTGGCCCCTCCTGATAGCCAGGTTGTGCAGCATGGAGCACACGACCACGAATTTACCTACTTGCTCAGGGTTGTATTGTAGCTGCCCTCCTGAGTGGTCCAGACATCTGAAGCGCTGCTTAATCACAGTTATTGTTTTGTTGACCACATTGCGTGTGTCTCTGTAGCTCTGGTTGTATCGCTTCTTGGCCTCGGTGTGGGTGTCACGCAGGGGGGCGTCATCAGCCAGGTGGCTAGACCATATCAGTTATCACCAAGCATCCAGCATTGTCCTTGTGGCTGACTCTTAAACATGTCAGAGACAGTGCTCTCAGGCAGGATGTGAGCCTCATCGAAGCTGCCCGGACATTTGACATTCACTGCCATGATGATCTGGTTGTGGTCGACAACTAGTTGGACCTTCGGGGAGTGAAATCTTTATCTGTTACAAAAACGCTCCGGGTCCTGAGAAGGTGGCCGCATGGCGATGTGAGTGCACTGTATAACTCCCTGCACCATGGGGAACTTAGAATGCTCCAGCCGTCTCAGTCTGAGCCTCTGTTGTCATGGGGAAGCTGATAAAAGTCCATCCTTCTCATGTACAGGGCCTCCATGACCTGTCTAATGCAGCGATGGGTTGCATGGTGAGACAGAGGGCAAATCTCGATCGCGGAGACCCGAAAGGCACCAGACGCGTAGAAAGACAGTGCTGCAGTGACCTTGACTTCGACCGACACTGATGTCCTGATGGCAGGCTGCATATGTGGCCTGATAAGCTCACATATTTCATTGATCACCACCTTGTGGAAGCACAGTCTCCGAAGGCAGGTGTGGTCGGATACGTCGAGGTAAGACCTTTTTCCCTGTACCTGCAGGGTGTGTATGGTCTTCTCCTCATTCTTGCACGTCTTAAATTGGGGACATAATGATATGCATCACACATTGAACCATTTGCACTCTGCAGCATCTGCGTATTAATCGATGCAGGCTGAGAAATGGCTGGCCCCATTGCAATGAAAGTATAATAGCGATTGATCAGAAGCAATCATTTCTTCACTAAAATATACTTAGAGTAAACCCCAATAGTCCAGAGTCTGAAAATATGTCTGTTGAGATGGTCACTTCACCTCAGAAGAACTCCAGAGTCAATGCAAACTCTCCCGAAGTTGAAGCAGTCTTTTGAATGAAGCGAACGGCGATTTAAAAAATGGCAGCCACACCACTGGCTTTAGTTCAGAGCAGTTGCACTTTTTCTGGGCGGTTTTTTGGGTGAGCGATATTGTGGGCGATATGTGTGCGAGGTGGTGAAAGTGACGGTGGACGATCTCCTGGGCGTTAGTTTCACCAAATGTGCTCTTTTTGACAAAAGAAAATGGGGTGGCGGTATTATTGAATCTCGCCGTTAATTCCATGTGGAAAGTAACACTGGGTGATATTATGGCCGTTGATTTCGCCCATTCTGATGATTCTGCCCAAAAAAAGTGGGCGGGCGATATTATTTTTTCCCGGCGTTACACACATGGGGAAAGTAACGCTCGGCGATAAGTTTCGAAAAATGCTCGTCAGTTTTCATTTTGTGACTAAATGGGCAATATATGGGCGTTATACTTCATTTCAGCGGTAAAATGAACATTAAATGGGCATTAAGCATGCAAAAAACATGGAAAATCTACCCCATAGAGTATATCATTAGACAGTGTACAACATGTCAATTGGTAAGCAAGAAACTACCACCAGTACCATTCCAGCCATGGAAATGGCCCCCAGTGTGTGGCAAAGGTTACATATACATTTTGCTGAGCAAGAAGTACAACAATTGTTCATTGTGATAGCCATTCAAAGTGGGTAGAGGTGTTTCCGATGCAGAAAATAACAACAAGTAAAACACTAGACAATTTGTGAAGATTGTTTTCTTCATATGGCCTCCCAGAAGAAATTGTGTCTGATAATGGGCCGCAATTTTGTTCAGAAGAATTTGCACAGTTGATGAGCAGAAACGGTGTGAAACATACCAAAGTTCCATCGTACCACCCTGCTTCAAATGTTGTAGCAGAGTGCACAGTACAAATTGTAAAACGTGCCCTCAACAAGCAAATGTTGGATCCAAATCCAAAGAACCGGCAGTTGTCGTCGGACCACAAATTGGAAAATTTTTGTATTCTTTTTAGTAATACTCCTCATACAGCTACTGGTTGAACACCAGCATAGCTGTTTCTCACTCGACAGCCACAAACCAGGTTCTCATTGTTAAAGCTGAACTTGACACAGTCTGTAGAAGAGAAACAATTAAGACAGAAAGAGAATCATGATAGATGTAGAGTAAGAGAGAGAAGTGTAAAATTGAATCAGAAGGTGAGAGTGAAGAACCATCAACATTAGTGGTTAAAGTGGTTACCAGGAAGAATAGTGAAGATATGTGGCCCTTGCACATATTTGTTCAAAATGTTTGCTCATGGAAAGGTCAGGTTTGTTCACATTGATCATATTTTGCCTACAGATGTGGAAGGAGTTGAAAATTGGAATGATTCGATTATTTCTGATGAGTCAGATAGTCTTGTTACAAGTACAGTACCCGTAGCAAATCCTTCATCAAATGTACTAGAAACAAATCCAAGATAATGTCGTAATTTAAGTCTGAGTCCAAATCAGGCAGACAAACAGTCTGAAGTTGTAGAGAGACAAAATGTAGATCAAGATTTTCCCTTGGAGAAAAACTCTCCTCAGGCTCAGCCTAGAATGAGTGTAAGTTCAACACCAAGTTTGGAAATTTCTGTTCAAGAGCGAAGGTATCCTCTTCGAAACAGAAAAACAGTGGTTAAGTTTGATTTGTAAATATGGCAAAATAAGTCCATATCTTTTGTTGTGTACAACCATGCAAGTTATGTATGATGATTATTTCTCATTAAGGAGGGAGAAGTGTAATATCGAGCTCTCCCTAGTGGACTACTGCTCCACCTAGTCGACTACTGTGGTAATGCAACTGCTGCTGTATATACAATAAAGTCAAATGATATATTGGAGCCATCTTGTGTGTGCGCTGTGTTTGTGATGTCATAAGAATATATTACACCACCAAAAGTGACAGGTCTGAAAAGAAGATGTAAATAATGCTGGAATATGAAGAAAATATTGGTGGCCTTACTGCCTGCTGACGCTGACTGCCGGCGAATTTTGTTGCCGTTTTCCTCTCCTTGCCATTTTCCATTTGGGCTGAAGCGGGCGGGACGGGAGTACCACCAGGACCCACCCACTGACATTCTCGTGTGGCCAAGTAGCGTAAGTGGCCTCCCCACCCGCTGAGCTGCCAGATTGGTGCAGGTGGGAGTCAGCGAGAGTCGGCGCCAGCAGCGAGGAGGACCGCTGCTTGGAGGCTGTTCTCACCCTGAGTGTAGGTATGAAAAATGAAAAAAAAAGGTTAGTGACCATATTAAAAACAGTTTTTTACAGCGACTTACCTGGATGGGGTCCCCTGAAGGTGTTCCATTTTTTTTTGTTTGCCATGGTTTTTATTTGCAGGTCTTCCACTTGTTGTGTATCTGTAAAGCATGCACTCCCATGTTCCGCCACCAGGGAGCGCATCCCCTGAAGTCCCAAGGGATCCCAGCATCCCTTGGAAGCACTGTAGATAAGCCAGCCCCTAAGGCCTGTTCCTCACTCTGGAGTGTCTTAATAAAGACTGAGGTCACTGTTACTTTAACCTCCTTGTGTGGAGTCTCATCTGTGTTAGGAACACAATAACTGGCGACGAGTATACGAATCCAATGCAAAGATGCAGCAAACTGTGGGCATCCTGGAGAAGTTCTCGGAGGCTGAGGATTGGGAAGCCTATGTCGAACGGCTAGACCAGTACTTTGTAGCCAATGAGCTGGACGGAGAAGGAAGCGCTGCAAAAAGGAGAGCGATTCTCCTCACGATTTGCGGAGCACCGACCTACAGCCTCATGAAGAATCTTCTGGCTCCAGTGAAACCCACAGATAAGTCATATGAGGTGCTGTGTACACTGGCTCGGGAGCATCTTAACCCGAGGGAGAGCGTGCTGATGGCGAGGTATCGGTTCTACGCGTGCCAGCGATCTGAAGGTCAGGAAGTGGTGAGCTAAGGCAACTTGCAGGACAATGTGAGTTTGATGGCTAGCTGGAGCAGATGCTCAGAGACATTTTTGTACTGGGCATTGGCCACGAGACCATCCTACGAAAACTTTTGACTGTAGAGACACCGACCCTCAGTGATGCCATTGCAATAGCACAGGCATTTATGTCCACCAGTGATAACACCAAACAAATCTCTCAGCACACAAGTGCTAGCAATGTTCATAAATTAACTGGAACTGTGTTTGCGAGCAGAAATGTACCGGGCAGAAACCACGAGTCTACAACTGCCAGCAGGCCTCAGGTGACCCAGATGACTCAGAGTCCGCAACAAAGGATGGAATGCAAGGCAATTCACACCTTGTTGGCATTGTGGAGGCTTCCATTCAGCCTATTCATGCCGCTTCAAAGGGTATGTTTGCAAGAGCTTTGGAACAATGGGGCACCTCCAACAAGCTTGCAGATGAGCTGCAAGCTCTGCAAAACCTGCTAACCACCATGTGGCAGAGGAAGATCGGTCCATTGTGGATAAAAGCAATTTCGAGCCTCAGAGAGAGGAGGCAGCTGCTGAAGTACATGGGGTGCACACATTTTTGACGAAATGTCCACCTATAATGCTAAATGTAAAATTGAATGGCTTACCCGTAGCCATGGAACTGGACACTGGCGCTAGCCAGTCCATCATGAGTAAAAAGATGTTTGAGAGACTATGGTGCAACAAGGTACTCAGACCAGCCCTGAGCCCTATCCACACAAAACTGAGAACGTATACCAAAGAGCTCATCACTGTCCTGGGCAGCATCATGGTCAAGGTCACCTACTGCCACTCTGGATTGGCCCAGGCGATGGCCCCACACTGCTTGGAAGGAGCTGGCTGGGCAAAATCCGCTGGAACTGGAATGACATCTGAGTGCTATCACATGTCGATGAGGCCTCATTTACCCAGGTTCTGAACAAATTTCCGTCCCTTTTTGAGCCAGGCATTGGAAACTTTTCCGGGGCGAAGGTACGGATCGACTTGGTCCCAGAGGCACGACCCATTCACCACTAGGCGTGAGCGGTACCTCACATGATGAGGGAGAGAGTGGAAATCGAGCTGGACAGGATGCAACGCGAGGGCATCATCTCCCCAGTGGAATTCAGTAAGTGGGCCAGCCCGATTGTTCCAGTACTCAAAAGTGATGGCGCGGTCAGGATTTGCAGAGATTATAAAGTAACTATTAATTGTTTCTCGCTACAGGACCAATATCCGCTACCCAAGGCAGACGACCTATTTGCGACGCTGGCAGGAGGCAAGACATTCACCAAGCTCGACCTGACTTCGGCCTACATGATGCAGGAGCTGGAGGAGTCTTCAAAGGGCCTCACCTGCATTAACACGCACAAGGGATTGTTCATCTACAACAGATGCCTGTTTGGAATTCGGTCGGCTGCAACGATCTTCCAGAGAAACATGGAGAGACTACTCAAGTCGGTACCACGCACGGTAGTTTTTCAGGATGACATATTGGTCACGGGTCGGGATACCGTCGAGCACCTACAAAACCTGGAGGAGGTCCTCCAGCGACTGGATCGCGTAGGGCTGCGGCTGAAGAGGTCGAAATGCGTCTTCATTGCAACAGAAGTGGAGATTTTGGGGAGAAAGATCGCGGCGGACGGCATTCGGCCCACAGATGCCAAGACAGAAGCTATCAGGAACGCGCCCAGGCCACAGAACGTCAAGGAGCTGCGGTCGTTCCTGGGACTCCTCAACTATTTTGGTAACTTCCTACCGGGGTTAAGCACCCTCTTAGAGCCCCTACATGTGTTATTGCGTAAAGGTGAAAACTGGGTATGGGGAAAAAAGCAAGTAATTGCTTTTGAGAAAGCCAGAAACATTTTATGCTCCAACAAGCTGCTTGTATTGTATAACCCGTGAAAAAGACTTGTGCTAGCATGTGATGCATCGTCGTACGGAGTCAGGTGTGTATTGCAACAAGCTAACATTGCAGGAAAGTTGCAACCTGTCGCCTATGCCTCCAGGAGCTTGTCTAAGGCGGCGAGGGCCTACAGCATGATTGAGAAAGAGGCGTTAGCGTGTGTGTTCGGGGTAGAGAAAATGCATCAGTACCTGTTGGCCTCAAGTTTGAGCTGGAAACCGATCATAAGCCCCTCATATCCCTGTTCGCTGAAAACAAGGAGATAAATACTAATGCCTCAGCCCGCATACAAAGGTGGGCACTCGCGCTATCAGCATATAACTATACCATCCACCACAGGCCAGGCACCGAGAACTATGCGGATGCTCTCAGTCGGCTACCATTGCCCACCACGGGGGTGGAAATGGTGCAGCCTGCAAACTTGTTGATGGTGGCGCAGCCTGCAGACTTGTTGATGGTCATGGAAGCGTTTGAAAATGATAAATCACCTGTCCCGGCCCGGCAGATTAGGAATTGGACCAGCCAAGATCCTCTGCTGTCCCTAGTAAAAAAACTGTGTACTGCATGGGAGCTGGGCCAGCATCCCCATTGAAATGCAAGAGCTAATCAAGCCATTCCAGACTGCCTGTTGTGGGGCACCCGTGTAGTGCTACTCAAAAAGGGCAGGGAGACGTTCATCTCAGATCTCCACAGCACAAACCCGGGTATAGTAATGATGAAAGCGATAGCCAGATTCCATGTGTGGTGGCCCGGTATCGACTCTGACTTAGAGTCCTGTGTACGGCAATGCAGCGTGTGTGCTCAGTTGAGCAACCCGCCCAGAGAGGCACCACTAAGTTTGTGGTCCTGGCCCTCCAGACCATGGTCGAGGATCCATGTCGACTATGCGGGCCCGTTTCTCGGTAAAATGTTCCTGGTGGTGGTGGATGCTTTTTCAAAATGGATTGAATGTGAAATAATGTCGGGAAGCACCACCACCGCCACCATTGAAAGCCTGAGGGCCATGTTTGCCACCCACGGCCTGCCTGACATACTGGTCAATGACAACAGGCCATGTTTCACCAGTGCCAAATTTAAAGAATTCATGACCCACAATGGGATCAAACACGTCACCTCGGCCCCGTTAAAACCAGCCTCCAATGGGCAGGCAGAGCGGGTAGTACAAACAATCAAACAGAGCCTCAAACGAGTCACAGAAGGCTCATTCCAAACCCGCACGTCCCGACTACTGCTCAGCTACCGCACGAGACCCCACTCACAGGGGTGCCCCCGGCTGAGCTACTCATGAAAAGGACACTTAAAACCAGACTCTCGCTGGTTCACCCCAACCTGCATGGTCAGGTAGAGAGCAGGCGGCAGCAACAAAATGTAAATGATGGTCGCGCCACTGTGTCACAGGAAATTGATCTGAATGACTCTGTGCATGTGCTAAACTATGGACATGGTCCCAAGTGGATCGCGGGCACGGTGATAGCTAAAGAAGGAAATAGGGTGTTTGTAGTCAAACTAGACAATGGACAAATTTGCAGAAAGCACCTGGACCAAACGAGGCTGCGGTTCATAGACTGCCCTGAACAACCCACAGCAGACACCACCTTTTTCGAGCCCACAACACACACTCAAAGAATCAACAACACCACCCTGGACCAGGAAATCAAACCCATCACGCCCAACAGCCCAGCAAGGCCAGGCTCATCCAGCAGCCCTGCAGGGCCAACAACATGCCAGCCCAACGAGGGCACAGCCAACACAGCAGAACAGACATTTATACTGAGGCGGTCCACCAGGGAAAGAAAGGCTCCTGACCGTCTCACCTTGTAAATAGTTTTCACTTTTACTTTGCGGGGGAGTGATGTTGTGTATCTGTAAAGCATGCACTCCCATGTTCCGCCACCAGGGAGCGCATCCCCTGAAGTCCCAAGGGATCCCAGCATCCCTTGGGAGCAATGTATATAAGCTGGCCCCGAAGGCCTGTTCCTCACTCTGGAGTGTCTTAATAAAGACTGAGGTCACTGTTACTTTAACCTCCCTGTGTGCAGTCTCATCTGTGTTAGGAACACAATACCACCCTCCCTAGGCTCGACTCCATCCTCAGCAGTACTTGGGCAGCAAGATCTTTTGCCGCCGAGACTGAGAGCTCCCGCCTGCTGCCGCCCAGATTGATGGCGTAAGCCATTGTTTGGCCGTTGGATGGTACTGCCACCACTTTTAGAGGAATCTTTCAGGCAAAGTACTGCCCGGTCTCCCGGCGGCCATCGGCAGTCCTTTGGGCGGCACTTGGGTGGGCCTTGGCCTTCGTCAATTTCGGCCCCAATGCATTAATGAAATATAAACTTGAGGCACTAGAACATAGAACCGATGTACTAATTAGCTAAAGAATCAATACTAAAGAGTTGGGAACAGCAGGTTCTTGGGGTGATGGATTGTAACCGGTTGGCAATAAAATATGCTGCATAAAAAGGTATCTAGTACACATTGAGCTGAGAATGGTAATCATCCTCATTAGCTAAACTGTCAATAAAGTGTATAGCTACTTATTAGTTTTAGCTTATATGGACGTGTTGAACTCTTATTTTTGGTGTAGTGTTCACATACAGCCAGGGTGATAGAGTTTAAAAGGAGTGACTTTTTTTCAGCTCCAGTAAGCACACAAGATAGAATATAATCAGCCCTGATTAGCAGATATTCATGGCTTCCAGGTAGGGAATGTATTACCTGTTCTTTTAGTCTATTGAAGCTTGGTTTGAGGACTTTACTTTCGGGTCTGTTTCACTGTTAAACCTATGACTTGCAATAAAAACTATAAAAAAGGACTAAGTTGTGGAATGTCTTCTTTGAGAGTTCAGAACCAAATTACAAGTATTGAATGAATTTAACAGAGCCCACCTCCAATGATACAAGGAGGTAGACAAGAAAATTGGGCGGAGTCACTGGCGCACTTCCGGCAGTAACCGCACCCCAGAGGAAATGCTAGGCCATTACCTTTAGAATAAGACATAAAAGCAAGGTTCTGGCAGACACTGAATATTCCACTGCATTAATTTGTAAAGCGAAAGGATTAATCACAGAGCCTGACCAATATTCCTTCCAAAAATTAATACCCGACATAGTTATGGGAAGTGTGCACTGGATGAGTCGTGGGTTTTCAGCTCCAATATTTTCGGTTAAATAAATGGCTTGGACCAGATGAAACCAAATCTGAATGCACCAAGTTAATGCACAAAATGGAAAATTCAGGTGGATGAAGGCGCCAATTATAATGACCAAGTAAGTAAAGTAGTTTTCTTGTTTAACGGTTGACATTGTTAATGATTCCCTCTCCTCAGGTACTGTCCCCCTCTCCCTCAAATCTGACGTCACCACCCCTCTCCTCAAAAACCAACCGTCGACCCCTTCATCCTTGCAAATTACCACCCCATCTCCAACCTCCCTTTCCTCTCCAAAGTCCTTGAACATGTTGTCGCCCTCCAAATCCATGCCTATCTTTCCCGCAATTCCATGTTTGAAACCTTCAGTACCGAAACAGCTCTCATCAAAGTCACAAATGACATCCTTTGTGACTGTGCCAAAGGCAAACTATCCCTCCTTGTCCTTCTTGACTTGTCTGCAGCCTTTGACATGGTTGACCAAAATATCCTTCTCCAACGCCTCTCCATCGTCGTTGAGCTGGGTGGGACTACACTCACCTGCTTCCATTTTTATCTATCTAATTGTAGCCAGAGAATCACCTTCAACAGTTTCTCTTCCCACTCCCGCATCATTATCTCTGATGTCCCCCAAGGATCTATCCTTGGCCCCCTTCTATTTCTCATCTACATTTTGCCCCTTGGCAACATCATCCAAAAACACATTGTCAGTTTCCAAATGTACACTGATGAAACCAGCTCTACCTCACAACCACTTCTCTTGGCCCCTCCACGGTCTCTAAATTGTCAGACTGTTTGTCCGACATCCAGTTCTGGATGAGCAGAAATTTTCTCCAATTGAATATTGGGAAGACCGAAGCCATTCTTTTCAGTTCCCGCCACAAACTCCGTTCCCTAGCCACCTACTCCATTCCTCTCCCCCACTTCTGTCTGAGGCTGAACCAGACTGTTCGCAACCGTGGTGTTATATTTGACCCTGAAATTAGCTTTTGATCACATATCCGCAGCATAACGAAGACCACCTATTTCAACCTCAATAACATCGCCCGTCTCTGCCCTTGTCTCAGCTCATCCGCTGCTGAAGCCCTCATCCATGCCTTTGTTACCTCCAGACTTGACTATTCCACACACTTCTGGTTGGCCTCTCACATTCTACAGTATGTAAACTAGAGGTGATCCAAAACTCAGCTGCCCGTGTCCTAACTTGCACCAAGTCCCGCCCACCCATCACTCTAGTGCTTGCTGACCTATATTGGCTCCCAATTAAGCAATGCCTCGATTTCAAAATTCTTATCCTTGTTTTCAAATCCCTCCATAGCCTCACCCCTACTCATCTCTGTAATCTCCTCCAGCCCCACAACCCCCCTGAGATGTACGCGCTTCTCTAATTCTATCCCCTTGAGCACCCCTGATTATAATCACTCAACCATTGGTGCCGTCTGTTGCCTTAGCCCTAAGCTCTGGAATTCCATGCCTAAACCTCTCTGCCTCTCTATCTCTCTTTCCTCCTTCAAGATGCTCCTCAAATACTACCTCTTTGACCAAGCTTTTGGTCACCTACCCTATGTACCTGCCTTATGTAGCTCGGTGTCAAATATTTTGTCTCGTAATACTCCTGTGGAGCACCTTGGGACATTTCACTACATTAAAGGTGCTATATGAATACACGTTGTTGTTTATAAATGGAGGCTCTGACAATGCACTCGCTGGTGCAATGTGAGACTGTTATCAGTCACATCTGCTACTACTACATTATTATTTTTATCTTTTCACAAAAACCTGATTGATTTTATAAAAACAGTGTCAATGTTTCAGTGGAGGAAAGGCTCTCCTTCACTGCCTTAAGAAACAGGCCAGCCTAAAATCTGTCCAATGAACCGATATTTCCTTTTAATTCTGCTGCAATGATCTGTTGTTTTCACTCATGCAAAGACCATGTAATTTTCATCAAAATAAACCTTTATGCTAACTAACACTTATGGGTCAGGATCAGAATTATTACAGTGTGTGAAACACTTTAAGCCCCTAGGAGCTTACCTGAATGTAGGTTAGCAAGCCACAGCGTATTAAAGAGCTAGTGCGTTGATATAGACATTGTGTAGTTTTTGAGATATACAGGCTCTGGGGTTAACAGAAGCTGGTGGTTGGCCCAAAATTTATGGCTGGAGGTGTCTCGCGGGCGGATGCCTCCAACTGCAAAAATTTCTAGGAAAGTACCTGGTGGTCCCAGAGGGTCGGAAATTTGCGGCCCTGGGCTTCCACTCGAGGCCTTCATAGACACACACATATCCCAGGAGCGTAAGGATTTAGTATGCATCACTGGGATCATGTGGGCCGGCCCAACCTATCAGAGAAGGGGATCTCCATTCATACTTATGTGAGTTCCATATATATGGAACCACCATAAGTATGAATGGGAATACCCCAAAAAACACAGAAACACTGAAAACAACTAAAAAAAAATCACATATTTCAAATGAATAAAAATGGAATTTAATTAATTATTTACAACAAAAATGTAATTTTTTGAAAATTAAATTGACATATATTAAAGCGTCTAAAAATAAACTTACCTTATTTAACAGGATCTTAAATGTTTAAATTATTATTTTTAATATATTTTTCTGTACTTTAAAAGTCTTATGTTGATAAAAGCTGGCTTTGTGCCTGCTTTTATCAGTCGTAATCATTCACTGGGCAGATAGCCCAACTCTCTGCCCGCAGAGGCCCTTTACTTTTGGATGTGGTGGATCTGTCAATAGGATTCTTGACAGATCGCAAGTCCCGTGTTTCGGCGCGTGCGCTTTGCATGCCTAAACCTGGAACTTGCGGGGCCTCTACGGGTGCGTGCACAACTTGTATGCACCTATTGTCTTCGGCTCATGTCACAAACTCCATTCCTTTCCACTGATTCGATTATAAAGGATTACATAGGATTACATAGGATATACAGTACAGAAACAGGCCATTCTGCCCATCCACTCCACTTTTTATTCCATTCGAGCCTCCTCCTGTCTTTCCTTACCTAACTCTATCAACGTAACCCTCTATTTCCTTCTCCCTCAAATGTTTTTCTAGCCTCCCCTGAAATGCATCAAAACTATTCGCTTCAACCACTCCCTGTGGTCGCACGTTCCACATTCTCATCACTCTCTGGGTAAAGACATTCCTTCTGAATTCCCTATTTGATTTCTTGGTGGAAACTCTCTCTGTATCTACTCTATCATAACCTTTCATAATTTTAAAGACCTCTATTAGATCAGCCTTCTCTTTTCAAGAGAAAAGTGGTCCAGCCTGTTCATCGTTTCCTGATAGATATATGCTCGCATTTCTGGTATCATGCTTGTAAATCTTTTTTGCACCCTCTCCAGTGCCTTTTTATAATATGGCAACCAGAATTATACACAGTATGCCAACTGTGGTCTAACCAAGATTTGATACAAATTTTGCACAACTTCTCTACTTTTCAATTCAATTCCTCTAGAAATAAACCCTAGTGCTTGGTTTGCTTTTTTATGGCCTTGTTAACCTGTGTCGCTACTTTCAACAACAACAACAACAATAACTTGTATTGATACAGCGCCTTTAATGTAGTGAAACATCCCCAGGCGCTTCACAGAAGTATTATGCGATAAAAATTTGACACCGAGCCAAGTAAGTAGAAATTAGCGCAAGTGACCAAAAGCTTGGTCAAAGAGGTATGTTTTAAGGAGCGTCTTGAAGGAGGAAAGAGAGGTAGAGAGAGGTTATGGAAGGGAGTTCCAGAGCTTGGGGCCATAGGCAACAGAAGGCATGGCCACCGATGGTTGAGCGATTACAATCAGGGACGCTCAGGAGGGCAGAATTTGCGGAGCGTAGACATCTCGGGAGGGTGTGGGGCTGGAGGAGATTACAGAGATAGGGAGCGGCGATGCCATGGAGGGATTTGAAAATAAGAATGAGAATTTTAAAATCGAGTGATTTCAGTGCTTTCTGTATTTGTACTCTGAGATTCCTTTGCTCTTCTGCCCCATTTAGATTTGTATTTTCCAAGTAATATGTGATCTCCCTATTTTTCTTACCAAAATATAATACCTCACATTGATCTGTTGAATTTAATTTGCCAATTATATATCCATTTTTCAAGTTGATTAATGTCTTCTGGTAATTTGTTGCAGTCCTCCTCAGGACTAGCCCCCTCCCCCCACCCCCCCGTACCCCGCGCCCCCAAAATTTATAGTCATCTGTAAGCTTAGAAATTGTATTTTTGATTCCAAAGTCGAAATTATTAATATAACTTGTGAACAACTGTGGTCCCAGCAGTAATCCTTGTGGAACACCACTTCTCATCTTCTGCCACTCTGAATAGATACCCTTTACCTTTACTCTCAAAAAAGTGTGTTTAAAAAAGGGTGTTTGTTCAAAAAAAGATGAAAGGATAAACCCAGCAACTACAGTCCAGTAATGTTGTGTATGAATAAAGAGTCTAACCAGATACTGTGAGCTCAAAGCAAAGTGTGACCTTAGTCTTTTATTACAGGTCTCCAGAGTGCCTCGCCAGCCTGTGAGGCCTCCTTAAGTACAGGTGCTCCCAAGGGATTGTGGGATCCCTTGGGACTCCAGGGGATGAGCCCTCTAATGGTTACACAAGGTTTTTGCAGGTTTACATATATAACAACACCCCCCCCCCCCAAGTCAACAGTGTAACTATTTACAATGTGAGTCGATCTGGGGCCTTTCTTTCCCTGGTTGATCGTCTCGGTGCAAATGTTGGTTTTAGTGAATCATTTCTTGGGCCCTCGCTAGGCTGCTGTGCAGCTGGCCTTGCTGGGCTGCCTGGTGTGGTGAGTTCTGATGGGCTGCTGCAGGTGATGGGTTCTGCTTCGTGGTCAACCGCTGTATCGGTTGCCACTGGTATGTGTGTTGGGGGTCAAAAAAGGTAGGGTCTAATGTGGGTTGCTCTGGATAGTCTGTGAATCTGAGTTTGGTTTGGTCCAAGTATTTCCTATAGATGAGTCCATTTGAAAGTTTGACCCGAAACACCCTACTCCCCTCTTTGGCCACAACAGTGCTGGGAAGCCACTTGGGACCTTGTCCATAGTTCAACACAAATACAGGATCATTGATTTCAATTTCGCGTGACACATTTGCGCTATCATGATATGTACTTTGTTGAAGCCGCCTGCTCGCTACCTGTTCGTGTAGATCAGGGTGGACTAACAAGAGCCTTGTCTTACGTGCCCTTTTCATGAGCAGTTCAGCAGGAGGAATCCCAGTGAGCGAGTGGGGTCTCGCGCGGTAACTAAGCAGGACTCGGGATAGGCGAGTCTGCAGTGAGCCTTCAGTTACTCCCTTCAAGCTCTCTCTGCCTGACCATTAGATGCTGGTCTGAACAGGGCAAATATAACATGTTTGATCCCATTATGGGTCATGAACTCTTTGAACTCGGCACTGGTGAAACACGGCCCGTTGTCGCTCACAAGGACACCAGGCAGGCCGTGCATGGCAAACATGGCCCGCAGGCTTTCGGTGGTGGCAGCGGACGTGCTTGCCGACATTATCTCACATTCAATCCATTTGGAGTACGCATCTACAACCCTAGGAATATTTTATCCAAGAACGGGCCTGCATAGTCGACCTGGACCCTAGACCACGGTTTGGAGGGCCAAACCATAAACTTAGTGGCGCCTCCCTGGGTGCATTGCTTAACTGTGAACATGTGTTACATTTGTGCATGCAGGACTCTAAGTCGGCAGCGATACCAGGCCACCACACGTGGGATCTGGCTATCACTTCATCATTACAATGCGTGGGTGAGTACTGTGGAGATCACTAATGAAAGTAATCGGGTAGTGGTACCTTTTTGGGTACCACTACCCGATTGCCCCACAGAAGGCAGTCTGCTTGTATGGACATTTCATCTTTGCGCCGCTGGTACGGCTTTATCTCTTCCTGCATTTCTAATAGGACACTGGACCAGCTCCCATGAAGCACACAGTTTTTTTACTAAGGATGATAGGGGGACCTGGCTCATCCAGGTTTTAATCTGTCAGGCGGTAACGGGTGATTGCTCACTCTCGAATGCTTCCATTACCATGACTAAATCTGCGGGTTGTGCTATTTCCACCCCCGTGGTGGGCAATGGCAGCTTACTGAGAGCATCGGCACAGTTTTCTGTGCCTGGCCTGTGGCGATGGCGTAGTTGTATGCGGACAACATGAGCGCCCATCTTTGGATGTGGGCCGATGCATTCGTATTTATCCCCTTACTTTCAGAAAAGAGGGATAGCAGTGGCTAATGGTCAGTTTCCAATTCAAATTTTAGCCCAAACAGATATTGATGCATTTTCTTTACCCCATAAACACACGCTAACGCTTCTTTTTCAATCATGCTGTAGGCCCTCTCAGCATTAGACAGACTTCTGGATACATAAGACACCGGTTGCAATTTCCCAGATTCATTAGCTTGTTGCAATATACACCCGACACCGTATGATGACGCATCACATGCTAGTACCAAATGCTTACATGGATCATACAACACAAGCAATTTGTTTGAGCATAACAGTTTTCTAGCTTTTACAAAGGCATTTTCTTGGCTTTTGTCCCATACCCATTCGTCTCCTTTACACAGTAAGGTGTGCAGTGGTTCCAACAGTGTGCTGAGACCCGGTAAAAAATTACCAAAGTAGTTCAGGAGTCCTAGAAACGACCGCAGCTCCATCACGTTCTGTGGCCTCGGTGCGTTCTCGATTGCCTCCGTCTTCAAATCAGTGGGCCTGATGCCGTCCACCGCGATTCTTCTCCCCAGGAACTCCACTTCAGGTGCTAAGAAACACACTTCGAGCATTTTAACCTGAGCTCCACGCAGTTGAGCCGACTAAGAACCTCCTCCAGGTTCTGCAGATGTTGTCCTGGAAGACCACGGTGCGCGGGACCAACTTCAGTAGACTTTCCATGTTTCTCTGGAATATCGCTGCTGCTGATCGAATCCCAAATGAGCATCCATTGTCAAGAAGATGCCTTTGTGCATGTTGATGCAGGTGAGGCCCTTCGATGATTCCTCCAGCTCCTGCGTCATGTAGGCCGAGGCCAAGTCCAGCTTTGTGAATGTCTTTCCTCCCGCCAGCGTCGCAAAAAGGTCGTCTGCCTTTGGTAGTGGGTATTGATCCTGCAGGGAGCAACGATTGATAGTTACTTTGTAATCACCACAGATTTTGATGGTGCCATCTCCCTTAAGGACTGGAACAATTGGACTGGCCCACTCGTTGAATTCAATTGGCGAAATGATGCCCTCTCGTTGCAGCCAGTCCAGCTTGATCTCCACCCTCTCTCTCATCATGTATGGTACTGCTCTCGCCTTGTGATGGATGGGTCGCGCCCCCAGAATTAGGTGGATCTGCACTTTTGCTCCTTGGAACTTCCCGATGCCTGGTTCGAACAGCGAGGGGAACTTGTTTAAGACCTGGTCACACGAAGTGTCATTGACGGACGAGAGTGCGTAGACGTCATCCCAGTTCCAGCGTATCTTCCCCAGCCAGCTCCTGCCAAGCAGCGTGGGGCTATCGCCCGGTACCACCCAGAATGGTAACTTGTGCACCGCTCCATCGTAGGAGACCTTTGCGGCAGCACTGCCGATTAAGGGAATCAGTTCCTTTGTGTAAGTTCTCAGTTTAGTGCGAATGGGAGTCAGGACTGGCCTTGAGTCCTTGCTGCACCACAATTTATCGAAAGTCTTTTTGCTCATAATGGATTGGCTCACATCCGTGCCAAGCTCCATTGACACCGGGAATCCATTTAATCCAACCTTCAGCATTATCGGGGGACATTTTGTGGTAAATGTGTGCACCCCATATACCTCTGCCTCCTTGGTCTGAGGCTCTGGTTCATCGTGATCAGCCATGGATCTGTCCTCCTCTGCAACATGGTGGTTTGCAGTATTAGCAGGATTTGCAGCTCGCCTGCACATATTTTGGAGATGTCCCATTGATCCACAGCCCTTGCAAAGGTATCCTTTGAAGCGGCATGAATGGAAACGATGATCACCCCCACAGCACCAACAAGGGGTTAATGGCTTAGCATTCATCACCCTTGATGGTGGACTCTGAGACATCTGCAGACGTGCAGCTGTAGGCATGTGAGGCCTGCCCTATACATTGCGATTCGAAACCAACATTATTTTGTTCACAGTACTGGTAGCAGCACTCGTGTGCTGAGAAATTTGCTTGGTATTGTCACTGGTGGCAATGAACGCCTGGGCTATCGCTACGGCTTTACTCAAGGTTGGGGTCTCAACAGTCAAACGTTTGCGAAGTATCACTTCATGGCCAATGTCAAGTACAAAGAAGTCCCTGAGCATGTGCTCCAAATGTCCTTCAAATTTGCAATGTCCTGGAAGTCGTCTTAGCTCGGCGGCATAGCTCGCCACTTCCTGGCCTTCAGACCTTTTGTACGTATCGAACCGGTACCTCACCATCAGAATGCTTTCCTTCGGGTTCAGATGCTTCCGGACCAGTGTGTACAAATCATCGTATGATTTCTCTGTGGGTTTCGCTGGAGTAAGCAGATTTTTCATGAGGCCGTACATTGGTGCCCCACAAACGGTGAGGAGCATCGCCTTTTGTTTGGCAACGTTCGCTTCTCCTTCCAGCTCGTTGGCCACGAAATATTGGTTGAGTCGCTCCACGAAGGTTTCCCAATCATCTTCCTCCAAAAATTTCTTCAGGATGCCCACTGTTCTCTGCATCGTTGGGTTCGTCATCTGTATCTCATCGCCAGTTGTTGTGTGTGAATAAAGAGTCTGACCAGATATTGTGAGCTCAAAGCAAAGTGTGACCTTAGTTGTTTATTGCAGGTCTCCAGAGTGCCTCTCCAGCCTGTGAGGCCTCCTTAAGTACAGGTGCTCCCAAGGAATTGTGGGATCCCTTGGAACTTCAGGAGATGAGCCCTCTGGTGGTTACACAAGGTATTTACAGGTTTACATATATAACAAGTAAGTTTAACCTTGGTAGTGGGAAAGCTTTTAGAAAAGATAATCGGGAACAAAATTAACAGTCACTTGGAAAAGTGTGGATTAATTAAGGCAAGCCAACACAGATTATCAAATGCAAATCGTGTTTAACGAGCTTGTGTTTTTTGATGAGGGCAATGTGGTAGATGTGGTGTAAGTGGATTTCCAAAAGGCGTTTGACAAAGTGACACATAATAAGCTTGCCAGCAAAGTTGAAGCCCATGGAAGAAAAGGGACAGTGGCAGCATGGATACAAAATTGGCTAAGTGATGGGAAACAGAGAGTAGTGTTGAACAGTTGTTTTTCGGACTGGAGGAATATATACAGTGGTGTTCCCCAGGGGTCGGTACTAGGACCACTGTTTTTCTTGATGTATATTAATGACTTGGACTTGGGTATACAATGCACAATTTCAAAATTTGCTGATGACACAAAACTTGAAAGTATAGTGAACAGTGAGGAGGATAGTGATAGACTTCAAGAGGACATAGAAAGGATGGTGGAATGGGCGGACCCGTGGCAGATGAAATTTAACACAGAAAAGTGTGAAATGATACATTTTGGTAGGAAGAATGAGGAGAGGCAATATAAACTAAAGGGTACAATTCTAAAGGGAGTGCAGGAACAGAGAGACCTGGGGGTATATGTGCACAAATCGTTGAAGGTGGCAAGGCAGGTTGGGAAAGCGGTTACAAAAGCATACGGGATCCTGGGCTTCATAAATAGAGGTATAGAGTACAAAAGCAAGGAAGTTATGATGTACCTCTATAAAACACTGGTTCGGTCTCAACTGGAGTATTGTGTCCAATTCTGGGCACCGCACTTTAGGAACAATGTGAAGACCTTAGAGAGGGTGCAGAAAAGATTAACAAGAATGGTTCCAGGGATGAGGGACTTCAGTTACGTGGATAGACTGGAGAAGCTGGGCGTTCTCCTTAGAGGAGAGAAGGTTGAGAAGAGATTTGATAGGTGTTCAAAATCATGAGGCCTCCAGACAGAGTAGATAGAGAGAAACTGTTCCCATTGGCAGAAGGGTCAAGAACCAGAGGACACAGATTTACGGTAATTGGCAGAAGAACCAAAGGCAACATGAGGAAGAACTTTTTTATGCAGCGAGTGGCTATGATCTGGAATGTACTGCCTGAAAGGGTGGTTCAGGCAGATTCAATTGTACCTTGGGAGCACAGATATTTAAGGAGTCCTCACAGCTTGGAGAGGCACTCTGGAGACCTGCAATAAAAGACTACGCTCACACTTTACTTTGAGTTCACAGTATTCAGTCTGAATCTTTCTCCATACATAACAACTGGTGACGAGATACAGATAGCGAACCCAAAGATGCAGAGAACAGTGGGCATCCTGGAGAAATTCTTGGAGGGAGATGATTGGGAAACTTTTGTGGAGCGACTCGACCAATACTTCATAGCCAACGAGCTAGATGGAGACGGGAATGCTGCCAAACGAAGGGTGATCCTCCTCACCGTTTGTGGGGCACCAACTTATGGCCTCATGAAGAATCTGCTTACTCCAGCGAAACCCACAGAGAAATTGTACGATGATTTGTGCACACAGGTCAGAGCATTTGAACCCGAAGGAAAGCGTTCTGATGGCGAGGTACCGGTTCTACACCTACAAAAGGTCTGAAGACCAGGAAGTGGCGAGTTATGTCGCCGAGCTAAGAAGCCTTGCAGGACATTGCGAATTTGAAGCACATTTGGAGCACATGCTCAGAGACTTTTTTGTACTTGGCACTGGCCACGAAACCATACTTCGCAAACTATTGACTGTCGAGACCCCAACCTTGAGTAAGGCCATAGTGATAGCCCAGGAGTTCATTGCCACCAGTGACAGTACTAAGCAAATTTCTCAGCACACAAGTGCTGCTACAAGTACTGTGAACAAAGTGATGTTGTTTTCAAATCGCAACGTACAGGGCAGGTCACACATGCCTGCAGCTACACGTCCACAGATGTCTCAGAGTCCACCATCAAGGGTGATGAATGCAAGGCCATTAACACTTTGTTGGCGCTGCGGGGGTGATCATCATTTCCATTCATGCCGATTCAAAGGGTACATCTGCAAGGGCTGTGGAACAATAGGACACCTCCAATGTATGTGCAGGCGAGCTGCAAATCCTGTTAAACTTGCAAACCACCATGTTGCAGAGGAGGACCGATCCACGGAGGATCACGACGAACCAGAGCCTCAGACCGAGGAGGCAGGGATATATGGGGTGCACACATTCATCACGAATTGCCCTCCAATAATGCTGAATGTTGAACTAAATGTACTCCCGATGTCAATGGAGCTGGACACGTGTGCAAGCCAGTCCATCATGGGCAAAAAGACTTTTGAGAAACTGTGGTGCAGCAAGGCCTCAAGGCTAGTCTTAACTCCAATTCGCACGAAACTAAGAACTTACACAAAGGAACAGATTCCCGTAATCGGCAAGGCTACTGTAAAGGTCTCCAATGATGGAGCGGTGCACAAGCTACCACTCTGGGTGGTACCGGGCGATGGTCCCACGCTGCTTGGCAGGAGCTGGCTGGGAAAGATACGCTGGAACTGGGACAATGTCCGAGCACTCTCGCCCGCTGACGACACTTCATGTGTCCAGGTCTTAAACAAGTTCCCTTCGCTGTTTGAACCAGGCATCGGGAAATTCCAAGGAGCAAAAGTGCAGCTTCACCTAATTCCGGGAGCGCGACCTATCCATCACAAGGTGAGAGCAGTACAGTACGTGATTTGAGACAGGTTAGAGATTGAGCTTGACCGGCTGCAAAGAGAGGGCATCATCTCACGATCGAGTTCAACGAGTGGGCCAGTCTGATTGTCTCACTCCTCAAGGGAGACGGCACCGTCAAAATCTGTGGCTATTACAAAGTAACTATCAATCATTTCTCCATGCAGGACCAATACCCACTACCAAAGGCCGACGACCTATTTGCAATGCTGGCAGGAGGAAAGACGTTTACGAAGCTGGATTTGACTTCAGCCTACATGACGCAGGAACTGGAGAAATCATCGAAGGGCCTCACTTGCATCAACGCGCACAAAGTTCTTTACATTCTTAACAGATGCCCGTTTGGAATTTGATCAGCCGTGGCGATATTCCAGAGAAACATGGAAAGCTTACTGAAGTCGGTTCAGTGCACCCTGGTCTTCCAGGACGACATTGTGGTTACAGGTCGGGACACAGTTGAGCATCTGCAGAACCTGGAGGAGGTTCTTAGTCGACTCAAGTAGACTGGAAACACAAACTAAACGGTGGCACAATTGAGGAACAGTGGAGGACTTTTAAGGAGATCTTTCATAGTGCTCAACAAAAATATATTCCAGTGAAAATGAAGGGCGGTAAGAGAAGTGATAACCAACCGTGGATAACCAAGGAAATAAAGGAGAGTATCAAGTTAAAAAACAATACGTATAAAGTGGCCAATGTTAGTGGGAAAATAGAAGATTGGGAAAATTTTAAACGACAGCAAAGAATGACTAAGAAAGCAATAAAGAAAGGAAAGATAGATTACGAAGGTAAATTTGCGCAAAACATAAAAACGGATAGTAAAAGCTTTTACAGATACATAAAACGGAAAAGAGTGATGAAAGTAAATGTTGGTCCCTTAGAAGATGAGAAGGGGGATTTAATAATGGGAAATGTGGAAATGGCTGAGACCTGAAACAATTATTTTGCTTCGGTCTTCACAGTGGAAAACACAAACACCATGCCAAAAATTGCTGGTCACAGGAATGTGGGAAGGGAGGACCTTGAGACAATTACTATCACTAGGTGGGTAGTGCTGGACAGGCTAATGGGACTCAAGGTAGACAAGTCCCCTGGTCCCGATGAAATGCATCCCAGGGTATTAAAAGAGATGGCGGAAGTTATAGCAGATGCATTCGTTATAATCTACCAAAATTCTCTGGACTCTGGGGAGGTACCAGCGGATTGGAAAGCAGCTAATGTAACGCCTCTGTTTAAAAAAGGGGGCAGACAAAAGGCAGGTAACTATAGGCTGGTTAGTTTAACATCTGTAGTGGGGAAAATGCTTGAAACTATCATTAAGGAAGAAATAGCGGGACATCTCGATAGGAATAGTGCAATCAAGCAGACGCAGCATGGATTCATGAAGGGGAAATCATGTTTAACAAATTTACTGGAATTCTTTGAGGATATAACGAGCATGGTGGATAGAGGTGTACCGATGGATGTGGTATATTTAGATTTTCAAAAGGCATTCGATAAGGTGCCACACAAAAGGTTACTGCAGAAGATAAAGGTACGCGGAGTCGGAGGAAATGTATTAGCATGGATAGAGAATTGGCTGGCGAACAGAAAGCAGAGAGTCGGGATAAATGGGTCCTTTTCGGGTTGGAAATCGGTGGTTAGTGGTGTGCCACAGGGATCAGTGCTGGGACCACAACTGTTTACAATATACATAGATGACCTGGAAGAGGGGACAGAGTGTAGTGTAACAAAATTTGCAGATGACACTAAGATTAGTGGGAAAGCGGGTTGTGTAGAGGACACAGAAAGGCTGCAAAGAGATTTGGATAGGTTAAGCGAATGGGCTAAGGTTTGGCAGATGGAATACAATGTTGGAAAGTGTGAGGTCATCCACCTTGGGAAAAAAAGCAGTAAAAGGGAATATTATTTGAATGGGGAGAAATTACAACATGCTGCGGTGCAGAGGGACCTGGGGGACCTTGTGCATGAATCCCAAAAAGTTAGTTTGCAGGTGCAGCAGGTAATCAGGAAGGTGAATGGAATGTTGGCCTTCATTGCGAGAGGGATGGAGTACAAAAGCAGGGAGGTCCTGCTGCAACTGTATAGGGTATTGGTGAGGACGCACCTGGAGTACTGCATGCAGTTTTGGTCACCTTACTTAAGGAAGGATATACTAGCTTTGGAGGGGGTACAGAGATGATTCATGAGGCTGATTCCAGAGATGAGAGGGTTACCTTATGATGATAGATTGAGTAGACTGGGTCTTTACTCATTGGAGTTCAGAAGGATGAGGGGTGATCTTATAGAAACATTTAAAATAATGAAAGGGATAGACAAGATAGAGGCAGAGAGGTTGTTTCCACTGGTAGGGGAGACTAGAACTAGGGGGCAAGCCTCAAAATACGGGGGGGGCCAATTTAAAACCGAGTTGAGAAGGAATTTCTTCTCCCAGAGGGTTGTGAATCTGTGGAATTCTCTGCCCAAGGAAGCAGTTGAGGCTAGCTCATTGAATGTATTCAAGTCACAGATAGATTTTTAACCAATAAGGGAATTAAGGGTTACGGGGAGAGGGCGGGTAAGTGGAGCTGAGTCCACGGCCAGATCAGCCATGATCTTATTGAATGGCGGAGCAGGCTCGAGGGGCTAGATGGCCTACTCCTGTTCCTAATTCTTATGTTCTTATGTTCTTATGTTCTTATTGTCCCCAGTCAAAAACTGTGTGCTTCACGGGAGCTGGTCCAGTGTCCCAGTGGAAATGCAGGAAGAGATAAAGCCGTTTCAGCGGCGCAAAGATGAAATGCCTATACAGGCAGACTGCCTTCTGTGGGTCAATGGAGTAGTGGTTCCCAAGAAGGGCAGAGACACCTTCATTAGTGACCTCCACATTACCCACCCAGGCATCGTAATGATGAAAGCGATAGCCAGATCCCACGTGTGGTGACCCGGTATCGATGTGGACTTAGAGTCCTGCATGCACAGATGTAATACATGTTTGCAGTTAAGCAATGCACCCAGGGAGGCGCCGCTAAGTTTATGGTCTTGGCCCTCCAAACCGTGGTCTAGGGTACATGTCGACTATGCCGGCCTGCTCTTGGGTAAAATGTTCCTGGTTTTTGTAGATGCGTACTCCAAATGGATTGAATGTGATATAATGTCGGCTAGCACGTCCGCTGCCACTACTGAAAGCCTGCGGTCCATGTTTGGCACACACGGCCTAACCGATGTCCTGGTGAGCGACAACGGGCCATGTTTTACCAGTGCTGAATTCAAAGAATTCATGACCCACAACGGGATCAAACATGTCACATCTGCCCCTTTTAAGCCAGCATCCAATGGTCAGGCAGAGAGAGCAGTGCAGACCATCAAGCAAGGCTAGAAGAGGGTAACTGAAGGCTCACTGCAGACGCGCCTATCCCGAGTCCTGCTTAGCTACCACATGAGACCCCACTCGCTCACTGGGATCCCACCTGCTGAACTGCTCATGAAAAGAGCACTTAAGACAAGGCTCTCGTTAGTTCACCCAGATCTAAATGAACAGGTGGAGAGCAGGCAGCTTCAACAAAGTACATACCATGATAGCGCAAATGTGTCACGCGAGATTGAAATCAATGATCCTGTATTTGTATTGAATTATGGACAAGGTCCCAAGTGGCTTCCCGGCACTGTCATGGCCAAAGAGGGGAGCAGGGTGTTTCGGGTCAAACTTTCAAATGGAATCATTCACCGGAAAAACTTGGACCAAATCAAACTCAGGTTCACGGACTATCCTGAGCAACCCACCTTGGACCTTCTTTGACCCCCCAACATACACACCAGTGGCAACCAGCGCTGCGGTTGGCCACGAAGCAGAATCTATCATCCACAGCAGCCCAGCAGGACCCACCACACCATGCAGCCCAGCGAGGGCCCAACAGTTGATTCACCAATACCAGCCTTCACACCGAGATGATCAAGCAGGGCAAGAAGGGCTCCAGATCGACTCACCTTGTAAATAGTTACACTGTTGACTTTGGGTGGGGGGGGGCGGGTGGGTGGGGAGTGTTTTTATATATGTAAACTTGTATTTACTCTGTACAGCCATCAGAGGGCTCATTCCCTGGAGGCCCAAGGGATCCCATAATCCATTGGGAGCACAGGTATTTAAGGAGGCCTCACAGGTTGGAGAGACACTCTGGAGACCTGCAATAAAAGACTACGGTCACACTTTGAGCTCACAGTGTTCAGTCTGACTCTTTCTCCATACATAACAGAAGGACCAAGAAATTGATAAAGAAAGGGAAAGTAGAATATGAGAGTAAACTAGCGAGAGACATAAAAACAGACTGTAAAAGCATCTATAGGTATGTAAAAAAGAAAACATTAGCTAAAGTAAATGTGTGTCTTTTACAGGCTGAAAGGGAAGAAATTATAATGGGGAATAAGAAAATGCAGAGAAAATAAACAAATACTTTGGGGGCAAAATTGCCCTGTGCCCCGATTGGGGGCGGTAACCTTCTGGGGCTAGGACTACCTGCGCCTGATGTAGAAATTGCATCCCCGCCTCTGAATTTGGCTGACCGCCCCTCAAAGGAAGTGGAGCACAATCTTGCGCACTCTACTTCCTTTGGATGCGGTTCCCGGGGCGCTACTGGGGTGGTGAGTCAAGTGCTACGCAGATGCTACATGTAGCCCTGACGTGCTTAAATGCCCCTCCCCTTTGCTTAGAGGGGACGGCCGCTGTGCACTCTGCAAGGCCTCTGATGGTCTCCACTTGGCCACCAGGGCAGCGTTGGACTGGGCCTGAAGTCCGGCACCTAAAACGGAGTGCTGGGATGCACAATGGTGGCACAGACCACGCTAGGCTGTAAGAACACCTGCCGGGAAGGCCGCCGTTGAGACCAAATATCGTGATAGAGGCGCCACATGGCAGGTGTCAGAGGCGCTGTGTTATCTCTTGGCCCCCCCCCCCCACCAAAGATCCAACTGAATTTCTCTGGAGGCATGGACGCCGCTTACTGCTGATGGTAGGACTTTGCCGCCCATTAGCCATCCCTCTCTGTCGGCAACGGGTGGCGTTAGAAGTGGAATTTTGACCCCCAAGAGTTTAACGAGAATGAGGAACTGAAAGAAATTAGTATTAATAAAAAAATAGTAATGGTGAAATTAATGGAACTGAAAACCAATAAATCCCCATGCACCTGATGGCCTACATCCTCAGGTTTTGAATAGATAAGGGGGAACCAGTAGATGTAGTGTACTTGGATTTTCAGAAGGCATTCGATAATGTGCCACGAGAAAGGTTATTAAACAAAATTAGATCTCATGGGATGGGGGGGTAATATACTAGCATGGATTGAGTATTGGTGAACGGACAGAAAACAAAGAGTAGGAATAAACGGGTCATTTTCGAGTTGGCAGGTTGTAACTACTGGGGTACCGCAAGGATCCGTGCTTGAGCCTCAGCTATTCACAATCTATATCAATGATTTGAATGATATCCAAATTTACTGATGACACAAAGCTAGGTGGGAATGTAACTTGGAGGAGGATGCAAAGAGGTTTCAAGGGGATATGGACAGGCTTAAGTGAGTGGGAAAGAACATGGCAAATAGAATATAATGTGGAGAAATGTGAAGTTATCCACTTTGGTAGGAAAAATAGAAAAGCAGAGTATTTTTAAATGTTGAGAGATTGGGAAATGTTGGTGTTCAGAGGGACCTGGGTGTCCTTGTACACGAATCACTGAACGTTATCATGCAGGTACAGAAAGCAGTTAGAAAAGCAAATCATATGTTGGCCTTTATTACAAGAGGATTTCAGTATAAGAGTAAATACGTCTTACTGCAATTATATAGGGCCCTGGTGAGACCACACCTAGAGTATTGTGTGTCAGTCGTTGAATATATTCAAGGCAGAGATCGATAGATTTTTGGATATTAAAGGAATCAAGGGAAATTGTGATACTGCAGGAAATTGGAGTTGAGGTTGAAGATCAGCCATGATCTTATTGAATGGCGGAGCAGACTTGAGGGGCCAAGAGGCCTACTCCTGCTCCTATTTCTTATGTTCTTATGTGAGTGCTCCTCAGTCCCCCCTCTGCCAATCGTGGCCGCTCTCTCCCGATTTCCACGATCGACGACCTCCCCCACCAGCCCCGATCAAAGCCTGCCTCTGGTTTGCCCGCCCAGCAGCCAGCCAGCCTGTCAACCTGAAAAAATGATGTGAGGTCCCGTCATTACATTCGACAGGACCTCCTCCTGTCCACGGCCTTGCTGGGTTTGCCTGGCACTATCGCCCTGCGCCGCACCCTCCCTATAAATACCGGGGCGCTTCCTCCATGAGTGAAACCAGATAATTGATGAGGACGTTTCAGGCGCATATACTTGTCCATGTGCTACTTTCCATAAAGCTTCCCCAAAGTGCTTAACACTCCTATGAACACTTACTCTAAATTAGGGGTAAATTAGTGGTAATCACCATTTAGGCACAGGTTTAAAAAGCCACTTTTATCTTTTGAACTGCACACAATAAACTGTATATGTACAGCAACGTGCCAAGGCTTCTTTGGCAAACCCATGACCGCCACCCTCTAGAAGGACAAAAGCAGCAAGTGCATGGGAACACCATGACTTGGAGTGGAACCTACAAGTTCCCCTTCAAGTCATACACCACCCTGACTTGGACATATTCCTTCAGCGTCACTGGGTCAAAATCCTGGAACTCCCTTATTAACAGCATTCTGGGATCACCCTTGCCACACAGAGTGCAGCAGTTCAAGAAGGCCCACCACCACCTTCTCAAGGGCAACTAGGGATGGGCAATAAATGCTGGTCTTGTAAGCAATGCCCAGATCCCAAAGAATGATTTAAAAAAACTACCATTAGTGCCTGACAATGTCATTTGTGAATGGTAGTGAGGAGAAAGAAATCATTGCTCTCATGGCATTGTGACAACAACATAGGTAATAAGGGCACTCACTATTGCAATTGGAAATTGGAATCCTTCCCCAGATCCGGGAAGTCCACAATTAACATGCTAAGCAGCACAACTCACCATAAAACGTGTGAGTGACTCCAGACCCTCCTGACCACACCATGGACATACACCATACCCAATCAAATGGTCATTCCACCAGTTGCTGGTACGGAACTTCAACTATATTTGTTTGCCTCTCTGCAATCCAATCATGGTATGTACAAGCATGTCTTCTTATAGTCACCTTCACAGTTACTGTTGTCCAAAGTCTGAAGAGTTTCCTAATCAATATAACAAACATCTCCCTTCAGCATGGTAGAAGGACCCACACAAGGCAGCTTGCAATGTGCCAGCCACTTGGAAATTCTAGGGGGATGAAATTGGATTGGGCCTGAAAATGGGAGCGGGGAGCATGAAGTGCGATCGGCCTGCACGCATTCAAAATAGTGCAGGCAGCACACCAATATCGGGTGTAATCTACTGGCCAATAACATTTTGTTAGGCTCTCTGCAATTCTTAAAGGAGAGGTACTTTGTTGCCGAATTGAATGCAGCCATGTCGCAACAGGAAAGAGGAATGGCAAGGTGCTTCTCTGCTGCAGCACTGAAGGTTTTAGTCCTGGGTGAACAGAAGAAGATAGGTCCTCTACCTGCAGAGGGGGCCATGAGGCCTTCCAACAGAACACCAGCAGGTGGTGGGAGGGGATAGCACAAGCCATCAGTGTAATGTGTGTTGCCCCCAGGACCTGGATCCAGCGCCGCAAGAAGTTTAATGATCTCATACGAGTGGACAAGGTGAGTGAATGCATTTTCAAAAGTCATATCACACCAACTGCACCACTAGCCTCACAGACTGCTCAAAGCACCATACCCCCATCACTCACTTACCCCAATCTCTAGCAATCAAGACTCATACCTTACAATCATAACTTTACCTCACCTGTACACACTTACCAGTGCTGTAAGCCTCACACCCACATCTCACACCTTGCACACAATGGCAGCTATTCAAACATGACAGGCATATCACTCAAAAACATTGCACCACAGTCACTGATACATTTCCCTTTCTCTTGCAGGCCAAGGTGGCTCACAACCGTGGTGAGCAGCAGCAGACAGGCAGGGGTGAAGCACATCCTCAAAACCTTACTGCATTGGAGGACACAGTGCTGGAGTTCGTTGGAGAGCCTGTCATTGAGGCTGTGGCAAACAGTGAGGTTGAAAGCATTGCTGATGACGGTATGCTCATATCTAATAGTTCTTATTTCCCACTTACCCCTCATCGCATAATCGCTTCTCACTTACAAGCTGCTGATGGTGTAGCATGCACTCTGCCCCCACCATAACCCGACCCTTGTACCTTTCTCTTTTCAGATACCCAAAAATTGCTAGCCACCCATCGTGTCCGATTCATGTAGAGAAGGTGAATGATGAAGAAGAGGCACGTCACTTGATCTGATACTCCCAGGCACCAGTTCAGAAAATGTCACTGCGTAAACTTTAGAGGGTAGTATAGAGGCAGGATCTGCACGTGGTGAGTCACCAGGCACGAGTGGTCTGCAGCCAGGCCAGGGGGAAAGGATAGCTCGGATGCCTGCTCCCCGGAGGGCAAGTTTGCACACGAGTTCTGCTGCACACAACTCAGATGATAAGAACATAAGAACATAAGAAATTGGAACAGGAGTAGGCCATATGACCACTCGAGCCTGCTCCGCCATTCAATAAGATCATGGCTGATCTGATCATGGACTCAGCTCCACCTCCCTGTCTGCTCCCCATAACCCCTTATCCCCTTATCGTTTCAGAACTGTCTATTTCTGTCTTAAATTTATTCAATGTCCCAGCTTCCACAGCTCTCTGAGGCAGCGAATTCCACAGATTTACAACCCTCTGAGAGAAGAAATTTCTCTTCATCTCAGTTTTAAATGGGCGGCCCCTTATTCTAAGATCATGCCCTCTAGTTCTAGTCTCCCCCACCAGTGGAAACATCCTCTCTGCATCCACCTTGTCAAGCCCCCTCATAATCTTATATATTTCGATAAGATCACCTCTCATTCTTCTGAATTCCAATGAGTAGAGGCCCAACCGACTCAACCTTTCCTCATAAGTCAACCCCCTCATCTCCGGAATCAACCTAGTGAACCTTCTCTGAACTGCCTCCAAAGCAAGTATATCCTTTCGTAAATATGGAAACCAAAACTGCTCGCAGTATTCCAGGTGTGGCCTCACCAATACCCTGTATAGCTGTAGCAAGACTTCCCTGCTTTTATACTCCATCCCCTTTGCAATAAAGGCCAATATTCCATTGGCCTTCCTGATCACTTGCTGTAGCTGCATACTATCCTTTAGTGTTTCATGCACAAGTACCCCCAGGTCCAGCTGTACTGCACTTTGCAATCTTTCTCCATTTTAAATAATAACTTGCTCTTTGATTTTTTTCTGCCAAAGTGCATGACCTCACACTTTCCAACATTATACTCCATCTGCCAAATTTTTGCCCACTCACTTAGTCTGTCTGTGTCCTTTTGCAGATTTTTTGTGTCCTCCTCACACATTGCTTTTCCTCTCATCTTTGTATCATCAGCAAACTTGGCTACGTTACACTCAGTCCCTTCTTCCAAGTCGTTAATATAGATTGTAAATAATGACTTTGATGGGACAGCCTTAAGAAGAAGGGTGCTAGACATGCACACAGAAAGGCTTGGAGCAATGGCAGGCCTGCTAAAGAGCCTCTTCAGTGTCAAGGAGCATGAGTCTGGCTCCAACATTCAACAGGGCTTTGCGCGAAGTTTGGAGCCCATGATTTCCAGGATGGAAGTGACAGGAAACTCCAGTAGACCACTTTTAGACCCAACCGTGATGCAAGGTCTGATGGGTGATGTCACAGCTTCCATTGCAACAGAAGCGGAAGCGACCCAATGTCTGAGTGCAGCACTGGAAGCTCAGACTGCTGGCATCGCAGCTGGGTTTACAAGTGTCGAAAGGAGCTTGCAGAGTGTCACAGAAGCCCAGCAATCTGTGCTGCAACAGATGGTTAGGAATGCTGATGTGCTGCCCTGTCAATGGCAGTGGCTCCTTGGAGCAAGAATCTGCTGTCCTCTCTCAGGATGACAGCATTCGTCCTCCCACCCTTGCCACTCTGCCAGTGCCATTACTGCTGCCTGTCAGCCAGCCAGCCCACCTGCAGTGCCCCCACTGAAAATCAGTAGCCTTCCACCAGCCATGCTGCAGCCACTGGGGTAGCACTGGAATAGGCAAAGGAACACATTTGACAGACACTAAGGGAATGCACAAGGGTGATTAGTTAATGTTGTGTAGCTTTGGATTGATTCATTTATAAATTTTGTTTGGAATGTTTGTTTTGTGGTGGCTCTCATTTCAGCTTTGTGCTCAAGAGGACGCTGTGATGTTCTATGATGGGGTTGGTTAAGGTGGGAATGTATTGAGCAATGGGCATCTGTGGTTTCATTTAGGGGAACCCAAGTCTGATGAGGTGCTCACGGACAGCCCATCTAAAACGCCGATCTACTGCCTGCGTCCTCCTTTTCTCCTTCTCCTCCCTTCCTCCTCCTCTTCCTCCACCTCTTCCTCTTCCTCCTCCTCCTCCTGAGGTGGTCGCAGAACCTGGAAAGGGCTGCGCCCTCATGATGGCCAAGTTGTGGAGGATGCAGCAGACCACCACGAAACGGGGCACCCGCTCCAGTGAGTACTGGAGACCTCCTCCCGAGTAGGCAAGGCAGTGGAACCATTGCTTTAGCACCCCGATGGTCTGCTCGATGACATTCCTGGTGGCAGAATGGCTCTCATTATATGAGTGCTGGACATGAGTGGTGGGGTCGCAGAGGGGAGTCATCAGCCAGGTGTAAAGTGGATAGCCCTTGTCACCGAACAATCACCCGGACTGGCGCAGGTTGAAGGCATCATGACTGTCACCAGGCTAGCAGGCATTGACCATCAGTATGCGCTGGGTGTGGTCGCACATCAACTGCACATTAAGTGACTGGTAGCCTTTGCAGTTGCTGTACCTCTCAGAATTGATATGTGGCGCCCGCAAAGACACGTGTATGCAATCAATGGCGCCCTGCACCATGGGGAAGCCCGATATCCTGGCAAAGCCATATGCACACTCTGCCTGCTTCTCTCTGAGAGAAGACAATTAAGTCCCTTCTCCTGAAGTACACAGCCTCTGTGACCTTCGGATGCAGCGATGTACACCGTACTGAGAAATGTTAGCTATGTCTCCTGCTCCAGACTGGAAGGATCCAGTAGCCAAAGAATTGAGGGCCACAGTGACCTTGAGGTCCACTGGCAGAGCCGTCATCGCCCTGCTCTGAGGCTGCAGGTCTGGTTGCAGGAGGTGACAGAGTTCTGTGACCACCTCCTTGGTGAAGCGGAGCCTCAAAACACACTGCTCCTCGCTTAAGTGCAGGTAGGAGAAGTGCTCTCAGCAGACCCTAGGTAGGTAATGTAATATATTCTTACGACATCACTAACAAACACACTGCACACAATTCTTTCTGGTAACCATTTAACCATTTATGGTGATGGTTCTTCACTCTCACCTTTTGATTCAACTTCACACTTCTCTCTCTTACTTTACGTCTATCATGATTCTCTTTCTGTCTTAATTGTTTCTCTTCTACCGACTGCCAAGTTTGGCTTTAACAACGAGAACCTGGTTCATGGCTGTCGTTTGAGAAACAATTCTGCTGGTGTTCTGCCATAGTTGTATGAGGAGTATTACGATAATTCGATAATCAGAAAATTTGCTCATTTGTGGTCCAACGACAACTGCCATTTCCTTGGATTTGGATCCAACATTTGCCTGATGAGGGCACGTTTTAGAATTTGTACTGTGCACTTTGCTGCACCATTTAAGGCAGGGTTGTACGATGGAACTTTGGTATGTTTCACACCGTTTCTGCTCATGAACTGTGCAAATTCTTCTGAACAAAATTGCAGCCCATTGTCAGACACAATTTCTTCTAGGAGGCCATATGAAGAAAACAATCTTCGCAAATTGTCTAGTATTTTATTGTTGTTATTTTCTGCATTGGAAACACATCTACTCACTTCGAATGACTATCAGTCACAATGAACAATTGTTGTTCTTCTAGTTCAGCAAAATCTATATGTAACCTTTGCCTCACCCTGGGAGGCCATTTCCATGGCTGTAATGGTACCGATGGTGGTTTCTTGCTTACCGATTGACATGATGTACACTGACTAACGATATACAGTGTGGGGCCGAAATTCAGCCTCCTGATAAGGTCTCTGGCCGTCAGAAAGTGGCGGCCACAGGGCGGTGTCGAATGGCCGCTGACTTGCGGCAGACTGGCCAACGCTTGTAAAATTGTCTTCAGGGTTTTTTCAGGCGGTGACCATATCCGCCCACTATCCCACTTTCACTCTGCTGCTGCCGAAGCCTCCCAAGTGCGGCCTCAGCAATTATGCCCCTGAGTTCGCACCACCAATGCCCCGCCCCGGAAGCGAAATTCAGCTGGAAAAGTCTTCCAACCACTGGCTGGCGCCCCCGACAGCTTTTTCTGTCGGTGCATGGTGTATAAAATGGCGGTGCGGCCACCATTAAAGGGGAGGACGCACTGCCGCAGCTGCCATCTTATTTATTTGTGTCGGCCGATTACCAGGTCGGCCCAACAATTATGCCCCTGGTGGCCCAGTGGACCTAACTAAAATAAATGCAGAGGTCGGAGTAGCTCTCCCCTTTAACTGAAGGGGAGAGATGTGGTGACACACCAGCGCAATGATATCATCGGCCCGGTGCTGATGACTGACAGTGGTGGAAACTCAGTTCCCGCCCCACTTCCACTCCCATTATGACTGACTTCCGGCCCGCTTGAAAAAAAATGACGAAGAGCTGAATTTCACAGGATGGGCAGTCGCATCTATTGCGGTGCCAAAACACAAAAACGGTAGGTGCGCCCGTTTCCGGCGGAGGTGAATTTTGGCCCCTATATCTTTAACTAAACCTGGCCATCGAAAGTAACTGCGTGCAAATCTCTTGGTCCAGCATGTTCCCAGGTGCTGGTCATGAAGATCTCCTAACAATTTGGACCTGAATTTATTTGGAATAACTACTCTTGCACCCCACATGATACAATCTTTATCCACTGATAATTCATTCCTACGAACGAAGTATGGGTGGATATCTTCCTCTGATACCTGGTTTGGCCAGCCATTTGCTATGTAATCATACATCTTTGACATAACTGGGTCATGTTTGGTTGCTCTACCAATCTCTTCAGCTGTGACTGGTAGCTCATCAATGTATGAGAAACAGAACACTTCTTCCCTATTGGATGTAACTTGTGATAGGGATGGCAACCTGGACATAGCATCAGCATTACCATCTGACTTAGATACAACAACAATGGGTGTAGTCCAATTACTTAGATCTACCTTAGAGATAATGTTCTCAGTTTCTAGTCTTTTGAGTTCTTGCTCAACTTTCTCCTTGAGTGCGTATGGTACGGAACGTGGCTTGCAGTAAACTTGTCTTGTGTCCTTCTGTACTCTGACACTCGCTTTGAGATTGGACTGTCTGTTTCATAGAACACCTTTGAATACTTCTTGATGATGTCAACTTTCAATGCAAATCTCACTTCAGCATGAAAAATCTCATTCTAATCCAGCTTCAATGATCCCAACCAATTTCTACCTATCAAGGAAGACTTGTCTCCTACCACTACTAAGAAAGGCAGGCTCTGAAACTGAACCTTGTATTTCACTGGTATGATGATATGTCCTACAACAGGACTTTGCTCTCCTGAGTAACCTTGCAGCTCTATCTTCGATTTCTCCAGTTGAAAATCCCACAAATTGTCGAGATATAGCGATTCTGGTACTATGCTCACGGATGCACCACTGTCGATTTCCATGGGTATCTTGGTTCCTGCAATGTCTATTTAGATGATGATACTTCACAAATCGCTGTTAGATACCCTCATGCTCCTGATGACGTATGTCTCCAGAACCTCCTTGTTCTGTTGCTTCTCTTCAATGCTATGTAGTCTTTGGCGATTTCTACTTATAGCACTGAAAGTTGGTTTACTGTTCCGTCGGCATGCCTTTGCAAGATGCCCAGTTTTCTTGCAGAAGAAACACTCTGTCTTCACATATGGACAGCTTTGAGCAATGTGTTGTCCCAGGCACCGATTGCATGACTTCAATTTACTGTTACCTTGGCCAGTTACTGAGGCTTTGGGGCCCAACTGCCTTTTAACTTTTAACCTGCAGGCGATTTACCTCGGTTGTCTGATGACTGCAAATGGTGTGAAATTCTCAGGTGTATTGGTTGGCCATATCCTGACATAACTGTCTGACAGACTAAATCAAAAGTTAAGTTAGGGCCTGTTTCAGTCAAGAAAATAACCCGTTGTCTTTCTAAAACCACCCAGTTATGATTTTCATCATCGGGGACTTCGACGATACTATTTGCAGTGAAAAACATTTCTAGTTACTCCACTTTCACTCCGAAAGTCTCTTGGTCACGATGGAACTCACCCAAGCGCCCTATTATTCCCATAAACGTGGTCATCTGGACTCTGGCAATGTTGATAGTTCAGCCAAGTGTGCTTGAAATTTACCTTCATTTTTTTTAGCTGTTCTGCAAAGTAAAGAACTACTCAAAGTCTCTCTGTTGATTGGCAAGAACATCCACCAACAACATTTTCAGCTAGGGAATCCAGAAATCCTATCCTCGAGCAGTAGTCCACTAGGGGGAGCTCTATTACATGTAAGACCACCTGCTGAGTGCCCTCCTGCCCCTCCTTCTCCTCCCTCTGCGAGCAACTTGTCCTCTTCTTTGCTGTCTCTGCTCCATCTCCCTGACATGCTCCAGCATGAGTGGGTCTGCCAGTAGAGTCCCCATGACTGTGAGCAAGTGATGTGAGCAGAACCCATGAAATGTCTCCGGTAGCAGCCTGGAAGGAACCAGAGGCAAAGAAATTGACAAACTCAGCCTGCAGAAGCACTATTTTTCCGAAAAGTCAAGGAAACTGAGCCTCTGTCTACATACTCTGTTATGTGGATAGTGCCTCCTGTGACCTAGGCCTCTCTCCTGTGCACCTCTCTCCTGTGCATCTCCCTCCTGTGCACCTCTCTGCTGTGCCCCTCTCCTGTGCACATCTGTTCTGTTCATCTCCCTCTTGTGCACATCTGTTGATCATAACACAGAAAATCATCACTTCTGATGTGCTATCAAAAACATACAAGGCACTTCTGATCCTGCTGCTGTCTTTTGCTGAGGTTTGAAAGCCTCCAAAGTTCTCTTGTACCTGTATGGTGACAAGAACTCTCTGCTAAACATTTGCCAGAAAAAACTGACAAAACAGCTGGAAGAACTGAGCAGTTAAGTTCAGGTTATCTGAAGTTAATTAATTCATAGGTGGTCCTTCGAATGAGGATGACTTGCTTTCACAAGAGTTCAGATGTTTCAATGAAGGACCCGATGTTCCAGTCCTGAACTCCAATTGAGGGGGTAGAAGATGCCTGTGCGTGAATTTTTTTAATGTGTGGTGACCGTTGCACATCAGCCACTACACGGGCTCGACAGAGCTCGGCCTTTGTCCAGTGGCAAGGGTTGAACCAGGATGACTGGAGACCTGCTCTGCTGCACGGACCTAGTTCGCAGTGTGGGCTGGCCCGTGCTGCCCCTGGGCTCTCGGCTCTTCTGGGCCCCGTACCCTAATTCGCCGCACCTTCGCCCATGATGTTCCAGGGCCCAACGCTCCAGCTCTAAATAGAGCCCCGACCTGTGGAGGTGTTCTCACACAGGTCGTGGCGGGCCACGATGTACCAATATTTATAGTATTTGAATGCATGTACACGGTTAGAGTTGGTGTATGATGGATTCCGCCTTGCGCCACTTCTAAACTCGTGCAATGTAACTCTGGACTTGACTCCACAGAGAAGCAGAGCAAAGCTCTCCCCCCAAAAGGAGTCGCACTCCAGTGTCAGGTGGGACCCTGAATCTGAACTAACACTTTCCCTGTAATGAAACTGGTTTGCACCAACCCCACAGTTAAGAAAGAACTTGCATTTCTATAGCGCCTTTCATGACCTTAGGACATCCCAAAGCGTTTTACAGCCATTGAAGTACTGTTGAAGTGTAGTCACTGTCGTAATGTAGGAAACTCGGCAACCAATTAGCGTACAGCAAGCTCCCATAAACAGCAATGTGATAATGATCAGATAATCTGTTTTTGTTATGTTGATTGAGGGATAAATATTGGCCAGGACACCAGGGATAACTCCCCTGCTCTTCTTCAAAATAGTACCATTGGGATTTTTTATATCCACCTGAGAGGACAGATGTTTAACGTCTCACCCAAGTTGTATATAAATGCACTTTTAGAGTTCTTATACTTTTGTAAGTTCAGAAAGAGGCACGACCTTGCAGCACATCTGTACAAAAAAAATCATTCTCAAAATCTGAAGTTAATATCCCCATATGAAATGCACCTGCAATTCACCTCCATTTTACTGGTCAGTTTCCCAAGCCTCAGGAAGCTCGTGCTGAAGGCATTAAATTCAAAGTAAAGTTAAATTCGTGTGAAAAGGCAATCATTTGCATCCAATTATCACCTTAAATGATGCCTTCTTTGCCCACCTGCTTGCGCTAATTATTGCGGCAACTTTTGTGAACAGGTTGCTCGCACACAGCCAAACATGCCTCAGTGAAACTTGAAAGTTAGAGCGCAGTTGGGGTTGCAGTTGCGATTATTTTTTTTACTGAATTTAACTACCCACCTACTCCAAACCCACCCGTTTCTGCCTGTTAAAACCTTCCTCCCCCCCCCCCCACCCCCCGTGTCTTCATCTACTGTTGGCTGATGTCTGTTTTTCTACTGAGTCATAGCTGTGGAAGTCTCTTTGTCTCCTCAAAGCAAGCACCTCATTCTCTATTACAGCCCCCTCTTTCCTGTTATTGCTTGTGGCCAAACTGATAAGGTAGGTGCTGCATGCAAGAAAAGCTTGAAAGAAGAATTCCAACCACAGATTCGAGATGGAAGAGTAGGAGAACCATTGAACATTGGTATGCTGGGCACGGTAACTTGTCATTGTATTTAAATTCTTTGACTGTAATGCTGACTATAACCCATTCATTTTAAATGGGTTATCATCAGTATTACGATCAGAAAATCTAGGCCAAGATGTCTTCTATTTACATAATTTAATTGTGCAGAGAAAGGTGTACTGTCATCAATTTACCACACAAACAACAGTATTATCTCAACGCAGTGAAGTGCATTACATAATCTCTATAGTCAAACCATGCACCTGAGTTTACTTTGGAACAGTAGTATTGGTATAAAGCCTGTGTTGAGTGCTGTACATTTTTGCTTAGTTGTCAAAAATTGTTCTGGAATAAAGTCTATATTGTATTCACAGCATTATAAATTTTCCAGTGTAAGCAGTTTTCTGACAACTCAATTAGATATATGGGGAGGGGGAGGGTTTAGGAAGCTGTCAGGTGCAGGTTGACATAAAACACGCACAGAGCGAATGAGCCTGAACATTTTGAACTCGAACACCAGCTCGAAAATATTCATGATCAAACACCAACTGACAAAGAATGATGGGCTGAAATTAACGATGGTTAGAAGAAAACTGAATCAGTCATTCCAGGAATTGATTCCTTTTACTGCAACTGTGACTAGATAAATTAATTTCAGACTTCATGAAGCTTGATAAGTATACTCTTAACGACATTTCTGACATTTACTACTTTCCTTCATTGGAAGCTATTTTTTACCTTTGTTTAATATTACAGGATTGAATAGAGTACGAGTCACCAATAATCTGCAAGTCGCACTTTTGAGAAATGCATTATAGCTTGATCTAGTGCCACTGTAGTTAATGCACAGTCCTTGGTTTGAATCCTAAGGGTTCCAAGACATAAATCTCAGTGATTTGTGTCACTACCATTACAGGCTCCCTTTTGTAATGTGTTCAATATTGCACTTAACTCTCTGTTACCACGGCATACCACCGCAGGGAGCAGCGCGTTCTGCTGCATGAGGGCGATGGCTGATTGCAGTGCGGGACTGGTGCAGCAGGAGTGGCGAGGTCGGGGCAAAGGAGCGACAAGAATTCGTAGAAGGATGTGATCGGGGCCCAGGAGAGGCAAGGGGCCAGGGGCAGCACGGGCCTGCGTGCGATATGTGTGCGCACTAGGTCCGTGCAGCAGAGTAGGTCTCCAGACGTCTTGGTCAATCCTTGCCACTGGACTAAGACCTAGCTCTGTCAAGCCCATGTGGTGGCTGGTGTGCAACAGCCGCCACACATTAAAAAAATCCATGCACAGGCATCTTCCACCCTTCAGGATGTAGTTCGGGATCTGGAATATTAGGTCCTTCATTGAAACACCTGTGAACTCATCCCTTTTTGGCATGGAAGCAAGTCATCCTCATTTCGAGAGACTGCCTATGATGGTGATTATTGTGTCTGTAAGCACTCTAGTAATGACTCCACGAGGTAAGGTATTGCACTTGAACTGTTGTGACCTTAGTCATTTATTGCAGCTCCTGAATGTGGATACAGTAAGCTGAGCTCCCTTTTATACTTGGTTACCTGCAGTGTGCAGGTGACCCCCTAGGTCTCCACCAGTTGCACCCTCTGGTGGTACAGGCATAGTGTATACAGTGTGAAGATACATTCAGTGGTCTTATGTAACTGTACATTGAGTGTACAGGGTATATACTTATTTTATACAACATCACTCCCCCCTAAGGCTTGTGCCACTGGCCTTTGCACTATGTGCTCTGGCCCTCGACTTGAGTGCCCAAAGCCCTTGCACTTTGTCTGTGCTTGGGAATGGCTCTCTCCCTGTAGACCCCCAAGTCCTTATTGCCACAACATTGAGAAATGATCAGCAGTGGGGTTTGAGTGGGTTCTATGTGTGATCCATGTGTGTCCATGGTTACATACATCCATTTCCCCCACCCCCCATACATAAACTATGTTTGTGGCTCGACATCTGCCTTTGCATACATGTACAAATAATAAATATAGGATTAGTTACATCACTGTTTGGGTTCAGCAGTAGTGGAACAAGTACATATTACGGGTAAGGTACATACATGGTATTACAGTCTTGCCCCTGAGGTGTAGGTGCAGGTGGGTGAGGACGCTAGTTCCAGAGTGACTGGACTGTGCCCAGGTTGTCTGATGGTGGCGCTGCGCCCCCTGTCAGCTGGATGGGCTTGGATCGCTCCCCTGGCTGAGTCTCAGGGCCTTTGCCGTTGCCTAGTGGCGGGCAGAGCCACAAGAATGTGTGGCCTCCCTGTCCTCCTTTGAGGGCTGCAGGGGTCTCCCTGCTGCCCTTCAGCGGTAGTGGGAGCCTGGTCATCCCAGATCCCATCTGGAGTGCTGGAGGATGCTGGCCTCTTGCTCCCAATACTGGCCCTGGTGGCCAGAGAGGTAGGGTCGATCTGGGACAGGGTGCCAGTGGTGGTGCCTGTGCCGTCAGCTGATCGCTGGTCCTGCAGTGGGTATGCTCCCTCTGTGTGTGGTTACACTCCCTGGGGCATCACATTGGTCCCAGAGGCGCAGGCTACATGATCGGGAAGCCCGCTGGACCTGGGTGCTTCCCACGGGAGGTTGCCCTTGGTTTTGTCGGCGTACATGTAGAACCCGGCATCACACATTATTTCATCATTTACATTCAGGATACATTGGCTCCGACCGCAATCACCCAACTTGACATTGTTAGTTGTCTTTACAAATTCACATTTGTTAATTACATATTCGTATTTGTCAATTACATCTTTTTCCTGTATACTACCGGCATCGCTGTACAAGGTTACACTTAGATACTTGCAATTGTCAATTACATCTTTTCCATGTATACTACCGGCATCGTTGTTCAAAGGTACATTTAGATACTTTCATTTGTTAATTACATATTTGACGTTAGTATCACCGGCATTACTGTACAAAGAGTGGAACTGTCCCTTTAATTGTGCTGGGTTGCTGGTCTCCTTTAAGAGGGCCTTGCAATCTTTACCCCAATCCGGTTTGCTGCTCGGCATCATGTGTTGCTCCCTCAACGCTGCCCCCTCATGGCCTGGTCGTGGCCATCTTGATTTCAGGCGCTTCACCTCATGGTGTGGGCTTCATCTTCCTTCTCTTCATGAGGTAGGCTACGTTGATTCTTCTCTCCCCAGGTTCTGCCACTGAAGCTGGGGATTTACCTTCTGTGCCGATCTTCTTCCTTCGGAGTCCTGCCACTGGAGCCTGGAAGGTGAGGTCTGGTCGTTTGCGTTGGATCATCTCACCGTTGGGTAGTGCGGTTGTGTGTCGTCACCGCGCAGTCGAGTTGGATGGTAGGATCTTCAGGTGCTGTGATGGATCCAAATTTGGGGCTGCATAGGACGTCGATTGCCGGGGCCTGGAGGCTTTCCCAGCTCCAACAGATTTGGATTTGTTTCATCCATCTTCTTCCTAGCAGCATTGGACCATCACCAGCAATGATCTACAAAGGTAGCTTGTGCATCGCACCGCCATAGGACACCTGGACATCCACGCTGCCAACGACTGGGATGGTGTCGTTTGTGTAAGTGAGCAGCTTCACCTGGATCGGGAGCATTTTAGGTCGTTCGGCGGGATTGTCCCAGAGTTTCTCGAAGGCCGCCTGATTCATCAGCGATTGGCTCGCCCCTGTGTCAACCTTCATTGGGACTGGGACACCATTGATTTCAACTTCCATTTTCAACGGAGAACTCTCGGTGGAGCAGGTAAACACTCCACCTACCTCTTCCTGGGGCTAAGCTGCCTCCTGGACTCTCTCTTCATCTTCATCAGCGCTGGAGCGCGGGTGATCGGCCAACTCTTCAGCGACTCGGTGAGTATAATTTCTTTTACACATTCACTGGAGATGGCCTTTAGTGTTACAGCCTTTGCAAGTATAGTCTCTGTATCAGCACTGGTGGGCCCGGTGATTTCCTCCACAGCGCCAGCATGGGGCTGGCCAGTTGGCCTCCCACGGCGGACTCAGGGTTGCGGGATTTGGGTAGCAGTCACGCCTCTAAAAGGCACCAGTTGGTTCATGGTACTTGCCGGGTTAGAGTCCTGGGGGTGAGTCATCATCCTCTTGGTATCGCAGGCCGAGGCCATGAACGCCTGGCTGACATTAATTGCCTTCTGCAGGGTGACGGTGGTGTCCATAGAGAGCAGCTTGTGGAGGAGGCCCTTGTGGTCGATTCCAATAACAAAGATGTCCCTCAGTGCTTCGGTGAGGTGGTCGCCAAAATCACACGGTGCAGTCAATCATCTCAGGTCTGCAGCATATTTTGCAATTTCTTGGCCTTCGGGCCGCCGGTGTGTGTAGAACCGGTGTCTGGCTGTGACGATGCTCTCTTTAGGCTTGAGCTGTTCCTGTATCATTGTTACGGGCTCCACGTACATTTTGGGTGTTGTCTTCTCTGGGGCTAGCAGGTCCCTGACAAGGCCATAAACGGTGGGTCCACAACTGCTGAGCAGGATGGCTCTGCGCTTATCAGCCAGCGAGGTCGGTGTGTCTCCGCCAGGTCGTTCGTGATGAAGTAGTGTTCGAGCCTTTCCACAAAGGCATCCCAATCTTCCCCATCAGCAAATTGTTGAAAGTTGCCAAGATTAGCCATTTTTCGCGTGGAAATTCGTAATCTCGTCGCCAGTTATTGTGTCTGTAAGCACTCTAGTAATGACTCCACGAGGTAAGGTATTGCACTTGAACTGTTCTGACCTTAGTCCATTTATTGCAGTTCCTGAATGTGGGTACAGTAAGGTGAGCTCCCTTTTATACTTGGTTACCTGCAATGTGCAGGTGACCCCGAGGTCTCCACCAGTTGCACCCTCTGGTGGTACAGGCATAGTGTATACATTGTGAAGATACAGTCAGTGGTCTTATGTAACTCTACATTGAGTGTACAGGGTATATACGTATATTATACATACACAACAATGATGATGATAACTCTGTGCATCAAGGAAGAGAAAATAGCACTGATCTCTTCTGCTGTACATTTGGGAAGTGCTTATTCCCTGGGTGCAAGGAAGAAGAAAAAAAGAGAACAACCATAATGCTGAGTCGCTGCCCCATTTGCTTTGCCTGGGTATTTCCTGGGTCCATTGAGGAGCATGGGGCATGGAGCGCTGGTGCCAACTGCAGATGCAAGCAAACAAATGGAGCAGGAAAGGATGTAATGGAATTTCCTGGCTCATATTCTTGTCTAAATGCTGAGCTGGCACTCATTAAAAAGGAAGTCCAGAAGTATAGAACTTGCACACAACCCATCTCAAATGGAAGGATCTGGGAAGTGCTGACAGCAAGATATAGAGAATGGATATGTTGGACCCTAGTATCTATATATTTTTTGTCAGCGGCTACCTCTGGTCAGTTTTCTAGTATCTGGGCAAACAAAGGAATCAATTATTATTCTAGGACCAAAATACATTTCTCTATCACAAAGTCCCTCAGCAAGGTAGCTCTTAACAGTGTTTTGAGGATGTCCACAGCTGCTTTCCCCAACAAAGGAAGGGAGTGGTACTAATTTTGAGGACAATAATAAATTTAGAGAAAAAGCAAATGGGAAAAGCATCCAAGTGAAATTCTTAGCAATCAAATTAAATATTTATGATTTCAGAGATTTATTTTTTTAACTTTCAATATTATTCTGATATTCCTAGATCTGCTTCAGTGCTTTCCAATTACTTTCTTCTTTACTTTTCATAATTATATCATTCTAATTTTCCCCAAAGCAAAAGAGCCGTATAATACTACACAACACAATCTAGTCCCTCTTACAGAAACATTTCCCTACCCTTTCTGTCAAAAACGTTAAAAACAGATCTTGCTTATCTCCTTACTGAATGTTATGATAACAAGCACTATGCTCCAAAGAACTGAAGCTGAGAAATGATGAAAATAACACAATGATGGAAGCTAGCATAAGTCCATACTGAAAAATCTCTTAAAGGGACAACTTTTCTTCATAGAAACATAGAAAAAGATCTCTCCATATCTCTTGATATCTAGAGTATAACCGTTAATCTATGACTGATCTATCTAAGATTGAGCAATCTGCCTTTTTTCTCCCTCAAACTACTGGATCCCTTGTCCGATATCATCGATGAGCAATATCAGTGCAATTTATTCTGCTCTTCCCTATACACTACGGGCTAGAAATTAATTGGCTTAATGCCACTCCCCTCTTGGGGTGTTAAAACTGAATGTCCCAGTTGGAGGCGGTAAACATTGCCTGGCACTAAAGTTAGCGATCAGGTGGTGTCACTGCCTCAAACCGGGCTATGCTGAATTTTTAGCACCACTTTAAGTGCTCAAAGTCAACAACATTGAATTTCATAGAAACATAGAAACAAAGAAAATAGGTGCAGGAGTGGGCCATTTGGCCCTTCGAGCCTGCACCGCCATTCAATGAGTTCATGGCTGAACATACAACTTCAGTATCCCATTCCTGCTTTCTTGCCATACCCCTTGATCCCCCTAGTAGTAAGGACTATATCTAATTCCTTTTTGAATATATTTAGTGAATTGGCCTCAACAACTTCCTGTGGTAGAGAATTCCACAGGTTCACCACTCTTTGGGTGAAGAAGTTTCTCCTCATCTCGGTCCTAAATGGCTTACCCTTTATCCTTAAAGTGTGACATCTGGTTCTGGACTTCCCCAACATTGGGAACATTCTTCCTGCATCTAACCTGTCTAAACCCATCAGAATTTTAAATGTTTCTATGAGATCCCCTCTCATTCTTCTGAACTCCAGTGAATACAAGCCCAGTTGAGCCAGTCTTTCTTGATGTGTCAGTCCCGCCATCCCGGGAATCAGTCTGGTGAACCTTCGCTGCACTCCCTCAATAGCAAGAATGTCCTTCCTCAAGTTAAGAGACCAAAACTGTACACAATATTCCAGATGTGGCCTCACCAAGGCCCTGTACAACTGTAGTAACACCTCCCTGCCGCTGTACTCAAATCCTCTCGCTATGAAGGCCAACATGCCATTTGCTTTCTTAACTGCCTGCTGTACCTGCATGCCAACCTTCAGTGACTGATGTACCATGACATCCAGGTCTCGTTGCACCTCCCCTTTTCCTAATCTGTCACCATTCTGTCTCTCTGTTTTTACCACCAAAGTGGATAACCTCACATTTATCCACATTATACTTTATCTGCCATGCATTTGCCCACTCACCTAACCTATCTAAGTCACTCTGCAGCCTCATAGTATCCTCCTCGCAGCTCACACTGCCACCCAACTTAGTGTCATCCGCAAATTTGGAGATACTACATAAGAACATAATAATTAGGAACAGGAGTAGGCCACCTAGCCCCTCGAGCCTGCTCCGCCACTCAACAAGATCATGGCTGATCTGGCCGTGGACTCAGCTCCACTTACCCGCCCGCTCCCCATAACCCTTAATTCCCTTATTGATTAAAAATCTATCAATCTGTGATTTGAATACATTCAATGAGCTAGCCTCAACTGCTTCCCTGGGCAGAGAATTCCACAGATTCACAACCCTCTGGGAGAAGAAATTCCTTCTCAACTCGGTTTTAAATTGGCTCCCCCGTATTTTGAGGCTATGCCTCCTAGTTCTAGTCCCTCCGACCAGTGGAAACAACCTCTCTGCCTCTATCTTGTCTATCCCTTTCATTATTTTAAATGTTTCTATAAGATCACCCCTCATCCTTCTGAACTGCAACGAGTAAAGTCCCAGTCTACTCAATCTATCATCATAAGGTAACCCCCTCATCTCCGGAATCAGCCTAGTGAATCGTCTCTGTACCCCCTCCAAAGCTATTATATCCTTCCTTAAGTAAGGTGACCAAAACTGCTCGCAGTACTCCAGGTGCGGCCTCACCAATAACCTGTACAGTTGCAGCAGGACCTCCCTGCTTTTGTACTCCATCCCTCTCGCAATGAAGGCCAACATTCCATTCGCTTTCCTGATTACCTGCTGCACCTGCAAACTAACTTTTTGGGATTCATGCACAAGGACCTCCAGGTCCCTCTGCACCGCAGCATGTTGTAATTTCTCCCCATTCAAATAATATTCCCTTTTACTGTTTTTTTTTTCCAAGGTGGATGACCTCACATTTTCTGACATTGTATTCCATCTGCCAAACCTTAGCCCATTCGCTTAACCTATCTAAATCTCTTTGTAGCCTCTCTGTGTCCGCTACACAACCCGCTTTCCCACTAATCTTTGTGTCATCTACACTCTGTCCCCTCTTCCAGGTCATCTATGTATATTGTAAACAGTTGTGGTCCCAGCACCGATCCCTGTGGCACACCACTAACCATCGATTTCCAACCCGAAAAGAACCCATTTATCCCGACTCTCTGCTTTCTGTTAGCCAGCCAATTCTCTATCCATGTTAATACATTTCCTCTGGCTCTGCGTACCTTTATCTTCTGCAGTAACCTTTTGTATGGCACCTTATCGAATGCCTTTTGGAAATCTAAACACACCACATCCATCGGTACACCTCTATCCACCATGCTCGTTATATCCTCAAAGAATTCCAGTAAATTAGTTAAACATGATTTCCCCTTCATGAATCCATGTTGTGTCTGCTTGATTGCACTATTCCTATCTAGATGTCCCGCTATTTCTTCCTTAATGATAGCTTCAAGCATCATTTAATCCCCTCGTCTAAATCATTAATGTACAATGTAAGCAGCTGGGGCCCCAGCACAAAACCTTGCGGTACCCCACTATTCACTGCCTGCCATTCTGAAAAGTACCCATTTACTCCTACTCTTTGCTTCCTGTCTGACAACCAGTTCTCAATCCACGTCAGCACACTACCCCCAATCCCATGTGCTTTAACTTTGCACATTAATCTCTTGTGTGGGACTTTGTCGAAAGCCTTCTGAAAGTCCAAATACACCACATCAACTGGTTCTCCCTTGTCCACTCTACTGGAAACATCCTCAAAAAATTCTAGAAGATTTGTCAAACATGATTTCCCTTTCACAAATCCATGCTGAATTGGACCTATCATGTCACCTCTTTCCAAATGCGCTGCTATGACATCCTTAATAATTGATTCCATCATCTTACCCACTACCGATGTCAGGCTGACCGGTGTATAATTCCCTGTTTTCTCTCTCCCTCCTTTTTTAAAAAGTGGAGTTACATTGGCTACCCTCCACTCCATAGGAACTGATCCAGAATCTATGGAATGTTGGAAAATGACTGTCAATGCATCCGCTATTTCCAAGGCCATCTCCTTTAATACTCTGGGATGCAGTCCATCAGGCCCTGGGGATTTATCGTCCTTCAATCCCATCAATTTCCCCAACACAATTTCCCGACTAATAAGGATTTCCCTCAGTTCCTCCTTCTTACTAGACCCTCTGATCCCTTTTATATCCGGAAGGTTGTTTGTGTCCTCCTAAGTGAATACCGAACCAAAGTACTTGTTCAATTGGTCTGCCATTTCTTTGTTCCCCGTTATGACTTCCCCTGATTCTGACTGCATGGGACCTACGTTTGTCTTTACTAACCTTTTTCTCTTTACATATCTATAGAAGCTTTTACAGTCTGTCTTAATGTTCCCAGCAAGCTTCCTCTCGTACTCTATTTTCCCTGCCCTAATCGAACCCTTTGTCCTCCTCTGCTGAATTCTAAATTTCTTAGCTCTGTCTCCAAAAAAGTAATGACAAGAACTTGAGAGCTGAGTGTAAGCTCTTATCTAAAACTGCATAAGGTTTAAACCTTAGATTACAACACTGACTACACTCCAAAATTACTTCATTGGCTGTAAAGAGCTTTGAGATGTCCGGTGGTTGTGAAAGGCTCTATATAAATCTCAGTCTTTCTTTCTTTTAGAAACTTACAACTTTTGGACTGCTCAGATGAAAACAGCATTGCAAAATAAGCAGCTGCTCTTGATTGACAGGCCTGGCTTAAAGTCAAGGGTGGCTAAATTCCATAAGGTCCAAACACGGGCGTGGAGTTCACGATGCGTGTTCTGCCCATGCTCGTTGAAAGTGATGCAGACAACATGCGAAATTTGTGTTGCCTGCTAATTAACTTATTGAAGTGCTGAGTCCAGCGCTGAGAGCACTGCTGGTTAGCTCAATCTCGTGGGAAGTCTGCTCTCTATTTAAAGATTACCCTGATTTAAATGCTGTCTGCACTTCTTAAATGGGAGGTGATTTCTGAAGGAAGCACCTCATTGTCAGTGTAGCTAAGAAAAGGGGAAGGTACCAATGGTGCAACGGGGCAGAGAAAGGGCACCTCAGTTCTCGGATGCAGCACTAGAGGCCTTAGTACAGGGGATCGAAAGGAGGAGAGAGATCCTCTACCCACTGAGGGCCAGGAGGCCCTCCAGGCAGAGTGTTTGAAGGCAGTGGGAGCAGATTGCTGAAGAGGTCAGTGCCACCAATCTTTCCACCTTCGATCACTGTCTCCCCCCTCCCCCAATCACTGTCTCCCCCCCTCCCCCGATCACTGTCTCCCCCCTCCCCCGATCACTGTCTCCCCCCTCCCCGATCACTCTCTTCCCCCCTCCCCCGATCACTGTCTCCCCCCTCCCCGATCACTGTCTCCCCCTCCCCCGATCACTGTCTCCCCCCTCCCCCGATCACTGTCTCCCCCTCCCCCGATCACTGTCTCCCCCTCCCCCGATCACTGTCTCTCCCTCCCCCGATCACTGACTGCCCCCTCCCCCGATCACTGTCTCCCCCCTCCCCCGATCACTGTCTCCCCCTCCACGATCACTGTCTCCCCCCTCCCCCGATCACTGTCTCCCCCCTCCCCCGATCACTGTCTCCCCCCTCCCCCGATCACGGTCTTCCCCCCTCCCCCAATCACTGTCTTCCCCCCTCCCCCGATCCAGTGCCGAAAGAAGTTTCATAACCTCACATGAGTGGTCAAAGTCAGTGAATGCATCTTCAAATGTCATATCCCACCATCTTCACCACTAGTCTTTCACACTGCTTAATGCACCACATCCCATCATTCACCTACAAACAATCTCTATCACTCACAATTCACACCTCACAATCATAGCTTCAACTCACACTCACACACTTACTACTGTTTCAAGCCTCACATCCACATCTCACACCTTGCACACACTGCTAGCTATTCAACCACGACAGGCACATCATCGAAGCACTTTATACCACACTCACTGACACATGTCGCATTCACTTGCAGGCAAAGGTGGCTCATAACTGGAGCCAGCAGCAGCTAAAAGACAGGTAGAAGGTACGGTTGCAGAACCTGCCCCAGCTGGAGGAGACGGTGCTGGATATCATTGGAGGGGCTGTCACTGAAACTGTGGCAATCGGCGAGGCGAAAGGCATTGATGAAGCTGCCCTCATACCTAATCCTACTTCTCGCATCCCACTTCTAACTCATCCCACAATCTCTTCTCACTTACAAGCTGTTGATGGTTTAAGCATGTACATCTTGCTTTCCCCCTGTTCCCTCACCACAACCCGACCCTTGTGCCATTCTCCTTTCAGATACCCAAGAACTCCAAGTAGCTCAACATGAAGAACAAGAGGAGATTAATAGAGAAGGAGAGACATTATCACTCAATCTGACACTCCCAGGCATCAGCTCAGAAAATGGCACTGTGCGAACTTTAGAGGGTAGTATAGAGGCGGGAGCTGCACGTGGTGAGTCACTGGGCACGAGTGGGCTGCAGCCAGGCCATGGCAAGGGTAGCTCAGATGCCAGCAACCCGAAGGGCGAAGTCGTACATGGGTTCTGCTGTTGAGGAGTCAGATGATGACTTCAATGAGGCGGCCTTGAAGAGGGGTGATGGTCATACACACAGAAATGCTTGGTGCATTGGCAGGCTTGCCAGGGAGCTTGTTGTCACTGCCAGGGAGCATGGAGGAGTCCCACTCTAAACTTGCACAAGGCTTTGCACAGAGCTTGAGCCCATAATTTACAGGATGGAAATGATAGGCAACTCCATTAGACTTGTGGACCCAACCATAATGCAGTGTCTGATGGTGCGTTGCAGCTTCCATTGTAGCAGAAATGCGTCCCAATGTCTGGGTGCTGCAGGGAACAGAAAAACTGACTGCAAAAGCTTCTATAGATATGTGAAGAGAAAAAGATTAGTGAAGACTAATGTAGGTCCCTTGCAGTCAGAATCAGGTGAATTCATAATGGGGAACAAAAAAATGGCAGACAAATTGAACAAATACTTTGGTTCTGTCTTCACTAAGGAAGACACGAATAACCTCCCGAAAATACTAGGGGACTGAGGGTCTAGCGAGAAGGGGGAACTGAGGGAAATCCTTATCAGTCAGGAAATGGTGTTAGGGAAATTGAAGGGACTGAAGGCCGATAAATCCCCAGGGCCTGATAGTCTGCATCCCAGAGTATAAGTGGCCCTAGAAATAGTAGATGCATTGGTGGTCATTTTCCAACATTCCATGGACTCTGGATCAGTTCCTATGGATTGGAGGGTGGCTAATGTAACCCCAGTTTTTAAAAAAGGTGGGAGAGAGAAAACAGGGAATTATAGACCAGTTAGCCTGACATTGGTGGTGAGGAAAATGCTGGAATCAATTATTAAAGATGTAAAAGCAGCACATCTGGAAAGCAGTGACAGGATCGGTCCAAGTCAGCATGGATTTATGAAAGGGAAATCATGCTTGACAAATCTTCTAGAATTTTTTGAGGATGTAACTAATAGAGTGGATAAGGGAGAACCAGTGGATGTGGTGTATTTGGACTTTCAAAAGGCTTTTGACAAGGTCCCACGCAAGAGATTAGTGTGCAAAATTAAGGCACATGGTTTGGGGGTAATGTATTGATGTGGTTAGAGAACTGGTTGGCAGACAGGAAGCAAAGAGTGGGAATAAATGGGTCCTTTTCAGAAAGGCAGGCAGTGATTAGTGGGGTGCCGCAGGATTCAGTGCTGGGACCCCAGCTATTTACAATATACATTAATGATTAAGATGAAGGAATTTAAGGTAATATTTCCAAGTTTGCAGATGACACTAAGCTGGGTGGCAGTGCGAGCTGCGAGGAGGATGCTAAGAGGCTGCAAGGGGACTTGGACAGGTTAGGTGAATGGGCGAATACATAGCAGATGCAGTATAATGTGGATAAATGTAATGTTATCCACTTTGATGGCAACAACAGGAAGGCAGATTATTATCTGAATGGTGACAGATTAATAAAAGGGGAGGTGCAAAGAGACCTGGATATCATGGTACATCAGTCATTGAAGGTAGGCATGCAGGTACAGCAGGCAGTAAAGAAAGCAAATGGCATGCTGGCCTTCATGGCGAGTGGATTTGAGTATAGGAACATAGAAACATAGAAACATAGAAAATAGGTGCAGGAGTCGGCCATTCGGCCCTTCTAGCCTGCACCGCCATTCAATGAGTTCATGGCTGAACATGCAACTTCAGTACCCCATTCCTGCTTTCTCACCATACCCCATGATCCCCCTAGTAGTAAGGACTTCATAAGAACAGGGAGATCTCACTGCAGTTGTACAGGGCCTTGGTGAGACCACACCTTGAGTATTGTGTGCAGTTTTAGTCTCCTAATCTGAGGAAGGACGTGCTTGCTATTGAGGGAGTGCAGCGAAGGTTCACCAGACTGATTCCCGGAATGGCAGGACTGAGATATGAGGAAAGACTGAATCGGCTAGGCTTATACTCACTGGAATTTAGAAGAATGAGAAGAGATCTCATAGAAACTTATAAAATTCTGATGGGACTGGACAGGTTAGATGCAGGAAGAATGTTCCCGATGTTGGGGAAGTCCAGAACCAGGGGTCACAGTCAAAAGATAAGTGGTAAGCCATATAGGACTGAGATGAGGAGAAACTTTTTCACCCAGAGAGTTATGAACCTGTGGAATTCTCTGCCATTAGAAAGTTGTTGAAGCCAGTTCGTTGGATATATTCAAAAGGGAATTAGATGTGGCCCTTACGGCTAAAGGGATCAGGTGGTATGGAGAGAAAGTAGGGGTGGGGTACTGAGGTTGCATGATCAGTCATGATCGTGTTGGGTGGCGGTGCAGGCTCGAAGGGCCGAATGGCCTACTCCTGCACCTAGTTTCTATGTTTCTATGTTTTTTTCTATGCAGTGGAAGCTCAGATTTCTGTCTTGCAGGCTCAACTTGCTGGCACACAAGCTCAGACTGCTGCCATCATGTATGTGTTTACCAGTGTAGAAAGGGGCTTGCAGGGTGTCACAGCAGTCCAGCAATCTGTCCTCCAACAGATTACTAGGATTCCTGAGGTGCCACCCCGAGGGAGTGGCAGCAGCTCCTTGAAGGACAAACTTGTTGTCCTCTCTCAGGATGACAGAATTCCTACTTCCATCACTGCCACTCCGCCAGTGCCCTTGCTGTTGCCTATCAGCCAGCCGTCCATGCCGAGATGGTGCAGTCTACAGCTGGGCTTTCTAGGGCCAGAGCTACTCGAGGTCATCCTGCAAGGCCATCTACTGTCTCCCCCGGAAAGTCAACAGCCTTCCACCAGCTATGCCGCTGCCATTGGGTAGCATTTCAAAGAAACACTAGGATAGGCAAAGGCACACAAAAGACAGGCGCTAAGGGAATGCACAAGGGTAAATAGTTGACTTTGTTATTTTGTTTTAAAATTAATCATTTTTAAATTAAGTTTGGAATGTTTGTTTTGTGGTGACTTTCATTTCAGCTTTGTGGCCAAGAGTTCGCTGCGTTGTTCTGTGACAGAGGGATGGGGAAGTGTTGAGCGACGGGGATGTGGGAAAGCATTAAGGGGAACCAGAGTCTGATGATGCCCTCACGAACAGCCTGTCCAGAATGAGGATTCCTCTCCCTTTCTCCTCATCCTCTTTCACACCTTCCTTCTCCTCCTTCTCTTCCACTTCCTCCTCCTGAGGTGGTCGTAAGACCTGTGGTGGCAAGGGCTGCACCTTTGTGATCACCAAGTTGTGGATGCAGAAGACCACCGTGAATTGGGACACCCTCTCCGGTGAATACTGGAGAGTTCCTTCCCAGCAGTCAAGACAGCAGAACCGTTGCTTGAGTGTCCCGATGGTCTGCTCAAAGAGGTTCCTCAGGGCAGCACGGTTCTCGTTATATGATTGCTGGCCATGAATGGTGGGATTGCGAAGGGGAGCCATCAGCCAGGTGTAGAGCAGATAGACCGTATCGCCGAGCAGACACCCTCAGCTTTGACGTGGTGGTGAGAAGATTGCTGGCAGAACAGACTGGCACAGGATGAAAACATCATGACTGCTGCCAGGATACCGAATATTCACCTTCATGCTGCGCTGGGTGTGATCGCCTACCAACTACACATTAAGTAAGTGGTAGCATTTGTGGTTACAGTACATCTCACCATTGATTTGCGACGCTCGCAAAGCCACGTGTTTGCATTCGATGGCATCCTGCACCCTGGGGAAGCCCGATATCCTGGCAAAGCTAAGTGCGTGCTTCTCCTGCTTCTCTTGGCTCAGAGAGAAGACAATGAAGTCCCTTTACCTCGAGTACAGAGCCTCTGTGATCACCTGGATGCAATGATGGACGGTGAACAGCAAGATGTTAGCTATGTTGCCTGTTCCAGCCGGGAAGGATCCGCTGGTGAAAATAATTCAGGGCCACGGTGACCTTGAGGGCCACTGGCAGCACCATTGTCATCCTGCTCTAAGGCAGCATGTCTGGTCCCAAGTGGAGGCAGAGTTGTGTGACCACCTCCTTTGTGAAGCGGAGCCTCTCAATACACTGCTCCTGGCTTAGGTGCAGGTAGGAGAAGTACTCCCTGAAGACGCTAAGTGGGTAAGGCCTCCTGCTGAGAGAACCTCCTCCCCCTTCCTCTGCGAGCAGCTTCTCTTTGCTGCCTCTGCTCCATGTCCCTGTCATGCTGCAGTGCGAATGGGACTGCAAGTAGAGGCCCCAGGACTGGGAGCAAGTGATGTAGTCAGAGGCCTGTAAGTAGGAGCCAATGCCTTCCCAACATCCAGCAGCATTCCCTGCACACTTTAATACCTTTTGAAGTGTCTTCCAGCAACCTCGTATTCATAGAAACTCTAAGAGCCAGAACAAGAGCAATAATCAATTTACCTGCAAGTTGGATCTATCCCTTTAAAAAGCATTGGATTGGCGGGGGAGGGGGGGGGGCAGGTCATCATGCAGCTGAAGACATTTCCAGCTGTGTGTGTTAAGGAGAGGACGTTGATTGGAACGGTGATGTCCAAAATGGCAGGCAATGCGTGAATCAGCATTACACACTGACTGACGTCACGATCTGCCTACTCTGCATACTGCCGGTGCACGGCTGTCCTGCCTGTGAACAGCACGGGCTGCGCCGGAAATGGGTAGAAGTGAGACGGACAGCATTTTATTTTACAAATCAGTCTTAACTACCGGCGCCAAGCTGCTGAATTTCGTGATCAAGGTATTCAAAATGTTTCTCTCAATATGTTAACATGGAGGTACAGCATTTGACTTGAAGACAAATTGTACCACAGGGTAATAAATGGAGGGAATCCTGGAATTCCTTAATCTTCATTATGTGGTCAGTAAATTTACAAGCAGTGTTCAAGCATATTACCAGAGGAAGGCAAGGGATGTCAGAACGACACTCACCCTACAATGGGCTCAAGTTTCGGCCTGAGTTTCTCCTATTTTTTTGGAGCAACTAGTTTAGAATGAAGCATCTTAGAAATTGCAATTCTCGGCATTTAGTTTGCTCCAGTTCTAGTGAGTTGGAATAGTTTCATTTTCGAACAGATTTTTTTCCAAAAGGGGGCGTGTCCAGCCACCTACGCCTGTTTTGCAAGTTTAGGCAGCGAAAACTTACTCCAAACTAACTCACAATGGAGTAAGTGTAGATTTTTGTACGCTCAGAAAAACCTTGCCTACACTTTAGAAATTAGGCATAAGTTACAAATCAGGTGTAGTGAACGAGAGATGGTGGGGGGGTGCGGGAAGTTTGTAAGCATTAAACACTTCACTTTTACAAATAAAGAGCCATCATCAATAATAAATGATAAATAAATCAATAAATCAACCAATAAATCAGTCAAGAAAAAATTTAAAAATGAAAAAAATAATAAATCAAACAAAAAAAAGTAAAAAATTAAAAATAAAAAAAATAATAAAAAATCAATCAATAAATAAAAAATTAACTTTCTACTCACCTACTGCAGCACCAGGAGCCCTCCAACAGCATGCTGGGACGGGTGCCCCCCCCCCCAGGAGATGCCGGTCAGGTGGGCCCTGCCGCCGCACAGGACTTCGGGTGGGCCCCGCTGCTGCTGCCGATGCTACTTTGGGCAGGTTTGCACCCAGAAGATGCCGGGCCACCGCCGAGGAATTCAGGTGGGGCCCACTCCCAGCGAGATGCTGAGCGGGCAGGCCCCACTGCCGCCGACAACGCCACTTCGGGCAGGGCCCGCACCCAGGAGATGCCGGGCCGCCGCCGAGGACTTCGGGCAGGGCCCACCCCCAGTGAAATACCGGGCGGGCGGGTCCTGCCGCCAACGAAGTAAGGGCTGTCAGGCCACTCAGCCCGGGATAGGGGCAATGTCCCTTCGGCCAGGGATAGGGTCGTCGCCCGACGACAGGACGCGCTGGGAGGGCCAGGAGCTACAGTGCATGTGCACAGCCTCCACTGCGCATGCGCGCAGCTGCCGGCACCGTTTTTGGTGCAGGGCTGTAGTTCCGCCCCCAGCAGCTCCTGCTGCACTGAGCTGGAAACAAGCCTACAGATATCGGAGAATCGCGAGATAATTATTTGGCGCAATTTCTGTTCTACAAATTAGGCGGGCATCTCCGATGTGCGCCATTCTAGCGGGGATCCGAAACTTGAAACCAATGGGTCCAAATTTGCCCAGGTGTTGCTCCGTTTTTTTGGGAGCAATTTGATTTTTCTGGAGTATCTTAAAAATCCCCATTCTGCACATTTAATTTGCACCAGTGTAAGTGAGTTAGTTAGGATTTTTTTAGTTTAGTTTGGTTTTTGTTCAAAAGGGGGCGTTACCAGTCACCTACGCCTGTTTTGGCTATTTAAGCCAGTTTGGACAGCTAATAGTTGCTCCAAACTAACTTAGGCCAGCGTATCAGCTGCGGTAGCCAGAGATGGCGGGGGCGGGGGGGGGGCGGTGGGGAGGGAAGCACTAAACACCTTCTCAACAACATTCATGAAGCATAAAAACCATCAATAATAAATAATAAATAAATCATTAAAAAAATAAATCAAACTTAAGTCCTACCTTCATAACTTGGCCCGGGAAGTCAGCGGGCCGGGCCGGCCGGTGCGGGAGGCCCTTCGGCCGGGGTTAGGGGCGGGAGAACACACCGGCAGGAGAATGCACCGGCAAGCCCTTCGGCCAGGGTTGGGGGCGGGAGAACGCATCGGAAGGAGAACGCACCGGCAAGCCCTTCAGCCAGGGTTAGGGGAGGGAGAATGAACTGGCAGGAGAACGCACCAGCAAGCCCTTCGGCCAGGGCTAAGGGCGGGAGAACGCACCGGCAATCCCATTCCAGCCGCGGCTGCACCAGACAGTGAAAAATGGCCGATCGAAGTTTTCCACCCGCTGGCTGGCTGGCTGCTTGCTGCTCCACTTTTAACTGGACGGCCAAGCTGGCTTCTGAAGAAAGGCGCTCGGCTTGCCGGCCCCCCCTTCCATCCAGCAACAATGACTGTTTGCATCGGGCCAATGCGTTGAGCTGCCAGCACTCTTTTGAGCGCAGAGCCCTAGCTCCGCCTCCCACTGTGATTGCCACACCATGCCAAGCACCAGGACGGTCCACAGAGCGGGGAGAATATGGCGAGATATTTTCGGTGCCATTTTGAAAGCAGAAAGTCGGCGCACCTCAGGTAAGTGCGCCGAAAAAAAAGCAGGGCCAAATTTGGGCCCATTGTTCATACACTCCCTGCAACAAATGTTTAGGTTACTAGCTTTTGTCTCAGATTGAGCATCAGCAATCACTACTGTAAGTGGAACTCAAATCTCATATGATCTGGAGTGCACTTTGTACTGTTAATATCTAGTTAAACAATAGGATAACTTGGGCATTGTAAGCGCTGTAAGCGTGAATGTTTTTTGGAAGAATCACTCGTCACTCTGGGTCAATTCCATACATCAAAGCGGTTTATTACGCCGGTGGGGAGATGAAGCCACTGGTTCATCCAGGCATTTCTCTCCACCGAACAGAAGATTTCATGGATATTTATATGTTCTACAACAGTTTACTACAGCTACTTCAGCCCATTTCGGCTGGACATATCCAATCACATCGATTATAGATTACATATAGATTCAATTAGGCCAATAGAATTGGCCTCTAAACAGCAGGTGGCTGCGTGATCGCCTCGTGTGTTACTAAGGGTTACTCATGGACTTGTGACATTGTCCAGGCCCTCCTTTATCTTACTGTCCTAGGGTGCTGTCTCTGTGTAGTTTCCTTATCTCAATCCTGTTACAGGAGTATTATTGTTCTATCATTCTACCAGGACATCTTGTCTGGGGGCCTGGAGGTCTGTTGATTAAAGACATCTGCTGAGTTTGTCTTTTCTGCGTATCCCTGTGTGAGGAAAGGCAGTTATCAGTAACTAGGAATGTGGTCAATTCTGCGAGCTACACTCCACTAGAGCTTTGCTGAATCACTGGCAGGCATCTTTATATATCACCTGCCACCATTTTACTTACACATATATATTTAATTCTAACATTATACCGCAGGTGCCTTTGCTCTAGGGAAACACCCTTCAACAGGCATCATAATATAGAACTCTTTTTGTATATACCAGATAGTGTAAGCTCGCACATGCTGCTTCATGTGTTCCCCTGCCTATCTGGAAGCCAGACAGAAAAGCACTCTAGTGAGGCAATGTCTGATTGCAAACCAACAAACTGGTTTATTTCACACAAAATATGTGAAAACAATTTTCACAGTGAGATATGCCAATTTTTTACCACTTCCATTACATGAACAGAAATAAAGATGCATCTCTTCTGACACTCAAGGCAAAATTCCACTTTCAAGCTAACTCTTCCCAAGCTAATTGTCTCTTATTTTTCAGTTACTCGCTGCCCAGGTTCACTTGTCCATTCGGGTATGTCTATGAGAGAGAGAGAGAGAGAGAAACAGAGAGAAACTGAGAGACAGATATACACAGAGAGAGATAGAGAAAGAGAGAGACAGAGAGAGAGAGACAGACAGATATAGAGAAACAAAGAGATATGGGGCTAGAACCTCCACTTAACGCCCATTTTCCCGCTGAAATGACGTATAACGCCCATATATCGCCCATTTTGGCACAAAATGGAAACTGGCGGCCATTTTTCAGAAACTTATCGCTGAGCGTTCCTTTCCCCATGTGATTAACGGCGAGAAAAAATATTACCGCCCGCCCACTTTTTTTGGGCGGAATCAGCAGAATGGGCGAATTCAACGCCCACAAAATTGTTTAGCGTTACTTTCCACAGGGAATTAACACAGAGATTCAATATTAACGCCCGCCCACTATTTTTTGTCGTAAAGAGCATATTTACCCAAACTAGCGGCCATGGAGATCGCCCATCAGCAATTTCACCACCTCGCACACATATCGCCCACAATATTGCTCGCTCAAAAAACCGCCCAGAAAAAGTGGAACTAACCGGGACGAATCACAGCATTATGGACATCATGTTGTAGATCACATGTCGCGTCCTTTAAAAGGCTTCTGTGCTTCAACCTCGGTGGAGTTCGGATGTACTCTGCAGGTCGTTGGAGTTGATGTGAACATCTCTAAAAACATCTTGACCACACTGTGACCGATTGGAATTGAAGAGGTGTGTTCGTCGGGACAGTCCTTGTTTGTGAGCAATCGGTGGAAAACAGAGAGCTACTGCAGTGGGCCTGTCCTTTCTCACCCTCTCTTAGAAACATAGAAACATAGAAAATAGGTGCAGGAGTAGGTCATTCAACCCTTCGAGCCTGCACCACCATTCAATATGATCATGGCTCATCATGTACTCCAGTACCTCATTCTTGCTTTCTCTCCATACCCCTTGATCCCTTTAGCTGTAAGGGCCACATCTAACTCCCTTTTGAATATATCTAACGAACTGGCCGCAACAACTTTCTGTGGTAGAAAATTCCGCATGCTCACAAGTCTCTGAGTGAAGAAGTTTCTCCTCATCTCGGTCCTAAATGGCTTACCCCTTATTCTTAGACTGTGACCCCTGGTTCTGGACTTCCCCAACATCGGGAACATTCTTCCTGCATCTAACCGGTTCAATCCCATCAGAATTTTATATGTTTCTATGAGATCCCCTCTCATTCTTCTAAATTCCAGTGAATATAAGCCGTGTCGATCCAGTCTTTCTTCATATGTCAGTCTTGCCATCCCGGGAATCAGTCTGGTGAACCTTCGCTGCACTCCCTCAATAGCAAGAATGTCCTTCCTCAGATTAGGAGACCAAAACTGTACACAATATTAAAGGTGTGGCCTCACCAAGGCCTTGTACTACTGTAGTAAGACCTCCCTGCTCCTATACTCAAATCCTCTCGCAATGAAGGCCAACATGCCATTTGCCTTCTTCACCATCTGCTGTACCTGTATGCCAACTTTCAATGACTGATGTACCATGACACTCAGGTCTTGTTGCACCTCCCCTTTTACTAATCTGTCACCATTCAGATAATAATCTGCCTTCCTGTTTTCACCACCAAAGTGGATAACCTCACATTTATCTACATTATACCACATCTGCCATGTATTTGCCCACTCACCTAACCTGTCCAAGTCACCCTGCAGCCTCTTAGCATCCTCCTCACAACTCACACTGCCACCCAGCTTAGTGTCATCTGCAAACTTGGAGATATTACATTCATTTCCTTCATCCAAATTATTAACGTATATTGTAAATAGCTGGGGTCCCAGCACTGAACCTTGTGGCACTCCACTAGTCACTGCCTGCCATTCTGAAAAGGACCCGTTCATTCCTACTCTCTGCTTCCTGTCTGCCAACCAGTTCTCTATCCACGTCAGTACATTACCCCCAATATCATGTGCTTTAATTTTGCACACTAATTTCTTGTGTGGGATCTTGTCAAAAGCCTTTTGAAAGTCTAAATGCACCACATCCACTGACTCCCCCTTGTCCACTCTACTAGTTACATCCTCAAAAAATTCTGGAAGATTTGTCAAGCATGATTTCCCTTTCATACATCCATGCTGACTTGGACCGATCCTGTCTCTGTTTTCAAAATGCGCTGCTATTACATCTTTAATAATTGATTCCAACATTTTCCCCACCACTGATGTCAGGCTGACCGGTCTATAATTCCCTGTTTTCTCTCTTCCCTCCTTTTTTAAAAAGTGGGTTTATATTAGCTACCTTCCAGTCCAAAGGAACTGATCCAGAATCTATAGAATGTTGGAAAATGACCACCAACGCATCCACTATTTCTAGGGTCGCTTCCTTAAGTACTCTGGGATGCAGACTATCAGGCCCTAGGGATTTATCGGCCTTCAATCCCATCAATTTCCCTAATACAATTTGCTGACTAATAAGGATTTCCTTTAGTTCCTCCTTCTCGCGAGACCCTCGGTCCCCTAGTATTTCCGGAAGATTATTTGTGTCTTCCTTAGTGGAGACAGAACCAAAGTATTTGTTCAATTGGTCTGCCATTTCTTTGTTCCCCAATATAAATTGACCTGATTCTGACTGTAAGGGACCTACATTTGTCTACACTAATCTTTTTCTCTTCGTGTATCTGTAGAAGCTTTTGCAGTCAGTTTTTATGTTCCCTGCAAGCTTACTCTCATATTCTATTTCCCCCCTCCTAATTAAACCCTTTGTCCTCCTCTGCTGAAGTCTAAATTTCACCCAGTCCTCAGGTTTGCTGCTTTTTATGGCCAATTTATATGCCTCTTCCTTAGATTTAACACTATCCCTAAATTCTCTTGTAAGCCACGGTTGAGCCACCTTGCCCATTTTATTTTTACTCCAGACAGGGATGTACAATTGTTGAAGTTCATCCATGTGATCTTTAAATGTCTGCCATTGCCTATTCACCGTCAACCACTTAAGTATCATTTGCCAGTCTATCCTAGCCAATTCACGTCTCATACCATCGAAGTTACTTTTCTTTGAGTTTAGGTCCCTAGTCTCTGAATTAACTGTGTCACTCTCCATCTTAATGAAGAATTCTACCATATTATGGTCACTCTTCCCCAAGGGGCTTCGCACAGCAAGATTGATAATTAATCCTCTCTCATTACACAACACCCAGTCTAGAATGGCCAGCTCTCTAGTTGGTTCCTCGACATATTGGTCCAGAAAACCATCCCTTATACACTCTAGGGAATTCTCCTCCACTGTATTGCTACCAGTTTGTTTAACCCAATCTATATGTAGATTAGAGTCACCCATGATAACTGCTGTACCCTTATTGCATGCATCCCTAATTTCCTGTTTGATGCCATCCCCAACCTCACTATGACTGTTTGGTGGTCAGTACAGAACTCCCACTAGCGTTTTCTGCCCTTTGGTGTTCCGCAGCTCTACCCATACAGATCACACATCATCCACGCTAATGTCCCTCCTTACTATTGCGTTAACCTCCTCTTTAACCAGCAATGCTACCCCACCTCCTTTTCCTTTCAGTCTATCTTTCCTGAATATTGAATACCCCTGGATGTTGAGTTCCCAGCCTTGGTCACCCTGGAGCCATGTCTCCGTAATCCCAATTACATCATATTCGTTAACAGCTATCTGCGCAGTTAATTCATCCACCTTATTACGAATGCTTCTTGCATTGAGACACAGAGCCTTCAGACTTGTTTTTTTTTATATTCTTTGTCCTTTTAGAATTATGTTGTAATGTGGCCCTTTTTGATTTTTGCCGTTGATTTCTCCGCCCTCCAGTTTTACTTTTCTCCTTTCTACCTTTTGTTTCTGCCCCCATTTTACTTCCCTCTGTCTCCCTGCATAGGTTCCCATCCCCCTGTCCTATTAGTTAAAATCCTCCCCAACAGCACACGCAAATACTCACCCTAGGACATCAGTTCCGGTCCTGCCCAGGTGCAGACCGTCCGGTTTGTACTGGTCCCACCTCCCCCAGAACCGGTTCCAATAGCCCAGGAATTTAATTCCCTCCCTCTTGCACCATTTCTCAAGCCACGTATTTATCTTAACTATCCTGCTATTTCTACTCTGACTAGCATGTGGCACTGGCAGCAATCCTGAGATTACTACCTTTGAGGTCCTACTTTTCAATTTAACTCCTAGCTCCCTAAATTCAGCTTGTAGGACCTCATCCCGCTTTTTACCTGTATCGTTGGTACCTATATGCATCACAACAACTGGCTGTTCACCCTTTCCCTCCAGAATGCCCTGCAGCTGCTCGGAGACATCCTTCACCCTTGCACCAGGGAGGCAACATACCATCCGTTTGCTACCGCAGAAACGCCTATCTATTCCCCTTACAATAGAATCCCCTACCACTATAGCTCTTCCACTCTTTTTCCTGCACTCCTGCACAGCAGAGCCACCCATGGTGCCATGAATTTGGCTGCTGATGCCTTCCCCTGATGAGCCATCTCCCCCAACAGTACCCAAAGTGGTATATCTGTTTTGGAGGGAGATGACTGCAAGGGACCCCTGCACTATCTTCCTTCCACTGCTCTTCCTGCTGGTCACCCATTCCCTATCTGCCTGCGTAACCTTTATCTGCGGTGTGGCCAACTCACCAAACATGCTATTCACGACATCTCAGCATCGTGGATGCCCCAGAGTGAATCCATGCGCAGCTCCAGTGCTGTAATACGGTCTGTCAGGAGCTGCAGCTGGATACACTTCCCGCGCACATAGTAGTCAGGAACACTGAAAGCGTCCCTGATTTCCCTCATAGCACAGGAGGAGCATGACACGACATGGTGACCAAATACATGCAGCAGACTCGACATCGCCAAAGGAACACTCCACTGCATTATGTGCCCAATGTATGAATTGACAGACAGATGAGGAGGACCAGACATTACACCCCCCCGCAAGTATAAGGAGAAGCATTCTTACCTCGACTTGCCCGACATCAACTGCCTTCGGAGACTGCGCTTCCACAAAGAGGTTATCACTGAGGTATGCCAGCTGATAAGGGCACATCTGCAGCCTGCCAGCTCCATCAGACCTGAACTGTCCTTCGAGGTCAAAATCATCGCGGCACTGTCATTCTACGCCTCGGGTTCTTTTCAGGCCACAGCTGTCGACATTTGCGGACTTTCTCAGCATGCCACACATCACTGCATTAGACAGGTCACTGAAACCCTGTAGCACGCAGGAGGGACTTGATCAGCTTCCCTATGACCAGTGAGGCACAGAGTGAGAGGGATCTAGAACATAAGAACATAAGAACATAAGAATTAGGAACAGGAGTAGGCCATCCAGCCCCTCGAGCCTGCTCCGCCACTCAACAAGATCATGGCTGATCTGGCCGTGGACTCAGCTCCACTTACCCGCCCGCTCCCCGTAACCCTTAATTCCCTTATTGGTTAAAAATCTATCTATCTGTGATTTGAATACATTCAATGAGCTAGCCTCAACTGCTTCCTTGGGCAGAGAATTCCACAGATTCACAACCCTCTGGGAGAAGAAATTCCTTCTCAACTCGGTTTTAAATTGGCTCCCCCGTATTTTGAGGCTGTGCCCCCTAGTTCTAGTCTCCCCGACCAGCGGAAACAATCTCTCTGCCTCTATCTTGTCTATCCCTTTCATTATTTTAAATGTTTCTATAAGATCACCGCTCATCCTTCTGAACTCCAACGAGTAAAGACCCAGTCTACTCAATCTATCATCATAAGGTAACCCCCTCATCTACGGAATCAGCCAAGTGAATCGTCTCTGTACACTGTACACCCTCCAAAGCTAGTATATCCTTCCTTAAGTAATGTGACCAAAATGCACGCAGTACTCCAGGTGCGACCTCACCAATACCCTATACAGTTGCAGCAGGATCTCCCTGCTTTTGTACTCCATCCCTCTCGCAATGAAGGCCAACATTCCATTCGCCTTCCTGATTACCTACTGCACCTGCAAACTATCCTTCTGTCATTCAAGCACAAGGGCCACCAGTTATACGCCGTTTGCGTGGAGCCTTTCCTGCGCCTCTTGCGGACGAGGTTGACGGGACTGGCTCTGCAAGGGCCGGGCGTGGAGGTCGTCCTCTCGGCTTACGCCGATGACGTGCTCCTCGCGGTAGAGGATCCCGCTGACCTGCGGAGGATGCGTGAGTGCCAGGAGATTTACTCGGCCGCGTCCTCCGCCAGGATCAACTGGGAGAAATGTTCCGGACTCCTGGTGGGTCAGTGGCGGGTGGACTCCCTGCCGGAGGAGCTCAGGCCTTTTGCCTGGAGCACGACCCATCTCCTCTATCTGGGAGTCTACCTTAGCCCCGACGAGGAAGCCTGGCCGGCGAACTGGCAGGAGCTGGAGGCCAAGGTCGCCGCTCGCCTAGGGCGCTGGACAGGACTGCTCCGAGTGCTGTCCTACAGGGGTCGAGCGCTAGTCATAAACCAGCTGGTGGCCGCAATGCTGTGGTACCGGCTGGTCACTTTGACCCCTCCCCCTGCGTTTGTCGCCAAGATACAGAAGAAGCTGGTGGACTTCTTCTGGAACAACAGGAAGCACTGGGTCTCTGTCGCGGTCTTGAGTCTCCCGCTTGAGGAGGGCGGTCAGTCGTTGGTGTGCGTCAGCGCCCAGCTCGCGACTTTCCGTCTTCAGACCCTGCAGAGATACCTTTACGTCGAGCCCCCTCCTAGGTGGTGTGCTCTGGCGAGGTATTTCTTCCGCCAGCAGCTCGACCTCAATTATGACACGCAGCTCCTGTTTGTGAACTTGGGGGGTGCCAGGACCGCCCTCCGGGAGCTGCCTGTCTTTTACAGGGAACTCATCAGGGTCTGGAACAAAGTCTCCACCAAGCGCAGCTCTCCGCCGGCTGGAGTGGCGGCCCTCCTGCAGGAGCCGCTGCTCGGGAATCCGTACCTCCACGGCCGAGGCTTCATGTGGCGGTCGGAAGAGAGGGCTGTGGCTGGTGAGGTGACCAGGGTCAGGGACCTGCTCGATGGCGGAGGAGCGGGCTGGATGGCGCCAGTCACGCTGGCGCGGCGCCTAAATTCTGCCAACGTCCGCCGCGCGGCCGATGCCATCGAGTCGCTAAAAACAGCTCTGGGCCCTGACTCCGTTAGGTGTATCGAGGAGGCTCAAGCACGTGGGGAGATCCCGTCCGAACTGACCCCCGTCCGGACGGAATTCCTCATCGGCGCCAAACCCCGGAACCTCCCTCGGGGGCCGGCGCCTCACAACTTGAGCCGCCTCGGGGAAATCCCCTCCGTGCCTTTCAGTTCCGCGCGGAGGGGTTTCCTGTACGGGCTGCTCCTGCACACCCTCAACTTTGCCATCCTCGCCGGCCGTCCGGACACGCCATGGCGCACCATCTTGCCGTCCGGAGGAGGCGGGGGTCCCCGATGGAGGGCACTCTACGCAGGGGTCCTCCCACTATTCATCGGGGACTTGGCCTGGAGGGTGGTGCACGGAGCAGTGCCGTGCAACAAATTTTTAAGCCGGTTCACGGACTCCCAGGCCGCCTGCAATTTCTGCGGTCTGGAGGAGTCCGTGTTCCATGTTTTTATTGAGTGCACAAGGTTGCAGCCCCTGTTCCATTATTTGAAGGGGCTGCTCCTGAAATTCTGGCTGCACTTCAGTCCCACTCTCCTGATCTTTGGGCACCCTGTGCGGAGGGGAGCGGGTAGGTCCGAAGGCCTCCTCGTAGGACTGCTCCTGGGCACGGCCAAGGGTGCCATCAGCCGGTCCAGGCAGCGGGCGGTCGAGGGGGTCGTTCAACCTGACTGCCTGCCTCTCTTCCGCTCTTACATCCGGTCCAGGGTGTCCTTGGAGATGGAGCACGCGGTGTCCACCGGTACGCTCGCGGCCTTCCGCGAGAGGTGGGCACCGGAGGGACTGGAGTGCATCATCACGCCCGGCAACCAAATTTTAATTTGATTTTACGTTTTAAAGTTAATTTGTTTTAATTGCCGGTGCTTTTAGTGTCCCCTTCCCTTTTATAGGGGGCACTGGGGAAAAATTGTGATTTTAGTGCCCAAAAAAAAAACAAAAAAAAAAAGAAAAAACAAAAAAAAAAACACAAAAAAGGGGGAAAAAAAAAATGGGCCTTGGAAATGTCTGGAGTGTCACCCAGGTCGGGTGGCACTCTTTAATGTTTTATGTTTCCGCAGGTAGACTCTAAAAGAGTTTCAAGCACAAGGGCCAATTGTGCAGCAGTGGAGGCGTGTCCTGCTCAGTAGGAACTGTGAGCAGTGAGGAGAGCAGCAAGCAACTTGAGCTCCTGCCTGGGGAGCCCTGAGACCAGCCCAGGAACAGAAGGAAGGAAGGGGTTTCACCACCAACTTTACCCAGAGGGAGAGGAGGAGAACAGAAAACTTTCAACATCTTTATCATTTCTGCAAAGAGTTGGAGAGAGGGGGAAAAACCACCAACAACATCCAGTGTGGAAGGAGGGAGACTCAACTACTCTACAGGTGGGTGTGGGTGCATTTCCCCAAAAACAGACTTTGTTGTATCGGTGGGGGGAGGAAAGAAGACCACTGAGGGCCGGAACATCGCGGGGGGTGTGTGTGTGTGTGTGTGGTAGTGTGCGTGGGGGCCGTGCTTACAACTAGGCCCCCCCCACAATTGAAACCCCCCCCACCCCCAATTGCCTAGCCTGGGATAGCTGGAGCTACCAGGCTGAAGATTTTCATTAATCACCCAATTAAAGATCGTTAGGAGTGCCTGGTGGCTCCAGCTACCCCAGGTGAAGACATCTTCTCCCCCCACCTGAAGACCACCTCAAAGACTTTTGTGTTTTGCCATCTGGGGAGTGCACCCACCCACAGCTGCGACGAGAGACCTGCCCTCGCAGCCCCCCCCCCTTCCCACCCCCCTCTCTCTTTTCTCTGTTACTCTGTTTCTCCCCTCTCTCTCTGAGAGCCCTTCCTTCCAAATTTAATTTAAAAAACAAACAATTTAAGACAACTGAGCAGAGGGAGCAAGGCCCCTCCCCAATTGCCAACTAGGGGAGAGGTGTGCCTCATTAAGGGCTCCTCTGCTCAGTGAACATAAGAGGCCAATTAAGACCATTAAGGCCTGTGACTTTGGGGTGGGTGTAGCCCTTAAAGGGACCCCGTGATGGCGACCCCATCCACGCCGGTGGCAGGGCCAGCAAGGACGTATGCGCAGGTGGCAACCGCTTCCACAGCACCTCCTGCGCCACCCGCTGCCCTGCCACCATTTAGATTAATTACTAGAAAACACGGGGTCAAGAGCTACACTCACCCCACAATGAGCATTGAGGAGTGCGTGCGGGCGATGGCTGGGGTAGTCGGCCCCTCGGCCATTGTCGCAGCCTCCAAGATGTCTGGGAAGGCTGTTTTCTTCCTGGGGTCGGAGCGGGCGGTGTCCCTGGCCCTCGAAAAGGGGCTCACGGTGGGCGGGACGTTCCTGCCGGTGGATCCTCTCGAGGCCACCGCGCAGAGGGTCATCGTGTCGAACGTCCCGCCCTTTGTTCCCGCTGAGCTCCTCCTCCCTCACCTACAACAACTGGGGGAGGTAAGGTCAGGGATCAACCCCATACCGCTCGGCCTCAGGGAGAACAGCCTGCGCCACGTGTTCTCCTTCCGCCGCCAGCTCTTTGTCCGGCTGGCGCGGGAGGACGTGACAGAAGGGCACTTTAATGTGGTGCACGAGGGGACTGCCTACCGCGTCTTCTGGACGTCGGACGGCGTGCGGTGCCATGCCTGCAGGGAGGTGGGGCATGTTCGTAAGAACTGCCCCGCCTCCAAGGCCGCCAAACCACCGAAGGCGGCCAAGGCTGGCGCTGCCGCCACCCCTCCCCCTAGTTGCGTCCGCGTGCCGGGAGCCATGGGTGCGCGGGCATCGTCGGAGGCCTTTGTTTTCAGGGCCTCCGGCGGGGGGGAGGGAGAGCGTCCGAGCGGAAAGAAGGCGCGGAAGAAGGAGAAACATCTAGAGGCGGGTCCCCTCGGTGCGCCGGAAAGTCTGACCACCGCGCTCAGCCCAACCCAGTCACCGGCGAGCGCGGGGTGCCCCGAGCCCGTGCCCGGGCCCTTGAATACCACCACAGAGGGGCCCAGGCGCGGGCAAGAAAAGGAAAAGGGGGGGGCGGAGCGGGAGGCCTCGGCAGACATGGAGGTCTCCCTGACTCCGCGCGCCCCCAGGAACAAAAAGAGGCACCGCCCCAATGAGGCGGAGGGGGAACAACATCCCTCCGCGGAGGAGGCGGTGCCCGCCGCGTGTCCCGCGTCCCCCACCAGCGCCCCCAAATTGCGCTGCAGGCGCGAGGAGTCTTTCCCCGGGGAGGGTGAGACAGTTGAGGCTGCCCAGCCTCTGCCTCCCGGGGATGGAGTGGAAGATCTGCCTGTCGTGGGGGGCGTGGGGACCACGGAGGAATGCGTAGCCGCCGGGTCGAGCGTCCCGGGGACCGAGGCGGGCGGGGCCGAAAAGGCCGAACCTGAGCCCGCCCAGCCAATACACAACTTACCCCGGGATTTGCTCGACCCGGCAGAGAATGAAACAATTGATTTTAATGATACTGTAGATGCTGGGCCGGGGGGTGGCAGCGGGGAGGGGGAGGAACACCCACCCTCGCCCCTTACTTTGGAGCTGGAGCACTTGGAGGGCCTGGGGATTTCCTATGGCCGGGTCTCTCCTTGTTCTCCGGTTCCTGGGGCGGAGGGGGAACCCCTTCCGCTGTCATTTCCCGACCCAGCACCTTTTTTAAAAGAGCCCAGTGGGGACTCCTCTGCCGACGATCCTGGGGGTGGGATCGGGGCAGTGCCAGGGCCGGTTGGAGCGGCCGGTTCATTTGCCGTACCTTGTGCGGTCGATGGGCCGGCTGCTGGCGGCCACCTCCCGGAGGAGGACGGGGACTCGGTGGGGGACGCGGGTGAAGACCTAGAGACCACCGCCAGTGAGGCGGTGGATCTGCTCGCGGCCGCCGCTGAGGCCCTCCTCGTTCCTGCAAAGGAACTCCGGGACTTTTTGGCCCAGAGCCGGGGTCGCCGCGACCAAGCCCGACTGGCCCTGGAAAAATGGTCCGAGCCGGAGCTGATCAAGGGGTCCGTCCGCGCCGCCGTTAAAACCTTGGCCGCGGGCGGGCCCTTGACAAAGGAGCAGCACCTTGAGCTGCGCGAGCTCGAGGGACTCCTCGCTGGGCTGCGGAGGGAGCGGAGTTCAACAAAAGACTCCGCCCCCCCCCCCACAATAGGTTAAGGTAGAGGTTGCACTATGCTTTTGCCATGAAGATAACCATAGCCAGCCTCAACATCAACGGCGGCAGAGGGGCACGCCGTAGATTTGACAATTTTTCGCTCCTGCGGGAGGGGAAATATGCGGTGTGCTTCCTGCAAGAAACCCACACCGTTCCGGGAGACGAAGCCACGTGGCTCCTGGAATGGCAAGGAGAGGTCCGCATGAGCCACCTCACCGCCATTTCTAGTGGGGTGGCCATCTTGCTGGGCCCGCATTTTCAGCCGGAGATCTTGGGGGTCGAGGAGCCCGTGCCAGGCCGCTTGCTGCACGTAACGGTTCGCCTGGGGGACGTGCCGCTCCATCTCGTGAACGTGTACGCCCCTCATCCCGGCCCGCAGCAAACGCGCTTCTTTGAAGAGGTGTCCGCTCTTCTTGGCTCCGTCGACGTCGGCGACTGCATTGTCCTCGGGGGGGATTTTAACTGCACCCTCGAGGCGAGGGACCGCTCCGGTGCCCCGCAGTGCATGACGGCGATGGAGAAGTTGAGGGACCTGGTCGGGTCCTTCGACTTGGTGGACGTCTGGCGAAATCTCCACCCCGACTCCAGCGCCTTTACTTGGGTGAGGCCTGGAGTTGGATGGTCTAGAGTCGACCGCCTTTACGTGTCTCGGGCGTACGTTTCCTGCGTCCCGGCGGCCTCCATGCGGCCGGTGCCGTGTTCGGACCACCACCTGGTGTGGGCGGAGCTCGCTTCGCTCCGCGCGAGGACGGGGTCCGCGTACTGGCACTTTAACAACCGGCTGCTGGAGGACGTGCGGTTCCAGGACTCGTTCCGTCGATTCTGGTCCGACTGGAGAAGGAAGCAGGGGGGCTTCCCCTCCTTGAGGCTATGGTGGGACGTGGGCAAGGCTCACGTCCGCGTCTTCTGTCAAGAGTACGCGAGGGGGTCGACCAAGAGGCGGGCGGCCAGAGTCGGGCGCCTAGAAAAAGAGGTGCTCGACCTGGAAGCCCGTCTCGGTCAAGTCGTCCAGGACCCGGCCCTGCGGACGGTGTACGAAGCGAAGAAGGCCGCGCTGAAGGACCTGCAGCTCGTCGGGTCCCGAGGCGCGTTCGTGAGGTCGCGGATCCGGTTCCTGCGGGATCTGGACCGCGGCTCCCCCTTCTTCTACTCGCTGGAAAAAAGGCAGAGTGTCCGTAAGCAGCTCTTGACGCTGCTGGCCGACGACGGCTCTCTCGTCTCGGATCCGGAGGGCGTCAACAACAGGGTCCGTGAATATTACGGGGCTCTGTTCTCTCCGGATCCGTCCAGCGAGGAAGCGCGTAGAGTTTTGTGGGAGGACCTGCCGAAGGTCAGCCCGGAGGGCGCCGAAAATCTGGAAGCTCCGCTAAGCCTGGCGGAGATGACCGGTGCCCTCGCCCGGCTCTCGAGGGGAAAATCCCCGGGGCTGGACGGGCTGACCGTGGAGTTCCACAGGGCGTTCTGGGACGTCCTGGGGAGCGACTACGCGCGGGTCCTGGGGGAAAGTCTGGCGACCGGGGAGATGCCCCTCTCTTGGCGCAGGGCAGTCATCGTCCTGCTGCCTAAGAGGGGCGATCTCCGCCTCCTTAAGAACTGGCGCCCGGTCTCCCTCCTCAGCACGGACTACAAAATCTTCGCCAGGGCGATGTCTGCTCGCCTTGGTGCCGTGCTGGACCACATGATTCACCCCGACCAGTCATACACGGTCCCGGGCCGGACGATCCACGACAACATCCATCTGGTCCGGGACCTCATCCATTGCTCCCAGGAGGCTGGTCTGTCGGTCGCCTTCCTATCCCTCGACCAAGAGAAGGCGTTCGACAGGGTGGATCACGACTATCTGCTCGGAACTCTGCGCGCTTTCGGGTTCGGGACGCATTTCGTCGCCCGGATCCGACTTTTGTACGCCGCCGCGGAGTGTCTGATTAAGGTTAACGGGTCCTTGACGGCGCCCCTTCGCTTTAGGAGAGGGGTGCGCCAGGGATGCCCCATGTCCGGCCAGTTATACGCCGTTTGCGTGGAGCCTTTCCTGCGCCTCTTGCGGACGAGGTTGACGGGACTGGCTCTGCAAGGGCCGGGCGTGGAGGTCGTCCTCTCGGCTTACGCCGATGACGTGCTCCTCGCGGTAGAGGATCCCGCTGACCTGCGGAGGATGCGTGAGTGCCAGGAGATTTACTCGGCCGCGTCCTCCGCCAGGATCAACTGGGAGAAATGTTCCGGACTCCTGGTGGGTCAGTGGCGGGTGGACTCCCTGCCGGAGGAGCTCAGGCCTTTTGCCTGGAGCACGACCCATCTCCTCTATCTGGGAGTCTACCTTAGCCCCGACGAGGAAGCCTGGCCGGCGAACTGGCAGGAGCTGGAGGCCAAGGTCGCCGCTCGCCTAGGGCGCTGGACAGGACTGCTCCGAGTGCTGTCCTACAGGGGTCGAGCGCTAGTCATAAACCAGCTGGTGGCCGCAATGCTGTGGTACCGGCTGGTCACTTTGACCCCTCCCCCTGCGTTTGTCGCCAAGATACAGAAGAAGCTGGTGGACTTCTTCTGGAACAACAGGAAGCACTGGGTCTCTGTCGCGGTCTTGAGTCTCCCGCTTGAGGAGGGCGGTCAGTCGTTGGTGTGCGTCAGCGCCCAGCTCGCGACTTTCCGTCTTCAGACCCTGCAGAGATACCTTTACGTCGAGCCCCCTCCTAGGTGGTGTGCTCTGGCGAGGTATTTCTTCCGCCAGCAGCTCGACCTCAATTATGACACGCAGCTCCTGTTTGTGAACTTGGGGGGTGCCAGGACCGCCCTCCGGGAGCTGCCTGTCTTTTACAGGGAACTCATCAGGGTCTGGAACAAAGTCTCCACCAAGCGCAGCTCTCCGCCGGCTGGAGTGGCGGCCGTCCTGCAGGAACCGCTGCTCGGGAATCCGTACCTCCACGGCCGAGGCTTCATGTGGCGGTCGGAAGAGAGGGCTGTGGCTGGTGAGGTGACCAGGGTCAGGGACCTGCTCGATGGCGGAGGAGCGGGCTGGATGGCGCCAGTCACGCTGGCGCGGCGCCTAAATTCTGCCAACGTCCGCCGCGCGGCCGATGCCATCGAGTCGCTAAAAACAGCTCTGGGCCCTGACTCCGTTAGGTGTATCGAGGAGGCTCAAGCACGTGGGGAGATCCCGTCCGAACTGACCCCCGTCCGGACGGAATTCCTCATCGGCGCCAAACCCCGGAACCTCCCTCGGGGACCGGCGCCTCACAACTTGAGCCGCCTCGGGGAAATCCCCTCCGTGCCTTTCAGTTCCGCGCGGAGGGGTTTCCTGTACGGGCTGCTCCTGCACACCCTCAACTTTGCCATCCTCGCCGGCCGTCCGGACACGCCATGGCGTACCATCTTGCCGTCCGGAGGAGGCGGGGGTCCCCGATGGAGGGCACTCTACGCAGGGGTCCTCCCACTATTCATCGGGGATATGGCCTGGAGGGTGGTGCACGGAGCAGTGCCGTGCAACAAATTTTTAAGCCGGTTCACGGACTCCCAAGCCGCCTGCAATTTCTGCGGTCTGGAGGAGTCCGTGTTCCATGTTTTTATTGAATGCACAAGGTTGCAGCCCCTGTTCCACTATTTGAAGGGGCTGCTCCTGAAATTCTGGCTGCACTTCAGTCCCACTCTCCTGATCTTTGGGCACCCTGTGCGGAGGGGAGCGGGTAGGTCCGAGGGCCTCCTCGTAGGACTGCTCCTGGGCACGGCCAAGGGTGCCATCAGCCGGTCCAGGCAGCGGGCGGTCGAGGGGGTCGTTCAACCTGACTGCCTGCCTCTCTTCCGCTCTTACATCCGATCCAGGGTGTCCTTGGAGATGGAGCACGCGGTGTCCACCGGTACGCTCGCGGCCTTCCGCGAGAGGTGGGCACCGGAGGGACTGGAGTGCATCATCACGCCCGGCAACCAAATTTTAATTTGATTTTACGTTTTAAAGTTTAATTTGTTTTAATTGCCGGTGTTTTTAGTGTCCCCCTCTCCTTTTATAGGGGGCACTGGAAAAATTTGATTTTAGCGCCCCAAAAAAAAAAAAACCAAAAACCAAAAAAAAAAGGGGCTTGAAAATGTCTGCTGTGTCACCCAGGTCGGGTGGCACAGTTTAATGTTGTTTATGTTTTGCAGGTAGACTCCTAAAAGAGTTTCAAGCACAAGGGCCAATTGTGCAGCAGTGGAGGCGTGTCCTGCTCAGTAGGAACTGTGAGCAGTGAGGAGAGCAGCAAGCAACTTGAGCTCCTGCCTGGGGAGCCCTGAGACCAGCCCAGGAACAGAAGGAAGGAAGGGGTTTCACCACCAACTTTACCCAGAGGGAGAGGAGGAGAACAGAAAACTTTCAACATCTTTATCATTTCTGCAAAGAGTTGGAGAGAGGGGGAAAAACCACCAACAACATCCAGTGTGGAAGGAGGGAGACTCAACTACTCTACAGGTGGGTGTGGGTGCATTTCCCCAAAAACAGACTTTGTTGTATCGGTGGGGGGAGGAAAGAAGACCACTGAGGGCCGGAACATCGCGGGGGGTGTGTGTGTGTGTGTGTGGTAGTGTGCGTGGGGGCCGTGCTTACAACTAGGCCCCCCCCACAATTGAAACCCCCCCCACCCCCAATTGCCTAGCCTGGGATAGCTGGAGCTACCAGGCTGAAGATTTTCATTAATCACCCAATTAAAGATCGTTAGGAGTGCCTGGTGGCTCCAGCTACCCCAGGTGAAGACATCTTCTCCCCCCACCTGAAGACCACCTCAAAGACTTTTGTGTTTTGCCATCTGGGGAGTGCACCCACCCACAGCTGCGACGAGAGACCTGCCCTCGCAGCCCCCCCCCCTTCCCACCCCCCTCTCTCTTTTCTCTGTTACTCTGTTTCTCCCCTCTCTCTCTGAGAGCCCTTCCTTCCAAATTTAATTTAAAAAACAAACAATTTAAGACAACTGAGCAGAGGGAGCAAGGCCCCTCCCCAATTGCCAACTAGGGGAGAGGTGTGCCTCATTAAGGGCTCCTCTGCTCAGTGAACATAAGAGGCCAATTAAGACCATTAAGGCCTGTGACTTTGGGGTGGGTGTAGCCCTTAAAGGGACCCCGTGATGGCGACCCCATCCACGCCGGTGGCAGGGCCAGCAAGGACGTATGCGCAGGTGGCAACCGCTTCCACAGCACCTCCTGCGCCACCCGCTGCCCTGCCACCATTTAGATTAATTACTAGAAAACACGGGGTCAAGAGCTACACTCACCCCACAATGAGCATTGAGGAGTGCGTGCGGGCGATGGCTGGGGTAGTCGGCCCCTCGGCCATTGTCGCAGCCTCCAAGATGTCTGGGAAGGCTGTTTTCTTCCTGGGGTCGGAGCGGGCGGTGTCCCTGGCCCTCGAAAAGGGGCTCACGGTGGGCGGGACGTTCCTGCCGGTGGATCCTCTCGAGGCCACCGCGCAGAGGGTCATCGTGTCGAACGTCCCGCCCTTTGTTCCCGCTGAGCTCCTCCTCCCTCACCTACAACAACTGGGGGAGGTAAGGTCAGGGATCAACCCCATACCGCTCGGCCTCAGGGAGAACAGCCTGCGCCACGTGTTCTCCTTCCGCCGCCAGCTCTTTGTCCGGCTGGCGCGGGAGGACGTGACAGAAGGGCACTTTAATGTGGTGCACGAGGGGACTGCCTACCGCGTCTTCTGGACGTCGGACGGCGTGCGGTGCCATGCCTGCAGGGAGGTGGGGCATGTTCGTAAGAACTGCCCCGCCTCCAAGGCCGCCAAACCACCGAAGGCGGCCAAGGCTGGCGCTGCCGCCACCCCTCCCCCTAGTTGCGTCCGCGTGCCGGGAGCCATGGGTGCGCGGGCATCGTCGGAGGCCTTTGTTTTCAGGGCCTCCGGCGGGGGGGAGGGAGAGCGTCCGAGCGGAAAGAAGGCGCGGAAGAAGGAGAAACATCTAGAGGCGGGTCCCCTCGGTGCGCCGGAAAGTCTGACCACCGCGCTCAGCCCAACCCAGTCACCGGCGAGCGCGGGGTGCCCCGAGCCCGTGCCCGGGCCCTTGAATACCACCACAGAGGGGCCCAGGCGCGGGCAAGAAAAGGAAAAGGGGGGGGCGGAGCGGGAGGCCTCGGCAGACATGGAGGTCTCCCTGACTCCGCGCGCCCCCAGGAACAAAAAGAGGCACCGCCCCAATGAGGCGGAGGGGGAACAACATCCCTCCGCGGAGGAGGCGGTGCCCGCCGCGTGTCCCGCGTCCCCCACCAGCGCCCCCAAATTGCGCTGCAGGCGCGAGGAGTCTTTCCCCGGGGAGGGTGAGACAGTTGAGGCTGCCCAGCCTCTGCCTCCCGGGGATGGAGTGGAAGATCTGCCTGTCGTGGGGGGCGTGGGGACCACGGAGGAATGCGTAGCCGCCGGGTCGAGCGTCCCGGGGACCGAGGCGGGCGGGGCCGAAAAAGCCGAACCTGAGCCCGCCCAGCCAATACACAACTTACCCCGGGATTTGCTCGACCCGGCAGAGAATGAAACAATTGATTTTAATGATACTGTAGATGCTGGGCCGGGGGGTGGCAGCGGGGAGGGGGAGGAACACCCACCCTCGCCCCTTACTTTGGAGCTGGAGCACTTGGAGGGCCTGGGGATTTCCTATGGCCGGGTCTCTCCTTGTTCTCCGGTTCCTGGGGCGGAGGGGGAACCCCTTCCGCTGTCATTTCCCGACCCAGCACCTTTTTTAAAAGAGCCCAGTGGGGACTCCTCTGCCGACGATCCTGGGGGTGGGATCGGGGCAGTGCCAGGGCCGGTTGGAGCGGCCGGTTCATTTGCCGTACCTTGTGCGGTCGATGGGCCGGCTGCTGGCGGCCACCTCCCGGAGGAGGACGGGGACTCGGTGGGGGACGCGGGTGAAGACCTAGAGACCACCGCCAGTGAGGCGGTGGATCTGCTCGCGGCCGCCGCTGAGGCCCTCCTCGTTCCTGCAAAGGAACTCCGGGACTTTTTGGCCCAGAGCCGGGGTCGCCGCGACCAAGCCCGACTGGCCCTGGAAAAATGGTCCGAGCCGGAGCTGATCAAGGGGTCCGTCCGCGCCGCCGTTAAAACCTTGGCCGCGGGCGGGCCCTTGACAAAGGAGCAGCACCTTGAGCTGCGCGAGCTCGAGGGACTCCTCGCTGGGCTGCGGAGGGAGCGGAGTTCAACAAAAGACTCCGCCCCCCCCCCCACAATAGGTTAAGGTAGAGGTTGCACTATGCTTTTGCCATGAAGATAACCATAGCCAGCCTCAACATCAACGGCGGCAGAGGGGCACGCCGTAGATTTGACAATTTTTCGCTCCTGCGGGAGGGGAAATATGCGGTGTGCTTCCTGCAAGAAACCCACACCGTTCCGGGAGACGAAGCCACGTGGCTCCTGGAATGGCAAGGAGAGGTCCGCATGAGCCACCTCACCGCCATTTCTAGTGGGGTGGCCATCTTGCTGGGCCCGCATTTTCAGCCGGAGATCTTGGGGGTCGAGGAGCCCGTGCCAGGCCGCTTGCTGCACGTAACGGTTCGCCTGGGGGACGTGCCGCTCCATCTCGTGAACGTGTACGCCCCTCATCCCGGCCCGCAGCAAACGCGCTTCTTTGAAGAGGTGTCCGCTCTTCTTGGCTCCGTCGACGTCGGCGACTGCATTGTCCTCGGGGGGGATTTTAACTGCACCCTCGAGGCGAGGGACCGCTCCGGTGCCCCGCAGTGCATGACGGCGATGGAGAAGTTGAGGGACCTGGTCGGGTCCTTCGACTTGGTGGACGTCTGGCGAAATCTCCACCCCGACTCCAGCGCCTTTACTTGGGTGAGGCCTGGAGTTGGATGGTCTAGAGTCGACCGCCTTTACGTGTCTCGGGCGTACGTTTCCTGCGTCCCGGCGGCCTCCATGCGGCCGGTGCCGTGTTCGGACCACCACCTGGTGTGGGCGGAGCTCGCTTCGCTCCGCGCGAGGACGGGGTCCGCGTACTGGCACTTTAACAACCGGCTGCTGGAGGACGTGCGGTTCCAGGACTCGTTCCGTCGATTCTGGTCCGACTGGAGAAGGAAGCAGGGGGGCTTCCCCTCCTTGAGGCTATGGTGGGACGTGGGCAAGGCTCACGTCCGCGTCTTCTGTCAAGAGTACGCGAGGGGGTCGACCAAGAGGCGGGCGGCCAGAGTCGGGCGCCTAGAAAAAGAGGTGCTCGACCTGGAAGCCCGTCTCGGTCAAGTCGTCCAGGACCCGGCCCTGCGGACGGTGTACGAAGCGAAGAAGGCCGCGCTGAAGGACCTGCAGCTCGTCGGGTCCCGAGGCGCGTTCGTGAGGTCGCGGATCCGGTTCCTGCGGGATCTGGACCGCGGCTCCCCCTTCTTCTACTCGCTGGAAAAAAGGCAGAGTGTCCGTAAGCAGCTCTTGACGCTGCTGGCCGACGACGGCTCTCTCGTCTCGGATCCGGAGGGCGTCAACAACAGGGTCCGTGAATATTACGGGGCTCTGTTCTCTCCGGATCCGTCCAGCGAGGAAGCGCGTAGAGTTTTGTGGGAGGACCTGCCGAAGGTCGGCCCGGAGGGCGCCGAAAATCTGGAAGCTCCGCTAAGCCTGGCGGAGCTGACCGGTGCCCTCGCCCGGCTCTCGAGGGGAAAATCCCCGGGGCTGGACGGGCTGACCGTGGAGTTCCACAGGGCGTTCTGGGACGTCCTGGGGGGCGACTACGCGCGGGTCCTGGGGGAAAGTCTGGCGACCGGGGAGATGCCCCTCTCTTGGCGCAGGGCAGTCATCGTCCTGCTGCCTAAGAAGGGCGATCTCCGCCTCCTTAAGAACTGGCGCCCGGTCTCCCTCCTCAGCACGGACTACAAAATCTTCGCCAGGGCGATGTCTGCTCGCCTTGGTGCCGTGCTGGACCACATGATCCACCCCGACCAGTCATACACGGTCCCGGGCCGGACAATCCACGACAACATCCATCTGGTCCGGGACCTCATCCATTGCTCCCAGGAGGCTGGTCTGTCGGTCGCCTTCCTATCCCTCGACCAAGAGAAGGCGTTCGACAGGGTGGATCACGACTATCTGCTCGGAACTCTGCGCGCTTTCGGGTTCGGGACGCATTTCGTCGCCCGGATCCGACTTTTGTACGCCGCCGCGGAGTGTCTGATTAAGGTTAACGGGTCCTTGACGGCGCCCCTTCGCTTTAGGAGAGGGGTGCGCCAGGGATGCCCCATGTCCGGCCAGTTATACGCCGTTTGCGTGGAGCCTTTCCTGCGCCTCTTGCGGACGAGGTTGACGGGACTGGCTCTGCAAGGGCCGGGCGTGGAGGTCGTCCTCTCGGCTTACGCCGATGACGTGCTCCTCGCGGTAGAGGATCCCGCTGACCTGCGGAGGATGCGTGAGTGCCAGGAGATTTACTCGGCCGCGTCCTCCGCCAGGATCAACTGGGAGAAATGTTCCGGACTCCTGGTGGGTCAGTGGCGGGTGGACTCCCTGCCGGAGGAGCTCAGGCCTTTTGCCTGGAGCACGACCCATCTCCTCTATCTGGGAGTCTACCTTAGCCCCGACGAGGAAGCCTGGCCGGCGAACTGGCAGGAGCTGGAGGCCAAGGTCGCCGCTCGCCTAGGGCGCTGGACAGGACTGCTCCGAGTGCTGTCCTACAGGGGTCGAGCGCTAGTCATAAACCAGCTGGTGGCCGCAATGCTGTGGTACCGGCTGGTCACTTTGACCCCTCCCCCTGCGTTTGTCGCCAAGATACAGAAGAAGCTGGTGGACTTCTTCTGGAACAACAGGAAGCACTGGGTCTCTGTCGCGGTCTTGAGTCTCCCGCTTGAGGAGGGCGGTCAGTCGTTGGTGTGCGTCAGCGCCCAGCTCGCGACTTTCCGTCTTCAGACCCTGCAGAGATACCTTTACGTCGAGCCCCCTCCTAGGTGGTGTGCTCTGGCGAGGTATTTCTTCCGCCAGCAGCTCGACCTCAATTATGACACGCAGCTCCTGTTTGTGAACTTGGGGGGTGCCAGGACCGCCCTCCGGGAGCTGCCTGTCTTTTACAGGGAACTCATCAGGGTCTGGAACAAAGTCTCCACCAAGCGCAGCTCTCCGCCGGCTGGAGTGGCGGCCGTCCTGCAGGAACCGCTGCTCGGGAATCCGTACCTCCACGGCCGAGGCTTCATGTGGCGGTCGGAAGAGAGGGCTGTGGCTGGTGAGGTGACCAGGGTCAGGGACCTGCTCGATGGCGGAGGAGCGGGCTGGATGGCGCCAGTCACGCTGGCGCGGCGCCTAAATTCTGCCAACGTCCGCCGCGCGGCCGATGCCATCGAGTCGCTAAAAACAGCTCTGGGCCCTGACTCCGTTAGGTGTATCGAGGAGGCTCAAGCACGTGGGGAGATCCCGTCCGAACTGACCCCCGTCCGGACGGAATTCCTCATCGGCGCCAAACCCCGGAACCTCCCTCGGGGGCCGGCGCCTCACAACTTGAGCCGCCTCGGGGAAATCCCCTCCGTGCCTTTCAGTTCCGCGCGGAGGGGTTTCCTGTACGGGCTGCTCCTGCACACCCTCAACTTTGCCATCCTCGCCGGCCGTCCGGACACGCCATGGCGTACCATCTTGCCGTCCGGAGGAGGCGGGGGTCCCCGATGGAGGGCACTCTACGCAGGGGTCCTCCCACTATTCATCGGGGACTTGGCCTGGAGGGTGGTGCACGGAGCAGTGCCGTGCAACAAATTTTTAAGCCGGTTCACGGACTCCCAGGCCGCCTGCAATTTCTGCGGTCTGGAGGAGTCCGTGTTCCATGTTTTTATTGAGTGCACGAGGTTGCAGCCCCTGTTCCATTATTTGAAGGGGCTGCTCCTGAAATTCTGGCTGCACTTCAGTCCCACCCTCCTGATCTTTGGGCACCCTGTGCGGAGGGGAGCGGGTAGGTCCGAAGGCCTCCTCGTAGGACTGCTCCTGGGCACGGCCAAGGGTGCCATCAGCCGGTCCAGGCAGCGGGCGGTCGAGGGGGTCGTTCAACCTGACTGCCTGCCTCTCTTCCGCTCTTACATCCGGTCCAGGGTGTCCTTGGAGATGGAGCACGCGGTGTCCACCGGTACGCTCGCGGCCTTCCGCGAGAGGTGGGCACCGGAGGGACTGGAGTGCATCATCACGCCCGGCAACCAAATTTTAATTTGATTTTACGTTTTAAAGTTAATTTGTTTTAATTGCCGGTGCTTTTAGTGTCCCCTTCCCTTTTATAGGGGGCACTGGGGAAAAATTGTGATTTTAGTGCCCAAAAAAAAAAAAACAAAAAAAAAAAGAAAAAACAAAAAAAAAACACAAAAAAAGGGGGGAAAAAAAAATGGGCCTTGTAAATGTCTGGAGTGTCACCCAGGTCGGGTGGCACAGTTTAATGTTTATGTTTTCGCAGGTAGACTCTAAAAGAGTTTCAAGCACAAGGGCCAATTGTGCAGCAGTGGAGGCGTGTCCTGCTCAGTAGGAACTGTGAGCAGTGAGGAGAGCAGCAAGCAACTTGAGCTCCTGCCTGGGGAGCCCTGAGACCAGCCCAGGAACAGAAGGAAGGAAGGGGTTTCACCACCAACTTTACCCAGAGGGAGAGGAGGAGAACAGAAAACTTTCAACATCTTTATCATTTCTGCAAAGAGTTGGAGAGAGGGGGAAAAACCACCAACAACATCCAGTGTGGAAGGAGGGAGACTCAACTACTCTACAGGTGGGTGTGGGTGCATTTCCCCAAAAACAGACTTTGTTGTATCGGTGGGGGGGAGGAAAGAAGACCACTGAGGGCCGGAACATCGCGGGGGGTGTGTGTGTGTGTGTGTGGTAGTGTGCGTGGGGGCCGTGCTTACAACTAGGCCCCCCCCACAATTGAAACCCCCCCCACCCCCAATTGCCTAGCCTGGGATAGCTGGAGCTACCAGGCTGAAGATTTTCATTAATCACCCAATTAAAGATCGTTAGGAGTGCCTGGTGGCTCCAGCTACCCCAGGTGAAGACATCTTCTCCCCCCACCTGAAGACCACCTCAAAGACTTTTGTGTTTTGCCATCTGGGGAGTGCACCCACCCACAGCTGCGACGAGAGACCTGCCCTCGCAGCCCCCCCCCCTTCCCACCCCCCTCTCTCTTTTCTCTGTTACTCTGTTTCTCCCCTCTCTCTCTGAGAGCCCTTCCTTCCAAATTTAATTTAAAAAACAAACAATTTAAGACAACTGAGCAGAGGGAGCAAGGCCCCTCCCCAATTGCCAACTAGGGGAGAGGTGTGCCTCATTAAGGGCTCCTCTGCTCAGTCATTATACAAGAGGCCAATTAAGACCATTAAGGCCTGTGACTTTGGGGTGGGTGTAGCCCTTAAAGGGACCCCGTGATGGCGACCCCATCCACGCCGGTGGCAGGGCCAGCAAGGACGTATGCGCAGGTGGCAACCGCTTCCACGGCCCCTCCTGCGCCACCCGCTGCCCTGCCACCATTTAGGTTAATTACGAAAAAACACGGGGTCAAGAGCTACACTCACCCCACAATGACCATCGAGGAGTGCGTGCGGGCGATGGCTGGGGTAGTCGGCCCCTCGGCCATTGTCGCAGCCTCCAAGATGTCTGGGAAGGCCGTGTTCTTCCTGGGGTCGGAGCGGGCGGTGTCCCTGGCCCTTGAAAAGGGGCTCACGGTGGGCGGGACGTTCCTGCCGGTGGACCCTCTCGAGGCCACCGCGCAGAGGGTCATCGTGTCAAATGTCCCGCCCTTTGTTTCCGCTGAGCTCCTCCTCCCTCACCTACACCAACTGGGGGAGGTAAGGTCGGGGATCAACCCCATACCGCTCGGCCTCAGGGAGAACAGCCTGCGCCACGTGTTCTCCTTCCGCCGCCAGCTCTTTGTCCGGCTGGCGCGGGAGGACCTGACAGAAGGGCACTTTAATGTGGTGCACGAGGGGACTGCCTACCGCGTCTTCTGGACGTCGGACGGCGTGCGGTGCCATGCCTGCAGGGAGGTGGGGCACGTTCGCAAGAACTGCCCCGCCTCCAAGGCCGCCAAACCACCGAAGGCGGCCATAGCTGGCGCCGCCGCCACCCCTCCCCCTAGTTGCGTCCGCGTGCCGGGAGCCATGGGTGCGCGGGCATCGTCGGAGGCCTTTGTTTTCAGGGCCTCCGGCGGGGGGGAGGGAGAGCGTCCGAGCGGAAAGAAGGCGCGGAAGAAGGAAAAACATCTAGAGGCGGGTCCCCTCGGTGCGCCGGAAAGTCTGACCACCGCGCTCAGCCCAACCCAGTCACCGGCGAGCGCGGGGTGCCCCGAGCCCGTGCCCGGGCCCTTGAATAACACCACAGAGGGGCCCAGGCGCGGGCAAGAAAAGGAAAAGGGGGGGGCGGAGCGGGAGGCCTCGGCAGACATGGAGGTCTCCCTGACTCCGCGCGCCCCCAGGAACAAAAAGAGGCACCGCCCCAATGAGGCGGAGGGGGAACAACATCCCTCCGCGGAGGAGGCGGTGCCCGCCGCGTGTCCCGCGTCCCCCACCAGCGCCCCCAAATTGCGCTGCAGGCGCGAGGAGTCTTTCCCCGGGGAGGGTGAGGCAGTCGAGGCTGCCCAGCCGCTGCCTCCTGGGGAGGGCGTGGAAGATCTGCCTGTCGTGGGGGGCGTGGGGCCAGTGGAAGAATGCGTAGCCGCCGGGTCGAGCGTCCCGGGGACCGAGGCGGGCGGGGCCGAAAAGGCCGAACCTGAGCCCGCCCAGCCAATACACAACTTACCCCGGGATTTGCTCGACCCGGCAGAGAATGAAACAATTGATTTTAATGATACTGTAGATGCTGGGCCGGGGGGTGGCAGCGGGGAGGGGGAGGAACACCCACCCTCGCCCCTTACTTTGGAGCTGGAGCACTTGGAGGGCCTGGGGATTTCCTATGGCCGGGTCTCTCCTTGTTCTCCGGTTCCTGGGGCGGAGGGGGAACCCCTTCCGCTGTCATTTCCCGACCCGGCACCATTTTTAAAAGAGCCCAGTGGGGACTCCTCTGCCGACGATCCTGGGGGTGGGATCGGGGCAGTGCCAGGGCCGGTTGGAGCGGCCGGTTCATTTGCCGTACCTTGTGCGGTCGATGGGCCGGCTGCTGGCGGCCACCTCCCGGAGGAGGACGGGGACTCGGTGGGGGACGCGGGTGAAGACCTAGAGACCACCGCCAGGGAGGCGGTGGATCTGCTCGCGGCCGCCGCTGAGGCCCTCCTCGTTCCTGCAAAGGAACTCCGGGACTTTTTGGCCCAGAGCCGGGGTCGCCGCGACCAAGCCCGACTGGCCCTGGAAAAATGGTCCGAGCCGGAGCTGATCAAGGGGTCCGTCCGCGCCGCCGTTAAAACCTTGGCCGCGGGCGGGCCCTTGACAAAGGAGCAGCACCTTGAGCTGCGCGAGCTCGAGGGACTCCTCGCTGGGCTGCGGAGGGAGCGGAGTTCAACAAAAGACTTCGCTCCCTCCCCCACAATAGGTTAAGGTAGAGGTTGCACTATGCTTTTGCCATGAAGATAACCATAGCCAGCCTCAACATCAACGGCGGCAGAGGGGCACGCCGTAGATTTGACAATTTTTCGCTCCTGCGGGAGGGGAAATATGCGGTGTGCTTCCTGCAAGAAACCCACACCGTTCCGGGAGACGAAGCCACGTGGCTCCTGGAATGGCAAGGAGAGGTCCGCATGAGCCACCTCACCGCCATTTCTAGTGGGGTGGCCATCTTGCTGGGCCCGCATTTTCAGCCGGAGATCTTGGGGGTCGAGGAGCCCGTGCCAGGCCGCTTGCTGCACGTAACGGTTCGCCTGGGGGACGTGCCGCTCCATCTCGTGAACGTGTACGCCCCTCATCCCGGCCCGCAGCAGACGCGCTTCTTTGAAGAGGTGTCCGCTCTTCTTGGCTCCGTCGACGTCGGCGACTGCATTGTCCTCGGGGGGGATTTTAACTGCACCCTCGAGGCGAGGGACCGCTCCGGTGCCCCGCAGTGCATGACGGCGATGGAGAAGTTGAGGGACCTGGTCGGGTCCTTCGACTTGGTGGACGTCTGGCGAAATCTCCACCCCGACTCCAGCGCCTTTACTTGGGTGAGGCCTGGAGTTGGATGGTCTAGAGTCGACCGCCTTTACGTGTCTCGGGCGTACGTTTCCTGCGTCCCGGCGGCCTCCATGCGGCCGGTGCCGTGCTCGGACCACCACCTGGTGTGGGCGGAGCTCGCTTCGCTCCGCGCGAGGACGGGGTCCGCGTACTGGCACTTTAACAACCGGCTGCTGGAGGACGTGCGGTTCCAGGACTCGTTCCGTCGATTCTGGTCCGACTGGAGAAGGAAGCAGGGGGGCTTCCCCTCCTTGAGGCTATGGTGGGACGTGGGCAAGGCTCACGTCCGCGTCTTCTGTCAAGAGTACGCGAGGGGGTCGACCAAGAGGCGGGCGGCCAGAGTCGGGCGCCTAGAAAAAGAGGTGCTCGACCTGGAAGCCCGTCTCGGTCAAGTCGTCCAGGACCCGGCCCTGCGGACGGTGTACGAAGCGAAGAAGGCCGCGCTGAAGGACCTGCAGCTCGTCGGGTCCCGAGGCGCGTTCGTGAGGTCGCGGATCCGGTTCCTGCGGGATCTGGACCGCGGCTCCCCCTTCTTCTACTCGCTGGAAAAAAGGCAGAGTGTCCGTAAGCAGCTCTTGACGCTGCTGGCCGACGACGGCTCTCTCGTCTCGGATCCGGAGGGCGTCAACAACAGGGTCCGTGAATATTACGGGGCTCTGTTCTCTCCGGATCCGTCCAGCGAGGAAGCGCGTAGAGTTTTGTGGGAGGACCTGCCGAAGGTCAGCCCGGAGGGCGCCGAAAATCTGGAAGCTCCGCTAAGCCTGGCGGAGCTGACCGGTGCCCTCGCCCGGCTCTCGAGGGGAAAATCCCCGGGGCTGGACGGGCTGACCGTGGAGTTCCACAGGGCGTTCTGGGACGTCCTGGGGAGCGACTACGCGCGGGTCCTGGGGGAAAGTCTGGCGACCGGGGAGATGCCCCTCTCTTGGCGCAGGGCAGTCATCGTCCTGCTGCCTAAGAAGGGCGATCTCCGCCTCCTTAAGAACTGGCGCCCGGTCTCCCTCCTCAGCACGGACTACAAAATTTTCGCCAGGGCGATGTCTGCTCGCCTTGGTGCCGTGCTGGACCACATGATCCACCCCGACCAGTCCTACACGGTCCCGGGCCGGACAATCCACGACAACATCCATCTGGTCCGGGACCTCATCCATTGCTCCCAGGAGGCTGGTCTGTCGGTCGCCTTCCTATCCCTCGACCAAGAGAAGGCGTTCGACAGGGTGGATCACGACTATCTGCTCGGAACTCTGCGCGCTTTCGGGTTCGGGACGCATTTCGTCGCCCGGATCCGACTTTTGTACGCCGCCGCGGAGTGTCTGATTAAGGTTAACGGGTCCTTGACGGCGCCCCTTCGCTTTAGGAGAGGGGTGCGCCAGGGATGCCCCATGTCCGGCCAGTTATACGCCGTTTGCGTGGAGCCTTTCCTGCGCCTCTTGCGGACGAGGTTGACGGGACTGGCTCTGCAAGGGCCGGGCGTGGAGGTCGTCCTCTCGGCTTACGCCGATGACGTGCTCCTCGCGGTAGAGGATCCCGCTGACCTGCGGAGGATGCGTGAGTGCCAGGAGATTTACTCGGCCGCGTCCTCCGCCAGGATCAACTGGGAGAAATGTTCCGGACTCCTGGTGGGTCAGTGGCGGGTGGACTCCCTGCCGGAGGAGCTCAGGCCTTTTGCCTGGAGCACGACCCATCTCCTCTATCTGGGAGTCTACCTTAGCCCCGACGAGGAAGCCTGGCCGGCGAACTGGCAGGAGCTGGAGGCCAAGGTCGCCGCTCGCCTAGGGCGCTGGACAGGACTGCTCCGAGTGCTGTCCTACAGGGGTCGAGCGCTAGTCATAAACCAGCTGGTGGCCGCAATGCTGTGGTACCGGCTGGTCACTTTGACCCCTCCCCCTGCGTTTGTCGCCAAGATACAGAAGAAGCTGGTGGACTTCTTCTGGAACAACAGGAAGCACTGGGTCTCTGTCGCGGTCTTGAGTCTCCCGCTTGAGGAGGGCGGTCAGTCGTTGGTGTGCGTCAGCGCCCAGCTCGCGACTTTCCGTCTTCAGACCCTGCAGAGATACCTTTACGTCGAGCCCCCTCCTAGGTGGTGTGCTCTGGCGAGGTATTTCTTCCGCCAGCAGCTCGACCTCAATTATGACACGCAGCTCCTGTTTGTGAACTTGGGGGGTGCCAGGACCGCCCTCCGGGAGCTGCCTGTCTTTTACAGGGAACTCATCAGGGTCTGGAACAAAGTCTCCACCAAGCGCAGCTCTCCACCGGCTGGAGTGGCGGCCGTCCTGCAGGAGCCGCTGCTCGGGAATCCGTACCTCCACGGCCGAGGTTTTATGTGGCGGTCGGAAGAGAGGGCTGTGGCTGGTGAGGTGACCAGGGTCAGGGACCTGCTCGATGGCGGAGGAGCGGGCTGGATGGCGCCAGTCACGCTGGCGCGGCGCCTAAATTCTGCCAACGTCCGCCGCGCGGCCGATGCCATCGAGTCGCTAAAAACAGCTCTGGGCCCTGACTCCGTTAGGTGTATCGAGGAGGCTCAAGCACGTGGGGAGATCCCGTCCGAACTGACCCCCGTCCGGACGGAATTCCTCATCGGCGCCAAACCCCGGAACCTCCCTCGGGGGCCGGCGCCTCACAACTTGAGCCGCCTCGGGGAAATCCCCTCCGTGCCTTTCAGTTCCGCGCGGAGGGGTTTCCTGTACGGGCTGCTCCTGCACACCCTCAACTTTGCCATCCTCGCCGGCCGTCCGGACACGCCATGGCGCACCATCTTGCCGTCCGGAGGAGGCGGGGGTCCCCGATGGAGGGCACTCTACGCAGGGGTCCTCCCACTATTCATCGGGGACTTGGCCTGGAGGGTGGTGCACGGAGCAGTGCCGTGCAACAAATTTTTAAGCCGGTTCACGGACTCCCAGGCCGCCTGCAATTTCTGCGGTCTGGAGGAGTCCGTGTTCCATGTTTTTATTGAGTGCACAAGGTTGCAGCCCCTGTTCCATTATTTGAAGGGGCTGCTCCTGAAATTCTGGCTGCACTTCAGTCCCACTCTCCTGATCTTTGGGCACCCTGTGCGGAGGGGAGCGGGTAGGTCCGAAGGCCTCCTCGTAGGACTGCTCCTGGGCACGGCCAAGGGTGCCATCAGCCGGTCCAGGCAGCGGGCGGTCGAGGGGGTCGTTCAACCTGACTGCCTGCCTCTCTTCCGCTCTTACATCCGGTCCAGGGTGTCCTTGGAGATGGAGCACGCGGTGTCCACCGGTACGCTCGCGGCCTTCCGCGAGAGGTGGGCACCGGAGGGACTGGAGTGCATCATCACGCCCGGCAACCAAATTTTAATTTGATTTTACGTTTTAAAGTTAATTTGTTTTAATTGCCGGTGCTTTTAGTGTCCCCTCTCCTTTTATAGGGGGCACTGGAAAAAGGAAAAATTTGATTTTAGTGCCCCAAAAAAAAAAACACAAAAAAATAAATAAAAAAGGGGCCTTGTAAATGTCTTGTGTGTGTCATCCAGGTCGGGTGGCACGGATACATGTTTTATGTTTTTGCAGGTGAACTCCAAAAAGAGTTTCAAGCACAAGGGCCAATTGTGCAGCAGTGGAGGCGTGTCCTGCTCAGTTGGAGCTGTGAGCAGTGAGGAGAGCAGCTAGCAACTTGAGCTCCTGCCTGGAGAGCCCTGAGACCAGCCCAGGAAGAGAAGGAAGGAAGGGGCTTCACACCAACTTCTATCCAGAGGGAGAGGAGGAAAAAGCAGAAAACTCTTTGAACATCTTTTACCATTCTGCAAGGAGTTGGAGAGAGGGGGAAAAACCAACAACAAACCAGTGTGGAAGGAGGGAGACTCAACTACTCTACAGGTGGGTGTGGGTGCATTTCCCCAAACAGACTTTGTTGTATCGGTGGGGGGAGGAAAGAAGACCAGTGAGGGCCGGAACATCGCGGGGGGTGTGTGTGTGTGTGGTAGTGTGTGTGGGGGCCTTGCTTACAACTAGGCCCCCCCCACAATTGGAACCCCCCCCACCCCCCCCACATTTGCCTAGCCTGGGATAGCTGGAGCTACCAGGCTGAAGATTGTTGTTTTTCTTAAACACCCAATTAAAGATCGTTAGGAGTGCCTGGTGGCTCCAGCTACCCCAGGTGAAGACATCTTCTCCCCCCACCTGAAGACCACCCCAAAGACTTTTGTGTTTTGCCATCTGGGGAGTGCACCCACCCACAGCTGCGAGGGGAGACCTGCCCTCGCAGTCCCCCCCCCCTTCCCACCCCCCTCTCTCTTTCTCTGCTACTCTGTTTCTCCCCTCTCTCTCTGAGGCCTCTTCCTTCCAAATTTACAAAAAAAAAAACAAAAAAACAAAACCAATTAAGACAACTGAGCAGAGGGAGCAAGGCCTCTCCCCAATTGTCAATGAGGGGAGAGGTACCTCGTTAAGAGCTCCTCTGCTTCAGTCTTTTAGATAAGAGGCCTAATTAAGACCATTAAGGCCTGTGACTTTGGGGTGGGTGTAGCCCTTAAAGGGACCCCGTGATGGCGACCCCATCCACGCCGGTGGCAGGGCCAGCAAGGTCGTATGCGCAGGCGGTGTCCACATCCACGGCACCTCCTGCGCCAGCCGCTGCCCTGCCACCTTTCAGACTAATAACAAAAAAACACGGGGTCAAGAGCTACACTCACCCCACAATGAGCATCGAGGAGTGCGTGCGGGCGATGGCTGGGGTAGTCGGCCCCTCGGCCATTGTCGCAGCCTCCAAGATGTCTGGGAAGGCCGTGTTCTTCCTGGGGTCGGAGCGGGCGGTGTCCCTGGCCCTTGAAAAGGGGCTCACGGTGGGCGGGACGTTCCTGCCGGTGGACCCTCTCGAGGCCACCGCGCAGAGGGTCATCATTTCAAACGTCCCGCCCTTTGTTCCCGCTGAGCTCCTCCTCCCTCACCTACACCAACTGGGGGAGGTAAGGTCGGGGATCAACCCCATACCGCTCGGCCTCAGGGAGAACAGCCTGCGCCACGTGTTCTCCTTCCGCCGCCAGCTCTTTGTCCGGCTGGCGCGGGAGGAGACGACGGAGGGGAACTTTAATGTGGTGCACGAGGGGACTGCCTACCGCGTCTTCTGGACGTCGGACGGCGTGCGGTGCCATGCCTGTAGGGAGGTGGGGCATGTTCGTAAGAACTGCCCCGCCTCCAAGGCCGCCAAACCACCGAAGGCGGCCAAGGCTGGCACCGCCGCCACCCCTCCCCCTAGTTGCGTCCGCGTGCCGGGAGCCATGGGTGCGCGGGCATCGTCGGAGGCCTTTGTTTTCAGGGCCTCCGGCGGGGGGGAGGGAGAGCGTTCGACCGGAAAGAAGGCGCGGAAGAAGGCGAAACATCTCGAGGCGGGTCCCCTCGGTGCGCCGGAAAGTCTGACCACCGCGCTCAGCCCAACCCAGTCACCGGCGAGCGCGGGGTGCCCCGAGCCCGTGCCCGGGCCCTTGAATACCACCACAGAGGGGCCCAGGCGCGGGCAAGAAAAGGAAAAGGGGGGGGCGGAGCGGGAGGCCTCGGCAGACATGGAGGTCTCCCTGACTCCGCGCGCCCCCAGGAACAAAAAGAGGCACCGCCCCAATGAGGCGGAGGGGGAACAACATCCCTCCGCGGAGGAGGCGGTGCCCGCCGCGTGTCCCGCGTCCCCCACCAGCGCCCCCAAATTGCGCTGCAGGCGCGAGGAGTCTTTCCCCGGGGAGGGTGAGACAGTTGAGGCTGCCCAGCCTCTGCCTCCCGGGGATGGAGTGGAAGATCTGCCTGTCGTGGGGGGCGTGGGGACCGCGGAGGAATGCGTAGCCGCCGGGCCGGGCGTCCCGGGGACTGAGGCGGGCGAGGCCGAAAAGGCCGAACCTGAGCCCGCCCAGCCAATACCCAACTTCCCCCGGGATTTGCTCGACCCGGCAGAAAAACAATTAAATAATTATGACACTGTAGATGCTGGGCCGGGGGGTGGCAGCGGGGAGGGGGAGGAACACCCACCCTCGCCCCTTACTTTGGAGCTGGAGCACTTGGAGGGCCTGGGGATTTCCTATGGCCGGGTCTCTCCTTGTTCTCCGGTTCCTGGGGCGGAGGGGGAACCCCTTCCGCTGTCATTTCCCGACCCAGCACCATTTTTAAAAGAGCCCAGTGGGGACTCCTCTGCCGACGATCCTGGGGGTGGGATCGGGGCAGTGCCAGGGCCGGTTGGAGCGGCCGGTTCATTTGCCGTACCTTGTGCGGTCGATGGGCCGGCTGCTGGCGGCCACCTCCCGGAGGAGGACGGGGACTCGGTGGGGGACGCGGGTGAAGACCTAGAGACCACCGCCAGGGAGGCGGTGGATCTGCTCGCGGCCGCCGCTGAGGCCCTCCTCGTTCCTGCAAAGGAACTCCGGGACTTTTTGGCCCAGAGCCGGGGTCGCCGCGACCAAGCCCGACTGGCCCTGGAAAAATGGTCCGAGCCGGAGCTGATCAAGGGGTCCGTCCGCGCCGCCGTTAAAACCTTGGCCGCGGGCGGGCCCTTGACAAAGGAGCAGCACCTTGAGCTGCGCGAGCTCGAGGGACTCCTCGCTGGGCTGCGGAGGGAGCGGAGTTCAACAAAAGACTCCGCTCCCTCCCCCACAATAGGTTAAGGTAGAGGTTGCACTATGCTTTTGTCATGAAGATAACCATAGCCAGCCTCAACATCAACGGCGGCAGAGGGGCACGCCGTAGATTTGACAATTTTTCGCTCCTGCGGGAGGGGAAATATGCGGTGTGCTTCCTGCAAGAAACCCACACCGTTCCGGGAGACGAAGCCACGTGGCTCCTGGAATGGCAAGGAGAGGTCCGCATGAGCCACCTCACCGCCATTTCTAGTGGGGTGGCCATCTTGCTGGGCCCGCATTTTCAGCCGGAGATCTTGAGGGTCGAGGAGCCCGTGCCAGGCCGCTTGCTGCACGTAACGGTTCGCCTGGGGGACGTGCCGCTCCATCTCGTGAACGTGTACGCCCCTCATCCCGGCCCGCAGCAAACGCGCTTCTTTGAAGAGGTGTCCGCTCTTCTTGGCTCCGTCGACGTCGGCGACTGCATTGTCCTCGGGGGGGATTTTAACTGCACCCTCGAGGCGAGGGACCGCTCCGGTGCCCCGCAGTGCATGACGGCGATGGAGAAGTTGAGGGACCTGGTCGGGTCCTTCGACTTGGTGGACGTCTGGCGAAATCTCCACCCCGACTCCAGCGCCTTTACTTGGGTGAGGCCTGGAGTTGGATGGTCTAGAGTCGACCGCCTTTACGTGTCTCGGGCGTACGTTTCCTGCGTCCCGGCGGCCTCCATGCGGCCGGTGCCGTGTTCGGACCACCACCTGGTGTGGGCGGAGCTCGCTTCGCTCCGCGCGAGGACGGGGTCCGCGTACTGGCACTTTAACAACCGGCTGCTGGAGGACGTGCGGTTCCAGGACTCGTTCCGTCGATTCTGGTCCGACTGGAGAAGGAAGCAGGGGGGCTTCCCCTCCTTGAGGCTATGGTGGGACGTGGGCAAGGCTCACGTCCGCGTCTTCTGTCAAGAGTACGCGAGGGGGTCGACCAAGAGGCGGGCGGCCAGAGTCGGGCGCCTAGAAAAAGAGGTGCTCGACCTGGAAGCCCGTCTCGGTCAAGTCGTCCAGGACCCGGCCCTGCGGACGGTGTACGAAGCGAAGAAGGCCGCGCTGAAGGACCTGCAGCTCGTCGGGTCCCGAGGCGCGTTCGTGAGGTCGCGGATCCGGTTCCTGCGGGATCTGGACCGCGGCTCCCCCTTCTTCTACTCGCTGGAAAAAAGGCAGAGTGTCCGTAAGCAGCTCTTGACGCTGCTGGCCGACGACGGCTCTCTCGTCTCGGATCCGGAGGGCGTCAACAACAGGGTCCGTGAATATTACGGGGCTCTGTTCTCTCCGGATCCGTCCAGCGAGGAAGCGCGTAGAGTTTTGTGGGAGGACCTGCCGAAGGTCAGCCCGGAGGGCGCCGAAAATCTGGAAGCTCCGCTAAGCCTGGCGGAGCTGACCGGTGCCCTCGCCCGGCTCTCGAGGGGAAAATCCCCGGGGCTGGACGGGCTGACCGTGGAGTTCCACAGGGCGTTCTGGGACGTCCTGGGGAGCGACTACGCGCGGGTCCTGGGGGAAAGTCTGGCGACCGGGGAGATGCCCCTCTCTTGGCGCAGGGCAGTCATCGTCCTGCTGCCTAAGAAGGGCGATCTCCGCCTCCTTAAGAACTGGCGCCCGGTCTCCCTCCTCAGCACGGACTACAAAATCTTCGCCAGGGCGATGTCTGCTCGCCTTGGTGCCGTGCTGGACCACATGATCCACCCCGACCAGTCCTACACGGTCCCGGGCCGGACAATCCACGACAACATCCATCTGGTCCGGGACCTCATCCATTGCTCCCAGGAGGCTGGTCTGTCGGTCGCCTTCCTATCCCTCGACCAAGAGAAGGCGTTCGACAGGGTGGATCACGACTATCTGCTCGGAACTCTGCGCGCTTTCGGGTTCGGGACGCATTTCGTCGCCCGGATCCGACTTTTGTACGCCGCCGCGGAGTGTCTGATTAAAGTTAACGGGTCCTTGACGGCGCCCCTTCGCTTTAGGAGAGGGGTGCGCCAGGGATGCCCCATGTCCGGCCAGTTATACGCCGTTTGCGTGGAGCCTTTCCTGCGCCTCTTGCGGACGAGGTTGACGGAACTGGCTCTGCAAGGGCCGGGCGTGGAGGTCGTCCTCTCGGCTTACGCCGATGACGTGCTCCTCGCGGTAGAGGATCCCGCTGACCTGCGGAGGATGCGTGAGTGCCAGGAGATTTACTCGGCCGCGTCCTCCGCCAGGATCAACTGGGAGAAATGTTCCGGACTCCTGGTGGGTCAGTGGCGGGTGGACTCCCTGCCGGAGGAGCTCAGGCCTTTTGCCTGGAGCACGACCCATCTCCTCTATCTGGGAGTCTACCTTAGCCCCGACGAGGAAGCCTGGCCGGCGAACTGGCAGGAGCTGGAGGCCAAGGTCACCGATCGCCTAGGGCGCTGGACAGGACTGCTCCGAGTGCTGTCCTACAGGGGTCGAGCGCTAGTCATAAACCAGCTGGTGGCCGCAATGCTGTGGTACCGGCTGGTCACTTTGACCCCTCCCCCTGCGTTTGTCGCCAAGATACAGAAGAAGCTGGTGGACTTCTTCTGGAACAACAGGAAGCACTGGGTCTCTGTCGCGGTCTTGAGTCTCCCGCTTGAGGAGGGCGGTCAGTCGTTGGTGTGCGTCAGCGCCCAGCTCGCGACTTTCCGTCTTCAGACCCTGCAGAGATACCTTTACGTCGAGCCCCCTCCTAGGTGGTGTGCTCTGGCGAGGTATTTCTTCCGCCAGCAGCTCGACCTCAATTATGACACGCAGCTCCTGTTTGTGAACTTGGGGGGTGCCAGGACCGCCCTCCGGGAGCTGCCTGTCTTTTACAGGGAACTCATCAGGGTCTGGAACAAAGTCTCCACCAAGCGCAGCTCTCCACCGGCTGGAGTGGCGGCCGTCCTGCAGGAGCCGCTGCTCGGGAATCCGTACCTCCACGGCCGAGGTTTTATGTGGCGGTCGGAAGAGAGGGCTGTGGCTGGTGAGGTGACCAGGGTCAGGGACCTGCTCGATGGCGGAGGAGCGGGCTGGATGGCGCCAGTCACGCTGGCGCGGCGCCTAAATTCTGCCAACGTCCGCCGCGCGGCCGATGCCATCGAGTCGCTAAAAACAGCTCTGGGCCCTGACTCCGTTAGGTGTATCGAGGAGGCTCAAGCACGTGGGGAGATCCCGTCCGAACTGACCCCCGTCCGGACGGAATTCCTCATCGGCGCCAAACCCCGGAACCTCCCTCGGGGGCCGGCGCCTCACAACTTGAGCCGCCTCGGGGAAATCCCCTCCGTGCCTTTCAGTTCCGCGCGGAGGGGTTTCCTGTACGGGCTGCTCCTGCACACCCTCAACTTTGCCATCCTCGCCGGCCGTCCGGACACGCCATGGCGTACCATCTTGCCGTCCGGAGGAGGCGGGGGTCCCCGATGGAGGGCACTCTACGCAGGGGTCCTCCCACTATTCATCGGGGACTTGGCCTGGAGGGTGGTGCACGGAGCAGTGCCGTGCAATAAATTTTTAAGCCGGTTCACGGACTCCCAGGCCGCCTGCAATTTCTGCGGTCTGGAGGAGTCCGTGTTCCATGTTTTTATTGAATGCACGAGGTTGCAGCCCCTGTTCCACTATTTGAAGGGGCTGCTCCTGAAATTCTGGCTGCACTTCAGTCCCACTCTCCTGATCTTTGGGCACCCTGTGCGGAGGGGAGCTGGTAGGTCCGAAGGCCTCCTCGTAGGACTGCTCCTGGGCACGGCCAAGGGTGCCATCAGCCGGTCCAGGCAGCGGGCGGTCGAGGGGGTCGTTCAACCTGACTGCCTGCCTCTCTTCCGCTCTTACATCCGGTCCAGGGTGTCCTTGGAGATGGAGCACGCGGTGTCCACCGGTACGCTCGCGGCCTTCCGCGAGAGGTGGGCACCGGAGGGACTGGAGTGCATCATCACGCCCGGCAACCAAATTTTAATTTGATTTTACGTTTTAAAGTTAATTTGTTTTAATTGCCGGTGCTTTTAGTGTCCCCTTCCCTTTTATAGGGGGCACTGGGGAAAAATTGTGATTTTAGTGCCCAAAAAAAAAACAAAAAAAAAAAAAAGAAAAAACACAAAAAAAAAACACAAAAAAGGGGGAAAAAAAAAAGGGGCCTTGTAAATGTCTGGAGTGTCACCCAGGTCGGGTGGCACCGTTTAATGTTTTATGTTTTCACAGATAAACTCAAAAGAGTTTCATGCACAAGGACCAATTGGGGAGCAGTAGAGGCGTGTCCTGCTCAGTTGGAGCTGTGAGCAGTGAGGGAAGCAGCTAGCAACTTGTGCTCCTGCCTGGAGAGCCCTGAGACCAGCCCAGGAAGAGAAGGAAGGAAGGGGCTTCACCTTCAACTTTTACCCAGAGGGAGAGGAGGAAGCAGAAAACATTTCAACTTTTTCCATTCTGCAAGGAGTTGGAGAGAGGGGGAAAAACCACAACAACATCCAGTGTGGAAGGAGGGAGACTCCACTATCTCTACAGGTGGGTGTGGGTGCATTTCCCCAAACAGACTTTGTTGTATCGGTGGGGGGAGGAAAGAAGACCACTGAGGGCCGGAACATCGCGGGGGGTGTGTGTGTGTGTGGTAGTGTGCGTGGGGGCCGTGCTTACAACTAGGCCCCCCCCACAATTGGAACCCCCCCCACCCCCCACATTTGCCTAGCCTGGGATAGCTGGAGCTACCAGGCTGAAGATTGTTGTTTTTCTTAAATCACCCAATTAAAGATCGTTAGGAGTGCCTGGTGGCTCCAGCTACCCCAGGTGAAGACATCTTCTCCCCGCACCTGAAGACCACCCCAAAGACTTTTGTGTTTTGCCATCTGGGGAGTGCACCCACCCACAGCTGCGAGGGGAGACCTGCCCTCGCAGCCCCCCCCCCTTCCCACCCCCCTCTCTCTTTCTCTGCTACTCTGTTTCTCCCCTCTCTCTCTGAGAACCCTTTCCTTCCAAATTTAAAAAAAAAACAATTAAGACAACTGAGCAGAGGGAGCAAGGCCTCTCCCCAATTGTCAACGAGGGGAGAGGTGCCTCGTTAAGGGCTCCTCTGCTCAGTTAAATACACGAGGCCATTAAAGACCATTAAGGCCTGTGACTTTGGGGTGGGTGTAGCCCTTAAAGGGACCCCGTGATGGCGACCCCATCCACGCCGGTGGCAGGGCCAGCAAGGACGTATGCGCAGGTGGCAACCGCTTCCACAGCACCTCCTGCGCCACCCGCTGCCCTGCCACCATTTACACTTATAACAAAAAAACACGGGGTCAAGAGCTACACTCACCCCACAATGAGCATCGAGGAGTGCGTGCGGGCGATGGCTGGGGTAGTCGGCCCCTCGGCCATTGTCGCAGCCTCCAAGATGTCTGGGAAGGCTGTTTTCTTCCTGGGGTCGGAGCGGGCGGTGTCCCTGGCCCTCGAAAAGGGGCTCACGGTGGGCGGGACGTTCCTGCCGGTGGATCCTCTCGAGGCCACCGCGCAGAGGGTCATCGTGTCGAACGTCCCGCCCTTTGTTCCCGCTGGGCTCCTCCTCCCTCACCTACAACAACTGGGGGAGGTAAGGTCAGGGATCAACCCCATACCGCTCGGCCTCAGGGAGAACAGCCTGCGCCACGTGTTCTCCTTCCGCCGCCAGCTCTTTGTCCGGCTGGCGCGGGAGGACGTGACAGAAGGGCACTTTAATGTGGTGCACGAGGGGACTGCCTACCGCGTCTTCTGGACGTCGGACGGCGTGCGGTGCCATGCCTGCAGGGAGGTGGGGCATGTTCGTAAGAACTGCCCCGCCTCCAAGGCCGCCAAACCACCGAAGGCGGCCATGGCTGGCGCTGCCGCCACCCCTCCCCCTAGTTGCGTCCGCGTGCCGGGAGCCATGGGTGCGCGGGCATCGTCGGAGGCCTTTGTTTTCAGGGCCTCCGGCGGGGGGGAGGGAGAGCGTCCGACCGGAAAGAAGGCGCGGAAGAAGACAAAACATCAAGAGGCGGGTCCCCTCAGTGCGCCGGATAATTTGACCACCGCGCTCAGCCCAACTCCGTCACCGGCGAGCGCGGGGTGCCCCGAGCCCGTGCCCGAGCCCTTGAACAACGCCACAGAGGGGCCCGGGCGCGGGCAAGAAAAGGAAAAGGGGGGGGCGGAGCGGGAGGCCTCGGCAGACATGGAGGTCTCCCTGACTCCGCGCGCCCCCAGGAACAAAAAGAGGCACCGCCCCAATGAGGCGGAGGGGGAACAACATCCCTCCGCGGAGGAGTCGGTGCCCGCCGCGTGTCCCGCGTCCCCCACCAGCGCCCCCAAATTGCGCTGCAGGCGCGAGGAGTCTTTCCCCGGGGAGGGTGAGGCAGTCGAGGCTGCCCAGCCGCTGCCTCCTGGGGAGGGCGTGGAAGATCTGCCTGTCGTGGGGGGCGTGGGGCCAGTGGAAGAATGCGTAGCCGCCGGGTCGAGCGTCCCGGGGACCGAGGCGGGCGGGGCCGAAAAGGCCGAACCTGAGCCCGCCCAGCTATTACCCAACTTCCCCCGGGAGTTGCTCGACCCGGCAGAAACAAAATATATTGATTTTAATGAAACTGTAGATGCTGGGCCGGGGGGTGGCAGCGGGGAGGGGGAGGAACACCCACCCTCGCCCCTTACTTTGGAGCTGGAGCACTTGGAGGGCCTGGGGATTTCCTATGGCCGGGTCTCTCCTTGTTCTCCGGTTCCTGGGGCGGAGGGGGAACCCCTTCCGCTGTCATTTCCCGACCCAGCACCATTTTTAAAAGAGCCCAGTGGGGACTCCTCTGCCGACGATCCTGGGGGTGGGATCGGGGCAGTGCCAGGGCCGGTTGGAGCGGCCGGTTCATTTGCCGTACCTTGTGCGGTCGATGGGCCGGCTGCTGGCGGCCACCTCCCGGAGGAGGACGGGGACTCGGTGGGGGACGCGGGTGAAGACCTAGAGACCACCGCCAGTGAGGCGGTGGATCTGCTCGCGGCCGCCGCTGAGGCCCTCCTCGTTCCTGCAAAGGAACTCCGGGACTTTTTGGCCCAGAGCCGGGGTCGCCGCGACCAAGCCCGACTGGCCCTGGAAAAATGGTCCGAGCCGGAGCTGATCAAGGGGTCCGTCCGCGCCGCCGTTAAAACCTTGGCCGCGGGCGGGCCCTTGACAAAGGAGCAGCACCTTGAGCTGCGCGAGCTCGAGGGACTCCTCGCTGGGCTGCGGAGGGAGCGGAGTTCAACAAAAGACTCCGCTCCCTCCCCCACAATAGGTTAAGGTAGAGGTTGCACTATGCTTTTGCCATGAAGATAACCATAGCCAGCCTCAACATCAACGGCGGCAGAGGGGCACGCCGTAGATTTGACAATTTTTCGCTCCTGCGGGAGGGGAAATATGCGGTGTGCTTCCTGCAAGAAACCCACACCGTTCCGGGAGACGAAGCCACGTGGCTCCTGGAATGGCAAGGAGAGGTCCGCATGAGCCACCTCACCGCCATTTCTAGTGGGGTGGCCATCTTGCTGGGCCCGCATTTTCAGCCGGAGATCTTGGGGGTCGAGGAGCCCGTGCCAGGCCGCTTGCTGCACGTAACGGTTCGCCTGGGGGACGTGCCGCTCCATCTCGTGAACGTGTACGCCCCTCATCCCGGCCCGCAGCAAACGCGCTTCTTTGAAGAGGTGTCCGCTCTTCTTGGCTCCGTCGACGTCGGCGACTGCATTGTCCTCGGGGGGGATTTTAACTGCACCCTCGAGGCGAGGGACCGCTCCGGTGCCCCGCAGTGCATGACGGCGATGGAGAAGTTGAGGGACCTGGTCGGGTCCTTCGACTTGGTGGACGTCTGGCGAAATCTCCACCCCGACTCCAGCGCCTTTACTTGGGTGAGGCCTGGAGTTGGATGGTCTAGAGTCGACCGCCTTTACGTGTCTCGGGCGTACGTTTCCTGCGTCCCGGCGGCCTCCATGCGGCCGGTGCCGTGTTCGGACCACCACCTGGTGTGGGCGGAGCTCGCTTCGCTCCGCGCGAGGGCGGGGTCCGCGTACTGGCACTTTAACAACCGGCTGCTGGAGGACGTGCGTTTCCAGGACTCGTTCCGTCGATTCTGGTCCGACTGGAGAAGGAAGCAGGGGGGCTTCCCCTCCTTGAGGCTATGGTGGGACGTGGGCAAGCCTCACGTCCGCGTCTTCTGTCAAGAGTACGCGAGGGGGTCGACCAAGAGGCGGGCGGCCAGAGTCGGGCGCCTAGAAAAAGAGGTGCTCGACCTGGAAGCCCGTCTCGGTCAAGTCGTCCAGGACCCGGCCCTGCGGACGGTGTACGAAGCGAAGAAGGCCGCGCTGAAGGACCTGCAGCTCGTCGGGTCCCGAGGCGCGTTCGTGAGGTCGCGGATCCGGTTCCTGCGGGATCTGGACCGCGGCTCCCCCTTCTTCTACTCGCTGGAAAAAAGGCAGAGTGTCCGTAAGCAGCTCTTGACGCTGCTGGCCGACGACGGCTCTCTCGTCTCGGATCCGGAGGGCGTCAACAACAGGGTCCGTGAATATTACGGGGCTCTGTTCTCTCCGGATCCGTCCAGCGAGGAAGCGCGTAGAGTTTTGTGGGAGGACCTGCCGAAGGTCGGCCCGGAGGGCGCCGAAAAGCTGGAAGCTCCGCTAAGCCTGGCGGAGCTGACCGGTGCCCTCGCCCTGCTCTCGAGGGGAAAATCCCCGGGGCTGGACGGGCTGACCGTGGAGTTCCACAGGGCGTTCTGGGACGTCCTGGGGAGCGACTACGCGCGGGTCCTGGGGGAAAGTCTGGCGACCGGGGAGATGCCCCTCTCTTGGCGCAGGGCAGTCATCGTCCTGCTGCCTAAGAAGGGCGATCTCCGCCTCCTTAAGAACTGGCGCCCGGTCTCCCTCCTCAGCACGGACTACAAAATCTTCGCCAGGGCGATGTCTGCTCGCCTTGGTGCCGTGCTGGACCACATGATCCACCCCGACCAGTCATACACGGTCCCGGGCCGGACAATCCACGATAACATCCATCTGGTCCGGGACCTCATCCATTGTTCCCAGGAGGCTGGTCTGTCGGTCGCCTTCCTATCCCTCGACCAAGAGAAGGCGTTCGACAGGGTGGATCACGACTATCTGCTCGGAACTCTGCGCGCTTTCGGGTTCGGGACGCATTTCGTCGCCCGGATCCGACTTTTGTACGCCGCCGCGGAGTGTCTGATTAAGGTTAACGGGTCCTTGACGGCGCCCCTTCGCTTTAGGAGAGGGGTGCGCCAGGGATGCCCCATGTCCGGCCAGTTATACGCCGTTTGCGTGGAGCCTTTCCTGCGCCTCTTGCGGACGAGGTTGACGGGACTGGCTCTGCAAGGGCCGGGCGTGGAGGTCGTCCTCTCGGCTTACGCCGATGACGTGCTCCTCGCGATAGAGGATCCCGCTGACCTGCGGAGGATGCGTGAGTGCCAGGAGATTTACTCGGCCGCGTCCTCCGCCAGGATCAACTGGGGGAAATGTTCCGGACTCCTGGTGGGTCAGTGGCGGGTGGACTCCCTGCCGGAGGGGCTCAGGCCTTTTGCCTGGAGCACGACCCATCTCCTCTATCTGGGAGTCTACCTTAGCCCCGACGAGGGAGCCTGGCCGGCGAACTGGCAGGAGCTGGAGGCCAAGGTCGCCGCTCGCCTAGGGCGCTGGACAGGACTGCTCCGAGTGCTGTCCTACAGGGGTCGAGCGCTAGTCATAAACCAGCTGGTGGCCGCAATGCTGTGGTACCGGCTGGTCACTTTGACCCCTCCCCCTGCGTTTGTCGCCAAGATACAGAAGAAGCTGGTGGACTTCTTCTGGAACAACAGGAAGCACTGGGTCTCTGCCGCGGTCTTGAGTCTCCCGCTTGAGGAGGGCGGTCAGTCGTTGGTGTGCGTCAGCGCCCAGCTCGCGACTTTCCGTCTTCAGACCCTGCAGAGATACCTTTACGTCGAGCCCCCTCCTAGGTGGTGTGCTCTGGCGAGGTATTTCTTCCGCCAGCAGCTCGACCTCAATTATGACACGCAGCTCCTGTTTGTGAACTTGGGGGGTGCCAGGACCGCCCTCCGGGAGCTGCCTGTCTTTTACAGGGAACTCATCAGGGTCTGGAACAAAGTCTCCACCAAGCGCAGCTCTCCACCGGCTGGAGTGGCGGCCGTCCTGCAGGAGCCGCTGCTCGGGAATCCGTACCTCCACGGCCGAGGTTTTATGTGGCGGTCGGAAGAGAGGGCTGTGGCTGGTGAGGTGACCAGGGTCAGGGACCTGCTCGATGGCGGAGGAGCGGGCTGGATGGCGCCAGTCACGCTGGCGCGGCGCCTAAATTCTGCCAACGTCCGCCGCGCGGCCGATGCCATCGAGTCGCTAAAAACAGCTCTGGGCCCTGACTCCGTTAGGTGTATCGAGGAGGCTCAAGCACGTGGGGAGATCCCGTCCGAACTGACCCCCGTCCGGACGGAATTCCTCATCGGCGCCAAACCCCGGAACCTCCCTCGGGGGCCGGCGCCTCACAACTTGAGCCGCCTCGGGGAAATCCCCTCCGTGCCTTTCAGTTCCGCGCGGAGGGGTTTCCTGTACGGGCTGCTCCTGCACACCCTCAACTTTGCCATCCTCGCCGGCCGTCCGGACACGCCATGGCGCACCACCTTGCCGTCCGGAGGAGGCGGGGGTCCCCGATGGAGGGCACTCTACGCAGGGGTCCTCCCACTATTCATCGGGGACTTGGCCTGGAGGGTGGTGCACGGAGCAGTGCCGTGCAATAAATTTTTAAGCCGGTTCACGGACTCCCAGGCCGCCTGCAATTTCTGCGGTCTGGAGGAGTCCGTGTTTCACGTTTTTATTGAATGCACGAGGTTGCAGCCCCTGTTCCACTATTTGAAGGGGCTGCTCCTGAAATTCTGGCTGCACTTCAGTCCCACTCTCCTGATCTTTGGGCACCCTGTGCGGAGGGGAGCGGGTAGGTCCGAAGGCCTCCTCGTAGGACTGCTCCTGGGCACGGCCAAGGGTGCCATCAGCCGGTCCAGGCAGCGGGCGGTCGAGGGGGTCGTTCAACCTGACTGCCTGCCTCTCTTCCGCTCTTACATCCGGTCCAGGGTGTCCTTGGAGATGGAGCACGCGGTGTCCACCGGTACGCTCGCGGCCTTCCGCGAGAGGTGGGCACCGGAGGGACTGGAGTGCATCATCACGCCCGGCAACCAAATTTTAATTTGATTTTACGTTTTAAAGTTTAATTTGTTTTAATTGCCGGTGCTTTTAGTGTCCCCCTCTCCTTTTATAGGGGGCACTGGAAAAAGGAAAAATTTGATTTTAGTGCCCCAAAAAAAAAAAAAAACACAAAAAAATAAATAAAAAAGGGGCCTTGTAAATGTCTTGTGTGTGTCATCCAGGTCGGGTGGCACGGATACATGTTTTATGTTTTTGCAGGTGAACTCCAAAAAGAGTTTCATGCACAAGGAACCAATCGTGGAGCAGTAGAGGCGTGTCCTGCTCAGTAGGAGCTGTGAGCAGTGGGAGAAGCAGCTAGCAACTTGAGCTCCTGCCTGGAGAGCCCTGAGACCAGCCCAGGAGGAGAAGGAAGGAAGGGGCTTCACCTTCAACTTTCATCCAGAGGGAGAGGAGGAAAAAGCAGAAAACTCTTTTAACATCTTTTACCATTCTGCAAGGAGTTGGAGAGAGGGGGAAAAACCACAACAACATCCAGTGTGGAAGGAGGGAGACTCTACATTCTACAGGTGGGTGTGGGTGCATTTCCCCAAACAGACTTTGTTGTATCGGTGGGGGGAGGAAAGAAGACCACTGAGGGCCGGAACATCGCGGGGGGTGTGTGTGTGTGTGGTAGTGTGCGTGGGGGCCGTGCTTACAACTAGGCCCCCCCCCACAATTGGAACCACCCCCACCCCCCACATTTGCCTAGCCTGGGATAGCTGGAGCTACCAGGCTGAAGATTGTTATTAATCACCCAATTAAAGATCGTTAGGAGTGCCTGGTGGCTCCAGCTACCCCAGGTGAAGACATCTTCTCCCCCCACCTGAAGACCACCTCAAAGACTTTTGTGTTTTGCCATCTGGGGAATGCACCCACCCACAGCTGCGAGGAGAGACCTGCCCTCGCAGCCCCCCCCCCTTCCCACCCCCCTCTCTCTTTTCTCTGTTACTCTGTTTCTCCCCTCTCTCTCTGAGAGCCCTTCCTTCCGAATTTAATTTAAAAAAAAAAAAACAATTTAAGACAACTGAGCAGAGGGAGCAAGGCCCCTCCCCAATTGCCAACTAGGGGAGAGGTGTGCCTCATTAAGGGCTCCTCTGCTCAGTCATTATACAAGAGGCCAATAAAGACCATTAAGGCCTGTGACTTTGGGGTGGGTGTAGCCCTTAAAGGGACCCCGTGATGGCGACCCCATCCACGCCGGTGGCAGGGCCAGCAAGGACGTATGCGCAGGTGGCAACCGCTTCCACAGCACCTCCTGCGCCACCCGCTGCCCTGCCACCATTTACACTTATAACAAAAAAACACGGGGTCAAGAGCTACACTCACCCCACAATGAGCATTGAAGAGTGCGTGCGGGCGATGGCTGGGGTAGTCGGCCCCTCGGCCATTGTCGCAGCCTCCAAGATGTCTGGGAAGGCCGTGTTCTTCCTGGGGTCGGAGCGGGCGGTGTCCCTGGCCCTTGAAAAGGGGCTCACGGTGGGCGGGACGTTCCTGCCGGTGGACCCTCTCGAGGCCACCGCGCAGAGGGTCATCGTGTCAAACGTCCCGCCCTTTGTTTCCGCTGAGCTCCTCCTCCCTCACCTACACCAACTGGGGGAGGTAAGGTCGGGGATCAACCCCATACCGCTCGGCCTCAGGGAGAACAGCCTGCGCCACGTGTTCTCCTTCCGCCGCCAGCTCTTTGTCCGGCTGGCGCGGGAGGACATGACAGAAGGGCACTTTAATGTGGTGCACGAGGGGACTGCCTACCGCGTCTTCTGGACGTCGGACGGCGTGCGGTGCCATGCCTGCAGGGAGGTGGGGCACGTTCGTAAGAACTGCCCCGCCTCCAAGGCCGCCAAACCACCGAAGGCGGCCATAGCTGGCGCCGCCGCCACCCCTCCCCCTAGTTGCGTCCGCGTGCCGGGAGCCATGGGTGCGCGGGCATCGTCGGAGGCCTTTGTTTTCAGGGCCTCCGGCGGGGGGGAGGGAGAGCGTCCGAGCGGAAAGAAGGCGCGGAAGAAGGAGAAACATCTAGAGGCGGGTCCCCTCGGTGCGCCGGAAAGTTTGACCACCGCGCTCAGCCCAACCCAGTCACCGGCGAGCGCGGGGTGCCCCGAGCCCGTGCCCGGGCCCTTGAATAACACCACAGAGGGGCCCAGGCGCGGGCAAGAAAAGAAAAAGGGGGGGGCGGAGCGGGAGGCCTCGGCAGACATGGGGGTCTCCCTGACTCCGCGCGCCCCCAGGAACAAAAGGAGGCACGGCTCCGATGAGACGGATGGGGAACAACATCCCTCCGTGGAGGAGTCGGTGCCCGCCGCGTGTCCCGCGTCCCCCACCAGCGCCCCCAAATTGCGCTGCAGGCGCGAGGAGTCTTTCCCCGGGGAGGATGAGACAGTTGAGGCTGCCCAGCCTCTGCCTCCCGGGGATGGAGTGGAAGATCTGCCTGTCGTGGGGGGCGTGGGGACCGCGGAGGAATGCGTAGCCGCCGGGCCGGGCGTCCCGGGGACTGAGGCGGGCGAGGCCGAAAAGGCCGAACCTGAGCCCGCCCAGCTATTACCCAACTTCCCCCGGGAGTCGCTCGACCCGGCAGAAAAACAATTTATTGATTTTAATGAAACTGTAGATGCTGGGCCGGGGGGTGGCAGCGGGGAGGGGGAGGAACACCCACCCTCGCCCCTTACTTTGGAGCTGGAGCACTTGGAGGGCCTGGGGATTTCCTATGGCCGGGTCTCTCCTTGTTCTCCGGTTCCTGGGGCGGAGGGGGAACCCCTTCCGCTGTCATTTCCCGACCCAGCACCATTTTTAAAAGAGCCCAGTGGGGACTCCTCTGCCGACGATCCTGGGGGTGGGATCGGGGCAGTGCCAGGGCCGGTTGGAGCGGCCGGTTCATTTGCCGTACCTTGTGCGGTCGATGGGCCGGCTGCTGGCGGCCACCTCCCGGAGGAGGACGGGGACTCGGTGGGGGACGCGGGTGAAGACCTAGAGACCACCGCCAGGGAGGCGGTGGATCTGCTCGCGGCCGCCGCTGAGGCTCTCCTCGTTCCTGCAAAGGAACTCCGGGACTTTTTGGCCCAGAGCCGGGGTCGCCGCGACCAAGCCCGACTGGCCCTGGAAAAATGGTCCGAGCCGGAGCTGATCAAGGGGTCCGTCCGCGCCGCCGTTAAAACCTTGGCCGCGGGCGGGCCCTTGACAAAGGAGCAGCACCTTGAGCTGCGCGAGCTCGAGGGACTCCTCGCTGGGCTGCGGAGGGAGCGGAGTTCAACAAAAGACTCCGCTCCCTCCCCCACAATAGGTTAAGGTAGAGGTTGCACTATGCTTTTGCCATGAAGATAACCATAGCCAGCCTCAACATCAACGGCGGCAGAGGGGCACGCCGTAGATTTGACAATTTTTCGCTCCTGCGGGAGGGGAAATATGCGGTGTGCTTCCTGCAAGAAACCCACACCGTTCCGGGAGACGAAGCCACGTGGCTCCTGGAATGGCAAGGAGAGGTCCGCATGAGCCACCTCACCGCCATTTCTAGTGGGGTGGCCATCTTGCTGGGCCCGCATTTTCAGCCGGAGATCTTGGGGGTCGAGGAGCCCGTGCCAGGCCGCTTGCTGCACGTAACGGTTCACCTGGGGGACGTGCCGCTCCATCTCGTGAACGTGTACGCCCCTCATCCCGGCCCGCAGCAGACGCGCTTATTTGAAGAGGTGTCCGCTCTTCTTGGCTCCGTCGACGTCGGCGACTGCATTGTCCTCGGGGGGGATTTTAACTGCACCCTCGAGGCGAGGGACCGCTCCGGTGCCCCGCAGTGCATGACGGCGATGGAGAAGTTGAGGGACCTGGTCGGGTCCTTCGACTTGGTGGACGTCTGGCGAAATCTCCACCCCGACTCCAGCGCCTTTACTTGGGTGAGGCCTGGAGTTGGATGGTCTAGAGTCGACCGCCTTTACGTGTCTCGGGCGTACGTTTCCTGCGTCCCGGCGGCCTCCATGCGGCCGGTGCCGTGTTCGGACCACCACCTGGTGTGGGCGGAGCTCGCTGCGCTCCGCGCGAGGACGGGGTCCGCGTACTGGCACTTTAACAACCGGCTGCTGGAGGACGTGCGGTTCCAGGACTCGTTCCGTCGATTCTGGTCCGACTGGAGAAGGAAGCAGGGGGGCTTCCCCTCCTTGAGGCTATGGTGGGACGTGGGCAAGGCTCACGTCCGCGTCTTCTGTCAAGAGTACGCGAGGGGGTCGACCAAGAGGCGGGCGGCCAGAGTCGGGCGCCTAGAAAAAGAGCTGCTCGACCTGGAAGCCCGTCTCGGTCAAGTCGTCCGGGACCCGGCCCTGCGGACGGTGTACGAAGCGAAGAAGGCCGCGCTGAAGGACCTGCAGCTCGTCGGGTCCCGAGGCGCGTTCGTGAGGTCGTGGATCCGGTTCCTGCGGGATCTGGACCGCGGCTCCCCCTTCTTCTACTCGCTGGAAAAAAGGCAGAGTGTCCGTAAGCAGCTCTTGACGCTGCTGGCCGACGACGGCTCTCTCGTCTCGGATCCGGAGGGCGTCAACAACAGGGTCCGTGAATATTACGGGGCTCTGTTCTCTCCGGATCCGTCCAGCGAGGAAGCGCGTAGAGTTTTGTGGGAGGACCTGCCGAAGGTCAGCCCGGAGGGCGCCGAAAATCTGGAAGCTCCGCTAAGCCTGGCGGAGCTGACCGGTGCCCTCGCCCGGCTCTCGAGGGGAAAATCCCCGGGGCTGGACGGGCTGACCGTGGAGTTCCACAGGGCGTTCTGGGACGTCCTGGGGAGCGACTACGCGCGGGTCCTGGGGGAAAGTCTGGCGACCGGGGAGATGCCCCTCTCTTGGCGCAGGGCAGTCATCGTCCTGCTGCCTAAGAAGGGCGATCTCCGCCTCCTTAAGAACTGGCGCCCGGTCTCCCTCCTCAGCACGGACTACAAAATCTTCGCCAGGGCGATGCCTGCTCGCCTTGGTGCCGTGCTGGACCACATGATCCACCCCGACCAGTCATACACGGTCCCGGGCCGGACAATCCACGACAACATCCATCTGGTCCGGGACCTCATCCATTGTTCCCAGGAGGCTGGTCTGTCGGTCGCCTTCCTATCCCTCGACCAAGAGAAGGCGTTCGACAGGGTGGATCACGACTATCTGCTCGGAACTCTGCGCGCTTTCGGGTTCGGGACGCATTTCGTCGCCCGGATCCGACTTTTGTACGCCGCCGCGGAGTGTCTGATTAAGGTTAACGGGTCCTTGACGGCGCCCCTTCGCTTTAGGAGAGGGGTGCGCCAGGGATGCCCCATGTCCGGCCAGTTATACGCCGTTTGCGTGGAGCCTTTCCTGCGCCTCTTGCGGACGAGGTTGACGGGACTGGCTCTGCCGATGACGTGCTCTTCGCGATAGAGGATCCCGCTGACCTGCGGAGGATGCGTGAGTGCCAGAAGATTTACTCGGCCGCGTCCTCCGCCAGGATCAACTGGGAGAAATGTTCCGGACTCCTGGTGGGTCGGTGGCGGGTGGACTCCCTGCCGGAGGAGCTCAGGCCTTTTGCCTGGAGCACGACCCATCTCCTCTATCTGGGAGTCTACCTTAGCCCCGACGAGGGAGCCTGGCCGGCGAACTGGCAGGAGCTGGAGGCCAAGGTCGCCGCTCGCCTAGGGCGCTGAACAGGACTGCTCCGAGTGCTGTCCTACAGGGGTCGAGCGCTAGTCATAAACCAGCTGGTGGCCGCAATGCTGTGGTACCGGCTGGTCACTTTGACCCCTCCCCCTGCGTTTGTCGCCAAGATACAGAAGAAGCTGGTGGACTTCTTCTGGAACAACAGGAAGCACTGGGTCTCTGCCGCGGTCTTGAGTCTCCCGCTTGAGGAGGGCGGTCAGTCGTTGGTGTGCATCAGCGCCCAGCTCGCGACTTTCCGTCTTCAGACCCTGCAGAGATACCTTTACGTCGAGCCCCCTCCTAGGTGGTGTGCTCTGGCGAGGTATTTCTTCCGCCAGCAGCTCGACCTCAATTATGACACGCAGCTCCTGTTTGTGAACTTGGGGGGTGCCAGGACCGCCCTCCGGGAGCTGCCTGTCTTTTACAGGGAACTCATCAGGGTCTGGAACAAAGTCTCCACCAAGCGCAGCTCTCCGCCGGCTGGAGTGGCGGCCGTCCTGCAGGAACCGCTGCTCGGGAATCCGTACCTCCACGGCCGAGGCTTTATGTGGCGGTCGGAAGAGAGGGCTGTGGCTGGTGAGGTGACCAGGGTCAGGGACCTGCTCGATGGCGGAGGAGCGGGCTGGATGGCGCCAGACACGCTGGCGCGGCGCCTAAATTCTGCCAACGTCCGCCACGCGGCCGATGCCATCGAGTCGCTAAAAACAGCTCTGGGCCCTGACTCCGTTAGGTGCATCGAGGAGGCTCAAGCACGTGGGGAGATCCCGTCCGAACTGACCCCCGTCCGGACGGAATTCCTCATCGGCGCCAAACCCCGGAACCTCCCTCGGGGGCCGGCGCCTCACAACTTGAGCCGCCTCCGGGAAATCCCCTCCGTGCCTTTCAGTTCCGCGCGGAGGGGTTTCCTGTACGGGCTGCTCCTGCACACCCTCAACTTTGCCATCCTCGCCGGCCGTCCGGACACGCCATGGCGTACCATCTTGCCGTCCGGAGGAGGCGGGGGTCCCCGATGGAGGGCACTCTACGCAGGGGTCCTCCCACTATTCATCGGGGACTTGGCCTGGAGGGTGGTGCACGGAGCAGTGCCGTGCAACAAATTTTTAAGCCGGTTCACGGACTCCCAGGCCGCCTGCAATTTCTGCGGTCTGGAGGAGTCCGTGTTCCATGTTTTTATTGAATGCACAAGGTTGCAGCCCCTGTTCCACTATTTGAAGGGGCTGCTCCTGAAATTCTGGCTGCACTTCAGTCCCACTCTCCTGATCTTTGGGCACCCTGTGCGGAGGGGAGCGGGTAGGTCCGAAGGCCTCCTCGTAGGACTGCTACTAGGCACGGCCAAGGGTGCCATCAGCCGGTCCAGGCAGCGGGCGGTCGAGGGGGTCGTTCAACCTGACTGCCTGCCTCTCTTCCGCTCTTACATCCGGTCCAGGGTGTCCTTGGAGATGGAGCACGCGGTGTCCACCGGTACGCTCGCGGCCTTCCGCGAGAGGTGGGCACCGGAGGGACTGGAGTGCATCATCACGCCCGGCAACCAAATTTTAATTTGATTTTACGTTTTAAAGTTTAATTTGTTTTAATTGCCGGTGCTTTTAGTGTCCCCCTCTCCTTTTATAGGGGGCACTGGAAAAAGGAAAAATTTGATTTTAGTGCCCCAAAAAAAAAACCACAAAAAAAATAAATAAAAAAGGGGCCTTGTAAATGTCTTGTGTGTGTCATCCTGGTCGGGTGGCACGGATACATGTTTTATGTTTTTGCAGTTTAACTCAAAAGAGTTTCATGCACAAGGAACCAATCGTGGAGCAGTAGAGGCGTGTCCTGCTCAGTAGGAGCTGTGAGCAGTGAGAGAAGCAGCTAGCAACTTGAGCTCCTGCCTGGAGAGCCCTGAGACCAGCCCAGGAAGAGAAGGAAGGAAGGGGCTTCACCACAAACTTCACCCAGAGGGAGAGGAGGAGGAAGCAGAAAACTTTGAACAACTTTACCATTCTGCAAGGAGTTGGAGAGAGGGGGAAAAGACCAACAACAAACCAGTGTGGAAGGAGGGAGACCCAACATTCTACAGGTGGGTGTGGGTGCATTTCCCCAAACAGACTTTGTTGTATCGGTGGGGGGAGGAAAGAAGACCACTGAGGGCCGGAACATCGCGGGGGGTGTGTGTGTGTGTGGTAGTGTGCGTGGGGGCCTTGCTTACAACTGGGCCCCCCCCACAATTGGAACCCCCCCCCACCCCCCACATTTGCCTAGCCTGGGATAGCTGGAGCTACCAGGCTGAAGATTGTTGTTTTTCTTAATCATCCAATTAAAGATCGTTAGGAGTGCCTGGTGGCTCCAGCTACCCCAGGTGAAGACATCTTCTCCCCCCACCTGAAGACCACCTCAAAGACTTTTGTGTTTTGCCATCTGGGGAGTGCACCCACCCACAGCTGCGAGGAGAGACCTGCCCTCGCAGCCCCCCCCCCTTCCCACCCCCCTCTCTCTTTTCTCTGTTACTCTGTTTCTCCCCTCTCTCTCTGAGAGCCCTTCCTTCCAAATTTAATTTAAAAAAAAACAATTAAGACAACTGAGCAGAGGGAGCAAGGCCCCTCCCCAATTGCCAACTAGGGGAGAGGTGTGCCTCATTAAGGGCTCCTCTGCTCAGTCATTATACAAGAGGCCAATAAAGACCATTAAGGCCTGTGACTTTGGGGTGGGTGTAGCCCTTAAAGGGACCCCGTGATGGCGACCCCATCCACGCCGGTGGCAGGGCCAGCGAAGACGTATGCGCAGGTGGCAACCGCTTCCACAGCACCTCCTGCGCCACCCGCTGCCCTGCCACCATTTACACTTATAACAAAAAAACACGGGGTCAAGAGCTACACTCACCCCACAATGAGCATTGAAGAGTGCGTGCGGGCGATGGCTGGGGTAGTCGGCCCCTCGGCCATTGTCGCAGCCTCCAAGATGTCTGGGAAGGCCGTGTTCTTCCTGGGGTCGGAGCGGGCGGTGTCCCTGGCCCTTGAAAAGGGGCTCACGGTGGGCGGGACGTTCCTGCCGGTGGACCCTCTCGAGGCCACCGCGCAGAGGGTCATCGTGTCAAACGTCCCGCCCTTTGTTTCCGCTGAGCTCCTCCTCCCTCACCTACACCAACTGGGGGAGGTAAGGTCGGGGATCAACCCCATACCGCTCGGCCTCAGGGAGAACAGCCTGCGCCACGTGTTCTCCTTCCGCCGCCAGCTCTTTGTCCGGCTGGCGCGGGAGGACATGACAGAAGGGCACTTTAATGTGGTGCACGAGGGGACTGCCTACCGCGTCTTCTGGACGTCGGACGGCGTGCGGTGCCATGCCTGCAGGGAGGTGGGGCACGTTCGTAAGAACTGCCCCGCCTCCAAGGCCGCCAAACCACCGAAGGCGGCCAAGGCTGGCGCCGCCGCCACCCCTCCCCCTAGTTGCGTCCGCGTGCCGGGAGCCATGGGTGCGCGGGCATCGTCGGAGGCCTTTGTTTTCAGGGCCTCCGGCGGGGGGGAGGGAGAGCGTCCGAGCGGAAAGAAGGCGCGGAAGAAGGAGAAACATCTAGAGGCGGGTCCCCTCGGTGCGCCGGAAAGTTTGACCACCGCGCTCAGCCCAACCCAGTCACCGGCGAGCGCGGGGTGCCCCGAGCCCGTGCCCGGGCCCTTGAATAACACCACAGAGGGGCCCAGGCGCGGGCAAGAAAAGGAAAAGGGGAGGGCGGAGCGGGAGGCCTCGGCAGACATGGAGGTCTCCCTGACTCCGCGCGCCCCCAGGAACAAAAAGAGGCACCGCCCCAATGAGGCGGAGGGGGAACAACATCCCTCCGCGGAGGAGGCGGTGCCCGCCGCGTGTCCCGCGTCCCCCACCAGCGCCCCCAAATTGCGCTGCAGGCGCGAGGAGTCTTTCCCCGGGGAGGGTGAGGCAGTCGAGGCTGCCCAGCCGCTGCCTCCTGGGGAGGGCGTGGAAGATCTGCCTGTCGTGGGGGGCGTGGGGCCACTGGAAGAATGCGTAGCCGCCGGGTCGAGCGTCCCGGGGACCGAGGCGGGCGGGGCCGAAAAGGCCGAACCTGAGCCCGCCCAGCTATTATCCAACTTCCCCCGGGAGTCGCTCGACCCGGCAGAAATACAAACAAATAATTATGACACTGTAGATGCTGGGCCGGAGGGTGGCAGCGGGGAGGGGGAGGAACACCCACCCTTGCCCCTTACTTTGGAGCTGGAGCACTTGGAGGGCCTGGGGATTTCCTATGGCCGGGTCTCTCCTTGTTCTCCGGTTCCTGGGGCGGAGGGGGAACCCCTTCCGCTGTCATTTCCCGACCCAGCACCATTTTTAAAAGAGCCCAGTGGGGACTCCTCTGCCGACGATCCTGGGGGTGGGATCGGGGCAGTGCCAGGGCCGGTTGGAGCGGCCGGTTCATTTGCCGTACCTTGTGCGGTCGATGGGCTGGCTGCTGGCGGCCACCTCCCGGAGGAGGACGGGGACTCGGTGGGGGACGCGGGTGAAGACCTAGAGACCACCGCCAGTGAGGCGGTGGATCTGCTCGCGGCCGCCGCTGAGGCCCTCCTCATTCCTGCAAAGGAACTCCGGGACTTTTTGGCCCAGAGCCGGGGTCGCCGCGACCAAGCCCGACTGGCCCTGGAAAAATGGTCCGAGCCGGAGCTGATCAAGGGGTCCGTCCGCGCCGCCGTTAAAACCTTGGCCGCGGGCGGGCCCTTGACAAAGGAGCAGCAGCTTGAGCTGCGCGAGCTCGAGGGACTCCTCGCTGGGCTGCGGAGGGAGCGGAGTTCAACAAAAGACTCCGCTCCCTCCCCCACAATAGGTTAAGGTAGAGGTTGCACTATGCTTTTGCCATGAAGATAACCATAGCCAGCCTCAACATCAACGGCGGCAGAGGGGCACGCCGTAGATTTGACAATTTTTCGCTCCTGCGGGAGGGGAAATATGCGGTGTGCTTCCTGCAAGAAACCCACACCGTTCCGGGAGACGAAGCCACGTGGCTCCTGGAATGGCAAGGAGAGGTCCGCATGAGCCACCTCACCGCCATTTCTAGTGGGGTGGCCACCTTGCTGGGCCCGCATTTTCAGCCGGAGATCTTGGGGGTCGAGGAGCCCGTGCCAGGCCGCTTGCTGCACGTAACGGTTCGCCTGGGGGACGTGCCGCTCCATCTCGTGAACGTGTACGCCCCTCATCCCGGCCCGCAGCAAACGCGCTTCTTTGAAGAGGTGTCCGCTCTTCTTGGCTCCGTCGACGTCGGCGACTGCATTGTCCTCGGGGGGGATTTTAATTGCACCCTCGAGGCGAGGGACCGCTCCGGTGCCCCGCAGTGCATGACGGCGATGGAGAAGTTGAGGGACCTGGTCGGGTCCTTCGACTTGGTGGACGTCTGGCGAAATCTCCACCCCGACTCCAGCGCCTTTACTTGGGTGAGGCCTGGAGTTGGATGGTCTAGAGTCGACCGCCTTTACGTGTCTCGGGCGTACGTTTCCTGCGTCCCGGCGGCCTCCATGCGGCCGGTGCCGTGTTCGGACCACCACCTGGTGTGGGCGGAGCTCGCTTCGCTCCGCGCGAGGACGGGGTCCGCGTACTGGCACTTTAACAACCGGCTGCTGGAGGACGTGCGGTTCCAGGACTCGTTCCGTCGATTCTGGTCCGACTGGAGAAGGAAGCAGGGGGGCTTCCCCTCCTTGAGGCTATGGTGGGACGTGGGCAAGGCTCACGTCCGCGTCTTCTGTCAAGAGTACGCGAGGGGGTCGACCAAGAGGCGGGCGGCCAGAGTCGGGCGCCTAGAAAAAGAGGTGCTCGACCTGGAAGCCCGTCTCGGTCAAGTCGTCCAGGACCCGGCCCTGCGGACGGTGTACGAAGCGAAGAAGGCCGCGCTGAAGGACCTGCAGCTCGTCGGGTCCCGAGGCGCGTTCGTGAGGTCGCGGATCCGGTTCCTGCGGGATCTGGACCGCGGCTCCCCCTTCTTCTACTCGCTGGAAAAAAGGCAGAGTGTCCGTAAGCAGCTCTTGACGCTGCTGGCCGACGACGGCTCTCTCGTCTCGGATCCGGAGGGCGTCAACAACAGGGTCCGTGAATATTACGGGGCTCTGTTCTCTCCGGATCCGTCCAGCGAGGAAGCGCGTAGAGTTTTGTGGGAGGACCTGCCGAAGGTCAGCCCGGAGGGCGCCGAAAATCTGGAAGCTCCGCTAAGCCTGGCGGAGCTGACCGGTGCCCTCGCCCGGCTCTCGAGGGGAAAATCCCCGGGGCTGGACGGGCTGACCGTGGAGTTCCACAGGGCGTTCTGGGACGTCCTGGGGGGCGACTACGCGCGGGTCCTGGGGGAAAGTCTGGCGACCGGGGAGATGCCCCTCTCTTGGCGCAGGGCAGTCATCGTCCTGCTGCCTAAGAAGGGCGATCTCCGCCTCCTTAAGAACTGGCGCCCGGTCTCCCTCCTCAGCACGGACTACAAAATCTTCGCCAGGGCGATGTCTGCTCGCCTTGGTGCCGTGCTGGACCACATGATCCACCCCGACCAGTCATACACGGTCCCGGGCCGGACGATCCACGACAACATCCATCTGGTCCGGGACCTCATCCATTGTTCCCAGGAGGCTGGTCTGTCGGTCGCCTTCCTATCCCTCGACCAAGAGAAGGCGTTCGACAGGGTGGATCACGACTATCTGCTCGGAACTCTGCGCGCTTTCGGGTTCGGGACGCATTTCGTCGCCCGGATCCGACTTTTGTACGCCGCCGCGGAGTGTCTGATTAAGGTTAACGGGTCCTTGACGGCGCCCCTTCGCTTTAGGAGAGGGGTGCGCCAGGGATGCCCCATGTCCGGCCAGTTATACGCCGTTTGCGTGGAGCCTTTCCTGCGCCTCTTGCGGACGAGGGTGACGGGACTGGCTCTGCAAGGGCCGGGCGTGGAGGTCGTCCTCTCGGCTTACGCCGATGACGTGCTCCTCGCGGTAGAGGATCCCGCTGACCTGCGGAGGATGCATGAGTGCCAGGAGATTTACTCGGCCGCGTCCTCCGCCAGGATCAACTGGGAGAAATGTTCCGGACTCCTGGTGGGTCAGTGGCGGGTGGACTCCCTGCCGGAGGAGCTCAGGCCTTTTGCCTGGAGCACGACCCATCTCCTCTATCTGGGAGTCTACCTTAGCCCCGACGAGGGAGCCTGGCCGGCGAACTGGCAGGAGCTGGAGGCCAAGGTCGCCGCTCGCCTAGGGCGCTGGACAGGACTGCTCCGAGTGCTGTCCTACAGGGGTCGAGCGCTAGTCATAAACCAGCTGGTGGCCGCAATGCTGTGGTACCGGCTGGTCACTTTGACCCCTCCCCCTGCGTTTGTCGCCAAGATACAGAAGAAGCTGGTGGACTTCTTCTGGAACAACAGGAAGCACTGGGTCTCTGCCACGGTCTTGAGTCTCCCGCTTGAGGAGGGCGGTCAGTCCTTGGTGTGCATCAGCGCCCAGCTCGCGACTTTCCGTCTTCAGACCCTGCAGAGATACCTTTACGTCGAGCCCCCTCCTAGGTGGTGTGCTCTGGCGAGGTATTTCTTCCGCCAGCAGCTCGACCTCAATTATGACACGCAGCTCCTGTTTGTGAACTTGGGGGGTGCCAGGACCGCCCTCCGGGAGCTGCCTGTCTTTTACAGGGAACTCATCAGGGTCTGGAACAAAGTCTCCACCAAGCGCAGCTCTCCGCCGGCTGGAGTGGCGGCCGTCCTGCAGGAACCGCTGCTCGGGAATCCGTACCTCCACGGCCGAGGCTTTATGTGGCGGTCGGAAGAGAGGGCTGTGGCTGGTGAGGTGACCAGGGTCAGGGACCTGCTCGATGGCGGAGGAGCGGGCTGGATGGCGCCAGACACGCTGGCGCGGCGCCTAAATTCTGCCAACGTCCGCCACGCGGCCGATGCCATCGAGTCGCTAAAAACAGCTCTGGGCCCTGACTCCGTTAGGTGCATCGAGGAGGCTCAAGCACGTGGGGAGATCCCGTCCGAACTGACCCCCGTCCGGACGGAATTCCTCATCGGCGCCAAACCCCGGAACCTCCCTCGGGGGCCGGCGCCTCACAACTTGAGCCGCCTCCGGGAAATCCCCTCCGTGCCTTTCAGTTCCGCGCGGAGGGGTTTCCTGTACGGGCTGCTCCTGCACACCCTCAACTTTGCCATCCTCGCCGGCCGTCCGGACACGCCATGGCGTACCATCTTGCCGTCCGGAGGAGGCGGGGGTCCCCGATGGAGGGCACTCTACGCAGGGGTCCTCCCACTATTCATCGGGGACTTGGCCTGGAGGGTGGTGCACGGAGCAGTGCCGTGCAACAAATTTTTAAGCCGGTTCACGGACTCCCAGGCCGCCTGCAATTTCTGCGGTCTGGAGGAGTCCGTGTTCCATGTTTTTATTCAATGCACGAGGTTGCAGCCCCTGTTCCACTATTTGAAGGGGCTGCTCCTGAAATTCTGGCTGCACTTCAGTCCCACTCTCCTGATCTTTGGGCACCCTGTGCGGAGGGGAGCGGGTAGGTCCGAAGGCCTCCTCGTAGGACTGCTCCTGGGCACGGCCAAGGGTGCCATCAGCCGGTCCAGGCAGCGGGCGGTCGAGGGGGTCGTTCAACCTGACTGCCTGCCTCTCTTCCGCTCTTACATCCGGTCCAGGGTGTCCTTGGAGATGGAGCACGCGGTGTCCACCGGTACGCTCGCGGCCTTCCGCGAGAGGTGGGCACCGGAGGGACTGGAGTGCATCATCACGCCCGGCAACCAAATTTTAATTTGATTTTACGTTTTAAAGTTAATTTGTTTTAATTGCCGGTGCTTTTAGTGTCCCCTTCCCTTTTATAGGGGGCACTGGGAAAAAATTGTGATTTTAGTGCCCAAAAAAAAAAAAAAAAGAAAAGAAAAAACACAAAAAAAAAAACAAAAAAGGGGGGAAAAAAAGGGCCTTGTAAATGTCTGGAGTGTCACCCAGGTCGGGTGGCACCGTTTAATGTCTTTATGTTTTGCAGGTAAACTCAAAAGAGTTTCATGCACAAGGAACCAATCGTGGAGCAGTAGAGGCGTGTCCTGCTCAGTAGGAGCTGTGAGCAGTGAGAGAAGCAGCTAGCAACTTGAGCTCCTGCCTGGAGAGCCCTGAGACCAGCCCAGGAAGAGAAGGAAGGAAGGGGCTTCACCTTCAACTTTACCCAGAGGGAGAGGAGGAGAACAGAAAACTTTGTACAACTTTATCATTTCTGCAAGGAGTTGGAGAGAGGGGGAAAAACCACAACAACATCCAGTGTGGAAGGAGGGAGACTCTACATTCTACAGGTGGGTGTGGGTGCATTTCCCCAAACAGACTTTGTTGTATCGGTGGGGGGAGGAAAGAAGACCACTGAGGGCCGGAACATCGCGGGGGGTGTGTGTGTGTGTGGTAGTGTGCGTGGGGGCCGTGCTTACAACTAGGCCCCCCCCCACAATTGGAACCCCCCCCACCCCCCCACATTTGCCTAGCCTGGGATAGCTGGAGCTACCAGGCTGAAGTTTGTTGTTTTTCTCAATCACCCAATTAAAGATCGTTGGGAGTGCCTGGTGGCTCCAGCTACCCCAGGTGAAGACATCTTCTCCCCGCACCTGAAGACCACCCCAAAGACTTTTGTGTTTTGCCATCTGGGGAGTGCACCCACCCACAGCTGCGAGGGGAGACCTGCCCTCGCAGCCCCCCCCCCCTTCCCACCCCCCTCTCTCTTTCTCTGCTACTCTGTTTCTCCCCTCTCTCTCTGAGGCCTCTTCCTTCCAAATTTACAAAAAAAACAAAAAAACAAAACCAATTAAGACAACTGAGCAGAGGGAGCAAGGCCTCTCCCCAATTGTCAACGAGGGGAGAGGTACCTCGTTAAGAGCTCCTCTGCTTCAGTCTTTTAGATAAGAGGCCTAATTAAGACCATTAAGGCCTGTGACTTTGGGGTGGGTGTAGCCCTTAAAGGGACCCCGTGATGGCGACCCCATCCACGCCGGTGGCAGGGCCAGCAAGGACGTATGCGCAGGCGGTGTCTACATCCACGGCACCTCCTGCGCCACCTGCTGCCCTGCCACCATTCAAACTAATAACCAAGAAACACGGGGTCAAGAGCTACACTCACCCCACAATGAGCATCGAGGAGTGCGTGCGGGCGATGGCTGGGGTAGTCGGCCCCTCGGCCATTGTCGCAGCCTCCAAGATGTCTGGGAAGGCCGTGTTCTTCCTGGGATCGGAGCGGGCGGTGTCCCTGGCCCTTGAAAAGGGGCTCACGGTGGGCGGGACGTTCCTGCCGGTGGACCCTCTCGAGGCCACCGCGCAGAGGGTCATCGTGTCAAACGTCCCGCCCTTTGTTTCCGCTGAGCTCCTCCTCCCTCACCTACACCAACTGGGGGAGGTAAGGTCGGGGATCAACCCCATACCGCTCGGCCTCAGGGAGAACAGCCTGCGCCACGTGTTCTCCTTCCGCCGCCAGCTCTTTGTCCGGCTGGCGCGGGAGGACGTGACAGAAGGGCACTTTAATGTGGTGCACGAGGGGACTGCCTACCGCGTCTTCTGGACGTCAGACGGCGTGCGGTGCCATGCCTGCAGGGAGGTGGGGCACGTTCGTAAGAACTGCCCCGCCTCCAAGGCCGCCAAACCACCGAAGGCGGCCATAGCTGGCGCCGCCGCCACGCCCCCCCCTAGTTGCGTCCGCGTGCCGGGAGCCATGGGTGCGCGGGCATCGTCGGAGGCCTTTGTTTTCAGGGCCTCCGGCGGGGGGGAGGGAGAGCGTCCGAGCGGAAAGAAGGCGCGGAAGAAGGAGAAACATCTAGAGGCGGGTCCCCTCGGTGCGCCGGAAAGTCTGACCACCGCGCTCAGCCCAACCCAGTCACCGGCGAGCGCGGGGTGCCCCGAGCCCGTGCCCGGGCCCTTGAATAACACCACAGAGGGGCCCAGGCGCGGGCAAGAAAAGGAAAAGGGGGGGGGCGGAGCGGGAGGCCTCGGCAGACATGGAGGTCTCCCTGACTCCGCGCGCCCCCAGGAACAAAAAGAGGCACCGCCCCAATGAGGCGGAGGGGGAACAACATCCCTCCGCGGAGGAGGCGGTGCCCGCCGCGTGTCCCGCGTCCCCCACCAGCGCCCCCAAATTGCGCTGCAGGCGCGAGGAGTCTTTCCCCGGGGAGGGTGAGGCAGTCGAGGCTGCCCAGCCGCTGCCTCCTGGGGAGGGCGTGGAAGATCTGCCTGTCGTGGGGGGCGTGGGGCCAGTGGAAGAATGCGTAGCCGCCGGGTCGAGCGTCCCGGGGACCGAGGCGGGCGGGGCCGAAAAGGCCGAACCTGAGCCCGCCCAGCTATTATCCAACTTCCCCCGGGAGTCGCTCGACCCGGCAGAAATACAAACAAATAATTATGACACTGTAGATGCTGGGCCGGGGGGTGGCAGCGGGGAGGGGGAGGAACACCCACCCTCGCCCCTTACTTTGGAGCTGGAGCACTTGGAGGGCCTGGGGATTTCCTATGGCCGGGTCTCTCCTTGTTCTCCGGTTCCTGGGGCGGAGGGGGAACCCCTTCCGCTGTCATTTCCCGACCCAGCACCATTTTTAAAAGAGCCCAGTGGGGACTCCTCTGCCGACGATCCTGGGGGTGGGATCGGGGCAGTGCCAGGGCCGGTTGGAGCGGCCGGTTCATTTGCCGTACCTTGTGCGGTCGATGGGCTGGCTGCTGGCGGCCACCTCCCGGAGGAGGACGGGGACTCGGTGGGGGACGCGGGTGAAGACCTAGAGACCACCGCCAGTGAGGCGGTGGATCTGCTCGCGGCCGCCGCTGAGGCCCTCCTCATTCCTGCAAAGGAACTCCGGGACTTTTTGGCCCAGAGCCGGGGTCGCCGCGACCAAGCCCGACTGGCCCTGGAAAAATGGTCCGAGGCAGAGCTGATCAAGGGGTCTGTCCGCGCCGCCGTTAAAACCTTGGCCGCGGGCGGGCCCTTGACAAAGGAGCAGCACCTTGAGCTGCGCGAGCTCGAGGGACTCCTCGCTGGGCTGCGGAGGGAGCGGAGTTCAACAAAAGACTCCGCTCCCTCCCCCACAATAGGTTAAGGTAGAGGTTGCACTATGCTTTTGCCATGAAGATAACCATAGCCAGCCTCAACATCAACGGCGGCAGAGGGGCACGCCGTAGATTTGACAATTTTTCGCTCCTGCGGGAGGGGAAATATGCGGTGTGCTTCCTGCAAGAAACCCACACCGTTCCGGGAGACGAAGCCACGTGGCTCCTGGAATGGCAAGGAGAGGTCCGCATGAGCCACCTCACCGCCATTTCTAGTGGGGTGGCCATCTTGCTGGGCCCGCATTTTCAGCCGGAGATCTTGGGGGTCGAGGAGCCCGTGCCAGGCCGCTTGCTGCACGTAACGGTTCGCCTGGGGGATGTGCCGCTCCATCTCGTGAACGTGTACGCCCCTCATCCCGGCCCGCAGCAGACGCGCTTCTTTGAAGAGGTGTCCGCTCTTCTTGGCTCCGTCGACGTCGGCGACTGCATTGTCCTCGGGGGGGATTTTAACTGCACCCTCGAGGCGAGGGACCGCTCCGGTGCCCCGCAGTGCATGACGGCGATGGAGAAGTTGAGGGACCTGATCGGGTCCTTCGACTTGGTGGACGTCTGGCGAAATCTCCACCCCGGCTCCAGCGCCTTTACTTGGGTGAGGCCTGGAGTTGGATGGTCTAGAGTCGACCGCCTTTACGTGTCTCGGGCGTACGTTTCCTGCGTCCCGGCGGCCTCCATGCGGCCGGTGCCGTGTTCGGACCACCACCTGGTGTGGGCGGAGCTCGCTTCGCTCCGCGCGAGGACGGGGTCCGCGTACTGGCACTTTAACAACCGGCTGCTGGAGGACGTGCGGTTCCAGGACTCGTTCCGTCGATTCTGGTCCGACTGGAGAAGGAAGCAGGGGGGCTTCCCCTCCTTGAGGCTATGGTGGGACGTGGGCAAGGCTCACGTCCGCGTCTTCTGTCAAGAGTACGCGAGGGGGTCGACCAAGAGGCGGGCGGCCAGAGTCGGGCGCCTAGAAAAAGAGGTGCTCGACCTGGAAGCCCGTCTCGGTCAAGTCGTCCAGGACCCGGCCCTGCGGACGGTGTACGAAGCGAAGAAGGCCGCGCTGAAGGACCTGCAGCTCGTCGGGTCCCGAGGCGCGTTCGTGAGGTCGCGGATCCGGTTCCTGCGGGATCTGGACCGCGGCTCCCCCTTCTTCTACTCGCTGGAAAAAAGGCAGAGTGTCCGTAAGCAGCTCTTGACGCTGCTGGCCGACGACGGCTCTCTCGTCTCGGATCCGGAGGGCGTCAACAACAGGGTCCGAGAATATTACGGGGCTCTGTTCTCTCCGGATCCGTCCAGCGAGGAAGCGCGTAGAGTTTTGTGGGAGGACCTGCCGAAGGTCAGCCCGGAGGGCGCCGAAAATCTGGAAGCTCCGCTAAGCCTGGCGGAGCTGACCGGTGCCCTCGCCCGGCTCTCGAGGGGAAAATCCCCGGGGCTGGACGGGCTGACCGTGGAGTTCCACAGGGCGTTCTGGGACGTCCTGGGGAGCGACTACGCGCGGGTCCTGGGGGAAAGTCTGGCGACCGGGGAGATGCCCCTCTCTTGGCGCAGGGCAGTCATCGTCCTGCTGCCTAAGAAGGGCGATCTCCGCCTCCTTAAGAACTGGCGCCCGGTCTCCCTCCTCAGCACGGACTACAAAATCTTCGCCAGGGCGATGTCTGCTCGCCTTGGTGCCGTGCTGGACCACATGATCCACCCCGACCAGTCATACACGGTCCCGGGCCGGACAATCCACGATAACATCCATCTGGTCCGGGACCTCATCCATTGTTCCCAGGAGGCTGGTCTGTCGGTCGCCTTCCTATCCCTCGACCAAGAGAAGGCGTTCGACAGGGTGGATCACGACTACCTGCTCGGAACTCTGCGCGCTTTCGGGTTCGGGACGCATTTCGTCGCCCGGATCCGACTTTTGTACGCCGCCGCGGAGTGTCTGATTAAGGTTAACGGGTCCTTGACGGCGCCCCTTCGCTTTAGGAGAGGGGTGCGCCAGGGTTGCCCCATGTCCGGCCAGTTATACGCCGTTTGCGTGGAGCCTTTCCTGCGCCTCTTGCGGACGAGGTTGACGGGACTGGCTCTGCAAGGGCCGGGCGTGGAGGTCGTCCTCTCGGCTTACGCCGATGACGTGCTCCTCGCGATAGAGGATCCCGCTGACCTGCGGAGGATGCGTGAGTGCCAGGAGATTTACTCGGCCGCGTCCTCCGCCAGGATCAACTGGGAGAAATGTTCCGGACTCCTGGTGGGTCAGTGGCGGGTGGACTCCCTGCCGGAGGAGCTCAGGCCTTTTGCCTGGAGCACGACCCATCTCCTCTATCTGGGAGTCTACCTTAGCCCCGACGAGGGAGCCTGGCCGGCGAACTGGCAGGAGCTGGAGGCCAAGGTCGCCGCTCGCCTAGGGCGCTGGACAGGACTGCTCCGAGTGCTGTCCTACAGGGGTCGAGCGCTAGTCATAAACCAGCTGGTGGCCGCAATGCTGTGGTACCGGCTGGTCACTTTGACCCCTCCCCCTGCGTTTGTCGCCAAGATACAGAAGAAGCTGGTGGACTTCTTCTGGAACAACAGGAAGCACTGGGTCTCTGCCGCGGTCTTGAGTCTCCCGCTTGAGGAGGGCGGTCAGTCGCTGGTGTGCGTCAGCGCCCAGCTCGCGACTTTCCGCCTTCAGACCCTGCAGAGATACCTTTACGTCGAGCCCCCTCCTAGGTGGTGCGCTCTGGCGAGGTATTTCTTCCGCCAGCAGCTCGACCTCAATTATGACACGCAGCTCCTGTTTGTGAACTTGGGGGGTGCCAGGACCGCCCTCCGGGAGCTGCCTGTCTTTTACAGGGAACTCATCAGGGTCTGGAACAAAGTCTCCACCAAGCGCAGCTCTCCGCCGGCTGGAGTGGCGGCCGTCCTGCAGGAGCCGCTGCTCGGGAATCCGTACCTCCACGGCCGAGGCTTCATGTGGCGGTCGGAAGAGAGGGCTGTGGCTGGTGAGGTGACCAGGGTCAGGGACCTGCTCGATGGCGGAGGAGCGGGCTGGATGGCGCCAGACACGCTGGCGCGGCGCCTAAACTCTGCCAACGTCCGCCACGCGGCCGATGCCATCGAGTCGCTAAAAACAGCTCTGGGCCCTGACTCCGTTAGATGCATCGAGGAGGCTCAAGCACGTGGGGAGATCCCGTCCGAACTGACCCCCGTCCGGACGGAATTCCTCATCGGCGCCAAACCCCGGAACCTCCCTCGGGGGCCGGCGCCTCACAACTTGAGCCGCCTCGGGGAAATCCCCTCCGTGCCTTTCAGTTCCGCGCGGAGGGGTTTCCTGTACGGGCTGCTCCTGCACACCCTCAACTTTGCCATCCTCGCCGGCCGTCCGGACACGCCATGGCGTACCATCTTGCCGTCCGGAGGAGGCGGGGGTCCCCGATGGAGGGCACTCTACGCAGGGGTCCTCCCACTATTCATCGGGGACTTGGCCTGGAGGGTGGTGCACGGAGCAGTGCCGTGCAACAAATTTTTAAGCCGGTTCACGGACTCCCAGGCCGCCTGCAATTTCTGCGGTCTGGAGGAGTCCGTGTTCCATGTTTTTATGGAGTGCACAAGGTTGCAGCCCCTGTTCCATTATTTGAAGGGGCTGCTCCTGAAATTCTGGCTGCACTTCAGTCCCACTCTCCTGATCTTTGGGCACCCTGTGCGGAGGGGAGCGGGTAGGTCCGAGGGCCTCCTCGTAGGACTGCTCCTGGGCACGGCCAAGGGTGCCATCAGCCGGTCCAGGCAGCGGGCGGTCGAGGGGGTCATTCAACCTGACTGCCTGCCTCTCTTCCGCTCTTACATCCGGTCCAGGGTGTCCTTGGAGATGGAGCACGCGGTGTCCACCGGTACGCTCGCGGCCTTCCGCGAGAGGTGGGCACCGGAGGGACTGGAGTGCATCATCACGCCCGGCAACCAAATTTTAATTTGATTTTACGTTTTAAAGTTAATTTGTTTTAATTGCCGGTGCTTTTAGTGTCCCCTTCCCTTTTATAGGGGGCACTGGGGAAAAATTGTGATTTTAGTGCCCCAAAAAAAAACAAAAAAAAAAGAAAAAACACAAAAAAAAACAAAAAAGGGGGGGAAAAAAAGGGCCTTGTAAATGTCTGGAGTGTCACCCAGGTCGGGTGGCACTCTTTAATGTTTTATGTTTTCGCAGGTAAACTCAAAAGAGTTTCATGCACAAGGAACCAATCGTGGAGCTGTGGAGGCGTGTCCTGCACAGTTGGAGCTGTGAGCAGTGAGTGGAGCTGCTAGCAACTTGAGCTCCTGCCTGGAGAGCCCTGAGACCAGCCCAGGAAGAGAAGGAAGGAAGGGGCTTCACCTTCAACTTTACCCAGAGGGAGAGGAGGAGAAAGCAGAAAACTTTGAACAACTTTACCATTTCTGCAAGGAGTTGGAGAGAGGGGGAAAAACCACAACAACCATCCAGTGTGGAAGGAGGGAGACCCAACATTCTACAGGTGGGTGTGGGTGCATTTCCCCAAACAGACTTTGTTGTATCGGTGGGGGGAGGAAAGAAGACCACTGAGGGCCGGAACATCGCGGGGGGTGTGTGTGTGTGTGGTAGTGTGTGTGGGGGCCTTGCTTACAACTAGGCCCCCCCCACAATTGGAACCCCCCCCACCCCCCACATTTGCCTAGCCTGGGATAGCTGGAGCTACCAGGCTGAAGATTCTTTAAATCACCCTATTAAAGATCGTTTGGGATTGTGTGCCTGGTGGCTCTAGCTACCCCAGGTGAAGACGTCTTCTCCCCCCACCTGAAGACCAACCCAAAGACTGTGTTTTTGTGTGTGTTTTGCCATCTGGGGAGTGCACCCACCCACAGCTGCGAGGGGAGACCTGCCCTCGCAGCCCCCCCCCCCTTCCCACCCCCCTCTCTCTTTCTCCGTTACTCTCTGTTTCTCCCCTCTCTCTCTGAGAGCCCTTTTCTTCCGAAATTTTAAAAAAAAAACCCAATTAAGACAACTGAGCAGAGGGAGCAAGGCCTCTCCCCAATTGTCAACGAGGGGAGAGGTGCCTCGTTAAGGGCTCCTCTGCTCAGTTAACATACGAGGCCATTAAAGACCATTAAGGCCTGTGACTCTGGGGTGGGTGTAGCCCTTAAAGGGACCCCGTGATGGCGACCCCATCCACGCCGGTGGCAGGGCCAGCAAGGACGTATGCGCAGGCGGTGTCCACATCCACGGCACCTCCTGCGCCACCCGCTGCCCTGCCACCGTTCAGACTTATAACCAGGAAACACGGGGTCAAGAGCTACACTCACCCCACAATGAGCATTGAGGAGTGCGTGCGGGCGATGGCTGGGGTAGTCGGCCCCTCGGCCATTGTCGCAGCCTCCAAGATGTCTGGGAAGGCCGTGTTCTTCCTGGGGTCGGAGCGGGCGGTGTCCCTGGCCCTTGAAAAGGGGCTCACGGTGGGCGGGACGTTCCTGCCGGTGGACCCTCTCGAGGCCACCGCGCAGAGGGTCATCGTTTCAAACGTCCCGCCCTTTGTTTCCGCTGAACTCCTCCTCCCTCACCTACAACAACTGGGGGAGGTAAGGTCAGGGATCAACCCCATACCGCTCGGCCTCAGGGAGAACAGCCTGCGCCACGTGTTCTCCTTCCGCCGCCAGCTCTTTGTCCGGCTGGCGCGGGAGGACACGACGGAGGGAGATTTTAATGTGGTGCACGAGGGGACTGCCTACCGCGTCTTCTGGACGTCGGACGGCGTGCGGTGCCATGCCTGCAAGGAGGTGGGGCACGTTCGCAAGAACTGCCCCGCCTCCAAGGCCGCCAAACCACCGAAGGCGGCCAAGGCTGGCACCGCCGCCACCCCTCCCCCTAGTTGCGTCCGCGTGCCGGGAGCCGTAGGTGCGCGGGCATCGTCGGAGGCCTTTGTTTTCAGGGCCTCCGGCGGGGGGGGAGGGAGAGCGTCCGACCGGAAAGAAGGCGCGGAAGAAGACAAAACATCAAGAGGCGGGTCCCCTCAGTGCGCCGGATAATTTGACCACCGCGCTCAGCCCAACCCCGTCACCGGCGAGCGCGGGGTGCCCCGAGCCCGTGCCCGAGCCCTTGAACAACACCACAGAGGGGCCCGGGCGCGGGCAAGAAAAGGAAAAGGGGGGGGCGGAGCGGGAGGCCTCGGCAGACATGGAGGTCTCCCTGACTCCGCGCGCCCCCAGGAACAAAAAGAGGCACCGCCCCAATGAGGCGGAGGGGGAACAACATCCCTCCGCGGAGGAGTCGGTGCCCGCCGCGTGTCCCGCGTCCCCCACCAGCGCCCCCAAATTGCGCTGCAGGCGCGAGGAGTCTTTCCCCGGGGAGGGTGAGGTAGTCGAGGCTGCCCAGCCGCTGCCTCCTGGGGATGGCACGGAAGATCTGCCTGTCGTGGGGGGCGTGGGGACCGCGGAGGAATGCGTAGCCGCCGGGCCGGGCGTCCCGGGGACTGAGGCGGGCGAGGCCGAAAAGGCCGAACCTGAGCCCGCCCAGCCAATACCCAACTTCCCCCGGGAGACGCTCGACCCGGCAAAAACACAATTTATTGGTTTTAATGACACCGTAGATGCTGGGCCGGGGGGTGGCAGCGGGGAGGGGGAGGAACACCCACCCTCGCCCCTTACTTTGGAGCTGGAGCACTTGGAGGGCCTGGGGATTTCCTATGGCCGGGTCTCTCCTTGTTCTCCGGTTCCTGGGGCGGAGGGGGAACCCCTTCCGCTGTCATTACCCGACCCAGCACCATTTTTAAAAGAGCCCAGTGGGGACTCCTCTGCCGACGATCCTGGGGGTGGGATCGGGGCAGTGCCAGGGCCGGTTGGAGCGGCCGGTTCATTTGCCGTACCTTGTGCGGTCGATGGGCTGGCTGCTGGCGGCCACCTCCCGGAGGAGGACGGGGACTCGGTGGGGGACGCGGGTGAAGACCTAGAGACCACCGCCAGTGAGGCGGTGGATCTGCTCGCGGCCGCCGCTGAGGCCCTCCTCATTCCTGCAAAGGAACTCCGGGACTTTTTGGCCCAGAGCCGGGGTCGCCGCGACCAAGCCCGACTGGCCCTGGAAAAATGGTCCGAGCCAGAGCTGATCAAGGGGTCCGTCCGCGCCGCCGTTAAAACCTTTGCCGCGGGCGGGCCCTTGACAAAGGAGCAGCACCTTGAGCTGCGCGAGCTCGAGGGACTCCTCGCTGGGCTGCGGAGGGAGCGGAGTTCAACAAAAGACTCCGCTCCCTCCCCCACAATAGGTTAAGGTAGAGGTTGCACTATGCTTTTGCCATGAAGATAACCATAGCCAGCCTCAACATCAACGGCGGCAGAGGGGCACGCCGTAGATTTGACAATTTTTCGCTCCTGCGGGAGGGGAAATATGCGGTGTGCTTCCTGCAAGAAACCCACACCGTTCCGGGAGACGAAGCCACGTGGCTCCTGGAATGGCAAGGAGAGGTCCGCATGAGCCACCTCACCGCCATTTCTAGTGGGGTGGCCATCTTGCTGGGCCCGCATTTTCAGCCGGAGATCTTGGGGGTCGAGGAGCCCGTGCCAGGCCGCTTGCTGCACGTAACGGTTCGCCTGGGGGACGTGCCGCTCCATCTCGTGAACGTGTACGCCCCTCATCCCGGCCCGCAGCAAACGCGCTTCTTTGAAGAGGTGTCCGCTCTTCTTGGCTCCGTCGACGTCGGCGACTGCATTGTCCTCGGGGGGGATTTTAACTGCACCCTCGAGGCGAGGGACCGCTCCGGTGCCCCGCAGTGCATGACGGCGATGGAGAAGTTGAGGGACCTGGTCGGGTCCTTCGACTTGGTGGACGTCTGGCGAAATCTCCACCCCGACTCCAGCGCCTTTACTTGGGTGAGGCCTGGAGTTGGATGGTCTAGAGTCGACCGCCTTTACGTGTCTCGGGCGTACGTTTCCTGCGTCCCGGCGGCCTCCATGCGGCCGGTGCCGTGTTCGGACCACCACCTGGTGTGGGCGGAGCTCGCTTCGCTCCGCGCGAGGACGGGGTCCGCGTACTGGCACTTTAACAACCGGCTGCTGGAGGACGTGCGATTCCAGGACTCGTTCCGTCGATTCTGGTCCGACTGGAGAAGGAAGCAGGGGGGCTTCCCCTCCTTGAGGCTATGGTGGGACGTGGGCAAGGCTCACGTCCGCGTCTTCTGTCAAGAGTACGCGAGGGGGTCGACCAAGAGGCGGGCGGCCAGAGTCGGGCGCCTAGAAAAAGAGGTGCTCGACCTGGAAGCCCGTCTCGGTCAAGTCGTCCAGGACCCGGCCCTGCGGACGGTGTACGAAGCGAAGAAGGCCGCGCTGAAGGACCTGCAGCTCGTCGGGTCCCGAGGCGCGTTCGTGAGGTCGCGGATCCGGTTCCTGCGGGATCTGGACCGCGGCTCCCCCTTCTTCTACTCGCTGGAAAAAAGGCAGAGTGTCCGTAAGCAGCTCTTGACGCTGCTGGCCGACGACGGCTCTCTCGTCTCGGATCCGGAGGGCGTCAACAACAGGGTCCGTGAATATTACGGGGCTCTGTTCTCTCCGGATCCGTCCAGCGAGGAAGCGCGTAGAGTTTTGTGGGAGGACCTGCCGAAGGTCAGCCCGGAGGGCGCCGAAAATCTGGAAGCTCCGCTAAGCCTGGCGGAGCTGACCGGTGCCCTCGCCCGGCTCTCGAGGGGAAAATCCCCGGGGCTGGACGGGCTGACCGTGGAGTTCCACAGGGCGTTCTGGGACGTCCTGGGGGGCGACTACGCGCGGGTCCTGGGGGAAAGTCTGGCGACCGGGGAGATGCCCCTCTCTTGGCGCAGGGCAGTCATCGTCCTGCTGCCTAAGAAGGGCGATCTCCGCCTCCTTAAGAACTGGCGCCCGGTCTCCCTCCTCAGCACGGACTACAAAATCTTCGCCAGGGCGATGTCTGCTCGCCTTGGTGCCGTGCTGGACCACATGATCCACCCCGACCAGTCATACACGGTCCCGGGCCGGACGATCCACGACAACATCCATCTGGTCCGGGACCTCATCCATTGTTCCCAGGAGGCTGGTCTGTCGGTCGCCTTCCTATCCCTCGACCAAGAGAAGGCGTTCGACAGGGTGGATCACGACTATCTGCTCGGAACTCTGCGCGCTTTCGGGTTCGGGACGCATTTCGTCGCCCGGATCCGACTTTTGTACGCCGCCGCGGAGTGTCTGATTAAGGTTAACGGGTCCTTGACGGCGCCCCTTCGCTTTAGGAGAGGGGTGCGCCAGGGATGCCCCATGTCCGGCCAGTTATACGCCGTTTGCGTGGAGCCTTTCCTGCGCCTCTTGCGGACGAGGTTGACGGGACTGGCTCTGCAAGGGCCGGGCGTGGAGGTCGTCCTCTCGGCTTACGCCGATGACGTGCTCCTCGCGATAGAGGATCCCGCTGACCTGCGGAGGATGCGTGAGTGCCAGGAGATTTACTCGGCCGCGTCCTCCGCCAGGATCAACTGGGAGAAATGTTCCGGACTCCTGGTGGGTCAGTGGCGGGTGGACTCCCTGCCGGAGGAGCTCAGGCCTTTTGCCTGGAGCACGACCCATCTCCTCTATCTGGGAGTCTACCTTAGCCCCGACGAGGGAGCCTGGCCGGCGAACTGGCAGGAGCTGGAGGCCAAGGTCGCCGCTCGCCTAGGGCGCTGGACAGGACTGCTCCGAGTGCTGTCCTACAGGGGTCGAGCGCTAGTCATAAACCAGCTGGTGGCCGCAATGCTGTGGTACCGGCTGGTCACTTTGACCCCTCCCCCTGCGTTTGTCGCCAAGATACAGAAGAAGCTGGTGGACTTCTTCTGGAACAACAGGAAGCACTGGGTCTCTGCCGCGGTCTTGAGTCTCCCGCTTGAGGAGGGCGGTCAGTCGTTGGTGTGCGTCAGCGCCCAGCTCGCGACTTTCCGCCTTCAGACCCTGCAGAGATACCTTTACGTCGAGCCCCCTCCTAGGTGGTGCGCTCTGGCGAGGTATTTCTTCCGCCAGCAGCTCGACCTCAATTATGACACGCAGCTCCTGTTTGTGAACTTGGGGGGTGCCAGGACCGCCCTCCGGGAGCTGCCTGTCTTTTACAGGGAACTCATCAGGGTCTGGAACAAAGTCTCCACCAAGCGCAGCTCTCCGCCGGCTGGAGTGGCGGCCGTCCTGCAGGAGCCGCTGCTCGGGAATCCGTACCTCCACGGCCGAGGCTTTATGTGGCGGTCGGAAGAGAGGGCTGTGGCTGGTGAGGTGACCAGGGTCAGGGACCTGCTCGATGGCGGAGGAGCGGGCTGGATGGCGCCAGACATGCTGGCGCGGCGCCTAAATTCTGCCAACGTCCGCCACGCGGCCGATGCCATCGAGTCGCTAAAAACAGCTCTGGGCCCTGACTCCGTTAGGTGCATCGAGGAGGCTCAAGCACGTGGGGAGATCCCGTCCGAACTGACCCCCGTCCGGACGGAATTCCTCATCGGCGCCAAACCCCGGAACCTCCCTCGGGGGCCGGCGCCTCACAACTTGAGCCGCCTCCGGGAAATCCCCTCCGTGCCTTTCAGTTCCGCGCGGAGGGGTTTCCTGTACGGGCTGCTCCTGCACACCCTCAACTTTGCCATCCTCGCCGGCCGTCCGGACACGCCATGGCGTACCATCTTGCCGTCCGGAGGAGGCGGGGGTCCTCGATGGAGGGCACTCTACGCAGGGGTCCTCCCACTATTCATCGGGGACTTGGCCTGGAGGGTGGTGCACGGAGCAGTGCCGTGCAACAAATTTTTAAGCCGGTTCACGGACTCCCAGGCCGCCTGCAATTTCTGCGGTCTGGAGGAGTCCGTGTTCCATGTTTTTATTGAATGCACGAGGTTGCAGCCCCTGTTCCACTATTTGAAGGGGCTGCTCCTGAAATTCTGGCTGCACTTCAGTCCCACTCTCCTGATCTTTGGGCACCCTGTGCGGAGGGGAGCGGGTAGGTCCGAAGGCCTCCTCGTAGGACTGCTCCTGGGCACGGCCAAGGGTGCCATCAGCCGGTCCAGGCAGCGGGCGGTCGAGGGGGTCGTTCAACCTGACTGCCTGCCTCTCTTCCGCTCTTACATCCGGTCCAGGGTGTCCTTGGAGATGGAGCACGCGGTGTCCACCGGTACGCTCGCGGCCTTCCGCGAGAGGTGGGCACCGGAGGGACTGGAGTGCATCATCACGCCCGGCAACCAAATTTTAATTTGATTTTACGTTTTAAAGTTAATTTGTTTTAATTGCCGGTGCTTTTAGTGTCCCCTTCCCTTTTATAGGGGGCACTGGGGAAAAATTGTGATTTTAGTGCCCAAAAAAAAAAACCAAAAAAAGAAAAACACAAAAAAAAGGGGGGAAAAAAAGGGCCTTGTAAATGTCTGGAGTGTCACCCAGGTCGGGTGGCACTCTTTAATGTTTTATGTTTTCGCAGGTAAACTCAAAAGAGTTTCATGCAGATGGAGTTGGTTCCATGGTGTAGTGGTGAGCACTCTGGACTTTGAATCCAGTGATCTGAGTTCAAATCTAGGTAGAACCTGAATGGTTATTGTCACAGCTGCTCAAAATTTGCAGTGTTCAAGTGGACTGATTAGTTGAACCACTCCGTTCCAGAGTGGGACAAACACGTAAATAATCCCCATTGTGCTGGAGAGGCTTTGTCCCTTTTCGGCTGTGAGTGTTCCCTGTGAGCATTGTTCCTGGCCAGGAGCACCTGAGGTTTTACATCAGCTGTGGCTCAGTGGGTAACACAATTACCTCTGAGTCAGAAGGTTGTGGGTTCAAATCCCTCTTGAGAGACTTCAGCACATAAATCTAGGCTGACACTCCAGTGTAGTACTTGGGAAGTGTTGGAAGTGCCATCTTTCCCTCAACTGCTGTGGCTCAGTGGGTAGTTCACTTGCCTCTGAGTTAGCAGGTTGTGGGTTCAAGTCCCACTCCAGGCACAAAGAAATCTAGGCTAGCACTCCAGTGCAGAGCAGAGGTGACATCTTATCCAAAAGAGTTTCATGCACATGGACCCCCAGGTCCCTTTGCAGGATGTTGTAATTTCTCCCCATTCAAATAATATTCCCTTTTACTGTTCTTTTTCTAAGGTGGATGACCTCACATTTTCCGACATTGTATTCCATCTGCCAAACGTTTGCCCATTCGCTTAACCTATCTAAATCTCTTTGCAGCCTCTCTGTGTCCTCTACACAAACCGCTTTCCCACTAATCTTTGTGTCATCTGCAAATTTTGTTACACTACACTCTGTCCCCTCTTCCAGGTCACCTATGTATATTGTAAACAGTTGTGGTCCCAGCACTGATCCCTGTGGCACACCACTAACCACCGATTTCCAACCCGAAAAGGACCCATTTATCCCGACTCTCTGCTTTCTGTTCGCCAGCCAATTCTCTATCCATGCTAATACATTTCCTCTGACTCTGCAGTAACCTTTTGTGTGGCACCTTATCGAATGCCTTTTAGAAATCTAAATACACCACATCCATCGGTACACTTCTATCCACCATGCTCATTATATCCTCAAAGAATTCCAGTAAATTAGTTAAACATGATTTCCCCTTCATGAATCCATGTTGCGTCTGCTTGATTGCACTATTCCTATCTAGATGTCCCGCTATTTCTTCCTTAATGATAGCTTCAAGCATTTTCCCCACTACAGATGTTAAACTAACCGGCCTATAGTTACCTGCCTTTTGTCTGCCCCCTTTTTTAAACAGAGGCGTTACATTAGCTGCTTTCCAACCCGCTGGTACCACCCCAGAGTCCAGAGAATTTTGGTAGATTATAACGATGCATCTGTTATAACTTCCGCCATCTCTTTTAATAACCTGGGATGCATTTCAGCAGGACCAGGGGACTTGTCTACCTTGAGTCCCATTAGCCTGTCCAGCACTACCCCCCTAGTGATAGTGATTATCTCAAGGTCCCCCCTTCCCACATTCCCGTGACCAGCAATTTTTGGCATGGTTTTTGTGTCTTCCACTGTGAAGACCGAAGCAAAATAATTGTTTAAGGTCTCAGCCATTTCCACATTTCCCATTATTAAATCCCCCTTCTCATCTTCTAAGGGACCAACATTTACTTTAGTTACTCTTTTCCATTTTATATATCTGTAAAAGCTTTTACTATCTGTTTTTATGTTTTGCGCAAGTTTACTTTCGTAATCTATCTTTCCTTTCTTTATTGCTTTCTTAGTCATTCATTGCTGTCGTTTAAAATTTTCCCAATCTGCTAGTATCCCACTAACCTTGGCCACCTTATACGCATTGGTTTTTAATTTGATACTCTCCTTTATGTCCTTGGTTATCCACGACTGGTTATCCCTTCTCTTACCGCTCTTCTTTTTCACTGGAATATATTTTTGTTGAGCACTCTGAAAGAGCTCCTTAAAAGTCCTCCACTGTTCCTCAATTGTGCCACCGTTTAGCCTGTGTTTCCTGTCTACTTTAGCCAACTCTGCCCTCATCCCACTGTAGTCCCCTTTGTTTAAGCATAGTATGCTCGTTTGAGACACTACTTTCTCACCCTCAATCAGTATTACAAATTCAACCATACTGTGATCACTCATTCCGAGATGATCTTTTACGAGGAGATCGTTTATTATTCCTGTCTCATTACACAGGGCCAGATCTAAGATAGCTTGCTCCCTTGTAGGTTCTAGACTTTCCACTAGGTGGCCATCACCCCCCAAAATGGGCCATTTTCCAGCGATGTAGGACATCTTAGCCTTACTGATCATTGGTACATGGCCCATTTTTTTGGGGGGCAATTTTCCACTCAGTCTTAGGCCGGCGATGTGGAATAGGCGATCTGATTTTTCGGCAATGTCGCTTTCACCCACCGAACGAGTAAGTCAAAAGCTTCCCGAGCAACAGCCTTCTGCGCATGTGTGAGATTTTTATTTCCGGCCGACTGGTTTTATCATGTTTTGGGAGGTCAGGGGTCATACACATGCTTAGAAGGTACAGGGTGGAGGAGAAAGAGAGAGAGAGAGAAGTAATTGTAAAGCCACTGAAGGAAGCAGAGAAATGTTGGAAGTGCATAAATTTCAAGTAGAGGCGTCGGAGGGAGAGAGGAAAAGGGCAAAGCCCTTTAGCGATGAGGCTAACGAGGCGCTTGTGAATGAGGTGATTGCACGCTGGGGGGACTTAACTCGACGTGCACATGGCAAACCCCCACCACGTGCCTATCGTAAAATCTGCTCCGAGATTGCTGCCGTGGTGACCTCGCCATCTCATGGGGCAAGGGGCTCGGACCAATGCCGTAAATGCTGGAATAGCCTGGTGGCTGCAGCAAGAGTAAGTAACATTTTATTTTACTTATGAAGACTGTGAGTATAACATTGACTCTCCTGGATGGAATTGTATTTTATGATGCATACATGTGTTACATAAACTCCATGTTAAGATCCCGTCAGGGCTCTGAGCCCTGGGACTATTTAGAGGGAGCTTTACTCTGTAAATAACCCCATGCTGTAGCTGTCCTTGAAGTGTTTAATGGAACATTGTAGAGGGGATGTCAATCTGTATTGGACCCATGTTGTAACTGCCCTGGGAGTGTTTGATGGGATTGAAGTCTCTCTGGCTGCTGCAGCATATATATGTGTCAAGCTGTAGCATGTAACGTTTTAACTGTTGTGACTCCATGATACTACCTAGTCAATTAGCTTATGCGATGCTCTTTTGTCGTTTGCAGAAGAAGATATCTAACAACAGGGCAGAGCAGAGGCGTACTGGAGGGGGCTCTGCTCAGTTGACTCCACTGACGGACCTGGAAGAGCGTGCGGCCGCGCTTTTAAGTTCCGAAACTCGTTCGGCCACCACACATGGTCTGGTGGAGCCCAGCGATGCGTCTCGTGAGTAATGTGTCAAACAGTATTAAAGAGTAATGTACTGTGATGTCCTGTAAATATAATGCAATACGGAATATACAAATTATGTCATGTCATGTCATGCATGTAGCCTTTGTGCATAAGAAGCAGTGGCTGCAGCTTTCTGGGGTAATGAAATGTATTGATATGTAAAGTTGCTCGTTAATGTGCACCCTTATGCTCTAAGCTCTTTAATAATCTCTAATTTGCTTGTAAGGTCACCCTGAAACCATGGTTCAACCCGCACATTCACCTACACAAGAAGTTGAAGAGGAGGAAGAGGAGGAGGAGGAGGAGGAGGAGCAGCAGATGCCTACTGAGCCTGACGAGGAGGAGGACAACATTTTTGGGGGGGACGATCCTGCGGTCGTCTCAATTGAGACAGAAGAGGCACCAGGACCAAGCTGCGTGCAGCCGGAAATGCCGAGGCGCATCATTTTGCGCACGCCGACCCCACGAAGGTCGGGTCAGCGAGGTCAGCAGTCTCCTCTGGATGATCACTTGGAGGGCTTGATGTCTCTGTGCGCAGAGACGGTCGCGATAGGTCGCGATCTTCTCCAGGGGTTCACACAGTTCGCACAAGACTTCTCACAGGTGTCTGCCGTGCTACCCGAGCTATTGGAGATAGTACAGCAGACCCTGGAAGGGGTACGCGAACAGACTGCCACAACAAATGTCCTGGTGACACCCCGAGCACTCAAGCGAGTACGGAGGATACAGTTCCTCTGCACTCGGAAGACGAGCCACTACCCTCGTCTTCCACTCCAACACCACCATCACGGCAGGAAGTCTTAGTGTTGCCCGCTGCAGGCCAGCGACGTCTCGGTCTGCGGGGACCAAAACGGGCAGGAGGGCCTAGGATGCGGGGAGGAGAAAAAGGATCTGCAGGGAGACGTGGTCGCAGGTAGGGAGGGGAGGGGGCTGTTTTTTCATGTTTAAAATGTTTTTTCATGTTTAAAATGTTAAAATGTTAATACACATATATAGTTGTGGGGGTGGGGGTTGTTGAATAAAAATCGTTTTTTCAAAATTAAAGTTTTATGAATCTAACATATTATTGTGCATTGACTTACAATAACAATGATATAACTTTAGCTCAGTTAAGCATTAATGCATAAGAACATAAGAACATAAGAATTAGGAACAGGAGTAGGCCATCTAGCCCCTCGAGCCTGCTCCGTCATTCAATAAGATCATGGCTGATCTGGCCGTGGACTCAGCTCCACTTACCAGCCCTCTCCCCATAACCCTTAATTCCCTTATTGGTTAAAAATCTATCTATATGTGACTTGAATACATTCAATGAGCCAGCCTCAACTGCTTCCTTGGGCAGAGAATTCCACAGATTCACAACCCCCTGGGAGAAGAAATACCTTCTCTACTCAGTTTTAAATTGGCTCCTCTGTATTTTGAGGCTGTGCCCCCTAGTTCTAGTCTCCCCTACCAGTGGAAACAACCTCTCTGCCTCTATCTTGTCTATCCCTTTCATGATTTTAAATGTTTCTATAAGATCACCCCTCATTCTTCTGAACTTCAACGAGTAAAGACCCAGTCTACTCAATCTATCATCATCTCCGGAATCAGCCTAGTGAATCGTCTCTGAACCCCCTCCAAAGCCAGTATATCCTTCCTTAAGTAAGGTGACTAAAACTGCACGCAGTACTCCAGGTGCGGCCTCACCAATACCCTATACAGCTGCAGCAGGACCTCCCTGCTTTTGTACTCCATCCCTCTCGCAATGAAGGCCAACATTCCATTCGCCTTCCTGATTACCTGCTGCACCTGCAAACTAACTTTTTGGGATTCATGCACAAGGACCCCCAGGTCCCTCTGCACTGCAGCATGTTGTAATTTCTCCCCATTCAAATAATATTCCATTTTACTGTTTTTTTTCCCAAGGTGGATGACCTCACACTTTCCGACATTGTATTCCATCTGCCAAACCTTAGCCCATTCGCTTAACCTATCCAAATCTCTTTGCAGCCTCTCTGTGTCCTCTACACAACCCGCTTTCCCACTAATCTTTGTATCATCTGCAAATTTTGTTACACTACACTCTGTCCCCTCTTCCAGGTCATCTATGTATATTGTAAACAGTTGTGGTCCCAGCACCGATCCCTGTGGCACACCACTAACCACCGATTTCCAACATGAAAAGGACCCATTTATCCCGACTCTCTGCTTTCTGTTCGCCAGCCAATTCTCTATCCATGCTAATACATTTCCTCTGACTCTGCGTACATCTATCTTATGCAGTAACCTTTTGTGTGGCACCTTATCGAATGTCTTTTGGAAATCTAAATACACCACATCCATCGGTACACCTCTATCCACCATGCTCGTTATATCCTCAAAGAATTCCAGTAAATTAGTTAAACATGATTTCCCCTTCATGAATCCATGCTGCATCTGCTTGATTGCACTATTCCTATCTAGATGTCCCGCTATTTCTTCCTTAATGATAGCTTCAAGCATTTTCCCCACTACAGATGTTAAACTAACCGGCCTATAGTTATCTGCCTTTTGTCTGCCCCCTTTTTTAAACAGAGGCGTTACATTAGCTGCTTTCCAATCCGCTGGTACCTCCCCAGAGTCCAGAGAATTTTGGTAGATTATAACGAATGCATCTGCTATAACTTCTGCCATCTCTTTTAATACTCTGGGATGCATTTCATCAGGACCAGAGGACTTGTCTACCTTGAGTCCCATTAGCCTGTCCAGCACTACCCTCCTAGTGATAGTGATTGTCTCAAGGTCCTCCCTTCCCACATTCCTGTGACCAGCAATTTTTGGCATTGTTTTTGTGTCTTCCACTGTGAAGACCGAAGCAAAATAATTGTTTAAGGTCTCAGTCATTTCCACATTTCCCATTATTAAATGCCCCCTTCTCATCTTCTAAGGGACCAACATTTACTTTAGTCACTCTTTTCCATTTTATATATCTGTAAAAGCTTTTACTATCTGTTTTTATGTTTTGCAAGTTTACCTTCATAATCTATCTTTCCTTTCTTTATTGCTTTCTTAGTCATTCTTTGCTGTTGTTTAAAATTTTCCCAATCCTCTAGCTTCCCACTAACCTTGGCCACCTTATACGCATTGGTCTTTGATTTGATATTCTCCTTTATTTCCTTGGTTATCCACGGCTAGTTATTCCTTCTCTTACCGCCCTTCTTTTTCACTGGAATATATTTTTGTTGCGCACTCTGAAAGAGCTCCTTAAAAGTCCTCCACTGTTCCTCAATTGTGCCACCGTTTAGTCTGTGTTTCCAGTCTACTTTAGCCAACTCTGCCCTCATCCCACTGTAGTCCCCTTTGTTTAAGCATAGTATGCTCATTTCTGACACAACTTCCTCACCCTCAATCTGTATTACAAATTCAACCATACTGTGATCACTCATTCCGAGATGATCTTTTACTAGGAGATAGTTTATTTTTCCTGTCTCATTACACAGGACCAGATCTAAGATAGCTTGCTCCCTTGTAGATTCTGTTACATACTGTTCTAAGAAACAATCCCGTATGCATTCTATGAATGCCTCCTCCAGGCTACACCGTGCGATTTGAGTTGACCAATCGATATGTAGGTTAAAATCCCCCATGACTACTGCCGTTCCTTTTTCACATGCCTCCAGTATTCCCTTGATTATTGCCCGCCCCACCGTGAAGTTATTATTTGGGGGCCTATAAACTACGCCCACCGGTGACTTTTTTCCCTTACTATCTCTAATCTCCACCCACAATGATTCAACATTTTGTTCTTTAGAGCCAATATCGTCTCTCACAACTGCCCTGATATCATCCTTTATTAACAGAGCTACCCCACCTCCTTTCCCTTCTTGTCTATCTTTCTAAATCGTCAGATACCCCTGTATGTTTAATTCCCAGTCTTGGCCACCCTGAAACCATGTTTCTGTAATGGCCACCAAATCATACCCATTTATAATGATTTGTGCCGTCAACTCATTTACTTTATTTCGAATGCTGCGTGCATTTAGGTAGAGTGTTTTAATACTAGTTTTTAAACCATGATTTTTAGTTTTGACCCTTCCTGCAGCCCCTTTATATTCAGTGGCCCTTTTTGTTTTTTGCCTTTGGTTTCTCTGCCCTCCACTTTTACTCATCTCCTTTCTGTCTTTTGCTTTTGTCTCCTTTTTGTTTCCCTCTGTCTCCCTCCCATGCAAATGTTGTAAAACAATGGATAGGCAAGGTCAGTACAAGTGAGACTAAAATGAAACTCAACGTAACTCTAGGCAAATGCAACTTTTGCTTTACCATATCTATAAATGTAAATTTCACTGTCCCCAATGCAAGTTCATGCAAAGCGTTCATTTATGAGCTGCTGACGCAACAGCTTTGCAGCCGCGTAACTCCCACGGGATAATGGTCTTCTGGGTCTTCTGGGGGGAAGGGGCCGTGGGACCATGGTAACATAGCCAGGTTGATTGTCCTCCCTGAGGTCCTCACCAGCCTCCCCCTCCTCCTCCGCCTTCTCCTCTTGTTCCTCGCCGGCTGGCTCTTCTGTCTCCCCTCCTTCTGGAGGTGGACCTGCAGCCCGATCTGACATTAGTTGTCCTCTCCTTATAGCTAGGTTATGCAGCATGCAACACACCACAATAAACTCAGCGACCTGGTCAGGGTGGTATTGTAGGCTGCCACCAGAGTGGTCCAGGCATCTGAAGCACTGCTTTAGGACTCCAGTTGTCTTTTCGACTATGTTACGTGTCAGTATGTGGCTTTCATTGTAACGTTTCTCTGCTTCAGTGACGGCAAGGCCATATCCCTTATCGCCAGCATCCAACCGTGACCTTCTGGCTGATTGAGAAACAGGTCAGGGATAGCACTCTCAAGTAGGATGTGCGCATCATGGATGCTACCAGGAAATGTAAGATTTACTGTCATGATTATTTGCATGTGGTCGACAACAAGCTGCAAATTTAGGGAGTGGAATCCCTTTCTGTTACGAAACACCCCTGCGTTCTTTAAGGGGGCTTTCAGGGCAATGTGCATGCAGTCTATTGTTCCCTGCGCCTTGGGGAAGTCTGCTATTCTCCAGAAACCCAAAGCCCTCTTGCTCTGTGCCTCCCTGGTCATAGGGAAGCTTATAAAGTCCATCCTGCGAGCATAAAGGGCTTCAGTCACATGCCGAATGCAGCAGTGTATGGCGTGCTGAGAGATATGGCAGATGTCACCAGCTGAAGACTGAAAAGATCCCGATGTGTAGAAGGCTAGGGCAGCAGTAACCTTCACCTTAACGGACAGTGCGGTTCTGATGGTGCTGGAAGGCTGCAGATCCCCCTTGATGAGCTGGCAAATCTCATCGATGACCTCTTTCCGGAAGCGCAGCCTCCTAAGACACGCATTTTCAGACAAGTTGAGGTAAGATTGCTTTTCCAAGTACCTTCTACGCATTACTCTGCCACCTCTTCGATTGATCCTTTCAGAAACCAGCTTGTGAGCAGTTACAAGTAATGGCGCAGAAAGCATAGGCCCCATCACTATCAATAATTATTTTCACTTGCTATAAATGCACTCTTGAAGTGAGTTTTCTGGTGGCTGAACAGTCCAATACGAGAGCCACAGACTCTGTCACAGGTGGGACAGATAGTTGAGGGAAGGGGTGGGTGGGACTGGTTCGCTGCACGCTCTTTCCGCTGTCTGCACTTGATTTCTGCATGCTCTCGGTGTTGAGAATTGAGGTGCTCAGCTGCACTTCCTTCACTTAGGGCGGTCTTTGGCCAGGGACTCCCAGGTGTCAGTGGGGATGTTGCACTTTATCAGGAAGGCTTTGAGGGTGTCCTTGTAGCGTTTCCGCTGCCCACCTTTGGCTCGTTTGCCATGAAGGAGCTCCGAGTAGAGCACTTGCTTTGGGAGTCTCGTGTTTGGTATGCGGACTATGTGGCCTGCCCAGCGGAGCTGATCGAGTGCGGTTAGTGCTTCAATGCTGGGGATGTTAGCCTGAGTGAGGATGCCGATGTTGGTGCACCAGTCCTCCCAGGGGATTTGTAGGATCTTGCGGAGACATCTTTGGTGATATTTCTCCAGCAACTTGAGCTGTCTACTGTACATGGTCCATGTCTCTGATCCATACAGGAGGGCAGGTATTACTACAGCCCTGTAGACCATGAGCTTGGTGGCAATTTGGCGGGCCTGGTCTTCAAAAACTCTTTTCCTCAGGCGACCGAAGGCTGCACTGACGCACTGGAGGCGATGTTGGATCTCATCGTCGATGCCTGCTCTTGTTGATAGGAGGCTCCCGAGATATGAGAAGTTGTCCACGGTGTCCAGGGCCGCGCCGTGGATCTTGATGACTGGGGGGCAGTGCTGTGTAGTGAGGACCGACTGGTCATAGAAACATAGAAACATAGAAAATAGGTGCAGGAGTAGGCCATTCGGCCCTTCTAGCCTGCACCGCCATTCAATGAGTTCATGGCTGAACATGCAACTTCAGTACCCCATTCCTGCTTTCTCACCATACCCCTTGATTCCCCTAGTAGTAAGGACTTCATCTAACTCCTTTTTGAATATATTTAGTGAATTGGCCTCAACAACTTTCTGTGGTAGAGAATTCCACAGGTTCACCACTCTCTGGGTGAAGAAATTCCTCCTCATCTCGGTCCTAAATGGCTTCCCCCTTATCCTTAGACTGTGTCTCCTGGTTCTGGACTTCCCCAACATTGGCAACATTCTTCCTGCATCTAACCTGTCTAACCCCGTCAGAATTTTAAACGTTTCTATGAGGTCCCCTCTCATTCTTCTGAACTCCAGGCAGGACCAGCAAATTATACTGGCAGTGAATGCTCAATTTCCGGGCAGCATCCATGATGCTCACATCCTGTGAAAGAGCACTGTATCTGACTTGTTTAACAATGAGTCACAAGGTCAATGCTGGATGCTTGGGGACAAAGGATATGGCCTCGCTACCTGGCTCATGACCCCAATGCGTGACACTCACACCGAGGCCGAGAGGCGATACAACAAGCACCACAGAGCAACTCGCAATATCGTGGAGAAAACCATTGGAGCGCTTTAGATGCCTGGACCATTCAGGAGGCGAGCTCCAATACCACCCTTAGCAGGTAGCTCAATTCGTGGTGGTGTGTTCCATGCTACACAACTTGGCTATCAGGAAGGGACAAAAATTGCAGGATGAGTCAGACAGTCCACCGCACCAGAGAGAGGAAGAGGAGGACGAGGAGGCGGACAATGACATTGGGCCAGACAATCAGGCTGACATTGAAACCATGCCCCCGCCCCCCTGTAGACCGCATGAAAGGGCCCATGTGGCATGATAGCTGCAAGAGCCTTACGTCAGGAGCTCGTCAATGATCGCTTTGCCTGAAAGAACGTTGATGTTATTTACAAGGCTGACACACTGCTGGGTGTGCAGGTCATACATCAATGGTGGGCATCACCTTGGTGACAGTTAAAGTTTAAGTTGATTGAAGTTAAGTGTAGCCTTTGATGTTAAGGAATCACCAGCATGTAAAGGTGCAGCTATCTGAGCCAATGTGCTGCAAGGTTTTGTTAAATAAAAAACATTTAAACCGAACATTAGTCTGAAATCATCAGTATTTCTGTACAAACCAATCATTCCCGCCCCGCTTCTCCTCCCCATCTCTACCCCTTCCCCTAACCTCCTGACTCCAAGCCGCCTGGCCGAGGAGGTCCTCAGGCGATGCTTCATTGGGGCGGGGGGGGGGGGGGGGGGTGATGGCGGCCGAAACGCTGCTTGGACGTATACAGGAGAGGACGGTCCCGAGGTGGGAATGTGCTCCTAGCCATATGCAAGATGTTGCTCCTGGCTCTCATGTGTGGTTGGCAATGGGGGTGTGTCACCTCGGGGTGCAGTGCGGTGCTCCGGGACCACTGGGAGCCCTCTGCCACCAGTGTTTCTGGCTACCAGCTCCAGGGCCTCCTCCATCCCTTCCATGTTATATCTTATTTGTTGGACAAAATCTTGGCACCAGCTATGTTCTTGGTGCTTAGTCGGCTTTTTGCTGCTGGTGAATCTCCGTTGTGCCTCCCACAACAGCCAAACCAGCACACACCACACGCTTTCAGTGCCTCTGAGCTCCCTCTCTCTCTGTCTCCTCTTCTGTGCATGTCATGATGACCCTTGACCTCCTGAATCGAGCATTGCCATACCATTGCTAAGAACGGCCACACTTTACGGCAGAAGGTCAGAAAAATTTTACACTACCGCCCATTTGATATCACTCGCGGTAACGCCCATTTTCAAAAATGTAAACTAGGTGTTTTGAGAATGTGCGAGAAGCCGGCAATCTGAAAACCCTTTTTTAACGCCCACACCGGAAATACTGTCACACTCTCAGGGATCCTCTGTAAATATTGTCACACTCCCAAGGATCCCCAGTAAACACTGACACAGTCCCAGGGACGTCGCCCATGTAAGTACAACAGCAACAGAAGCAACAATTAGTAAATGATTGAGTACTGGAGTCTTGATACCCTTTGTTGATCCTGTTCAATAACCAGAGCTGTTAATTTGAATATGTTGGCAATGTGCAGGAGCTGCTGTGACAAATGCTGAATTAAATTCATCCTTTTTCCAAGTATGGTGGAGTTTAATGGAAAGATGCTGTTGCCCCTCTCTGTGACAGCTCCTATTCAAGAAAGGAGGGAGACAGAATGCAGGAAACAATAGACCAGTTAGCCTAACATCTGTCATTGGGAAAATGCTGGAGTCTATTATTAAGGAAGTAGTAGCAGGATATTTAGAAAATCATAATACAATCAAGCAGATTCAACATGGTTTTATGAAAGGGAAATCATGTTTGACAAATTTGCTAGAGTTCTTTGAGGATGTAACGAGCAGGGTGGATAAAGTGGAACCAGTAGATGGAATGTATTTGGATTTCCAGAGGGCATTCGATAAGGTGTCAAATAAAAGGTTACTGCACAAGATAAGAGCTCATGGGGTTGGGGGTAATATATTAGCATGGATAGAGGATTGGCTAACTAACAGAAAATAGAGAGTCGGGATAAATGGGTCATTTTCTGATTAGTAAACTGTAACTAGCGGGGTGCCACAGGGATCAGTGCTGGGGCCTCAACTATCTATTATCTATATTAATAGCTTGGATGAAGGGACTGAGTATAATGTAACCACATTTGCTGATGATACAGGTGGGAAAGCAAGTTGTGAAGAGGTCACAAATAATCTGCAAAGGGATGTAGATAGGTTAAGTGAGTGGGCAAAAATTTGGCAGATGGAGTATAACATGGGAAAACTTTGATAAGAAGAATAAAAAAAGCAAATTATTATTTAAATAGAAACATAGAAACATAGAAACATAGAAAATGGGTGCAGGAGTAGGCCATTCGGCGCTTCGAGCCTGCACTGCCATTCAATGAGTTCATGGCTGAACATGCAACTTCAGTACCCCATTCCTGCTTTCTCACCTTGATCCCCCTAGTAGTAAGGACTACATCTAACTCCTTTTTGAATATATTTAGTGAATTGGCCTCAACAATTTTCTGTGGTAGAGAATTCCACAGGTTCACCACTCTCTGGGTGAAGAAGTTTCTCTTCATCTCGGTCCTAAATGGCTTACCCCTTATCCTTAGACTGTGACCCCTGGTTCTGGACTTCCCCAACATTGAGAACATTCTTCCTGCATCTAACCTGTCTAAACCCATCAGAATTTTAAATGTTTCTATGAGATCCCCTCTCATTCTTCTGAACTCCAGTGAATACAAGCCCAGTTGATCCAGTCTTTCTTGATATGTCAGTTCCGCCATCCCGGGAATCAGTCTGGTGAACCTTCGCTGCAATCTCTCAATAACAAGAATGTCCTTCCTCAAGTTAGGAGACCAAAACTGTATACAATACTCCAGGTGTGGCCTCACCAAGGCCCTGTACAACTGTAGTAACACCTCCCTGCCCCTGTACTCAAATCCCCTCGCTATGAAGGCCAACATGCCATTTGCTTTCTTAACCGCCTGCTGTACCTGCATGCCAACCTTCAGTGACTGATGTACCATGACACCCAGGTCTCGTTGCACCTCCCCTTTTCCTAATCTGTCACCATTCAGATAATAGTCTGTCTCTCTGTTTTTACCACCAAAGTGGATAATCTCACATTTATCCACATTATACTTCATCTGCCATGCATTTGCCCACTCACCTAACCTATCCAAGTCACTCTGCAGCCTCATAGCATCCTCCTCGCAGCTCACACTGCCACCCAACTTAGTGTCATCCGCAAATTTCGAGATAATACATTTAATCCCCTCGTCTAAATCATTAATGTACAATGTAAACAGCTGGGGCCCCAGCACAGAACCTTGCGGTACTCCACTAGTCACTGCCTGCCATTCTGAAAAGTACCCATTTACTCCTACTCTTTGCTTCCTGTCTGCCAACCAGTTCTCAATCCACGTCAGCACACTACCTCCAATCCCATGTGCTTTAACTTTGCACATTAATTTCTTGTGTGGGACCTTGTCGAAAGCCTTCTGAAAGTCCAAATACACCGCATCAACTGGTTCTCCTTTGTCCACTCTACTGGAAACATCCTCAAAAAATTCCAGAAGATTTGTCAAGCATGATTTCCCTTTCACAAATCCATGCTGACTTGGACCTATCATGTCACCTCTTTCCAAATGCACTGCTATGACATCCTTAATAATTGATTACATTATTTTACCCACTACTGATGTCAGACTGACCGGTCTATAATTCCCTGTTTTCTCTCTCCCTCCTTTTTTAAAAAGTGGGGTTACATTGGCTACCCTCCACTCCATAGGAACTGATCCAGAGTCTATGGAATGTTGGAAAATGACTGTCAATGCATCCGCTATTTCCAAGGCCACCTCCTTAAGTACTCTGGGATGCAGTCCATCAGGCCCTGGGGATTTATCGGCCTTCAATCCCATCAATTTCCCCAACATAATTTCCCGACTAATAAGGATTTCCCTCAGTTCCTCCTTCTTACTAGACCCTCTGACCCCTTTTATATCAAGAAGGTTGTTTGTGTCCTCCTTAGTGAATACCGAACCAAAGTACTTGTTCAATTGGTCTGCCATTTCTTTGTGCCCCGTTATGACTTCCCCTGATTCTGACTGCAGGGGACCTACGTTTGTCTTTACTGACCTTTTTCTCTTTACATATCTATAGAAACTTTTGCAGTCCATCTTAATGTTCCCTGTAAGCTTCCTCTCGTACTCTATTTTCCCTGCCCTAATCAAACCCTTTGTCCTCCTCTGCTGAGTTCTAAATTTCTCCCAGTCCCCGGGTTCACTGCTATTTCTGGCCAATTTGTATGCCACTTCCTTGGCTTTAATACTATCCCTGATTTCCCTTGATAGCCACGGTTGAGCCGCCTTCCCTTTTTTATTTTTACGCCAGACAGGGATGTACAATTGTTGCAGTTCATCCATGCGGTCTCTAAATGTCTGCCATTGCCCATCCACAGTCAACCCCTTAAGTATCATTCGCCAATCTATCCTAGCCAATTCACGCCTCATACCTTCAAAGTTAGCCTTCTTTAAGTTCTGGACCATGGTCTCTGAATTAACTGTTTCATTCTCCATCCTAATGCATAATTCCACCATATTATGGTCACTCTTTCCCAAGGGGCCTCGCACAACGAGATTGCTAATTAATCCTCTCTCATTACACAACACCCAGTCTAAGATGGCCTCCCCACTAGTTGGTTCCTCGACATATTGGTCTAGAAAACCATCCCTTATGCACGCCAGGAAATCCTCCTCCACCGTATTGCTTCCAGTTTGGTTAGCCCAATCTATATGCATATTACAGTCACCCATGATAACTGCTGCACCTTTATTGCATGCACCCCTAATTTCCTGTTTGATGCCCTCCCCAACATCACTACTACTGTTTGGAGGTCTGTACACAACTCCCACTAACGTTTTTTGCCCTTTGGTGTTCTGCAGCTCTACCCATATAGATTCCACATCATCCAAGCTAATGTCCTTCCTAACTATTGCATTTATCTCCTCTTTAACCAGCAATGCTACCCCAGCTCCTTTTCCTTTTATTCTATCCTTCCTGAATGTTGAATACCCCTGGATGTTGAGTTCCCAGCCCTGATCATCCTGGAGCCACGTCTCTGTATCCCAATCACATCATATCTGTTAACATCTATTTGCACAGTTAATTCATCCACTTTATTACGGATACTCCTTGCATTAAGACACAAAGCCTTCAGGCTTGCTTTTTCAACACCCTTTGTCCTTTTAGAATTATGATGTAATGTGGCCCTTTTTGTTTCTTGCCTTTGTTTACTCGGCCTTCCACTATTGCTTTTTACCTTTCTACCATCTGATTCTGACTCCATATTACTTCGCCCTATCTCACTGCATAGGTTCCCATCCCCCTGCCATATTAGTTTAAACACTCCCGAGCTGCATTTGCAAATGTTACCTCTAGGACATCAGTTCCAGTCCTGCCCAAGTGCAGACCGTCCCTTTTGTACAGGTCCCACTTCCCCCGAACTGGTTCCAATGTCCCAGGAATTTGAATCCCTCCCTCTTGCACCACTGCTCAAGCCACGTATTTATTCTAACTATCCTGCTCCCTCTACTCTGATTAGCACGTGGCAGTGGTAGCAATCCAGAGATTACTACCTTTGAGGTTCTACTTTTTAATTTAACTCCTAGCTCCCTAAATTCAGCTTGTAGGACCTCTTCCCGCTTTTTACCTATATCATTGGTACCTACATGTACCACGACAACTGGCTGTTCACCCTCCCTCTCCAGAATGCTCTGCAGCCGCACCGAGACATCCTTGACCCTTGCACCAGAGAGGCAACATACCATCCTGGAATCTCAGTTGTGGCCACAGAAACTCCGATCTATTCCCCTTACAATAGAGTCCCCTATAACTATAGCTCTCCCACTCTTTTTCCCACCCTTCTGTGCAGCAGAGCCACCTACGGTGCCATGAACCTGGCTGCTGGTGCCTTCCCCTGGTAAGTTATCTCCCCCAACAGTATCCAAAATGGTATATCTGTTTTGGAGGGAGATGAGCGCAGGGGACTCCTGCACTACCTTCCTGCTCTTGCCTTGTCTCTTGGTTACCCATTCACTATCTGTCCTATCCCTTACCTGCGATGCGACCAACTCACTAAATGTGCTATCCACAACATTCTCAGCATTGCACATGCTCCAGAGTGAGTCCGTCCGCAGCTCCAGTGCTGTCATGCGGTCTGTCAGGAGCTGCAGCTGGACACACTTCCCGCACAAAAGAGGCAGCTAATGGAGAGAGATTACAAAATTCTGCAGTATAGAGGGATCTGGGGATCCTTGTAGATGAAACACAAAAAGTTATCAGGAATGTGAAGTCTTGCTACAATTGTTCAGGGTGTTGGTGAGACTACACCTAGAGTACTGCGTACAGTTTTGGTCTCTTTATTTAAGGAAGGATATACTTGCAATGGAGGCAGTTCAGAGAAGGTTCATTAGGTTGATTCCTGAGATAAAGGGGCTGTCTTATGAAAAAAAGTTGAGCAGGTTGGGCCTATATTCATTAGAGTTTAGAAGAATGAGAGGTGATCTTATTGAAACGTATAAGACTTTGAGGGGGCTGGACAGGGTGGATTCAGGGAGGCTGTTTCCCCTGGTGGGGGAATCTAGAACTTGAGGGCATAGTTTCAGAATAAGGGGCCACCCATTTAAAACTGGGATGAGGAGGAATTTCTTCTCTCAGAGGGTCGTGAATCTTTGGAATTCTCTACCCCAGAGAGCTGTTGAGGCTGGTCATTGGATGGATTTAAGGTTGAGATAGACAGACTTTTGAACGATAAGGGAGTCAAAGTTTATGGGGAGTGTGCAGGAAAGTAGAATTGAGGCCAACATCAGATCAGCCATTATCTTATTGAATGGTGCAGTAGGCTCGAGGGGGCAAATGGCATACTCCTGCACCAATTTCTCATTTTCTTATGTTCTTAATAACTGTATATCAACATTGTACATGAAACCATCTTTGCTGATTTTCCTGATACTCCACTTTACAGCTGACGGTTTAATATGGTTTACCCTGAAAATTTCTTATTGTCTCAAAGCTACAGAATATTGCATAAAGAAACAGTTTCATGACTGGCACATATCTTTAGGTAGCTAATTAACATTTCTGATTTACCAAGGCCACTATCTTTGTTTCATGTCTGCTGATTAAATGTTGCATTTCCTTGTGAGTTAACCCCTTATAAGTGGAAGAAAGGGAGAGATGCCCATTATGAGGCCCTTTCCCATCAAGTGTTCAGGATCTGTTACCACCAGTAACCCCCGCCCGCCCTGCCTCCTTACACGGCAGTCCCTGGGGTTGGCAGTAGTAGAGAATGGAGGGAGGCAAGGAAATCAGCGGTGAGGACAGTCAAGTGTCTGCAGTGGAGATTCATGCTGTGGAGAGCAGAGAAGCATTCACTGGCAGCTCTGGCAAGGCTGGGGATCTGGTGACAGGTCCTCTCATCCCATTTCCTTCCATGTTGCAGCATTTTACTGCCCAACCCTGCCAAAAAATCCAGCCCTTATTCCCTGTTTCAAAACTTCCCAAATATTGTCATCCAATTTTAGAAAAAAATTCCAAGTGTTAATGGAAGATCTTGAGGCCTTGTTTGACAGAATCCGCTCCTTTTTTATCTTCATCTCAAATCTCTACAGTACAGAGCTGGTGAGAGAGCTCACTCACAGGGAATTTGATGATCCCTTGGGGTCTGGTTACTAGTCTTCATTTTTAACAACCATCAGTGAACACAGACTCAGAGATCTGCCCATTGGCCTATAAATTCTGGGTGTGGTATCACTGTTAGCTGAGCTCCACTTCCCTGCCCGCTCCCCATAACCCTTTATTCCCTTATTGCTCAAAAATCTGTCTATCGCCGCCTTAAATATATTCAATGACCCAGCCTCCACAGCTCTCTGGGGCAGAGAATTCCATAGATTTACAATCCTCTGAGAGAAGAAATTCCTCCTCATCTCAGTTTTAAATGGGCGGCCCCTTATTCTGAGACTATGTCCCCTAGTTTTAGTTTCCCCTATGTGGAAAAATCATCTCTGCATCCACCTTGTCGAGCCCCTTCATTATCTTATATGTTTTAATAAGATCACCTCTCATTCTTCCGAACTCCAATGAGTAAAGGCCAAATCCACTTAACCTATCTTCATAAGTCAACCACCACATCTCCGGAATCAACCTAGTGAACCTTCTCTGAACAGCCTCCAATGCAAGTATATCCTTCCTTCCCTGGTTGCCGTTTTGGAGCGAAGGCAGGAACATCGGCGGGGCCCAGGTACAGGGAGTGGGAAGATTGGGGCAGATGGGCAGCGAGAATTTGTGGCGTGGGTGCGGTGAGAGATTGTGGCGTAGGGGCGGTGGGAGATCGTGGCGGAGGTGCAGTGATTGTTTTTGTGGTGGAAGAGCGACGGGAGGTCGTGGCGGAGGAGCGGTGTGAGATCGCAGCGGAGGTGAGGTGAATGTTTGGTGGGGGAGCGGCGAGAGATCATGGCGGAAATGCAGTGAATGTTTGTGGCAGAGGGGCTGTGAAGGATTGTGGTGGAGGTGTGGCGAACGAAGGTATGTGGCCCAGAAGAGCCGAGGGCCTAGGGGCAGCAGAGGCCAGCCCACACTGCGATATATGTGCGCACTAGGTCCATGCAGTAGAGCAGGTCTCCAGTCATCCTGGTTAAACCTTGCCACTGGATAAAGGTCTAACTCTGTCAAGCCGGTGTGTTGGCTGGTGTGCAAAGGTCACCAAACGTTAAAAAAAATCCACGCACAGGCATCTTCCACACCTTCAATTGGAGCTCAGGACTGGAACATCGGGTCCTTCATTGAAACATCTGTGAACTCGTGGAAGCAAGTCATCCTTGTTCGAGGGACCGCCTATGATGATCCTTCCTTAAATACGGAGACCAAAACTATACGCAGTACTCTAGGTGTAGTCTCACCAATACGCTGCTCTGCTCTGCTTCTCTGCTTTTATACTCTATCCCCCTTGCAATAAAGGTCAACATTCCATTTGCCTTCCTGATTACTTGCTGTACCTCCATACTAACTTTTTGTGTTTCTTGCACAAGGACTCCCAGGTCTCTCTGTACTGCTCACTTTGCAATTTTTCTCCATTTAAATTATAATTTGCTTTTCTATTTTTTCTGCCAAAGTGGATAACCTCACATTTTCATCTTCAACTTTTATCTTGTGCAGTAACCTTTTATGTGGCACCTTATCGAATGCCTTCTGGAAATCCAAATACACCACATCCACTGGTTCCCCCTTATCCACCCTGCTCGTTACATCCTCAAAGAACTCCAGCAAATTCAGTGGCAGCTCGTGGTCCAGAGTGGGGATGGAAGTGGGGTGGGTATTCCGACGGATCCACCAAGAAGCTTAACTGAAAATAAAGAATTAGAGGGGTTATGGGGGTGAGGCAATAGTGGGGCCATGAACATTCACACTCCACCTGGCCCCATAAGAATCTTAAAAAAAAAACTAACTTGGGCTGCTTTGTGAGCGACCTGTAATGGTACCTTTAAAGGATCGCGGGTTAAGCCAGGCACCAATGAGCGGAGGGTGCATAGCACATGCTCCATCCATTGATACACAAAAATGGTGCATGGAGTCCTATAACCAGCATAGGAGTCTAATTTAAGTATTGAAATAAGGCCTGTTTTAGGCAGGAGTTCTAGCCACCCATTTCAAGGCCTGCTCAAAAATCGAGTTGGGGTGGGTTTTCTCAGGCAGGAGATTTTAGTAACATTTTGTCAGTGAATTGTTCAATCAGTTTGCATTTGTAACTTGAATAACTCACTTCAATCACCTATGGAATAAGTAAGATGCTTCATGAGAGTCACTGATTAGATATTTTAATTTAGGGCTAGATTGGCTCATCCCTGCAACATTTCTCACCAAGTCTCCATTGTAAACAGAGAAGCAATGAGGAGGAAGATTACATTTTAATGAAGATTCAAGATAACCTGATGCTGTTGGTATCAGAAAATGCATGGAGTCAGGTTTGTTCGACACAGTTTTAGTTATCCAGAATTCCAACATTTAAAAGGGTACTCCTGAATATAGGCACAAGAAGTTGAAAAAACTCTGATGTTACCCCATTATTAGAGCTCAAATATTTACATGTTTGTACAAATGTAATCTGATTCTTTGCTAGGGAGATCACTGGAAATATTTATTTCTACTAGTTTGGCTGTATCAAACTTTTTAATAATCAGATTTTTGGTTTACATTACAACATAGGCTAATACTATGCCATCAATAGATTCAGCAAATTAAACACATGTGGTCATGATATTATCATTTTAGCAAGAAACATTGTTAATTCATGACAGCAAAATACCAGGGTGCGGAAAAAGCACAGCTCTGCCGATGCAGTCCCATGGTAAATTGGGCAGGAGAGCGCAGGATTGCCTGCGGAACCTCCATACACCCCAAACATGACATCCTATGTGAATGGGGCTGGGGGGAGGGAATTGCAAGGGTGGGATTTTCCTTGAGCCTAGCCTGGCAGATCAGTAGTGGCAGGTAGGCTGGATAAAGGGAAAGGCATTTCAGTTATTTCAGGGACACAAGTGGGACCTACCTGGAGATACAGTCCTCGATCCTTACCTGGATCCCCAAAAACAAAGTCTGACACACTTCCCAAATTGACACACTTTGCGAGTGGGCTAATATGTCCCTTTCTATACGCTGCAGAGCCTGGTACTTAAGGGCCTGTTGGACCAAAAGGTCTCCATCACTATTTCCTCCCCTTTGCTATGGCAGGCATCCAAGATGTATCCCGAGTGGAACAGGTGCCTGCTGGTATAATTAAATTGGGGATCATTCTCCTGACTCCACATATTCCAGCAGGGTCAGGGGTGGAGGTGCCCAACAGGCCAATGTCGACATTTACACGGGTTAAAAGCCTGCGGATTTTCACCTCCCATTTAGTTTTTGCTGTGCCTGATCAGTGAATGTCTGTCGGATATTACAGCTGGAGATGGGTTGTGTTATGTATGTAAACATTGTAACTGTGTAAGACTTGCCACCAGAAGGCGCAACTGTTAGAGGGCCAACGGTCACCTGCACACCTCGTGCAAGGGAGTATAAAAGGTTGTCTGTCATACTGCTTAGGCACTCTGGAGTTGTATTAAAGAGACTAAGGCCACATCCATTTTATCTCACAGTACTCAGTCTTGTGGGGTTCTTCCATTCTTAACAATTGGCGACGAGTAACAGATTATGAACTTTCACGCGGTCATGGCTGCCGTTGGTATTTTAGAGAGATTTGTAGAGGGTGATGATTGGGAAGCCTTCATTGAGCGTTTCGACCAGTACTTCGTGGCCAACGAGCTGGATGGGGACCACAAAGCGATCAAGCGCAGGGCGATTCTCCCTACCACCTGTGGGTCCACAAAATAGGGCCACATCGAGAATCTGCTAGCACTGGAGAAACCAACGGAGAAGACATATACAGAGTTGTGTACGCTGGTTCGGGAACACCTCAAGCTGAAGGAGAGTGTCTTAATGGCCAGGTATCGCTTCTACACGCATCACCGCTCCAAGGGCCAGGACGTGGCGAGTAATGTCGCCGACCTGAGACACCTTGTGGGAACTTGCGAATTTGCTGGATTTTTGGGGGAAATGCTGCAGGACTTTTTTATGCTTGGCATCGGCCATGAGGTCATGCTTCGCAAGCTGCTGTCCGCCGAATCCCTAGACCTGAGCAAGGCCATCATGATAGCCCAGGTATTCATAACCACGAGCGATAATACCAGACAGATATCTTCCCAGCATCGAAGCTCACCGGCAAGTACTGTGCATAAAATAATGTCGCTATCAGGCAGAACTGCATATGGCAGGACCTACACGTCTGCAGCTGCAAGACCTAAGATGACTCAGAGTCCGCCATCGGGCGAATGCAAATCCATTAGTACCATGTTGGCGCTGCAGGGGTAATCATCGAGCCCATCAATGTCGATTCAAGCACTACGTGTGCAAAGGCTGTGAAACAATGCGGCACCTCCAGCGAATGTGCAAGAGTGCTGTGACTCACCACATGGCAGAGTCGGCAGTAGATGATCGATCTGACATGGATCACGCAGAACAAACAAGAGAGGCAACTCAACCCGAGGAAGAAGTGTATGGGGTACACACTTTTACCATCAAGAGCCCTCCTATTAAATTGAACGGTATTCCAGTATCAATGGAGTTGGACATGGGGGCGAGTCAGTCAATTATGAGCCAGAAGGCTTTTGAGAAATTGTGGAGCAACAAAGCACAAAGGCCCAAACTGAGCCTGATTTAGACAAAGCTGCTCACCTACACCAAAGAGCTCACACCAATCATTGGCAGTGCGGCAGTTAAGATATTGTACGATGGGGCTGTGCATGATTTATCACTGTGGATTGTACCAGGCGATGGCCCAACGCTATTCAGCAAAAGCTGGCTAGGAAAGATTCGATGGAATTGGGACGACATCAAAGCACTATCTTCAGTGGATAATGCCTCATGCGCCCAAGTGCTGAGCAAGTTTCCGTCGCTATTTGAACCAGGCATTGGAAACTTCACAGGTGCCAAGGTGCAGATCCATCTAGTCCCCGATGCAAGGCCCGTTCATCACAAGGCTTGAGCGGTTCTATATATGATGAGGGAGAAAGTCGAGATCAAACTGGACAGATTTCAACGAGAGGGAATCATATCGCAAGTCGAGTTCAACGAATGGGCCAGTCCGATTATTCCGGTGTTGAAAATCGATGGCCTGGTCAGAATCTGCAGAGACTACAAGGTAACGATCAACCAAGTCTCGTTACAGGATCAGTACCCACTGCCAAAGACGAATAACCTGTTCGCAATGTTAGCAGGCGGGAAGTCGTTCACCAAGTTGGACCTTACCTCCGTCTACATGACACAGGAGCTGTCTGAATCTTCGAAACGATTGACGTGCATCAACACGCACAAAGGACTGTTTATATACCACAGGTGACCTTTTGGGATTCGCTCGGCTGCTGTCATCTTCCAGAGGAACATGGAGAGACTCTGAAATCGGTTACGCTCACCGTTGTCATTCAAGACAACATCCTGATCACCGGTTGTGACACCACCGAACACCTGCACAACCTGGAAGAGGTTCTAAGTCTTCAGAGACAGAGTGGGACTCAGGCTGAAACGCTCCAAGTGTGTTTTCCTGGCGCCAGAGGTCGAATTTTTGGGGAGAAAGATTGCGGCAGACGGCATCAGACCCACGGACTCAAAGACAGAGGCCATCAAGAATGCACCCAGACCACAGAATGTGATGGAGCTGCGTTCGTTCCTGGGACTCCTCAACTATTTTGGTAACTTTCTACCCGGGTTAAGCACTTTGCTGGAACCGTTGCACATGCTGCTACGTAAGGGTGACGACTGGGTTTGGGGTAAATCTCAAGAGACAGCCTTTGAGAAGGCCAGGAATCTACTTTGTTCTAATAAGTTACTTGTACTGTATGACCCGTGTAAACGATTAGTGCTAGCTTGTGATGCATCTTCGTACGGAGTCGGCTGTGTGTTACAGCAAACCAATGTATCGGGCAAACTTCAACCGGTTGCATACGCATCTAGAAGTCTGTCTAAGGCTGAAAGAGCCTACAGCATGGTCGAGAAAGAGGCATTAGCATGTGTATATGGGGTTAAAAAAATGCGCCAATACCTATTTGGACTTCGGTTTAAGCTTGAAACCGACCACAAACCGCTCATTTCACTGTTTTCAGAAATCAAAAGTATAAACACCAATGCTTCGTCCTGTATCCAAAGATGGGTATTAACATTGTCCGCCTATGACTATGTTATCTGCCACAGACCAGGCACGGAGACCTGTACTGATGCCCTCAGTCAGCTACCATTGCCCACTACCGGGGTGGAAATGGCGCAGCCCGCAGACTTGTTCTGGTCATGGATGCTTTTCAGAGCGAGGCATAGTCATGATGAAGACTATAGCCAGGTCGCATGTTTGGTGGCCTGGCATTGACTTGGACTTAGAGTCATGCGTACACCAGTGCAACATGTGCTCACAACTGAGCAATGCACCAAAGGAGGCTCCATTGAGTCTGTGGTCATGGCCTTCCAAACCGTGGTCCAGGATCCACCTAGATTTTGCTGGCCCCTTTCTTTGAAAGATGTTTTTATGTGTAGTGGACGCTTACTCTAAATGGATTGTATACGTAATCATGTCATCCAGCACACCCACTGCCACCATTGAAAGCCTCCGGGCTATGTTCGCCACCCATGGCTTGCCGGACGTTCTTGTCAGTGACAATGAACTGTGTTTCACCAACTCGGAATTCAACGAATTTATGACCTGCAATGGCATCAAGCATGCCCCGTTTAAGCCCACATCTATGGTCAAGCAGAACGGGCAGTCCAAACTATCAAGCAGAGCTTATCTCGGGTTCTGCTCAGCTACCGGACGCAACCCCACTCGCTCACTGGGGTTCCCCCTGCAGAATTGTTAATAAAGAGAGCACTCAAAACCAGGCTCTCCCTAGTCCACCTGGATCTAAATGATCATGTGGAAACCCGGCGCCACCGGTAAAACATGTACCACAATCGCGTGGCTGTATCGTGTGACATTGATGTTAACGACCCTGTGTTTGTCCTTAATTATGGTCATGGTCCTAAATGGGTTTCTGGCACTGTCTTGGCCAAGGAGGAGAATAGAGTGTTTATAGTCAAACTATTCAATGGACAAACGTGCAGAAAGCATTTGGATCAGACGAAACTGCGATTCACCGACAACCAGGAACAACCTGAAGAGGACATCGCCATCATCGATCCACCAACACACCACCAACCAGCAATCGACCTCGCTGTCAATCAAGAACCCACCATTCCCAACAGTCCTGTTAGACCAGCCGCGCCACAGTGCAGCAATGGTCCGACCCACTCACCGATGCCAGACGATCAATCAAGGAGCGTAGGGCCCTGGATCGTCTCAACTTATAAATAATTTGTATCAAAGACTTTGGGGGGGGGGGAGTGATGTTATGTATGTAAACATTGTAACTGTGTAAAACTTACCACTAAAGGGCGCAACTGTTGGAGGCCCAAGGGTCACCTGCACACCTTGTGCAAGGGAGTATAAAAGGTTGTCTGCCATGCTGCTTAGGCACTCTGGAGTTGTATTAAAGAGAATAAGGTCACATCAGTTTTAACTCATAGTACTCAGTCTTGTGGAGTTCTTCCATACTTAACAGGTTGGATCTGTTAGTGAAGAAATTCTTGAAGACCTGCTCCATCATCGGAAGCGCAGTGAGTTAGAACTTCCAGCCGCCCATTTATACTTGTCTTGGGACCATCCCAATCTTGGCGATACCATTGTTTGAAATTAAGGGGTGGGGCATACACCATTGACGGCACTGCTAGATGCCCGGTTCGGGGTGCTTGTGAGATTTCGGAGCAGCACCGTGCTGTTCCACCAGGAGACTTGGTCTCGCCTAGTCTCCCAATTTACATGTTTAGATGGGTCTTCTGGGTTATCTGTTGTTCCTGGTATTTGATCTGTCTCAGATTGATTGCAGTTGGAATATGGCATTGAGGGACCCACTTGCAACCTGCTGCATGCTGGGCACTACTAGTGGGATTTAGAGCGGAGAATGTTATCCGACTAGTTCTTCTTTCAATTTGTCAGCATGGATGAGAAGGGATAGAAATTGAATCTACCAGAAATTGCATCCCCCTCCCCCCACCATAGCTGAGTCCATGATTAGATCAGCCATGATCTTATTACATAGCGAAGCAGGCACGAGGGGCTAGGTGGCCTACTCCTGCTCCTATTTCTTATGATCTTATGAATGCTGCTACAGCACTCACAGCTCAACATTATTATGGAAATTAAGTCTAACCATGAAAATTAGTCAGGTTTTGGACCGATTCTATCAGGTGCTCTCACCATCCACAGCATGCCTGATGGAATAGGTCACCCGAAAATCGCCCCCATGGGTTTGAAAATACATGGGCTTTTTATCCTGTGGAAAAGCCTGGGATCTGCCAGTTGGTGTACCCCAGTGCCAAAGTTTGTAGGGCGAGGGAGAGTGGACTTAATTCAAATAAAGGTGGCAGGCATTTGCCTCACTAGGGTTGCACTTTGGGTGGCTACCTGCCCAAGGAAGCTGGAAATTGCAGCCTGGACGGAGGGTGGGGGTGCTGGAGTCTCACGGGAAAGATACTGCCTATTGACCATCAAGTGCCTGGATCCTCATATGGATCCCACATCTTCCTTTCTGCAGGCCAATATGCTTGCTTTCATTCAGAGTACTGGCCTGCCATGGATGATGAAACTCCTGAATTCAGAGTCCCCTTTCCCAACCATGCTGCTGAGCTTTTTTGGAGTGGGAAAGGGCTTTGCACCAAACAAGGCCCACAGAAACTGCTGGGGAAGGTCAGGACCCAGCAATCCAGGTTGCAGCCTAATTTGCGGCCTTTCCACTGCACATCCACCAGACTCATGACTGGAGTGCACTGAAAGGACTGTGGATTAATACTTTGAAGTATACTGTTTTTATGAGATGTATAAAGTCACAGCTTCTTCTTATTGCTCCTCCCTGTCTCTGTAACCTCCTCCAGCCCTACAACCCTCCAAACACCCTGGGGTCGAAATTGCCCCTCTTTGCGCTGTCCGTTAGCGCCTCCAGGCGGTGCTAATGAGACACAAAACATTTTTTGCCCTGGGGGCGGTGGGGGGGGGGGGGGGGGGTGCGCGGGGATAGTGGCTGGTGCTACCGGGTCCTGGGAAATTGTCCGGGAGCAGCAGCACGCCCCACGGGAAGCGCCCTGGGCCGCCTCGCAACCGCTGATGACAGCTCTGGCCGCTCCAATACTTGCACCGTACTTCTGTTTTGGGTACCGGGCTGCAGCCCCGGTGCCGCGCTGCCCTGGTGGTCTAGTGCAGGCCATCAGAGGCCTTTCAGGGTGCGAGGCAGCCCGCCCCTTTAAGCGAAGGGGAAGGGTTTTGAAACGCATCAGTGCTACACAGAGCATCTGCGTAGCGCTGCTGATTGTGCCCCCTTATTGCCGCTGGACCCGCCCCTACAGGAAGTGGAGCGCGCGAGATTGTGCTCCACTTCCTCCGAGGGGCGGTAAGGCCAATTCAGTGGCCCGGGCGGGACTTTCGCGCCGGCTGCAGAAAGTATCGCCCCCAGCGGGTTACCGCCCTCAATCTGGGCGCAGGGCAATTTCACTCCCTCTGTGTTCCTCAGATTCAAGCCTCTTGTGCCTACCCAATTTCCTTTGCCCCACCATTCACGGCTGTGCCTTCAGCTGTCTAGGCCTCAAGCACTGGAACTCCCTCCCTAAACCTCTCCACCTCTCTACTTCTCTCTCCTCCGTTAAGCTGCTCCTTAAAACATACATCTTTGACCAAGCTGTTGGTTACCTGGCCTAATAACTCCCTACATGGCTCAGTATCAAAGTTGGTCTGATAATGCCCCTGTGAAGCTACGTTAAAGGCTCTAAATAAGTGCAAGTTATCATTGTTGTTATAATATGCTGTAATAATGTTACCTGTGCAGACGAGGCAGCATGTTGGGTACTGGCTGAGGGGAGTGGGGGGGTTGGGGAATGAACGAGAAGTGGGAGCGCTTTGAGTGGAGTTCTGATCTCCAAGCCCCCTTTCATAATTATCCCTCTCCTGGGCCAGTGCCACATCTCTCTTACCACTTTGCTGCAGATCAGCTTGGTGGAGATCAGGGACGCATTGTAAGACCATGGTTACGGTATCTATCATTCTGTTTAAGGATGTAGACAGCTCCTGCACGGTGGTGGTCTTGGCCTTCATTGACTCATTTGTGAGCTGTGCTTGAAGCTCCAGGGAAGCAGCCACTCTCTCCATGGCAGACATTCTCACAATTCCCTGCACCACCAAACTACTAGTGATCGATTTGGACTTCTCCATCCTCTCTGCTATTGTGGAGAGTGTACGAGGCACGTCTCTCAATACCTGTCTATGTTGCTGATGCAAATCTAGCATTGTCCTTCTCAACGATAGCCCCCGGGGTTCAGCGTCTGTGTCCAATTGAGCAGAGCTTGGAGAGAATTGCACCCCCCGACATGGACTCTCCACAGGTGTTCCTGCTCGTGTCTGCTCGTGCTCACTGTCAGCTGTAAATGACCAAGTGAAAACCCAACTAACGGTCTAACTGGACCCACTGAAGTGTGAGTATTTGCACTGGTGAATGGCTATAGATCCTGCGATGGTGCACCCTCAGAAGGAAAGAGGTCCTCTGAGGAATTGTCCTCATGCATGTCCAGCGACACTTGCTATACATGTGAAATCCCTGGAAGGCAAAGGAAAGGGATATGAATTAGTCATGGGAAAGTGATGATCTTGTCAATCACCATACTCATAGTTCAGTCATTGATGAAATGAAGTCAGCATATGTATGTCAGAGATATTTGTATTTATGTCACCAGTTATCTGCAAGTTCACTGTCTTGCCATCTCTGAGTGAGAGGGATACAGATGTACCACTTATCTCCAGGGCTACCACCTCCAGTCCTGACTTTCTGCCTTGCATTTTGCATTCTCTTCTCCTACAAACAGACAAAAAACAGACCTGTGAATGAGTGAAGGTGAGGCAGTCACCTGATGGATGCAGTACATTCAGTGAGGGTGACTATGAGACAGATGCATTACATTGCATAAGGATTGGGGTGAGTGGTAATGGTGGATGGATAAATGGGGAAGTGATGAAGTGCATAGAAAGTGAAGGCTGAGTGCTGCTGAAATTTGAGTGTGTGTGAGCAGTGATGTGATGGAGTATGCCTGGCAAGACAGAGTTAAGTAGGTGGGGGTGGTGGGGGAGCACTTAAACCACAAGGTGTAGATAATCAGCAAATGTACACACTTTTCCTAACCTGATTAGGTCATTAAATTGTTTCCTGCACTGCATTCAAGACCGGGGCACAATGTTCCTGCTGTTCACCTCCTCAGCTACCTCCATCTTGGTGAGAGCAGCAGGTTTCCTCCTCCCTTTGCTAGGGAAAAGTATGTCCCTCCAGTTCATCACTCCACTCAGCAGTAATTCCAGTAATGCATCATTAAATCTAGGTGCTGCCCTTCCTTTATCCACAGCATCCATTGTCAACATCAGCTGGCTCTTCCAATTTCCATTTGTACATTATCCCTTTAAATAGAGTTGAGATCATGCCATGCGGGTGCGCAGCTTGGAAACGTGAAACTTGGAAGCTAAAATTTATTGCCTCAATCAAATTGAAATCAGAGAATCCGACTCACTGACTTTACTTCTGGGTGTTGCCCATACAATTCCACCCCGCCCACGCAGAAGTCACCTTCCCATTAATATTGAGGCTCTAGAAAGTGGTGGTAAGTGTAACGAGATAATGTATAGTGCCCTCTAGCTAGGAGGTATAAGGACCTGTTACGTCTTTAATACTCTTATGAATGACTCCACGAGGTCTAGTATTGTACTTGAGCTGTTGTGACCTTAGTCCCATTTATTGTAACTCCAGAGTGAGGCACAAGCATCGTGGGCAGCCTTTTATTCTGGGCCGTGCATATCTATGCAGGTGACCCGCGGGTCTCCCACCGCAGTGCCCTCTGGTGGCATACCTTATGTGACTATACAGTCAGTATACATGGTCTACATACATGACATCACTTCCCCCCAAGTCTTTAATGCAAATTGACTCGTACATTGATGGTGACCGGGGCTTTGCTCTTCCTGGTTGACCATTGGAGGGTCGCTTCTAGCTTGGGTGGGTTGGTAGTGAGATTTGTTGCCAGTGGAGGTCCCCGTGGTTTCTGATTGTCAGTCCATGACTACTCCATTCTCTCCCCACACAGAGATCATGCTAATGGCCCGTTACATGCAAGTTGCATTCAAGTTCATCACATGGGTTTTACATTTACATCTTGGTACATTTGTTGGGTGGATTACAATTGCGATTCTTTTTGTGGGATACATTTACATGTTCAGTACAGGTATATCAGTACAGGTACACAAGGACAGCCTAGTTCCAGCGCAGCTGGATGAGATCCGGGTCGTCTGGTGGTAGCGCAGTGCCCCATGCTGGTGGGTTTGTGGGTAAGGTGAGCTCATTTTGCTCGAGTTGCTGGAGCTCAGGGCTCTTGCCGTTACCCCTAGTGTCGGGCAGGCCCAAAGACAGCTGATGTGTCTGTGACCTCCCTGTCCTTTTCGTTTGCACAGTGTCGCTGCTGCTCCCTGGGAAGTGGTCAGAGCGAGTGAGTGTTTTGTCTAAGCGACGGTGGGGCTGCCTTGTCTTGTCCAGCAGTTCGCAGGGGACTGCTGACTTGCTTTCCTTGATGGCACCGTTGTGCGCACTCTCTAGTTTGGGATCCTGGCTGGTCCAGGTCCCGTTCGGAGGAGCCATTGCGGGTGACCCTTTGCTCTTGGGCATTGCCGTGGTGATGAATGGGTTTGTGGGCTGCGCCTTTTCCACCCGGGTGGTGGGCGACGGTAGCCGACTGTGACATAGGCACAGTTTACTGTTTCTGGCCCGTGGCGGTTCATACCATCGGGTGCCTGCAATGTTAAACCGATCTGAGGCAGGGTATCGCTTTGCTCTCCAGGGATCATTTACTCTGCAGCTTGTCTACTTCTGTCAGCTGTGGGGACACTTTATGATGCATCGTTCTGGTCCCGGGGACGCAGGCTACAGCATTGGGTAGGCCGCTGGACCTGTATACGACCGTTAGGTGTTCGCCCGCTACATTGGCTGATTGCTATTTGCACCCGACATCACTCAACAACATTTTTCTCGTTACATTGGTTACCAATTTCAAGCAGTTCATTCAAACATGGCGGGTTGCTGGCCTCCTTTAAAATGGCCTTACTACTTTTACCCCAATCGTCTTCCTTGCGTGGAACCATGTCGTTGCTCCATTAACGCTGCACCTCGTGGTTTGGACGCCATCTTTTCCCTGTCCATGATGTCGACTGTTGCGATCTTCTTTTCCAGGGATTCTGCCACTGAAGCTGGGAAGGCGCCCTCGGATCCAATCTTCCTCCCCAGGGGTCCTGCCACTGAAACCGGGAAGGTGCGTTCGGGTCGTCTCGGCCGGATCATCACCACGCAGTCGTGATGAGTAGTCTGTGCCTCCGGGGCTGCGCGCATCTGCTCTCCAGTGCTTGGTCCAACCGAAGGTGGGGGCTTGCTCTGCCTCTGAGCATGGGGGACGTCGATCGCTGGAGGGATGAAGTCTTCCCAGTTCCAATGAATCTTCCCCATCCATCTTCTTCCAAGTAGCATTAGTCCATCACCTGAAACAATCTACAATGGTAAATTGTGGACCACGCCATCATGGGATACACTTACATCCGCACTACCAACAACTGATATCAGTTCCTTGGTGTAGGTGCACAGCTTTGCCTGAACCAGAACCAGCTTGGGTCATTCAGCTTGATCATTCTATAGCCTTTCAAAGGCTTCCTGGCTCATTACTGACTGACTCGCCCCTGTGTCCGCTTCCATGGATAGCCATTTATCTCGACTTCCATTATCACTGGAACACAATCTGTGGTACAGGTAAATACTCCATACATTTCGTCCTGGGACTGAGCTGCCTCTCTAGCCATCTCCTCGTAATCCGCGCTGGATTCCCAGTCATCTGCTGACTCCTCTTCCATGTGGTGAGTCACAGCTCTTTTGCACATTCACTGGAGGTGGCCCTTTGTACTGCAGCCTTTGCACACGTAGTCTCTGAAACGACACTGATGAGCCCTGTAACTACCTCCACAACGCCAGCATGGTGCTACTCGATTTATGCTTGCACCCCTCGGCGGACTCTGAGTTAAAGGACTCGCGGGGCCTGTACGCTCAACCCTGGGCAGATTCACGTTCAACGGTTCTGCCTGGGAAAGGCGCCATTTTATTTACAGTACTTGCCGGGTTTGAGTCCTGAGAATGAGTCATCATCTGCTTGGAGCTGCAGCTTGAGGTCATGAACGCCTGGCTGATGCTGATGGCCTTCTGCAGAGTGACGGTGGTTTCGGCAGACAGTAGCCTGTGAAGAAGTGCTTCATGACCAATGTCAATTATGAAGACGTCCCACAATTCATCGGCGAGGGATACGCCAAATCCACACGGTCCTGCCAGCCTCCTGAGGTCGGCAGCGTACTTTGTGATTTCCATGCCTGGCCGTGAGGATGCTCTCCTTCGGTTTGATTTGGTCCCGAATTAGCACTTTCAGCTCCTCGTATGACTTGGTCGTTGTTTTCGCTGGTGCAAGCAAGTTCCTGACGAGGCCGTAGACCGCGGGCCCACAACTGGTCAACAGGATAGCTCTGCTCTTATCTGCCAGTGTGGCCGGATCATCGCCTACCAGGTCATTTGCTCCGAAATATTGGTTGAGCCGCTCCGTAAAGGCTTCCCAATCTTCACCCTCTAAGAACTTTTCTAATGCACCAACGTTAGTCATTTTTGCGTGAAAGTTTGGAATCTCGTTAACAGTTGTTACGTCTTTAATATCTTATGAATGACTCCACGAGGTCGAGTATTGTACTTGAGCTTTGTGACCTTAGTCCCATTTATTGTAACTCCAGAGTGAGGCACAAGCATGGTGGGCAGCCTTTTATACTGGGCCCTGCACACCTATATAGGTGAGCCTCAGGTCTCCCACCGCAGTGGCCTCTGGTGGCACACCTTATGTGACTATACAGTTAGTATACATGGTCTACATATATGACAGGACCTGTATTGAGAGAGAGGATCTGTGAAGGAACGCCATCTTAAGCTCCACATGGCTGTCTGAGATCTCACAAATAAATAGAGTTACGTTGAACTAAGGTTTTTCAAGAATGTTCGAGACTATAAAATATGTGGGGTCAGAAGCAGCATCTTCCGATCTTTCATAAACGCATCTACGACCGAAATATTGGAAATGTAAGACTTTTTGAGCCGATCGAAATCAACGTTAAGCAGTGTTTCATACACGTCGTGGATGGATCCGTGAAACATAGAATCATAGAAAATAGGTGCAGGAGCAGGCCATTCGGTCCTACGAACCTGCACCATCATGCAATATGATCATGGCTGATCATGCAACTTCAGTACCTCACTCTTGCCTTCTCTCCATACCCCCTGATCCCTTTAGCCATAAGGGCCACATCTAACTCCCTTTTGAATATATCCAACGAACTGGACTCAACAACTTTCTGTGGGAGAGAATTCCACAGGTTCACCACTGTCTGGGTGAAAAAGATTCTCCTCATCTCGGCCTTAGATGGCATACCCCTTATCCTTAGACTGTGATCCCTGGTTCTGGACTTCTCCAACATCGGGAACATTCTTCATGCATCTAATCTGTCCAATCCCGTCAGCATTTTACATGCTTCTATGAGATCCCCTCTCATTCTTCTAAATTCCAGTGAATATAAGCCTAGTCGATCCAGTCTTTCTTCATATGTCAGTTCTGCCATCCCGGGAATCAGTTTGGTGAACCTTCGCTGCACTCCATCAATAGCAAGAATGTCCTTCCTCAGATTAGGAGACCAAAACTGCACACAATGCTCAAGGTGTGGTCTCACCAAGGCCCTGTACAACTGCAGCAAGACCTCCCTGCTCCTATACTCAAATCCTCTCACTATGAAGGCCAACATGCCATTTGCTTTCTTTACTGTCTGAATGCCTACTTTCAATGACTGATGTACCATGACACCCAGGTCTCGTTGCACCTCCCCTTTTACTAATCTGTCACCATTCAGATAATAATCTGTCTTCCTGTTTTTGCCACCAAAGTGGATAACCTCACACTTATCCACATTATACTGCATCTGCCATGCATTTGCCCACTCACCTAACCTGTCCAAGTTACCCTGCAGCCTCTTAGCATCCTCCCCACAGCTCACTGCCATCCAGCTTAGTGTCATCTGCAAACTTGGAGATATTACATTCAATTCCTATGTCTAAATCATTAATGTATATTGTAAATAGCTGGGATCCCAGCACTGAACCTTGCGGTACTTCACAAGTCACTGCCTGCCATTCTGAAAAGGACCCGTTTATTCTCACTTTTTGCTTCCTGTCTGCCAACCACTTCTCTATCCACGTCAATACATTACCCCAATCCCATGTGCTTTAACTTTGCACATTAATCTCTTGTGTGGGACCTAGTCGAAAGCCTACTGAAAGTCCAAATACACCACATCCACTGGTTCTCCCTTATCCACTCTACTCGTTACATTCTCAAAAAATTCTAGAAAATTTGTCAAGCATGATTTCCCTTTCATAAATCCATGCTGACTTGGATCGATCCTGTCACTGCTTTCCAAATGCGCTGCTATTACATCTTTAATAATTGATTCCAGCATTTTCCCCACCACCGATGTCAGGCTAACTGGTCTATAATTCCCTGTTTCCTCTCTCCTTTTTTAAAAATTGGAGTTACATAAGCTACCCTCCAATCCATAGGAACTGAACCAGAATCCATGGAATGTTGGAAAATGACCATCAATGCATCTACTATTTCTAGGGCCACTTCCTTAAGTGGGATGCAGACTATCAGGTCCTAGGGAGTTATCAACCTTCAATCCCATCAATTTCCCTTACAGCATTTCCTGACTAATAAGGATTTCCCTCAGTTCCTCCTTCTCGCTAGACCCTCGGTCCCGTAGTATTTTCGAGAGGTTATTTGTCTTCCTTAGTGAAGACAGAACCAAAGTATTTGTTCAATTGGTCTGCCATTTCCTTATTCCCCATTATAAATTCACCTGAATCTGACATTAGTCTTCACTAATCTTTTTCTCTTCACATATCTATAGAAGCTTTTGCAGTGAATTGTTATGTTCCCTGGGTGATAAATAGTCATAATCTTGTAAAATACTCTAGAGGCATTAGTAAAGTAAACTTAAAGTGGCATAGAAACATAACGTAGAAACATAGAAAATAGGTGCAGGAGCAGGCCATTCAGCCCTTCTAGCCTGCACTGCCATTCAATGAGTTCATGGCTGAACATGAAACTTCAGTACCCCCTTTCTGCTTTCTCGCCATACCCCTTGATCCCCCGAGTAGTAAGGACTTCATCTAACTCCCTTTTGAATATATTTAGTGAATTGGCCTCAACTACTTTCTGTGGTAGAGAATTCCACAGGTTCACCACTCTCTGGGTGAAGAAGTTTCTCCTCATCTCGGTCCTAAATGACTTACCCCTTATCCTTAGACTGTGACCCCTGGTTCTGGACTTCCCCAACATTGGGAACATTCTTCCTGCATCTAACCTGTCTAAACCCGTCAGAATTTTAAACGTTTCTATGAGGTCCCCTCTCATTCTTCTGAACTCCAGTGAATACAATCCCAGTTGATCCAGTCTTTCTTGATAGGTCAGTCCCACCATCCCGGGAATCAGTCTGGTGAATCTTCGCTGCACTCCCTCAATAGCAAGAATGTCCTTCCACAAGTTAGGAGACCAAAACTGTACACAATACTCCAGGTGTGGCCTCACCAAGGCTCTGTACAACTGTAGCAACACCTCCCTGCCCCTGTACTCAAATCCCCTCGCTATGAAGGCCAACATGCCATTTGCTTTCTTAACCGCCTGCTGTACCTGCATGCCAACCTTCAATGACTGATGTACCATGACACCCAGGTCTCGTTGCACCTCCCCTTTTCCTAATCTGTCACCATTCAGATAATAGTCTGTCTCTCTGTTTTTACCACCAAAGTGGATAACCTCACATTTATCCACATTATACTTCATCTGCCATGCATTTGCCCACTCACCTAACCTATCCAAGTCACTCTGCAGCCTCATAGCATCCTCCTCGCAGCTCACACTGCCACCCAACTTAGTGTCATCTGCAAATTTGGAGATACTACATTTAATCCCATCGTCTAAATCATTAATGTACAATGTAAACAGCTGGGGCCCCAGCACAGAACCTTGAGGTACTCCACTAGTCACTGCCTGCCATTCTGAAAAGTACCCATTTACTCCTACTCTTTGCTTCCTGTCTGCCAACCAGTTCTCAATCCACGTCAGCACACTACCCCCAATCCCATGTGCTTTAACTTTGCACATTAATCTCTTGTGTGGGACCTTGTCGAAAGCCTTCTGAAAGTCCAAATATACCACATCAACTGGTTCTCCTTTGTCCACTTTACTGGAAACATCCTCAAAAAATTCCAGAAGATTTGTCAAGCATGATTTCCCTTTCACAAATCCATGCTGACTTGGACCTATCATGTCACCATTTTCCAAATGCGCTGCTATGACATCCTTAATAATTGATTCCATCATTTTACCCACTACTGAGGTCAGGCTGACCGGTCTATGATTCCCTGTTTTCTCTCTCCCTCCTTTTTTAAAAAGTGGGGTTACATTGGCTACCCTCCACTCGATCGGAACTGATCCAGTGTCAATGGAATGTTGGAAAATGACTGTCAATGCATCCACTATTTCCAAGGCCACCTCCTTAAGTACTCTAGGATGCAGTCCATCAGGCCCTGGGGATTTATCGGCCTTCAATCCCATCAATTTCCCCAACACAATTTCCCGACTAATAAAGATTTCCCTCAGTTCCTCCTTCTTACTAGACCCCCTGACCCCTTTTATATCTGGAAGGTTGTTTGTGTCCTCCTTAGTGAATACCGAACCAAAGTACTTGTTCAATTGGTCTACCATTTCTTTGTTCCCCGTTATGACTTCCCTTGATTCTGACTGCAGGGGACCTACGTTTGTCTTTACTAACCTTTTTCTCTTTACATACCTATAGAAACTTTTGCAATCCGCATTAATGTTCCCTGCAAGCTTCTTCTCGTATTCCATTTTCCCTGCCCTAATCAAACCCTTTGTCCTCCTCTGCTGAGTTCAAAATTTCTCCCAGTCCCTGGGTTCGCTGCTATTTCTGGCCAATTTGTATGCCACTTCCTTGGCTTTAATACTATCCCTGATTTCCCTTGATAGCCACGGTTGAGCCACCTTCCCTTTTTTATTTTTACGCCAGACAGGAATGTACAATTGTTGCAGTTCATCCATGCGGTCTCTAAATGTCTGCCATTGCCCATCCACAGTCAACCCCTTAAGTATCATTTTCCAATCTATCCTAGCCAATTCACGCCTCATACCTTCAAAGTTACCCTTCTTTAAGTTCTGGACCATGGTCTCTGAATTAACTGTTTCATTCTCCATCCTAATGCAGAATTCCACCATATTATGGTCACTCTTCCCCAAGGGGCCTCGCACAATGAGATTGCTAATTAATCCTCTCTCATTACACAACACCCAGTCTAAGATGGCCTCCCCCCTAGTTGGTTCCTCGACATATTGGTCTAGAAAACCATCCCTTATGCACTCCAGGAAATCCTCCTCCACCGTATTGCTTCCAGTTTGGCTAGCCCAATCTATGTGCATATTAAAGTCACCCATTATAACTGCTGCACCTTTATTGCATGCACCCCTAATTTCCTGTTTGATGCCCTCCCCAACATCACTACCACTGTTTGGAAGTCTGTACACAACTCCCACTAACGTTTTTTGCCCTTTGGTGTTCTGCAGCTCTACCCATATAGATTCCACATCATCCAAGCTAATGTCTTTCCTAACTATTGCATTAATCTCCTCTTTAACCAGCAATGCTACCCCACCTCCTTTTCCTTTTATTCTATCCTTCCTGAATGTTGAATACCCCTGGATGTTGAGTTCCCAGCCCTGATCATCCTGGAGCCACGTCTCCGTAATCCCAATCACATCACATTTGTTAACATCTATTTGCACAGTTAATTCATCCACCTTATTGCGGATACTCCTTGCATTAAGACACAAAGCCTTCAGGCTTGTTTTTTTAACACCCTTTGTCCTTTTAGAATTTTGCTGTACAGTGGCTCTTTTTGTTCTTTGCCTTGGGTTTCTCTGCCCTCCACTTTTCCTCATCTCCTTTCTGTCTTTTGCTTTTGCCTCCTTTTTGTCTCCCTCTGTCTCTCTGCATTGGTTCCCATCCCCCTGCCATATTAGTTTAACTCCTCCCCAACAGCACTAGCAAACGCTCCTCCTAGGACATTGGTTCCGGTCCTGCCCAGGTGCAGACCGTCCGGTTTGTACTGGTCCCACCTCCCCCAGAACCGGTTCCAATGCCCCAGGAATTTAAATCCCTCCCTGCTGCACCACTGCTCAAGCCACGTATTCATCTGCGCTATCCTGCGATTCCTACTCTGACTAGCACGTGGCACTGATAGCAATCCCGAGATTACTACTTTTTTAAGTTATTGTAGAGCCTCGATTGAAAAAGTATTTCTACAATTACATGACCACGATATTTTACTATTAAACTTGTTCTTGTCCTTTGGGTTTTTGAACTGTATACGTGTATGTGACAAACTCAAAATCTTAAACTGTAGTGAGCTATCATGATCACCACGGTGCCAACTCCCACGCACATTTCTCTCCCACCTCCATTGCAGGTGACTGGCGATTTGAAAGTCAACTGGAAAAAATTCAAACAGCTGTGGGACAGCTATGAAATTATCACGAATATTGTTGAAAAAAACAGATAGAGTTAGGGTTGCAACGTACATCACTGTCATTGTCAGCAATGCCCTAGATATCCACAATAATCTTCCCTACAAATCAGAGGAAGAGAAGCAGGAAATTGAGATTATTTTGAAGCTCTGGGAAGAGCAGTGTAAAGGTAACACCAACATCATCTATGAACGGTACCAGTTTAACAACTGTGTACAAGGGGACGAGTGGTTTGACAGATATCTCGTGAAAGTGAGAGAGCTAGCATAGTCATGTGATTTCAGCAATTTGAGAGATGATTTCATCAGAGTCCGCATAGTCTGCGGAATATCTGACAACACTCTGCATAAGAGGCTGTTGCAAGAATCAAGCTTAACACTCGGTAAATGAGTGATGCTCTGTAAAGTTAGAGAGACCACAGTTGCGCAAGTGAAATCCACGAAGCTCATTAAAACAGACTCTGAAGATGTCAAAGCTGTCAGACAGAAACCCCGACCCACAAAAAAGAATTCTCAGACAAAAAGTTCACAAACAATTGCAGATATTGTGGCAAAAGACATGAGCTGTCAAAAACTAAATGCCCAGCATATAGGAAGACCTGCACACATTGCGGCAAACTAAATCACTTTTCTCAAAAGTGCAGAGTAGATCGAGGCAGAAGTCTACACATAACCTTAAATATAAGGGCAAGCCAAAAGTTCATGGATTATATGAAGAGACTTATGATTCTGATTTTGAAGTCATGACTGGAAAGATGCTTGGTAAAGTTGATCGAACAATCAAGGACAAAGCCGGCAGAAAGTATCCTAACAAGATTATGGCTACCTTCTCCATTAAAGGTCAAATGGTAAAAATGCAAATAGATTGTGGGGGCACATGCAATGTGCTACCTCTTAGGTACTTACCGAAAGGCTTAAAGATGGAACATAAGTATTAGGAACAGGAGTAGGCCATCTAGCCCCTCGAGCCTGCTCCACCACTCAACAAGATCATGGCTGATCTGGCCGTGGACTCAGCTCCACTTACCCGCCCGCTCCCCATAACCCTTAATTCCTTTATTGGTTAAAAATCTATTTATCTGTGATTTGAATACATTCAGTGAGCTAGCCTCAACTGCTTCCCTGGGCAGAGAATTCCACAGATTCACAACCCTCTGGGAGAAGAAATTCCTTCTCAACTTGGTTTTAAATTGGCTCCCCCGTATTTTGAGGCTGTGCCCCCTAGTTCTAGTCTCCCCTACCAGTGGAAACAACCTCTCTGCCTCTATCTTGTCTATCCCTTGCATTATTTTAAATGTTTCTATAAGATCACCCCCCATCCTTCTGAACTCCGAGTAAAGATCCAGTCTACTCAATCTATCATCATAAGGTAACCCCCTCATCTCCGGAATCAGCCTAGTGAATCGTCTCCGTACCCGCTCCAAAGCTAGTATATCCTTCCTTAAGTAAGGTGAGCAAAACTGCACGCAGTACTCCAGGTGCGGCCTCATCAATTCTTTGTACAGTTGCAGCAGAACCTCAGACACAAACTTACGCAAATTCATGCAGCGATGCAGAGAGCGAAACATCCAAATAAACTTCAATAAGTTCGAATACAACAGCTCCCAAGTGAAATACATGGGACACATACTGTCTAGTGATGGACTCAAAACTGACCCAAGCCATCATAGGCAGTCCCTCGGAATCGAGGAAGACTTGCTTCCACTCTTACTGTGATGTATGTAGCACTCAAATCACTGACTCCACGCGGTCTCGTGTTTTGTTAACTGCTGTGACCTTAGTCCTTTATTAGGTAACTCCAGAGTGCCTCTCAGGTGTGGTGGGCAGCCTTTTATACTCTGTCTTGCTGGTACTTTCAGGTCACCCACCACAGCGCCCCCTGTGGCGCACCATTGTACTTATACATTTAATGTACCAGGACAATACATAACATCTCGGGGAAAGATACGAGCATGTATCGACCCTCAACATCTGAACAATGCCCTGAAACGTGGACACTATCCACTTCCTGTGATCGATGATATCTTACCACAGATGTCAAATGTAAAGGTCTTCATTAAAGCAGACTGCAAGGAGGGTTTCTTGCAATGTGAACCAGACACAGAGTCCTCCTACCTTACAACCTTCCAGACTCCATGGGGATGATATCGATATAGTAGAATGACATTTTGTATCAATCCTGCTCGGAAATCTTCCAGCAGAAGCTAGACTAGAACCTCGAGGGTCTAGATGGAGTCTACAAGATTGCAGATGATATCTTGATCACTGGACGCAGTGAGACACTTAAAGAGGCCAATCACGATCATGACACAAACTTACGCAAATTCATGCAGCGATGCAGAGAGCGAAACATCCAAATAAACTTCAATAAGTTCGAATACAACAGCTCCCAAGTGAAATACATGGGACACATACTGTCTAGTGATTGCCTCAAAACTGACCCAAGCCATCATAGGCAGTCCCTTGGAATCGAGGAAGACTTGCTTCCATTCTTACAATGAGTTCTTATGTGGCTGAACAGTCCAATACGAGAACCACAGTCCCTGCTGCAGGTGGGACAGACAGTCACTGAGGGTAAGGGAGAGTCGGACTGGTTTATCGCACGTTCTTTCCGCTGCCTGCACTTGTTTTCTGCATGCACTCGGCGATGAGACTCGAAGCGCTCAGCGCCCTCCCCGGATGCACTTCCTCCACTTAGGGCTGTCTTTGGCCAGGGACTTCCAGGTGTCGACGGGGATGTTGCACTTTATCAGGGAGGCTTTGAGGGTGTCCTTGTAACGTTTTCTCTGTCCACCTGTGGCTTGTTTGCCTTGAAGGAGTTCCGACTAGAGCACTTGCTTTGGGAGTCTTGTGTCTGGCATGTGGACAATGTGGCCTGCCCAGCGGAGCTGATCAAGTGTAGTCAGTGCTTCAATGCTGGGAATATTGGCCTGGTCGAGGACACTAATGTTGGTGCGTCTGTCCTCCCAGGGGATTTGTAGGATCTTGCGGAGGCATCGTTGGTGGTATTTCTCCAGCGACTTGAGGTGTCGACTGTACATGGTCCATGTCTCTGAGCCATACAGGAGGGCGGGTATTACTACAGCCCTGTAGACCATGAGCTTGGTGGTAGATTTGAGGGCCTGGTCTTCGAACATTCTTTTCCTCAGGCGGCCAAAGGCTGCGCTGGCTCACTGGAGGCGGTGTTGAATCTCGTCATCAATGTCTGCTTTTGTTGATAAGAGGCTCCTGAGCTATGGGAAATGGTCCACATTGTCCAGGGCCGCGCCGTGGATCTTGATGACTGAGGGGCAGTGCTGTGCGGCGAGGACAGGCTGGTGGAGGACCTTTGTCTTATGGATATTTAGTGTAAGGCCCATGCTTTCATACGCCTTAGTAAATAGGTTGACGATGTCCTGGAGTTCAGCCTCAGAACATGCGCAGATGCAGGCGTCGTCCCCGTACTGTAGCTCGACAACAGAGGTTGGGGTGGTCTTGGACCTGGCCTGGCGACGGCGAAGGTTGAACAGCTTCCCACTAGTTCTGTAGTTTAGTTCCACTCCAGCCGGGAGCTTGTTGACTGTGAGGTGGAGCATGGCAGCGAGGAAGATTGAGAAGAGGGTTGGAGCGATGACGCAGCCCTGTTTGACCCTGGTCCGGACGTGGATTGGGTCTGTAATAGATCCGTTGGTAAGGATCACGGCCTGCATGCCATTGTGGAGCAGGCGGAGGATGTTGACGAACTTTTGGGGGCATCCGATACGGAGGAGGATGCTCCATAGACCCTCGCGGTTGACAGTGTCAAAGGCCTTTGTAAGGTTGAAGAAGGCCATGTATAAGGGCTGGTGCTGTTCCCTGCATTTTGCCTGCAACTGGCGCGCTGCAAAGATCATGTCCGTTGTGCCCCGTAGGGGACGAAATCCACACTGTGACTCCGGGAGGAGCTCCTCGGCCACAGGGAGAAGACGGTTGAGGAGGACTCTAGCGACAACTTTCCCAGTGGCTGATAGTAGGGAGATTCCTCTGTAGTTGCCACAGTCGGACTTGTCCCCTCTTTTAAAGATGGTCACGATCACTGCATCTCTGAGATCTCCCAGCATGCTCTCCTCCCTCCAGATGAGAGAGATGAGGTCATGTATCCGCACTAACAGCGCCTCTCCGCCATACTTTAGTGCCTCAGTAGGGATTCCATCCGCTCCCGTAGCTTTGTTGTTCTTGAGCTGTGTTATGGCTTTTCCTACCTCGTGCAGGGCTGGGGTTTCACTCAGGTAGTGGCGGGTAGCATGCTGCGGGATGGAGTCGAGAACACTCGCGTCAAAGGCAGAGTCTCGATTGAAGAGATCTTCGAAGTGCTCCTTCCAGCGGGCCCTGACTGCCTCAGTGTCCTTAATGAGTGTTTCCCCATTCTTGGCCAGCAGTGGGGTGGGGCCTTGGGATTTTGGACCGTAGGTGGCCTTGACTGCAATGAAGAATCCTCACACATCATGGCTGTCGGCCAGTTGTTGTATTTCCTGTGCTTTCTCCATCCACCACCTGTTCTTAAGGTTCCGGGTTTTTTGTTGGACCTTAGCCTTGAGCCGCCTGTAATGCTGCTTTGCTGCTTCCAAGTTGGGTTGTCGCGTGAGGTTCAGAAATGCTCTGCACTTGCGATCTATTAGTTCTTGGCTCTCCTGATCATTCTCATCAAACCAGTCCTGGTGTTTCCTGGTTGAGTAAGTGACTGTCTCTTTGCAGACACTGTTTATGGAGGTCTGGAGGGCAGATCAAGCGCTGTGGGCATTCAGCATCACAGGGTCATCAAGGCGCGCCAGGTTAGCTGTATAGGGCTCTCTTAGCTGGGTCTTTAATTGCCCCGGCATTGACTTTTTTGCGGCACTGCTTCTGTTGTCCCCTCCGCTTTGGGGCTATATTGATGTTGATGACAGATCGGGTTAGGCGGTGGTCCGTTCAGCAGTCGTCAGCTCCTGTCATGGCGCGGGTGATGCGCACATCCTTGCGATCCCTGACTCGGATGATGACATAGTCAAGTAGGTGCAGTGTTTGGAGAGAGGGTGTTGCCACGATGCCTTGTATTTGTCCCTCTGAAGGAACAAAATGTTGATGATAACAAGTTCATGTTCTAGACATTTTGTCAGGAGTAGGGTACCGCTGGAGTTGGCTTTCCCTACCCCCTCTCTGCCAATCACGCCTCCCCAGAGGGCTGTGTCTTTGCCGACCCTTGCGTTGAAGTCACCTAGGAGGATCAGTTTGTCGTCCGCTGGGATGTGGGACAGGGATTTTTCGAGGTTGGAGTAAAAACACTCTTTGTTCTCATCCGTTGCATCGAGTGTTGGGGCGTACGTATTGATGACTGTGGCGTATTGGTTTAGGGATAGGGTGAGTCGAAGAGTCATAAGGCGTTCGTTAACCCCGCAGCTCCCAAGTGAAACATGGGACACATACTGTCGAGAGATGGACTCAAAGCTGACCCAAGCAAAGTGGTCGCAATCAACGAAATGCAGAAACCACAGGATATCGCAGGTGTACAACGATTTGTCAGCATGACAAAGTACCTCGCAAAATTCTTGCCAGATCTTTCAGACCTCAGTGAGCCTCTGCGAGGGCTTACTCATAAAGTCACGGCCTGGAAATGGACTGAAGAACAAGACAAAGCGTTTGAAGCTATCAAACAATGCGTGACAGATTCTCCAGTGCTCAGGTACTTTGACCACAAATTTGAAACTGCAGGTCAAGGAGAAGCTTTGAGCAAGGGTCTTGGGTTCGTCCTTCTGCAACCGGGACAACCAATTGCATACTCTCGCTCACTCCAGCTGAAACGCAATACTCTCAAATTGAAAAGGAACTGCTCGCTCAAGTCTTCGGAATGGAACGAAACCATCAATATGCATAGGGTCATAAGATCACACTATGGGCAGACCAAAGGCCTTTGGTTGCTATAGTAAGGAAGGACATTAGCTTGGATGATGTGGAATCTGTATGGGTAGAGCTGCGGAACATCAAAGGGCAGAAAACGCTAATGGGAGTTGTGTACAGACCACCAAACAGTAGTAGTGAGGTTGGGGATGGTATCAAACAGGAAATTAGGGATGCGTGCAATAAAGGTACAGCAGTTATCATGGGTGACTTTAATCTACATATAGATTGGGCTAACCAAACTGGTAGCAATACGGTGGAGAAGGATTTCCTGGAGTATATAAGGGATGGTTTTTTTAGACCAATACGTCAAGGAACCAACTAGAGAGCTGCCCATCCTAGACTGAGTATTGTGTAATGAGAGAGGATTAATTAGCAATCTTGTTGTGTGAGGCCCCTTGGAGAAGAGTAACCATAATATGGTAGAATTTTTCATTAAGATGGAGAGTGACAAGTGTGCTTGTAATTTACCGTGGATTTGTAGCTGTTAATCAAAACAGAGATGCTCTCAAAGTCTCTCTGTCGGTTGGCTGAATCCTCCACCAACAAAAATTGCAGCTTTTCTTATCCACTTTATCCCATTCTCATTGCCATTATTATATTTTCGGTAACTCACAGAAACACACACAGCCTTAAGATGGCAGAAACCAGTCAGGTGACCTGTTCCCTTTATATAAACAGCACTGGCTGCAGTGCCACAAGGGTCCACAAGTGGAGCTATATATATTACAAATGTTAAGGTGAGGGCAGGGGTGCAGAAATGGAACAAGGAAAGCAGATTGTATCCGGAGCTGGAAAGTAATAAAGCCTTAGGTTTGACGGGGAAGTGGGATGGGAAAAGGAGAGGAGATGAAGATACCGTTGTTGCCTCCACCGGCCACGGCACCTACCACTTGCAGGCCAATGAGCCATAGTACTCGTTCCTGAAGGTCAGTGAGCTCGCGCAGTTGAGGATCCCCCTTTCAGTCTGCTGCTGCTCCCTCTTGTTATGTGCCATCTTGGCCTGCAAAAGAAGGCGTGAGATGAGGATGTGAGTGTGAGTATCTGCAGATGCTTGGTGGTTGAGTGGTGTGGAAGTGGTGGTTTGCACAGTGTGAACAGACAGAGGTTGAGAGGCTGATATGTAGGAGTTGTGGAAGCATGTACTCACCTTCACCACCTGACTGAGAGCATTGAAGTTCTTATGGCACTGTGGCAGGGTTCTGTCTATGACAGTACTGGCCGACACCTCCCAGGCCACCTCTCGCCACATGGCCCTGAATACTTGTGGAGATGGCCTCCTTCCAGATGCAGGGAACAGCGATTCCCTCCTTCTCTCTACTGCCCCCACCAATGTCTCCAATGCCACATTATTAAAGCGCATGGCTCTCTCCCTTGATGCAGGATTCGCACCAGCCATCACGCTAAGGTGCCTCAGTTGCTGAGAGGTCTAACTCAAGTGCAGCAATGCTGAAAATGAGCAGCAGCAGTTCTCCCCTTTGAGCTAGAGGCAAGGCTTGAAGACTGATTGCTGAATGCAAGTCAGCTGAAATTGGGTAACTCTCTGGTAATAGCGCCACACTGAGACCATTAATGCCTCATTTACTGCCCCCTTCACCTCTGGGGCGAAAACGGCCAATTTCCCACAATTTTGCAAGCCATTATCCCGGGTGCTAACTTTTCAAAAAGTTAAAAGTTAACGCCTCAAATGGGGCACTACCGAATTTCACCCCCAAATTGTATTTAAGCTTTTGGACTCGATTTTTTAAATAGTTATTCACGTAGTAGCTTAGTGCAATAGATGTTAAAAGTTTTTAAAGTGTGCAGGGAGTGCTGCTGAATGCTTGCAAAGCCTCAAATGGTACAGAAAGGCCTCTGCAGGAAAGAAAATGTTAGAAATACTTAGCAGGTCAGGCAGCATCCATGGAAAGAGAAAGAGAGTTAATGTCTCACCCGACCTGCTGAGTATTTCCGGCATTTTCAGCTTTTATTTCATTTTTCCAGCATCCGCTCGCAGAGGGAAGAGGAAGATGCTGACCAATGTAGGAGCGATAAACTTTAGTCAGGGGAAAAGTAATTCGGTGAGGTTATAACATAAAACAAGAAGGGCTGAGAGAGAAAGGTTTAATGCGTTGGTGGTAGAATAACTGAATCCCACATTCCAGCAATTACATTGAAACACAGAACAACATGTCTCACCAGGGCTAGGGCTAAGGTCAGAGAAATTCTCTGAGGAGATAAGACTTCTATGAACACCCACAAGATTTATGTCGACAGCTCACAGAAATAACGAGATGAGGCCACATGTTCCAGTCACATGAGATAACAGAAACAAAGCCCCTTTGAGCAGAGGGTAGCCAGATGGTTGTCAAGGACACAGCTGAGAGCTAATTTGGGAACTCGTTCGCAGAAATGTAACCCATAACCTATAGGGGGGGCTTTTTCCCCAACAACAGTGGTCATAACTGAATGTACCAATGAAATCATTAGAAATTACTGTAACTGTAGGAACCAATGAAAATTACTGTAAACTGTAGTACCCAATGACATTGCTGTAAACTGTATTAACCAATGCATTTGTAGCAGGTGGGCGAGGACTGGTGGCAAATAACCAATGGAACACTTCCCCGCCTAGTTTCACCATTTTGACTGTATTTCGACTCTATAAACTGTAACTGCACAGCCTGTCCCATGAGACCGGTGATGAGAGCACTTAATAGGGATATTGATGCACCGGTTCTCCCTTGATTAATCAGGTTTTAATAATCAATTCTTTTCTCTATATACGGACCTTTGTGTCGAGTGTTCTATTTTTAATACTCCACAACATTTTGGTGTAGTCGGCAGGATACAACGGGCAGTCTACAGACGGGCGTATACAGATCCATCACGAGCGAGTATATTTAAATTACCACTCATAATCCGATGTGAGCCGTTATGAGACATGTCTGTTGCCCGGGGTACCTGAATCTGTGAAAGGTCTGTTATGGTGTAAACGACTTGGGGGAATTAGGAAGTCACGCTAGACATTATCATAAGGTATCGATGTGAGAGTTGCCTATAAGTTCAAGGGGAACCGGGTAGAGGGACAATCTGTATCTTAGAATACAGATAAATCGATTAGGATGTCGATGGGATTGCAGGCTCTAGGGTTAGAGGTAACCGATTAGAGTGATGATCAGTATCTAAGAATACATTTTAAATCGATAAGAAGTCGGTGAGACCGTAGACGAAGTGAAACCAAGTAGGGAGACGGTCAGTATCTGTGAAACCGATATAAGGGTAGACATACCAAAAACTGAGTATGGTGTGTAAAAATATACCAGACACTGCTCCCTTATGGGGGGGCCGGGTAGATATTTTTCAGACGCCCATAAAAAAATCTGATAGTGACTACGTTAAGTGATGGATGGATCCAAAAATAGAGCCAGGCAAGCAATAGAATTAATAAGCTTTGTTGAATGATAAAAACTGGTGTGAATGCCTGCCTTTGAATGAAAAGTGCTTGTGTGATTTTTGATTGTGGATTTTTGAGGTGGGAATTAATTAATTTTTCATGTGTCTGAATTGTGGAGCTGTCTGTTTATTTTAGCTCCACCCACTTTTTCGGACAGAAAGTTGAAAGTTTTTAACCTTTTGTAGTGTTGTCCTGGATATGGAAGTTTTAAGAAAGTGTGAACCTAGACTTGAATTACATTTTAAGTTAGAAATGTAGGTGCAGATTTATTTTGATGGGAAATGCACAAAGGATAGGTTTGTTTAACAAAAGATAAAAAATGCGTAGTCCCGATTGTTTAAAAAAAATTTTTCGACACGCTCACTTACTTGTCAAAAGAAAACATGTAATCGTTGATTACATTGGGTTGAAAGACAATAAGTTTAGTCTAGGAATGAGATAAAGAACGGAGAAGGGAAATTGTAATGCCTTTAAAAAAAATGCCTGCGCGGTTCTCTCGAAGCTGCGGGCTGGGGAAGTCACGCCCCCATTTTCCTTTGTGTAAAATCTTACGCTTAATGACATGAAAGCTTCTAGCTCAGTAAAAAGAGTTTTAAATAAAAGATTGGCAGTACAATATTTGAATTGGAATTTTAAGATATTTCAGGTGATTCTCCATTTTGGTTGTATTGGAAAATCTTGGGTTTGGAAGCCTTTTTAATAAAATTACACAACTGCGTCAGAAGCTGAAGCTTAAAAAGATGTAATTTATGAGATACTGTATCTCAAAATATATTTTGAAGTTACAGAGCAAAAGATTTCCTATTTATGCTATTCCTACTTGGAATGGAGTTTTTAATGTTCAGCTTCTAAAACAGAAGTTAGGCACATAATTATAAAACAAGTACTTTGCATTCTATGATCTGTGAATCACTTAGAAACTATAAGCATAAATGAGAAGTCCGATATTAAAAAAAACAGTATTACCTTATTTGACATTTTGTAACCCAACAATAAATACAAATACTACAAAAGGGGAGCAGAAATTAGGATGGGAACAATGAAGAATTAATTTTGTTGTGAAGGTTTCAAGTACCACTGGTTAGGAAAAGGCACAACAAAATACTGAGATACATTCAAAATAAAATATAAAATCTGATCTCTTTAAAAAAAAAGAAATAAAACTAAAAGATTTGGAAACAATCTAGAAATACCTTCGGGGAATGGAGGTATACTCCGAGAGGTAGAGGGAACAACAAATTCCCCTGTTTGGCCCGTGCGAAAGCCGGATGGATCACACCAGGTAACTATTGATTATACTGCCCTCAATAAGGTAACTCCCCATGAACATCCTATCGTGGCCAGCCGAGCCACAATATTTAATGGATTGCAGAACCAATACAGCGGCTAGTGAAAGGGGAAAAACCATCCTTAGAAACTATAGAGTGGGGCCCCGAACAAGAAGCGGCATACGGTAATCTGAAGGTAATCTAATGTCAGCTCCAGGGCTGGGATTCCCGAACATGGATCTCCCGTTCCATGTATATTGTGAGAACCAGGGAAGCTTCTATGGAGCGGTGGTAACATAAATGTATGGGGATAGGATGAGAACCGTAGCTTAATACTGAACACAGCAATCACCAATGGTTGATGGTCTGTCCAGATGAGTAGCTGCACTGGATTGTGCCACTTGGGCAGTTAAAATTAGCGAGCCTGTCATAATGACAGGAGAAATAATACTGCACACAAAACACACACTGGTGGAAATGCTAAATACAGAGAAGCTCCGGGCCATCTCCAACGTCTGCCGGGCAAACTGGGAGGTAGTCCTATTACCACATGATTGACTTGGATCAAGGACTCATTTCACAGGTCAAGTGATGAAAGAAACTTGTAGAATGCCCTTACGATTCTACAAGGACAAGCTACAAGGCGGCCATTAGGGGGCCCAGAAGCATATACCCACACTGGAGGCTACAACAACTACATAGAGCAGCCCCTAGGGGGCGACATTCATGTATCAGGAGCATTTATCTTGGAATCACAAGATAAATAGGTAATAAAATGTTACCTGTTATTGTAAACCAGGGGAATTAACCTTGGGAAAGGGCGTGGTAGTTAAACATAAGAACATAAGTGTTATGCATGGAGAAAGAGTCAGACTGAACACTGTGAGCTCAAAGTAAAGTGCGACCTTAGTCTTTTATTGCAGGTCTCCAGAGTGTCTCTCCAACCTGTGAGGCCTCCTTAAATACCTGTGCTCCCAAGGAATTATGGGATCCCTTGGGACTCCAGGGGATGAGCCCTCTGGTGGCTGTACAGAGTAAATACAAGTTTACATATATAACAACACTCTACCCCCCCAAAGTCAATAGTGTAACTATTTACAATGTGAGTCGATCTGGGGCCCTTCTTGCCCTGATTGGTCGTCTCAGTGTGAAAGCCGATGTTGTTGAATCATTTGTTGGGCCCTCACTGGGCTGCTGTGCAGCTGGCCTTGCAGGGCTGCTGTGGATGATGGGTTCTGCTTAGTGGTCAACTGTGGTGCCGGTTGCCACTGGTGTATATGTTGGGGGATCAAAAAAGGTAGGGTCCAAGGTGGGTTGCTCAGGATAGTCCGTGAATCTGAGTTTGATTTGGTCCAAGTGTTTCTGGTGAATGAGTCCATTTGAAAGTTTGACCCGAAACACCCTGCTCCCCACTTTGGCCACGACAGTGCCGGGAAGCCACTTGGGACCTTGTCCATAATTCAATACAAATGCAGGATTATTGATTTCAATCTCACGTGACACATTTGCACTATCATGGTATGCACTTTGTTGAACCCGCCTTCTCTCTACCTGTTCATGTAGATCAGGGTGAACTAACGAGAGCCTTGTCTTAAGTGCTCTTTTCATGAGCAGTTCAGCAGGTGGGATCCCAGTGAGCGAGTGGGGTCTCGTGCGGTAGCTAAGCAGCACTCGGGATAGGCAAGTCTGTAGTGAGCCTTCAGTTACCCTCTTCAAGCCTTGCTTGATGGTTTGCACTGCTCTCTCTGCCTGACCATTGGATGCTGGTTTAAACGGGGCAGATGTGACATGTTTGATCCCGTTACGGGTCATGAATTCTTTGAACTCAGCACTGGTAAAACATGGCACGTTGTCGCTCACCAGGACATCAGGTAAGCCGTGAGTGGCAAACATGGCCCTCAGGCTTTCAGTAGTGGCAGCAGACATGCTAGCCGACATTATCTCACATTCAATCCACTTGGAATATGCTTCTACAACCACAAGGAACATTTTACCCAAGAACGGGCCTGCATAGTCGACGTGTACCCTAGACCACGGTTTGGAGGGCTAAGACCATAAACTTAGCGGCGCCTCCCTGGGTACATTGTTTAACTGCGAGCATGTATTACATCTGTGAACGCAGGACTCTAAATCCGCATCGATACGGGGCCACCACACGTGGGATCTAGCTATCGCTTTCATTATTACGATGCCTCAGTGGGTACTGTGGACGTCATTGATGAAGGTGTCTCTGCCCTTCTTGGGGACCACTACTCGATTGCCCCACAGAAGGCAGTTTGCTAGTTTAGACATTTCATCTTTGCGCCGCTGGAACGGCTTTATCTCTTCCTGCATTTCCACTGGGACACTGGACCAGCTCCCGTGAAGCACACAGCTTTTGACTAGAGATAATAAAGGGTCCTGGCTTGTCCAGGTTTTGTTCTGCTGGACAGTGATGGGTGATTGCTCACTCTCAAATGCTTCCATAACCAGGGCTAGATCTGCGGGCTGCGCCATTTCCAATTTTCTGTGCCTGGCCCGTGGCGGATGGCATAGTTGTATGCGGACAACGTGAGCGCCCATCTCAGGATGCGGGCTGATGCGTTGGTATTTATCCTTTTACTCTCAGAAAACAGGGATATAAGTGGCTTATGATCAGTTTCTTGTTCGAATTTTAGCCCAAACAGGTATTGATACATTTTATTTACTCAATAGACACACGCTAACGCTTCTTTCTCTCTCAGCCTTAGACAGACTCCTGGATGCATAAGCAACCGGTTGCAGTTTCCCGAAATCATCAGCTTGTTGCAATACATACCCGACGCCATATGATGCGCATCACATGCTAGTACCAAATGCTTACATGGATCATACAACACAAGCAATTTGTTTGAGCATAATAATTTTCTTGCTTTTACAAAGGCATTTTCTTGGCTTTTGCCCCAAACCCATTCATCCCCTTTTCGTAGTAAGACATGTAGTGGTTCTAACAGCGTGCTGAGACCTGGTAAGAAGTTACCAAAGTAGTTCAGAGTCCCAGAAACAACCGCAGCTCCGTCATGTTCTGTGGCCTCGGTGCATTCTCGATTGCCTCTGTCCGCGTTGGTGAGCCTGATGCCGTCCACCGCAATCCTCCTTTCTAAGAACTCCACTTCAGGCGCCAGGAAAATGCACTTCAAGCATTTTAACCTGAGCCCCACGCGGTTGAGTCGACTAAGAACCTCCTCCAGGTTCTGCAGCTGCTCGACTGTGTTCCGACCTGTGACCAAGATGTCCTCCTGGAAGACCACGGTGTGGGAGATCGACTTCAGTAAGCTTTCCATGTTTCTCTGGAATATTGCTGCTGCTGATCGGATTCCAAACGGGCACCTGTTATAAACAAAAAGACCTTTGTGCGTATTGATGCAGGTGAGGGCCTTCGATGATTCCTCCAGTTCCTGTGTCATGTAGGCTGAAGTCAGATCCAGCTTCGTGAATGTCTTTCCTCGCACCAGCATTGCAAAGAGGTCATCGGCCTTTGGTAGTGGGTATTGGTCCTGCAGGGAGAAACGATTGAAAGTTACTTTGTAATCGCCACAGATTCTGATGGTGCCATCTCCCTTGGGGACTGAGACGATAGGACTGGCCCACTCATTGAACTCGATCGGTGAAATGATGCTCTCTCTTTGTAGCCAGTCTAGCTCGATCTGTACCCTTTCTGTCATCATGTACAGTACTGTGATGGATGTGTCGCGCCCCCGGAATTAGGTGGATCTGCACTTTTGCTCCTTGGAATTTCCCGATGCCTGGTTCGAACAGCAAAGGAAATTTGTTTAAGACCTGGGCACACGAAGTGTCGTCAGCGGGCAGTAGCGCTCGGACATCGTCCCAGTTCCAGCGTATCTTTCCCAGCTAGCTCCTGCCAAGCAGCGTGAGACCATCACCCGGTACCACCCAGAGTGATAGCTTGTGCACCGCTCCATCGTAGAAGACCTTTACGATAGCACTGCCGATTACAGGAATCAGTTCTTTTGTGTAAGTTCTTAGTTTCATGCGAACTGGAGTTATAAGACTGGCCTTGAGGCCTTGTTGCACCACAATCTTTCGAAAGTCTTTTTGCCCATGATGGACTGGCTCGCGTCCATGTCCAGCTCCATTGACACCGGGAGTACATTTAGTTCAACATTCAGCATTATCGGGGGACAATTCATGTTGAATGTGTACACCCCATGTACCTCTGCCTCCTCGGTTTGAGGCTTTGGTTCGTCATGATCCTCCGTGGATCTGTCCTCCTCTGCAACATGGTGATTTGCAGGTTTAACAGAATTAGCAGCTCATCTGCACACTCATTGGAGGTGTCCCATTGTTCCACAGCCCTTGCAAACGTACCTTTTGAATCGGCATGAATGGAAACGATGATCATCCCCGCAGCGCCAACAAGGTGTTAATGGCCTTGCATTCATCACCCTTGATGGTGAACTCTGAGATATCTGCTGACATGCAGCTGCAGGTATGTGTGACCTGCCCTGTATGTTATGATTCGAAAACAACATCACTTTGTTCACAGTACTTGTAGCAGCACTTGTGTGCTGAGAGATTTGCTTAGTATTGTCACTGGTGGCAATGAACTATCGCTATGGCCTTACTCAAGGTCGGGGTCTCTACAATCAAAAGTTTACAAAGTATGGTTTCATGGCCAAAGCAAATACGAAAAGATCTCTGAGCATGTGCTCCAAATGTTCTTCAAATTCTGCAAGGCGTCTTAGCTCGGCGACATAACTCGTCACTTCCTGGCCTTCAGACCTTTTGTAGGTGTAGAACCGGTACCTCACCATCAGAACGCTTTCCTTCGGGTTCAAATGCTCTCGGACCAGTATGCACAAATCGTCGTATGATTTCTCCGCGGGTTTTGCTGGAGTGAGCAGATTCTTCATGAGGCCATAAGTTGGTGCCCCACAGACGGTGAGGAAGATCGCCCTTCATTTGGCAGCGTCCTCTTCCCCATCTAGCTCATTGGCCACGAAGTATTGGTCGAGTCGCTCCACAAAAGTTTCCAATCATCTCCCTCCGAGAATTTCTCCTGGATGCCCACTGTTCTCTGCATCTTTGGATTCGCTATCTGTATCTCATCGCCAGTTGTTATGTATGGAGAAAGAGTCAGACTGAACACTGAGCTCAAAGTAAAGTGTGACCTTAGTCTTTTATTGCGGGTCTCCAGAGTGCCTCTCCAATCTGTGAGGCCTCCTTAAATACCTGTGCTCATAAGGGATTGTGGGATCATTTGAGACTCCAGGGGATGAGCCCTCTGGTGACTGTACAGAGTAATTACAAGTTTACATATATAACAATAAGAATATAAGAAATAGGAACAGGAGTAGGCCATACGGCCCCTCGAGCCTGCTCCACCATTCGATAAGATCATGGCTGATCTGATCATGGACTCAGCTCCACTTCCCTGCCCGCTCCCCATAACCCTTTATCCCCTTATCGTTTAAGAAACTATCTATTTCTAGAACAGAAGTAATAGTACATTGTCTGGACCCAGAGAGGGACACAATCTTAGAATCTTAGAGCTGTCCTCATTAAGAGCAATAGAATGGGTCACATGTCAGGAAGAGAGAAAGTGTTCAGGTCCAGCAGTGATGATTAATTGGCAAAAACCTATAGTCATGACTGCAGGACCAACAACACTACCACCAATTACTTGCCCCCACCCCCCCCACCCTTACTGAAGGCCCGCCCAGCGGGTTGGTGACGAGATCGGAGGAAATGTTTTTATTTGACAATGTGCAGCATGAAATGTTACCTGTGAGCATAAATTTAATAGCCCTATACCTGCCTGAAAGGTTTAGCCCCAAGACTAAAGCGTTGTACATATGATTGCTAGACACAATCCTGAAAAAAGCTAGTGATGCATCAGGAGTAAGGGAATATCACAAGCAGCTGAGACACAAAGGAGGAAGACAGAGGAGATCTGTAGGGAATGATGTATTAACTGGAGTAAGTACAGGGACCTCTCTAGTAGATGCACTAGATATACAGGCGATCCAAGCAGGAGTAGATAGTTTGAGGGGAATGATGGAGGTACTAATGAGGAAACAGGCTGGGACAGAGATAGAATCTTCAGAGTTAGGATCTAAAACATCCAAAATACTGCTAGAGGATATATCGGTATTGGAAGGCCATGCACGAACAATTAACGAGCTAAATAAGAACATAAGAACATAAGAATTAGGAACAGGAGTAGGCCATCTAGCCCCTCGAGCCTGCTCCGCCATTCAATAAGATCTGGCCGTGGACTCAGCTCCACTTACCCGCCCTCTCCCCGTAACCCTTAATTCTCTTATTGGTTAAAAATCTATCTGTGACTTGAATACATTCAATGAGCCAGCCTCAACTGCTTCCTTGGGCAGAGAGTTCCACAGATTCACAACCCTCTGGGAGAAGAAATTCCTTCTCAACTCGGTTTTAAATTGGCTCCCCCGTATTTTGAGGCTGTGCCCCCTAGTTCTAATCTCCCCTACCAGTGGAAACAACCTCTCTGCCTCTATCTTGTCTATCCCTTTCATTATTTTAAATGTTTCTATAAGATCACCCCTCATCCTTCTGAACTCCAACGAGTAAAGACCCAGTTTACTCAATCTATCATCATAAGGTAACCCTCTCATCTCCGGAATCAGCCTAGTGAATCGTCTCTGTACCCCCTCCAAAATTAGTATATCCTTCCTTAAGTAAGGTGATCAAAACTGCATGCAGTACTCCAGGTGCGGCCTTACCAATACCCTATACAGTTGCAGCAGGACCTCCCTGCTTTTGTACTCCATCTCTCTCGCAATGAAGGCCAACATTCCATTCGCCTTCCTGATTACCTGCTGCACCTGCAAACTAACTTTTTGGGATTCATGCACAAGGACCCCCAGGTCCCTCTGCACCTCAGCATGTTGTAATTTCTCCCCATTCAAATAATATTCCCTTTTACTGTTTTTTTTCCCAAGATGACCTCACACTTTCCGACATTGTATTCCATCTGCCAAACCTTAGCCCATTCGCTTAACCTATCCAAATCTCTTTGCAGCCTCTCTGTGTCCTCTACACAACCCGCTTTCCCACTAATCTTTGTGTCATCTGCAAATTTGTTACACTACACTCTGTCCCCTCTTCCAGGTCATCTATGTATATTGTAAACAGTTGTGGTCCCAGCACCGATCCCTGTGGCACACCACTAACCACCGATTTCCAACCCAAAAAGGACCCACTTATCCTGACTCTCTGCTTTCTGTTCGCCAGCCAATTCTCTATCCATGCTAATACATTTCCTCTGACTCCGCGTACCTCTATCTTCTGTAGTAACCTTTTGTGTGGCATCTTATCGAATGTCTTTTGGAAATCTAAATACACCACATCCATCGGTACACCTCTATCCACCATGCTCGTTATATCCTCAAAGAATAAGCAGGAATGAGAGGACGAGTTGAAAGAAATGGCACAGTACACTGCGCCATTAGACGCCTGCACCCTGAAAGGAATGACTAGGGTGCATGCATTTACAAGAGGATGTGAGGGGAAACAAACCCCTATGGTAGGGATAATACTAGTGATCCCCATAACAAACCAAGGCTTATACACGTAGCTTCAATATGAAGTTGAAAACATAGGGATAATACGAGGGGAAAAGTACATCCGCGATGGACCAGTATGAGATCCAAAAGAATGGAAATATAAGGGGAATATCTTTATCCGGTGCCGGAGAGAAGGAAGCCTAACTATATGCCCTCACCCAGTAGGAGACGGGAGCAAGTTTAGCTGCGGGTTTGACAATACTACGGAAAGAATAAGTCCTGCCCGAACCGAACCCACACATTATGCCTATCAAGGATGAGGAGAATATTGTGTGGTAACTAGCCTGGGAACTTAGGATTACGGAGGCTTGACTTGTAACATTACAATGTCTAACTTTTGCTTTACTCCCAGAGTGTCGGTGGCAGTGGGAAGAGCACACATGACGTATATACTCGTCAGGAAGACAATAACATTAAATATAAGCAATGAGATTAAGCAAGATATTGATGATTACATGGAAGAGCAAGCACCACCAATTCCCCTGTTACTTGAAGATTTAACTGAGCTCAAAGGACCATTAAGAAATAACATTAAAAGATATTATGAACTAACGGATAAAGGCAAAGAACTGGACAGTGAAATAAAGGATAACCTGAAAAACACGCCTTGGTAGTTGAGATTATACATCTGTGGATAAGGATCCTTTCGCATACCCTAGTGGCAGTACAAATAGTAATAGCCTTGGGTTGGTTGGTGATGTTATGTAACAAGTGCAAAGACAGAAGAGGCATACCCAAGCAAAGCTACACCCTTGGATCAGAATTATATCCCATGTGTTAGTCCTAGTACAGCTGATAGTGGTGCTGATACTCCTGGGAGAATGTAAAGGCAGATACAAGAGTCACAGAGCGAAGATGTTGGCCAAGGTCCGTAACCAAGAATGCAGAAAGCCTTTGCTAGATCCAAAAAGTGCCAATCAAACACAAAGACGGCACGAGTAGTTGATATGAGTCGTGAGTGTCTGAATCCTATCGCCTGATCAACGAAACCAAGGCGGGAGACACACGAATCGAGACAGGGAAAGGCAGGGAAAGGAAAATTGTTGTTCATGGTGGGCATTTGGGATTACTGTTGTGTACCTGTAAAGCATGCACTCCCATGTTCCGCCACCAGGGAGTGCATTCTCTGAAGTCCCAAGGGATCCCAGCATCCCTTGGGAGCACTGTATATAAGCCGGCCTCCTAAGGCCTGTTCCTCACTCTGGAATGTCTTAATAAAGACTGAGGTCACTGTTACTTTAACCTCCCTGTGTGCAGTCTCATCTGTGTTGGAACACAATAACTGGCGAAGAGTATACGAATCCAATGCAAAGATGCAGCAAACTGTGGGTATCCTGGAAAAGTTCTCGGAAGGTGAGGACTGGGAAGCCTATGTCGAATGGCTAGACCAGTACTTTGTAGCCAACAAGCTGGATGGAGAAGGAAGCGCTGCAAAAAGAGAGCGGTCCTCCTCACAGCCTGCGGGCACCGACCTACAGCCTCATGAAGAATCTTCTGGCTCTGGTGAAACCCACAGATAAGTCGTATGAGGAGCTGTGTACACTGGCTCGGGAGCATCTTAACCTGAGGGAGAGCGTGCTGGTGGCGAGGTATCGGTTCTACACGTGTCAGCGATCTGAAGGTCAGGAAGTGGCGAGCTACGTCGCCGAGCTAAGGCGACTTGCAGGACGATGTGAGTTTGATGGCTACCTGGAGCAAATGCTCAGAGACTTTTTTGTACTGGGCATTTGCCACAAGACCATCCTACGAAAACCTTTGACTGTAGAGACACCGACTCTCAGTAAGGCCATTGCGGTAGCACAGGCGTTTATGTCCACCAGTGATAACACCAAACAAATCTCTCAGCACACAAGCGCGAGCAATGTTCATAAACTAACTGGAACTGTGTTTGCGAGCAGAAATGTATAGGACAGAAACCACGAGTCTGCAACTGCCAGCAGGCCTCAGATGACCCAGATGATTCAGAGTCCCCAACAAAGGATGAATGCAAGGCAGTTCACACCTTGTTGGCGTTGTGGAGGCTTCCATTCAGCCTATTCATGTCGCTTCAAAGGGTATGTTTGCAAGAGCTGTGGAACAATGGGGCACCTCCAACGAGCTTGCAGATGAGCTGCTAGCTCTACAAAACCTGCTAACCATCACATGGCAGAGAAAGATCGGTCTATGGTGGATCAAAGCAATTTCGAGCCTCAGAGAGGAGGCAGCTGCTGAAGTACACGGGGTGCACACATTTTTGACGAAATGTCCACCTATAATGCGAAATGTAAAATTGAATGGCTTACCCGTAGCCATGGAACTGGACACTGGCGCTAACCAATCCATCATGAGTAAAAAGATGTTTGAGAGACTGTGGTGCAACAAGGCACTCAGACCAGCCCTGAGCCCCATCCACACGAAACTGAGAATGTACACCAAAGAGCTTATCACTGTCCTGGGCAGCGCCATGGTCAAGGTTACCTATGAGGTGCATGAACTGCCACTCTGGATTGTCCCAGGCGATGGCCCCACACTGCTTGGAAGGAGCTGGCTGGGAAAATCCGCTGGAACTGGGATGACATCCGAGCGCTATCACATGTCGATGAAGCCTCATGTACCCAGGTTCTGAACAAATTTCCTTCCCTTTTTGAGCTAGGTATTGGAAACTTTTCCGGGGCAAAGGTGCAGATCCACTTGGTCCCAGAGGCACGACCCATTCACCACAAGGCGCGAGCGGTACCTCACATGATGAGGGAGAGAGTGGAAATCGAGCTCGACAGGCTGCAATGCGAGGGCATCATCTCCCCAGTGGAATTCAGCAAGTGGGCCAGCCGGATTGTTCCAGTACTCAAAAGTGATGGTACCGATTTGCGGCGATTATAAAGTAACTATTAATCGTTTCTCGCTACAGGACCAATACCTGCTACCTAAGGCAGACGACCTATTTGCGACACTGGCAGGAGGCAAGACGTTCAGCAAACTCGACCTGACTTCGGCTTACATGATGCAGGAGCTGGAGGAGTCTTCGAAGGGCCTCACCTGCATTAGCATGCACAAGGGACTGTTCATCTACAACAGATGCCCATTTGGAATTCGGTCGGCTGCAGCGATCTTTCAGAGAAACATGGAGAGCCTACTCAAGTCGGTACCACGCACGGTGGTTTTTCAGGACGACATATTGGTAACAGGTCGGGACACCGTCGATCACCTACAAAACCTGGAGGACTGAAGTCACTGTTACTTTAACCTCCCTGTGTGCAGTCTCATCTGTGTTAAGAACACAATAACTCATCTGAACAAATGGGGGTTTGTAGGAGCGGAAAACCTTAATCAGGGAAAGAGTATTTCGGTGAGGGCTAGGGCTAAGGTCAGAGAGATTCTGTGAAGAGATAAGACTTCTATGAACATCACAAGATTTATGTCGACAGCTCACAGAAATAACGAGATGAGGCCACATGTTCCAGTCACATGAGATAACAGGAACAAAGCCCCTTTGAGCAGAGGGTAGCCAGATGGTTGTCAAGGACACAGCCGAGAGCTAGTTTGGGAACTCGTTCGCAGAAATGTAACCCATAACCGATAGGGGGGGCTTTTTCCCTAACAACAGTGGTCATAACTGAATGTACCAATGAAATCATTAGAAATTACTGTAACTGTAGGAACCAATGAAAATTACTGTAAACTGTAGTACCCAATGACATTGCTGTAAACTGTATTAACCAATGCATTAATAGCAGGTGGGCGGGGACTGGTGGAAAATAACCAATGGAACACTTCCCCGCCTAGTTTCACCATTTTGACTGTATTTCGACTCTATAAACTGTAACTGCGCAGCCTGTCCCATGAGACTGGTGATGAGAGCACTCAGTAGGGGTATTGATGCAACCGATTCTCCCTTGATTAATCAGGTTTTAATAAACAATTCTTTTCTCTATATACGGACCTTTGTGTCGAGTGTTCTATTTTTAATACTCCACAATACCAGTAAGACACAGAAGGAGAGGAAGCCAAAGGAAGGATGCAACCCAGACAGCCCCATTCTGGCTGGGATATCCAAGATGGAATTATCCACCTGCGGTACCAGTGACCTCAACCATAATTCCCTATACAACATTAGTCCCACACCCACCTTCCCTCTGTTACTGACCATCACTGCGTCCTCTTGGCCATAATGCTGAAATAAAAGCCACTAGTGGAGAACACTGCAGATGGCCTAGCAGGATGACCTCAAGGAACTGGTGGTTGGGAGTGTCTAATTGAGTGGCAGTGTTTCTTGGGCGTGTGAAATGAGTAAGGCACAAGGGTGAAGTTGTGATGAGGGGAGGGTGGGAAACGAGAGGTACCTGCGAGGAGGAGGATAATGTATGAGGATACCAGAATCTTGCATTCTTTCAGCCCCACCACTGGCCGAGAGCTCAGCCATGTCCCTGCCAAGCATGGCTAACACCATCTTCTCCAAGGGGGGTGAGGTGAAGCTAGAAATGGGAGGTGCGCCTCATGCTTGGTAGAGATTGTTGGTAGGTGCGTGATGGGGGGTGTTATGCAATGAGCAGTGTGCAAGGCTAGTTGTTAGGAGATGGCTTTTGAAGATACATTCGCTGACCTTGACCACTGGTCTGAGGTCAAGAAGCTTCTTTGGGTACTGGAGCCAGGTTGTGGGTGGCGACACTGATATCAGTGATGGCCACGTTGATGTAGTCCCACATCGTTCTTTCTGGAGGGCCTCCTGGCCCCTGTGGGTAGAGGGCCTCTCTTGCACAAAGCTGGAATGCTGCATGCGAGACCTTGGATGCCCCTTCCCATTTATGAGCCATTTGTGTTCATGCAGAATAGATGGTGGGTGGAGAAAGCTCAGGAGATTTAGCAGCTGGCCAACAGCCATGATATGCGAGGATTCTTCACTGCAGTCAAGTCCATCTATGGCCCAAACACCCAAGGTCCCACCCCACTGTTGGCCAAGAATGGGGAGACATTTATCGAGGACACTGAGGCAGTCAGGACCCGCTGGAAAGAGCAGTTCAAAGATCTCCTTAACCGAGACTCTGCCTTTGACACGAGTGTCCTCGACTCCATCCCGCAGCATGCTAGTCGCCATCATCTCAGCAAAACCCCAGCCCTGCACGAGGGAGAAAAGACCATTCGTTAGCTCAAGAACAATAAAGCATCGGGAGTGGATGGAATCTCCGCTGAGGCACTAAAGTATGGCGGAGAGGCACTATTGGCACGAATGCATGACCTCATCTCTCTCATCTGGAAGGAGTAGAGCATGCCGGGAGATCTCAGAGATGCAGTAATCATGACCATCTTTAAAAAAGGGGACAAGTCCGACTGCAGCAACTACAGAGGAATCTCCCTGTTATCAGTCACTGGGAGGTTCATCGCTAGAATCCTTCTCAACCGGCTTCTGCCTGTGGCTGAGGAGCTCCTCCTGGAGTCACAGTGCGGATTCCATCCATTATGGGGTACAATGGACAAGATCCTTACGGCGCGACATCTGCAAGGAAAATGCAAGGAACAGCACCAACCCTTGTCAACCACGAGGGACTATGGAGTGTCTTCCTCTGTTTCGGCTGCCCCCAAAATTTTGTTGCCATCCTCCACCTGCTCCATGGTGATCCTGACCAATGGATCCACCACAGACTCAATTCACGTCTGGACTGGGGTCAAGCAGGGCTGCATCATCATGCCAACCCTCTTCTCGATCTTCCTCGCTGCAATGCTCCACCTCAACACTCAACAAGCTCCCCGCTGGAGTGGAACTAAACTACAGAACCAGTGGGAACCTGTTCAACCTTCGCCATCTCCAGGCCAGATCCAAGATCGTCCCAACCTCTGTCGTCGAGTTACAGTGCACGGATGACGCTTGCGTCTGTGCACATTCAGAGACTGAACTCCAAGTCATAGTCAACATCTTCACCGAGGCGTACGAAAGCATGGGCCTTACACTAAACACCCGTAAGACAAAGGTCCTCCACCAACCTGACCCCGCCACACAGCACTGCCCCCCAGTCATCAAGATCCACGGCTCGGTCCTGGACAACGTGGACCACTTTCCATACCTCGGGAGCCTATTATCAGCAAGGGCAGACATGAAGGTGAGGTTCAACATCGCCTCCAGTGCGCCAACGCAGACTTCGGCTTCCTGAGGAAGAGAGTGTTCGAAGATCAAGCCCTCAAATGTGGCACCAAGCTTATGGTCTGCAGGGCTGTAGTGATACCCGCCCTCCTATATGGCTCAGAGACATGGACCATATACAGTAGACACCTCAAATCGCTGGAGAAATATCACCACCGTTGTCTCCACAAGATCCTGCAAATCCCCTGGGAGGACAGATGCACCAAGATTAGTGTCCTCGCTCAGGCCTCTTTTCCCCAGCTCGCTGCAATGCTCCACCTCAACACTCAACAAGCTCCCCGCTGGAGTGGAACTAAACTACAGAACCAGTGGGAACCTGTTGAACCTTCGTCGCCTCCAGGCCAGATCCTAGACCATCCCAACCTCTGTCGTCGAAGTACAGTACATGGATGATGCTTGCGTCTGCGCACATTCAGAGACTGAACTCCAAGCACTGACCACACTTGATCAGCTCCGTTGGGCGGGCCACATTGTTCGCATGCCTGACACAAGACTCCCAAAGCAAGCGCTCTACTCAGAACTCCTACACGGCAAGTGAGCCCCAGGTGGTCAGAGGAAACATTTCAAGAACACCCTCAAAGCCTCCTTGATAAAATGCAACATCCCCACCGACACCTGGGAGTCCCTGGCCAAAGACCGACCTAAGTGGAGGAAGAGCATCCGGGAGGGTGCTAAGCACCTCGAGTCTCATCTCCAAGAGCATGCAGAAAACAAGCGCCGGTAGCGGAAGGAGCGTGCGGTAAACCAGACTCCCCACCCACCCTTTCCTTCAACGGCTGTTTGTTCCACCTGTGACAGAGACTGTAATCCTCGTATTGGACTGTTCAGTCACCTAAGAACTCACTTTTAGAGTGGAAGCAAATCTTCCTCGATTTCAAGGGACTGCCTATGATATGATATGAGTGCTTAAGCACTTTTAACATTTTTTTAGGTGTGGAAGGGAATTCAGCTTTAAGAGCTGAAGACTGCCATTTGGGAATAATTTTTAATGTTTTTTTTTTCAGAAGTCATCTTCCACTAAGGGCTATAAACTGCCTATTTTTAAATGAGTTTTTTTCATTTTAGAAGGCAATTTCCCTTTAAGGGACGAACACTGCTTTCTAAAATGACAGGCTTGCTTTAAGGTAATGCAACTCTTGCTCCAGGGATGCTATGGCCAAGCTACATTGGGCCTCCTACTGAGAGTATCCTTTTATGGTATGTTTAGCGCCGCCCCAATTTAAATTAGCAGGCAGCACCAATTCAGGCAGCTGTTAACTTCGGCCTGCGGTGGCATGGCAACTTTTCGATGAACTGGACTTTCTCGGCTGACATTTGATGATTAATGCAATGTCATGATGAGATTGATTAAAACTTGGGACAGACCTGAATAAAGGAAAGCACATGTTATGATATCTGAATATGGTTATGTCAGTTAGCTACCAGGAACTTTAAGAACTATAAAAGATACATTAAAGTGGGATGGAGAATGAATAGTTAGAAGATTGATACACCTAAGTTTGGTTCAGTAACTTGGTAATTTATTCAACCAGATCTGTTCTAAACCTGAAAGGATAAATGGAACAACTGTCAACTTTACAGGTTTTATATCCAGGTTGCATCAAGTAAAATCTATCAATCAAACAGCTAAATATTACTTGATGTATAATAAAAATCCAAAGCAGGTTTCTATTTATTATCTACCATTCTTCATATTATAATTGTTAAAAGAAAGTTTCAGTTAAAACTACCGTGTGCTTACAAGTAAGTGTCTTGTCGACAAAGTGGTAGAATATTAATGCAGAATGACTCATATTCTAAACACTCAGAGAGGCCATTTAAGGGCTTAGCCTCTTATTCCAAAAAACTGATTGCATTAACACCAACTGTAAGCGGTGGGGACTGTACTAATTCTTTCTGTGTGGTGATAATATACGTCTTTTGGATAAGACGTTAAAGCGACGCCCCATTTGCCTTCTCAGGTGGATGTAAAAGATCCCATGGCACTATTTCAAAGAAGAAGGAGTTCTCCCCAGTATCCTAGCCAATATTTATCCCTCCACTAACATCACTAAAATTGATTATTTGGTCATTTCTCATTGCTATTTGTGGGACCTTGCTGAATGCAAATTGGCTGCCACGTTTCCTACATTACAACAGTGGCTACACTTCAAAAGTACTTCATTCTCTATAACGTGGTTTGGGATATTCTGAAATTGTGAAAGACGCTATATAAATGCAAGTTTGTTCTTTCTTTAGAAAATAGCAAAGAACTGGCCGCTCTTTCTGGGTTGTAATGCAGAGCTCCAGTAGATTTATTCAGGTGCCTAAAACAAGACTTCAAAATGCCTATGGTTCTATATAAGTCCTTGTAGTCCCATCAACCTTATCCTCCGCTTCGGCCTACAAATGCCTTACTGGAGACCTAAGCCATGATTGTAGGGCATATCCATGATCACCAACCTTATACACAGCTCTTAGTCATCAAGGTGGGTATAAAGGATTGTCACATGATGAAAGTGTCATGACTGCTTCCTGGGTGGCAGACATTAATGTGCAGGATAAGGTGATTGGCATCACAAATTAACTGGACATTTATTGAATGAAAGTTTTGCCTATTAATGAAATTGAAGGGTTTGTCTCATGGGCTTTCAGTCCCACATGCATTCCACCAATTTCTCCATTCAACTATGTGAATCCTGGCTACGGTTAGAATTGGATTGCTTGCTCCTTTTTTCAAAGGTTCCATAGAAAAGTTAAAAACTGTAAGGTCCACTTGAATAGAGTATGAGTGACCCTCTTTATACATTGGTGCCTGACTAATGTGGCAAAGGTCCCCTGAAGCTGCTTGGAAGGATCCAGTGGCAACAAGTTCAACAGAGTGGCCACTTTCATTGCTACAGAACATGCAGTATTCCTTTATGAAGTGGGCTGCAGGTTTTCAGCCAACAGCAGGCATAACTCCCTTACAACCTCCAGGTGAAAATGCAGCCTTCCGAGGCAATGACGGACAAGAAATCTAAATAATACCATCGAGGACTGTAAATCGTATGGAGTGGATGCCTATGTGCTTGAAACAAGCATACTTTGTGGTGCCTCATTCTAAGTTCCTCCAATCTAGCCTCTTCCATTTTCTCATCATCTTACTCCTCTTAAGGCAGGCGAGGGAATCCCATTGGGAAATTCATTTCTCCAGTCCAAAAAATAACTTTCTCCAGAACTCCATAAATTGCAGAAGTCTTCATAGAAGGTATAGAGCAGCAAACATCAAAAATCAATGTCCAGGCAAAGTTTCACAAAACTTCAGATATTGCAACCATAATGGACTCCTCAATGCTGTATCCACCTCAGAGATATCTTATACCGCCACTAGATCAATGTTCTCAGATGTTAGGTTTGGAATGCTAACTTTGGATACTTGCATAGACACCTATGCTACACCCATCTGTCCCCATTTACATGTAGCAGGGCAAGCTTTGTGTGGGTGGTTATTTGGATTGACTTTATCACAAGGACTATACTGGTAAGTATTTTTTTGTTGCAAAATTGTGGCAGCAAGCCACATTGCCCCATTTACTGGACTCAAAATTCCTCACAGGTTCTTCGCCGTAGCTCTGGTGTGCAAAGGGGGAGACCTTGTTATGTCAGGTCCTCACATAGAAACTGTAATATATTTATGCTTTATGCTTGGGGTCATCAGACACCAGAGGGCACCACTGTCGGATGTCATGCAGGCAATTCAGCAAGTCGGATCTTGTACTTATCCGAGGCAGGAATGAAAGAGATTGGGTACACACCCGCCGGCAGTTGATAATAACAGGACTCTTGTGTTATTACAGAAACATAGAAACATAGAAAATAGGAGCAGTAGTAGGCCATTCGACCCTTTGAGCCTGCAGTGCCATTCAATATGATCATGGCTGATTCAACACCATATTTCCGTTTTTTCCCCATACCCCTCGATGCCTTTTGTGTCTAGAAATCTATCTACCTCCTTCTTAAATATATTCAGTGACTTGGCCTCCACTGCCTTCTGTGGTACAGAATTCCACAGGTTCACTACCCTCTGCGTGAAAAAATTTCTCCTCATCTCTGTCCTAAATTTCCTATCCCGTATCCTGAGACTGTGACCCCTTGTTCGAGACTTCCCAGCCAGGGGAAACATCCTCCCCGCATCCAGTCTATCCAACCCCGTCAGAATTTTATACGTTTCAATGAGATCCCCTCTCATTCTTCTAAACTCTAGTGAATACAGACCTAGTCGACTCAATCTCTCCTCTTACGACAGTCCTGCCACCCCAGGAATCAGTCTGGTGAACCTTCGCTGCACTCCCTCTATGGCAAGTATATCCTTTCTTTGGTAAGGAGATCAAAATTGCACACAATACTCCAGGTGTGGTCTCACCAAGGCCCTGTATAACTGTAGTAAGACATCCTTGCTCCTGTACTCAAATCCTCTTGCAATGAAGGCCAACATACCATTTCCTAACTGCTTGCTGCACCTGCATGTTTGCTTTCAATGACTGGTATACAAGGACAACCAGGTCCCTTTGTACTTCGACATTTCCCAAACTATCACCATTTAAATAATACTTTGTCTTTATGGTTTTCCTACCAAAGTGTATAACTTCACATTTATCCACGTTATACTGCATCTGCCATGTGTTTGCCCACTCACTCAATCTATCTAAATCACCTTGCAGCGTCTTTGCATCCTCCTCACAACTCACACTCCCACCTAGTTTTGTGTCGTCAGCAAATTTGGAAATATTACATTTGGTTCCCTCATCCAAATCATTTATATATATATATTGTGAATAGCTGGGGCCAAAGCACTGATCCCTGTGGTACCCCATTAGTCACTGCCCGCCACCCCGAAAAAGACCCGTTTATTCCTACTCTCTGTTTCCTGTCAGTTAACCAATTTTCAATCCATGCCAATATATTACCCCCAATCCTATGTGCTTTAATTTTGCAAATTAACCTCTTATGTGGGACTTTATCAAAGGCCTTCTGAAAATATAAATACACTACATCTACTGGTTCTTCCTTATCTATTCTATCAGTTACATCCTCAAAAAACTCCAGTAGGTTTGTCAAACACGATTTTCCTTTCATAAATCCATGTTGACTTTATCTAATCCTGTTGATATTATCTAAGTGTCCCATTATCACAGCTTTTATAATAGACTCCAGCATTTTTCCTATTCACCATTCCTGAGAGTTTATGCATTGACCTGTGAGGGCCAGAACCTTTGTCCATGCTTACAAGCAAATGGTGGGCTGAGGGAGAAGCCAGGGGCTAGGCTTCCCCAAACTGGGAATTCCTAGTCTTGGACAAGGATGGGAACCTGATATAACAGTGACAGCAGTACACTGAATGAGGTGAGACCTGCACAATGGCACATGTGGGTCCCAGTGGTGAAGTCCAGGCTCGCCAAGCAACCTGGACCCCTGCAGAGGAAGCTTTAGAAAAATTCTCATCGGCCTGCTTGCTCAGTGGCTGATCGGAGTGGTGGCAGGGTCGGGGATGATGGCCTCGGCATACCCCCAATGGGTCGGCAGCTGTCTGAGTTTCCGGGTGCAGTGGGCAAGGGGGGCACCAAAGATTTGCCCAACGTGGCACTTTCAGCCACCTGCTCCAAACAAATAAGGTACCCTCCAATTGGCCCCAAAATCTCCAACGGGAGTCAGTGTTGGAGAACATTGGCAAGCAGAATCCTGGGATTGCAGCCTGTGAATTTCTGGACCATAGCTTTTAATGCCACAAGATTACAAGAAAATGGGCGGCTTTTGAAAGGAAAATCCATTCTATAATCGTAAAGGGTCTGTGATAGTTGTAGGATTCATGTTGTCCAAATTAGGTTATGCTAAACTCAGTCTCAGTTGGCTACATGTTTTTAATCTGTAGCTCGATACATGGCATTGATCATATATCTGCAACCTCTTGACTGATGAGGAATGTATTCCGCTTTATATACTTTCTTGGTTGACTGGGAAATGTTATTAAAGTATATTTTACAACTTCCATGCTTGGCTGAATGATTGATGTCACTGCCTCAGCTCGTAGCTTTGTGTTGCTGTCAAGGATAGGTGAACTTTATTTCTATTTTTTTCCAGGTGCTTTAAAATTATTTCAAAGGCTAAGATGGAAAGTTCACAAAATTTTCAAAACTTACACAACTTCACATAACTTATGCTTGTCTTTAGTTTTATAGACAACATTTGCCAATTGACATAAGTCATCATCATCATGATAGGCGGTCCCTCGAACGAGAATGACTTACTTCCATGAGTTCACAGGTGTTTCGATGAAGGACCCGATGTTCCAGTCCTGAACTCCAATTGAGGGGGTGGAAGATGCCTGTGCGTGAATTTTTTTAACGTGTGGTGACCGTTGCACATCAGCCACCACACGGGCTTGACAGAGCTAGGTCTTGGTCCAGTGGCAAGGGTTAATCAAGACGACTGGAGACCTGCTCTGCTGCGCGGACTTAGCGCGCACACATATCGCAGTGTGGGCTGGTCCATGCTGTCCCTGGGCCTTCAGCTCATCTGGACCTGTACCCTCATCTGTCGCACCTCTGCCACGATCTCTCACCGCTCCTCCGCCATAAACATTCACCGCATCTCGCCACAAACACTCGATGCTCATCCGCCCCGATCTTCCCACTCCTCTGTACCTGGGTCCTCCCGATGTTCCTGCCCAGAATCCAAAATGGTGACCAGGGTTTTGATGATGTCACTCATCTCAAAATCGTCGCACACTTGGATCAGCTCGCGCTGGAGGTTGAAGTGGTATGCTGCTCCAGCTCTTTTATAGCCTGACCTGCGGAGCTGTTCTCTCACAGGTCGGGGGGCCACCATGTCCCTGGCCACCGCTCCAGCTCTTTTACTTGGCTTGACTTAGGTAGACCAGTATTGTACCACCAACACATATCCATTGCTGAGTCCATCCAGATCGATCTCCCTGATTTTCTATCATAATGTAAGGTTCTGTATTCTGAGGCTATTGCAGGTGAATTTGTCAGATCTACACTGAACTTGATAAGAGATCATCTTCTGAATCAACTTTGTTCACAACTTTTACTTCAGGAGCTCGAGTATATTCTCGATATATTGGCTGATGAACATAGATGTCAGGACCAATGTATTCACTGATAGCAATTGTGCTACTTTTCCTTTGGGTATGGTCACTGTAGCTACAGGCTATTGCCAGGGTTCAGAAAACTGAATGTAGCTGTTGTAAAGCATGCACTCCCATGTTCCGCCACCAGGGAGCTCATCCCCTGAAATCCCAAGGGATCCTAACATCCTTTGGGAGCACTGTATATAAGCCGGCCCCTAAGGCCTGTTCCTCACTCTGGAGTGTCTTATTAAAGACTGAGGTCACTGTTACTTTAACCTCCCTGTGTGCAGCCTCATCTGTGTTAGGAACACAATAACTGGCGACGAGAATACGAATCCAACGCAAAGATGCAGCAAACTGTGGGTATCCTGGAGAAGTTCTCGGAGGGTGAGGACTGGGAAGCCTATGTCAAATGGCTAGACCAGTACTTTGTAGCCAACGAGCTGGACGGAGAAGGAAGTGCTGCAAAAAGGAGAGCAGTCCTCCTCACGGTCTGTGGGGCACCGACCTACAGCCTCATGAAGAATCTTCTGGCTCCGGTGAAACCCACAGATAAGTTGTATTAGGAGCTGTGTACACTGGTTCGGGAGCATCTTAACCTGAGGGAGAGCATGCTGATGGCGAGGTATCGGTTCTACACGTGCCAGCGATCTGAAGGTCAGGAAGTGGCGAGCTACGTCGCCGAGCTAAGGCGACTTGCAGGACGATGTGAGTTTGATGGCTACCTGGAGCAAATGCTCAGAGACTTTTTTGTACTGGGCATTGGCCACGAGACCATCCGACAAAAACTTTTGACTGTAGAGACATCGACCCTCAGTAAGGCCATTGTTATAGCACAGGCGTTTATGTCCACCAGTGATGACACCAAACAAATCTCTCAGCCCACAAGTGCTAGCAATGTTCACAAATTAACTGGAACTGTGTTTGCGAGCAGAAATGGACAGGGCAGAACCCACGAGTCTGCAACTGCCAGCAGGCCTCAGGTGACCCAGATGACTCAAAGTCCGCAACAAAGGATGAATGCAAGGCAATTCTCGCCTTGTTGGCGTTGTGGAGGCTTCCATTCAGCCTATTCATGCCGCTTCAAAGGGTATGTTTGCAAGAGCTGTGGAACAATGGGGCACCTCCAACGAGCTTGCAAATGAGCTGCAAGCTCTGCAAAACCTGCTAATCACCACGTGGCAGAGGAAGATCAGTCCATGGTGGATCAAAGCAATTTAGAGCCTCAGAAGAGGCAGATGCTGAAGAGCATGGGAGTGCATGCTTTACAGATACACCCCAGTGGAATTCAGTGAGTGGACCAGCCTGATTGTTCCAGTACTCAAAAGTGATGGCACGGTCAGGATTTGCGGCGATTATAAAGTAACTATTAATCGTATCTCGCTGCAGGACCAATACCCACTACCTAAGGCAGACGACCTATTTGCGACGCTGGCAGGAGGCAAGGCGTTCAGCAAGCTCGACCTGACTTCGGCGTACATGACGCAGGAGCTGGAGGAGTCTTCGAAGGGCCTCACCTGCATCAACACGCACAAGGGACTGTTCATCTACAACAGATGCCCATTTGGAATTCGGTCGGCTGCAGCGATCTTCCAGAGAAACATGGAGAGCCTACTCAAGTCGGTACCACACACAGTGGTCTTTCAGGATGACATATTGGTCGCGGGTCGGGACACCGCCGAGCACCGACAAAACCTGGAGGAGGTCCTCCAGCGACTGGATCGCGTAGGGCTGTGGCTGAAGAGGTCGAAATGCGTCTTCATTGCAACAGAAGTGGAGTTTTTGGGGAGAAAGATAGCGATGGATGGCATTCGGCCCACAGACGCCAAGACAGAAGCTATCAGGAACGCGCCCAGGCCACAGAACGTCACGGAGCTGCGGTCGTTCCTGGAACTCCTCAACTATTTTGGTAACTTCCTACTGGGGTTAAGCACCCTTTTAGAGCCCCTACATGTGTTACTGTGCAAAGGTGAGAACTGGGTATGGAAAAAAAAAAACAAGTAATTGCTTTTGAGAGAGCCAGAAACATTTTATGCTCCAACAAGCTGCTTGTATTGTATAACCCGTGTAAAAGACTTGTGCTAGCATGTGACGCGTTGTCATACGGAGTCGGGGGTGTATTACAACAAGCTAACGTTGCGGGGAAGTAGCAACCTGTCGCCTATGCTTCCAGGAGCTTGTCTAAGGTCGAGAGGGCCAACGGTATTATTGAGAAAGAGGCAATAAAGGAAATACATCAGTACCTGTTTGGCCTCAAATTTGAGCTGGAAACCGATCACAAGCCCCTCACATCCCTGTTCGCTGAAAACAAGGGGAAGGGGATAAATACTAATGCCTCAGCCCACATACAAAGGTAGGCATTCGCGCTATCAGCGTATAACTATACCATCTGTCACAGGCCAGACACCGAGAACTGTGCGGATGTTCTCAGTCGGCTACCTTTATGTAACCTTTATGTAACAACACTGCAATACTGTATATATGTAAGAAATGCACATCTTGACCACAGGGGGTGAACTTGTGGGAGACATTCCTCACCTGGTCATCCAGGTATATAAAGGGAGGTCTCACGCAGGGTCATGACTTCTTGGTCCTGTGAATAAAGGTTCAGGTCATGGAGTGACCTTGTCCATAGAATGTGCCTTGTGTGGATTTGTGGTATTGTGTGAGGACTTTACATTGGCGCCGAGAAACGGGAATCAACGACCCACGAGAATGGCCACCGGCAGCACAGATGAGCGGTACTGTGTTGGTGAGGACTGGGATGATTTCATTGAGAGGCTCCAGCAGAGTTTTGTCACGAAGGACTGGCTTGGAGATGCAGCGGCCGACAAGCGAAGGGCTCATCTGCTGACCAGCTGTGGACCCAAGACTTACGCACTCATGAAAGACCTGCTAGCACCCAAGAAGCTGGCGGACAAAACCTTTGAAGAGCTCAGCAAACTAATCGGTGAGCATCTCAAGCCGGCGAGCAGTGTACACATGGCCCGACACAGATTCTATACCCACCGACGTCGGGAAGGACAGAGCATACCGGATTTCGTTGCGGACCTCCGGCGCTTGGCCAGCCTCTGTAAGTTCACAGATGGCTGCAGCGGGGAGATGCTAAGGGTTTTCTTTATTGAGGGCATCGGTCATGCTGGGATTTTCAGAAAGCTTATTGAGACCAAGGATTTGACCTTGGAAGCGGCGGCGTTGATGGCTCAGACTTTTATGGCGGGGGAGGAGGAAACCAAGATAATATACGCGCACAATTCTGCCTCCAAAGCGGCGATGGATCAGGGAGTCAATATCATAAACGCGACACAGAGCCCCGCAGGCAGGCAAGGGCAGTTCGACACACCCCAGGCAGCAATAGACCCAAGGGTTAAGTCTCCAACAGAGACAATGGCAGGCTGAATGGACATTTACGCCCACCAATGGACAATGCGGCTCGGGATGGGGCCATTGACACCCACTAACAGGGTGGTCAAGAGCAGTCAAAGGGACAATCAGCGAGGAATGCCTTGTAACAGCTCTTTTGTTCACAACAATGGGAATCTCAGTTCATGCTGGAGGTGTGGGGGCAGACATGCTGCCAGGACTTGCAGGTTTCAACAGTTCGTCTGCAGAAATTGTAACCTCAGTGGCCATTTAGCCAGAATGTGCAGAAAGCCTGTAACCAGGCTAATATACGAGGTGGATGAACCAGATGAGGGGTCTGCGAGGCAGGATGACGCTTGGGGAAAATCAATGGACGCTAAAGTTCAGCGGGTTCATGTGGCAATAATTCACAGCTCATATACCAAAACTATGATGAAGGAAGTCCTATTAAACGGCATCCCTGTACGCATGGAGCTGGACATGGGGGCCAGCCAGTCACTCATGAATGTTCAACAATTTGAAAAGCTGTGGCCACTCAAAGCCAGCAGACCCAAACTAGAACGCATTGAGACGCAATTACGGATGTACACCAAAGAAATCATTCCAGTGCTAGGCAGTGCAATGTTGGCGGTCACACACAATGGATCGGTGAACTGGCTGCTGCTCTGGATTGTCCCGGGCAATGGCCCCGCACTGTTGGGAAGAAGCTGGTTAGCTGAGATGAACTGGAAATGGGGGGATGTGCACGCCATGTCATCTGTGGAGTGAAGTTCATACTCACAGGTCCTACAGTAATTTGAGTCACTATTTCAACCTGGTGTCGGGATGTTCAAAGGTACCAAAGTAGTGATACGCATCACCCCGAACACCAGATCAGTGCACCACAAAGCCAGAGCTGTGCCGTATGTGATGCGAGAGAAAATTGAGAGCGAGTTGGACCGGTTGCTGAGAGAGGGCATCATCTCGCCCGTTGAATTAAGCGACTGGGTGAGCCCCATCGTTCCCGTCCTAAAAGCGGATGGCTCGATCAGGATCTGTGGCGACTACAAGGCCACTATCAACCGGGTGTCGCTACAAGACCAATACCCGCTCCCGAGAGCGGAGGACCTTTTTGCCACGCTGGCAGGCGGCAAGCTGCTCACCAAGTTGGACCTCACTTCAGCCTACGTGACCCAAGAACTGGCTGACTAATCTAAACTACTGACCACCATCACCACGCACAAGGGGCTGTTTGTTTACAACAGGTGTCCGTTTGGCATTCGATCAGCGGCCTCGATTTTTCAAAGAAACATGGAAAGCCTGCTCAAATCCATTCCCAGAACGATCGTATTTCAGGACGACATCCTCATCACCAGTCGTGACACCGAGGAACACCTCCAAAACCTGGAGGAGGTGCTATGCCGACTGGACCGGGTAGGCCTGTGACTCAAGAAGTCTAACTGTGTGTTTTTGGCTCCCGAGATTGAGTTTCTGAGCAGGAGGGTTGCTGCAGACAGGATTCGGCCTACCGAATCCAAAACGGAGGCGATTCGACGAGCGCCCAGGCCCTGCAACACATCAGAGTTGCGTTAATTTCTGGGACAGCTGAACTATTTCGGGAACTTTCTGCCGAATGTAAGCACATTGTTAGAGCCGCTACACGTGCTCCTGCGTAAAGGGTGTGATTGGTTTTGGGGGGACTGTCAGGAACGGGCTTTCAATCGGGCATGGAACCTACTTTGTTCAAATAAGTTGCTGACCCTGTACGACCTCTGTAAGAAATTGGATCTGACATGTGATGCATCGTCCTATGGGGTTGGGTGCATGTTGCAGCAGGGTAACGCTGAGGACCAACTAAAACCTGTGGTTTATGCCTCCAGGTCGCTCTCTCAAGCTGAACGGGGATATGGGATGGTTGAGAAGGAAGCACTCGCATGTGTCTATGGGATGAAAAAGATGCATCAGTATCTTTTTGGCAGGAGGTTCGAATTAGAAACGGACCACAAGCCATTAACATCCCTGTTGTCAGACAGCAAGGCTATCAATGCCAACACGTCAGCCCGCATACAGCGATGGGCTCTCATGCTCGCTGCGTATGACAGCACCAGCCTCGCACTGAAAACTGCGCTGACGTGCTCAGCAGGCTTCCACTGGCCACCACTGAGGAGGCAGGGAAGCAAAGCGCTGAGATGGTCATGGCTGTCGATGCCTTTGACAGTGCAGGCTCCCCCATCACAGCCCGCCAGATCAAAACCTGGACCAACAGAATTCCCCTCCTATCCTTGATTAAGAAATGTGTCCTGACTGGGGATTGGGCGCCCGCACATGGAGCATGCCCTGAGGAGGTCAGACCGTTTCACAGATGGATGGATGAGCTCTCCATCCAAGCCGACTGCCTACTATGGGGCAGCCGGGTAGTCATGCCCCAGAGGGGCAGGTTAAGCATTCATCAGGGAACTCCACAGCGAGCACCCAGGCATCGTGCTGATGAAGGCCATTGCCCGGTCACATGTGCGGTGGCCGGGAATTGATGCAGACCTGGAACACTGTGTTCGCAGGTGCACGATGTGTGTCCAGCTAGGTAATGCCCCCAGGGAGGCCGCGCTCAGCCAGTGGCCCTGGCCCACCAGGCCATGGTCATGTATTCACGTGGACTATGCGGGCACGTTCATAGGAAAAATGTTTCTCATTGTGGTTGATGCATACTCGAAGTGGATCGAGTGCATCATTTTGAATTTGTGCACGACATCCACCACCGTGGAGAGTCTGCGCGCTGTCTTTGCAACCCACGGCTTGCCGGTCATCCTTGTTAGCGATAATGGCCCATGTTTCACAAGCTACGAATTCCGGGAGTTCATGTCGGGTAATGGCATTAACCATGTCAGGACAGCACCGTTCAAGCCAGCCTCCAATGGCCAGGCGGAACGTGCGGCCCAAATCATAAAACAAGTAATGGTCCGGATTCAAGGACCCTCCCTTCAATGCCGCCTATCGCGCCTCCTGCTGGCCTATAGGTCCAGACCGCACTCGCTCACGGGGGTCCCGCCCGCGGAGTTACTCATAAAACAACACTCAAAACTCGGCTGTCCCTCATTCATCCAGTCCTGTCCGACATTGTTGAGGGCAAGCGCCATCCCAAAACGAGTACCATGACCGAAATTCAAGGGGGAGATGTATAGAAGTTGATGACCCCGTATTTGTTCTCAATCACGCTTTGGGGCCCAAATGACTTGATAGTACTGTAATAGATAAAGAGGGGAATAAGGTCATAGTGGTTGAACTTAACAATGGGCAGATATGCCGCAAGCATCTGGACCAAGCATGGACACTGAGGAACCTGAGGAAGATCATGAGATGGTGCTCACACCACCGCCAGTGAACGAGCAACAAGAACATTCAACAGCATGCACAGTCCCTGCGGTCAGCCCGGACAGGCCGGAATCACCACAGGTGACAGACACGCATACCAAGGTTCAACAACCAGAGCCCCAACTGCGGCGCTCCACGAGAGAGCGCAGACCACGCAAGAGACTTAACCTATGATCCCAATAAGATGTTGAGCGGGAGGTGATGTCATGTATGTAACCTTTATGTAACAACACTGCAATACTGTATATACATAAGAAATGCACATCTTGACCACAGGGGGTGAACTTGTGGGAGACACTCCTCACCTGGTCATCCAGGTATATAAAGGGAGGTCCCACACAGGGTCATCACTTCTTGGTCCTGTGAATAAAGGTTCAGGTCATGGAGTGACCTTGTCCATAGAATGTGCCTCGTGTGGATTTGTGGTATTGTGTGAGGACTTTATAGCTACCATTGCTCAGCACGGGGGTGGAAATGGCGCAGCCTGCAAACATGTTGATCGTAGTGCAGCCCGCAGACTTGTTGATGGTCATGGAAGCATTTGAAAATGATAAATCATCTGTCACGGCCCACCAGATTAGGACTTGTACCAGCCAAGATCCTCTGCTGTCCCTAGTAAAAAACTGTACTGCATGGGAGCTGGGCCAGCATCTCCATTGAAATGCAAGAGCTAATCAAGCCGTTCCAGCAGTGAAAGAATGAGCTGTCCATTCAGGCAGACTGCCTGTTGTGGGGTAATCACGTAGTGCTACCAAAAAAGGGCAGGGAGATGTTCATCTCGAATCTCCACAGCACACACCCGGGTATAGTAATGATGATAGCGATAGCCAGATCCCACGTGTGGTGGCCCATTATCGACTCTGACTTAGAGTCCTGTTTACGGCAATGCAGCGCATGTGCTCAGTTGAGCAACGCGCCCAGAGAGGCACCACTAAGTTTGTGGTCCTGGCCCTTCAGACCATGGTCGAGGATCCATGTCGACTATGCGGGCCCATTTCTCAGTAAAATGTTGCTGGTGGTGGTGGATGCTTTTTCAAAATGGATTGAATGTGAAATAATGTCGGGAAGCACCGCCACCGTCACCATTGAAAGCCTGAGGGCCATGTTTGCCACCCACGGCCTGCCTGACATACTGTTGAGTGACAACGGGCCATGTTTCACCAGTGCCGAATTTAAAGAATTCATGACCCGCAATGGGATCAAACATGTCACCTCGGTCCCGTTTAAACCAGCCTCCAATGGGCAAGCAGAGCTGGCAGTACAAACAATCAAACAGAGCCTTAAACGAGTCACAGAAAGCTCACTCCAAACCCGCCTGTTCCGAGTACTGCTCAGCTACCGCACGAGACCCCACTCGCTCACAGGGGTGCCTCCGGCTGAGCTACTTATGAAAAGGACACTTAAAACCAGACTCTCGCTGGTTCACCCCAACCTGCATGATCAGGTAGAGAGCAGGCGGCAGTAATAAAATGTAAACGATGGTCGCACCACTGTGTCACAGGAAATTGATCTGAATGATCCTGTGTATGTGCTAAACTATGGACATGGTCCCAAATGGATCATGGGCACGGTGATAGCTAAAGAAGGGAATAGGTTGTTTGTAGTCAAACTAGACAATGGACAAATTTACAGAAAGCACCTGGACCAAACGAGGCTGCGGTTCATAGACTGCCCTGAACAACCCACAGCAGACACCACCTTTCTCGAATACCACAACACACACCCAAAGGATCAATGACACCATGTCGGACCAGGAAATCAAACCCATCACGCCCAACAGCCCAGCAAGGCCAGGCTCACCCAGCAGCCCTGCAGGGCCAACAACACGCCAGCCCAGCGAGGGCACAGCCAACACACCAGAACAGACATTTGTACCAAGGTGGTCCACCAGGGAAAGAAAGGCTCCCGACCGCCTCACCTTGTAAATAGTTTTCGCTTTGACTTTGGGGGGAAAGTGATGTTGTGTATCTGTAAAGCATGCACTCCCATGTTCCGCCACCAGGGAGTTCATCCCCTGAAGTCCCAAGGGATCCCAACATCCCTTGGGAGCGCTGTATATAAGCCAGCCCCTAAGGCCTGTTCCTCACTCTAGAGTGTCTTATTAAAGACTGAGGTCACTGTTACTTTAACCTCCCTGTGTGCAGCCTCATCTGTGTTAGGAACACAATAGTAGCAATCTTTAAGAGGGCAGCACAATCATAGCTGGAAAGTAGCCTTGCTCCCACCATAAGGGCAGCTCCTGGAACCTCAAGTAAAGATGAAGATAGGTTGGAGTTTACTCATTGGTAATAGAACATTCTAGTTGTGCACAGCAGAATATTTATTTAAAAATAATTTTATGAAAAGTTGAAAATTATTCAGAAAAAAATACTTAATAGTACAGCACATAAAGTCAGCATGATGGACAATTGCAATACTTAAAAATATCCATGTGTGACAGGAAAGTAAAATAAATCTATTATTTTGTATTTTTTCCCTCCCTTTAGTTTATTTTATTCTTGTCTTCAGTGCTGTATTATTTCTCTGCTTTTTCCCTTTGATGACAAGCTGAAAATGACACTAATAGAAAGGTGATAAAATTAGATCAGTGATCAACATGGAGATGAGTTGCAGAGAATGGGAGACATTAAAATGACATTGAAATGTTGACAAAAGTAAAATCTTACAGAAGCTGTAAATCGGAAGTAAAAACAGAAACTGCTGTAAATATTCAACAGGTCAGGCAGTATCTGTGGAGAGAGAAACAGAGTTAACATTTCAGGTCGATGACCTTTCCTCAGAACTGAAAGATGTTAGAGATGGACAGCTTTGAAGCAAATACAGAGCCAGAGACAAGGGGGTCAGGGAAAGCAAAGAAAGAAAGGCCTGTGATAGGATGGAGGGCAGGAGTGATTAAATGACAAAAGTGATGATGGTGCAAGGCAAAATGAGATGATAATGAGAATTATAGAAACAAAAGGTGGGTCCAGAGGAGCTGTAAGGTAATAGCACAATATCAGAAGAGGAGGAAAGCATCTGACAGGTTTCTGTGGGCCAGCAATGTGGCAGAAGAAAGGTAGGTAGATCCCAGGGGTGTGGACCATTCTTCTGGCCGTATACCAATAGGAGATCCCCACCCTAACGACCAGCACACACCCCCTCTACTTTTAGTCATTCCGATAAGCTACAGCTTGTTCCAGTTAAACATTGGGAAGAACTAAATCATTATCTTTGACCTCCACCACAAACTTTGTTCTCTTGCCTTCGATTCAATCTGCCTCCCCGGCCATTGTCTAATCTGAACCAGACTGTTCGCAACCTCAGTGTCCATTTCTGCCCTGAGCTGAACCCATATCCTCTTCAGCACAAAGACTGCCTACACCCAGCTCTGTAACATCACACGCCTCCACCCTTACATAAGAACATACGAAATAGGAGCAGGAGTAGACCATACGGCTCCTCAAACCTGCTCTGCCATTCAATACGATCATGGCTGATATGATCATGGACTCAGCTCCACTTCCCTGCCCGCTCCCCATAAACCCTTATTCCTTTATTGGTGAAGAAACTGTCTATCTCTGTCTTAAATTTATTCAATGTCCCAGCTTCCACAGCTCTCTGAGGCAGCGAATTCCACAGCCCATCTGTTGTTAAAACCCTTATCCATGCCTCTTTCATCTCCAGGTTAAACTATTCCAATGTTTTCTTGGCTGGCCTCTCATCCTTCACTCCTGTAAACTCATCTAAACATAACATAAGAACATAAGAACATAAGAATTAGGAACAGGAGTAGGCCATCTAGCCCCTCGAGCCTGCTCCACCATTCAACAAGATCATGGCTGATCTGGCCGTGGACTCAGCTCCACTTACCCGCCTGCTCCCCGTAACCCTTAATTCCCTTATTGGTTAAAAATCTATCTATTTATGACTTGAATACATTCAATGAGCTAGCCTCAATTGCTTCCTTGGGCAGAGAATTCCACAGATTCACAACCCTCTGGGAGAAGAAATTCCTTCTAAACTCGGTTTTAAATTGGCTCCCCCGTATTTTGAGGCTGTGCCCCCTAGTTCTAGTCTCCCCTACCAGTGGAAACAAGCTCTCTGCCTCTATCTTGTATATCCCTTTCATTATTTTAAATTATCTTATAAGTTTCAATAAGATCACCCCTCATTCTTCTGAACTCCAACGAGTATAGACCCAGTCTACTCAATCTATCATCATAAGGTAACCCCCTCATCTCCGGAATCAGCCTCGTGAATCGTCTCTGTACCCCCTCCAAAGCTAGTATATCCTTCGTTAAGTAAGGTGACCAAAACTGCACGCAGTACTCCAGGTGCGGCCACACCATTACCCTATACAGTTGCAGAAGGACCTCCCTGCTTTTGTACTCCATCCCTCTTGCAATGAAGGCCAACATTCCATTCGCCTTCCTGATTACCTGCTGCACCTGCAAACTAACTTTTTGAAATTCATGCACAAGGACCCCCAGGTCCCTCTGCACCGCAGCATGTTGTAATTTCTCCCCATTCAAATAATATTCCCTTTTACTGTTTTTTTCCCAAGGTGGATGACCTCACACTTTCCGACATTGTATTCCATCTGTCAAACCTTCACCCATTCGCTCAACCGATCTAAATCTCTTTGCAGCCTCTCTGTGTCCTCTACACAAACCGCTTTCCCACTAATCTTTGTGTCATCTGCAAATTTTGTTACACTACACTCTTTCCCCTCTTCCAGGTCATCTATGTATATTGTAAACAGTTGTGGTCCCAAAACCGATCCCTGTGGCACACCACTAACCACCGATTTCCAACCCGAAAAGGACCCATTTATCCTGACTCTCTGCTTTCTGTTCGCCAGGCAATTCTCTATCCATGCTAATACATTTCCTCTGACTCTGCGTACCCTTACCTTCTGCAGTAACCTTTTGTGTGGCACCTTATCGAATACCTTTTGAAAATCTAAATACACCACATCCATCGGTACACCTCTATCCACCATGCTCGTTATATCTTCAAAGAATTCCAGTAAATTCGTTAAACATGATTTCCCCTTCATGAATCCATGCTGCGTCTGCTTGATTGCACTATTCCTATCTAGATGTCCTGCTATTTCTTCCTTAATGATAGTTTCAAGCATTTTCCCCACTTCAGATGTTAAACTAACCAGCCTATAGTTACCTGCCTTTTGTCTGCCCCTTTTTTAAACAGAAGCGTTACATTAGTCCAGAGTCCAGAGAATTTTGGTAGATTATAACGAATGCATCTGCTATAACTTCTGCCATCTCTTTTAATACCCTGGGATTCATTTCATCAGGACCAGGGGACTTGTCTACCTTGAGTCCCATTAGACTGTCCAGCACTACCCCCCTAGTGATAGTGATTGTCTCAAGGTCCTCCCTTCCCACATTCCTGTGACCAGCAATTTTTGGCATGGTTTTTGTGTCTACCACTGTGAAGACCGAAGCAAAATAATTGTTTAAGGTCTCAGCCATTTCCACATTTCCCATTATTAAATCCCCCTTCTCATCTTCTAAGGGACCAACATTTACTTTAGTCACTCTTTTCCGTTTTATATATCTGTAAAAGCTTTTACTATCCGTTTTTATGTTTTGCGCAAGTTTACCTTCGTAATCTATCTTTCCTTTCTATATTGCTTTCTTAGTCATTCTTTGCTGTCGTTTAAAATTTTCCCAATCTTCTATTTTCCCACTAACCTTGGCCACCTTATACGCATTGGTTTTTAATTTGATACTCTCCTTTATTTCCTTGGTTATCCATGACTGGTTATCCCTTCTCTTACCGCCCTTCTTTTTCACTGGAATATATTTTTGTTGAGCACTATGAAAGAGCTCCTTAAAAGTCCTCCACTGTTCCTCAATTGTGCCACCGTTTATTCTGTGTTTCCAGTCCACTTTAGCCAACTCTGCCCTCATCCCACTGTAGTCCCCTTTGTTTAAGCATAGTACGCTCATTTGAGACACTACTTCCTCATCCTCAATCTGTATTACAAATTCAACCATACTGTGATCACTCATTCCGAGAGGATCTTTTACGAGGAGATCGTTTATTATTCCTGCCTCATTACACAGGACCAGATCTAAGATAGCTTGCTCCCTTGTAGATTCTGTAACATACTGTTCTAAGAAACAATCCTGTATGCATTCTATGAATTCCTCCTCCAGGCTACCCCGTGCGAGTTGATTTGACCAATCGATATGTAGGTTAAAATCTCCCATGACTACTGCCGTTCCTTTTTCACATGCCTCCATTATTCCCTTGATTATTGCCTCCCCACCGTGCAGTTATTATTTGGGGGCCTATAAACCACACCCACCAGTGACTTTTTCCCCTTACTATCTCTAATCTCCACCCACAATGATTCAACATTTTGTTCATTAGAGCCAATATCATCTCTTACAACTGCCCTGATATCATCCTTTATTAACAGAGCTACCCCACCTCCTTTCCCTTCTTGTCTATCTTTCCGAATCGTCAGATACCCCTGTATGTTTAATTCCCAGTCTTGGCCACCCTGCAACCACGTTTCTGTAATGGCCACCAAATCATACCCATTTGTAATGATTTGTGCCGTCAACTCATTTACTTTATTTCGAATGCTGCATGCGTTTAGGTAGAGTGTTTTAATACTAGTTTTTAAACCATGATTTTTAGTTTTGACCCCTTCTGCAGTCCCTTTATATTCAGTGGCCCTTTTTGTTATTTGCCTTGGGTTTCTCTGCCCTCCACCTTTACTCATCTCCTTTCTGTCTTTTGCTTTTGTCTCCTTTTTGTTTCCCTCTGTCTCCCTGCATTGGTTCCCATCCCCCTGCCATATTAGTTTAACTCCTCCCCAACAGCACTAGCAAACACTCCCCCTAGGACATTGGTTCTGGTCCTGCCCAGGTGCAGACCGTCCGGTTTGTACTGGTCCCACCTCCCCCAGAACCGGTTCCAATGCCCCAGGAATTTGAATCCCTCCCTGCTGCACCACTGTTCAAGCCACGTATTCATCTGAGCTACCCTGTGATTCCTACTCTGACTAGCATGTGGCACTGGTAGCAATCCTGAGATTACTACTTTTGAGGTCCTACGTTTTAATTTAGCTCCTAGCTCCTTAAATTCGTCTTGTAGGACTTCATCCCTTTTTTTTATCTATATCGTTGGTACCAATGTGCACCACGACAACTGACTGTTCACCCTCCCTTTTCAGAATGTCCTGCACCCGCTCCGAGACGTCCTTGATCCTTGCACCAGGGAGGCAACATACCATCCTGGAGTCTCAGTTGCGGCCGCAGAAACGCCTATCTATTCCCCTTACAATCGAATTCCCTATCACTATCGCTCTCCCACTCTTTTTCCTGCCCTTCTTTGCAGCAGAGCCAGCCACGGTGCCATGAACTTGGCTGCTGCTGCTCTCCCCTGATGGGTCATCCCCCTCAACAGTACTCAAAGCGGTGTATCTGTTTTGCATATCCATACCCATATCCTGTCCGCCATTAAGTACCACACACCCATTACTCCTGTCCCCGCTGACCCAAACTGACCCCCAGTTCCCCAGTGCTTCAAATTTAAAATTCTCATCTTTGTATTTAAATCCCTTTATTGTGTTGTTTCTACGTATCTCTATAAGCTCTAGCCCTCCAACCCTCTGAGAACCCTGCATTGGCACTTGGTCCCCTTAACGCCTCAAATTTTAAATTCTAATCCTTGTGTTTAAATACCTTCATCGCCTTACCCTCGCCATCTCTGTAACCTCCTTCAACCCAGCAACCGCACTCCCCCCCCAAACCACCACAGAACTCTCCAGTCTTCTGACTGGCCTCTTGACCCTACTATTGGCGGCCGTGCCTTCAGCTCGCTAGACCCCGTGCTCTTAAATTCTCTCCCTAAACTTCTCAGCCTGTTTACCACCCTCTCCACCTTTAAGGCCCTCCTTAAAGCCCACCTCTTTTACCAACATTTTGGTCACCCTTCCTATTATCTCCTATGATTTGCCATCCATTTTTTCTGATTATGCCTCTGTGACATCTTTCTACATTAAAGGTGCTATATAAATGCAAATTCTTGTTGTGTTAGTAAAAATGGAAAGTATATGGAGGATGAAACAGTTCACAAAATAAAACATATATACGAAAGAGGATGAAAGAAAACAAAGCCTGCAGTCCACAATTAAAGAGTTCAACTGGCTCTTTCAGTATTGCAATTACTGCTGTACCTAAGTTCCAGGTTTGATTGTTCTTTGAGTGAAAAAATTGTCCTGACATCAGCCCTAAGATTGCTTGCACCATCTTGAACCTTGAACTGTTTACAGTTCCAGAAGAAAAGATTAAAATCTCTGATAACATATGCTGGCACTATGTCAGCATGATTAATAGCCCCACTAAACCAAGTGTGCCTAGATTACTTTTACTTGCTGATTCTGCCTCACAGGAAGGAGGATACTCACAGACTGTTCAATTAAGTGAATAACATGAAGACCAAAAGCAAGAGTTGTCCAAAGGTCACGGGAGTTAAATTGGCCCATCGTGTGGCCTTTTTTATGTGCTACGCAGCCACATATGGATCGAAACTGAGATGTGAGATGCGTGTGCACACTTCTGACAGGAAGTGTGCAGGATGGCAACTTGGTTAAGGGGGTTTGCGCATGTGTGCCTAACGACCACTGGCAACTTGTGGAGCAGTGAGATCATGATGCAAATCAGTGCGCAATATTCATTTGATGCCAACGCTGCCATTTTCAAGCTCCACTCTCTAGGCAACACCCTGTCTTAACCTTGCACAGCTGAGCACGACGTTAAATGGACTGAGGATACGCCACCAGCTATTTAAAGGAATCATACAGTTTAGTTGCTGTCCTCTGTTCCACCTGTCTTTGATCCACCATGGCAAGTCAAAGGCTGGCTAATGGATGACGAGGGTTATCCCCTCATGACATGGCTTATGACTCCGGTCAGGAACCCACATGCACATGCACAGTAGGCCTACCGTGAGAGCGATCATTCAATCGTGGCTTTCAAAAGGGAATTGGATAAGTACCTAAAGGAAATATATTTGCAGGATTACGGGGAAAGCGCGGGAGAGTGGGACTAGCCGAAATGCTATTGCAGAGAGCTGGCATGGGCTTCTGTGCGTAACCATTCAATGATTCTATGATTCTATGATGACCTTGGTGGGTGAAAACCTTGGTGCATGCTGTCTCTCATGTTCAGCCATTCTTCAATCTTTCAAAGCACAGGTTCATTTTTCAAAAGACTCCCACCACTTCTTGCAGCCACAATGCACTTCCCCTTTAATAGGGGCAGGCTGCCTTTAAGTAGCACTCGCCACTCGCGATTGATGCAGCCAATGAACAGAGCAGGTAACGTTGGCCACACTCAGCAATCATTTAAAACACACTTCAGAAAGGATGTCAAGGCCGTGGAAAGGGTGCAAAGAAGATTTCCCAAAACAATACCAGAGATGAGGGACTTAAGTTATGTGGAGAGACTCGAGAAGCTAACATTGTCCTCCTTCGAACAGAGAAAGCTAAGGGGAGATTTAATAGAGATGTTTAAAATCATGAGGGCTTTTGATAGATAAGGAGGAACTGTTGACACTCTCAGAAGGGCCGATAACCAGAGAACACAGATTTAAGATAATTGGCAAAAGAACCAAGGGGAGATGAGAAGCAATGGGCTAGATTTTAAGTTTGCAACATGCTGGGAGCAGGTGGGAGGAGGGAGTGAGGCCCGGTAGCATGCAAGAAGTTCTAAAGTAAGTGTACTGCGTCTGGCAGTGGCTTTTTAACCCAGTCACTGCATTACCATATGATTTCCGGGTTTCCCGACCAATTAGCGTCAGCGGGCATGATGGCGGCCTGCACAACACTGTTAGATCTCTTAATTTCCAATGAAATACGAACTCCGATTGTAGTTTTAATGTCACTTTATTTTTGGCAGCAGTAACAAGCTCTTGGCTTTAAGCCAGGTCTTTGTCCTTCTGAGATCACATGGTCAAAATGGCTGTATTTATACCGGGTTCAATTTACAGAAAAGAACTCGCCTTCTTTGACCTTATTGGCTCAATTAATAGTCTTTTAACCTTTTAATTGGCTCGCTACCCAAGGTCCTAAAATGTCAAGTTGATTGATGACTTAATGCAACATGCTCCCACTCACATAGCATCTCTGACTTGGTGTCTGTGAATTTTCACAGCCTGTCTAAATGCAGCCTGTTTGAATTCTCTATCAATCCCCCCTTTGATTCTTTCACAAACTGAATCATAAAACATCAGGTATCACTGGTTAAACATTCTACAAAATAATTTCATACATGTTAATAGAGTTTCCTTCTAAAATTTGTTGATGTGTTTCGCCACATGTCTGGACTAGTAGCTTCCACACAAATTTACACCAACCCGAGTTCCATCGTGGCCACAATGGAAGTCTGGTTTTAGTAGGTTAATTAACCGTATTCCAATTTAATCCAAATCAATATCTTAATTCAACCAGTAAACAACCTTCCCTTAAGCATAACATACCCCTGTGCCACGTACAGACGGTCTGCTGAGACCTGCAAGGTGTCTCACCTGCGGGACAGCAGCTACAGCCGCCTGGTCGCAACAACATTTAATCAACATAAACAAACAATATAAAAGTTAAATAATTACAACAAATAGAATTAAACCTTCCACCAATGAAGTTCCTATTGAACCTAGCCATTCAGTGGCTCCACTCCACAAAGTGAATGATGGGGGTTGCTTAAGTTTTTCTACCTCCTTTTGGATATGCTCCGCTAAGTGGGTAATTTCTTCGGAGCTATCTGGGATATATGTGCAACACTCAGTTCTGAGTAGGGCGCAAGTACCTCCCTTTTCAGCCAGGATGTAATCAAGGGCCAGTCTATTCTGTAGGGCTACTGTGCGGATTGCTACCATTTCTGCATTGATTTTAACTCTGGCCTCTGAGGTATCATTGGCTACCCGTTCCACAACGGATGCCTTGTTAATGGATTCCCTTGCCAGTCTGGCGGTCCCATACCTGGGGATCAGAATGGCAAAGAACCTCTCTGTTTCTGTGATAGCTCTCTTAGGACGGTGTAAATGTTCCGACAGTGACTTTATATGATACATATAAGGCACAATGTAGGCTAAATAGCAGGATCCCGTCCAATTCTGGGGCAGCCAAGGGTAGGCCTTGTGGCCACACACCCAATAGGTGCCATTATATGCAATGAATGTTAGCTGTTTCTTTGTCAGCGACACTCCGGGGCCTGTCCAGGCTTTTCCATCTGTTTTATTCAGAATTCCCGTTACGTAAAAAATTCCCACATCGGCCCAGTTTGGACGGTTCCGTGGCTTGATTATATTATAATTCCGGGAGCAGTTACTATACCCCATATTTTTGCCTCCTTTGATGTTTCTAATCAGACAAACTGATTCCCCCGGTCTTCTTATTCCCGTTGTATTAGTGATAACAAAAAATGGGGGCCGTTTGGAATTATTGTAGCATGGTTGGTATCCCCCTTCAAAGGTAGTCAGATTGTGACCTGCTGACTTCCATTTACGTGTCCAGTTTTCCGTATCCTGAAACGCAGTGCCTGTTTTGTTTTGATTAATTACCCACTCAGCCATTTCCGAGATATTCAAGGGAACTGGCCTCAAGGGAATCCCTCCCTTTGAGTGAATAGGAATATGAGCACACACCCAACAACTAGAAATGTTACCTTGTTTGGCATAAATGTATGACATATAGAAAAAGGTATTTACATGTAATTCCCTTGGTACTCTACTATTTCCCTTTGGTGCAGAGGGTCGGCTAGTAAGAAGTAGGCCTATGCCTAGAATACCTACAGTCAGTAATACAGTAAATTTATACATTTTGGCAAAAAGTAATTGTCCTTATTAGATTTCAGCTTCAGTTACGGGTGCTCGTTTAACGTGTGAAGCGTGGATCCAGGCTTTCTTTCCTTGGACTTTAACAGCTGCCTGGGTGGTCAATAACACTTGATAAGGTCCCTCCCACTTGGCACCCAAAGGTTCTTTATGCAACTTTTTCACATACACCCAGACTCCCGGGATGATGTCGTGTCCTCCTTCGGGTGGATTACCCCAAGCTGCCGATACCTGTCGGGAAACAGAACTAATAGCATTGGTTAAGTTCTGACAGTATGATAACAAAGTGTCACTCATTAAGTGAACATCAGCTTTCCGTAAATCAATAGTTCCTGGCAGCGACATGGGTCTTCATGTTATAATTTCAAATGGGCTTAGACCTGTAGTTCTGTTCGGGGTTGCCCTAATGCTACATAGCACTATTGGTTGTGCCTGGGGCCATGGTGTTCCTTCTTGGTGATATTTGGCAAGCCGTTGTTTCAGAGTTCGATTCATTCGTTCTACTTGTCCTGATGATTGTGCATGATAAGGACAGTGTAAATCCCACGTAATGTTCAGTAACCTACAGACTTCTTGGCAGACAGCACCTGTGAAGTGTGTTCCCTGATCTGAGTCAATGCTACTCGGGACTCCCCATCGGGGAATGTAATCCTTACACAAGACCTTTGCAGTGTGATTGGCTGTGGCTCTTTTAGTTGGGACAGCTTCTACCCATCTAGAGAATCTGTCGACCATGACAAGAATGTTAGTGTATCCTTGGCATGAAGAAAGAGATATATAATCAACCTGCAGATGCTGGAATGGTCCGACATTACTGTTGGGGCATTACTGTGATGTGTCCAGAATTATTTTCCTGGCAGACCACACAGCGGTCTGTTACCAGCTGGGCATGTTTTTTAAATCCCTGACCCCACCAGCTTTTCTGGAACCGTGCCGTCATCTGTTGTGAGGCCAAGTGTCCCCACGAGTGGATCTGTTGGGCTAAAAAAGGCATAAGTGCTTGTGGCGCGACTGGCTTGTCGGTAACTCTTTGTCTCCAGACACCATCTTCGCATAGCTTAATTCCTGCCTCAATCCATGTCCATTTTTCCTCTCTGGAGCACTCGCCTTGCATTGTTTGAAGGTTTCGTGTCAGAGTCCTGAGTGCTTTCAATCTGCACATCTGTGTTGGTTCTTCTGGAGGAACGTCCTGTGAGGCGGCATCTTTAGCTGCCTGGTCGGCTAGGGCATTTCCCTGTGCTTCTGTGGTATTTTCCTTGGTATGGGCTTTACACTTCAGGATGGACACTTCCTGAGGTAATTGTATGGCCTCCAGTGAGTCACGGACTTCTTTTCCATTTCGGATAGGTGTACCAGCAGCAGTGAGGAATCCTCTTTTCCGCCATAACAGACCAAAGTCATGAGCGACTCCAAAAGCATAACGTGAATCTGTATAGACATTAGCTGTCTGTCCTTCTGCTATTCGACATGCTTCTGACATGGCCCGTAACTCGGCCTGTTGTGCTGATGTTCCTGAGGGTAAACATCCTTTTGCCACTACCTAATATCAGGTTGTAACTGCCCATCCTGCTTTTCTGGTACCATTGTCAACAAAGAAGGAACCATCTGTAAACAGGATGAGGTCTGGGTTGTGTAGAGGCTCCTCTGCTGCTAAGGCTTCTTCTTCTGTTTCTTTTAAAATCTCCACGCAGTCATGCTCTTCACATTCTCCTCCCTCTTGCTCCCTCGATTCTGACATCGGGAGCATAGTTGCGGGATTAACCGGGCTGGCCCGGACGATATGCAGATTAGGAGCTTCCAAAACTGCTGTACAACGGGTCCATTTAGCTGCCGTCACCTGAGACATTCTATTCATAGACAGCAAAGCGTGTACGGTGTGGGGACACTTGACAATCAGCTTTTGGTCGAGGACTAGACCCTCAGTGATCATTATCACTCGACATGTAGCTTCCATGGCTCTTAGGCAACTTCCCCATCCGAGGGCTACCGCATCCAGTTTTGCCGAATAATAGCCAATAAGTCTTTGCCGACCCCCATGTTCTTGTGTCAGTATAGCTGTCATATATCCTTCTTCCTCATGGACAAACAGGGTAAATGGCTTACCACTGTCGGGGATTCCCAGAGCCGGTGCCGAACACAAAGCCTTTTTCAAACTCAGGAAGGCCTCTTGATGTTCCTTAGTGAGGGTGATGGCTTCTTTAGAGGCACGTTTCCCCTTTAAAATATCATTCAATGGCTGAGCAAGCTGTGTGAAGGAGTCAATCCAATTTCTGTTAAAGTTACACAATCCCAAAAAAGACCTTAGTTCCTGAATAGTGGTGGGTTTTTTTAGCAGCCCGAATGGCTGCAGTTCTATCCTGGGTAAGTTCTCTCTTTCCTTGTGAAATCTTTTGTCCCAGGTATACAACCTCTTCTTGGGATATTTGTGCTTTGTCGATGCTGGCTTTATGTCCTTTCAGCCAAAGGTGGTCCAGCAAAGCTCATAAATATTGTTCATGCTGGTCTTCCGCGTTTGAAGCTAGCAGGATATCGTCTACATATTGGATGACTGTGGATGACAAGGGAGGTAATTCTCGCAAATGGCTTTGCAAAGCCATGTGGAATACCGTAGGGCTGTTGTGGAAACCCTGCGGTAACCGGGTCCAAGTATACTGTTGTCCTTGGACAGTGAAAGCAAACCACTGTCGAACCTCCGGTGCCAGAGGCACCAACCAAAATCCGTTGGCCATATCTATAACCGAGAAATATTTATGTTCCGGTTTGAGGGCATTAAAAATGGTGGAGGGATCTGCGACCAAAGGAGATTTTTGATCAATACACTGGTTAGCTTTTCTACAATCGACAGTCAAATGCCAAGTCTCATTAGATTTCTGTACCGGCCACACGGGGCTATTGGAGGAGCTATGCGTTTTAATAAGCACCCCTTGTTTCTCCAATTGCTGAATAACCGGTAAGATTCCCGCAATGGCAGTTGGACTGATGGGATACTGTTTAGTGCATGTAGGCTTGGTCCCGGTAAATGACGCATGCTCCATCTGGAGTAGGCCACAATCGGTCTTATCTTTAGCCCATATCGGGTGTTCCTTCAATTCTTCTTTCTTCAAAGTTCTAATTGACCATGTCACCCGACCATTCTCGAAATGCAACGATGAATCTATTTGGATTAGAATGTCCATTCCCAAAAGGGGTTGATCTACTGGGCCAATCCAGACCGGCGTGGTTAGTTCATGTGGACCCAGCCCTATAAGTACCGGTGTTGTCCTTTTAATTTCCATTTTATGGCCCCCAACTCCATAGGCTGTACGTGCCCTACCATCCAACGGCAAAAAGTCTCCATATTGTAGGGGTAAGCATGTTAATTCCGCCCCTGTGTCTAAAAGACAGTCCACATCCTTATCACCCACCCTCACAGTTATATATAGCCCATCTCCCCTTTGTTGTATTAGTGTGAGGAGGGGGGCCAGGGTGGGCTCTAATCGTTTTTTGCTATCCCAAGTAACTCCTTCTGTTGTTGTATTGTCAGTCACTTAAATGCTTCTATGAGATCGTTATCTTGTGACAAGCCTGGTTTGTTGGCTGAATTGTATCCCTGGCTGCGTCCTCTTCCCCAGCCACGACCTTGCTGTTTTGCCCTGTACGTCTTGGCCCAGTGACCTTCTTTCCCACAATAATGACATTTTCCGGGTAATTTTCCTGATGACTGTTTATCGGAATCCTGGGATTTCTATCCCACAGCCTGTACAGCTCGGACTTTAGCTCCCATATCCCGATCTAATTGGTTACATCGATCCACCAATGCTGCAAAGGTAGTTCCTCTACCTTCCCAGTCCGGTAACACTACCTTAAGCATTTTGGGCAGTTCTGGCTTTAGACCTGCCATGAAAGCCGCTTTTAAGGGTCCAAACACTTGTTCATCCATTTCCTCATCCGTATTATTCATATCCGAATGTTCTAGCCACGTGCATCTAAATCGCTTGTCATACTCCAGGACCTCCCCTGTTCCTTTCTGTTGGCAGGCTGCAATTTTTACCCAGTCTGTCTTAGCTGGACTGAAGGCTTGCAGCCAGTGTTTAATCGCCTCCCATCCTGCGTCTAATTCTTGCTCATCCTGCCCCAAAGCTTCTTCTACCTTGTCGTGCAATTTTCTTCCCTGTGTTTTTGGCACCATTATGGTCAAAATTTGCACTCCGTCCCAGGGATGAAGTTGATATATATTTCTTAAGCGGTCCAATTGGTCCCACGTTTTTACTCCCCCTTTCTTTGGATTGGGCATCTCCTTGGACCATTTATCAATGTTCTCTGGGTCTGCCGGATCATGAAATAAGTATTTTTTATACAGCCTTTTCTTCGTTTTTTTGGTTCCGCCCTCATCCGCAGTCTCTTCTGATTTGACTACAACTCGTCTTTTTTTAAACAGGGCAAAGTGCACCCCTAATTCTTCATTCTCCGACCCTGTATCGTCGGAGGATTCAGAATCCGTATCTGTTCCTCGGTCGTGTCTTCGGGTTTGCGCTTTTAATTTATCCAAACATGGGTACCCTGGGAATTGGGAGATACATTTTCCTTTTCCTATTACTGTCTCTTGACCTAATGATTTTTTCCATTCTTTAATTTCACCTTTAAGATCTTTAACTTCCGCTTCCAGCTTTTCAAGTTCAAGCTTTTTCTGTCACAGCTGCGCACAAACAGCTTGCAATTGATCCTTTGTACTGGTCAGTTCTCGATCATGTTGGGAACGCATTATAATTTAATTCCACTTTCGAATCTGTCCTATAACCGCTAGGGACCATCTGATTCGCTCTTTATTTCTCATACGGGTCGTTTTTCCCCAGACCCTTTTAATCTCGTCCAAGGACCATTGTCCTTTGGAGGTTCCGTACTTTTGTTCGATCTTAATACAGGTTTTAGATAAGTTGAATTGTTGCTCTATGTATTCTTTCAACTGTTCTAGAATTTCATCTATCGAAACCTCAGGTGGTGCCCGCCCGCCTTTAACAGTTGTAGGCAATTCTTTGCTCTTATCTCCTGCTGCCATAATACTGATTTCTTTACTGGGGTCTCAAATCGTAGGCTTTCCAGCTGATCAGTGGGTCGGTGATTAATTAACTAACACACCGCTGAAGTTAGACGTCTAAGGGACCTCGAGCTGACTACCAACCGGAGGGTTCGCAAACCGAGGGCTTTCGGAATCGTGTAGAAGGAGAGGCGAATTTAGACTTTTGACTGAGGACTTTCATAAGAGGAGTCCTTACCTCACTTTCTTCCCTCAGCGACCGTGTTCATGACGCCAAAATTGTTACATTTCTTAATTTCCAATGAAATACGAACTCCGATTGTAGTTTTAATGTCACTTTATTTTTAGCAGCAGTAACAAGCTCTTGGCTTTAAGCCAGGTCTTTGTCCTTCTGCGACCACATGGTCAAAATGGCTGTATTTATACCGGGTTCAATTTACAGAAAAGAACTCGCCTTCTTTGACCTGATTGGCTCAATTAATAGTCTTTTAACCTTTTAATTGGCTCGCTACCCAAGGTCCTAAAATGTCAAGTTGATTGATGACTTAATGCAACATGCTCCCACTCACGTAGCATCTCTGACTTGGTGTCTGTGAATTTTCACAGCCTGTCTAAATGCAGCCTGTTTGAATTCTCTATCAACACGATTTCAAAGGGATACTCCAAACATGCAATTTGAAGGAGTTTGGAGTTGGGAACCAAAGAGAAGGAATTGCTAGCATGGAATCCAGTCAAAGACTGTGCCTTGTTTCAATGGCACCTCCCTAGATATGCTGCTGGGGGCTGTGCGGACCCGGAGGGTTATAATGTACCCTAGCAACAGGAGGAAGAAGCCAGCTGGGAACACCAGGAACACATGCTTGGAGGGAGCACAAGAGGTGCCACACTCCTGGATACAATGCAGGAAGCATTTCAATGAGCTAAGCAGGACAGGAAATGTGAGAGTAATGGTACATTCACCTACATCCTGATGTGTGTGTCTCCCCAACCCCCTTACTCTGCCTACCCCAGCACATCATTCCTTACACCAACAGGTACACCCATCCCTTTCTGTCTATGCACTTCCTCAGATCTTCATCTGTCCTTACCTTCATCCTTATGCAATATCATGCCTATCCCTCATAGTCACCCTCAATAAAGGCTCACCACCCATCCATTCAATACTTGCATTACACTCACTCAAAGGTCTTTTCTTTCCCTCCTTGCAGGAGAAGAGGTCATAGAACATGAGGAAGAGGCAGAGAACTGGAGGTGGCCCTCCAGCCATCTCAGAGCTAACAAGTATAGAGGAGCAGGTGCTGGAAATCAGTGGAGTCTTGGTGTGTCTGGCCATCGGAGATGTTTCCCTAACCTGTTTTTCTGGCGCCCTCACCTGAGGTGTGCCACTTTTGTCCGCATCCAAACGCGCCGAAAAAAGACGTCTGTGTTCTGGCCGCTCCCCAGCCTCTCCTCGGTCATGGTGCAGCGTGGCCCAATGGATTGGGGGCGGAACCAGGTCCCGGCGCTGAAAACAGTGCCGGGACCTCTGCACATGCGAGCTAGAGTCTGCGCGCATGTGCAGTAGCTCCTGGCAGGCCATTTCTGCAAACGCGCGCTGCAGGCTGTGTGGGAGGGGCCCGAAGCACGCCGTCCCTAGCCCTGGCCGAATGGACTCCCTCATCGGCGGCCCGCTGCGTTCCCTAAGGTAGGACTTCTATTTTTTATTTGTTATTCATTGATTGATTTTAGTGCTTTAGGGGCAGGGTTCCTTCTATTTTATTTGTTAATTAATTGCTTATTACTTTTTGTGCTTTGTTTGGTGCTTGGTGGTGCTTTAAATGTAGTTACTTGCGCCGATTCCTTAACTGTAAGTAAGGTCTTTCTGTGTGGACCAAAGTGGACACATACGCTGCCCTCAGTTAATTTAGTACAACTTTTTTCTGGACAAATTGGCATAAATGGTGTAAGTGGCCGGGAACGCCCCCTTTTAAAAAAAAAACTGACCTAACAAAAAACCTAACTAACTCACATACACTGGCGCAAATTAAATGGCCATATTTGCAACTAAAAAGATACACCAGAAAAATCAAGTTATACCAAAAAAAATGGTGCAACTCATGGGGAAATTTGAGCACAGCTCCCCGGTGACAAAATTACATTTCAGTCACATGGCATACAACATTCACTCAAGTTGATTTGATGTCAATAGCAAGTGAATTATGATCATGTACATAATCATAACATTCTTATTTTGATAGATCCCATTCATGTCTTTTATCGCCCACAGGGCCTTCACGAGTCCCACAGGAGGTAGTCCAGGTCACGGATGATGAAGTCTTCTCAGATGAGGTTACTCCCTTTGAGGATGCACTGCCACAGGACTCATGTGCACCTTGCTCTAGCTCAGATACTAGGTGGAACCTGTAAAGCAACAGTTGGGTTTTCACCTGACGATTCACACATCACAAATGAGCAAGAGCAGATATCAGGGATGGCAGTAGAGAGTCTGCATTGGAGAGTGCCAGATGCTCCAAGACGTGCTCAGCTGTCTGCAGATGGTGATGCTGTACCTTGGGGGCCATCAATGAAGAGAATACTTCTGGAGTAGCAGCAGAGAATGTGCAATGTACTGGCAGGCATCCCAACCACACTGTGCGTGCTTGCAGAGAGATTGGAGGAGTCCATCTCAAGCATGAATGCATGATGTTAAAGGCCTTTGTGATGATGTCTTCATCCATGGAAAGAGTGACCACCTGCATGGAGCATCAAATGTGCAATTACACGAGTGCCTGCAGGCCTCAATTAACGGCTTGCACACTATGAATGCCACCTAAAATAGGGTGAATGTTACCCTAACCTTGGCTGTTCATCGCCTCCCTGATCTGCACAAAGTGGTCTCCAGCTCATTGCTAGCAGGGAAGTGCGGCTGGGCCATGAGACGAATGATGGTGAAAGGTGACACGGAAGTTGGCACCCTCTCAGTCAGTACCCCACATGCTGCCTCATGTCCCGGTGGATGAGTCTGCCGCATGCACAGGTATAGGTGGAACAGTCTTTGCTGGGGCCCTCACAGGCTCCAAAACTCAGAGGACATCAGCCAAGAGTATCCTAGCAGTCAGAGCAGGGATCTGAGCAGCCTGCCTCTACCTCTGCTGAAGCCAAAGGGACTGCATCACATTGAAGTGCTAAGAAAAGGAAGAGTAAAAATTTGTAGTTGCGCAAGGGTATGCACATGGGTGCCTTACAGATTGTTCGAATGTTAAGTTTCTGTTTTATATGTAAGCCACTAAATATTATTCTTTTGCACCACTTTCTTGTCTTGCCCATTCTTGGTTACTGGCTGCAAGTGGCCTTTTCAGTTGTGTGATGATGAAAGGAAAGACATGAATTGATGGCGAGCAATAGGGCAATAGGGGGCTATGAAAGGTTGGCTTGGTTGTTTGCAGGACTGCTTTGTGTTAGTGGCATTGGCGGGGGGCGGTGGGGGGGGGTGTTTGGGGGGAGAGTGGGAGCGGGGATGGTAAAAGTGGTTTTAGCCTGTGGTTGTTAGATAGGTGCACTGGTGAAACCTAAGCATTTCTCGCAATAATGAGGGAATCCCAGGCAGCAATGTGCGCCACTGGTGGTGCAGAGCCCACCTCACCTTCCACCTCCGCCCCCTCCCCTTCCTCCTCGCCTTCCTCCTTCTCCTTGGAATCATCCGAAGAGGCTCTGTGCTCTGCTCCTTGTTCCTTCTGCAGGGCCAAACATTGCTGCTGTGCAATGTTGTGCAGAGCACAGCACACCCCGACCATTCTGGAGACCCTATCTGGTATGTACTGAAGGGCTCTTCCAGATTTGTCCAGGCATCTGAAATGCATCTTTAGCATGCTATTGGCTTGTTTGATGATACATCTGGTAGTCATATGGCATACATTGTATCGCTCTAGGGCCTCATTCCTCGGGTTTCTGTCAGGTATTAAATGGGTATCCCTTGTCTCTGAGTAGGCAGCTGGTAACTCTGTTTTGAGGTGGACTGCTGCAGGACAAAAACTTCATGGCAGCACACACCTGCATAAATATCTTTTTGTGCTTGCACACCAGCTACACATTGATGGAGTGGAAGCCCTTGCGGTTGATGAGCACTCCTGTGTGATCTATGGGTGCCTTAATTGTCACATGTGTGCAGTCGATGATACCCTGCACCTGTGGGAAGCCAGCCAGAGCTGCAAACCCGAACGCCCGTTCATTCTGACTGGCATCATCGCAAAGTTCACATAATTGCCGACTCTGGCAAACAAGCCCTCAGTTACCTGTCTTATGCATTTGTGGGCCGTCGACTATGAGATCCTGCAAATGTCTCCAACAGAGCCCTGGAGGATCCAGAGGCAAATATGTTGAGGGTGGTGGTGACTTTAATGGCCATTAGCAAAGCATGGCCACTAGGTCCCGTTGTCAGCAGGTCTTGTTAAAGCAGACTGAAAATGACTGGCAACACCTGAAACAACACCCTGAGCCTACTCAGTATTGGTGTTCCAACATGTGGAGGAAGCTTATCCTCTGCCTGTCGACTCTGTGTGCTGGGTATGGCCTCCTGCAGGCTGCACCTCTGTACTGCTCCCTCTGTCCTGTGGAGTTGCAGGTCTCTGAGCAGCAGGCTGTTGCTGGTGCAGGGCCTGCTCCTGCTGGTGGTGTTGGTGCAGGGCCTGCTGTTCCTGATGTGGCTGGTAATTATCTTGGTCCTCATCTAAGGTCCAAAGTAACATAGAGTAAGCGGCACCAATGCTGACCTAATAGATCAGAGCTCCAAAGAGCAGATCAGACCTCTGAACCCCCAAAGTGTAGATGACACCTCCAATGTGTGTAAAGCCATCTCCAAAGTAACCTCTCAGCACAAGTACTGTGAACAAACCCTTTCACACAAGCAGGTAAGAAAGCCGCTGTAAGTGCTGAGTACTTATTGGAATATTTCCCTCTCATGGCTTTAGCCCCTTCAATTACTGTTGTCTTGCTTGCTTGCCTTGCTTTAACTGGCAAGTTCCAGGAAGCCTGGGAAACCCGTAGAGTCAAAGTTAAACTGAAAAACCCATGTTACTATCGCAATAAGTGACTCGTTAACATATTGAAATTGACAACCCGCCTCTGCCGAGAGGATTGTATGCACATAACCTAACGCGCTGAAGTGAAATACGGATGTGGGCAGGTTGGAGCCGGCTTCCTGACGTGCATTTGTGCTGGATTGCACCCCCACCCGCACCCAGACCCTTGTTCAAATTCTCCCCAATGTTTGTACGCAGTGAGTTATTATGATCTGGAAAACACTGCCTGAAAGGGTGTTGGAAGCAGATTCAATAGTAACTTATAAAAGGGAATTGGATATATTCTTAAAATAGAAAGCAATGCAGGGCTATGGAAAAATGCAAGGGAGTGGAACTAATTGGATAGTTCTTTCACAAAGCTGGTATAGGCACGATGTGCCAAATTGCCTTCTTCTGTGCTGTAAGATTATATGATTCTAGGGGAAAATTCTTTCTGTGCTCGAAGTTCAGTGTCATAGGGGCTGATTTTCATCAAGGCCTCTGCCCGCCCAATGCCGCCGATGGCTGCCGAGGTACCGGACGATACTTTGGGTGGGATATTCATCGCCAAGGTCCCCGAAGATCGGCGGGCAGCAAGTGGATAATGTATGCCGCCAATCTGGGTGGTAGTGAGTGGGAGGTCTCATTCTCGCCGGCAGAGGCGTTTGCCGCCCAAGTGCCACCGAGGATGGAGTCGTGCCCACGGAGGGTCAAAGACCTGAATAAAAAAATCACCAGTAAAAAATTAAAAAACTATCAGAAAACCTTCAGGGGATCCCATGCAGGTAATTGGCTGTGGAAAAAAATATATAAAATGTTCACTAACCGTTTTTTCAGGTTCTTCATACCGTTGGGGACAGACCAGCCTCCTCACATTGGTCCACCCCCGTTCTGCCGCTGAGTGCCGCCGACTCCTGCCCGCATCAATATGGGAGCTCGGTAGGCAGGAGGTCAGTTGCGCCACTCGGCCGTCCGCTGACGTCGAAAGTGGCACTGGGTGGATCTTTAAGAGCAATGTCGGTAGCAGTGGGCAGTGAATTGATGAATTTCGGTCCCTTAGAATCTTTTTGAAAATGTTCTTGATTTGGGCTTACTATAACTTTCCGATTTCAAACTTTCTGATAGCTGCTTTTATTTTTGAAATGAATTATGCTTCAGTCGTTTATCCCTTTGTATTCATTCCCTTTTCAATTTTTTAATAACCAATTTTATTGTAGGCCAATCCTAAAAAGTTGATAAACGTATTTTCTCAGCTACATCAAAGTAATAGATTGAAGTAACATATGGAGAAATTGTGGGAGAACAGCAGCCATCTGTTCTTTAATGAAGTAACTGCACAAAAAGTAGACGAGGAAGACTGAGAGAGGCAAGGCCAGCGGTTGACCAGATGTACATCGGGTAGTGGGTGCAACATAGGACCTATAAAGGGATGGTGGCTGCAGCCCCATCAGGGGGACCAAAAGAAACCAGAGGAAGTCAGGAGCAGAGGGGCTGGACGAGGAGGGCCATTGGCCAATGAGAACGCCAGAGAGTGGGAGATGGATGATGCCTTTTGACCCCAGAAGTAGGTGAAGAGGATCCAGAAAGCTTTGATGCAGCTGAGCAGCAGAAGTTGTGTGAGAGGATGGGAGGGCTGTACAGTACTAACTAGTAGTATATCAGGGAGCCATTACTGGATAGTGGAGATACTGGCATTATAATTCCTATAATGGTGTTACAGATAATGTAAACAGTTTACATAGCAGCTTGCATGGTACACATAACTTTAAAAAAAATAATATTTAGATGTTTAGAATGCTTATTAATGTGCTGCTGAAATTTGATAAATCTGCTGCAAAATCAAAATGTTCTTGCTGCAGAATTTGAATGATATAGAATCTACAGCACAGAAACCGGCCATTCAGCCCAACTATTCTATGCAGGTGTTTATGGAAGGGAGTCTCCTTCCTCCTTTTCTCACCTTGGCTCCATATCCCTCTATTCCCTTCACCCAGGTATGCAACAAGCCTCCCCTTAAATGCATCAGTACTATCTACTTCAACCATTCTGTGTGGCAGCGAGTTCCACATTCGTACCAATTTCTCTGTATTGGTTGGGTTTGCTGAAGAAATTGAGCTACAGAACACTCGGGACCCTTATTTAGGCCCTGATTTTCCACCTTCACGATTTTTGGTGCCCGCGTACAACAACAAACGTTTTTTTTCTCCCCGTTTGTGCAAAATTTGCTTTCCACAAAGCAAAAGTTATTTTTAGTGCCACGTTACCCGAAGACAATTCTGGGGCGGAGCTTGGAGTGTACACTGAAAAATCACTGCGCGTGCGTTGGAAAAAAAAAATTACTTTCTACATGTGACGGGTCTGCCTGGTTTGGATCAACAATGAGAACCCATTGGTATCAGAGCTGGATTTGCAGATTGAAAATACAGCTTCAAACAAAAGATGGATGCAAGGGACGGGGATAGAGAAGGAAAAAGAGACAGAGAAAGAGAAGGGGAAGGGGAAGCTGTCAGGGCCAAGAGATTTCTAGCAGAAGAAATTGAGCCCCTGGTAGACATAATTGAGAGGAGATGGGCTGTGCTTGACAACAAAGGGAGAATGGGCCAAAAGAAACTGAAACCCTGTGTACTCGTAAAAGTTTGGGATCAAGTTGCAGAAGAGTTTAATTCATTGTCCATTACCCCAAGAAGCAGCGCACAGCTCAAAAAGAAGTGGCAGGACCTCGGACAAGCAGTGACTGTAAGTAATATTTTTATTTAAATTTATTTAAATTTATATAAATTTATATTTATATTTATATTTATGCACTGCAATAACATTTGTAAATGTGACTAATGGTGTGCGTGTGTGTGTGTGTGCGCATTGAAGGACCCTCTCTTAAAAAGTTCTATTTTCATCTTTGCAGAAGATGGTGTTACAGATCATCCGAGAAAGGTCAAAAATTGCAGGAGGTCCGGCAAGTAGGCTGCAACTAACAGCCGTGGAACACAGATAGCTGATATGATTAAATCTCACAGGAGAAGATCAACCACCAACATGAACGCTGGGCCCAGGTTATCAAGAGAGGGTAAGCCCTGAAAATTGCACAGTCTGGGTTGGCTAAATGTTAACTACTGCGTGGTTGGCTACGCTTCCGCTTTCTCCCCTGCTGCTATCCAAACATCTGCTCTGTTATGTTTTGCAGATGTTGCGCATCAGGAAGAGACAGAAGATGCACCTGAGGTCAAAGAAGAGCATGATCAGGAAGCCGTCAGTCCAGATATTGTTCATCTACATCAGGAGAATGAAGGGCAGCAGGAAGTCCCCAATACCGAGATGGTTACACTGGAATCGGAGCTGGTGAACCCCTCGAGGATTCCAAGCCCTTTCCTGAGCGATTCAACTGACGCGACATTTCAAGGTGTACCATGTGAGGCTGCGGGTCCCAGTGTGTCACAGCAAGCCACAATTGGGAGACGGCAGAGGAGGGTGGGAGGGAGAGCTGAACCTGAAATACAGGATGTAGGGTGTCATGTTTGTAACCTTCACATAACTGTAACCTTTATGCAACAACACTGTACACTGTATACACCTGAGAAATGCACACCTTGACCACTGAGGATGAACTTGTGGGAGACACTCCTCACCTGGTCAGCCAGGTATATAAAGGGAGGTCCTACACAGGGTCAGCACTCCTTGGTCCTGTGAATAAAGGTACAGGTCACAAAGTGACCTTGTCTCCATTATGTGCCTCATGTTGATGTGCTGTAGTGTGTAAGGACACAACATTTGGCGACGAGAAACAGGAATCAACGACTCAAGAGAATGGCCACCGGTAGCATGGAGGAACGGTACTGTGTTGGTGAGGACTGGGACGATTTCGTTGAGAGGCTCCAGCAGAGCTTTGTCACGAAAGACTGGCTGGGAGCGGCAGCGGCTGGCAAGCGAAGGGCCCGTCTACTGACCAGCTGTGGACCTAAGATGTACGCGCTGATGAAAGACCTGCTCGCACCCGAGAAGCCGGCGGACAAGACCTTCGAGGAGCTCAGCAAACTGATCAGTGAGCACCTCAAACTGACGAGTAGTATACACATGTCCCGACACCGATTCTATAAGCACCGACGTCGGGAAGGGCAGAGCATACCGGACTTCGTTGCGGACCTTCGGCGCTTGGCCAGTCTCTGTAAGTTCACAGACACCTGCAGGGGGAAGATGTTATGGGATTTCTTCATTGAGGGCATTGGTCATGCCGGGATTTTTAGGAAGCTAATTGAGACCAAGAACTTGACCTTGGAAGCAGCGGCATTGATGGCTCAAACCTTCATGGTGGGGGAGGAGGAAACCAAGATCATATACGCGCGCAACTCTGCTCCCAACGTGGCGATGGAGCAGGGAGTTAACATGGTAAACGTGACTCAGAACCCCACAGGCAGGCAAGGGCAATTCGACACCAACTAGGCAGTAACAGACTCTAGGGTGGGCCCGCAACAGAGACAATGGCAGGTTGAATGGACATTTACACCATCACAAGGGACAATACGTCCCAGGATGGGGCCATTGACACCCACTAACACAGTGCTCAAGAGTGATCAAAGAGACAATCAGAGAGGAATGCTTGGTAACAGCTCTTTTGTTCACAACAATCTCAGCTCATGCTGGAGGTGCGGGGGCAAACATGCTGCGAAGACCTTCCGGTTTCAACAATTCATCTGCAGAAATTGTAACTTGAGTGGACATTTAGCCAGGATGTGCAGCAAGCCCGCAGCGAGGCTGGTTTACGAAGTGGATGAACCACAAGAGGGGTCTGCAAGGCAGGGGTATGCCTGGGACACTGCAATGGACGCTGAAGTTCAGCGGGTCCAGGTGGCAAACATCCACAGCTCATACACAAAACGCCACCTACGATGATGAGAGTACTGTTAAATGGCATCCCGGTACGCATGGAGCTGGACACAGGAGCCAGCCAATCACTTATGAGTGTCCAACAATTCGAGAAACTATGGCCGCTCAGAGCTAGCAGACCCAAACTAGAACGCATTGACACGCAATTACGGACATACACCAAGGAGATCATCCCAGTGCTAGGCAGTGCAATGTTGGTGGTCACACATAATGGATCAGAGAACCGACTGCCACTCTGGATTGTCCCGGGAAATGGTCCCGCGCTTTTTGGGAGGAGCTGGCTAGCCGAGATGAACTGGAAATGGGGGGATGTGCATGCCATTTCATCTGTGGAGCGAAGTTCATGCTCACAGGTCCTACTAAAGTTCGAGTCATTATTTCAATCTGGCGTTGGAACTTTCAAAGGCACCAAAGTAAGGATACGCATCATCCCGGACGCCACACCAGTGCACCACAAAGCCAGAGCTGTGCCGTATGTGATGCGGGAGAAATTTGAGAGTGAGTTGGACAGGTTGCTAAGAGAGGGCATAATTTTGCCCGTTGAATTCAGCGACTGGGCAAGCTTCATTGTCCCTGTTCTAAAAACGGATGGCTCGGTCAGGATCTGTGGCGACTACAAAGCCACCATCAACCGAGTGTCCCTTCAGGACCAATACCCGCTTCCGAGAGCGGAGGATCTTTTTGCCACACTGGCAGGCGGCAAGCTATTCACCAAGTTGGACCTCACTTCGGCCTACATGACCCAGGAACTGGCCGAAGAATCCAAGCTACTGACCACCATCACCACGCACAAGGGGCTGTTTGTCTACAACAGGTGTCCATTTGGCATTTGTTCAGCAGCCACTATCTTTCATGGAAAGCCTGCTCAAATCCATCCCCGGAACAATCGTATTTCAGGACGACATCCATATCATGGGTCGAGACACCGACGAACATCTCCACAACCTGGAGGAGGTGCTACGCCGACTGGACCGGGTAGGCCTACGACTAAAGAAATCCAAGTGTGTGTTTTTGGCCCCAGAGGTCGAGTTTTTGGGCAGGATGGTTGCCGCAGACGGGATCCGGCCTACCGAATCCAAGACGAGGCGATCCGTCGCACGCCCAGGCCCGGCAACACATCAGAGTTGCTTTCATTTCTGGGACTATTGAACTATTTCGGGAACTTTCTACCGAACTTAAGTACATTGCTGGAGCCGCTACATGTGCTCCTGCGTAAGGGTTGCAATTGGTTTTGGGGGGACTGTCAGGAACGGGCTTTCAATCGGCCGCAGAACCTGCTAAGTTCTAATAAGTTATTGACCCTGTACGACCCCTGTAAAAAATTGTTTTTGACATGCGATGCATCATTCTATGGGGTTGGGTGCGTGTTGCAGCAGAGTAATGATGAGGACCAACTCCAACCTGTGGCTTATGCCTCCAGGTTGCTCTCCCAAGCAGAAAGAGGATATGGGATGGTTGAAAAGGAAGCACTCGCATGTGTCTATGAGGTGAAAAAGATGCACCAGTACCTTTTTGGCAGAAGGTTCGAGTTAGAAACGGACCACAAGCCGTTAACATCCCTGTTGTCCGACAGCAAAGCTGTCAATGCCAATGCGTCAGCTCGCATACAGCGATGGGCTCTCACGCTGGCTGTGTATGACTATACCATACGGCACCGGCCAGGCACGGCAAATTGCGCTGACGCGCTCAGCAGGCTTCCACTGACCACCACTGAGGGGGCAGCGGAACAAAGCGCGAAGATGGTCATGGCTGTCGATGCCTTTGACAGTGCAGGCTCCCCCATCACAGCCCACCAGATCAAAACCTGGAGAAACAGCGATCTCCTCCTATCTCTGATTAAGAAATGTGTCCTGACTGGGGATTGGGCGCCCGCACACGGAGCATGCCCTGAAGAGGTCAGACCGTTTCACAGACGGATGGATGAACTCTCCATCCAAGCCGACTGCCTACTATGGGGCAGCCGGGTAGTCATGCCCAAGAGGGGTAGGGAAGCATTCATCAGGGAACTCCACAGTGAGCACCCAGGCATCGTGCTTATGAAGGCCATTGCCCGGTCACATGTATGGTGGCCGGGAATTAAAGCAGACCTGGAACACTGTGTTCGCAGGTGCACGACATGTGCCCAGCTGGGCAATGCCCCGAGGGAGGCCCCACTCAGCCCGAGGCCCTGGCCCACCAAGTCATGGTCACGTATTCACGTAGACTACGCGGGCCCGTTCATGGGAAAAATGTTCCTCATTGTTGTTGATGCGTACTCGAAATGGATCGAATGCATCATATTGAATTCGTGCACCACATCCACCACTGTGGAGAGTCTGCGTGCGGTCTTTGCGACCCACGGCTTGCCGGACATCCTAATTAGCGACAATGGCCCGTGTTTCACTAGCTATGAATTCCTGAATTCATGTCGGGTAATGGCATCAAATATGTTAGGACAGCGCCGTTCAAGCTGGCTTCCAATGGCCAGGCGGAATGTGCAGTCCAAATCATAAAGCAAGGCATGCTCCGGATTCAAGGACCCTCCCTTCAATACCGTCTATCGCGCCTCCTGCTGGCCTACAGGCCCCGACCGCACTCGCTCACGGGAGTCCCGCCAGCGGAACTACTCATGAAACATACACTAAAAACTCAGCTGTCCCTCATTCATCCAGTCTTGTCAAACATTGTTGAGGGCAAGAGCCAGTCCCAAAATGAGTGCCACAACCGTAACTCAAAGAGGAGATGGATAGAAATCGATGACCCTGTATTTATTCTTAATCACGCTGTGGGGCCCAAGTGACTCGAGGGTACTGTAATTGGTAGAGAGGGGAATAGGGTCATCGTGGTCAGACTCAACAATGGGCAGATATGCTGCAAGCATCTGGACCAAGTAAAAAAAAGTTTCAGCATGGACACTGAGGAACCTGAGGAAGATCATGAGATGCTGCGCACACAACCGTCAGTGAACGAGCAACAAGAACCGTCAGCAGCATGCACAGTCCCTGCGGCCAGCCCGGACAAGCCGGAATCACCACAAGTGACAAAGATGCATGCCAAGGCTCAACATCCAGAGCCCCAACTGCGGCACTCCACGAGAGAGCGTCGACCGCCTGAAAGACTCAATCTTTGACCCAAAGACGTTGGGGGTGGGGTGATGTCATGTTTGTAACCTTCACATAACTGTAACCTTTATGCAACAACACTGTACACTGTATACACCTGAGAAATGCACACCTTGACCACAAGGGGTGAACTTGTGGGAGATACTCCTCACCTGGTCAGCCAGGTATATAAAGGGAGGTCCCACGCAGGGTCAGCACTCCTTGGTCCTGTGAATAAAGGTACAGGTCACAGAGTGACCTTGTCTCCAGTATGTGCCTCGTGTTGATTTGCTGTAGTGTGTAAGGACACAACATAGGGAACATAGGACAGCTCATGGGGATGAGTGGGGAGAGCATCCAGCTAACGAGATCGCTCCTGGAAACCTTGGGTGGGGTGAGGGTAGAATTAGCGGGACTGGTACTTGAAGTAGCAACACTGGCTGGAGGAATGGGTGAGGTGAGGGGAGAAATTGCAGGACTGTTATTAGAGATAGCAACACTGTTGGGACAGATAAGGGAAGGGATGTCAGAGGTAGTAACAGCAATAAGGGGCACACCCAGGCTGTCATTGCTGCCACAAATATTCTAACCCCCAAACCAAAGTCAGAGGTTGATCCACAGGCTAAAGAAGAGTCTGAAGAGGAACCCAAGCCTTCCACAATAACGTCTGCTAGGCCTGTCCCTGTTGGAACCCACCAACAACCTGAAAAAAACCTTGGGGTCGGGGGGGCAAGGAAGCAGAAGTCTGCAACAACAGGCACGGTTCGGGGTAGAGGCAACAACAGGGGCAGTAGTGGCACACAGCACTAGGGGGAGGAGAGATGGCTTGTTTGTTTGTTTCTTTATTTCTTCATTGCAAAGGTTAATGCAAAATTTATTAAAGTTATTAATGTTATTAAAGTTAAGCTAAGTTAAGTACAACTATACTGTACAAATGTTTACTAAACATATTTATTTTTTACATTTAACCAGACTCCTGTATATTATTTTTTGAATCCAGCACTAGAAAATCTTTCCAGGTTATGTCACGGATCTGTCAGGCCAAATGGCCTCCTTCTGTGTTGTAACCATTGATTCTATAACTGGGTAAAGTTCAGGATACTATTTCATTAACTTAATCAACTTCAGTTATCTTTACAAGACACTTTTTATACATCAAAGGAATAAAAAAGGTAATTATGAAGCAATGTAGCCTTAGCGAGAGAAATAAGAACAAAAGGGAACAAATATGGTGTTTTGTGCAACATGTTTTAAAAACTGAGAATTAACATTTTGTTCAGAGCCAAATTTGCAACATAAAACCACACATACATTTAGCAATAATCATGCTCCTTTCCAATGCTGACCTGAACGTCCATTCTGTGATTGTGTGCTGGAGATGAAAGAGAAACACCCTGGATTGGCAGAAGAACTCTTGATGATATTTCCTAAAAGAAAGACAGGTGCCATTCCCGTGCCCCCTTTACAGAGAATTACCATAATCTCTAAGATCACATCTGAAGCAATCAACCGCCCTCAGCCACTGCGAAATATTGGGATAACAACACCCTGCTAATAAAACTCATAAAACAGCACAAAGTCCAGCATCCGATGGTAACCTTAAACACCCACTCCCCACCCCCACCACTTGAGCAGAGAGTCAAATGAAATAACACCAATTCGCAGGCAACTGTCCCAATCTCCCACTGCTAAAAAGAACATAACCCAATCCTATATCCCAAACCACCTTTCGCCCACTGCACAGAATTTCCAGGAGAAAAATGTACTCACTGTATAACAAGCATGTTAATGGCATCCAGCTTTGCTATGGCGTGCAGAAGGTCGTTTAATGTTTAAAAAGCCCCTTTCATGAATGGAATCAATGGCAGGCTTTTGGGAGCGGTGAAGGCCTTCATATAAAAACTTTAATAAAGGCATTAAAAGATATAAAAGCTAATCTAGTGAATAAATGTGTTAACTTTATTATAAATTATGTAGTTTGAAAAAAAATAAGTTTAAATCTCGCAGAGACAAGTTTTTTTTAATTGTATGCCTCTTCAGCTGCTCTGCTGTTACAGGGGTTCAAGGATTGCATTTTCCTCTCTTCTTCCATCCCCACCTAGCCCCGGCGCAAGCAGGAAACCTGCCAAAAATATTTAAATTAGCACCGCCTTCGCATGAGAATACTGTGCCCACTGAGCGAAAAAATTAAAATGAGATGTAACCCCCAATGGACGTGCCCGGGATTGCAGCGAGCCGAGAGCAGGGAGGACCTTTGGCCCAGGATTGCAGTGGGCCAGTGTCGATTTCCTTGTTAAGGTAGGGTTTTTTACAACGGTACCTAAGGTCGTTTTGAAAAAAATCGTTGTTGGGGAAACTGGTATAAATGGCCAGAAACGGCGCTGAATCCCTTTTCAACACAGACCAGTGCCAAAATATCTGGCGCCAAAGAATCTGTGGTTGACATTCGGCGCCGGCATCAAAACTTTGGGGAAAATTTCAACTTATCAATTAGGGCAAAAAAATCGCTGGGCGGCAAAAAAACGGCGCCCAACGATGGCGAAAATTGCCCCTTATAAGTGGTTGTTAATGTTGGGGGAGGGAAAAAAATCATAGTTTTGTTCTTTAGAGCAAATGCAAAATTTGTATTTTTAGAGAATGCAGAAGCATCATTTTGAGAGTTAACCCAGGCTCCAGCTGAAGAGTCAAAGTGCAGCTTTCTTCCACTGAGTACAATCTTTAAATTCTGCTTTCATTTGTTAAACAGGGAGTGACTGAAAATAACATTTCTAAATATACCGAGGACTTAACTTTCTTCATGGTTTTAGCCTGACAATAATATGCATAACCTGGAATATGATGAAGAATAAAGGCAAATGATCCTCTTCCTGAGGCAGCCAGGTATGAAGGGATTATTTCAAACCGGATTAGAAATCTGAGACCACCCACTAACAGGTGCTTTAAGGTGCTATGATGTGCAGAATCTTTTTTCTTTTTTTATAAGAATGTAACACAATATTGCTGAATATTTATATATTATTAATATATTAAATATTGTAAAGCATTGTGTTGAAGCATCAGACACTGTTTAAGTGATAACTGTGCCAACCATTATAATTGCATTAATCACCTGAAATTATAAATAAATCACTGTGTATAGAACACCTCCTCTGTAGTTACTGCATAACATCCCTATTAAGAGAAACAATGAAATTAATTTCAATTAAGTTGCATATCTATTATAGGAAAATCTTATTTACTAATAAATGGCTGTGACCAGAAGACCTTTCCTAGGTAAACAGAAGAGTTTAATTCAGTTCTTGAACTTAGATAATTTTACTGAAAAGTGTTGTTACAAGCAGTTCTTATTAACTGACCCTTCAGTGCGGGTGCTTCTTTCACAAAATTATCTCCAGAGGGAATGTCACAGTATACCAATATTGATGCCACAATAATCATGGCAAATATTTCTTAAATCAATATGTGTGAAACTGGAGTGTATGAAACACAAAAGGATAGTATGCAGGTACAGCAAGTGATCAGGAAGGCCAATGGAATCTTGGCCTTTATTGCAAAGGGGATGGAGTATAAAGGCAGGGAAGTCTTGCTACAGTTATACAGGGTATTGGTGAGGCCACACCTGGAATACTGCGTGCAGTTTTGGTTTCCATATTTAAGAAAGGCTATACTTGCTCTGGAGGCAGTTCAGAGAAGGTTCACTAGGTTGATTCCGGAGATGAGGGGGTTGACTTATGAGGAAAGGTTGAGTAGGTTGGGCCTCTACTCATTGGAATTCAGAAGAATGAGAGGTGATCTTATCGAAATATATAAGATTATGAGGGGGCTTGACAAGGTGGATGCAGAGAGGATGTTTCCACTGGTGGGGGAAACTAGAACTAGAGGGCATGATCTTTGGATAAGGGGCCGCCCATTTAAAACAGACTTGAGGAAAAATTTATTCTCTCAGAGGGTTGTGAATCTGTGGAATTCACTGCCTCAGAGAGCTGTGGAAGCTGGGACATTAAATAAATTTAAGACAGAAATAGATAGTTTCTTAAACGATAAGGGGATAAGGGGTTATGGGGAGCGGGCAGGGAAGTGGAGCTGAGTCCATGATCAGATCAACCATGATCTTATTGAATGGCGGAGCAGGCACGAGGGGCCTTATGGCTTACTCCTGCTCCTATTTCTTATGTTCTTATGTTCTAAGTTTACCTTCTGAAACGTAAAATGAGATTTTGCCTTAAATTTACTGAGAAGTACTAGTTACTGTAATGAAAAGTTGTGAATTTTATTCATTTTCTTTTTCTTGTACAATGCTGTGCTTATCTGTGAAAATTCCAAATGCTGTAGGGCCTGAGGGTACATTGCATCTGTAATATAGGATCTACTGTAATGCCAGGCTATTTATCGGTCAGCAATGAATAACAAGAAAATACACATTACTGTATAGCTGAAAAACAGGATATCAGATGCTAATAATTTGTTTGGGTGGCTATGATGACTGAAAACCATGCAACTTACTGCAGTTTTTATCTCCTGGCATTTGAATCATTGTCATATATTTCTGCCAGTGTTTTAAAAATTTTTTTGCAGCTTAAACTACAAATTATGGCTCAAATTTCTGCGATGCTCAGCAGTGCATTCCTGGTGTAAGTCCATCCATAATGCAACAGAGGCAGCAGAAAATTGGCTAGGACTTATATATGGTGGGTGCCTGCCTACAATGCCAATTTTCATTGGGCCTGTTCAGAGCAGACCCACCATCTGCTCCTAAACGTGGCCCATGACGTGGGAGGGGCTAGACTAACTGGTAGGAACTCCTTGGCATTGGCTTTTACCGAATACCCTATATGCCAGGAAGAACCCTGCATATGGTCACTGAGTGGCAGATATGGGTCCCACCTGCTAGGCCTGGGTCTTGGCTTGTCCCTCATAAAAAATGCCTGCTCCGCTTGTAACATTGGCCTCATTGTGCTCCGCCCTTAAATTTATATGTCGGTGGCGCAGCTTTCTAAGCAAGCGACTTGCCAGCACCCCCATTCCTGTCCCGCCTTCTGGAGGGTGCCCAGGATGCACCCAGAATGACAAGGGCTCCTGTCAGTCATATATTGATGATGTTACCTCCTTCAACTCTGAATACTTCAGGGGTTTGGGAGCAGAGGTTTCCAGTGGCTGCTCTGTCGCACTTACTCTTGTGAAGCGGTTCCATGTATTTTTAGAGCCTATGGCCTAGAAATTGGATATGGTCTGAAAATGGGCGGTGTCTTGGCTCAGTGCTATTTAGTTGTGCCAGTTCAATGTGGTCCAAGCAGCATGCAAAATTGGCGCTGACTGCTAATTTACATGATTGTAGTGCTGATCTGAGCTCTAAAGGCTCTGCTGATTGGCTTACCATTCAACACGTGGGCTAATATCGGGTGCAGTCCAATGGCCAGTAATGTTTGACCTAGACTTTCTCCACTACTTAAAAGGGAGGTGCTTTGATGCAACAGTACCTCATTGTCATTGCAGTTAGAACTGTAATTGGAATCATAGTTACAGTTTGAACACATGACTGAACACCAGCAAAGAGAACGAGCCAGAAGGTTCTCTGATGCGGCTCTGGAGGCATTGGCATTGGTACTGGCCGTGGAGAGAAGGCGGGCTGTCCTGTTTCTGCAGGGTGGCAGGAAGCCATCAGCCCATACATTGAGAAGGATGTGGCAAGAGATAGCTGGGTACGTTAGGCCAGCAGTGTGGTCCAGAGAACATGGATGTAATGCCGCAAGAAGTTTAATGACCTCACACGGGAAGGTAAAGGTGAGTAAAGGCTTTAGCAAGTGCCCAATCCCATCATCTGCACCACAAAACCTCACACACTGCTCAATGCACCATACCTCATCACTCGCCTATCAACAATCTCGATCTTTCACCACTCATACCTCACAATCATAGCTTCACTTCACCCTCAAGAGCTTAACACTGCTACAAAACTCATACCCACATCTCACACCTTGCACACAATGACAGCTATTCAACTATGGCAGGCACATCACTTAAACACATTGCACCACATTCCCTGACACACTTCCCTTTCTCTTGCAGTTCAAAGTGGCTCACAGTCGCGCAAGCGGCGGCAGATGAGAGGTGGCCAAGCCACAATACAGGTCTTGAGCCAACTAGAGAAGTTGGTGCTCGACATCGCTGGAGGTGAAGGTACTGAGGCCGTGGCAACGGGCGAAGTTCAAGCCCTTGGGAACAATAACAGTACGGTCATTCCTAATCCTTCGTCTCACATCCCACTTCCCCATAACCCACAATCTCTTCTCACTTGCAAGCTGCTCATGCTGTATGCATGGATATCTTGCATTCCCCCCTCCCCTCATCATAACCTGACTTGTGCCATTCTGCTTTCAGATGACCAAGATCTGCCTGTCCCCATAGTAATGGAGGAGAGTGAAAGATAAAAAGAAGTCATACCATCACTGCATCTGACACTCGCTGACACCAGCTCAGAACTGGCACTGCGCGGAATTGGAAAGATACAGAAAAGATTAGCATGGCCCCTGCGCAAGGATGACCTGCAAATTCGTGAAGCATTTTTTGGGGATCAAGGGGTATGGAGAGAAAGCAGGAAAGGGGTACTGAGGGAATGATCAGCCATGATCTTATTGAATGGTGGTGCAGGCTCGAAGGGCCGAATGGCGTACTCCTGCACCTATTTTCTATGTTTCTATGTTAGAGGGTAGTAAAGATGTGGGATCTGCACAGGGTGAGGCACTGGGCACGAGTGGGCTGTAGCAAGACATGGGGAAAGGGTAGCTCAGGGGCCAGCTTCCCAGAGAGCAAGTTGGCGTGCATGTTCTGCTGCACACGACTCAGATGATGACCTTGATGGAGCAGCCTTCAGAAGAAGAGTGATGGGCATGCACCCTGAAATCCAATGGTAAGCTTGCCAGAGAGACTCTTGGCAATGTCAAGGAGCATGGAGGCCATGATTTCCAGGCTGGAGGTGGCCAACTCCAGGAGAGACCTTGTGGACCCAGCCATGATGCTGGGTGCAATGCGTGATGTCACGGCTTCCATTGCAGCACAGGCAGAAGCGATCCAATGTCTCATTGCTGCAGCAGAATCACAGACAGCTCTCCTGCAGGCTCAGCTTGCTGCTACCCAAGCTCAGACTGCTGCCAGCATCGTTGGGTTTACCAGTGTGGAAAGGAGCTTGCAGAGTGTCACAGCAGGCCAGCAACCTGTCCTACAACAGATTGCTAGGAATGCTGAGGCGCTGCCCCGGGGGAGTGGCAGTGGGTCTGTGAAGCAGGACCCTGCTGTCCTCTCTCAGGATGACAGCATTCCTATTCCCACAACTGCCACTCTGCCATTGCCCTTACCGCTGTCTGACAGCCAGCCAGTCCAGACTGCTGCCACCCCTGCCAAGGTGGTGCAGTCTACGCCGGGCCTTCTGGTACGTAGGAACACCAGAGAAGGAAAGGGCATGCAAATGACAGGTACTCAGGGATTGCACAAGGGTGATTAGTTCATATTGTAATATAAATTGAATAGTTATAAATTCATTAGTTTTATTTGGAATGTTTGTTTTGTGATGACTCTCATTTCAGCTTTATGCCCAAGAGGATGCTGTGATATTCCATGACAGAGGGATGGTATGATGGGGATGTGGTTGATGGGGATGTGGTGAGCAACAGGGATCTAGGGTTTCCTTCACTGAAATCGGAGTCCGATGAGGCGTTCACGGACAACTCGTGTGGAAGGGGGATTTGTCGCCTGCCACCTGTCTCCCCCTTCAACCTCCTCCTTTTCCTCCTCCTCCGCTCCCTTGTCCTCTTCCTGAGGTGGTCCCGTAATCCCTGCTGGTAATGGCTGCGCCCTCATGGTGGCCAAGCTGTAAAACATGCAGCAGACCACCACAAAATGGGACACGTGTTTCACCGAGTACTGAAAGGCTTCTCCCAAGTGGTCAAGGCAGCGGAACCACTGCTTCAGTAGCCCGATGGTTTGCTTGATGATATTCCTGGTGACAGCGTAGCTCTCATTATATAAGTGCTGGGCACGAGTGTTGGAGTTGTGGAGAGGAGTCATCAGCCAGATGCAAAGTGGATAGCCTTTGTCTCTGAGCAGCCACCCTCGGGTTTGAAGTGGTGACTGGAAGAATGCTGGCACAGAGGATTGACGCAGGATGAAGGCATCATGACTGTCGCCAGGATAGCGGGCATTGACTATCAGGATGTGCTGGGTGTGGTCACACAACAAAGGCACATTAAGCGAATGGTAGCCTTTGCAGTTACAGAAGATCTCAGGATTGTTATGCAGTGTCTGCAAATCCATGTGTGTGCATTTGATAGTGACCTGCTTCATGGGGAATCCCGTTATCCTGACAAAGCCACATGGACACTCTTCCTGCTTCTCTCTGCTCAGAGAGAAGAAAATGTAGATCCTTCTTCTGGTTTACAGAGCCTCTGTGACCTCCTGAATGCAGCAATGGACGGTGAACTGGGAGATGTTAGCTGTGTCTCCTGCTGCAGACTGAAGGATCTGCTGGTGAAGAAATTGACCCGGTGACCTTGAGGGCCACTAGGAGAGCCATGGTCACCCTGCTCTCAAGCTGCAGGTCTGGTTGCAGGAGGTGGCAGAGTTCTGTGACCACATCCTTGTTGAAGCGGAGCATCCTAATACAATGCTCCTGGCTTAAGTGGATATAAGAGAAGTGCTGTCTGAAAACCCTTGGTGGGAAGGCCTCCTATTGAGAGCCCTCCTGGTCCTCCTCCTCCTCCCTCTGCGAGCATCTTCTCCTCTTCTTCACTACGTCTGCTCCCTCTCCTGAAGATACTCGAGCGTGAGGGGGATTGCAAGTAGAGCCCCCATGATTGTGAGCAAGTGTTGTAAGCAGAAGCCTTTAAATAAGAATGAAGGCGTTCTCCACTTGCACCAACACTCCTTGTCACCTTAGGAACTTGAAAGAAGTTTTGAAAGCTACTGGAGTTGCACAAATTCCACACCATCAGTCAAATTGAACAAACATGCCAGCTGCAAGTTGTTGCTGATGATCCCTTTAAGTAATGCTGCTGGAGATTCCTTCCTGCTTGTGAACGTTTGGTCAGCTGATCATAATTAACACAGACCAATAAGTTGAGTGGCACACTCCAAAATATCAGATCAGGCATCAGGTGAGTGTTGTACACTCACTGACGTCATGATCTATAATATCTGCATATCCCTAGCGCAGCTGCCAAAACGGGCCTTAATAGCCGGTGCTAACACTGCCACTTTCTATGACCAGGGACTAGACTTTCCACTTTTTTTGGCCACTTAATGTACATTTTAATACTGAGATGAGGTATAATGCCCAGATATCGCCCTATTAGGCACAAAATGGAAACTAACGCCCATGTATTGATTACTTATTGCCCAGCGTAACATTCGACATGTACTTAATGGCGAGAAATAATAATACCACCCGCCCACTTTCTTTTGACGTAAAGATCAGAATTACCAAAACGAATGCCCAAAATATCGGCGAGCGCTACTTTCTGCACCTCGCTCACATATCGCTGAAAATGTTATCGCAGAAAAAATCGCTATGAAAAAAGTTGCTCTCATCTAAACTAATCACAGCGATATGGACGCCATTTTGTAAATCGCAGGTCACTTTATTTAAAAGGCTGCTTCAACTGGGGAGTTTTGAGGTACTGTGGAGTTTTTTTAAGATGATTTGAACATCTGAACAAACATCTTATCAAACTGTGGACGATTGGAACTTAGTTTAGGAGTCTTTGTGGGAAAAATTATTGTTTGTGAACAATAGATATAATACTGATAGTTATTGGAATGGGGCCTGTCATGGGGCCTGTCATTTCTCAGCCTGTCTTGATGACGACTCACATGCTGCAGACTCGAGATGGAAGAAGGTATATATGACAGTATTATGTGCCCAGTCTAAGATGTGCTAGACTGTTGAGGAGGACGAGACCTTACAGCCCCGCACTTACAGGGAGAAGCGGTCTTATCTGAACTTGTCCGATAACACGTACCCTAGGAGACTGCGCTTCCACAAAGAGGTTATCAGTGAGATATGCCCCTCATCAGGGGAGATGTGCAGCCTGCCAGCACCATCAGGACTGCACTGTCCGTCGAGGTCAAGGTCGCCGCGGCACTTTCGTTCTACGCATCGGGTTCCTTTCAGGCCTCAGCTGGCGCCATTTGCGGTATATCTCAGCATGCCACACATTGCTGCATTCGACAGGTCACTGAAGCCCTTTATGCACGCAGGATGGACTTTATCAGCTTCCCTATGACCAGGGAGGCACAGAGTGAGAGGACTCTAGGATTCTACCGAATTGCTAACCTCCCCGAGGTGCAGGGAGCAATAGACTATACGCACATTGCGATGCGGGCATCTTTTCAGGATGAAGAGGTTTTTCAGAACCGAAAGGGATTCCACTCCCTGAATGTGCAACTCGTTGTCAACCACCTGCAAATTATTATGGCACTGAATGCAAAATTTCCGGGCAGCATCCATGATGCTCACATCCTGCGTGAGAGCGCTGTTTCTGACATGTTTACCAGTCAGCCACAAGGTCAATGCTGGATGATTGGTGACAAGGGATATGGCCTTGCCACCAGGCTGATGACCCCCCCCGCGTGACACCCATACCGAGGCCGAGAAGCGATACCAGAGCCACACGCAATATCATTGAGAAAACCATTGGAGTGCTTAAGCAGCGTTTTAGATGCCTGGACCACTCAGGAGGTGAGCTCCAATACCATCCTGAGCAGGGAGCTCAATTCATGGTGGTGTGCTCCATGCTGCACATCTTGACTATCAGGAGGGGACAAGAATTGCAAGAAGGGACTGCTGATCCACCTCAGGCTCAGGAGAGAAAGGAACAGGAGGACGAGGAGGTGGATGCTGATCTCGGACCAGAAAATCAGGCTAATGCTGAAACCATGCCCCTGCCCCCCTCTAGACCACAGGAAAGGGCCCTTGGTGGTTACATAGCTGCAAGACTCTTACATCAGCAGCTCATAAATGAGTGTTTTGCTTGAAATAACATTGCTAGTATTTACAAAGCTGCAACACTGCTGTGTCTGCACCTCATACATCAATAGTGTGCATCACCTTGGTGACAGTTAAAGTTTAAGTTGATTCAAGTTAAGTTTAATTATCCCCTTTCATGTTAAGGAATCACCAGTGTGTAACGGTGCAGCTATCTGAGACAATGCCCAACAAGGTTATGTTAAATAAAAAAACATTTAATGAGAATATTTGTATGAAATAATAATTATAACTAAAAAAACACCCCACTCCATCTCCACCCCATCCTACAACAAATGTATAACATTTAGATCAATCAAATGTTCAACATTTCCAACAACACAGAACAAAAATGCAAAACAACAAGGTAGCCCCCTCCCCCCTTCCCCCAAACCTCCCAACAAAATCGCACCAACAACATAAAAATATGACCAAGACAACACCTGTGGCCATGCACCTCACTTTCCTTACCACCGCCCCCCCCCCCCCGCCCCGCTTCTCCTCCCCACCTCTTCCCCTTCCGCTTCCCTGCCTGACTCCAAGCCTCCTGGCCGAGGAGCTCCTCCGGCACTGCTTCATTGGGGGGGAAGACGGTCCTGAGGTGGGAATGTGCTCCGAGCCAGAAGCATGATCTTACTCCTGGCTGTCATGTGTTGTTGGCAATGGGGTGCGGCACCTTGGGGTGCAGTGCCGCGCTCCGGGACCACTCGGAGGCCTCTGCCACCAGTGTTCCTGGCTGTCACCTCCAGGGCCTCCACCATCCGTGGCACGTACTCTGTCATGGTGGCGGACATGCTGGCCAGCTGTTGGGATATGCCCCCCATTGACTGGAGGATCTGCTGACCTATGTCAACACTCCTCCTGGACATGTGTACCATGTTCCCGCTCAGATCTGCCGCTCGTGGAGCAGATCTGCCATGTCGAACCAACCTCTGTTTGGTTGGTCGGCATCGTCCTGGGATGCCCCGTGGCAAGGTGCTTGGGCCCGGTACCTCCACGGTGGAGGTGGGGATGGCCGCAGGAGCACTAGATGTTTTTGGTGTGGACTACATTATGGAGCTTGGTGATGCAGGCTCCTCAAAGTCGGCACTGTCATCTGTGGAGAAGGGAGCCAGCAGATCCACGGGCGAGAATCTGGCCTCCAGATGGAGGATTGTCCGGAGAGTCCGGTCCCGCGCCCCCACCTCTGGCTTCTGTGGTCTTGCCTGGGGCCGCTCTGCTGGCTGAGCTGCAAAACACAAATAAGGTTATTAGAGGAGAAGGGGGTGCTAGGGTCACAAGGTGAGTCCAGCGCTACACACAGCATATGCACGACAAAAGCACCACCGCTATCAAAATCATCACAGACATCACATTTCATGACCATCACCAAACTCTGCATTGCAATGATTCTCATGAGACCATCATTATTTAGAGAACACTTTTATCATTTATCTATCATATATTATTGATTGGATATGAGTGGGTGTGGCATCTATTGACTTTACATCGCGCAATGGTGTATACTTTACTCACGTGTAATCACATCAGATTCTGCTGCTGCTTGTGTGGCTGACCGGGGGTGACTCCCCACTAATGCCAGCACCTGCTTCTCAATGTCGGTGAGCTCGCTGATGACTGGTGACCCACCACCCGTTCGCCTCTGCTCGGCTCTATTCCTCGAAAGCTTCTTCTGTAAAAGGTGACAGGATGACATTGCATGAGATCATTGCTAGGTACCACAGAGACTGATACAACACATAACCGCCCGATGTAATCATGATTATTATGAAAATTATCATTCTTTACCTAAAGACATGCACCGTGAACGCAGGCTTTGAGTAAAACATTCCTGGTATACGTGCAAGACATCACATCTGATTTTAATCAGTCATTACACTTACAATTCAAATTATAACAATATATAAGTAAATTTAAATAAATGTAATACTTATTCTGGTGGATCCGACAAGGTCATTCCAGGGCTTGCGGCATTGGTTGTCCTCATGCACCTCATTGGTCGCCGACAAGACCAAATCGGCTATGTTGGCCCATATCTTCTGGTAGACCTTTGGGGTGGGCTTCCCACGCCCACCCTGGGTCAACTGACCCCAGCATTACTCGACCTCCTGCAGGAGGGAGGCATTTGCCTCGTCCGAAAATCTCCTCGCTCTTTTTCGTCCTCCCAATTGTTCCTCTCTCACCTCATTGCTTTCGCCAGCGTCAGTCTCCACAGCATGCTGTGTCACATCCTCCATCCCTTCCATTGTAAAAAAAAACTTCCCAAAAAACTCGGTGGGAACAATGTTATTTGTGCTCTGAATTTTTTTTGCTGCTGGAAAATCTCCCTCCTACCTCCCACAACAGCCAAACAAGCACTCACCACACCCACACACGCTTTCAGTTCCTCTCTGCTCCCCCTCTCTCTCTCTCTCCTCTTCTGCGCATGTAATGATGATGCCTGACCTCCTGAAACATGGGAAGCGACCGTTGCCATGCCGTTGTTATGGATGCCGACACTTTACGGCAGAAGGTCAAAATTTTTTAACGCTAACGCCCATTTGAGATCGCTCGCGGTAGTGCCCATTTTATAAAATGGAAAGTTGGGGTTTTGAAAATGGGCGATAATCTGGTGATCTCAAAACCCATCAACGCTGGCCGATCTACACAAAAGTGGAAAGCCCCATATCTTTTTTTTACTACTGATGACATTTGAGTGATGGCAAGGGAGCCAGTGAAAATTGATCAGGTAGGTGAGCATCCAGTGGCGGTGAGGCATCTCAGGAAATCTAGAACAAAAAATAACTGCCCTCCAAACAGCTTGGATACAGTATAGTTAGTTTTGCTAACCATACCCAGAATATCTGCTTGTATAAAAGATTATGGCCTAAAAATTAGATATGGCCACCAAACGGGTGGCGTCCAGGCCCAATGATGTTAAGCTGCGCCAGGTCAAAATAGTCTAGGTAGCAATAAAAGGTCATGCTCAGTCCTCATTAACATGATTGTAGTCTTGATCTCAGCGCTAAAACCGCTGCTCATTGGCTTACTGCTTAACAGGTGAGCCAATATCGGGTTCCATGCCCCATGACAGGGAGAGAGCCCGCAGATGCTCTGATGCAACTCTTGAGTTGTGGTCGTGGAGATAATGCAGGCTGTCTTCTTGCTGCACACTGGCAGGAACATAAGATATAACATAAGAACATAAGAATTAGGAACAGCAGTAGGCCATCTAGCCCCTCGAGCCTGATCCGCCATTCAACAAGATCATGGCTGATCTGGTCGTGGACCCAGCTCCACTTACCCGCCCGCTCCCCATAACCCTTAACTCCCTTATTGGTTAAAAATCTATCTATCTGTGACTTGAATACATTCAATGAGCTAGCCTCAACTGCTTCCTTGGGCAGAGAATTCCACAGATTCACAACCCTCTGGGAGAAGAAATTTCTTCTCAACTCGGTTTAAAATTGGCTCCCCCGTATTTTGAGGCTGTGCCCCCTAATTCGAGTCTCCCTGACCACTGGAAACAACCTCTCTGCCTCTATCTTGTCTATCCCTTTCATTATTTTAAATGTTTCTATAAGATCACCCTCATCCTTCTGAACTCCAACGAGTAAAGACCCAGTCTACTCAATCTATCATCATAAGGTAACCCCCTCATCTCCGGAATCAGCCTAGTGAATTGTCTCTGTACCCCCTCCAAAGCTAGTATATCCTTCCTTAAGTAAGGTGACCAAAACTGCACGCAGTACTCCAGGTATGGCCTCACCAATACCCTATACAGTTGCAGAAGGACCTCCCTGCTTTTGTACTCCATCCCTCTCGCAATGAAGGCCAACATTCCATTCACCTTCCTGATTACCTGCTGCACCTGCAAACTAACTTTTTGGGATTCATGCACAAGGACCCCCAGGTCCCTCTGCACCTCAGCATGTTGTAATTTCTCCCCGTTCAAATAATATTCCCTTTTACTGTTTTTTTTTCCAAGGTGGATGACCTCACATTTTCCGACATTGTATTCCATCTGCCAAACCTTAGCCCATTCGCTTAACCTATCTAAATCTCTTTGCAGCCTCTCTGTGTCCTCTACACAACCCGCTTTCCCACTAATCTTAGTGTCATCTGCAAATTTTGTTACACTACACTCTGTCCTCTCTTCCAGGTCATCTATGTATATTGTAAACAGTTGTGGTCCCAGCACCGATCCCTGTGGCACACCACTAACCACCGATTTCCAACCCGAAAAGGACCCATTTATTCCCACTCTCTGCTTTCTGTTAGCCAGCCAATTCTCTATCCATGCTAATACATTTCCTCTGACTCCGCGTACCTTTATCTTATGCAGTAACCTTTTGTGTGGCGCCTTATCGAATGCTTTTTGGAAATCTAAATACACCACATCTATCGGTACACCTCTATCCACCATGCTCGTTATATCCTCAAAGAATTCCAGTAAATTAGTTAAACATGATTTCCCCTTCATGAATCCATGCTGCGTCTGCTTGATTGCACTATTCCTATCTAGATGTCCCGCTATTTCTTCCTTAATGATAGTTTCAAGCATTTTCCCCACTACAGATGTTAAACTAACCGGCCTATAGTTACCTGCCTTTTGTCTGCCCCCTTTTTTAAACAGAGGCGTTACATTAGCTGCTTTCCAATCCGCTGGTACCTCCCCAGAGTCCAGAGAGTTTTGGTAGATTATAACGAATGCATCCTTTATAACTTCCGCCATCTCTTTTAATACCCTGGGATGCATTTCATCCGGACCAGGGGACTTGTCTACCTTGAGTCCCATTAGCCTGTCCAGCACTACCCCCCTAGTGATAGTGATTGTCTCAAGGTCCTCCCTTCTCACATTCCTGTGACCAGCAATTTCTGGCATGGTTTCTGTGTCTTCCACTGTGAAGACCGAAGCAAAATAATTGTTTAAGGTCTCAGCCATTTCCACATTTCCCATTATTAAATCCCCTTTCTCATCTTCTAAGGGACCAACATTTACTTTAGTTACTCTTTTCCATTTTGTATATCTGTAAAAGCTTTTACTATCCGTTTTTATGTTTTGCGCAAGTTTACCTTCGTAATTTATCTTTCCTTTCTTTATTGCTTTCTTAGTCATTCTTTGCTGTCGTTTAAAATTTTCCAATCTTCTATTTTCTCACTAACCCTGGCCACCTTATACGCATAGGTTTTTAATTTGATACTCTCCTTTATTTCCTTGGTTATCCACGGCTGGTTATCCCTTCTCTTACCGCCCTTCTTTTTCACTGGAATGTATTTTTGTTGAGAACTATGAAAGAGCTCCTTAAAAGTCCTCCACTGTTCCTCAATTGTGCCACCGTTTAGTCTGTGTTTCCAGTCTACTTTGGCCAACTCTGCCCTCATCCCACTGTAGTCCCCTTTGTTTAAGCATAGTATGCTCGTTTGAGACACTACTTCCTCACCCTCAATCTGTATTACAAATTCAACCATACTGTGATCACTCATTCCGAGAGGATCTTTTACAAGGAGATTGTTTATTATTCCTGTCTCATTACACAGGACCAGATCTAAGATAGCTTGCTCCCTTGTATGTTCTGTAACATACTGTTCTAAGAAACAATCCCGTATGCATTCTATGAATTCCTCCTCCAGGCTACCCCATGCTATTTGATTTGACCAATCGATATGTAGGTTAAAATCCCCCATGATTACTGCCGTTCCTTTTTCACATGCCTCCATTATTCCCTTGATTATTGCCTGCCCCACCGTGAAGTTATTATTTGGGGGCCTAGAAACTACGCCCACCAGTGACTTTTTCCCCTTACTATCTCTAATCTCCACCCACAATGATTCAACATTTTGTTCATTAGAGCCAATATCGTCTCTCACAACTGCCCTGATATCATCCTTTATTAACAGAGCTACCCCACCTCCTTTCCCTTCTTGTCTATCTTTCCAAATCGTCAAATACCCCTGTATGTTTAATTCCCAGTCTTGGCCACCCTGCAACCACGTTTCTGTAATGGCCACCAAATCATACCCATTTGTAATGATTTGTGCCGTCAACTCATTTACTTTATTTCGAATGCTGCGTGCGTTTAGGCAGACGAGGAAGCCCTCGCCACACAACTCTCAAAGCCTCTGGCAGGAGATAGACACTTATGTGATGACCAGCAATGTGGTCCTAAGGTTGGCAATCCAGTGCGAACAAAGTTTAATGACCTCACATGGCAGATCAAGGTGAGCAAAGGCTTCAGCAAATCTCCACAATCTACACCACAAGCCTCACACACTGCTCAATGCACCACACCCACTGCGCTCACCTACCAACAATCTCTACCTATCATCACTCAGACCTCACAATTATAGCTTCATTCACCCTCACAAGCTTACCACTGCTGCAACACTCACACCTTGCACACACTGACAACTATTCAACCATGGCAGGTACATCACCCAAACACATGGCACCACATTCACTGACACACTTCCCTTTCTCTTGCAGGCCAAGGTGGCTCGTAATTGGAGAGAGCAGTGACAGCCAGGCGGGGGGGAACGGGGGTGGGGATGGTGGGGGCGGGAGGGTTGCCGCAAGCTGCCATTCAGGACCTCAGCCTGTTGGAGGAGAGAGTGCTAAAGATCATTGGGTGAAGATAATGGAGGCCATGGCATCGGCGAGGTTAAAGCCCCTGGGGACAACAACGCTATGCTCATAACTAATCCTTCTTCTCACATCCCACTTCCCTCTCATCCCAGAATCTCTTCTCACTTTCAAGCCTCTGATGCTGTATGTATGCACATCTTGTTTCCCCCCCACCCCTCACCATATCCTGACACTTGTGACTTTCTGCTTTGAACTAATCAAGACGAAGCATCCGAGCAGCTTGTCCCCAAGGTGATGGAGAAGAGCGAGGGGGGAGAAGAAGACACAGCATTACTACATCTTTCACTCACAGACAGCAGCTCAGAAACTGGCACTGCGTGTACTTCAGAGCCTAGTGTAGAAGCAGGATCAGCACAGGGTGAGGCACCAGATACGTGTGGGCTGCAGCAAGGCCAGGGAAAAAGAGTAGCTTGGGGGCTAGATGCCCAGAAGATGAGTTAGTGTATGAGTTCTGCTGCTTGGACTCAGATGAGGGCCTCATTGGGGCATGTTATGTATGTTAACTGGGTTTTACCTGCCACCGGGGGGTGCGGCTGTCGGAGTCCTAATGGTCACTGGCAGGCACGTGCAAGCTGTGTATATAATGTTGGCAGCCACGTTGAATCCTCACTTTGAGAGTAAATGAACTGGAGTAAGGTCATGCCTGAACTAACTCACCGTACTTAGCCTCGTGGAGTTATTCGATACTTAACAATTGGCGACGAGTTAAAAATACGAACTTTCACGCAACCATGTCTGTTGGAATTTTGGAGAGATTCGTGGAAGGGGAAGACTGGGAGGATTTCACTGATCGTCTTGACCAGTACTTCGTAGCCAACGAATAGGAAGGGTCCGATAACGCAATTAAACGAGGGCGGTTCTCCTCACCATTTGTGGGTCAAAAGTTTATGGCCTTATCAAGAATCTACTCTCACCGACTCAACCAATGGATAAGACTTACAGTGAATTGTGTACGTTGGTTCAGAACCACTTTAAACCGAAGGAAAGCATCATCATGGTGATGCTTTCCTTCGGTTTAAAGTGGTTCTATATGCACAATCGCTCTGAGGGCCAGGGCGTGGCGGAATTTGTCGCCGACCTGAGACGTCTCGCTGGGCCGTGCAACTTCGGAGCTGCATTGGAGGAAATGCTGTGGGACGTTTTCATGCTTGGCATTGGTCACGAGGTCATCCTTCGGAAGCTGCTGGCTGCTGAATCTCTAGACCTGAGCAGGGCCATCACGATTGCCCAGGCATGCATGTCCATGGATGAAAACTCGAAACAGATATCTTGCCTGCATCGAAACTCACCGGCAAGTACTGTGCATACAATAATATCGTTGGCAGGCAGAGCTGCACATGGCAGGGCTTGCTCGTCGCGTTCATATGACCTGTAACTGCTCAAAGTCCGCCATCGGGGGTGAATCAAATCTCGCCTTGTTGGTGTTGCGGGGGCTATCATCGGGCCCATCAATGCCGATTCAAGCAATATGTGTGCAAAGGCTGTGCAACATCGGGCACCTTCAGCGAATGTGTCCGCAACCAAGCAAGTGGCACAGGCAACTCAACCTGAGGGAGAGGATGAAGAAGTGCATGGGGTCAATTATTTTAGCAAAAGTCCTCTGATAATGCTGCAAGTTAAATTAAATGGGGTTCCAGTATCCATGGAATTGGACACAGGTGCAAGTCAGTCAATAATGAGCCAGAGGCTTTCGAAAAGCTGTGGGACACTAAGGCAAAAAGACCCAAACTGAGCCCAATCAATGTGAAGCTGCGTACCTACACCAAAGAGCTCATACCGGTCATTGGCAGCATGGCAGTAAAGGTATCGTACGATGGAGCTGTGCATGATTTATCGTTGTGGATCGTTCCAGGCAATGGCCCAACGCTGTTCGGCAGGAGTTGGCTTGAGAAAATTAAGTGGAACTGGAACAATATTAAAGCCTTATTATCAGTGGAAGATGCTTCGTGTGCTCAAGTGCTGAGCAAGTTTCCCTCGTTGTTCGAACCAGGCATCGGTAACTTCACAGGAGCCAAGGTGCAGATCCACCTAGGCCCGGATGCAAGACCCGTCCATCACAAGGTTCGGGCGGTTCCATACATGATGAGGGAGAAGGTCGAGATCGAATTGGACAGACTTCAACGGGAAGGAATCATATCATCAGTCGAGTTCAGTGAATGGGCCAGTCCAATTGTCCCAGTGTTGAAAAGTGATGGCACGGTAAGGATCTGCGGCGACTACAAGGTAACGATCAACCGAGTCTCGATAGAGGATCAGTACCCGTTACCCAAGGCTGACGACCTGTTTGCAACGCTAGCGGGGGGGAAGTCGTTCACCAAATTGGACCTGACCTCCGCTTACAAGACACAGGAGCTGGTCGAATCTTCGAACAAACTGACGTGGATCAACACACACAAAGGGCTGTTTATATACCACAGGTACCCTTTCGGGATTCGCTCGGTGGCAACCATATTTCAGAGAAACATGGAGAGTTTGCTGAAGTCCGTCCCGAGAACTGTCGTGTTCCAAGATGACATCCTGATCACCAGTCGTGACGCCACCGAACACCTGCACAACCTGGAAGAGGTTCTACGTCGTCTGAACAGAGTGGGACTCAGTCTAAAACGCTCCAAGTGCTTTTTTGGCACCAGAAGTCAAATTCCTAAAGAGAAAGATTGCAGCAGATGGCATCAGACTACGGACTCGAAGACAGAGGCCATCAAGAATGCACCCAGACCCCAGAGTGTGACGGAGTTGCGTTCGTTCCTGGGTCTTCTCAACTATTTTGGTAACTTTCTACCTAGTTTGAGCACATTGCTAGAGCCCTTGTACATGTTGCTGAGAAAGGGTAACGACTGGGTTTGGGGCAAATCTCAAGACAGAGCCTTTGAGAAGGCCAGGAACCTGCTATGTTCCAATAAATTACTAGTACACTATGACCCATGTAAGCGGTTAGTGCTGGCCTGCAATGCTTCATCATATGGGGTCGGTTGTGTGCTCCAGCGAGCCAATGTGTCAGGCAACTCCAACTAGTTGCATACACGTCCAGAAGTCTGTCGAAGGCTGAAAGAGCCTATAGTATGGTAGAGAAAGAGGCTTTAGCATGCGTATATGGGGTTACGAAAATGCACCAATATCTGTTTGGGCTTTGGCTTGAGCTTGAAACAGACCACAAACCGCTCATTTCATTGTTTTCTGAGAGCAAAGGTATAAACACCAATGCCTCGTCCCACATCCAAAGATGGGCACTGACATTATCCGCTTAGGATTATGTCAACCGCCACAGACCAGGCACTGAAAACTGTGCTAATGCGTTTAGCCGGCCACGATTGCCCACAACCGGGGTGGAAATGCCGCAGCCCACAGACTTGTTGCTGGTGTGGCAGGGGGATGGGAACCAATGCAGGGAGACAGAGGGAAACAAAAAGGAGACAAAACCAAAGACAGAAAGGAGATGAGTAAAAGTGGAGGGCAGAGAAACCCAAGGTAAAAAACAAAAAGGGCCACTGAATGTAAAGGGGCTGTAGGAGGGGTCAAAGCTAAAAATCATGGATTAAAAACTAGTATTAAAACACTCTACCTAAACGCACGCAGCATTCGAAATAAAGTAAATGAGTTGACGGCACAAATCATTACAAATGGGTATGATTTGGTGGCCATTACAGAAACATGGTTGCAGGGTGGCCAAGACTGGGAATTAAACATACGGGGTATCTGACGATTCGGAAAGATAGACAAGAAGGGAAAGGAGGTGGGGTAGCTCTGTTAATAAAGGATGATATCAGGGCAGTTGTGAGAGACGATATTGGCTCTAATGAACAAAATGTTGAATCATTGTGGGTGGAGATTAGAGATAGTAAGGGGAAAAAGTCACTGGTGGGCGTAGTTTATAGGCCCCCAAATAATAACTTCATGGTGGGGCGGGCAATAATCAAGGAAATAATGGAGGCATGTGAAAAAGGAACAGCAGTAATCATGGGGGATTTTAACCTATATATCGATTGGTCAAATCAAATAGCACGGGGTAGCCTGGAGGAGGAATTAATAGAATGCATATGGGATTGTTTCTTAGAACAGTATGTTACAGAACCTACAAGGGAGCAAGCTATCTTAGATCTGGTCCTGTGTAATGAGACAGGAATAATAAACAATCTCCTTGTAAAAGATCCTCTTGGAATGAGTGATCACAGTATGGTTGAATTTGTAAAACAGATTGAGGGTGAGGAAGTAGTGTCTCAAACAAGCATACTATGCTTAAACAAAGGGGACTACAGTAGGATGAGGGCAGAGTTGCCCAAAGTAGACTGGAAACACAGACTAAACGGTGGCACAATTGAGGAACAGTGGAGGACTTTTTAGGAGCTCTTTCATAGTTCTCAACAAAAATATATTCCAATGAAAAAGAAGGGCGGTAAGAGAAGGGATAAACAGCTGTGGATAACCAGGGTATTTAAGGAGAGTATCAAATTAAAAACCAATGTGTATAAGGTGACCAAGGTTAGTGGGAAAATAGAAGATTGGGAAAATTTTAAACGACAGCAAAGAATGACTAAGAAAGCAATAAAGAAAGGAAAGATAGATTACGAAGGTAAACTTGCGCAAAACATTAAAACGGATAGTAAAAGCTTTTACAGATATATAAAACAGAAAAGAGTGACGAAAGTAAATGTTGGCCCCTTAGAAGGTGAGAAGGGGGATTTAACAATGGGAAATGTGGAAATGGCTGAGACCTTAAACAATTATTTTGCTTCGGTCTTCACAGTGGAAGACACAGAAACCATGCCAGAAATCGCTGGTCACAGGAATGTGGGAAGGGAGGACCTTGAGACAATCACTATCACTAGGGGGATAGTGCTGGACAGGTTAATGGGACTCAAGGTAGACAAGTCCCCTGGTCCTGATGAAATGTATCCCAGGGTATTAAAAGAGATGGCGGAAGTTAGAGCAGATACATTCGTTATAATCTACCAAAATTCTCTGGACTCTGGGGAGGTACCAGCGGATTGGAAAGCAGCTAATATAACGCCTCTGTTTAAAAAAGGGGGCAGGCAAAAGGCAGGTAACTATAGGCCGGTTAGTTTAACATCTGTAGTGGGGAAAATGCTTGAAACTATCATTAAGGAAGAAATAGCGGGACATCTAGATAGGAATAGTGCAATCAAGCAGACGCAGCATGGATTCATGAAGGGGAAATCATGTTTAACTAATTTACTGGAATTCTTTGAGGATATAACGAGCATGGTGGATAGAGGTATACCGATGGATGTGGTGTATTTAGATTTTCAAAAGGCATTCGATAAGGTGCCACACAAAAGGTTACTGCAGAAGATAAAGGTACGCGGGGTCAGTGGAAATGTATTAGCATGGATAGAGAATTGGCTGGCTAACAGAAAGCAGAGTCAGGATAAATGGGTCCTTTTCGGGTTGGAAATCGGTGGTTAGTGGTGTGCCACAGGGATCGGTGCTGGGACCACAACTGTTTACAATATACATAGATGACCTGTAAGAGGGGACAGAGTGTAGTGTAACAAAATTTGCAGATGATACAAAGATTAGTGGGAAAGCGGGTTGTGTAGAGGACACAGAGAGGCTGCAAAGAGATTTAGATAGGTTAAGCGAATGGGCTAAGGTTTGGCAGATGGAATACAATGTTGGAAAGTGTGAGGTCATGCACCTTGGGAAAAAAAACAGTAAAAGGGAATATTATTTGAATGGGGAGAAATTACAACATGCTGAGGTGCAGAGGGACCTGGGGGTCCTTGTGCATGAATCCCAAAAAGTTAGTTTGCAGGTGCAGCAGGTAATCAGGAAGGCGAATGGAATGTTGGCCTTCATTGCGAGAGGGATGGAGTACAAAAGCAGGGAGGTCCTTCTGCAACTGTATAGGGTATTGGTGAGGCCGCACCTGGAGTACTGCATGCAGTTTTGGTCGCCTTAATTAAGGAAGGAAATACTGGCTTTGGAGGGGGTACAGAGACGATTCACTAGGTTGATTCCGGAGATGAGGGGGTTACCTTATGATGATAGATTGAGTAGACTGGGTCTTTAATCGTTGGAGTTCAGAAGGATGAGCGGTGATCTTATAGAAACATTTAAAATAATGAAAGGGATAGACAAGATAGAGGCAGAGAGGTTGTTTCCACTGGTCGTGGAGACTAGAACTAGGGGGCACAGCCTCAAAATACGGGGGAGCCAATTTAAAACCGAGTTGAGAAGGAATTTCTTCTCCCAGAGGGTTGTGAATCTGTGGAATTCTCTGCTCAAGGAAGCAGTTGAGGCTAGCTCATTGAATGTATTCAAATCACAGATAGATTTTTAACTAATAAGGGAATTATGGGTTATGGGGAGCGGGCGGGTAAGTGGAGCTGAGTCCACGGCCAGATCAGCCATGATCTTGTTGAATGGCGGAGCAGGCTCGAGGGGCTAGATGGCCTACTCCTGTTCCTAATTCTTATCTTCTTTTGTTCTTATGTTCTTATGGTCATGGATGCCTTCGAGAGTGAGGGGTCACCCATCGCGGCTCGCCAAATTAGGACCTGGACCAGCCAGGATCCTGTACTGTCAAGCGTAAAAAGGTGTGTCCTATATGGAAATTGGTCTGCAATTCCCAAGGAAATGCAGGATGAAATTATGCCTTATAGCCGCCGCAAAGATGAATTGTCTATTCAGTCTGATTGTCTGTTATGGGGTAATCATGTTGTTATGCCAAAAAAAGGCAGGGAAACTTTTGTGCGAGATTTACACAGTACCCACCCAGGCATTGTCACGTTTTGTGGCCCGGCATTGACTCAGACTTGGAGTCATGCGTGCATCAGTGCAACACTTGCATGCAACTGAGTAACACACCTGTGGAGGCTCCGCTGATTCTGTGGTCATGGCCATCCAAACCGTGGTCAAGGATCCACATAGACTTTGCCGGCCCCTTTCTCAGCAAAATGTTTTTAGTGGTAGTGGATGCTTACTCCAAATGGATTGAATGCGTAATCATGTTATCCAGCATGTCCACAGCCACTATTGAAAGCCTCCGGACCATGTTCGCCACCCATGGCCTGCCCGACGTCCTTGTCAGTGACAACAGACCATGTTTCACCAGTTCGGTGTTCCACGAGTTTATGACCCGTAATGGCATCAAGCATGTCAGGTCTGCCCCTTTCAAACCTGTGTCTAACGGTTAAGTGGAGCGGGCTGTCCAAACCATAAAGCAGAGCCTAAAATGCGTGACTCATGGCTCCCTACAGACCTGCTTGTCCCGCTTGGGTTTGAACTGAGAAGATCAACCAGGGAGCGGATGGCCCCGGACCGTCTCAACTTGTAAATACAACCTGTACCAAGGACTTTGGGGGGGAATGATGTTATGTATGTTAACTGGGTTTTACCTGTCACTGGAGGGTGCGACTGTCGGAGTCTTAACGGTCACTGGCAGACACCTGCAAGCAGTGTATATAATGTTGGCAGCCATGTTGAATCCTCACTTTGAGAATAAATAAACTGGTCATGCCATAAATAAAGTCATGCCTGAACTAGCTCACTGTACTTAGCCTCGTGGAGTTATTCGATACTTAACAAGGCGGCCTTCAGAAAAAGGGTGATGGGCATGTACACCAAATTGCTAGGTGCAATGGCAATCCTGCCAGAGAGCTGCTTGGTAATATCAAGGAGCATGGAGGAGTCGAAGAGGCCATTGAGTTTGGTGAGTTCGGGAGGCTAAAGAGTTCAGTGAGTTCGGGAGGCCAGAGAGGTCCATCAGTTTGGGAGGCCAGAGAGTTCGGTGAGTTAGGGAGGCCTGGAGGTCCGAGAGTTCGGGAGGTCAGGAGTCCGAAGAGCAGGAAGGCCGGAGGTTGGCAAGGAGTTCACTTCTGGCGAGGAGCTCACAGCCCTCGGCCGGGCAGGTAAGTGATTGGCTGTTTGATTGGTAAGTATCTCTCTCTCTTTTTCTTTTTAATTAGATTTTAATTAGATAAGTCTAATTAGAAGGATGGCAGGGCAGCTCAGTCCTGTGGACTGCACATCCTGCGGCATGAGGGAAGTCCTGAATGCTTGGCATGGCCTGGGCAACCATGTGTGCAGGAGGTGTCTCCAGTTTCAATTACTTGACCTTCGCGTTTCAGAGCTTGAGCGACGGCGGTTGGAGTCACTGCGGTGCATCCGCAAGGCTGAGAATTACATGGATAGCATGTTTCAGGAGGTGGTCACCCCGCAGCTTAAAAGTATGCAGGTAGAAGGGAAGTAGGTGACCACTAGATGGAGTAAGAACGCTGGGCAGGAAGTGCAGGAGTCCCCCTCCCATGAGTCCATCTCGCTTTCCAACCGTTATTCTCTTTTGAGCACCGGTAAGGGCGATGGTGCCTCTGAGGAGTGCACCATGGGTGGCTCAGCTGCACAGAGGGAGGGACAAAGAATAAAAGAGCTGTTGTGGTAGGAGATTCTATAGTTAGGGGAATGGAGAGGCGTTTCTGCAGCCATAGACGTGACTCCAGAATGGAATGGTGCCGCCCTGGTGCCAGGGTCAAGGATGTCACAGAGCAGACGCAGGGCATTCTGGGGGGAGAGGGTGAACAGCTAGAGGTTGCATATCCTGACCAATGATATAGGTAGAAAGAGGGATGAGGTCCTGCAGGCAGAATTTAGGGAGCTAGAAGAAAAATTAAAGGGTAAGACCTCAAAGGTAGTAATCTCCGGGTTACTACTGGTGCCACGTGCTAATGAGTATAAGAATAGAAGGATAGAGAGGATGAACACGTGGCTGGAGAGTTGGTGTAGGAGGGAGGGCTTTAAATTCCTGAGGCATTGGGACTGCTTCTGGAGGAGATGGGACCTGTACAAACTGGACATGTTGCTCCTCAACAGCGCTGGGACCAATATCCTCGCGGGGAGTTTTACTAGTGTTATTGGGGAGAGTTTAAACTAGCCTGGCAGGGGGATGGGAACCTAAAAACACATTCAATAGGGAAGGAAGTAAAGCTGAAATTGGAAAGCAAGAATGTAGAAAGTGAATCTGTAAGACAGAGGAAACAAGGAGGTCTTCCTGTGCTAAATGGTATATACTTTAATGCAAGGTGTATAGTGAATAAAACAGATGAGCTCAGATAGACACTTGGGAGTATGACATTATAACTATTACAGAGACAAGGCTGAAAGAGGGGCAGGTTTGGCAGCTCAATATTCCTGGTTACAGGAATTTTAGACAAGACAGAGAGGGGGGTAAAAAAGGTAGGCAGTGTCGCGGTATTGATTAAAGAAACTATTACAGCTGAGAGGAGGGATGATATGCTAGAGGGATCATCAAATAAGGCCATATGTGTCGAACTGAAAAATAAAAAAGGGTGATCACACTGCTGGGCATGTATTATAAACCCCCAAACAGCGGGAGGGAGATAGAAGAGCAAATATGTAGGCAAATTTCTGTGAAGTCCAAAAACCATAGGGCTGTAATAGTAGGGGATTTCAACTATCCTAATATTGATTGGGACAAATATAGTGTGAAGGGTATAGAGAGTGCGGAATTCTTAAAATGCATTCAAGAGAACCTTTTTAGTCAGTATGTAACAAGCCCAACAGGAGGGGGCGGTTTCATATTTAGTTTGGGGAATGAAGTTGGGCAAGTGGAAGGGGTATCAGTGGGAGAGCACTTGGGTGCCAGTGACCATAATTCAGTCAGATTCAAGGTAATTATGGACAAGGACAAGGATAGACCAGGAATAAAAGTCCCAAATTGGGGAAAAGCTAACTTTGGGTAAATCAGTATCAGAACAATGGGGGAGGTATTCAAGGAGGAGATCCGGAGGGCTCAGGCCAAATATGTGCCCTTAAAGAAAATACATAAACATAAGAACATAAGAATTAGGAACAGGAGTAGGCCATCTAACCCCTCGAGCCTGCTCCGCCATTCAACAAGATCATAGCTGATCTGGACGTGGACTCAGCTCCACTTACCTGCCCGCTCCCCGTAACCCTTAATTCCCTTATTGGTTAAAAATCTATCTATCTGTGACTTGAATACATTCAATGGGCAGAGAATTCCACAGATTCACAACCCTCTGGGAGAAGAAATTCCTTCTCAACTCGGTTTTAAATTGGCTCCCCGTATTTTGAGGCTGTGCCCCCTAGTTCTAGTCTCCCCGACCAGTGGAAACAACCTCTCTGCCTCTATCTTGTCTATCCCTTTCATTATTTTAAATGTTTCTATAAGATCACCCCCATCCTTCTGAACTCCAACGAGTAAAGACCCAGTCTACTCAATCTATTATCATAAGGTAACCCTCTCATCTCCGGAATCAGCCTAGTGAATCGTCTCTGTACCCCCTCCAAAGCTAGTATATCCTTCCTTAAGTAAGGTGACCAAAACTGCACGCAGTACTCCAGGTATGGCCTCACCAATACCCTATACAGTTGCAGAAGGACCTCCCTGCTTTTGTACTCCATCCCTCTCGCAATGAAGGCCAACATTCCATTCGCCTTCCTGATTACCTGCTGCACCTGCAAACTAACTTTTTGGGATTCATGCACAAGGATCCCCAGGTCCCTCTGCACCACAGCATGTTGTAATTTCTCCCCATTCAAATAATATTCCCTTTTACTGTTTTTTTTTCAAGGTGGATGACCTCACATTTTCCAACATTGTATTCCATCTGCCAAACCTTAGCCCATTCGCTTAACCTATCTAAATCTCTTTGCAGCCTCTCTGTGTCCTCTACACAACCCGCTTTCCCATTAATCTTTGTGTCATCTGCAAATTTTGTTACACTACACTCTGTCCTCTCTTCCAGGTCATCGATGTATATTGTAAACAGTTGTGGTCCCAGCACCGATCCCTGTGGCACACCACTAACCACCGATTTTCAACCCGAAAAGGACTCATTTATTCCGACTCTCTGCTTTCTGTTAGCCAGCCAATTCTCTATCCATGCTAATACATTTCCTCTGACTCCGCATCCCTTTATCTTCTGCAGTAACCTTTTGTGTGGCGCCTTATCGACTGCTTTTTGGAAATCTAAATACACCACATCCATCGGTACACCTCTATCCACCATGCTCGTTATATCCTCAAAGAATTTCAGTAAATTAGTTAAACATGATTTCCCCAGCCAATCACTTACCCCCTTGGCTGTGACGTCACCTTTTGATTTCTTTCTACTTCTTTTTTGCCTTTTGTAGGCCTCAGCAACAAACTCCCGACTCTGCTGCTCCGCCTCCAACGAGGCTGCTCCCCGGACTCCCTGCTGTGCCTTTTGTAGGCCTCAGCAACAAACTCCCGACTCTGCCGCTCTGCCTCCAACGATGCTGCTCCCTGGACTCCCTGCTGTGCCTTTTGTAGGCCTCAGCAACAAACTCCCGACTCTGCCACTCCGCCTCCAATGATGCTGCTCCCCGGACTCCCTGCTGTGCCTTTTGTAGGTCTCAGCAACGAACTCCCGACTGCCGCTCCGCCTCCGACGATGCTGCTTTAAGTGCCCATCCAAGCATCTCTTAAAAGTGGTGAGGGTTTCTACATCCACCACTATTCCAGGCAGCGAATTCCAGATCCCCATAACCCTCTGCGTAAAGAAGCCCCCCCTCAAATCCTCTCTAAACCTTCCACCAACCATCTTAAAATTATGCCCCCTCATAATAGACCCCTCCACCAATGGAAATCGGCCCTTACAATCCACTATGTCCAGGCCCCTCAATATTTTTTATACCTCAGTAAGGTCTCCTCTCAACCTCCTCTGTTCCAATGAGAACAAACCCAGCCTATCCAATCTGTCCTCATAACTAAGATTCTCCATTCCAGGCAGCATCCTAGTAAATCTCCTCTGCACCCTCTCTAGTGCAATCACGTCCTTCCTATAATACGGCGACCAGAACTGCACGCAGTACTCCAGCTGTGGCCGAACCAAAGTATTATATAATTTAAGCATAACCTCCCTGCTCTTATATTCTATGCCTCGGCCAATAAAGGCAAGCATTCCGGTATGCCTTCTTAACCACCTTATCCACCTGGCCTGCTACTTTCAGGGATCTGTGGACAATCACTCCAAAGTCCCTTTCTTCATCTACACTATTAAGTGGCCTACCGCTTAATGTGTATACCCATTCCTTATTAGGCCTCCCAAAGTGCATCACCTCACACCTCTCTGAATTCAATTCCATTTGCCACTGCTCTGCCCACCTGACCAGTAGATTGATATCCTCCTGCAGCCCATGACTTTCATCTTCATTATCAACCACACAGACAATTTTAGTGTCGTCTGCAAACTTCTTAATTATACTCCCTATATTCAAATCTAAATCATTGATAAATACCACAAAACGCAAGGGAGCCCTGCGGAACCCCACTGGAAACATCCTTCCAGTCACTAAAACATCCATCAATTATTACCCTTTGCTTCCTACCTCTAAACCAATTTTGGATCCAACTTGCCACTTTGCCCTGTATCGCATGGACTTTAACCTTCATGACCAGTCTACCATGTGGGACCTTGTCAAAAGCCTTGCTAAAGTCCATATATACTGCATCGTATGCACTACCCTCATCGACCCTCCTGGTTACCTCCTCAAAAAATTCAATCAGGTTAGTCAAACGCGATCTTCCCTTAACAAATCCGTGCTGACTGTCCCTAATTAATCCTTGCCTTTCCAAATGTAGACTTATTCTGTCTTTCAGGATTTTTTCCAATAATTTTCCCACCACTGACGTTAGACTGACAGGCCTGTAATTACTCGGCCTATCCCTTTTCCCTTCTTAAACAAGGGTACTACATTAGCAGTCCTCCAGTCCTCCGGTACCATGCCCAGATCCAAAGAGGACTGGAAAATGATGGTCAAGGCCACTGCTCTTTCCTCTTTTACTTCGCTCAACAGCCTGAGATACATTTCATCCAGGCCTGGGGACTTACCTACTTTCAAAGCTGCTAAACCCCTTAATACTTCCTCTCTCACTATAATTATTTCATCCAGAGTATCACACTCCTCCTCGATAGCAGTATCTGCATTACCCCTTTCCTTTGTGAAAACAGATGCAATATAATATATAATATAATATATATATAATATAATATATGTATATAATGTATATATATCATATCTCTCTCACTCACTAAGTACTGATAATAATGATAGTTTTCAAAAAAGCTTCTAAATATAGGCACCAACACAACAATCTCCACAATCCCCACAAGCTTTCTTCTCCATCTCTCTCTCTCCTCTCTTTCTCTATGTTCTGCGCATGTGTTGATGACCCCTGACCTCCTGAAGCGTGGGAAAAGACCATTGCTATGGTATTGCTATGGACACTGACCTTTTACAACAGAAAAAAACTTTAAAAAACGCTAACGCCCATTTCATATTGCGCCCGCTAATGCCCAAATTATAAAGTGGAAACTAACGGTTTGAAAATGGGCGATATTCCGCCAATCTCAAAAACCAATGTAAACACTAGTGCTGGAAATATCGCCCACTTTTGGATGATCTGGATAATAATGGAAAGTCTAGCCCTAGTCCAGGCTGAAATTTAGATGATGCCATGGGATCTGAAGACTGAGATGAAAGGGATAGGCTGTAAGCCCTAATGCTGAGAAGTGCTTCACACACAATCTGAAACTCACAAACACTCCAGAGCCCGGTGATTAAACTGAGATAAAACATCACACAATGCAGGAAATCCAGCACGGCTCGTTGCTTTTTTGGACTGCAGCTGGGCATAAGAAAAGCGATCGCATCCGAAAAAATGGAGTCGACTTTCGAGGTACATAGCAACATATAATGGGGTCTGCAATCTAACTCTGTGGTCGGTACTGTACCTGCTTAAATGTTCATGGTCAGCAGCAGCCTTTGATCGCACAGTGATCCCAGACCCCCTGAAAGTAGAGCAGTTTACAGAAAGATACGTGGTGCTTTTCAAGCCTCCAATGCCAATTGCATGTGTGGCTTCAGTTTAATGAATTAGATCAAAAACATGTCTCGCAACAGACTGGAAGTTACCCATCTGGACCCTCTTATGAGAATAAAATCCTACCTTGCAGCAAATGAAGAAGTCAACCATGACAAAATTTTCCATCACTCAAAAATGAAGAAAGACAGCATAATGTAAGTCATATTCAATAAATATCATATTCAATAATATTTATTAAAGGGGCACTAGAACCAACAAATTAACAAATGAAACTTTGGAACATTAAAATCAAATTAGAATTTGGTTGCCGGGGGTGATGGTGCACTCCAGTCTCTCTGGTGCCCACCTCTCGCGGAAGGCCGCGAGCATACCGGTGGACACCACCTGCTCCATCTCCAGGGACACCCTGGCGCAAACGTAGCCGCGGAAGAGAGGCAGGCAGTTGGGCGGAATGATCCCCTCGACTTCCCTCTGCCTGGACTTGTTGATAGTCACATTGGCCAGGTCCAGGAGCAGTCCTACAAGAAGACCCTCCTTACCTGCTCCCCTCCGCACCAGCTGCCCAAAGATCAGAAGCGTGGCACTGAAGTGCAGCCAAAACTCGAGGAACAGCCCCTTCAAATAATGGAACAAGGGCTGCAGTCACACGCACTGTACATAAATATGCAACATGGACTCCTCCAGACCGCAGAAATTGCAGGTGGCCTGGGAGCCCGTGAACCGACTTATAAACATTTTGCATGGGACTGCGCCGTGCACCACCCTCCAGGCCATGTCCCCAATAAATAAAGGGAGGACTCCCGCATAGAGAGCACTCCATTGGGGACCCTCGCCTCTTCTAACCAGCTCTACAACTCTTTTGTTGCACATCAAATTAAACAATTATTACATCAAGTGCCCCCTGATCTGGGGGACACTCCAAACATTTTTCAATGCCCTTTTTTTTTGTGTTTTTTTTGTGGTTTTTTTTTAACTCTAAAACCATAAATTTACAAGTGCCCCCTATAAAAGGGGAGGGGAACACTAAAACCCAGCAATTAAAACAAATTAAACTTTAAAACATATAAAATCAAATTAAAATTTGATTGCCGGGGGTAACGATGCACTCCAGTCCCTCCGGCGCCCACCTCTCGCGAAAGGCCGCGAGCGTACTGGTGGACACCGCGTGCTCCATCTCCAGGGACACCCTGGCTCGGATGTAAGTGCAGAAGAGAGGCAGGCAGTCGGGCTGAACGACCCCCTCGACCGCCCGCTGCCTGGACCGGCTGATGGCACCCTTGGTCGTGCCCAGGAGCAGTCCTACGAGGAGGTCCTTGGACCTACCCGCTGCCCTCCGCACAGGGTGCCCAAAGATCAGGAGTGTGGGACTGAAGTGCAGCCAAAATTTCAGGAGCAGCCCCTTTAGATAATGAAACGGGGGCTGCAACCTCGCACATTCCGTAAAAACATGGAACACGGACTCTTCCAGACCGCAGAAATTGCAGGCGGCCTGGGAGCCCGTGAACCGCCTTATAAACATTTTGCACGAGACTGCTCCATGCACCACCCTCCAGGCCATGTCCCCAATAAATAAAGGGAGGACTCCCGTGTAGAGTGCACTCCATCGGGGACCCTCGCCTCCTCTAACCAGCTCTACAAACCTGTGAGCATACTCACAGGTGCATACATTACACTGCTTCCCCTTTTTTTAGAAGCAAGGTATTTATACAATATTTCAAGAAGATTACTTCTCATGATTACAATTTTACAAATTTGACTGTTGAGCCGGAGTATCTTGTTGTAAGCTTTTAGCTTCCTGCTTCTCCGACCTCCATTTCTTTGCAGTTGACTGGCTATGCCCGTTTTCTATATTCTTATTCGACTCTGGAGACTGTCTTGGGGAATTTCTGTTTTCAGGCTGTGTAGCCAAGGATTCCAGACCTCTATCTTCCTGTGTCCTTTTGCGTTTCCTTGGAAACCTCACATCCGTCCTCATGTCAGCTTACTTCCTAAGATCTTGATATTCCCAGTTATCAGTATCCTGTCTAGTTGGTTTACGTTTCGTCGTTGATATTCTCAACTGAACTCCAACCCCACCTCCCCACTCCCCCCAGAAGATACAGAGGGGTAGAAATTGCCCCCTGCTCGTTTCGATGGTATTTACCGCAGCTGCGGTTCAGGTCACCTCTTGAGCAACATTCGGCTTTGTTTTTTTTTGTTTTGCTCTGGAAGTCAGTGTAAATGGGGGCGGTGACTACACCTGAGGGGTAAAGATGCAGCAGTGATAGCAACAGAGGGGCGGAAGTTGGGGCCGGTGCGGAGTCACCACCACGATGATGTCATCATTGTGCCACGTCACCACGATTCTGCTCATCACTTAAAGGCCCAATGGGTCACCAGGGAGGGTTTCGGCTGGGCCAGCTGGGGCCAGCTGTTGGCGGACGGCCGAACCTGGGGGCATAATTGTTGGGCCGACATGGCAGTCGGCCGACAAAAAAAAACATAGCGGCAATGCGCCCTCCCCTTTAAGGGAAGCCGCACCGCTGCTACTGAAGGCCAGTCTCATTGGACCACTGGGAAAAAGCTTGTTTTGGCACTACTGGGCGGACCGAAGATTTTCTGAGGGAAATGTCGCCGTCGGGGGCTTAGATTGGTGTGCACAGTGATGACACGCTTAAGACGGATCAGGTGCAGTGGAGCGGTAAGGGGGGCACTGCTGGAAAAACTCGGGAGGGCAATTGGGTTAGCAGCGGCCATTCTACTCTGCAGCATGGCCGCTGATTTGCGGTGCTAATAGCCTGAAGGAACAGGGCAATTTCGGCCCCAGAGTCTCTGCAAGTTTATCCCATACCCACAGAACCACCTTCAGTCGGCTGCATCTGAGATGGTGGGGATATGGACGATGTGAGTGTTGTGTCCATTGACGTACTTGGATCTCCCAACTGACTCTGATCATCGTCCAAGTCAGGCTCATAATTATCTACTCATGGTATATGTGGTATATCTTCTCTACAACATCACAAAAACACTTTTACAAGATGGCTCTTATCACAGGAACTTGTCAGGTGACCTGACCTTTTTATTCTTGTAAACAGCAATAGCTGCATTACCATAGTAGTCCACTAGTTGGAGCAGTAGTCCACTAGCTGGAGCTATATATCACACTTCTCCCTCCTTAATGAAGAAGTAATTACAACAAAATAATCAATATACATAACTTGCATGGTTATACATAACAAAAAATATAGACAAATCAAACTTAACCACTGGTTTTCTGTTTTGAAGAGAATACCTTCCTGAAGAACAGAACTTGCCAAACTTGGTATCGAACTTACACTCATTCTAGGCTGATCCTGAGGGGAGTTTTCCTCCAAAGGATGCCCTTGATCTACATTTGAACTCTCTACAACTTCGGACTGTTTGTCAGCCTGACTCGGACTCAGACTTAAATTCTGACTTTCTCTTGATTTGTTTCTAGTACATTTGATGAAGGATATGCTACTGATACTGTAAGACTATCTGACTCATCAGAAATAATCGAATCATTCCAACTTTCAACTCCTTCCACATCTGTAGGTAAAATATGATTAATGTGAACAAACCTAACCTGACCACGATCAAACATTTTGACCAAATATGTGCGAGGACCACATATCTTCACTATTCTTCCTGGTAACCACTTTAACCATTTATGGTGATGGTTCTTCACTCTCATCTTCTGAGTTAATTTCGCACCTCTCCCTTATTCTACCTCAAACATGATTCTCTTTCTGTCTTAATTGTTTCATAGAAATATAGAAACATAGAAAATAGGTGCAGGAGTAGGCCATTCGGCCTTTCGAGCCTGCACCACTATTCAATATGATCATGGCTGATCATTCAACTTCAGTATCCCATTCCTGCTTTCTCTCCATACCCCTTGATCCCTTTAGCCGTAAGGGCCACATCTAACTCCCTTTTGAATATATCTAACGAATTGGCCTCAACAACTTCAGGGTGGTAGAGAATTCCACAGGTTCACAATTCTCTGAGTGAAAAAGTTTTTCCTCATCTCTGTCTTAAATGGCTTACCCCTTACACTTATACTGTGACCCCTGGTTCTGGACTTCCCCAACATCGGGAACGTTCTTCCTGTATCTAATCTGTCCAATGTCGTCAGAATTTTATATGTTTCTATGAGATCCCCTTTCATTCTTCTAAATTCCAGCGAATATAAGCCGTGTCGATCCAGTCTTTCTTCATATACCAGTCTTGCCATCCCGGGAATCAGTCTGGTGAACCTTCGCTGCACTCCCTCAATAGCAAGAATGTCCTTCCTCAGATTAGGAGACCAAAACTGTACACAATATTCAAGGTGTGGCCTCACCAAGGCCCTGTACAACTGCAGTAAGACCTCCCTGCTCCTATACTCAATTCCTCTCATTATGACGGCGAACATGCCATTTGCCTTCTTCACCACCTGCTGTACCTGCATGTCAACTTTCAATGACTGATGTACCATGACACCCAGATCTCGTTGCACCTCCCCTTTTCCTAATCTGTCACCATTCAGATAATATTCTGACTTCTTGTTTTTGCCACCTAAGTGGATAACCTCACATTTATCTACATTATACGGCATCTGCCATGCATTTGCCCACTCACCTAACCTGTCCAAGTCACCCTGTAGCCTCTTAGCATCCTCCTCACAGCTCACACTGCCACCCAGCTTAGTGTCATCTGCAAACTTGGAGATATTACACTCAATTCCTTCATCTAAATCATTAATGTATATTGTAAATAGTTGGAGTCCCAGCACTGAGCTCTACGGTACCCCACTAGTCACTGCCTGCCATTCTGAAAAGGACCCGTTTATTCCTACTCTTTGCTTCCTGTTGCCAACCAGTTCTCCATCCACGACAATACATTAACCCAATATACTAATCTCTTGAGTGGGACGTTGTCAAAAGCCTTTTGAAAATCCAAATACACCACATCCACTGGTTCTCCCTTGTCCACTCTACGAGTTACATCCTCAAAGAATTCTAGAAGATTTGTCAAGCATGATTTCTCTTTCATAAATCCATGTTGACTTGGACCGATCCTGTCACTGCTTTCCAAATGCGCTGCTACTACATCTTTAATAATTGATTCCAAAATGTTCCCACTACCGATGTCGGGCTAACCGGTCCATAATTCCCTATTTTCTCTCTCCCACCTTTTAAAAAAAGTGGTGTTACATTAGCTACCCTCCAATCCATAGGAACTGAGCCAGAGTCTATAGAATGTTGAAAAATGACCATCAATGTATCCACTATTTCTAGGGCCACTTCCTAAGTACTCTGGGATGCAGACTGTCAAGCCCTGGGGATTTATCGGCCTTCAATCCCATCAATTTCCCTAACACAATTTCCTGACTAATAGTGATTTCCTTCAGTTCCTCCTTCTCGCTAGACCCTCGGTCCCCTAGTATTTCTGGAAGCTTATTTGTGTCTTCCTTAGTGAAGACAGAACCAAAGTATTTGTTCAATTGGTCTGCCATTTCTTTGTTCCCTATTATAAATTCGCCTGATTCTGACTGCAAGGGATCTACATTTGTCTTCACTAATGTTTTTCCCCCTTCACATATCTATAGAAGCTTTTGCAGTCAGTTTTTATGTTTGCTGCAAGCTTACTCTCATACTCCATTTTCCCCATTTTATTTTTTACGCCAGACAGGGATGTACAATTGTTGAAGTTCATCCATGTGATCTTTAAATGTCTGCCATTGCCTATCCACCGTCAACCCTTTATCTATCACCATCTATCCTAGCTAATTCACACCTCATATCATCGAAGTTACCTTTCTTTAAGTTCAGTACCCTAGTCTCTGATTTAACTGTGTCACTCTCCATCTTAATGAAGAATTCTACCATATTATGGTCACTCTTCCCCAAGGGGCTACGCTCAACAAGATTGCTAATTAATCCTCTCTCATTACACATCACCCAGTCTAGGATGACAAGCTCTCTAGTTGGTTCCTCGACATATTGGTCTAGAAAACCATCCCTTATACACTCCAGGAAATCCTTCTCCACCATATTGCTACCAGTTTGGTTAGCCCAATCTATATGTAGATTAAAGTCACCCATGATAACTGCTGTACCTTTATTGCACGCATCCCTAATTTCCTGTTTGATACCAACCCCAACCTCACTACTACTGTTTGGTGGTCTACACAACTCCCACTCGCATTTTCTGCCCTTTGGTGTTCTGCAGCTCTACCCATACAGATGCCACATCATCCAAGCTAATGTCCTTCTTTATTATTGCGTTAATCTCCTCTTTAACCAGCAATGCTACCCCACTTCCTTTTCCTTTCTGTCAATCCTTCCTGAATATTGACTACCCCTGGATGTTGAGTTTCCAGCCTTGGTCACCGTCGAGCCATGTCTCCGTAATCCCAATTACATCATATCCGTTAACAGCTATCTGCGCAGTTAATTCATCCACCTTATTATGAATGCTCCTTGCATTGAGACACAAAGCCTTCAGGCTTGTTTTTTTAACACTCTTTGTCCATTTAGAATTATGTTGTAATGTGGCCCTTTTTGACTTTTGCCTTGGATTTCTCTGCCCCCCACTTTTACTTTTCTCCTTTCTACCTTTTGCTTCTGCCCCCATTTTACTACCTTCTGTCTCCATGCATAGATTCCCATCCCCCGCCATATTAGTTTAAACCCTCCCCAACAGCACTAGCAAACACTCCCCTAGGACCTCGGTTCCGGTCCTGCCCAGGTGCAGACCGTCCGGTTTGTACTGGTCCCACCTCCCCCAGACCCGGTTCCAATGTCCCAGGAATTTGAATCCCTCCCTCTTACACCATTCCTCAAGCCACGTATTCATCTTAACTAACCTGCTATTTCTACTCTGACTAGCATGTGGCACTGGTAAGAATTCTGAGATTACTACCTTTGAGGTCCGACTTTTTAATTTAACTTCTAGCTCCCTAAATTCAGCCTGTAGGACCTGTCCCATTTTTAAACTATATCATTGGTACCTATATGCAGCCCAACAACTGGCTGTTCACCCTCACCCTCCAGAATGCCCTGCAGCCGCTCCGAGACATCCTTGACCCTTGCACCAGGGAGGCAACATACCATTCTGGAGTCTCGATTGCGGCCGCAGAAACGCCTATCTATTCCCCTTACAATAGAATCCCCTGCCACTATAGCTCTCCCACTCTTTTTCCTGCCCTCCTTTGCAGCAGAGCCACTCATGGTGCCATGAACTTGGCTGCTGTTGCCTTCCTCTGATGAGCCATCTCCCCCCATCAGTATCCAAAGTGGTACATCTCTTTTACTGACTGTGCCAAGTGTGGCTTTAACAACGAGAACTAATTCGTGGCTGTCGTCTGTGAAACAATTCTCCCAGTAGTTGTATGAGGAGTATTATGTTAAGTAATCAGAAAATTAGCCAATTTATAGTCCAATGACAACTGCCGTTTCTTTGGATTTGGATCCAACATTTGCTTGATAAGGGCACATTTTACAATTTGTACTGTGTGCTCTGCTGCACCATTTGAAACGATCGCGTTGAAATGCACCCAAGCGCCCTATTATTCCCATAGGTGCAGCCATCTGGACTCTGGCAGTTCACTGAAGTGTGCTTGTAATTTACCTTGGATCGTTAGCTGTTCTGCAAACAAAGGACCTGTGTAGTCTCACTGTTGTTTGGCTGAATCATCCAACAACAAAAATTTCAGCTAGGGTATCCGATTATCCTATCCTTCATCGCCAAATGTGATATATTTTCTCTATGACATCACAAACGCACAGACTTTACAAGATGGCTCTTAACTCAGGAACTTGTCAGGTGGCCTGACCTTTTTATTCTTGTAAACAGCAATGTCTGCATTACCACAGTAGTCCACTAGGTGGAGCAGTAGTCCACTAAGTGGAGCTATATATTACAGTACCGAAGGTGCATCACTCACTAGCAACATTTGATCCACATGAACCTTCCTGATATATTCACCAATTTTGACCAAGTACTGCTTGGTGCAGAGAATTATGGTATCTTAGTGAATTTGTTAACCCCGAGAAAGGTTAAGGAGGCTTCATTCTCAGACAACTGCAGGTAGTGGAGCATCATTTTGATCCACAATCTTTTAGAAATAGCGGAGAGCTATAAGTTCGCAATGAGAAACCAAAGACCTGATGAAACCATCAGTGAATACATTGTTGTCATAAGAAGATTATCTCTACACTGCAATTTTGGAGGATTCCTAGATAGGGCTCGTCGAGATATATTTGTATATGGATTAACGGATGAACGCATCCAATCAAAATTGTTAGGTATGGCTGATCTCTCTTTTGAGAAAACTTGCAAGATAGCCATCTCCATGAGAGATGACAGAGAAAAATATTAAGGAATTTTACCCATTACCGGCAGTAGTAGCAGTTCACAGTCACTGGGCTGTAGAAATGCAGAAGAGGGTGAGCCCTAATCAGAGGGAGAGTTATGAAACCAAGAAGCATAGATGTCAGAGGTGTAATGGCAACCATACCACACAATTGTGTCAGTTCAAGTGGGCAAGATGCTACCAGTGCCAAGTAAGGGGACACATTGCAGTCGCATGTAAATCCAAGGACAGGCCCAACGATAATCAAAGACTTCACTGTGTGGAAACCGATCAGAACAATGTAGGTTTTGGTATATATACAGACCGTTAGTACTGATTAATAATCAATGGATTAATATGACAATAGATACAGTGGCTGATTGCTCAATAATGAGGCAGGATGTGTATTAGAAGAATTTCATTGGCATACCACTAAAAGCGAGCTCATAGGTGAAACTGTCACACGTACGTTGTTAGCTAAAGAAAAAAAAAATACCAGAAGGGTTAATTTATCAGGTCCACATAATCTGCATGACAAGAATAACCACTTAAAGCATATATAAAACAATGCAAGTAAATAAGTGCACCATAAGTGCATGTAAATCCAAGGACAGGCCCAATGATAATCAAAGACTGTATATGCAGTGAAGGGCAAGGCAGTACATTCCTTATGTCAGGACTTCAGAATGTCAGCATGTATGCACCTGTGAGTATGCTCACAGGTTTGTAGAGCTGTTGAGTTGGGAGCGAAAACATATTCAGCGGAAAAACTGCAGACGCTTGGACAAATGGAATGTATAGTACAATACCAAGGACAACAAGCAAGATTACCTATTATTATAGCGAAATGCGTTCATTGGCCGACGCTTATGAGCAAAGATTGGTTTAAGAGTCATCATTTGGATTGGTACAGCGTCTGTAGTACAGAAATGGTTACGTCTCGGCTAGATACTCTGCTGGGGAAATATGATAACATGTTTGAGGACTCATATGAGGGCATCAAGGGACACAATGCACATATTCAGATTAGGTCAGATGTCAAAACTATTTTTTGTAAAATAAGGCCAGTACCATATGCCTTAAAATTGCAGGTTGAGTGAGAGATTGATAAGTTGGAGAAAAACTGAATTTTAGTGAAGACTGTTAGGAGTGACTGGGCCACCCCATTAGTTGTAGTTCCGAAGGCAGACAAAACGGTATGGCTCTGTGGGGATTATAAAATTACTCTGAATCAAGCAGTTGATGATGTATGCAGAACTGGCGGGAGCCAAATTCCTCACAAAACTGGATCTCTCCCGTGCTCAACTCAATGTTGACAAGGATAATTAGCAGTATCTGACAGTCAACATAAAAGTCTAACAATCACACTACACATTACCAGTTCATCCACCAGGCTCACAACCACTTGCCTCGTTGTGGATGCCCCAAACCCAACTGGCTGGGGTTTTATTGAATCTTGTGAGCATCACGTGACTGGCTAAGCCACTCCCAACTCAGCAGCTCAACAACTATTTTGTTGTATCTGTAAAACAATAAAACGTTAAATCAAGTGCCCCCTGGCTAAAAGGGGGGGGAACTAAAACCGACAAATGTAACAAATTAAACTTTAGATATTATGTGGTTCAACTAAAAATTTGGTTGCCGGGGGTGAATATGCACTCCATTCTCTCCGGCGCCCACCTCTCGCGGAAGGCAGCGAGCGTACCGGTGGACACCGCGTGCTCCATCTCGGGACACCCTGGCCCGGATGTAACCGTGAAGAGAGGCAGGCAGTTGGGCTGAACGACCCCCTCGACCGCCCGCTGCCTGGACCGGCTGATGGCGCCCTTGGCCGTGCCCAGGAGCAGTCCGACGAGGAGACCCTCGGACCTACCCGCTCCCCTCCGCACAAGGTGCCCAAAGATCAGGAGTGTGGGACTGAAGTGCAACCAGAATTTGAGGTGCAGCCCCTTCCAATAATGAATTGGGGCTGCAACCTCGCACATTCCATAAAAACGTGGAACACAGACTCCTCCAGACCGCAGAAATTGCAGGCAGCCTGGGAGCCCGTGAACCAACTTAAAAATTTATTGCACAGGACTGCTCCGTGCACCACCCTCCAGGCCATGTCCCCAATAAATAGAGGGAGGACTCCCGAGTAGAATGCACTCAATTGGGGACCCACGCCTCCTCCGGACGGCAAGATGGTGCGCCATGGCATGTCCGGACTGCAGACGAGAATGGCAACATGGAGAGTGTGCAAGAGCAGCCCGTACAGGAATCCGTTCTGTGCAGAACTGAAAGGCACGGAGGGGATTTCCCAGAGGAGGCTCAAGTTGTGAGGTGCCGGCTCCCGAGGGAGGTTTCAGGGCTTGGCGCCGATGAGGCATTCCGTCCGGATGGGGGTCAGTTTCAACAGCTCCACAACTCTTTTGGTTATAATCAAATTAACCAATTAATCAAGTGCTCCCTGATTAAAGGGGGGGTCACACCAAACATTTTTCAAGTGCCCTTTTTTTTTTGTGGGGTTTTTTTTTTAGGGCACCGAGAGGCAAATTATACAAGTGCCCTCTAACTGGGGGGACACTAAAACCGGCAATAAAACAAATTAAACTTTAAACATATAAAATCAAATTAAAATTTGGTTGCCCGGGTTAATGATGCACTCCAGTCCCTCCGGTGCCCACCTTTCGCGGAAGGCCGCGAGCGTATCGGTGGACACCGCGTGCTCCATCTCCAGGGACACCCTGGCTCAGATGTAACCGCGGAAGAGAGGCAGGCAGATGGGCTGAACAACCCCTGCAACCGTCTTCTGCCTGGATTGGCTGATGGCCCCTTGGCCGTGCCGAGGAGCAGTCCAACGAGGAGGCCCACGGACCTACCCGCTCCCCTCCGCACAGGGTGCCCAAAGATCAGGAGTGTGGGACTGAAGTAGGGAGGTAAGAGAAGGGATAACCAGCCGTGGATAACCAAGGAAATAAAGGAGAGTATCAAATCAAAGACCAATGCGTATAAGGTGGCCAAGGTTAGTGGGAAACTAGAGGATTGGGAAAATTTTAAACAACAGCAAAGAATGACTAAAAAAGCAATAAAGAAAGGAAAGATAGATTTCGAAGGTAAACTTGTGCAAAACATAAAAACAGATAGTAAAAGCTTTTACAGATATATAAAACGGAAAAGAGTGACTAAAGTAAATGTTGGTCCCTTAGAAGATGAGAAGGGGGATTTAATAATGGGAAATGTGGAAATGGCTGAGACATTAAACAATTATTTTGCTTCGGTCTTCACAGTGGAAGACACAAAAACCATGTCAAAAATTGCTGGTCATGGGAATGTGGGAAGGGAGGACCTTGAGACAATCACTATCACTAGGGGGGTAGTGCTGGACAGATTAATGGGACTGAAGGTAGACAAGTCCCCTGGTCCTGATGAAATGCATCCCAGGGTATTAAAAGAGATGGCGGAAGTTATAGCAGATGCATTCGTTATAATCTACCAAAATTCTCTGGACTCTGGGGAGGTACCAGCGGATTGGAAAGCAGCTAATGTAACGCCTCTGTTTAAAAAAGGGGGCAGACAAAAGGCAGGTAACTATAGGCCGGTTAGTTTAACATCTGTAGTGGGGAAAATGCTTGAAACTATCATTAAGGAAGAAATAGCGGGACATCTAGATAGGAGTAGTGCAATCAAGCAGATGCAGCATGGATTCATGAAGGGGAAATCATGTTTAACTAATTTACTAGAATTCTTTGAGGATATAACGAGCATGGTGGATAGAGGTGTACCGATGGATGTGGTGTATTTAGATTTCCAAAAGGCATTCGATAAGGTGCCACACAAAAGTTACTGCAGAAGATAGAGGTACACGGAGTCAGAGGAAATGTAATAGCATGGATAGAGAATTGGCTGGCTAACAGAAAACAGAGAGTCGGGATAAATGGGTCCTTTTCGGGTTGGAAATCGGTGGTTAGTGGTGTGCCACAGGGATCGGTGCTGGGACCACAACTGTTTACAATATACATAGATGACCTGGAAGAGGGGACCGAGTGTAGTGTAACAAAATTTGCAGATGACACTAAGATTAGTGGGAAAGCGGGTTGTGTAGAGGACACAGAGAGGCTGCAAAGAGATTTGGATAGGTTAAGTGAATGGACTAAGGTTTGGCAGATGGAATACCATGTCGGAAAGTGTGAGGTCATCCACCTTGGGAAAAAAAACAGTAAAAGGGAATATTATTTGAATGGGGAGAAATTACAACATGCTGAGGTGCAGAGGGACCTGGGGGTCCTTGTACATGAATCCCAAAAGTTAGTTTGCAGGTGCAGCAGGTCATCAGGAAGGCAAATGGAATGTTGGCCTTCATTGCGAGAGGGATGGAGTACAAAAGCAGGGAGGTCCTGCTGCAACTGTATTGGGTATTGGTAAGGCCGCACCTGGAGTACTGCGTGCAGTTTTGGTCATCTTACTTAAGGAAGGATATACTGGCTTTGGAGGGGGTACAGAGACGATTCACTAGGCTGATTCCGGAGATGAGGGGGTTACCTTATGATGATAGATTGAGTAGACTGGGTCTTTACCTGTTGGAGTTCAGAAGGATGAGGGGTGATCTTATAGAAACATTTAAAATCATGAAAGGGATATACAAGATAGAGGCAGAGAGGTTGTTTCCACTGGTAGGGGAGACTAGAACTAGGGGGCACAGCCTCAAAATACGGGGGAGCCAATTTAAAACCGAGTTGAGAAGGAGTTTCTTCTCCCAGAGGGTTGTGAATCTGTGGAATTCTCTGCCCAAGGAAGCAGTTGAGGCTAGCTCATTGAATGTATTCAAGTCACAGATAGATAGATTTTTAACCAATAAGGGAATTAAGCGTTACGGGGAGAGGGCGGGTAGGTGGAGCTGAGTCCACGGCCAGATCAGCCATGATCTTATTGAATGGTGGAGCAGGCTCGAGGGGCTAGATGGCCTACTCCTGTTCCTAATTCTTATGTTCTTTTGTTCTTATGAAGTGCAACCAGAATTTGAGGAGCAGCCCTTCAAATAATGGAATAGGGGCTGCAACCTCGCAAGTTCCATAAAAACACAGAGCACGGACTCTTCCAGACTGCAGAAATTGCAGGCAGCCTGGGAGCCCTTGAACCGACTTAAAAATTTATTGCACGGGACTGCTCCGTGCACCACCCTCCAGGCCAAGTCCCCCATAAATAGAGGGAGGACTCCCGAGTAGAATGCACTCCATTGGAGACCCCCGCCTCCTCCAGACGGCAAGATGGTGCACTGTGGCATGTCCAGACGGCAGATGAGGATGGCAACGTGGAGAGTGTGCAGGAGCAGCCTGTACAGGAAACCCCTCCGCGCAGAACTGAAAGGCACGGAGGAGATTTCCCGGAGGAGGCTCAAGTTGTGAGGCGCCGGCACCCAAGGGAGGTTTCGGGGCTTGGCGCCGATGAGGCATTCCGTCCAGATGGGGGTCAGTTTCAGCAGCTCTACAAACCTCTAAGCACACTCACAGGTGCATACATTACACTTGTTTTATATTTGTTTTAAGTGGTTATTCTTGTCATGCAGATTACGTGGACCTGATAAGATAGCCCTTCTGGTATTTTTTTCTTTAGCTAGCAACGTATGTGTAACATTTTCACTTAAGTAAGGTCACCTTTTTTAATTTGTTAGATTATAAAGTATTTTCAATTTATTTATGCAATTGTAGTAACCCAGGAGTTCAGTGACTTTTAAAATGTAAACTGCCCATGGACAAAAAAGTAGTGCTCAGAGAAGTTTGCAGCCTGTCCAGTGCAAAGAAAATTTAGTGGGAACATTGCACAACAGTTGTATCAACCGCTACAGTGGTTCAAGAAGGCGACCCATTACCACTACCTTCTCAGGGCAACAAGGATGGGTAATAAATACTGGCCTTACCAGTGATGCCCACAGCTAGAGAATGAATTAACGAATATTGAAGTTTATTTATTTATATTACTGTGATATCTCTAATCCTAAACAAAGAAGGTGTTTGCAACAGAAAACTCCTGTCCACTGTAATGTCACCGCATTTGAAATAATGGTATGTGGGATAAGAATAAATTAAGGCTCTGCATTTACCTTTTTGGCAGCAGCAAGGCGTTCTCACAGAAAACACCTGAGTACAAAGGTGCATAACATCTTAGCTCACTCAGGATTTTAGCAAGGGTTGAATTTTTAAATAGTTTTGTAAGTTTAGAAATAGTCAGGAGTGTAAAGCGTTGGATGGACTAGATAAAGTTTCAATAGCATTGATTATCACTGAAACTTTAATGAGCTTGATTATTGTCATGTGTGGATGACTAGGCCCATGCTAGTACAGACTAGTAACACTGCATTTTACTTTCAGTCAGGATCTTTTAATAGAACACAGGACTGTATTCATAGATTAATAACAGCATTTAACAAATTTCCTAAAAATGCTGTTTTCGGCTGTCTTGTTTAATGAATTCTGACAGAATGTCACTGTGAAAATTGGGAGGTAGGTACAGTATTTCCATAAAATACGCTGCTCCCTCGTCATGAAATGTTGCTGCTGTGACACAGTCATAAATAGTTTGGATGCATTCTGTTACCCTTGAGATTTCCCATCACAATGGAATTTCACATGGAGTTGACATTTTGTGATGTTTCTCTTCCCTTCTCTTCATCACCTCATTAAAATCTTCTGCTTCTATTTTCTGTTTTTCTTGTAGTTGCAGCAACCTGTCCTCTTCTTCCTCTTCCATTTTTGCTTGGAACTCTTTTCTCCACTGTCAGGTGAATAAATTAAACACATTAAAGTGTTATGCATTATTTAAATATGATGAAATGTAAATGTAAGCAAGTGTTTGTGTTTTTTCCCAATAAAATCGCATTCATTCCTTTATAAATGTGGATCATGGAATTTTTAATGGGAAAAAGCAACACGAGAAGTGTTACAACAGAAGTCAAATTGTTCAGACAAAAAGTGCACACAGATGTTTCGCATCAGTTCTTTCTTTATTAATGACCCCAGACGTCAAGCGGGCAGACACAATAATAACCTGGTGCCAAGGGTGTAGGGAGTCCCTTAACCTGATACACAAGGCATCACACCTGTACAGAACAGGCTAGATGGGCCAGCTAGTCTTTTCCTGGCTGACGTTTTTGTATGTTCGTATGATCAAACACTGGTCCACCTTCAAGTTCTGGAACTCTACAGTGGGCTTAATCTTCCTCCCTGTATGATTCCCAGTTAAAGTGCATTTGTGGGGCTAGAATGGAGCTGCTGCATTTTGTTAAAGGACACTTCCAAAATGTCATTAAGGTATGAAAGTGTGTGCTAAATGTACAGACAGATTTCATATGGAGTCATTAACTATAGTAAAGTTAAAGGGTGTAAATGACCAGTTGAGAAATCATGGTGTCTTCCAGTAGAGCTAAGAAATGAGCAAAAGGAAATCCACATTGTCCAGGCAAGGAAGAGTGAAAATAACCTTGTCCTCAGAAAGGGTTGGATCTGTCCTGCAGCTGAGAAAGTAACATGAGAAAATAGGGAGGAAGATAGAGAAAAAGAAAGCTACTAGATTTTATGTCCTAAATACGCAAAATAGTTTAAAAACCATTTTAGTACTAGAGGATCTCTCAGACTGAACAACTGTGAGGGCAATCATGTATCTTCAGAAACCACATATCAGTAAAGAGGAATCCAAGAAAAATGGTCTGAACAGTCAATTCAGTCTTTAAAACCAAAGGCAACACCACTACTCTGATTGGTCAATATATTTCTTTTCCTGTTAACTAATAATGAAGGAGCTTTTTTGATGCAGACTGACAGGCAGGGGAAGAATCAAAGGGTACTGACAGTTAGATCCAATAAACACTGAGAGAGCAGAGTTAATCATATCACGCAATGCTGAGTTTGCACTCTAGATAGTACTGACTAGTACAGCTTCTGCAGGGCTGATGAAATCCCCCCTGACCAATCCCACTTCTGAGATTGTTTTATGGACTTTGAAGGTTTGGGCTGAATACCGGTGTGAGACTACTGACTTACTTGACTCTCTAGCTCTATCCTTTTGGCAAAGTCATTCCTGTAGAATCAATAACCAATGCAGCAACTTGTTTAATAGTTCCTGGCTGAAAATTCAAAACAAATGTCAAAGAACACTATGCTGTGTTCAAAAAAAAGCACTTTAAGTGCTGATAGTAGCCATCTGTCACTGTGAAAATATAACTGCATTTGGAACAGCATTTGAAGTCAGAGCCTGCCTGGGGACTTTCACACCTTCTCACAAACTTCTTTTCACAGAAAGACAGTCACAGACTTTTAACAGCATTGTAAAATAAAAGAGTAATTGGTTATCAACATGACAGTGAGAGAAAGGACAGTTCACTGTCATCAAAATGAAAAATGAACTGAAGACTCCACCTTGAAGGGTGCATTCATGTAGTACTGTAAAAGGAAAGTTAACGTGAGTGATAATCCAAAGTTACAAATACTAAAACATCTTAAGGGATATTGAACCTTATACTTATCCCGAGAACTACATCAGTTCACACTTGCAGTTTTTGGAGGATGCGGGGATTAAGAAGAAAAGCAGCAGTGGAATAGCTGTATTCAAAAAAACAATGCATCTTTAGAAAAAGAAACATTAAAGATCATAGAAACATAGAAAATAGGAGCAGGAGTAGGCCATTCGGCCCTTCAAGCCTGCACCACCATTCAATATGATCATGGCTGATCCTCTATCTCAACACCATATTCTTGCTTTCTCCCCATACCCCTTGATGCCTTTTGTATCTAGAAATCTATCTATCTCTTTCTTAAGTCATAGTCTTAAAATTGCCTTTTTTACATAAGATTACATAGGATATACAGCACAGAAACAGGCCATTTGGCCCAACCAGTCCATACTCCTCTCGAGCCTCCTCCTGTCTTTCTTCATCTAAATCTATCAGCATAATCCTCTATTCCCTTCTCCCTCATATGCTTGTCTAGTCTCCCCTTAAATGCATCGATACTATTCACTTCAACCACTCCCTGTGGTAGCGAGTTCCACATTCTCATCACTCTTTGGGTAAAGACGTTTATTCTGAATACCCTACTGGATTTCTTGGTGACTATCATATTGATGGCCTCTAGTTATATTCTTCCCCACAAGTGGAAACATTTTCTCTATATCCACTCTATCGAAATCTTTCATAATTTTAAAGACCTCTTAGGTCACCCCACAGCCTTCTTTTTTCAAGAGAAGAGACCCAGCCTGTTCATCTTTTCCTGAGATGTATACCCTCGCATTTCTGGTATCATCCTTGTAGATCTTCTCTGCATCTTTTCCAGTGCCTCTATATCCTTTTTATAATATGGCGACCAGAATTGTACGCAGTACTCTAAGTGTGATCTAACCAAGGTTCGATACAGGTTTAGCATAACTACTTTTCAATTCTATGGGCTAGATTTTCCACTTTTTTTGCATGCACAACGCCCACTTAATGTCCATTTTACCATTGAAATGACATATAACGCCTATATATTGCCTATTTAGCCACAAAATGGAAACTGTCGGGCATTTTACGGAAACCTATTGCCGAGCGTTACTTTCCCCATGTGCGTAACGCCGGGAAAAAATAATATCATCCGCCCACTTTTTTTGGGCTGAATCATCAGAATGGGTGAAATCAATGTCCATAATATTGCCCAGCGTTACTTTCCGCATGGAATTAACGCCGAGATTCAATAATACCGCCCGCCCATTTTTTGTTTTGTTGTAAAGAGCACATTTGGCGAAACTAACGCCCAGGAGATCACCCACCGTCACTTTCACCACCTCGCACACATATCGCCCACAATATCGCTCACCCAAAAAACCGCCCAGAAAAAGTGCAACTGTTCTGAACTAAAGCCAGCGGTGTGGCTGCCATTTTTAAAATCGCAGTTCGCTTCATTCAAAAGGCTGCTTCAACTTCGGGGGAGTTTGCATTGAACCTGGAGTTCTTCTCAGGTGAAGTGACCATCTCAACCGACATATTTTCAGACTCTGGACTATTGGGGGTTTACTCTAGGTGTATTTTAGTGAGAAAATTATTGCTTCTGATCAATCGCTATTATACTTTCATTGCAATGGGGCCAGCCATTTCTCATCCTGCATCGATTAATACGCAGATGTTTCAGAGTGCAGATAGCTCAATGTGTGACGCACATCGTTATGTCCCCAATTTAAGACATGCAAGAATGAGGAGGAGGGCCAGACCATACACATACCACATGTACAGGGAAAAGAGGTCTTACCTCGACATGTCTGACCACACCTGCCTTCGGAGACTGCGCTTCCATAAGGTGGGAATCAATGAAATATGTGAGCTGATTAGGCCACATATGCAGCCTGCCATCAGGACATCAGTGCCGGTCAAGATCAAGGTCACCGCAGCACTGTCTTTCTACGCGTCTGGTTCCTTTCGGGCCTCTGCGGTCGAGATTTGCCCTCTGTCTCACCATGACACCCATCGCTGCATTAGACAGGTAACAGAGGTCTTGTACGCGAGAAGGATGGACTTTATCAGCTTCCCCATGACCACAGAGGCTCAGACTGACAGGGCAGGAGCATTCTACTGCATTGCTAAGTTCCCCAGGGTGCAGGGAGATATACAGTGCACTCACATCGCCATGCGGCCAACTTCTCAGGACCTGGAGTGTTTTCGGAACAGAAAAGGATTTCACTCCCTGAAGATCCAACTAGTTGTCGACCACAACCAGATCATCATGGCAGTGACTGCCAAATGTCCGGGCACCTTCGATGAGGCTCACATCCTGTGTAAGAGCGCTGACTCTGACTTGTTTAAGAGTCAGCCACAAGGACAATGCTGGATGCTTGGTGATAACCGATGTGGTCTAGCCACTTGGCTGATGACCCCACTGCGTGACACCCACACCGGGGCCGAGAAGCGATACAACCAGAGCCACAGAGACACACGTAATGTGTTCCAGAAAACATTAACTGTGCTTAAGCAGCGCTTCAGATGTCTTGACCACTCAGGAGGGGAGCTACAATACAACCCTGAGCAAGTAGCTCAATTCGTGGTTGTGTGCTCCATGCTGCACAATCTGGCTATCAGGAGGGGCCAAGAATTGCCAGAAGGGACTGATGCTCCACCTCAGGAGAGAGAGGAAGAGGACGATGAGGGGCTGGACGCTGACAGGGCCAGACAATCAGACTGGCTATGCAACCATGCCCAGACCACAGAAAAGGGCCCGTGGTGGCTACATAGCTGCAAGACTCTTACGTGAGGAGCTGATATCCGAACAATTTGCGTGAAAGAACATTGCTGTGAGTGACAACGCTGACACACTGCTGTGTGTGTGCAGCTCAGACATCAATGGTGCCCATCACCTTGGTGCCAGTTAAAGTTTACGTTGATTGAAGTTAAGTTTTTTTTAAGCCTTTCATGTTAAGGAATCACCAGTGTGTAACGGTCCAGCTATCTGAGACAATACGCAACAAGGTTATGTTCAATAAAAAATGTTTTATACCAACATTGGTCTGAAATGATAAGTATCACAGGCAAAAAGACCCAACCCCCGCCCACACCCCACTTTTTCCACCATTGACATCAATCAAATGTTCAACATGTTCAGCAACACAGAATAAAGATGTAAAGCAGGAGGGTGGTCCCCTCCCCCCATACATTACAGCAAATTGCATACACCCCGATGGAGCTATAACACAGCCATCACCTGCGACATGCACCTCACTTTCCTTCTCCCCTCCCCTTCTTCTCCCCATCTCTACACCTTCCCCTCCTTGCTCCATGGCGCCTGGCGTGGGGGGTGCCGAGGGGGCAACATTCACTGTGCCAGCAGTGTTCCTGGCTATCGCATCCAGGGCCTCCGCCATCCGCGGAATGCACTCAGTCATGGTGGCCAGCTGTTGGGATATGTCCCCCAATCCTTCGATGAGCTGGTCACCAATGTCTACAGTCCTCCTGGACAACTGTACCCACCTCTCTGCTGTCATGTGGCGCTCGTGGAACAGACCTGCTGCGTCCATGAAGCCTCCGCGGGGTTGGCGCCATCCTGGGGACAAATGGGGTGCCCTGTGGCGAGGTGCTTGGGGCCGGTACCTCCAGAGTGGAGGCAGGAATGACCGGAGGACCACTAGATGGCCTTGGGATGGAATGGCTTCTGGAGCGTGGCGATGCAGTTTCCTTGAAATCGGCGCTCTCATCCGTGGAGAACAGACCCAACGGATTGACAGATGAGAATCGGACCTCCTAAGCACCAGATGTAGGATCGTCCGGAGAGTCTCTGGCCTCTGTGGTCTTGCCTGGGGCCGTGCTGTTGGCTGAGCTGTAAAACACAAATGAGGCTATTAGAGGAGAAGGGGATGATAGGGTCACAAGGTAAGTCCAGCACTACACACAGCATATGCACGACAAAAGCACCACCGCTGTCAAGATGATCACAGACATCACATTTCATGACCATCAACACAGTTGCATTGCAATGATTTTCATTAGGCCAGCATTATTTCTAGGACAATTTTAGAAATCATCTATCATATATGATTGTTCAGGTATGAGTGGGTTTGGCATCTATTTACTTTACATCACGCAATGGTGTAAGCTTTACTCACATGGCATACTTCAGGGTCTGCAGATCCGTGGCTGTCCGGGTGTGCTTTCCCACGAGTGCGAGCACCCACGCCTCCGTCTCAGTGATGTTGCTGGGGACTGGTGGCCCCCCACCCGTTTGCCTCTGCACGGACCTCATCGTCGATAGCTTCTTCTGTAAAAGTTGACAGGACGACATGGCATGAGACCATTGTGTGATATCATTGCTAGGTACTGTCACAGAGACTGATACAACACATAACCGACAGATGTAATCATGCTTATTATGATAATTATCATTCTTTACCTAAAGACATGCACCGTGACCGCAGGCTTTGAGTAAAACATTCCCGGTAAAAGTGAAAGACTTCACATCTGCTGAAAGTCATTCATGACTGTTACAAAGCAAATTATATAAATACATAAGTACATGTAAATAAATGTAATACTTACTCTTGCGGATTCCACAAGGTCACTCCATCATTTGTGGCATTGGTTGCCCTCATGCATCTCATTGGTCGCTGACGAGAACACTTCTGCTATCTCAGTCCATATCTTCTGGTAGGCCTTTGGGGTGGGCTTCCCACGCCCTCCCTGTGTCAAATCACCCCAGCGTAACTCGACCTCCTGCAGGAGGGAGGCATTTGCCTCATCTGAGAACCTCCTCGCTCTTTTGCGCCCTCCAATGTGCTCCTTTCCCACCTCACTGCTCTCTCCAGCATCAGTCTCCACAGCGTGCTGTGATGCCTCCTCCTCTCCCTCCATTATAGGCCAAATTCGGGCAAATATGTGGCTGGTAACAGCTACTTTTTGTTTCCCTATTTGCTGCAAAGCTCCAAACTCTCCCTTCTTCCTCCCACACACCACACTCACACGCGCCTTCAGTCCCTCTCAGCTCCCTCTCTCTCTGTCTCCTCTGCTGAGCATGTCATGATAACCCTTGACCTCCTGAATCACGAGAATCGAGCGTTGCCATGCCGTTGCTAAGGACGGCGCCATTTTACGGCAGAAGGTCAACAAGATTTAACGCTACCGCCCATTTCATGTCACTCGCGGTAACGCCCAATTTAAAAAATGGAGACTAGGTGCTTTGAGAATGGGCGACAAGCCGGCGATATGAAAACACATTTTTACCGCCCACGCCAGAAATAACGCCCATTTTGGGGCGATAAGCACGAAAGTATAAAATCTAGCCCTATACATCTAAAATAAACCCTAGTGCTTGGCTTGCTCTTTTATGGCCTTGCTAACCTGTGTCGCAACTTCTTATAGTGATTTGTTTATTTGTCCTTCAGGATCCTTTTGTTCCTCTACCCCATCTAGACTCACACCCTCCAAGTAATAAGTGACCCCCCTATTCTTCCTACTAAAATATAATACCTCACATTTATCTGTGTTTACTGCCCCCCAAATTTGATGTCATCCGCAAATTTAGAAATTGTGTTTTTGGTTCCAAAGTCTAAGATGCCGAAATTGCCCTCCACACCAAACGGGGCGCACTTATTGTTTTGTTAGTGTTCTGTCCACCCCAATGCATGGGGCGTATAATCCGGCGAAATTCAGGACTGTATTTTTTTTTACAGTTGGAGCGATGTTGCAGTCGTCAGCAGGGCAGAAGTGAGGCCGGATCAAGCAGCCGTCACTCCAAGTCATCAGCGCCCCACTGATGACATCAGCGTGTTGCGCTGACACGTCACAACATCCCTCCTCTTCAGTGAAAGAGGAGAGCCGCTGCGAACTCTGCAGTCACTTTATTGGCAAACACTGGGCCATCAGGGATGGTTTTGGCCAGGCCAATGGCTTGGCACCCAAGAGGGGGTGCCAAACTGCCTGTCGGTGGTCCAGCTGAATCCGTGGGCATAATTGTAAGGCCTACCTGGCAGTCGGCCGACAATAAAAAATAACATGGAGTTGCCGGCAGTATGACCTCCCATTTAAGGGCACACGCGCCGCCCAGCCACAGACAGCTCCCCACTGAGGAAAGTTGTCAGTGGCACTGACCGGCGGTGGTGGTGTTCCTGTGAGGCAATTCTGCACTAGGGTCGGAAAGGGGGTCGGCGCCGGTTGGTCAGGGGTTGGCACTTGCCCGACTTGACTGGAAAACGGGCGGTGCAGTAACTCGTTTCCGCTGCTTCAAGGGGTCTCCGCTCCATTCCCGCCTCTTAGAGTTAGGGTTAGGGTTAGGAGGCAGGAATGGAGCTTATGGAAGGGGGCAATTTCGGCCCCTAAATCGTTAATGTAAATTGTGAGCAACAGTGGTCCCAGCACTGATCCTTGTGGAACACTACTACCCACGGTGAATAGCTACCCTTTACCCCTACTCTCTGCTGTCTGTCTTGAAGCCAGCTAGCTATCCATTCTGCTACTTGTCCTCTGACTCCGCATTCTCTGACCTTGTTCATCAGTCTATTATGAGGCACCTTATCGAAGGCTTTTTGAAAATCTAGATAAATTACATCTACTGCATTACCATTGTCTGCTCTCTCTTATTTTTTTCAAACAATTCAGTGAGGTTGTTCAAGCAACACTTTCCCTTTTGAAATCCATGCTGACTCTTCATTATTATATTTTTGGTTTCTAGATGTTTTTCTATTTTCTCCTTTAGTAGGGATTCCATTATTTTTCCCACCACGGATGTTAAGTTGACTAGTCTATAATTCCCTGCTTTATCCCCCTTCTTAAATATAGGTATTACATTAGCTATCTGCCAGTCCTCTGGCACTACACCTTTTTCTAACGAATTATTAAATATGTGTAGTAATGCTGTTGCTATCTCTTTCCTAGATTCTTTTAAAATGCGTGGTGCAATCCATCTGGGGGTTTTATCCTCTTTGAGTTTGATTAATTTATTTAATATATCCCCTCTTTTTATTTTAAATACACTTATCTCATTACTAATCTCATCATCCAATATCATGCCCACCTGTTCTATCTCCCTAGTAAACATTGAAGTGAAATAATTATTTAATATTTTTGCCATCTCTCTATCGTTACCTGTGGTATTATTTAGTCCCATCTCAAGCTTCCTTTTTTATTGACGTGCCTGTAAAATATTTTACTATTTTGTTTTATGTTCCTTGATAATTTAATTTCATAGTTCCTCTTTGCCTTCTTAATTGTTTTTTTGACTTCGCTCCTAATCTCTTCATATTCTCCTTTATCATGCACTCCCCTGCTGTCTATGTACTTAATGTATGCCTTTCCTTAACCTCAATTGTTCCCTGATGGCTTTATTCATCCATAGAGTCTCATTAGTGTTTAGTTTTTTCTTTCTTTTTAGCTGAATATATTGTTCCTGCACTCTGTTGAACACCATTTTAAATGTTTCCCATTGATGTTCTACATTGTTGTTTGCCAATATTGTTGCCCATTTTATTTTCTCAAGTTCTATTCTCAGCCCCTCAAAATCAGCTTTTCTCCAATCTATTAATCTGATTTTCGTCCTTTACAATTATCATTTTAAACGTATTGCATTCTGGTCACTATTGCCTAGATGTTCCCCTAATTTTACTTCTCTTGTCTTTTTCTTTTAAGTAATATAAAATACAGCATAAATATTTATTTTACTCGGATATTATACGCCCTTTTGTAATTATGTGCAATATAATAACTACAGTGTCCTTTGACAAAGTGACTGAGCACTGGGACAAGTATCAGCTGATCCGAGAGAATCAGCATGGATTTGTGAAGGCAGCTCATGTCTGATGAATCGAGTTAAACTTTTTGAGGAGGTCACGAGCATGGTGGATCGGGAAATGGATGTTGTCTATATAGACTTCCATGAAGGCATTTAATAAGGTTCCGTACAAATAATTATCAGTAAAAATGAGAATGCACAGTATTGGAGGTCACCTTATGACAAAGGTCAGTAAATGGTTCGGAGACAGAGAGTAGGGATAAAGGTTAGTTCTTTGATTGGTGAGCTGTGACAAGTGGTGTTCCCCAGAGATCTGTACTGGGGCCTCAGCTTTTCACCTTATATATTAATCTTGGATGAAGAAATAGAGAGTAGTATAGCCAAGTTTTTAGATTACACTAAGTTAGAGGCACAGTAAGTTGTGTGGATAGAAGCAGGAAGATACAAAGGGACATAGACAGACTAAGTAAGTAGGCAAAACTATGGCAGATGGATATCAACGTGGGGAAGTGTGAGGTCATCCACTTTGGATCGGAGAAAGACAAATCTGAATATTTTCTTAATGGTGAGAGACTCGGAGGTGCGGAGGAGCAAAGGGATTTAGGCGTCCATGTACACAAATCACTAAAAACTAATGCACAGGTACAAAATGTAATCAAAATGGCTAATGGAATGTTGACCTTTATCACAAGGAGGATGTAATCCAAAAGTAAGGAAATTATGCTTCTGTTGTACAGAGCCTTGGTCAAACCCTACATGCAGTTTTGGGAACCAAACTACAGGATACGTATGTTGGTCTTAGAAGGGCAACAGTGCCGAATGATACCAGTGCCGAAAGGGTTAAATTATAAGCATAAGTTGCATAAACTTAGCTTGTTTCCTCTGGTGTGGGAATCCAGAACAAGAGGGCATAATCTTAAAATTAGTGCTTGACCATTTAGGAGTGAAATCAGGAAGTACTTTTTCCACACAATAAACCCAACAACAACTTGCATTTATATAGTGCCCTTAACATAGCAAAACATCACAAGGCTCTTCAGAGGAGCATTATCAAACAGAATTTGACACCAAGCCACATAGGAGATATTAGAGCAGATGACAAAAAGATAGGTAAAAGAGATCTGACGAGAAAATGCATAGCTCCCCGTTTGGGGATGATAATTTTTCAGAGAGCGTAAAAGTATTGCTGGGTGAAAAAGATTTGCAGCTGACGGGAACTTCCACTTTAGCGCTCCAAGAGAGAAATGGTGCGCTAAATCAAGCGCTACCACTTCCCTTAGAGCGCTAAAGGGAGTGAGAGGGGCGGTATCGGCAGAGCGCTGAGCAATGCTCAGTACAGCACTACCGTCTGTACAGGCTCCTTCCCTCCCTTAAAGGGAAGGGCCAATGCTGGGGTGAATGAGTTTTTATGCTGTCTGTGTTAGGCCACAGCACGTGTTCTACATGCATAGCAGCCCCAAGCACTCGAAGAGAACAGGGGCTAAGGAAATCAGGAGGGACCAGAATGGGGAGATAAATAAATGTTTCCTTACTTAATCACCACTGTTGTTAATTAGCACTCCCCAAGTGACCAGCCGAGGTGACAATGCCTCCTGCAGCTGCCGTTGTTGATGCCCGGCAAGGCTGCAGGAAATGGGAGCGAATATTGCATCCAGGGCGGTAACAAGGCACTGTGCACTGGCACTGGATGACATCACGATCTCCAGGGTGCAAGAGAGCGAGGCAGTATGTGTTAGGGCCAGTGCAAACATGCAAGGGTTCACCACATCTGGTCGGCAACCCGTTAGCGTCCCGTTACCGCTCCCCCCCCCCCCCGCAGGTGCTAACGGGAGGCACAAACGATGCCAATTTCTCCCATATAGGTTTTAAGGAGCGTCTTAAAGGAGGAAAAAGAGGTAGCGAGGCGGAGAGGTTGAGGAGGAGAATGCCAGAGTTTAGGGCCTTGGCAGTTGAAGCACAGCTGCCAATGGTCGCACAATTAAAATAGTTGTGAGCAGGAGGCCAGAATTGGAGGGGCACAGATTCTGGAGGGTTGTAGGGCTGGAGGAGTTTACAGAAATAGGGAGGGGCATGGCCATGGAGTGATTTGAAAACAAGGATGAGAATTTTTAAATCATGGCGATGCTCAACCAGGAGCTAATGTAGGTCAGCAAGTACAGGGTTCTGGATGAATGGGTGTGAGTTAGGACACGGGCAGCACAATGTTGCATGACCTCATGTTTACGTAAGGTTGAATGTGGGAGGCCAGCCAGGAGTGCGTAGAAAGAGTTAAGTCTAGAGGTAACAAAGGCATGTATGAGGGTTTCAGCAGCAGATGATCTGAACAGGGGTGGTGTCGGGCGACGTTATGGAGGTGGAAGTAAGCATTCTTAGTAATGGCGCGGATATGTGGTCGGAAGCTCATCTTGGGGTCAAGTACGACACCAAGGCAGCGAACAGTCTGGTTCAGCCTCAGATAGTTGCCAGGGGAGGGATGTGGTCGGTAGCTAGAGAACAGTCTGTGGCGGGGACTAAAGCCAATGCCTTTGGTCTTCCAATATTTAGTTGAAGGAAATATCTGTTCACACAGTACTGGATGTTGGAAAAGCAGTGTGACAATTTAGAGACAGTAAAGAGGCCAAGAGAGGTAGTGGAGAGGTCGAGTTGGGTGTTGTCAGCGTACATCTGGAACCTGACGTTGGGGCCGAATTTGATCGCCTATTTCTCGGCGGCCCCCGGGTGGCACCTATCTTTTTGCTGCCCGCTGCTGCCGGGTCCCGTCGGGAGCCATTTTCGGCTCCGTTGTGTGAGTGGCAGACAGCGGCAGTTGCCGGGCATGAGCGAGAGTGAGTGGCCGACGTCATCAGTGTGCGACAGTTGGAGGCCTCTTCACTCAGAGGGCCTCCAATGCGCATGCGCAAGACTTTGTGATTTTTTTTGTTGTAGTTTTTCTCTTCAGATGTGTCGTCATTTTGGGGCCATTTGAGGCTGATTGGTGTACTGCGCATGCACATAAAGGCACACCACTTTATTCCACCTGTGAGTGAGAGAGGGGAGAGGAGAGAGTTGGCATTTGAGGCACAAAGTTGGCATTTGAGAGGCGAGAGGTGGAGGTTGTAGAGGAGAGAGTTGGCGGTTGGGGAGGACAGAGTTGGAGGTTGCAGAGGAGGAAGTTGGAGAAATTGAGACACACAAACTGTTGAGTACCCATTCATTTCATCGTTGATGATGAGTGGCCAGAAACCAGCAATGAAGACCAGCAAAAGCAGGCCCAGAGCTCCATGGTTTAATGAGGAGGAATTGGAGGAGCTAGTAATGGAGGTGGAGCGCAGGTACAATTACCTCACCCAGGATGGTCGTGGCAAGCCTCCACTAGCCCAATACCACCGCATTTGGAGGGAGATCGCTGAGATTGTGTCCGCAATGGGCAAAGTTGAGCATGATGGGGACCAATGCCAGAAACGTTGGTGGTGGCAGCAAGGGTGAGTAAAAATGTATTCGTCCCCTCCTGCCCAACGCCAAAAGTGTTGTGCGCCAGATGTGTGTGTGTGCGGGAGTGTGCGTAGGGGGCATCAGCAAAGGGGCTAAAGGCTGCAACGTTTCTTTGTGCAGAAGAAAAACGCATCCAAGGCAGCAAGCCTGCATGGGACGGGAGGAAGACCAGCAGAGGTGGTCAAATTGAGCAGGCTGGAGGAGCGTGCGTCGGCATTGGTGGGTGACCGACGCCATGCAACCACAAAGGTTGGTGCAGATCCACTGCTACAGTCTGGTAAGGTTATACTAATCTGTGGTCTGAGCCTCGCTCATGGCATGAAAGGACATGCAATGTTAAGTCACTCACGGTTTATCGCGCACTTTGTTGCCGAGTATTGGTGTGCCCATGTAGAGATGCAACTCCTTGCTGGCAGAATGTGAGATAGCACAGCTCACATCTCAGCTTGACCAGCACCACCCCCACCCCACCCTACAGATTGAAATATCGTCCTCTACAGCACAGATCAAGGCACACCATCGACCTCTGGCCTTCAGAGAAGCCATCAGACCCCACGTCTCCCACGCTGATGTCACCCCCAGCCCAAGTCAGCAGATCACTCCTCCACCCCAACCCCCGCCCCCCCAGATCACCAATTCCCACTGCTCCCACCTCCCCCACCCTGAGCCAAGAAGAAGAGGAGAGAGAGGAGGGAGAAGAGCCCGTCTTTGAACCCCTTGAGGTCCAGGAGCAGGAACAGGATGACAATAGCCTCCTGCCATGTGAGCCAGGTGTCAGCAGAACCTCGGCGTCGGCCTCTGAGTTCCTGGGGCTTGGAATGGCCTCCATACTGGAAAGCTGTACCAAGGGCAGAAGCCGTGGCACAACGGCAAGCAAGGCACCAGAATCCACCAACGGTGAGAAACCACCTGAGGATCCACCACGGCTCTCTGCAATTCTGAAGATGGTCCAGCTATCACGGACAACCGTGCAGATAGGTCGCAGTATGCTCCAAACCATGACTGGGATAGCTGGTAGTTTGGCCACCTTCACCCAGCAGCACGGTGACAGGACCGGCTCATCGCTGTGCTGGAGAGCGCAACCTAGAGCGTTGAGGTGATGAGGCAAGAGATGGCTTCTGGATGCGAATTGCAAGCCCCGAGCCCAAGGCAGACAGATCCGGAGGAGCAGGAGATCCCGGCGCCTTCGGTCACGCCCCCTGCTTTCTCATCAAGACGCACAGGTCTGCAGACATCCCGCTGCCCTCCAGCTCAAGCTTGTCAACCAGAGGCAGTGAGGTGCAGGGAAGCGGGTTGTGTGGTGTAGGCGGGGCAAGGAAGAGGAACTTGGGCATGGCTTCAAGGCGGGGGAAGAGAGGTGGTGGTGCCGGGTGGAGGGGTGGTGTTGATGGGGTAAATGATTGTAAATGTAATAATGTTATGTAATCTCTATGTGCACTCACATTGTTAACCCTCCCTTGGTGAGTGTCTGATTTTAACATCATGTATTTTGCCTTGTGGGAAACACACTTCTGTCCCTCAGGTCATCTGCTTTATCAGGAATATCTTCCCCTCCACATATGACTGCACTGTATAATGGGTAGGGTCATTATGCCATTGCAACACGCTTTATGTGCTGTGAGGGTTATTTGATGTGTCAGATTAATTACGTCTCTCAGAATAGACTTATGTCCATCACCACAACAAGGCACGCGGGCAGGGAAGTGGACCTGAGTCCCGTGATCGGATCAGCCATGATCGTATTACATGGCGGAGAAGGCTCGAGGGGCCAAATGGCCTACTACTGCTCCTATTTCTTATGTTCTTATTTACAGGTCTTTTGTGATGAATCAGAACAGATTTAATGAAGTAGTTTCCTTGCAGTACAAAGAAAGACACATTAGCAAGGCGATAGTGACAGTCTAGTCATTGAAACCTCAACGGTAGGCCACTGAGCATTGCACTGCTCCCCAGTCATCAAGATCCATGGTGCAGCCCTGGTCAACGTGGACCATTTCCCATACCTCGGGAGCCTTTTATGAACAAGAGCAGACATTGACGGCGAGATTCAACACCGCCTCCAGTGCTCCAGTGCAGCTTTCGGCCGCCTGAAGAAAAGAGTGTTCGAAAACCAGGCCCTCAAATCTGCCACAAAGCTCAGGGCTGTAGTAATACCCGCCCTCCTGCATGGCTCAGAGACATGGACCGTGTACAGTAAACACCTCAAGTCGCTGGAGAAATACCACCAATGATGTCTCCGCAAGATCCTACAAATCCCCTGGGAGGACAGACGCACCAACATTAGCGTCCTCGACCAAACCAACATCCCCAGCATTGAAGCACTGACCACACTTGATCAACTCCACTGGGCAGACCACATTGTCCGCATGCCAGACATGAGACTCCCAAAGCAAGCGCTCTACTCGGAACGCCTTCACGGCAAACGAGCCAAAAATGGGCAGGGGGAAAGTTACAAGGACACCCGCAAAGCCTCCCTGATAAAGTGCAACATCCCCATCAACACCTGGGAGTCCCTGGCCAAAGACCGTCCTAAGTGGAGGAAGTGCATCCAGTGGGGCGCTGAGCACCTCGAGTCTCATCGCCGAGAGCATGCAGAAACCAAGCGCAGGCTGCGGAAAGAGCATGCAGCCAGCCTGTCCCACCCACCCCTGACCCTCAACGACTATCTGTCCCACCTGTGACAGAGACTGTGGTTCTCATATTGGACTGTTCAGCCACCTAAGGACTCATTTTAAGAGTGGAAGCAAGTCTTCCTCGATTCCGAGGGACTGCCTATGATAATGAGTCACTGCGGCGCTTGTCTCCTGTGTTCTATTGACAGTAGTCCTTTCTCAGTTTGGTCTGTAATCGCACTGCCCCTAAAGTCGAATGGCTATAACTTTATACCCTTTTCCTCCCATACAAATGTTGTCAGAGTCTGCAGCTGTCTCAGGCTTACAATAGATCATTCTAACCCTAACCCTCTCACCCGCTATGTAGTGCTTCCTTGAGAACTCTCACCCTCTATGTAGTGCTTCCTTCAAGGAGTTCTCAAGGAAGCACTACATAGCGGGTGAGAGGGTTAGGGTTAGAATGATCTATTGTAAGCCTGAGACAGCTGCAGACTCTGACAACATTTGTATGGAAGGAAAAGGGTATAAAGTTACAGCTATTCGATTTTAGGGGCAGTGCGATTACAGTGTGTCACAGAATTAATTAATCAGCATGGATGGACAAAATGTGACTTTTCACTTATTCATAATTATTTTGCCTTCACCATTGCACTTCTCAATGAAGGTCTTTCAGCAAGGTCCAAGAAAAAAGTTTCCATCAACCTAAACACTTTTCAGTCACTTTTATCACATCCATATTAAACATGACCCTCAGCAATAAAGTAAAGCAACATCCACCTAACTTTTTTCCAGCAGTCCCACTCATGACAGTCCAGCATCTGCACCATAGCCGTGATGTGCTGTGCTGCAACACTCGGAGCCCTTCTCCCTGCCGCCCAACTCACGGCCAGCTCAGACCTGCTTTATATGAGTGGTCCTTCTGGGGGGCGGCAGGTCGATATGAGGCCAGCATCCTTGACCAAAATGGCCGATTTGGAGCATCTGGCACGGGCGGGTGGTATGACGCGCTGGGCGGAACCTGGACGGCAGATGGGAGGTTCCGGAGGAATCGGCCGAAAAACATCCATTTCCAGCGGATCCTCAGTGGCTGCGGACACAACCTGGACCAAATTCGGTCCCGTTGTGTTTTTAGATGATGTCACCGAGGGCAGCCTGTAGATAAGAAATAGGAAGGGGCCAAGAATAGAACTTTGGGGGACTCCAGAGGTAACGGTGTGGGAGCAGGAAGAGAAGTCATTGCAGGTGATTCTCTGGCTACGACTGGATAGAAATGAATGGAACCAGGCGAGTGCAGTCCCATCCATCTGGATAATAGAGGAGAGGTGTTGGAGGAGGATAGTGTGGTCAGCCGTGTCAAAGGCTGCAGACAGGTTGAGAAGGATGAAGAGGGATAGTTTACCCCGAGGAAGGATAGAAATCTGGAACTTGCTCCCTCAAAAGGTTGCGGATGCTGGGTCAATTGAAATTTCAAGACTGAGATCGAAAGATTTTTGTTAGGTAAGGGTATCAATGTAAACGGATCAAAGGTGGGTAAAGAAATGTGGTACAGATCAGCCACGATTTAATTGAATGGCAGCACAGGCTCAAGGGCCTGAATGACTTACTCCTGTTCCTATGTATACAGATCTGGAAACATTAATGATTCCAAAATGTCTCTTCAAATCACAATCCTGAACATTCCACATTAGCAAAGGTTTTTCGTCTCATAAATGTTTCATGAACATTAACATTGCATTCTAAATATAATTTGATTTGTCAGTGAATTGTTCTCAATTTATGCACCATTTGTAATGTCTCAAATGTTGTTTCTGGTATGGTACACTATTTCACTGGTAACTTTAACATTACAGGCACTATTTAAATGCAATTTATTGTTGTTGTAATAATTTAGGTACAAGTCTTCTTATAAAGAATAACATCATGACAATCAGCACAACTGACTTTATGCAGTTTGTCCTTCATAGAGTAAGTTCAGTTCAAAAAAAGAATAACCTTTGTAAAATAATCAGTTTCTTATAATCATCTGGAGCACAAATGTAACTTATAATTAACCTGAATTACTGGTATTATTGATAAAACTTTACCTGATCTTCCACTATTCTCCACAGATTGAAGTTTGTACGAGTATTGAAATCAGGTAGTGATTCTTGATCTGCTTGTGCTAACATTATATCTTGCCTGAAATAAAGCATGATATGTATAGTCACATTAACAATTTACTCTCAGAAAAACTGAAGAAAACAGGAAGAATTAGAGAGTAAGAATAATCAGCGTTACAGGAAGCAAAAGAGAATTTTGTTTTGGCTGTGACCCACGCCTTAGGAGATGACATTTACAGAAATCTACATAGAACATTTACAAAACAGAGGAAGCTTGATCTTATATTCACCATCTAATATGTGTTGGTGCGCGTTACTGTGCTTTTTGCCATCGCTTTAGAATTGATTGCAGTGCAAGATTAGTTATCACCAGGTTAAGGTCACTCTGAGTCAGTATTTACATTTCTAAAAAGCTTCGTTTAAAAAAAAGGTAGTCCAGATACATACAAGCACTCTTGTTGGAGTACCATGCATCATGGTCCAGGAAGCACAGTCAGATTGAAGTCGCTTTAAATAACAAAGATTTAGATGTACTTAACTCAGTGGTAGTTAATGCATTTTAATTCACTCAACCCATCCACAATGGCCAAATGCAAAATTAGCATGTCACTATAAAAATGATAAAGTATCTTATACTTCTCACCTAAGTGGATATATATTATTATTTATCCTATTTATATTGTTCAAAAATATCTTATTTACATAATGTTTGCAGATGTGAAGACTAGAACTAATTCTTTATTCCATTTCGTCCAAATAGTTACTTTAGTTAGTCCTCTAAAATAGCGTGGTACAATAATTTATCAAGGGCTTATCAATGTGACTCACTCATTGATAGTGTATATTTATTTCAAAATCAGATGGTCAGAAAGGAGCTAAAGAGGGGCACTGTATTTGTTATTGCTGTTTAGCAGTAAGACTGCATATCAGAACTTATAACAATCATATGCATTTCTTGTTTATATTTAAAATCCCCAAACGGCTGTCAAAAGAACATTTAAATTATCTCCATGAAAACTTCTTAAAATATACATGATGACTAATGGGACTGTATCTGCCCATTACTCAACATTAAATCCTGAGGCTGGATTTTTTTAAATGATGGACAAACATTCTAGAGAGAAGTGAAAGGCACTTCACAAAAAGACCTGTGAGACATTAAGGTCTAGAAATTGGATAAGGCCCAAAAACAGGCGCAGGCAGCGCGAAGCACTATGTGCCCACGTCTGTTCAAAGTAGTGTAGGCAGCATGCAAAATTTGCTAAATGCAAAACGTGCTGCTGGTTGGCTTAGTGCTGAATGGTGGAGGGGAGCAATATCAGGTGCAGTCTACTGACTAATAAAGTTTGGTCTAGGTTCTCCGTACTAATTAAAGGGGAGGTGCTTTGTTGCAGATGTACCTCATTTTCATTGTGGAGAGAGCCATGGCAAATCAGTCAGGGGAAAGGGTGAGGAGATTTTCAAAATGCGGCACTGGAGGCCTTAGACCTGGGGGTTCAAAGATGCCGTCAGGTCCTCTCCCGACTGAGGGGCACAAGGCATTCAAGGCAGAACACCAGACATCTGTGGGAGGAGATTGCTGAAGCCGTCACTGCGACAAGCGTTGTTCCCAGGACCTGGATCCAGTGCCGAAAAAATTATAATGACGTTACATGAGTGGTCAAGGTGAGTGAATGCATCATGAAATGCCATATCCCACCATCTGCATCACAAGTCTCACACACTGCTCAATGCACCACACGCCCATCACTTATCTACCAACAATCTCTAGCCAGCACCACTCATATATCATAATTATGGCTTCACTTCATCCTCACAACCTTACCACTGCTGCAACATTCACACCCACATCTCACACCTTGCACACATTGTCAGCTATTCAACCATGACAGGCACATTACCCAAACACATTGCGGTACCCTCACTCACACACTTCTCTTTCTCTTGCAGGCCAAGGTGGCACATGAGAGGAGGGAGCAACAACAGATGGGAGGCGGCCAAGCCACAACAGAGAATCTGCTGGACCTGGAGGAATCAGTGCTTGAAATTATTGGAGGAGCATTGATGGAGTCTGTGGCGAGTGGAGAAGTTGAAATCGTTGCTGATGATGACGGTATAGTTATACCTAATCGTTCTTCTCACATCCCACTTCCCCCTCATCCCCCAATCGCTTCTCGCTTACAAGCTGCTAATGGTGTATGCATGGATATCTTTCTTTGTTCAGAGAGAAGACAATGAAGTCCCTGCTCCTGGTGTAGAGAACCTCTGTGACCTCCCGGACACAGCGATGAATGGCGAACTGGGAGATGTTAGCTATGTCTCCTGCTGCAGACGGCAGGGATCTGCTGGCAAAGAAATTGAGGGTCACAATGACCTTGAGGGCCATTGGGAGAGCTGTGGTCACCCTGCTCTGAGGCTGCAGGTCTGGTTATAGGAGGTTTCAGAGTTCTGTGACCACCTCCTAATACACTGCTCCTCACTTAAGTGGAGGTAAGAGAAGTGCTCTTGGAAGACCCTTCCTCTGCATGCATCTTCTCATCTTCTTCGCTGCCTCCGCTCCCTCTCGCAAAGAGCATAAGAGAGACTGCAAGTACAGCCCCCATGACTGTGAGCAAGTGATGTGAGCAGAAGCCTTTAAATGAGAATCAAGGCATTCTGCACTTGCAGCAACACTCCCTGTGACCTCAACAACTTTAAACAAGAGTTGCAGAAACTGAGACAGAACCAGTAAAACTAAGAAATTGTCAGCTGCAGGTTGTTGATGATCCCTTTAAATAGTGCAGCTGGAGGCTCCTTCCTGCTGCTGAACGCTTGGTCAGCTGGTTGTGATTAAGAGAGGACGGTAGGTGGAGAGGTGACATCAAAAATGGCAGATCGTGTGTAAAATGAACATTACACACTCACTGGTGTCACAATCTGCCTTATTTCCATTTCTCTAGCGAGCGCTGCCGAACTGCCCAAAATGGCAGCTGCCACTGCGGGATCGACAAGAAGCAGGCGGAAGTGAGTCGGCTGCCATTTTTTCATCAAAACAGGCTTTAACGGCCGTACTAAACCCCTAAATTTGTCTGGCCATCTCAATGACCTGCAATTGCCCACTTACCGAACCTAATGCTATCCTCAAAAATCCCTTCACTTTTGGCTGCTCTTGTGAATTACTGTACCTTGCTCCCTAAGGCAATAACCCTTTCTTTAAGCTTACTGATCAATAGACAGTTTTTGCAACTTGTCACTTTTTTAATGTATCTTGGGTTCTCATTTGTGAGCATTGCACAGTTAACACACTCCACAGCCTCTATTTTAATTGTACTTTTCTCAGATGCTCCCCATTCAATCTTGTTTCTCCCCTATGCCCCTGTCATGTTTCCAAATCTATTGACTCATTTTTACAGAAAAGATATGGAAAAATTGTTACTTTAACTCATGGATTTTTTAAAGCATGCTTTGTTCAGAGAAGTTAAAAAAAGCAAAGCGGTGGGGAACCGGCATTGTCAATTTCTGCCCATACTTCCAGTTCCAGTAAAGCAATGAATGTTTTTTTTAACTAATTTTTTTGTTGAATTACTATAGCTGGGAACTAAGAACAGATGTAGTTCAAAATGAGAATTATGTTAAATTTTTTCTTACCTGAGCGAAAGACATGTCACTTTTTTTCCCACGTTCAATTGTTTCTGAAGTGGAGGCCTGGAATGAATGGGTTGTTGTGGCAGCATCCGAGGCAAAGGGATATAAGGAACCACAGGAGGCAGGCAGAGCTGAGATAGAACGCTTGCTATTCGCCAACCCAGAAAGTGAACCGCTACTGAGCTCCTGAGAGATTGTGATGTTTTAGAGCTTGCATTAGTGAAAGGATTTATTGGGCCATTTAACTCTGCCTAGGAAAACAGAAAAAAGGACATCAATACAAATTAAGTGTAGCACAGATAACCAATATTTGTTCATCACCTATGTGTGAGTAGAACATGTAACATGGTTGCAATGAGATACATTGACCCGGAATTCGCGGTTGGTAGTACCAGCGAACGAACAGCATTCGCTGTTATTACTGCTTTGAAACTGACCGCAACTTCAGGATGTAGTGCAAGCGCATCCTAACGCGGAAATCCTGAAGTTGTGGTTAATCATTCACTGCTCCGACACTGGCTGCACTGTGCACCCACCACACCCCCAGCCAACCAATAGCCGGCAATCAGTGTGATCTGTGAAATCAGAATGAGGAAAACTTGGGCTTTTCTGCACTATTACCGCTGTTAAATACCCCATTAAAAGTTAGATACTTTTGGATACAATGTAACTGGGGTTTTAGCAGCATACTGACTGCTAAACAAATGCTATGACTCTGAAAATCTAATCTTAATTGTCTGGAGTGTCAAATTTATCTATTTTAATAAAAATTAAAATTTCTAAGAACCTTTAAATTTTTTTTTTAAGTTTGTACATCTTTATTTCAGGTTTGCCTTTTCCCCATGTGAGAGCCCCAATCTTTGTTTTGCTCTCTAACATTTTTTTAAAAAGTTAGAATCAAAGGAGCTTATTTACTTCCCGGTTCCCTGTCTGTGAGAATTCTGCATTGTGATTGGCTGCTTAGACAGCTTGTTGACATCACAGCAGCTTGCGCTATGGGATTGCCACTAAGCTATGTTAATTTCAAACTGCAAGTTGGAAAAGCTGAACTTTTCGCCTCAGAGATCGTGAGATCTTTGTGGGAAGCTTACTTCAAGGCCAATGGTAAATGCATTTGCTTCGCTGCTGACTGCAAATTATAGGCCGTGGTCAATCATGGGTTTTTTTTTAACCATTTTCCCAGGGTTTCTGCAGCTCTGCCACCAAGGTTGTGATGGATGAGCAAGTGAACTAGCTTGGAAATTCAATCCCAGGGTATCCACATTTTTGGTCTTATTGGGCTACTTAGTTGCTTACCATGGAGGCTCACTGACCACATATAACTCTGTTCAATGAACATACACAAAAGCCATTGTCGCAACCCCCAACCCCCAACGATTTAAGTTAGCTGCTCCATTTTAGGAGCAGAATGCAGAGGGGTACAGGCTGGTGTTCGGACACCTCTACGAGAACAGAAATAAATGCACATCATTTCTAACTGAATGCATTTTTCAACCATTGAATAGATATTTTTAAACTATTTTCTTGACCTGTCAGTGTTTAGTGCAGCAAATCATTGGTAAAGAATCTAATGGCCCAATATTCCAGTAGGAGTGCAGACAGAAGTGGTCACCGATCAGGGACTGAAAAACAGAGCAGAGTCTGTGCTCTATGATTCTAACCCAGGTCTACCCTACTTTTAGATGACAGCTCAATGGTATCACATTTACCTCAGATTCAGAAGGCTGTGGCTTCAAGCCCCATTCCAAAGACGTGACATATAGGGGTTATATTACTGGACTAGTAATCCAGCAGTCTGAACTAATTATCTAGAGACATTCAGTTAGAAATGATGGTCATTGATTTCTGTTCTTGTAGAGGTGTCCGAACACCAGCCTGTGCCCTACTGACTCCCCCTCTGCATTCAGCTCCTAAAATCCCACCACGGCAGCTGGGGAATTTAAATTCATTAAATGAAATAAATCTGGACTAAAAATCTAGTATCAGTAATCCATCATTATAGACAGTCTCTTGACATATGAAGAAAAACTGGATTGACTAGGCTTGTATTCAATGAAATTTAGAAGAATGAGAGGGGATCTTATAGAAACATATAAAATTCTGACGGGTTTAGACGGGTTAGATGCAGGAAGAATGTTCCCGATGTTGGGGAAGTCCAGAACCAGAGGTCACAGTCTAAGGATAAGGGGTAAGCCATTTAGGACCGAGATGAGGAGAAACTTCTTCACTCAGAGAGTTGTGGGCTTGTGGAATTCTCTACCACAGAAAGTTGTTGGGGCTAGTTCGTTAGATATATTCAAAAGGGAGTTAGATGTGACCCTCACGGCTAAAGGGATTAAGGGATATGGAGAGAAAGCAGGAATGGGGTACTGAAATGCATGATCAGCCAGGATCATATTGAACGGTGGTGCAGGCTCGAAGGGCCAAATGGCCTACTCCTGCACCTATTTTCTATGAAGCGAGGATGACTTACTTCCATGCCAAAAAAAGGATGAGTTCACAAGTGTTTCAATGAATATTCCAGGTCCTGAACTACATCCTAAGGGTGGAAAATGCCTGTGCGTGGATTTTTTTAATGTGGGCTGGCCGTTGCACACCAGCCACCACACAGGTTTGACAGAGCTAGGTCTTGTTCCAGTGGCAAGGGTTATCCATGACTACTGGAGACTTGCTCTGCTGCACGGACCTAGTGCGCACACATATTGCAGTGTGGGCTGGCCCATGCTGCCCCTGGGCCCTCGCCTCTTCTGGCCCCGAACTCACACCTCTTCTGGGCCCCGATCACGTCCCTCTACAATCTCTTGCCGCTCCTTCACCCTGATCTCGCTGCTCCTGCTGTATCTGCCCAGCTCCAATCACCGACCTGGATCTTGATGACGTCCCTCTTCATTGCCGTCGCCCTCCTGCATCAGCTCGTGCTGTACTTTGCAGTGGTAGGCGCCACGCTGCCCATGGCCACCTCTCGCCGCTCCTTTTATGGCCCCGACCTGCCGCTGATGGACTCTTGCAGGTTGGGGCCGCCGACCATGAAACTACCGGATTGTCGTAAAAACCCATTTTGTTCACTGATGTCTTTTAGAGAAAGAAATTTGCCAGCTTTACCTGTTCTAGCCTATATGTGACTCGCAGCAATGTGGTTGACTCTTAACTACCCTCTGAATTGGTGGCTCACCACCACCTTCTCAAGGGCAATAAATGCCAGCCTTGCCAGCGACACCCACATCTCGTGAACGAATAAAAAAACATTTAGCTGACTTCAGTGCAGTAATGAGGAACTGCTACACTATCAGAGATGCCATCTTTCAGATGAGATGTTAGACTGAAGGCTTGCCTGACCCCTCAGGTGAATGTGGCATTTTTTGAAGGAGGGCAGTGAAGTTTTCCTAGTGTCCTGGCCAATATTTATCCCTCAACCAATATCACTAAAATTGATTATCTGATCATCTAACACATTGCTGTTTGTAAGGCTTGTGTGCAAATCACAGCAGTGAGTATACTTGAAGAGTACTTCATTGGCTATTAAGTGTTTTGTAACAATCTGCGGTTGTGAAAGGCTCTTTATAAATGCAAATTCTTTCTTTCTTCAGACTTTAATAATCCTAAGATTCAAGAGTTCACAAAGTTTATAACTGACAATCTATAAGGAAGGCATGGGGTTCTCCAGAATACCTCTCCGCCCCTACATTCCACACACACCTATGTGCTGCTAGGAACAACTGGGGGCAAAGATTCACATATCAGTACTACATCATTTGGATCAGAATTCCCCATTTGATTACCACCTACCGCCCTTTCTCAGCTGATAAATCAGTATTCCTCCACGTTGAACACCACTTGAAAGAAGCACTGAGAGTGGTAAGAGCACAGAATGTAATCTGATGGACTTCAATGTCCATCACCAAGAGTGGCTCAGTAGCACCACTACTGACCAAGCTGGCCATGTCCTGAAGGGCATAGCTACCAGACTAGGCCTACGACAGGTAGTGAGAGAACCAACAGGAGGGAAAAACCTACTTGACCTTATCCTCACCAATCTACCTGTCCCAGATGCATCTGTCCATGACAGCATTGGTGGTAGTGACCACCGCACAGTCAATGGTTAGACGAAGTCCTGTCTTCACACTGAGGACACACTCCATCGTGTTGTGTGGCACTACCACCGTGCTAAATGGGATAGATTCAGAACAGATCTAGCAGCTCAGAACTGAGCATCCATGAGGCTCTGTGGGCCATCAACAGCAGCAGAACCGTATTCCACAAGAAACTGTAACCTCATGGCCCGACATATCCATCACTCTACCATTACCATCAAGCCAGGGGACCAACCCTGGTTCAATAGAATAGCATGCCAGGAGCAGCACCAGGCGTACCTAAAAATGAGATGCCAACCTGGAGAAGCAGCAACACAAGACTTGCACACTAATATGCGGAAGCAGCATGCTATAGACAGGGCTAAGCGATCCCACAATCAATGGATCAGATCAAAGCTCTTCAGTCCTACCACATCCAGTCATGAATGGTGGTGGACCATTAAACAACTGACAGGAGGAGGAGACTCCATGAATATCCCCATCCTCAATGTTGGCAGAGCCCAGCACGTGAGTGCAAAAGACAAGGCTGAAGCGTTTGCAACCATCGTCAGCCAAAAGTGCCACATGGATGATCCACATCGGCCTCCTCCTGAGATCCCCACCATCACAGAAATCAGTCTTCAGCCATTTCAATTCACTCCACGTGATATCAAGAAACGGCTGAGTGCACTGGACACAGCAAAGGCTATGGGCCCCGATAACATCCCGGTTGTCATGCTGAAGACTTGTACTCCAGAACTAGCCGTGCCTCTAGCCAAGCTGTTCGAGTACAGCTACAACACTGGCATCTATCCGACAATGTGGAAAACTGCCCAGGTATGTCCCATCCACAAAAGCAGGTCAAATCCAATCTGTCCAATTACCGCCCCATCAGTCTATTCTCAATCATCAGCAAAGTGATGGAAGATGTCGTTGACAGTGCTATCAAGCGGCATTTACTCACCAATAACCTGCTCACCGAGGCCCAGTTTGGGTTCTGCCAGGACCACTTGGCTCCAAACCACATTACAGCCTTGGTCCAAACATGAACGAAAGAGTTGAATTCCAGAGGTGAGGTGAGAGTGACTGCCCTTGATGTTAAGGCAACATTTGACCGAGTGTGGCATCAAGGAGCCTTAGTAAAACTGAAGTCAATGGGAATCAGGGGAAAAATTATCCACTGGCTGAAGTCATACCTAGCACAAAGGAAGATGGTTGTGGTGGTTTGAGGTCAATCATCTCAGCCCCAGGACATCGCAGCAGGAGTTCCTCAGGGTAGTGTCCAAGGCCCAATCATTTTTAGCTGCTTCGTCAATGACCTTGCCTCCATCATAAGGTCAGAATTGGGGATGTTTGCTAATGACTGCACAGTGTTCAGTGCCATTCGCAACTCCTCAGATAATGAAGCAGTCCATGCCCACATGTCGACATTCGGGCTTGGGCTGATAAATGGCAAGTAACATTCGCACCACACAAGTGCCAAGCAATGACTATCTCCAACAAGCGAGAGTCTAACCACCACCCCAAGACATTCAATGGCATCACCATCGCCAAATCCCCCACCATCAACATCCTGGGGGTCTTACTCCTGACTCCCCAAAGCTTTTCCACCACCAGGTTTTCCTATTTCCTGTGAAGGTGTTTCCTGTTTCCTGTTGGGTCCAGGGCAGGTGGAAGTTTCTCCCTGCAGAAACTTCCTGCTCCTTGCCGACCTCCAGGCCTCCCGCTCCTTGCCAACCTCCGGGCCTCCCACTCCTTGCCGACCTCCAGTGCTCCCGCTCCTTGCCGACATCCGGGCCCCCTGTTCCTTGTCGACCTCCGGGCCTCCCACTCCTTTCCAGCCTCTGGGCCTCCTGCTCCTTGCCGATCTCCGGTCATCCTGCTCCTACTGACCTCCGGGCCTCCAGCTGCCGAGTGCATTGCTCCCCGCTGATTTTGAAACTGCGTTTCCGACAGCTGCCCGCTCACAATCCTCGTCTGGACACGTAAGTGATTGGCTGTTTGATTGGTAATTATCTCCTTCCAGTGGGCCCTGACTGCCTCGGTGTCTTTGATGAGTGTTTCACCTTTCTTGGCCAGTAGTGAGGTGGGGTCTTGGGTGTTTGGGCCGTAAGTGGCCTCAATTGCGATGTAGAATCCTCGCACATCATGGTTGTCGGCCAGCTGCTGTATCTCCTGTGCTTTCTCCATCACCACCTGTTTTTTAGGTCCCGGGTTTTTTGTTGGACCTCAGTCTTGAGCTGTTTGTAAAGCTGCTTTGCTGCTCCGGAGTTGGGTTGTTGCTCAAGGCTCAGAAATGCCCTGCATTTGCGACCTATTAGCTCTTGGATTTCCTGATCATTCTCATCAAACCAATCCTGGTGTTTCCTGGTCGAGTAACGGAGCATCTCTTTGCAGGCTGTAGTGTATGTAGGCACCTTTAGTAATGACTCCACAAGGCAGGGTATGATACTTAAACTATTTAGACCTGTAGTCCTTTATTTGACGCTCCTGAGTGCCGACAACAAGCTGTGAGTTCCCTTTTATACTGGGTTACCTGCCGTGTACAGGCAACCCCTAGGTCTCCCAACAGCAGCACCCTCTGGTGTACCGGTGAGGTGTGTACAGTATAAGGGTACATTCAATGTGGCATAACAGTGTTACAGACATCACACAGTAAACAAGCATGCATATACAACAATACTCCCCCCTGAGCATTTTTCATATCCTTATTGTCATGACCAGGGGAGGCGAACAGTGGTGGGCTATGGGAGGTTGTGGTGAGGGTTGAGTGGTTGCCAGGTGAGGCTGGCCTTGTACGTTTCCCCTCCCTCACACACAAAGTGGGTGTCACTGTTGTGGGATCCCTCGGGGAGGTAGCCACGGCAGCAGTGGGTGGTGTGTATACACTGTGATGTGGGTAGTTGTGGGGTGGTGGGCAGGGCCACAAGAGTGGGTGGGCTCCTTGTTCACCAATTGGGATGAGGATCAGGTCATCTCAGGGTTTGCCAGGGAAGCTGGAGGGTATTGGCCTCATGCTCCTGGTGTTGGCCCTGGTGGCCAGGGGCTGTAGGGCTGGTCTGGTGCAGGTTGCCATTGGTGATGGCTGGGCTGCCCATTGACCACTGTCCCTGTAGTGGGTCTGCTCCCACTGCCTGTGTATGTGTCCTGCAAGGAGCATCGCATTCATTCCAAAGGTCCAGGCTACATGGTCAGGTAGCCTGCTGGACCTGGGGGTCTCCCACAGGGGGATTCCATTGGCATCAGCATGGTCCCTGTAGGACCCAATGTCCTTTGGCAGTGTCCTACATGACACCTTGGCTCTGATCACATATAGTCGAGCCTGCATTATACATTCTAGCATTTGCATCACTTTTGGGTGTCCTGGTTTCAACAAACATGGTTACATTAGGCATTTCACAATCTCTATCATTACTGTTGAGCATAATAAACTTGTTCTTAACCTTACTGACACCTGCATTCATCTCATTAGTCACATTAGTTAAACCAGCATCACAATTCATTGTTACATTGCATACATTTTCATACTTGCACCCTTTAATTGCATCTTTAGCTTTAAAGTCCATGTACTCAAATAGTTGAAACTTCCCCTTTAAATTTCTTTGGTTACCGGTCTCCTTTTAAGGGAGCCTTCAAATCCGATTGGCCGCTCGGAGTCATGTGATGCTCCTCCATGCTCACTGGTGGTATGGCGGTGACCATTTTGATTACAAGTGTTTCTCCTTGTGTTGCTGGTGCTGCAGCCATTTCCTGGCTTTCCTGCAGGAGGGCTGTGGTGGTCTTTTCTTCCACAGGGCCACTTCGCCTGATGTGGACCCGGTTCATCCAATTCCTGCCCAGCAGCGTGGGACCATCGCCAGCTACAATCCACAGGGGGAGTTTGTTCCACACGCTGTCCTGGGAGACCTGGACGTCTACACTGCCAACAATTTGGATTTTACCTTGGGTGTAGGTGAGCGGCTTTGCCTGGACAGGAGACAGTTTTGGTTGAGTGGCAGGATTCATCCAAATTTTTTAAAAGGTCATTTGGCTCATCACAGACAGGCTCGCCCCGTATCGATCTCCATGGAAACTGGGAGCCCATCGATGTCCACTTCCATCATCCACGGAGAACTTCCGGTGGAGCAGGTAACGATTCCATACTCTTCTTCTAGGGTTTGACCAGCTTCATCTTCATCTGTGTCGGAGCCCCGGTGATCAGCCAACTCATCAGAGATGCGGTGAGTACAGCCTTTTCTGCACGTTCTCTGAAGGTGCCTTTTTTCTTTGCAGCCTTTGCATGGATAGTCTTTGTAGCGGCCCTGATGGGCCCTGTGGTTTCCTCCACAGCGCCAGCATGGGGCCATCTGGTTTGCCCCATGTGGCGACTCAGGGTTGCGGGACTCGGGGCAGCATTTCTGCTTTTAGAAGTATCCATGCAGTGCACTGCACTCGCCGGTTTAGAGTCCTGGGTCAGTATTCGCCTGGAGTCACTGGCCGAAACCATGTAGGCCTGACTCACTTGAATTGCTTTCTGCAGGGTGACCGTGATGTCAGCCGAGAGCAATTCGTGTAGGAGGCCATCGTGGCCGATTCCGATGACAAATATTTCCCTTAGTGCTTAATTAAGGTGGTCGCCAAAATCATGTGATGCAGCTAGTCTTCTTAAGTGTGCAGCATACTTGTCAATTTCTTGGTCCTCAGGTGTAGATCCGGTGCCTGGCTGTGAGGATGCTTTCTTTCGGTTTTAGTTGTTCCTGTATGATTGTTACAAGTTGCTCATAGCTCTGGGTGGTTGTCTTCTCCGGGGCTAGTAAGTCCCTGACGAGACCATAGATGGTGGGCCCACAACTGCTAAGCAGGATGGCCCTGCGTTTGTTCGGTAGTGTAGCCGGTGTGTCCCCGTCCAGGTCGTTGGCTATAAAGAAGTGTTTCAATCTTTCCACAAAAGCATCCCAATCTTCCCCCTCTGTAAATTGCTGAAGGTTGCTGAGATTAGACATGTTGAGCATGTAGTTCATGACCTCGTATCCCATCCTCGTCGCCAGTTGCAGTGTATGTAGACACCTTTAGTAATGATTCCACAAGGCAGGGTATGATACTTAAACTGTGTAAACCTGTAGTCCTTTATTTGCAGCTCCTGAGTGCCGACAACAAGCTGTGAGTTCCCTTTTATACTGGGTTACCTGCCGTGTGCAGGCAACCCCTAGGTCTCCAGCAACAGCACCCTCTGGTGTACCGGTAAGGTGTGTACAGTATAAGGGTACATTCAATGTGGCATAACAGTGTTACAGACATCACACAGTAAACAGGCATGCATATACAACACAGGCCATGATCCTTACCAATGGATCCATTACAGACCCAATCCACATGCGGACCGGAGTCAAACAGGGCTGCATCATCACCCCAACCCTCTTCTTAATCTTCCTCGCTGCCATGCTCCACCTCACAGTCGACAAGCTCCCCACTGGAGTGGAACTAAACTACAGAACCAGTGGGAAGCTGTTCAACCTACGCCGTCTACAGGCCAGGTCCAAGACTACCCTAACCTCTGTCGTCGAGCTACAGTATGTGGACGACGCCTGCTTCCGCGCACGTACAGAGACTGAACCCCAGGACATAGTTGACGTATTTACTGAGGTACGAAAGCATGGGCCTTACGCTAAACATCAGCAAGACAAAGGTCCTACACCAGCCTGTCCCCACCGCACAGCACTGCCCCCCAGTCATCAAGATCCACGCGCAGCCCTGGACAACGTGGACCACTTCCCATATCTCAGGAGCCTCCTATCAACAAGAGCAGGCATTGACGACGAGATCCAGCACCGCCTCCAGTGTGCCAGTGTAGCCTTCGGCTGCCTGACAAAAAGAGTCTTTCAAGACCAGGTCCTCAAAACTGCCACCGAGCTCATGGTCTACAGGGCTGTAGTAATATCCACCCTCCTGCATGGCTCAAAGACATGGACCATGTACAGTAGACACCTCAAGTCGCTGGAGAAATATCACCAATGATGTCTCCACAAGATCCTACAAATCCCCTGGGAGGACAGATGCACCAACATTAGCGGCCTCGACCAGGCCAACATCCCCAGCATTGAAGCATTGACCACACTTGATCAGCTCCGCTGGGCAGCCACATAGTTTGCATGCCAGACACGAGACTTCCAAAGCAAGCGCTCTACTCGGAACTTCTTCATGGCAAACGAGCCAAAGGTAGGCAGCGGAAATGTTACAAAGACATCCTCAAAGCCTTCCTGATAAAGTGCAACATCCCCACTGACACCTGGGAGACCCTGGCCAAAGACCGTCCAAAGTGGAGGAAGCGCATCCGGGAGGGCACTGAGCACCTCGAGTTTCATGCCGAGAGCATGCAGAAATCAAGCGCAGTCAGCGGAAAGAGCATGCGGCAAACCTGTCCCACCCACCCCTTCCCTCAACGACTATCTGCCCCACCTGTGACAGAGACTGTGGTTCTCGTATTGGACTGTACAGCCACCTAAGAACTCATGTTAAGAATGGAAGTAAGTCTTCCTCGATTCTGCGTGACTGCCTATGATGATGATGATGGTAAGTGTCTCGCTTTCTCTTTTATAACCAGATAAGTTTAAGTAGAGGGATGGCAGTGTAGCTCAGTCCTGTGGTTTGCATGTCCTGTGGCATGAGGGAAGTCCTGGACATTTCACGCAGCCTAGACAGCCATGTGTTCAGTAGGTGTCTCTAGCTTCAACTATTCAAGTTCCGCCTTTCAGAGCTTGAACAGCGGCTGGAGTCACTACGGTGCATCCGCGAGGCTGAGAGTTACGTGGATAGCACGGTTCAGGAGGAGGTCACCCTGCAGCTTAAAAGCATGCAGGCAGAGGGGAAGTGGGTGAATCCCAGACGAAGGAAAAACGCTAGGCAGGTTGTGCAGGAGTCCACCTCACTTTCCAACTGATATTCTTTTTTGAGCACCGGTGAGGGCGATGGTGCCTCTGGGGAGTGCAGCCAGAATCAAGTCCAAGGCACCACGGGTGGCTCGGCTGCACAGGGGGGAAGGACAAAGAATAAAAGAGCTATAGTGGTAGGGGATTCAATAGTTAGGTGAATAGAGAGGCAGTTTCTGTGGCCGTAGATGTGACTCCAGAATGGTATAGTGCCTCCCTGGTGCCAGGGTCAAGGATGTCACAGAGCGGACACAGGGCATTCTGGGGGGAGAGGGTGAACAGGTTGTGGTCCATGTCGGGACCAATGACATAGGTAGAAAGCGGGATGAGGTGCTGCAGGCAGAATTTAGGGAGGTAGGAAAAAAATGTAAGGGTTGGACCTCAAAGGTAGTAATCTCCGGGTTACTGCGGGTGCCTGTGCTAATGAGTATAAGAATAGAAGGATAGAGAGGATGAATGTGTGGCTGGAGAGTTGGTGCAGGAGGGAGGGTTTTAAATTCTTGAGGCATTTGGACTGCTTCTGGGGGAGATGGGACCTGTACAAACCAGACGGGTTGCATCTCAAAAGTGCTGGGACCAATATCCTTGCAGGGAGTTTTGCTAGTGCTGTTGGGGAGAGTTTAAAATAGCTTGGCAGGGGGATGGGAACCTGAGAACAAATTCAATAGGGAAGGAAGTAAAGCTGAAATTGCAAAGCAAGAATGTAGAAAGTGAATCTGTAAGACAGAGGAAACAAGGGTTAATAAGTAAGAATCAAGGAGGTCTTCCTGTGCTAAATGGTATATACTTCAATGCAAGGAGTATAACAAATAAAGCGGATGAGCTGAGAGCACAGAAGACACTTGGGAGTATGAGATTATAGCCATTACAGAGGCAAGGCTGAAAGAGGGGCAGGTTTGGCAGCTCAATATTCCTGGTTACAGGATTTTTAGACCAGACAGAGAGGGGGGTAAAAAGGGGGGGAGGTGGTCACAGTATTTATTAAAGAAACTATTACAGCTGTGAGGCGGGATGATATGTTAGAGGGATCATCAAATGAGGCCATATGGGTCGAACTGAAAAAGAAAAAAGGGATGATCACACTACTAGGCGTCTATAATAGACCCCCAAAAAGTAGCAGGGAGATAGAAGAGCAAATATGTAGGCAAATTTCTGTGAAATCCAAAAACCATAGGGCAGTAATAGTAGGGGATTTCAACTATCCTAATATTAATTGGGACAAATATAGTGTGAAAGGTATAGAGGATGCGAAATTCCTAAAATGCATTCAAGAGAACTTTTTTAGTCAGTACGTAACAAACCCAACATGGGAGGGAGCGGTTTTGGTTTAAGTTTTGGGGAATGAAGCTGGGCAGATGGAAGGGGTATCAGTGGGAGAGCACTTGGGTACCAGTGACCATAATTCAGTCAGATTCAAGGTAGTTATAGATCAGGACAAGGATAGAGCAGGAATAAAAGTCCCAAATTGGGGAAAAGCTAACTTTGCTAAGTTGAGAAGTGATTTGACCACAGTGGACTGAAAAACATAGAAACATAGAAAATAGTTGCAGGAGTAGGCCATTCGGCCCTTCGAGCCTGCACTACCATTCAATAAGATCATGGCTGATCATTCATCTCAAAAGCCCTTTCCTGCTTTCTCTCCATACCCCTTGATCCCTTTAGCTGTAAGGGCCATATCAAACTCCCTCTTGAATATATCCAATGAACTGGCATCAACAACTCTCTGCGGTAGGGAAGTCTGAGTGAAGAAGTTTCTCCTCATCTCAGTCCTAAATGGCTTACCTCTTATCCATAGACTGTGTCCCTGGTTCTGGACTTCCCCAACATCGGAAACATTCTTCCTGCATCTAACCTGTCCAGTCCCATCAGAATTTTATATGTTTCTATGAGAACCCATCTCATCCTTCTAAACTCCAGTGAATATCGGCCCAGTAAATACAGTCTCTCCTCATATGTCGGTCCTGCCATCCCGGGAATCAGTCTGGTGAACCTTCGCTGCACTCCTTCAATAGCAAGAACATCCTTCCTCAGATTAGATGACCAAAACTGAACACAATATTCCAGGTGAGGCCTCATCAAGCCCCTGTACAACTGCAGTAAGACCTCTCTGCTCCTATACTCAAATTCCCTAGCTATGAAGGCCAACATATCATTTGCCTTCTTCACCACCTGCTGTACCTGCATGCCAACTTTCAATGACTGATGTACCATGACACCCAGGTCTCGTTGCACCTCTCCTTTTCCTAATCTGCCGCCATTCAGATAATATTCTGCCTTTGTGTTTTTGCCCCCAAAGTGGATAAGCTCACATTTATCCACATTATACTGCATCTGCCATGCATTTTCCCACTCACTTAACCTGTCCAAGTCACCCTGCAGCCTCTTAACATCCTCCTCACAGCTGACACCACCACCCAGCTTAGTGTCATCTGCAAACTTGGAGATATTACACTCAATTTCTTCATCTAAATCATTAATGTATATTGTAAATAGCTGGCATCCCAGCACTGAGCCCTGCGGCACCCCACTAGTCACTGCCTGCCATTCTGAAAAGGACCCATTTATCCCGACTCTCTGCTTCCTGTCTGCCAACCAATTCTCTATCCATGTCAGTACATTACCCCCAATACCATGTGCTTCAATTTTGTATACTAATCTCTTGTGTGGGACCTTGTCAAAAGCCTTTTGAAAGTCCAAATACACCACATCCACTGGTTCTCCCTTGTCCACTCTACTAGATCCATCCTCAAAAAATTCCAGAAGATTTGTCAAGCATGATTTCCCTTTCATAAATCCATGCTGATTTGGACCGATCCTGTCACTGCTTTCCAAATGCGCAGCTATTTCATCTTTAATAATTGATTCCAACATTTTCCCCACTACTGATGTCAGGCTAACCGGTCTATAATGACCCGTTTTCTCTCTCCCTCCTTTTTTAAAAAGTGGTGTTACATTAGCTACCCTCCAGTCCATCGGAACTGATCCAAAGTTGATAGATTGTTGGAAAATGATCACCAATGCATCCACTATTTCTAGGGCCACTTCTTTAAATACTCTGGGATGCAGACTATCAGGCCCCGGGGCTTCAATCCCATCAATTTCCCGAACACAATTTCCCGCCTAATAAGGATTTCCTTCAGTTCCTCCTTCTCACTAGACCCTTGATCCCCTAGTATTTCCGGAAGGTTATTTGTGTCTTCCTTCGTGAAGACAGAACCAAAGTATTTGTTCAACTAGTCTGCCATTTCTTTATTGCCCATTATAAAGTCACCTGAATCTGACTGCAAGGGACCTACGTTTGTCTTCACTAATCTTTTTCTCTTCACATATCTATAGAAGCTTTTGCAGTCAATTTTTATGTTCCCGGCAAGCTTCCTCTCATACTCTATTTTCCCTCTCCTGATTAAACCCATTGTCCTCCTCTGCTGAATTCTAAATTTCTCCCAATCCTCAGGTTTGCTGCTTTTTCTGGCCAATTTATATGCTTCTTCCTTGGATTTAACAGCTACTTGAAGGTCGGAACAGTGGGAGGCATTCAAGGAAGAGATTCGGAGGGTTGAGGCCAAACATGTGCCCTTAAAGAAAAAGTGTGGGAATAACAATTCTAGAGCCCCCTGGATGTCTAGGGGCTTAAAGGGAAGGATAAAGATAAAAAAGGGAAGCTTATGTCATATACCAATGGCTAAATACTATAGAATCTCTGGAGGAATATAGGAAGTTCAGAGGTGAAATTAAAAAGGATATTAGGAATGCTCAGAGAGAGCATGAAAATTTCTTGGCAATTAAAATCAAGGAAAACCCAAAGATGTTCTATAAATATATTAAGAGCAAGAGGATAATTAAAGAAAGGACTGGGTCTATTAGAGACCATGAGGGTAATCAGTGTGTGGAGGCGGAAGATGTGGGTATGCTTCGTAATGAATACTTGCGTCTGTTTTCACAAAGGAAAGGGGCAATGTAGATACTGCTATCGAGAAGGAGTGTGAAATTCTGGACGAAATAGACATAGTGAGCGAGGAGGTGTTGTAGGGTTTGGCAGCTTTTAAAGTGGATAAGTCCCCAGGCCTGGATGAAATGCATCCCAGGCTGTTGAGCGAAGAAAGGAAATAGCAGAGGCTCTGACAATCATTTTCCAGTCCTCTTTGGATTCTGGAATGGTGCCAAAGGATTGGAGGACTGCTAATGTGGTACCTTTGTTTAAGAAGGGGAAAAGGGATAGGCCGAGTAATTACAGGCCTGTCAGCCTAACCTCAGTGGTGGGAAAATTATTGGAAAAAATCCTGAAGGACAGGATAAATCTACATTTAGAAAGGCAAGGATTAATCAGGGACACTCAGCACAGATTTGTGAAGGGAAGATCGTGTTTGACTAACCTGATTGAATTTTTTGAAGAGGTAACAAAGAGGGTCGATGAGGGTAGTGCGTACGATGTAGTGTATATGGACTTTAGCAAAGCTTTTGATAATGTCCCACATGGTAGACTGGTCGTGAAGATAAAAGCCCATGGGATCCAGGGCAAAGTGGCAAGTTGGATCCAAAATTGGCTTAGAGGTAGGAAGCAAAGGGTAATGGTTGATGGGTGTTTTTGTGACTGGAAGGATGTTTCCAGTGGGGTTCCACAGGGCTTAGTACTGTGTCTCTTGCGTTTTGTGATATTATCAATGATCTAGATTTGAATTTGGGGGTTATGATTAAAAAGTTTTTAGATGACACTAAAATTGGTTGTGTGGTTAATAATGAAGAGGAAAGTGATGGACTGCAGGAGGATAGCAATCTACTGGTCAGGTGGGCAGAACCATGGCAAATGGAATTTAATTCAGAGAAGTATGAGGTAATGCACTTTGGGAGGGCTAAGAAGGAAAGAGTATACACATTAAGCGGTAGGCCACTTAATAGTGTAGATGAACAAAGGGACCTTGGAGTGCTTGTCCACAGATCCCTGAAAGTAGCAGGCCAGGTGGATAAGGTGGTTAAGAAGGCATACGGACTGCTTGCCTTTATTGTCCAAGGCATAGAATACAAGAGTGGGGAGGTTATGCTTAAATTGTATAAAACACTGGTTAGGCCACAGCTGGAATACTACGTGCAGTTCTGCTCGCCGTATTATAAGAAGGACGTGATTGCACTGGAAATGGTGCAGAGGAGATTTACAAGGATGCTTCCTGGACTGGAGAATCTTAGCTATGAGGACAGATTGGATAGGCTGGATTTGTTCTGCTTGGAACAGAGGAAGCTGAGAGGAGACCCCATTGAAATGTGTAACATTTTGAGGGGCCTGGATATAGTGGATAGCAAGGGCCTATTTCCCTTGGTGGAGGGGCCAATTACGAGGGGATATAGATTTAATGTAGAAGGTTTATAGGGGATTTGAGAAGAAGCTTCTTCACGCAGAGGCTCACTGAGGGGCAGAGGCTGGAGCTCACTGCCTGGAAGGGTGGTGGAGGCAGAAACTCTCACCACATTTAAAAGGTGCTTGGATGTGCACTTGAAGTGCCGTAACCCGCAGGGTTGCGGACCGTGAGCTGGTAAGTGGGATTAGACTGGATAACCTCTTGTTGGCTGGCGCAGACACGATGGTAAGTACATCATGGAATCTAATACGGCCAGAGTGATTCCTGGACTAGTTTCAATCACCTGGATGGGTTGGAGAGGAATTTTCCCAGATTTTTTCCCCCAATTGGCCTGGGTTTTTATCTGTTTTTTGCCTCTCCCAGGAAATCGCATGGCTCCGGGTGGGGTAGAGTGTAAAATGTTGCGATACACGTGGTATCGCAGTTGTGTGGGGCGGACTAGTTGGGACGGATACTCTTTACCTGTCCTTCATTGTTCATAGGTTTATATGTAACCTTCAGGGATGCTGACCAAGGGCCGTGTGGCTCTTTGTCGGCCACTGTGGACACGATGTGCTGAAATGGCCTCCTTCTGCACTGCAGAGTTCTACATTTCTATGTTTCTATCTACAAGGCACAAGTCAGGAGTGTGCTGGAATACTCTCCACATGCCTGGATGAGTGCAACTCCAAGATGCTTGACACCATCCAGAACAAAGCGGCCCGCTTGATTCAATCTCATCCACCACCTTAAACATTCACTCTCTCCGCTACCAACGTACCGTGGCTGCAGTGTGTACCATTTACAAGATGCACTGCATCAACTCGCCTTCTTTGGCAGTACCTCTCAAACGCAAGGCCTCTACCACCTAGAAGGACATGGGCAGCAGGCGCATTGGAATACCACCACCTCCAAGTTTCCTTCCAAGTCACACACCATCCTGGCTTGGAAATATATCACCATTCCTTCATTGTCGCTGGGTCTAAATCCTGGATCTCCCTCCCTAACAACACTGTGGGAGTACCTTCACCACACGGACTGCAGCAGTTCAAGAAGGTGGCTTACCTTCTCAAGGGCAATTAGGGATGGGCAATAAATGCTCGCCTTGCCAGCGACTCCCGCATCCCATGAACAAATAAAAAAAAATTCCACTGCAGAAAAGTTTAACATCAGCTACAACAGATAACACAGCCAAAACAGCAAAAGCAGCACACTTGCTTTTAAAATGAACATACCAGCGATTTACCTGAAACCAGCTTATGATCCCTTTAACTAATGCAGGATATAGCATGTTCCCGATTGTTCCCGTCTGTGATTTCTGGGTATATTACAGGACTCACAAATAGCTCGCTAAAGTTGTTCAAAATGTCATATGAATCTGGAAGCAAGCACAGGACTCTATTCCTTTCCTTCCTCCCCCTCCCCCCTCTTCCTCCTTTCCCTCCCCCCTTCCAAAACATAAAAACAGATAGTGCAAAACATAAAAACAGATAGTAAAAGCTTTTACAAATATATAAAACGGAAAAGAGTGACTAAAGTAAATGTTGGTCCCTTAGAAGATGAGAAGGGGGATTTAATAATGGGAAATGTGGAAATGGCTGAGACCTTAAACAATTATTTCGCTTCGGTCTTCACAGTGGAAAACACAAAAACCATGCCAAAAATTGCTGGTCACAGGAATGTGGGAAGGGAGGACCTTGAGACAATCACTATCACTAGGGGGGTAGTGCTGGACAGGCTAATGGGACTCAAGGTAGACAAGTCCCCTGGTCCTGATGAAATGCATCCCAGGGTATTAAAAGAGATGGCGGAAGTTATAGCAGATGCATTCGTTATAATCTACCAAAATTCTCTGGACTCTGAGGAGGTACCAGTGGATTGGAAAGCAGCTAATGTAACGCCTCTGTTTAAAAAAGGGGGCAGACAAAAGGCAGGTAACTATAGGCCGGTTAGTTTAACATCTGTAGTGGGGAAAATGCTTGAAACTATCATTAAGGAAAAAATAGCGGGACATCTAGATAGGAATAGTGCAATCAAGCAGACGCAGCATAGATTCATGAAGGGGAAATCATGTTTAACTAATTTACTGGAATTCTTTGAGGATATAACGAGCATGGTGGATAAAGGTGTACCGATGGATGTGGTGTATTTAGATTTCCAAAAGGCATTCGATAAGGTGCCACACAAAAGGTTACTGCAGAAGATAGAGGTATGCGGAGTCAGAGGAAATGTATTTGCATGGATAGAGAATTGGCTGGCGAACAGAAAGCAGAGAGTCAGGATAAATGGGTCCTTTTTGGGTTGGAAATCGGTGGTTAGTGGTGTGCCACAGGGATCGGTGCTGGGACCACAACTGTTTACAATATACATAGATGACCTGGAAGAGGGGACCGAGTGTAGTGTAACAAAATTTGCAGATGACACTAAGATTAGTGGGAAAGCGGGTTGTGTAGAGGACACAGAGAGGCTGCAAAGAGATTTGGACAGGTTAAGTGAATGGACTAAGGTTTGGCAGATGGAATACCATGTCGGAAAGTGTGAGGTCATCCACCTTGGGAAAAAAAACAGTAAAAGGGAATATTATTTGAATGGGGAGAAATTACAACATGCTGAGGTGCAGAGGGACCTGGGGGTCCTTGTACATGAATCCCAAAAAGTTAGTTTGCAGGTGCAGCAGGTCATCAGGAAGGCAAATGGAATGTTGGCCTTCATTGCGAGAGGGATGGAGTACAAAAGCAGGGAGGTCCTGCTGCAACTGTATTGGGTATTGGTAAGGCCGCACCTGGAGTACTGCGTGCAGTTTTGGTCACCTTACTTAAGGAAGGATATACTGGCTTTGGAGGGGGTACAGAGATGATTCACTAGGCTGATTCCGGAGATGAGGGGGTTACCTTATGATGATAGATTGAGTAGACTGGGTCTTTACCTGTTGGAGTTCAGAAGGATGAGGGGTGATCTTATAGAAACATTTAAAATCATGAAAGGGATAGACAAGATAGAGGCAGAGAGGTTGTTTCCACTGATAGGGGAGACTAGAACTAGGGGGCACAGCCTCAAAATACGGGGGAGCCAATTTAAAACCGAGTTGAGAAAGAATTTCTTCTCCCAGAGGGCTGTGAATCTGTGGAATTCTCTGCCCAAGGAAGCAGTTGAGGCTAGCTCATTGAATGTATTCAAGTCACAGATAGATAGATTTTTAACCAATAAGGGAATTAAGGGTTACGGGGAGAGGGCGGGTAAATAGAGCTGAGTCCACTGGCGGAGTAGGCTCGAGGGGCTAGATGGCCTACTCCTGTTCCTAATTCTTATGTTCTTATGTTCTTCCCCTTCTCCACCGCCGCACCCCCCCACTCCTTGGTCTGATTCAATTATCCATACCCCCTGACCCTGCTTGACCTAAACACTGCACTTGGGCTTGACTCCTTGTATACAGCACCATAGGAGATCGACCAACATTAATTAGAAACCTTTTGGCTACACATCTATTATGCTTTGAATAACTCCACAAGACTGTATATCTTCAGCTCAAACTGTTGTGACCTTGGTCTCTTTATTATAACTCCAGAATGAGGAGGCAGCATGATAGACTGCCTTTTATACCTTCTTGCCCAGGGTGTGCAGGTGACCCTTGGGTCTCCCACAGGTGCGCCCCCTGGTGACAAGTCTTACACATTGGTAATGTTTACATACATAACATAATTCCCCCGCAAAGTTTAATGTACAAGTTATTTACAAGTTGAGGCGATCCGGGGCTCTGCGTTCCCGGGTCGACCGCCTGAGTTGAAGTCCTGGCATGGGTGAGTTGGTCGGATCATTGCTGCACAGCCGCGCGGCTGGTCTGAACGGATTGTCGGGCATGGTGGGTTCATCCTCGTGGTTGACCGCGAGGGTAATTGCTGGTTGGGTGTGTGTGGGTGGATCAATGATGGTAATGTCCTCTTCAAACTATTCTTGGTTGTCAGTAAACTGCAGTTTGCTCTGATCCAAGTGCTTCCTGCATGCTTCTCCGTTCAAAAGTTTGACAACAAACACTCTATTTCCCTCCTTGGCTAACACAGTGCCAGCAATCCATTTGGGACCATGACCATGATTAAGACCAAACATAGGGTCATTAATTTCAATGTCGCGTGATACAGCCACGCGACAATGGTACATGTTATGCCGGTGACGCCGGGTTTCTATATGATCATTGAGATCTGGGTGGATCAAGGAAAGCCTGGTTTGGAGTGCTCTCTTCATTAGCAATTCTGCAGAGGGAACCCCGGTAAGCGAGTGGGGCCACGTGTGGTAGCTAAGCAGAATCAGAGATAGCCGGGTCTGCAGGGAACCATCCGTCACGCATTTCAAGCTCTGCTTGATGGTTTGGACTGCCCGTTCTGCTTGAGCATTGGATGCAGGCTTAAACGGTGCAGACCTGGCATGCTTGATACCATTGCGGGTCATGAACTCGTTAAATTCCGAGCTGGTGAAGCATGGTCCATTGTCACTAACAAGGACGTCGGGCAAACCATGGGTGGCGAACATGGCCCGGAGGCTTTCAATGGTGGCAGTAGACATACATGACGACATTATTGTACATTCAATCCATTTGGAGTAAACGGCCACTGCTACTAGGAACATCTTTCCTAGAAAGGGGCCAGCGAAATCTACGTGGACCCTTGACCACGGTTTGGAGGGCCATGATCACGGACTCAGTGGGGCCTCCCTTGGTGCATTGCTCAACTGTGAGCAAGATGCATCACAAGCTAGTACTAAATGTTTACACGGGTCATACAATACAAGTAACTTGTTGGAACATAGCAAGTTTCTGGCCTTGTTAAAGGCTGTCTGTTGAGCTTTGCCCCAAACCCAGTCATCACCCTTGCATAGCAATAAATGCAATGGTTCCGGCAAAGTGCTCAACCCCGGTAGAAAGTTACCAAAATAGTTGAGGAGTCACAGGAACGAACACAGCTCCGTCACATTCTGTGGTCTGGGTGCATTCTTGATGGCCTCCGTCTTAGAGTCCGTGTGTCTGATGCCGTCTGCCGCAATCTTTCTCCCCAAAATTTGACTTCTGGCGCCAGGAAAACACACTTGGAGCGTTTCAACACTTCCTCTTCAGCCTCGGGTTGTGTTGCCTCTCTTACTCGTTCAGCGTGATACGCGCTGGGGGACATCTTCTGCCGACTCTGCCATGTGGTGAGTCGCAGCATGTCTGCACATTTGCTGGAGGTGCCCCATTGTTCCACGGCCCTTGCACACGTAGTGCTTGAATCGACATTGATGGGCTCGATGATTACCCTTGCAGTGCCAACACGGTGCGAATGGATTCGCATTCACGCCCCACGGCGGACTCTGAGTCATCTTAGGTCTGGCCTCTGCGGGCATGTAGGCCCTGCCATGTACAGTTCTGCTTGCTGAAGGCATTATTTTATGCACAGTATTTGCTGGTGAGTTCCGATGCTGCAATGATATCTGTTTAGTGTTATCGTTTGTGGACATAAAAGCCTGGGCTATCGTGATGGCCTTGCTCAGATCTAGGGATTCGGCAGACAGCAGTTTGTGAAGAATGACCTCGTGGCCGATTCCAAGCATGAAAAAGTCCTGCAACATTTCCCCCAAATATCCAGCAAATACGCACAGTCCCACAAGGCGTCTTAGGTCGGCGACATAGCGCGCCACGTCCTGGTCCTCGGAGTGGTGGTGCATATAAAAGCGATACCTGGCCATCAAGATGCTCTCCTTCGGCTTGAGGTGTTCCCGAATCAGCGTGCACAGCTCTTCATATGTCTTGTCCGTTGGTTTCGTCAGTGCTAGCAGATTTTTGATGAGACCATATATCATGGACCCACAAACGGTGAGGAGAATCGCCCTGTGCTTGATCGTGGTTTCTGCATTTTCCAGCTCGTTGGCCACGAAGGCTTCCCAATCGTCACCCACAACAAATCTCTCAAGAATACCAATGGCAGCCATAACTGCGTGAAAGTTCGTGATCTGTTACTCGTCACCAATTGTTATGTTCAGAATAACTCCACAAGACTGTATATCTTAAGCTCAAACTGTTGTGACCTTGGTCTCTTTATTGTAACTCCAGAGTGAGGAGGCAGCACGGTCGACTGCCTTTTACACCTGCTTGCCCAAGGTGTGCAGGTGACCCTTGGGTCTCCCACAGGTGCGCCCCCTGGTGGCAAGTCTTACACATTGGTAATGAATACATACATAACAACATGTTTTTTGAAAAATAAATTAAAATGAATAAGAAATCCGAAAATGGCAGACAGGAGATTCATCCCAAATGTCCTTGGGTGCTAGTTTTGAACTATATTTGGTTGGAGCTACTATAAAAGTAATTTCACATAATACTGTGCCATCGAACTCGATGGTAAAGAAATCCTTTCTGGATCCTAAGTTCATATCTGCCCCGCAGAAATGACACACCTGAATTCGACTTTACACCTTGTTCGGAACATGTAATTCCAATATTTCATAAGACACATTACTTGCTAATGTATTTAACGTTATTACATTGCAACAAGAAATTTATTTTGTCGAAGAGATTCTGGACAGGAGGTGTAAAGGAAGATGTTGGGTGGAGAACAAGAGGCAATGGAGCATTCATGGGTTTTTAACAGACAATTGAATGCAGAGAGAGGGCTCTTTCCAGAGAGAATGCCCTGAAACAGCAATGGTGTGGAGGGTGCAAAGAACTTATAAGATTTTAAATGCAGATCTATATTTTCTATTGTGTACCCGGAGCTACAGATATCTGGGGTTGGGGGGAAATTGGTCTACAACAGTAGTGCAAATTGTGCTGATCGAGAATTGGCAGCCATTTTACATTGTGTCTGATTTTCTTTTCTATTCAAGTAATTGAAGGTATAAAATGCGCTTGTTTTGCGGTACTGGCATAGACCAATTTCACTCCCATGGTATTCAACCTATCACATCTTGAGCAGTGGGGAAACATTGCAGTAATAGTGCTCTTTTTCTAAATAAACAAATATTGTTTGTTAATATTGTTTCATAACTATTTATTATTCATGGATCATTTACAATATAAGCACCATATTAAAACATATAATGAGTTGATGAGGATAGAAACCATGCTGGGAGCTCTGTGGATCTTTTGTATATGATTCACTATATGTTGTAATGTAAACTAGAGGAATAATAAGTATTTATAAACTAAACAGATGGTATATATTTAGTATTTTGCAAAATAATATCACAACTGTAATGTTTTCATACTTTCTTTGGTTCCAATTAGCTTTTGACAGAATAAATAAGAGAACATGTTTCTGTCACAGTTCAGGACCTTTTGACTATTTTTCTATCATAAGGATTTGAAAAGAAGTTATTTAAATATTGTATGTCAAAAGTAAATAATAAAGAAGGGATCTGAAACGTTAGGTAGTTAAGATACTAATGAGCTAGCTTTTTTGTGTCCTCATATAAAATAAATTCTAAGCAGTTCAGTAGCTTGTCCATTTAATTGATAAACGCCTCACACCCATTTCACTGGAAGGTTTATCATTTTTTTCTGACTATGAACAGTCAAAAATAAAGCAGGACGTCAGACACCTAAGAAACTGCTGAGGCAGAAAGGCCCCAGAAATGCAGAGGAGTTAGTCTGTTTAAGTCAAGCAAGATGACATACTGAACATATGAAATAGGAAATAGGAGCAGGTGTAGACCATTTGGCCCCTTGAGCCTACTCCGAGTGGGGTAGTATAGCGTATTGATTATTTTATGTTATATTGATTGAATAAAGTGAATCTGATTACAACTGTAGCTCTATATCTTCTCCTTATTGTGGAATAGGCAGCTTAATCACTCATTAAATTCTGATCAGGAAAATTAGCAAATCATATTACATTCAGAAATGTTAATATTTTGTATGTAATGTTAATTTGAAATGTATGTAACATGCCACTATTCATCCAAAACTACTGTCACTGTACCACTTCCCCTATCAAAAACTATAACTTCAATAGATATGTAAAACAGTTCAAGCACATCACCATCCATCATTGTATGTTGTTTCAATGTTTTTTTTATTATAGTCCTGCCTAATTTTAAAATGTTAATTACAGCAATTTTTCACATCTCTCATTCCTACAATCAGTGGGTGGCTGTGCATCAAAGAAACAAAACTAAGATAAATGCCACATTTCTAAGTTTCATTCAAAATGTCCTGTGGCTATGGAACGTAAATTAAAAGATATAAATTATGATGTTATTTTACTTCCTTTCTCTTGCATTCTTTTTTGCTACTTCATGTGTGTTTTTTTTGCACTGAAAACTTTTGTTTGCTTAATTTTCCCAGGTTTGTTTTTTAAGTTGCTGATCCGTTTTTATATTAATAATTATTTTTCCGCATGGGACATTTTGGGAGAAATGTCCAAAGTCACAAATCTCAAGGATGGCTCGACTAATAACAAACCAGGCTGGTATTTTCAAACCTCATGTAATAACTTAAAATAACGTAATCAGCCGAATTTGTACTTGTGCATAATATATTTTTTTTCTATTCATTCCTTGGATGTGGGCGTCACTGCCAAGGCCAGCATTTATTGCCCATCCCTAATTGCGCTTAAGAAGGTGGTGGTGAGCCAGCTTCTTAAACCACTGCAGTCCTTGTGGTGAAGGTACTCCCACAGTGCTGTTAGGGAGGGAGTTCCAGGATTTTGACCCAGCAATGATGAAGGATTGGTGATATATTTCCAAGTCAAGATGGTGTGTGACTTGGAGGGGAACTTGCAGATGATGGTGTTCCTGCTGCCCTTGTCCTTCTAGGTGCTAGAGGTCGTGAGTTTGAGAGGTACTGTCAAAAAAGGTGCTGTGAATGTATCATGTGGCAGCTTTGACTTTGTTTTACAATTTGAATTTGGAAAACCATCTATTGCTCTTAATTCAAAGCTGTTTTTTTGTTTAAAAATATTCTAATTACCAAGTTGTTGGAATTAACCAATTGTATTAAAATAACACCGTTGTTTCTTGCACAATTTCAATTCAGATTAACTCATAATTTGAATTAAGCAACTTTGAATTAAAAGGAGAAGACTGTGGGCTCAAAATTGCATTGCCGTTCCAGCCGATTCCTGCTGTAAGACTGTCAGCAAAACCGTTGGAATGACTACATACTCAATTTGAAATGCTGGATACTGGTCTTATCCCAAATTTTCTTGACTGGCTGTGTGGAGCGATGCCACTACTCACCCCTGGATGGTCATAAACATAAAGGGGCTGGGACCGAGGATGCGGACTACATGGGCTAAAATTTCATGTGCTTTACTCCATCCGTTACCGTCAAAATTTAGCAAAAAGACGGCAGCTGCTGCTCTTACGCTAGCTGGTGGCAGGTACTGTGGCGTTACTAACAACAGCCCACCGCTGTTAAGAGCGATGGCCCTGCAAATTTAAATTAGGGAAACGTGACGTCAAGCCGTCTTAACGTCACCTTGGCAAACTTGGGCCTTAGCACTGATTTCAGCACTGGGTCCTAAGCTTGCCAGGTAAACCCCATATGCAAGCAGACTCACAGCGGCACTGTCAGCACCTCTTAAAGGGACACACACAACTTTCAGGTATGTTTACATTTAAGCATTTGGAGTTTTCTTTTGATTTTATTGAAGTATTGGCTTGCTGCAATACATGTTACAAAAGTTTTAAGTGTGCAGGTAGTGCTGCTGGATGCTTGTAAGGCCTCGGATGGTAAAGAAAGGCCTCTGAGAGGACAGAAAATGCAACAAATGCTCAGCAGGTCAGGCAACATCCATGGAGAGAGAAACAGGTTCACGTTTCAGGTTGAGGTGCTGCCTGACCTGCTGAACATTTCCAGTATTTTATGCTTTTATTTCAGATTTACAGCATTCGCTCGCAGAGGGAAGTAGAAGATGCAGAAGAGGAAGAAGCAGAAGGAAGGATGCACGCCAGACAGCCCCTTTCTGCTGAGTTATCTGGGAATGGAATGTTCTGCCTGCAGTACCAGTGACCACAACCCCAATTCATAAGAACATAAGAATTAGGAACAGGAGTAGTCCATCTAGCCCCTCGAGCCTGCTCCGCCATTCAATAAGATCATGGCTGATCTGGTTGTGAACTCAGCTCCACTTACCCGCCCTCTCCCCGTAACCCTTAATTCCCTTATTGCTTAAAAATCTATCTATCTTTGACTTGAAAACATTCAATGAGCTAGCCTCAACTGTTTCCTTGGGCAGAGAATTCTACAGATTCACAACCCTCTGGGAGAAGAAATTCTTTCTCAACTCGGTTTTAAATTGGCTCCTCCGTATTTTAAGGCTGTGCCCCCTAGTTCTAGTCTCCCCTACCAGTGGAAACAACCTCTCTGCCTCTATCTTGTCTATCCCTTTCATGATTTTAAATGTTTCGATAAGATCACCCCTCATCCTTCTGAACTCCAACGAGTAAAGACCCAGTCTACTCAATCTATCATCATAAGGTAACCCCCTCATTTCTGGAATCAGCCTAGTGAATCGTCTCTGTACCCCTTCCAAAGCTAGTATATCCTTCCTTAAGTAAGGTGACCAAAACTGCACGCAGTACTCCAGGTGCGGCCTTACCAATACCTTATACAGTTGCAGCAAGACCTCCCTGCTTTTGTACTCCATCCCTCTCGCGATGAAGGCCAACATTCCATTCGCCTTCCTGATTACCTGCTGCACTTGCAAACTAACCTTTTGGGATTCATGCACAAGGACCCCCAGGTCCCTCTGCACCACAGCATGTTGTAATTTCTCCCCATTCAAATAATATTCCCTTTTACTGTTTTTTTTCCCAAGGTGGATGACCTCACACTTTCCGACATTGTATTCCATCTGCCAAACCTTAGCCCATTCGCTTAACCTATCCAAATCTCCTTGCAGCCTCTTTGTGTCCTCTACACAACCCGCTTTCCCACTAATCTTAGTGTCATCTGCAAATTTTGTTGCACTACACTCTGTCCCCTCTTCTAGGTCATCTATGTATATTGTAAACAGTTGTGGTCCCAGCACTGATCCCTGTGGCACACCACTAACCACTGATTTCCAACCCGAAAAGGACCCATTTATCCCGAATCTCTGCTTTCTGTTAGCAAGCCAATTCTCGATCCATGCTAATACATTTCCTCTGACTCCGCGTACCTCTATCTTCTGCAGTAACCTTCTGTGTGGCACCTTATCGAATGCCTTTTGGAAATCTAAATACACCACATCCATCGGTACACCTCTATCCACCCTGCTCATTATATCCTCAAAGAATTCCAGTAAGTTAGTTAAACATGATTTCCCCTTCATGAATCCATGCTGCGTCTGCTTGATTGCACTATTCCCATCTAGATGTCCCGCTATTTCTTCCTTAATGATAATTTCAAGCATTTTCCCCACTACAGATGTTAAACTAACCGGCCTATAGTTACCTGCCTTTTGCCTGCCCCCTTTTTTAAACAGAGGCGTTACATTAGCTGCTTTCCAATCCGCTGGTACCTCTCCAGAGTCCAGAGAATTTTGGTAGATTATAACGAATGCATCTGCTATAACTTCTGCCATCTCTTTTAATACCCTGGGATGCATTTCATCAGGACCAGGGGACTTGTCTACCTTCAGTCCCATTAGCCTGTCCAGCACTACCCCCCTAGTGATAGTGATTGTCTCAAGGTCCTCCCTTCCCACATTCCTGTGGCCTGCAAATTTTGGCATGGTTTTTGTGTCTTCCACTGTGAAGACGGAAGCAAAATAATTGTTTAAGGTCTCAGCCATTTCTACATTTCCCATTATTAAATCCCCCTTTTCATCTTCTAAGGGACCAACATTTACTTTAGTCACTCTTTTCCGTTTTATATATCGGTAAAAGCTTTTACTATCTGTTTTTATGTTTTGCGCAAGTTTACCTTCGTAATCTATCTTCCCTTTCTTTATTGCTTTTTTAGTCATTCTTTGCTGTTGCTTAAAATGTTCCCAATCCTCTAGTTTCCCACTAACCTTGGCCACCTTATACGCATTGGTCTTTGATTTGATACTTTCCTTTATTTCCTTGGTTATCCACGGCTGGTTATCCCTTCTCTTGCCGCCCTTCTTTTTCACTGGAATATATTTTTGTTGTGCATTATGAAAGAGCTCCTTAAAAGTCCTCCACTGTTCCTCAATTGTGCCACCGTTTAGTCCTTGTTCCCAGTCTACTTTAGCCAACTCTGCCCTCATCCCACTGTAGTCCCCTTTGTTTAAGCATAGTACGCTCGTTTCTGACACAACTTCCTCATCCTCAATCTGTATTGCAAATTCAACCATACTGTGATCACTCATTCCGAGAGGATCTTTTACTAGGAGATCGTTTATTTTTCCTGTTTCATTACACAGGACCAGATCTAAGATGGCTTGCTCCCTTGTAGGTTCTGTTACATACTGTTCTAAGAAACAATCCCGTATGCATTCTATGAATTCTTCCTCCAGGCTACCCCGTGCGATTTGATTTGACCAATCGATATGTCGGTTAAAATCCCCCATGACTACTGCCGTTCCTTTTTCACATGCCTCCATTATTCCCTTGATTATTGCCCGCCCCACCGTGAAGTTATTATTTGGGGGCCTATAAACTATGCCGACCAGTGACTTTTTCCCCTTACTATCTCTAATCTCCACCCACAATGATTCAACATTTTGTTCATTGGAGCCAATATCATCCCTCACAACTGCCCTGATATCATCTTTTATTAACAGAGCTACCCCACCTCCTTTCCCTTCTTGCCTATCTTTCTGAATCGTCAGTTACCCCTGTATGTTTAATTCCCAGTCTTGGCCAACCTGCAACCATGTTTCTGTAATGGCCACCAAATCATACCCATTTGTAATGATTTGTGCCGTCAACTCATTTACTTTATTTCGAATGCTGCGTGCATTTAGGTAGAGTGTTTTCATCCTAGTTTTTAAACCATGATTTTTAGTTTTGACTCCTCCTGCAGCCCTTTTATATTCAGTGGCCCTTTTTGTTTCTTGCCTTTGGTTTCTCTGCCCTCCACTTTTACTCATCTCTTTCCCCTTTCAACATTTATCCCACACTTTACCTTCCCTCTGTTACTGACCATCACAGCGTTTTCTTGGCCACAATGCTGAAATAAAAGCCACCACAATGCAAACTTTCCAATCTAATACATCTACTCATCCAATATGATATCAAGACATCAACTCAATACCCTTATGCATTCCCTTAGTGACTGTCTTGTGTGTGCCTTTGCCTATCATACTGATGTCATGCAGTGCTACCCCAGTGGACTGCAGCATTGAGGTGTGTGAGGCTAGTGATGCAGTTGGTAGGATATGGCTTTTGAAGATGCATTCACTGAGCTTAACCAGTGCTCTGAGGTCATGAAGCTTTTTTAGGCACTGGAGCCAGCTGGTGGTGCAACACTACTGCAAGTGACAGCCTCAGTGATGTAGTCCCACATTGTTCTTTCTGGAGGGCCTCCTGACCCCTGTGGATAGAAGACCTCTCTGCACACAGCTGGAGTGCTGCGTGTGAGACCCTGGGTGCCTCTTCCATGACTTGCTAAGCCTTTTGTGTTTATGCCGAAGCACTTTTCCCATTTTCTGAGGTGTGGATGGGAATTCAGCTTTAAGAGCTGAAGACTGCCATTTGGGAATGTTTTTTAAAATGTTAAATTTATTTAAAGGCAGCTGAGCTGTAAGGGCTGAAAACTTTTTTTTACTTAATTTTAATTTTTTATCAGTTCACAAGACATTGTCCTTTTAAGCAAATGACAATGCATGCTCTTTTAATATCCCACAATGCCTCGCAAATTCATAGCTTTGCTTCCGGAGGCTGTTGGAAAATGCAACTTCGCTTCTGGATGCCACATTCAGCACTGGTGCCTGGACTAATGCCACCAGGAGGACATTACATGGTAAGTTTAGCACTGGGCTAATAATGTTTAGTCCTCAGCGCAAACTTTTCTCTCCTATCGGCATGTCTATTTTCAGCGGCCGTTAACCTGAGGCCGCGGTGATACCGGCAACTTTCGTGTCGCAGTCCAATTTCTAGACCCATAAGTTGGAAATTCTCATTCAAGACCCTCATTTTATGATTGGCACAAGCACGCCTGATCTCACCATGTGTACCTGTCCTGATGGAAATTGTCAATTGGGGTATAAACTGGGTTTGGGGCTTAGATCTCTAATGATCGGGGCCAAAATATTTTGACGGTGCTCAAAGTGACCCCTTATGTAAGGGGGCTGCAGTTACACCCAGATTATGACAGGAGGGGCAGCCGGCAAACACCCCCAGCCCATTTCAAAGGGAAATGGGAGGGCACTACAGATGTGTACCAAAACTGTTGATGACATGCTCATAGAAGCCCCACTCCCTGATGCTGCAAATGTTGGTGGGGTCAGTGGCAGAGTTCCATGGTGAGCATGGTCCCAGCGTAACATTTGGAATCACACCACATATTATCAATCAGAATGTCCATTAATCCTTAATTTACACATAAAAACTTCAAAATGCAAAATAATAGGATAACATTTCATCTTCAACATCTGGCTGGAGGTCTAGTGTAGTGGCTTGCATGCCTGTTGTAGAATCCACCTGATTTTCATTCCATAATCCCATGAGATCCAGCCCTCTACCATACAATGGCCAACTGCCCCAAGATCCAGCCTGCGCATTTAATGCTCAGAACCTTCCTGGAAAATACACATGGCCACTATTGATTGCATGAACAGACCCCACACTGCAGTTTGTGACATCGAACAGCACCGCCTCCCATCCGGATAGAGCAGCATTAACTGCAATACCAATCCCCCTCCCCATTACTGAACAGAACTTGCTCCTTCAACCCCATTACGTGTTATTTCCTCCAGTGAGAATTAGGAGGAAGGAGAGGGCAGTGAGGGTACAGGAAAAGAGAAGATAACCCCATCTCCTCTCCCTTTCCCTTCAAACTACCTATTCAATCCTGGTATCCTCCCCTCTCTCCCTGGCCCTTCCTTCATCCCCTCCCTTCCTCCTTTATCTTCTCATCCTCCTTCTCCTCCCCCTCCTCATCCACCTTCATACTCTTCCTCCACTCCCCACCTCCTACTCCCCCTCCTCACTGAAAGAGAAAGGAAATGGGGTTGAGGAATTGAATTTGGGGAGTTAAGAGCGAGGGAGGAAGTAAAGAGTGGGTAGAGAAAGAGTTTAGATAGAGATAGAAGAGGGTTGAGAGAGGAGAGTTGAAGGGATTGAGAGAGAAAGAGGCTGGTTTGAGCAAGAGACAGAGAAAGACACAAAGAGAAAAACACAGTTTCTTAATTTAAAAAGGTTGAATTTTGAAAGCAAACAAAGTCCTTTGAGAGAAACAGACAGGGAGGAAGAGTAGAAGGGGCAGGAAGGAGAGAGGGATTAGAGAGAGGAGTTTGAGATAAAAAGAGTTAAAAGAGAACAACAGGGAGAGCTGAGAGCTGAGAATAAAGAGGTATGGAGGCAGTAGAGATAGAGGAGTTTGGGAAATGGGAATTGTGACAGCGAGTATAGAGTGAGACAGTAGAGTGAGGGGGAGAGAGAGAGAGACCAGGGGTTTTCGTGAGAGTGGTTAATTGAGGGTGGTTGAAAGAGAGAGAAAAGGTTCTGACAAAAGCTCATCAACCTGAAATGTTACCCCTATCTTACTCTCTCAACAGATGCTGTCTGACCTGCTGAATGTTTACAGAATTTACAGCATTTGCTCTTTGAGAGAGAATAGGGGTTGAGAGAAAGAAGTGAATGAAAACATTGGGGAACTGTGCAGGTTTGTGGATGATACAAAGATTTGTACGTGTGATGGGATCTTGGACCACAATCAGATCTAGATGCGATCTGTCAGATGTTATTTAATATAGATAAATATAGTGAAATGCATGGCAAGCATGTGTGTATCATGCAGAATTCTGAACTAAAATCTGTTGAGTAGGAAAATGATCTAGGTGTAATACATGAATCTCTAAATATTCACAACCAGTGCTACGAGGCAATAGCAAAGGCAAATAGAGTTTTAAGATGTATTGCTAGGATAATCCAATACAAAACAAGAAGCACTATACAGTCCTTGTACTTGCTTAGGCCTTAACTAGAATACTGTATCCTGTATTAGTCTCCTCACATGATGGATGATATAGAGGCCCTGGAAAGGTTCAGGGTAGTTCCACTAGATGGATACCTAGATCAAAGCAATGTAGTTACCATAGTAGGCTTAGAAAGCTGCGTCTCTGTTCGAGAAAAAATGAAGAGTTCAGGGAGATTTGGCTGAGGTCTTTAAAATAATGAAGGGATTAGACTGTGTCCGTGTGGATGGACTATTTGACTTAGATAGGTTAGAGAGAAGCAGGAAGAATGCATGTAAGTTGCGTAACAACAACAGTAACTTGTATTTATATAGTGCCTTTAAAGCAGCAAAACATCCCAAGGCACTTAAGGTTAAGCATAGAACTAGGTTAGATGTTAGAAGGTTTATCTTTTTGCTAAGGGTCATTTGGAACTTGTGCAGTGAATGTGGATTCACTGCAGGCATTCATAAGGAAACTGGAAGAGTTCCTAGCTGTGACTGATCAAAAGAGTACAAAATATAAGTGGGGTGATCACCATTGGGGACAGAGAAGAATTTCCCAGATTATTTTCCCCTGAATTAGCCTAGGGATTTTCTTCTTTTTTTGACTCTCCTAGAAGGTTTTATGGCTTCCAATAGATGGGTGATTGGGTGATGTGACGGGAGGGGGGTGGGGCGGGGGGGGGGGGGGTGGGTGGCATTGGGATCACTTGCACCATGACAATGAAACAGCTGGTCTTTTTTCTGAACAGGAAATTACAAAGGGGCATAGACAGATTATGTGAGTAAACTATGGTAGCTGGAGTGCAATGTGGGGGAATGTGACAAAACATTGCCTTAATATTTCCTTAATGATGAGAGACTTGGAGCTGTGCAGGAGCAAAGGGTTTTAAGTGTCCAGGTATACAAATCACTAAAAACTAGTGTACAAGTACAAAAGATAATCATGATTACCAGAGGAATGTTGGCCTTTATTTCAAGGGGGATTGAATACAAGGGGGAGGAAGTGATGCTTCAGTTGTACAGAGCCTTGGTGAGACCCCATCTGGTGTAGTGTGTTCAATTTTGGGCACCATACCTCAGGAAAGATATACTGGCCTTGGAAGGGGTACAGTGCAGAATGATACCAAGGTTTAAAGGATTAAATTAGGAGGACAGTTTGCATAAACTTGGTTTGTATTCCCTTGAATGTAGACAGTTGAGGAGTGATCTAATCAAGGTCTTGAAAATGATAAAAGAATTCAATAAGGCAGAGACAGAGGAACTATTTCCTCTGGTGGGGGAATCCAGAACAAGGGGACATATTAGACCTAGGCTATTAAGAAGTGAAATCAGGAAGCACAACAGGTAGTGGAAATCTGGAACTCCTTCCCCCAAAAGGCCATGGATATTGGGTCAATTGAAATTTTTAAGGTTGAGATCAATAGACTTTTGTTAGTTAAGAATATCAAAGGATATGGAGCAAATGGAGTTGAGGTACAGATCAACCATAAACTAATTGAATAGCAGAACAGGCTTGAGGAGCTGAATGGCCTACTCCTGTTCCTATGGGGGAGAAATTTGACATTTTAGCTCCCCCAGTTAACACCTGGCGGGGGTGCTAACGGAGCGCTCAGGCAGTAGTGCCACAGTGGGGCGAATCCTATACCGCACGGCAAATTCGTCAGTCCCGTAGTGCCGGCGATAACAGTTAGCTCCTCGTCACCTTTCGCCATGCAGATCGTGATGTCAGTGAGCGTGAACCACTCGCTGGGCGCCTGATCTGCAAACTTCAGTAGCACCCTCCGCCTTACCTCCTCGCGTTGACAGCGCCAGGGAGCGGAGGTGTGAAACTGCTGCCCTAAACGGATGCGACCCAATTGTTAATTAACTTCCATTCCAAAGGTTAGTTATGAGTGCCAAAGAGCACAGGATGTATCTGCAGCAAAATAAAGGCTGCTTAATCCCCAGTGTTGCGGGCCGTCAAAGGACTTTGCATTTCATCCCACAGCATATTGCCGTTCTGCACTCCCCGAATCATTGGGGGCTGATGTGCAGACTCCAGTGACCCTCCCCTTTAATGGCTGGAAGGCACCTTCGCCAATTACACAAGACCTCATATTCGTTATTGCTTGGAGCCTAACGCCACTCACCTACGCCATTGGTGCCTAATTTAGTGCTCCCTGTATTCTTTAAATGCTGAGACTGAATTTAGCAGGCAGCTAGATTGATTAGCACCTGGCGCTAAACTTCCAACGTCTCAAAAGTTAACGCCCCAAGTGGGGTGATACCAAATTTCTAGCCCATTGAGCTTCGCACCTGCATGCTGTACACGCCCTCAGTGTCAATTTTTTTTTTTTTGATAATGCTCCTGTGAAGCACTGGCGGACGTTTTATTATGTTAAAGGTGCTATATAAATCTAAGTCGTTGTTGTCCCAGGTACTTCCATGCCACATTATCCTGTGCTAGGTGCAATAGGTACACAGCAGACCAGTGTATAAGTAATACAAGTCAGTTGTGCCTGAGGTGCATCATTGGGCACCGAGCATTGCATTATTAGCCCTGATATGTTAGAGTGAGCATATGTGCTTCAAACTGAATCTATGAATAAACTTTGACTCAACTACCCATACTCACACATACACAAATTACCTCAGCTACTTTAATGGCTGCCAGCACTCGAGTGTCCTGCTCCAAGCTTTGTTGTTTCTGTAGAGCATTCCATGCAGCATTCCTTAATCCCTCTCGATTTTTGTCACCATAAAGAATATGACAGACCTTTCCCAAACTGTATGCTGCTCCGTAGCGAATCCACCAGCCATTATCATGATCTGCAAATTAAATGATTATGGAAGCATTGTAATAAAGCTGAACTGGATACTTGAAAGGCTATTTTTATCTGTTAAATAGATTAGTTAGTCATTCATCTCATTTAATGTTAGTGAGACTGTGCTACACACAAAATGCCTACATAAAAATAGTGATTACATTTTAAAAGTAATTGGCTGTGAAATGCTTTGATACGCTCTGAAATCACATAGAACAGAAAAGCTTTCTTTGCCATATTATTGTGAGTATATATTGATTAGAGCTATAACAGTAATCTATTACCTTAATGGGTTTAGAAGTGACACAGCTTATGTTGTAATTCGAATACTGAAACCACCATTCCACAGTCATGTTTGTAATGCAAGGGACCATGAATTTCATAGTAGCCCAAACATTGTAATTTTGTATTTGTTTTATTATTCGCTTAGACTTAAACTATATAGATCAATATAGCATCGAACGTGTATCAGGCATCCTTCCAGCGCACTGTGTAGTCCTGCAAAACTAGTCATTTTTGTCCCTTGTTTTCTGTTTGGAGATGGGCATAACGAGGACCAATTTCTACCCATTGACTCACAAGAGGATATGGTTCTACAGATACTGTTTGTGTTTTCAATCAGTAGATTATTTGATCATGGGAGGGGACATCATGGGCGAGTCCAACCCTGTCCTGACCCAGATTTCACTTACATGCACATTCTAGCAAGAGTCATTCAATAGAGGTCAGCATTTGAAACATAACTAACATGATTTGCACATAGCCAACCGCCTAAACAGCCTTTACACCCACACAAAGGATGATTTTGTATAAATTCATTATTACTTTTATGCCCCTATTTACACAGCCCAAAATTACATAGAATTACATAGAATTTACAGCACAGAAAAAGACCATTCTATCCAACGGGTCTATGTCAGCATTTATGCTCCGCACGAACCTTCCCCCACCCCCCTTCATCTAACCCAATCAGCATATCCTTCTATTCCTTTCTCCCTCTTGTGCTTTTCCAGCTTCCCCTTAAATGCATCAATGCTATTCACCTCAACTACTCCTTGTGGTTGTGAGCAGGGACGGATTAAGGGGGCGAGGGGGCAGATGGGGCAGTCGCCCAGGCCCAAACCTAAAGTGGGGCCCATATAGGATCGTATTAAGGGTGAGGATAAACAGTATTGACATAAGTGACGTAGAAAGAGCAGAGCGAAGTTGCGAGGGCTCAGGTGTATGTTATTCTTGACTAAACAGACTCTAGACGCCCTTTTTCTAGAGATGCATTCTGCACATAAATCAGGGGCAAAAAAAAGGAAAGAGCACCAGCCACGCAAAGAGCAAAAGAGATGAGAAGTAGCTAAACTGTTTAAACTAGATAATTTTTTCCAACTAAAAACTCAAGATCATGAAGATGAAGGCCAAGGCGACGCTGTGCAGTCAAGATCATGAAGATGAAGATGAAGGCCAAGGCGACGCTGTGCAGTCAATTTCAACAACGAAACCACTTGTGGCACCGGACCCGGAGTTGGCCGTGATGGAGCGCCAAGTCCAAAAAGTTGAAGAAGATGAAAAGCAACTGGTGCATACTGAGCTGAAAGAGTCGCAACTTACGTGTGACATTGGGCTGTGGGGAGACAATGGGGCTGAAATTCAGCCTCCTGAAAAGGTCTCTTACTGCTGGAAAGTGGCAGCCAGGGGGCGGAGTCGAGTGGCCGCTGATTTGCAGTCCAATGGCCGCCGCCAGCTAAATTCTCCTCAGGGGTTTCTGCAGCGGTGATGACTTGTGCCCCGCTCCCCCCACTTCCGCCATGGTCTTGTGGATGCGGGCTTAAAGACATCAACAAAGCACACACCACTGCCTCTCTGCCCCGGAAGCTAAATTCATTATAAAAAACTGACCTGCCGCCTGACGGTGTCCCCGACAGCTTTTTGTGTCGGTGCACTGAGCCGGCTCAAGACCGCTGGCCGAGGTGAAAGGAGTGCCTGAATCACTATTTTTTCTGTCAAAACTTTTTCAGACTTCTGAAAATATTCTTAGTCGTCTTTTCAGATCGGCATTAAATACTCGTGGCCTGGAGGCCTTAATCTGTATTCCACTGAGGCCTCATAGTCAATGCTAGCAGGGGAACACCTTGTGCACAATGTGCACGGCAGGGAGGCATGCAGAAGACGGCGCCAGAGGCAGCGGGCAAGGGAGGCAGCAGACATGGCTCCCCAACATAGAAAAGGGGCTGGAAATAGCGACAGACCTCAAGGCAAAGAGGTTGACCAGAAAGGAGCTGGCATGAGAAGGAGGGTCAGGTACGCTGATCCCCCGCACCAGATAGTGGGCGAGATCCAAAGCAGGCAAGATGCAGATGAGGCAGATACTTACCAGCAGCACCCTGCAGAGGCTGAGGATCATGAAGAGGATGAGGGAGAAGGCAATTAACCAGCTGCCCTAGGAGGGGTCCAGCAAAAAGTTTGGGGAAGAAGGCCCTATCGTGGAAGGGTCTACAGGCACCAGTTTTCCTTCATGAAGCTCACAGATGACCAATGTCTCCGCAGGCTCAGATTCAGGAAGGACATCCTCAGGGAGCTGTGCAATCTCCTGCACCCAGATCTGCAGCCTCAGACAAGGCTGAGGACAGCTCTGAGTGTGGAAACCATGGTGACCATTGCACTATACTTGTGTGCAACTGGCTCTTTCCAATCTGCAACTGCAGACATCTCTAATATTTCTCAGTTCTCCGCCCATCGCTCCATCCATCAAGTGACAGATGCTCTGTGCAAGAGAAGGCTGGAATACATTTCTTTCCAGATGAGCAGGGAGAAGCAGAAGGAGCAGCAGACCAGGTTTGTGTGGATTGCCAGGTTCCCCAGGGTGCAGGGCGCAATCGACTACACACACATCACATTGAGGGTGCCACAAACCCATGTGGAGATGTTCATGAACCAAAAGGGATTCCACTCCCTCAACGTGCAGTTAGTGTGTGACCACCAGTGCAGGATCATGGCAGTGGATGCCCGGTATCCAGGCAGCAGCCATGATGCCTTCATCCTGCACCAGAGCAGTGTGCCCACCGTGTTCTCGTGCCCAAACCAAGATTGTGGCTGGCTGCTTGATCCACTGTGCACTTGTCTGCTGACTCCCCTTCGCAACCCAAGGACTGCTGCACAACATGCCTACAACGACTCTCATTTAGCCACCAAATGCATAATTGAGCACTGCATCGGGATCCTTAAGCAGAGGTTCTGTTACCTGGACCGCTCTGGTGGAGTGTTGCAGTACTCACGTGAGTGGGTCTCCCTAACATGGTCATCTGTTGTTGCTTCACAACCTGACAATCATGAGGGGCCAGCCACTGGTCGATCCAGCAGTAGCACATCAGGAGGAGCCACAAGAGGAGGAGGTGCAGGAGGAGGGGGAGGAGGATCAACATGCATGTCGCCAGCCACCCAGGAGGCATCGTCGCCATCCCAGCCCTGCAAGGGCAGTGCAGACCCGTCTCATTGCTACTCGTTCTGATGAGTTAATGCCCACATCACCCTTCATGTTTGCATTTCCATGGCCATCCCAATGAGTCCTTTCAGACATCATTGCGCACAGTCAAATGATACACCTGTCCAGATAAAGATAAAAAATAAAGATTTAGTACAGAATAAAGAAAGGTGCAAAAAACATACACATAATCATTTCTCACCCTTGTGCATCTCCTTATAACTCCTCTTACGCAAACCTATTCTACTACTACCACTACTAACCCTAAATGCAGTGTCTCCCCTGTGGCTGCTTCATGGGTCTGGAAAGGCTGCTGTGTTTCCTGTGTAGAAGCTACAGATGTCTTTCTAGGACACCCTTGACCAGCGCCAGCTGTAGACTGGTCAGCACCCTCCTCGGAGGGTTCAGTCGGCCTTCGCTTGGGCGATTCCAGGTCTGGGGACAGGAATGCTGTAATCCTGAGAGAGCACATCATCATCATGCTGGTCCGAGGAGCCTGCTCCACTGGCAGCACATTACCACTGGCACCTGTTGTGTATCTGTAAAGCATGCACTCCTATGTTCCGCCACCAGGGAGCTCATTCCCTGAAGTCCCAAGGGATCCCAGCATCCCTTGGGAGCACTGTATATAAGCCGGCGCCTAAGGCCTGTTCCTCACTCTGGAGTGTCTTAATAAAGACTGAGGTCACTGTTACTCTAACCTCCCTGTGTGCAGTCTCATCTGTGTTAGGAACGCAATAGCACCAATCTGAGGGAGCTCAGGTCGGTGCTGTGGCGCCACAGTGGAAGGTCCCCTATGGCCCGTGGTGGAACTAGCCGCGAAGGCGACACTGAAGTGTCATGTGACAACCAGCTGAGACTGCATGAGAGCAGCCACAGTCTCAAAGCCACTAGACATAACAGCAGTAAGACGCTCCTTGGCCTATTGGCTAGAGTGCATAAGAGCATTCTGAGCTTCCAGTGCATGGCCATCCTCTCCAAAGCAGCACTGATACGATTGTTCCCTCGCACCTGTGCTGTAATAGCAGCTGCCACATCCCCAATGAGTCACGGCATCACAGCTGGTTTCGCACGGTCAGTCTGGGAGTCCACCATTGCCTTCACATTGGCAATGATGGGCTCCATGGTGTGCCCAGAGCTGTCGACAATGTGAGAAGTGGACTCCTCTACACTCCTGACCACTTCCGACAGCCTCTCCAGCACCCTTGCCACTGCCCCAACATCTGGGAATGCATGGCCTCCACCCTTCTTTCATAAGCCCCAACATCGATGGGCTCATCTGAGTCCTCTTCTGCAGAACTCCCGTGTGCAGTCTCCCCCCAGAGAGATAGCACCCGAGGTTCCCTTTGTCTGTCACCATGCTGCAGATCCCTCTGGTACGTCTAATAGATCAGACCACGTATTCCCAGTATCTGAGCTGGTGCGTGTGACTGTAGGAGGCAGTGATGCAGAACTGCCAGCAGTGCCCCCCCCCCTTCCTCCGCCTTATCTGACATGGCGCCAACAGGTGGAGTGGGCTCCAGGGTGTCATCAAGGCTCGCGCCCCCATGTCCTCCAGGGTGTCAGGATGGCCATGGCTGCCATTGCCTCTTGGCTGTCCTCCAGGCTTTGTCTTTCATTGTCCACATCAGCCTCTCCCTGGCCTTGGCTGCCACTGCCCTCAAGGCTGTCATCCTGCCTTGCTGCCCCACCACCCCCCACTCACACCAGCGCTAAGACCCTCGCCTTGGCTCTCACTCGGCCTCTCATCTGCAAGCATAAATGGGACAAGGGGGAAGTAGGGAATTGACGCATGCAAGCTGAAACTTGTACACTTTCAGAAGGAAACGCACAGTAGACACTGGCGCTTTCAAGGAGAGATAGCATTAAAGAAAGGCCTTCACTTACCTATGCTGCCACAGCGGAATCAGCAGTACTGGAGGCCACAGGAAAGGCAGCATGTCTGTTATGTATGTAAATATTGTAATTGTAAGACTTGCCACCAGAGGGCGCAACTGTTGGAGGCCAAAGGTTCACCTGCACACCTCGTGCAAGGGAGTATAAAAGGTTGTCTGCCATGCTGCTTAGGCACTCTGGAGTTGTATTAAAGAGACTAAGGTCACATCAGTTTTAGCTCACAGTACTCAGTCTTGTGGAGTTCGTCCATACTTAACAATTGGCAACGAGTAACAGATTATGAACTTTCACGCGGTCATGGCTGCCATTGGTATTTTAGAGAGATTTGTAGAGGGTGATGATTGGGAAGCCTTCGCTGAGTGCCTCAACCAGTACTTCGTGGCCAACGAGCTGGGTGGGTCGATAAAGCGATCAAGCGCAGGGCAATTCTCCTCACCATGTGTGGGTCCACAATATATGGCCTCATCAAGAATTTGCTAGCACTGGAGAAACCAACGGAGAAGACATATACAGAGTTGTGTACGCTGGTTCGGAACTATCTCAAGCCGAAGGAGAGCGTCTTAATGGCAAGGTATTGCTTCTACACGCACCACCACTCCGAGGGCCAGGACGTGGCGACCTTGAGATGCCTTGCTGGAACTTGCGAACTTGGTGGATTTTAGGAGGAAATGCTGCAGGACTTTTTTGCACTTGGCATCGGCCACGAGGTCATTCTTCGCAAGCTGCTGTCCGCCGTATCCCTAGGCCTCAGCAAGGCTATCATGATAGCCCAGGCATTCATATCCACGAACGATAATACCAGAGATATCTTCCCAGCATCGAAGCTCACCGGCAAGTACTGTGCATAAAATAATGTCGCCAGCAAGCAGAACTGCATATAGCAGAGCCTACACATCTGCAGCTGCAAGACCTTAGGATGACTCAGCATCCATCATCGGGCGTGAATGCAAATCCATTAGCACTATGTTGGCGTTGAGGGGGTAATCATTGAGCCCATCAATGTCGATTCAAGCACTATGTGTGCAAAAGCTGCGAAACAATGGGGCACCTCCAGCGAATGTGCAAGAGTGCTGTGACTCACCACGTGGCAGAGTCGGCAGAGGATGATCGATGCGGCGCAGATCACGCAGAACAAACAAGAGAGACAACTCAACCTGAGGGCGAAGTGTTTGGGGTACCCACCTTCACCACCAAGAGCCCTCCTATCATGCTGAAAGTCAAATTGAATGGTATTCTGGAATCAATGGAGTTGGATACGGGGGCGAGTTAGTCAATTATGAGCCAGAAGGCTTTTGAGAAACTGTGGGGCAACAAGGCACAAAGGCTCAAACTGAGCCCGATTCAGACAAAGCTGTGCACCTACACCTAAGCGCTCATACCAGTTATTGGCAGTGCAGCAGTTAAGGTATCGTACGATGGAGCTGTGCATGATTTATCACTGTGGATTGTACCAGGTGATGGCCTAACGCTATTCGGCAGAAGCTGGCTGGGAAAGATTCAATGGAACTGGGACAACATCAAACAACTATCTTCAGTGGATGATGCCTCGTGCGCCCAAGTGCTGAGCAAGTTTCCGTTTGAACCAGACATCGGCACCTTCACAGGCGCCAAGGTGCAGATCCATCTAGTCCCCGATGCAAGGCCCATTCACCATAAGGCTCGAGCAGTTGCATATATGATGAGGGAGAAAGTCGAGATCGAATTGGGCAGGCTTCAATGAAAGGGAATCATATCGCCAGTCGAGTTCAACGAGTGAGCCAATCCGATTGTTCCGGTGTTGAAAAGCGATGGCACAGTCAGAATCTACAAGGTAATGATCAACCGAGTCTTGTTACAAGACCAGTGCCCACTACCCAAGGCGGATGACCTGTTTGCAACGTTAGCGGGGGGGGAGGGGGAGTCATTCACCAAGTTGGATCTGACCTCCGCCTACATGACACAGGATGATATGTCCTTACTATACAGTATAAATGCACACGAGGCCCATACTTGAGAGAAGGTCACTCTGTGACCAGTTACCTTTATTACCAACACCTCAAGTGATGAAGGTGGGTGGAGCTTCCTCTTTTATACCGGAAAGTCCAGGTTAGGAGTGTCTCCCACAAGTTCGCCCCTTGTGGTCAATGTTCTCAAGGTGTACAATTTATGTCAGCTTATACATGGGTTACAATGATAGTTGAATATATGACATCACCTACCCCCCCCCCCCAAAGTCTTATTGGGATCACAGGTTAAGTCTCTCTGGTGGTTTACGCTTTCTTGTAGAGCGCCTGAGTTGGGGCTCCGGTTGTTGGGCGCTGGCCTGAGTGTCTGCTGTTTGCGGTGCCTCAGTCTGTCCAGACTGCCCACAGTGACTGGGTTCTCCTCCACTTGGTTCCGGTGTTCGGTCACCTGTGGTGGAGTAAACTCTACGTCGTGTTCTTCCTCTGCTTCTTCTATGGGGTTGCTGAACCTCCTTTTAGTTTGATCCACGTGTTTGCGGCAGATTTGTCCATTGGTAAGTTTAACTACCAAAACCCTATTCCCCTCTTTGGCAATCACAGTGCATGCAAGCCATTTGGGCCCTTCAGCATGATTAAGGACAAAAACAGGGTTATTGACATGAATACATCGCGCCCTCGCATTTCTGTCATGGTAGTCACATTGTGACTGACGTCTGCTCTCAACAATTTCTTTCATAGCAGGGTGTATAAGGGATAACCTGGTTTTGAGCATCCTATTCATTAGCAGCTCTGCGGGTGCAATACCTGTGAGCGAGTGTGGTCGGGATCTATTGGCCAACAGGAGGCGTGATAAGCGGCTTTGTAGGGAACCCCCTTGGATTCTGAGCATCCCCTGTGCGATTATCTGCACTGCTCGTTCCGCCTGGCCGTTTGAGGCCGGCTTGAACGGTGTCGTTCTGACATGGTTGATTCCATTGCCTGCCATGAAGTCCTGGAATTCAGTGCTTGTGAAGCACGGGCCATTGTCACTGACCAAGACATCCGGTAGACCATGGGCGGTGAGCATTGCCCGTAGACTTTCTATCGTGGCAGAGGATGTGCTTGAATTAAAATGGCACACTCAATCCATTTGGAGTAGGCGTCTACTACAACCAAAAATATTTTTCCCATGAAAGGACCTGCGTAGTCCACATGGATGCGTGACCATGGCTTGGCGGGCCAGGACCAGGGGCTAAGGGGGGCTTCCCTGGGTGCGTTGTCCAGCTGAGCACACGTGTTGCAACAAAGTTCCAGGTCTGCATCTATCCCTGGCCACCAAACGTGTGACCTGGCAATTGCCTTCATCATGACAATGCCCGGGTGCTCATTGTGAAGTTCTCTGATAAACACCTCTCTGTCCATCTGGGGCATGACTACTCGGTTTCCCCACAGTAGGCAATCGGCCTGAATCGAGAGTTCATCCTTGCGCCTATGAAATGGTTTAAATTCCTCAGGGCATGCCCCGTACGTGGCTGCCCAGTCCCCATTCAGGACTCATTTCTTAACTAAAGATAGTAGCGGGTCTTTATTTGTCCAGACTTTAATCTGACGGGCTGTCACAGGTGAGCCTTCGCTTTCGAAAGCTTCAACAGCCATGACCATCTCAGCATCATGCTCAGTTGCCCCCTCAGTGGTGGCTAGTGGGAGCCTGCTGAGTGCATCGGCGCAGTTTTCGGTGCCCGATCTGTGCCGAATTGTGTAGTCATAGGCAGCTAACGTGAGTGCCCACCTCTGTATGCGGCCGATGCATTCGCATTTATGGTCTTGTTGTCGGCCAAAAGGGACATTAGGGGTTTGTGATCTATTTCCAGCTCAAATTTCCTGCCAAACAGGTACTGGTGCATTTTTTTTACTGCATATACACATGCTAGCGCTTCCTTTTCTACCATCCCGTAGCCCCTTTCTGCCTGGGACAAACTTCTGGAGGCATAAGCTACCGGCTGTAACTGACCATTGGCATTCACATGCTGCAACACACACCCGACCCCAAAGGACAACGCATCGCACGTTAAAACAAATTTCTTACACGGGTCATATAACGGTAACAGTTTGTTGGAGCATAACAAATTGCGTGCTCTATCAAAAGCCCTTTCGTGGCTGTCCCCCAAGACCCAATCACGACCTTTGCGTAGGAGCACATGTAGCGGCTCTAACAGCATGCCCAATTTGGGAAGAAAGTTTCCAAAATAGTTCAGGAGCCCCAGGAACGAATGCAGCTCCGTCATGTTACGGGGTCTGGGTGCTCTCTGGATCGCTTCCATTTTGGACGCAGTAGGTCTGATCCCGTCTGCTGCTACTCTGCTCCCCAGGAATTCTACCTCTGGAGCTAAGAACAACAATCTATGTTGTTGATGTATTTTCACACTTCCCTTGCAGTAGTGGAAGGATTCACAGGCTGATTAACAGTCTGAAAGGCCACTATGGAACCATCCTTCCATGTCAGTCACTATCATAGAAAACATAGAAACATAGAAAATAGGTGCAGGAGTAGGCCATTCAGCCCTTCTAGCCTGCACCGCCATTCAATGAGTTCATGGCTGAACATGAAACTTCAGTACCCCCTTCCTGCTTTCTCGCCATAACCCTTGATCCCCCGAGTAGTAAGGACTTCATCTAACTCCCTTTTGAATATATTTAGTGAATTGGCCTCAACTACTTTCTGTGGTAGAGAATTCCACAGGTTCACCACTCTCTGGGTGAAGAAGTTTCTCCTCATCTCGGTCCTAAATGGCTTACCCCTTATCCTCAGACTGTGACCCCTGGTTCTGGACTTCCCCAACATTGGGAACATTCTTTCTGCATCTAACCTGTCTAAACCCGTCAGAATTTTAAACGTTTCTATGAGATCCCCTCTCATTCTTCTGAACTCCAGTGAATACAAGCCCAGTTGATCCAATCTTTCTTGATAGGTCAGTCCCGCCATCCCGGGAATCAGTCTGGTGAACCTTCGCTGCACTCCCTCAATAGCAAGAATGTCCTTCCTCAAGTTAGGAGACCAAAACTGTACACAATACTCCAGGTGTGGCCTCACCAAGGCCCTGTACAACTGTAGCAACACCTCCCTGCCCCTGTATTCAAATCCCCTCGCTATGAAGGCCAACATGCCATTTGCTTTCTTAACCGCCTGCTGTACCTGCATGCCAACCTTCAATGACTGATGTACCATGACACCCAGGTCTCGTTGCACCTTCCCTTTTCCTAATCTGTCACCATTCAGATAATAGTCTGTCTCTCTGTTTTTACCACCAAAGTGGATAACCTCACATTTATCCACATTATACTTCATCTGCCATGCATTTGCCCACTCACCTAACCTATCCAAGTCACTCTGCAGCCTAATAGCATCCTCCTCGCAGCTCACACTGCCACCCAACTTAGTATCATCTGCAAATTTGGAGATACTGCATTTAATCCCCTCGTCTAAATCATTAATGTACAATGTAAACAGCTGGGGCCCCAGCACAGAACCTTGCGGCACTCCACTAGTCACTGCCTGCCATTCTGAAAAGTACCCGTTTACTCCTACTCTTTGCTTCCTGTCTGACAACCAGTTCTCAATCCACATCAGCACACTACCCCCAATCCCATGTGCTTTAACTTTGCACATTAATCTCTTGTGTGGGACCTTGTCGAAAGCCTTCTGAAAGTCCAAATATACCACATCAACTGGTTCTCCTTTGTCCACTTTACTGGAAACATCCTCAAAAAATTCCAGAAGATTTGTCAAGCATGATTTCCCTTTCACAAATCCATGCTGACTTCGACCTATCATGTCACCATTTTCCAGATGCACTGCTATGACATCCTTAATAATTGATTCCATCATTTTACCCACTACTGAGGTCAGGCTGACCGGTCTATAATTCCCTGTTTTCTCTCTCCCTCCTTTTTTAAAAAGTGGGGTTACATTGGCTACCCTCCACTCCATAGGAACTGATCCAGAGTCAATGGAATGTTGGAAAATGACTGTCAATGCATCCGCTATTTTCAAGGCCACCTCCTTAAGTACTCTAGGATGCAATCCATCAGGCCCTGGGGATTTATCGGCCTTCAATCCCATCAATTTCCCCAACACAATTTCCCGACTAATAAAGATTTCCCTCAGTTCCCCCTCCTTACTAGACCCTCTGACCCCTTTTATATCCGGAAGGTTGTTTGTATCCTCCTTAGTGAATACCGAACCAAAGTACTTGTTCAATTGGTCCGCCATTTCTTTGTTCCCCGTTATGACTTCCCCTGATTCTGACTGCAGTGGACCTACGTTTGTCTTCACCAACCTTTTTCTCTTTACATACCTATAGAAACTTTTGCAATCCGCCTTAATGTTCCCTGCAAGCTTCTTCTCGTACTCCATTTTCCCTGTCCTAATCAAACCCTTTGTCCTCCTCTGCTGAGTTCTAAATTTCTCCCAGTCCCCAGGTTCGCTGCTATTTCTGGCCAATTTGTATGCCACTTCCTTGGCTTTAATACTATCCCTGATTTCCCTAGATAGCCACGGTTGAGCCACCTTCCCCTTTTTATTTTTACGCCAGACAGGAATGTACAATTGTTGTACTTCATCCATGCGGTCTCTAAATGTCTGCCATTGCCCATCCACAGTCAACCCCCTAAGTATCATTCGCCAATCTATCCTCGCCAATTCACGCCTCATACCTTCAAAGTTACCCTTCTTTAAGTTCTGGACCATGGTCTCTGAAATTACTGTTTCATTCTCCATCCTAATGCAGAATTCCACCATATTATGGTCACTCTTCCCCAAGGGGCCTCGCACAATGAGATTGCTAATTAATCCTCTCTCATTACACAACACCCAGTCTAAGATGGCCTCCCCCCTAGTTGGTTCCTCAACATATTGGTCTAGAAAACCATCCCTTATGCACTCCAGGAAATCCTCCTCCACCGTATTGCTTCCAGTTTGGCTAGCCCAATCTATGTGCATATTAAAGTCACCCATTATAACTGCTACACCTTTATTGCATGCACCCCTAATTTCCTGTTTAATGCCCTCCCCAACATCCCTATTACTGTTTGGAGGTCTGTACACAACTCCTACTAACGTTTTTTGCCCTTTGGTGTTCTGCAGCTCTACCCATATAGATTCCACATCATCCAAGCTAATGTCTTTCCTAACTATTGCATTAATCTCCTCTTTAACCAGCAATGCTACCCCACCTCCTTTTCCTTTTATTCTATCCTTTCCTGAATGTTGAATACCCCTGAATGTTGAGTTCCCAGCCCTGATCATCCTGGAGCCACGTCTCCGTAATCCCAATCACATCATATTTGTTAACATCTATTTGCACAATTAATTCATCCACCTTATTGCGGATACTCCTTGCATTAAGACACAAAGCCTTCAGGCTTGTTTTATTAACACCTTATGGATTTATATGGCAGGAGGGTTCTATGGGCTCCCAACACAATGAAAGAGCGGGTGACACCCACACCCACCGGACACGAGGACTTCGCCTTTTTCAGTCGCAGCCCTACCCGGTCCAGTCTGCGTAGCACCTCCTCCAGGTTGTGGAGGTGTTCTTCAGTATCGCGACCCGTGATGAGGATGTCGTCTTGAAAAACCACCGTCCTTGGAATCGACTTGAGGAGGCTTTCCATATTTCGCTGAAATGTCACGGCGGCCGAACGAATCCCGAACGGACATCTGTTATACTCAAACAACCCCTTGTGTGTTGTGATGGTGGTCAGCTTCTTCGACTCACTCGCCAGCTCCTGGGTCATGTAAGCTGAGGTCAGGTCCAATTTTGAAAAAAGTTTGCCACCGGATAGCGTCGCAAAGAGGTCCTCCACTCTCGGTAGCGGGTACTGGTCTTGGAGTGACACCCGATTGATGGTGGCCTTGTAATCACCACATACCCTGACTGACCCATCCGCCTTGAGCACCGGCACGATCGGGCTCGCCCAGTCACTGAATTCGACTGGCGAGATGATGCCTTCCCTCAGCAGGCGGTCCAATTTGCATTCTATCTTTTCCCGCATCACGTACGGCACCGCTCTGGCCTTGTGGTGTACTGGCCTGGCGTCTGGGCTTATGTGAATCACTATCTTGGCCCCCATGAAAGTGCCGATGCCGGGTTGAAATAATGAGTCAAATTTTTCCAAGACCTGTGAGCATGATACTCGCTCCACAGAAGAAATTGCATTGACATCGCCCCATTTCCAGTTCATGACAGCAAGCCAACTCCTCCCCAGTAGTGCAGGACCATCCCCCGGGACAATCCAGAGTGGCAACCTGTTCTCCGAATCTTTGTGGGTCACGACTACCGTGGCACTGCCTAGCACCGGAATGATCTGCTTTGTGTAAGTCCGTAGCTGTGCGTCAATTGGCGATAATTTTGGCCTCCTGGCCTTGGACACCCACAACCTTTCAAACTGTTTGATACTCATCAGGGACTGGCTGGCCCCCATGTCTAGCTCTATTGATACTGGAATGCCATTGAGGAGTAATTTCATCATTATCAGTGGCGTTCTGGTATATGAACTGTATATGTGCTCCACATGAACTCGCTGAACTTCAGCTTCCAGCGATTTCCCCCAGTATTCATTTGGCCTTGTAGGGCTTACATCGGGCCCGTCCTCATCATACATCAACCCCTGGCTGCAAGCTTCCTGCACATACGCGCCAAGTGACTACTGACGTTGCAGTTTCTGCAAGTATATTGCGGATACCTGCAAACTCTGGCTGGGTGTTTGCCTCCACACCTCCAGCATGAGCTCGAGGTCCCGTTGTTGGAAACAAAAGGTCCATTACCAGTCGATCGTCTCTGACTGTCTCTGTAACTGTCCTTAAGCGCACCACTAACAGGTGTTGATGGCCCCATTACTGGCCGCATTGTCCATTGCGATGGCATGAATCGCCGTTCAGCTAGCCATTGTCTCTGTTGAATTCCCCCTTTGGGTTCGACTATATGCTGGGGCATGTCAGATTGCCCTTGTCTGCCTAGAGAACTGTGTGCCGTGTTAACAATGTTGACTCCCTGGTCGTTTGCCGCATTTGAGCCAAGATTTTGTCATACATCATTCTGGTCTCTTCCTCCCCTGATATAAATGTCTGGGCTATCAGAGCCGCCGCTTTCAAGGTCAAGTCTTCGGTCTCAATCAGTTTCCTGAAAACCCCAGCATGCCCGATGCCCTCAATAAAAAAGTCTCACAGCATCTCCGCTCTGCATGCATCTGGGAACTTACATAGGCTCGCCAGTCGCCGGAGATCTGCCACGAAGTCTGTAACGCTTTGCCCTTCTCGCTGCCGGTGTGTGTAAAACCGGTGTCTCGCCATGTGCATGCTGCTCGCGGTTTAAGGTGCTCCCCGATCTCTGAGCTCTTCGAACGTCTTGTCCACCGGCCTCTCTGTGCTAGAAGGTCCTTCATCAGGGAGTACGTTCTGGATCCACAAACCGTCAGGAGATGAGCCCTGCATTTGTCGGACGAATCCTGTCCCAACCATTCCTTAGTGACAAAACTTTGCTGTAGTCTCTCAATAAAGTCGTCCCAATCATCACCAACACAGTATCTCTCTTCTGTGCTGCTAGTGGCCATGCTCGCGTGGTTTAAATCCCAGTTTCTTGTCACCAATGATATGTCCTTACTATACGAGGCCCATACTTGAGAGAAGGTCATTCTGTGACTAGTCACCTTTATTACCAAGACCTCAAGTAATGAAGGTGGGTGGAGCATCCCCTTTTATACCTGAAAGTCCAGGTTAGGAGTGTCTCCCACATTGGCCCCTTGTGGTCAATGTTCTCAAGGTGTACAACTTAGGTCAGCTTATACATGGGTTACAATGATAGTTGAATACATGACACAGGAGCTGTCTGAATCTTTGAAAAGATTGACGTGCATCAACATGCACAAAGGACTGTCTATATACCACAGGTGCCCTTTTGGGATTCGCTCAGCTGCTGCCATCTTCCAGAGGAACATGGAGAGACTCTGAAATCGGTTACGCTCACCGTTGTGTTTCAAGACGACATCTTGATCACCGGTTGTGATACCACCGGACACCTGCACAACTTGGAAGAGGTTCTAAGTCAACTCGACAGAGTGGGACTCAGGCTGAAACGCTCCAAGTGTGTTTTCCTGGCGCCAGAGGTCGAATTTTTGGGGAGAAAGATTGCGGCAGATGGCATCAGACCCACGGACTCAAAGACAGAGGCCATCAAGAATGCACCCAGACCACAGAATGTGATGGAGCTGCGTTCGTACCTGCGAATCCTCAACTATTTTGGTAACTTTCTACCTGGGTTAAGCACTTTGCTGGAACCGTTGCACATGCTGCTACGTAAGGGTGACGACTGGGTTTGGGGTAAATCTCAAGAGACAGCCTTTGAGAAGGCCAGAAACCTACTTTGTTCCAATAAGTTACTTGTACTGTATGACCCATGTAAATGATTAGTGCTAGCTTGTGATGCATCTTCGTACGGGTTCGGCTGTGTTACAGCAAACCAATTTATCGGGAAACTTCAACTGGGTGCATACGCATTTAGAACTCTGCCTAAGGCTGAAAGAGCCTATAGTGTGGTCGAGAAAGAGGCATTAGCATGTGTATATGGGGTTAAGAAAATGATCCAATACCTATTTGGACTTCGGTTTGAGCTTGAAACCGACCACAAACCGCTCATTTCGCTATTTTCAGATAGCAAAGGTATAAACACCAATGCTTCATCCCACATCCAAAGATGGGCACTAACATTGTCCGTCTATGACTATGTTATCTGCCACGGACCAGGCACGGAAAACTGTGCTGATGCCCTCAGTCAGCTAGCATTGCCCACTACCGGGGTGGAAATGGCGCAGCCCGCAGACTTGCTTCTGGTCATGGATGCTTTTGATAGCGAGGGGTCACATGTCACTGCTCGCCAGATCAGGACCTGGACCAGCCAGGATCCTGTGCTATCACTTGTAAAAAATTGCGTCCTCAATGGGAGCTGGTCGGCCGTTCCCGGGGAAATGCAAGATGAAATGAAGCCGTTTCACCAACGCAAAGATGAAATGTCCATCCAGTCGGATTGTCTCTTATGGGGTAATCGCGTGGTTTTGCCAAAAAAAGGCAGGGAAACGTTTATATGCGACCTATACAATACCCACCCAGGTATAGTCATGATGAAGGCTATAGCCAGGTCACATGTTTGGTGGCCTGGCATTGACTTGGACTTAGAGTGTATACCAGTGCAACATGTGCTCACAATTGAGCAATGCACCAAGGGAGGCACCATTGAGCCTGTGATCATGACCCTCCAAACCGTGGTCCAGGATCCACGTAGATTTTGCCGGCCCCTTTCTTGGAAAGATGTTTTTAGTTGTAGCGGACGCTTACTCTAAATGGATTGAATGCGTAATCATGTCATCCAGCACATCTACTGCCACCATTGAAAGCCTCCGGGCTATGTTCGTCCGACGTCCTTGTCAGTGACAATGGCCCGTGTTTCACCAGCTCGGAATTCAACGAGTTTATGACCCGCAATGGCATCAAGAATGTTAGGTCTGTCCGGTTTAAGCCCGCATCCAATGGTCAAGCGGAACGGGCAGTCCAAACTATCAAGCAGAGCTTGAAATGTGTGACGGAAGGCTGCTTGCAGACCCGCTTATCTCGGGTTCTGCTCAGCTACCGGACGTGACCTCACTCGCTCACTGGGGTTTTCCCTGCAGAATTGTTAATGAAGAGAGCACTCAAAACCAGGCTCTCCCTAGTCCACCCGGATCTAAATGATCATGTGGAAACCTGGCATCACCAGCAAAACATGTACCACGATCATGCGGCTGTATCGCGTGACATTGATGTTAATGACCCTGTGTCTGTCCTTAATTACGGTCATGGTCCTAAATGGGTCGCAAGCACTGTCTTGGCCAAGGAGGAAAATACAGTGTTTATAGTCAAACTATTGAATGGACAAACATGCAGAAAGCATTTGGCTCAGACCAACTGCGGTTCACCGACAATCAGGACCAACCTGAAGAGGACATCAGCATCATCGATCCACCAACACACACCCAACCAGCAATCCACCTCGCTGTCAATCAAAAGGATGAACCCACCATTCCCAACAGTCCTGTCAGACCAGCCGCGCTACAGTGCAGCAATAGTCTGACCAACTCACCCATGCCAGAGTTTGAAATCAGATGATCAACCAGGGAATGTAGGGCCCCGGATCTTTTCAATTTGTAAATAATTTGTATCAAAGACTTTGGGGAGGAGAGATGTTATGTATGTAAACATTGTAACTGTGTAAGGCTTGCCGCCAGAAGGCGCAACTGTTAGAGGCCCAAGGCTCACCTTCACACCTCGTGCAAGGGAGTATAAAAGGTTGTCTGCCATGCTGCTTAGGCACTCTGGAGTTGTATTAAAGAGGCTAAAGTCACATCAGTTTTAGCTCACAGTACTCAGTCTTATGGAGTTCTTCCATACTTAACAATGTCTGCCCAGTAGTGCCTGAACCCTCTCCTCCAATGGTGTGAGGAGCAGTATGTCAGCCTCACCACCACCAGTCCTCCTTTACTCCATGTGGTTGTGAGTAACCTTGGCCTGCAAAACAAAGAATGCTTGCTGAGGAGGCATCTCATGACTTGTTTTGAGTGCACAAGAGTGTGTCCCTGACATGCAGCTGTAACTGTGACATGAAAGGAAGCCTCCATTGCGAGAACATATACATGTGTCGATAGAGGCCTCAACAGTGCAATGCTGCTTCAGTGACTATATAGTGGGGAGCTTCCCCACTAATCAATTCCCACCCTCTACCATCGGCAACTTTGAACCCTCAACCTCCCCCCTCCCACTGCTTAAACTTCCCCTAGCCCCAATAGACCCTAATAGGGGGTCTTAAACACTTAAACCATCACTCTAAACCCAACCCCACTAGCTCGGGCCTACCTCAGGCTTCCCACCACACCACCCATCGGCAACCGTGACTCCTAGGGCGAAGACCGGGGCCGCCTCCTGCGATGAAGACCGGGGCCTCCTCCTGCGATGAAGACCGGGGCCTCCTACTGTGACGAAGACCAGGGCCTCCTCCTGTGGTGAAGACCGGGTCCTGACGATCGGAACACCTTCAGCGGCGGCAGATGGGCCTCTCCCCAATGATGGCTAGACCTCCAGCGGTGACAGACGATCTGCTCCTCAACGGCAATGCAACGACTGGAGCCCTCCTGCCCCACTGGTGACCTGGCCTCTTCTCCCCCTCGCAACACATGGTGAGCATCATGGCTATGACCCCCCCTGACCTCACACTCTGAACCCCAGTGGGCCACTGACCCTCCCAATGCCTCGGACCACCTACCATTAAGAGCGCTACTCGGAGTAGGAATCGCAGGATAGCTCAGATGAATACGTGGCTTGAGGAGTGGTGCAGAAGGGAGGGATTCAAATTCCAGGGACATTGGAACTGGTTCTGGGGGAGGTGGGACCAGTACAAACCGGACGGTCTGCACCTGGGCAGGACCGGGACCAATGTCCTGGGGTGAGTGTTTGCCAGTGCTGTTGGGGAGGAGTTAAACTAATATGGCAGGGGGATGGGAACTTATGCAGGGAGACAGAGGGAAATAAAATGGAGGCAGAAGCAAAAGATAGAAAGGAGAATCGTAAAAGTGGAGGGCAGAGAAACCCAAGGCAAAAAACAAAAAGGGCCACATTACAGCAAAATTCTAAAGGGGCAAAGTATGTTAAAAAGACAAGCCTGAAGGCTCTGTACCTCAATGCGAGGAGTATTCAGAATAAGGTGGACGAATTAACTGCGCAGACAGCAGTTAACGGATATGATGTAGTTGGTATCACGGAGACATGGCTCCAGGGTGACCAAGGCTGGGAACTCAACATCCAGGGGTATTCAACAATTAGGAAGGATAGGCAGAGAGGAAAAGGAGGAGGGGTGGCGTTGCTGGTTAAAGAGGAAATTAATGCAATAGTAAGGATGGACATTAGCCTGGATGATGTGGAATCGGTATGGGTGGAGCTGCGGAATACCAAAGGGCAGAAAACGCTAGTGGGAGTTGTGTACAGACCACCAAGCAGTAGTAGTGAGGTTGGGGACAGCATCAAACAAGAAATAAGGGATGTGTGCAATAAAGGTACAGCAGTTACCATGGGTGACTTTAATCTACATATTGATTGGGCTAACCAAACTGGTAGCAATGCGGTGGAGGAGGATTTCCTGGAGTGTATTAGGGATGGTTTTCTCGACCAATATGTCGAGGAACCAACTAGAGAGCTGGGCATCCTAGACTGGGTGATGTGTAATGAGAAGGGACTAATTAGCAACCTTGTTGTGCGAGGCCCCTTGAGGAAGAGTGACCATAGTATGGTAGAATTCTTTATTAAGATGGAGAGTGACACAGTTAATTCGGAAACTTAAGAAAGATAACTTCGACGGTATGAGGCGTGAATTGGCTAGAATAGACTGGCAAAGGTTACGTAAAGGGTTTATGATGGATAAGCAATGGCAAACATTTATAGATCACATGGATGAACTTCAGCAATTGTACATCCCTGTCTGGAGTAAAAATAAAACTGGGAAGGTGGCTCAACCGTGGCTTACAAGGGAAATTAAGGATAGTGTTAAAACCAAGGAAGAGGCATATAAATTAGCTAGAAAAAGTAACAAACCTGAGGACTGGAAGACATTTAGAATTCAACAGAGGAGGACTAAGAGTTGAATTAAGAGGGGGAAAATAGAGTACGAGAGGCACCTTGCAGGGAACATAAAAACTGACTGCAAAAGCTTCTATAAAAAGAGAAAAAGATTAGTGAAGACAAATGTAGATCCTTTGCAGTCGGATTCGGGTGAATTTATAATGGGGAACAAAGAAATGGCAGACCAACTGAACAAATATTTCGGTTCTGTCTTCACGAAGGAAGACACTAATAACCTTCCGAATGTACTAGGGGACAGTGGGTCTAGTGAGAAGGAGGAACTGAAGGATATCCTTATTAGGCGGGAAATTATGTTAGGGAAATTGATGGGATTGAAGGCTGATAAATCCCCGGGGCCTGATAGTCTGCAACCTAGAGTACTTAAGGAAGTGGCCCTAGAAATAGTGGATGCATTGGTGATCATTTTCCAACAGTCTATCGACTCTGGATCAGTTCCTATGGACTGGATGGTAGCTAATGTAACACCACTTTTTAAAAAAGGAGGGAGAGAAAACGGGTAATTATAGACCGGTTAGCCTGACATCAGTAGTGGGGAAAATGTTGGAATCAATCATTAAGGATGAAATAGCAATGCATTTGGAAAGCAGTGACAGGATTGGTCCAAGTCAGCATGAATTTATGAAAGGGAAATCATGCTTCACGAATCTTCTGGAACTTTTTGAGGATGTAACTAGTAGAGTGGACAAAGGAGAACTAGTGGATGTGGTGTATTTGGACTTTCAAAAGGCTTTTGACGAGGTCCCACACAAGAGATTGGTGTGCAAAGTCATAGCGCATGGTATTGGGGGTAATGTACTGATGTGGATAGAGAACTGGTTGGCAGACAGGAAGCAGAGAGTCGGGATAAACGGGTCCTTTTCAGAATGGCAGGCAGTGACTAGTGGGGTGCCGCAGGGCTCAGTGCTGGGACCCCAGCTCTTTACAATATACATTAACGATTTGGACGAAGGAATTGAGTGTAATATCTCCAAGTTTGCAGATGACACTAAACTGGGTGGCGGTGTGAGCTGTGAGGGTGACGCTAAGAGGCTGCAGGGTGACTTGGACAGTTTAGGTGAGTGGGCAAATGCATGGCAGATGCAGTATAATGTGGATAAATGTGAGGTTATCCATTTTGGGGGCAAAAACACGAAGGCAGAATATTATCTGAATGGCGGCAGATTAGGAAAAGGGGAGGTGCAACGAGACTTGGGTGTCATGGTTCATCAGTCATTGAAGGTTGGCATGCAGGTAAAGCAGGCGGTGAAGAAGGCAAATGGTATGTTGGCCTTCATAGCTAGGGGATTTGAGTATAGGAGCAGGGAGGTCTTACTGCAGTTGTACAGGGCCTTACCTGGAATATTGTGTTCAGTTTTGGTCTCCTAATCTGAGGAAGGACGTTCTTGTTATTGAGGGAGTGCAGCGAAGGTTCACCAGACTGATTCCAGGGTTGACTGGACTGTCATATGAGGAGAGACTGGATCAACTGGGCCTTTATTCACTGGAGTTTAGAAGGATGAGAGGGGATCTCATAGAAACATATAAGATTCTGACGGGACTGGACAGGTTAGATGCGGGAAGAATGTTCCCGATGTTGGGGAAGTCCAGAACCAGGGGACACAGTCTTAGGATAAGGGGTAGGCCATTTAGGACCGAGATGAGGAGAAACTTCTTCACTCAAAGAGTTGTTAACCTGTGGAATTCCCTACCGCAGAGAGTTGTTGATGCCAGTTCATTGGATATATTCAAGAGGGAGTTAGATATGGCCCTTACAGCTAAGGGGATTAAGGGGTATGGAGAGAAAGCAGGAAAGGGGTACTGAGGGAATGATCAGTCATGATCTTATTGAATGGCGGTGCAGGCTCGAAGGGCTGAACGGCCTACTCCTGCACCTATTTTCTATGTTTCTATGTTTCAGCGCCGAGCCTGCGGCCAACATCTTGCTGTCGGCAACTAGGCCCACATAGCAGTGCCTGGTCTCCAGTCGTCTTGGACCCCCTTGCCACTGGACCAAGACCTTGCTCAGCTAAGCCCGTGTGATAGCCGGTGTGCAACGGCCACCCCACGTTAAAAGAGCTCACGTACAGGCATCTTCCACTCCTCTAACATGAAGTTCGGGACCTGGAATGTCAGGACCCTCATGGACAACCCCAACAGCGACAGGCCGGAACGCCACACCGCCATAGTTGCCCGGGAACTTAGACGGTTTGATATCGACATCGCTGCCCTAAGCGAGACCCGGCGGGCAGGGGAAGGCCAGCTCAAGGAACAAGGTGGTTATACTGGAAAGGGAAACTAGAAGAAGAACGCCGCCTCCATGGAGTCGGCTTCGCCATCAAAAACGAGCTGGTTGACCGCCTCAAAGACTCCCCCTGTGGGGTTAACATACGCCTCATGACTCTTTGACTCACCCTATCCCGGAATCAATGTTCCAGTCATCAGTGCGTGCGCCCCAACACTCAACGCAACAGATGAGACCAAAGAAGGTTTTTATTTGAGCCTCAAAAATCCCTGTCCCGTGTCCCCGCAGATGACAAACTGATCCTCCTCGGTGACTTCAATGCTAGGGTTGGCAAGGACACAGCCCTCTGGGGAGGCATGATTGGCAGAGAGGGGGTAGGGAAAGCCAACTCCAGTGGTACCCTACTTCTGACAAAATGTCTAGAGCATGAACTTCTCATCACCAACACCTTGTTCCGCCAGAGGGAGAAATACAAGGCATCGTGGCAACACCCTTGCTCCAAACACTGGCACCTGCTCGGCTATATCATCGTCCAAGCCAGGGATTGCAAGGATGTGCGCATCACCCGCACCATGACAGGAGCTGATGACTGCTGGACGGACCACCGCCTAATCCGATCCATCATTGACATCAGCATAGCCCCAAAGTGGAGGGGGCATCAGAAGCAGTGCCTCAATAAAGTTAATGCCAGGGCACTTAAGGACCCAGCTAAGAGAGCCCTATTCAGTCAGTGCCTCACGGCTAACCTGGCGCGCCTTGATGACCCTGAGATGTAGAATACCCACAATGCTTGGTCTGCCCTTCAGGCCTCCATAAGCAGTGCCTGCGAAGAGACGCTTGGTCACTCAACCAGGAAACACCAGGACTGGTTTGATGAGAATGATCAGGAGATCCAAGAGCCAATAGATCGCTAGTGCAGGGCATTTCTGAGCCTTAAACAACAACCCAACGCGGGAGCAGCAACGCAGCATTACAGATGGCTCAAGGCTGAGGTCCAACAAAAAAACCCAGGACCTAAAGAACAGGTGGTGGATGGAAAAAGCATAGGAGATACAGCAGTTGGCCGACAGCCATAATGTGCGAGGATTCTTCATCGCAGTCAAGGCTACCTACGGGCCAAACACCCAAGGCCCCACCCCATTGCTGGCCAAGAACGGGGAAACATTTATCAAGGACACTGAGGTAGTCAGGGCCCACTGGAAGGAGCACTTCGAAGATCTCCTCAACTGAGGCTCTGCCTTTGACTCGAGTGTTCTCAACTCCATCCCGCAACATGCTATTCGCCACCACCTTAGAAAAACCCCAACACTGCACGAGGTAGAAAAAGCCATAAGACAGCTTAAGAACAACAAGGCTTTGGGAGCGGATGGAATCCCTGCTGAATCACTGAAGTATGGCGGAGAGGCACTACTGGCGCGAATACATGACCTCATCTCTCTCATCTGGAGGGAGGAGAGCATGCCGGGAGATCTCAGAGATGCAGTGATTGTGACCATCTTTATAAAAGGGGACAAGTCCGACTGCGGCAACTACAGAGAAATCTCCCTGCTCTCAGCCACTGGGAAGGTCGTTGCTAGAGTCCTCCTCAACTATCTTCTCCCTGTGGACGAGGACCTCCTCCCGGAGTCGCAGTGCGGATTTCATCCCCTACGGGGCAAACCGGACATGATTTTTGCAGCGCGACAGCTGCAGGAAAAATGCAGGGAACAGCACCAGCCCTTATACATGGCCTTCTTCGACCTTACAAAGGCCATTGACACTGTCAACCGCGAGGGTCTATGGAGCGTCCTCCTCTGTTTCGGATGCACCCAAAAGTTCATCACCATCCTCCGCCTGCTCCACGACGACATGCAGGTTGTTATCCTTACCAACGGATCCATTACGGACCAAACCCACGTCCGGATTGGGTCAAACAGGGCTGCGTCATCGCCCCAATCCTCTTCTCAATCTTCCTCACAGTCGACAAGCTCCCCGCTGGAGTGGAACTAAACTACAGAACCAGTGGAAAGCTGTTCAACCTACCCCATCTCCAGGGCAGGTCCAAGACCACTCCAACCTCTGTCGTCGAGTTACAGTACGCGGACGATGCCTGCATCTGCGCACATACAGAGGCTGAACCCCAGGACATAGTCGACGTATTTACTGAGGCGTACGAAAGCATGGGCCTTATGTTAAACATCAGCAAGACAAAGGTCCTCCTCCAGCCTGTCCTTACCGCACAGCACTGCCCCCTAGTCATCAAGGTCTACGGCGTGGCCCTGGACAACATGAACCACTTCCTATATCTCGGGAGCCTCCTATCAACAAGAGCAAGCATTGATGATGAGATCCAATACCGCCTCCAATGCGCCAGTGCAGCCTTCGGCCGCCTGAGGAAGAGTGTGCGGCAAACCAGTCCCACCCATCCCTTCCCTCAACGACTATCTGCCCCACTTATGACAGAGACTGTGGTTTTCGTATTGGACTGTACAGCCATCTAAGAACACATGTTAAGAGTGGAAGCAAGTCTTCCACAATTCCGAGGGACTGCCTATGATGATGAGTGAAGGTGGGAAATAAGAGAAGGATAAAGGAGAGGCTCACAGATGGAAGGTCAGCAGTTGGTGGGACAAGTACTCACTTTCATCAGACTAATGATGTCGTTCATTCTATTCCGGCATTGGGTGGGGGTGCGATCATGAATGGAGGTCCTTGAGACCTCCACAGCTATCTCTCTCCAGGCATTAATAAAAACTTCCCGAGTCGGTCTGCCTGCATTGGGGTACAGAACTCACCTCCTTCCCTCCACAGCCTATATGAGTGTCTCCAGTTCTGCATCAGAAAATCAGGTTGCCCTCCTTCCGACTGGTGCAGCAGCCATGGCCTTAAGTGAAAGGCCTTCCCTGCTCAGGGCCTAGCTGCAAACCCTGGCCTTTAAGAAGGCCAGGGACCAGTTGGCTCATTAGCAGCAAATCAGCAGTAGGTGAATTTCGTGGTCCAATTGCCGCTCCCCATCCACACCGCTGCAAACTGCCGATTCCCACCAGACAATACCGCTGGCCTGTATTTTTTCGCAAAAAATCTGAATATTGCCCAATGGTCGCCACAGCCATTGCGACGGTAATGGCAGCCAAAAAGTGTTAGGTGCGCCTTGTTTCTTGTCTTCCACTAAGGGTGAAGAACTGATTAGTCTGATGGGTGGCAAAGTACTTGAGACGATTATCCAGGAATTGAAATCAGCGAAGTTCAATTCAATATCTGTTCATTCAACACCAGATGTCATACACTCAGATCAGCTGACATTTGTCATCCGCAACGTTCTACCGACTGGTCCTGAGGAAAGGTTCCTAAAGTTCTTGCTGATAATCGGTCATACCGGACAAGAAATAGCAGAAATAATATTGGGCTTTCTGGATGAGAACAGGATTGACATACAAAATTGTTACAGACAATTTTATGATAATGCTTCAAATATGAGTGCGAAATATATTGGTGTCCAAACTATCATCAAAGAGCAATGCCCATATGCGATGTTTATACCATGCGCAGTGCACTCGCTTGTGGGGAAAAACAGTGCCGAATGCAGCCCAGTGATCGTCAGATTTTTTGATATTGCACAAACTTTTCTCTCTGCATCGACATATCGCTGGTGACTGCTTATGAAAAACTAAAGGCTTTCGGGCTGTCTGTTGTTGCCATGTATGTACATGCTGTTTGTAGCCACCAGATGGTGTCATTGTTAGAGGCCACTGAGCAGCACGCACATGGTGTTGCTCTGGTATAAAAGGCCAGCCATTTTGTGAGTCAGGCACTTTGGGCTATAATAAAGCAGAAGCAAGGTTGTACCTTGCTTAGTTAAAGAGTACTCAGTTTGTACCTTTATTGCATACATAACATTTGGCAACGAGAATACAAGAACTTTTGTTTGCAAAATGAGCACGATTGGATTTTTAGAGCGATTCGTGGAGGGAGAAGATTAGGCAGTCTTTGTGATCCAGTTGAACCAGTACTTTGTGGCCAACAAAATGAAGGGGGTCGACGATGCAGATCGGCTCTGTCTTCACTAAGGAAGACACAAATAACCTTCCGGAAATACTAGGGGACTAAGGGTCTCGTGAGAAGGAGGAACTGAAGGAAATCCTTATTAGTCAGGAAATTGTGTTAGGGAAATTGATGGGATTGAAGGCCCATAAATCCCCAGGGCCTGAAAGCCTGCATCCCAGAGTACTTAAGGAAGTGGCCCTAGAAATAGTGGACGCATTGGTGGTCATGTTCCAACATTCTATTGACTCTGGATCAGTTCCTATAGATTGGAGGGTAGCTAATGTAACCCCACTTTTTAAAAAAGGAAGGAGAGAGAAAACAGGGAATTATAGACTGGTTAGCCCGACATCGGTAGTAGGGAAAATGTTGGAATCAATTATTAAAGACGTAATAGCAGCACATTTGGAAAGCAGTGACAGGATCGGTCCAAGTCAGCATGGATTTATGAAAGGGAAATCATGCTTGACAAATCTTATAGAATTTTTTGAGGATGTAATTAGTCGAGTGGAGAAGGGAGATCCAATGGATGTGGTGTATTTGGACTTTCAAAAGGCTTTTGACAAGGCCCCACACAAGAGATTAGTGTGCAAAATTAAAGCACATGGTATTGGGGGTAATGTATTGACGTGGATAGAGAACTGGTTGGCAGGCAGGAATCAAAGAGTAGGAATAAATGGGTCCTTTTCAGAATGGCAGGCAGGGACTAGTGGAGTACCGCAGGGTTCAGTGCTGGGATCCCAGCTATTTACAATATACATTAATGATTTGGACGAAGGAATTGAATGTAATATCTCCAAGTTTGCAGATGACACTAAGCTGGGTGGCAGTGTGAGCTGTGAGGGGGATGCTAAGAGGCTGCAGGGTGACTTGGACAGGTTAGGTGAGTGGGCAAATGCATGGCAGATGCAGTATAATGCAGATAAATGTGAGGTTATCCACTTTGGTGGCAAAAACTGGGAGGCAGAATATTATCTGAATGGTGTCAGATTAGGAAAAGGGGAGGTGCAATGATACCTGGGTGTCGTGGTACATCAGTCATTGAAAGTTGGCATGCAAGTACAGCAGGCGGTGAAGAAGGCAAATGGCATGTTGGCCTTCATAGCGAGAGGATTTGAGTATAGGAGCAGGGAGGTCTTACTGCCATTGTACAGGGCCTTGGTGAGGCCACACCTTGAATATTGTGTTCAGTGTCTCCTAATCTGAGGAAGGACACTCTTGCTATTGAGGGAGTGCAGCAAAGGTTCACCAGACTGATTCCCGGAATGGCAGGACTAACATATGAAGAAAGACTGGATCGACTAGGCTTGTATTCACTGGAATTTAGAAGAATGAGAGAGGATTTCATAGAAATATTTAAAATTCTGACGGGATTGGACAGATTAGATGCCAGAAGAATATTCCCGATGTTGGGGAAGTCCAGAACCAGGGGTCACAGTCTAAGGATAAGGGCTAAGCCATTTAGGACAGAGATAAGGAGAAAATTCTTCACTCAGAGAATTGTGAACCTGTGGAATTCTCTACTATAGAAATTTGTTGAGGCCAGTTCGTTAGATATATTCAAAAGGGAGTTAGATGTGGCCCTTATGGCTAAAGGGATCAAGGGGTATGGAGAGAAAGCAAGAATGGGGTACTGAAGTTGCATGATCAGCCATGATCATATTGAATGGTGGTGCAGGCTCGAAGGACCGAATGGCCTACTCCTGCACCTATTTTCTATGTTTCTATGTACACCCTGTTTGTAGCCACCAGATGGTGTCATTGTTGGAGGCCACTGAGCAGCACGCACATGGTGCTGCTCTGATATAAAAGGCCAGCCATTTTGTGAGTCAGGCATTTTAAGCCGTAATAAAGCAGAAGCAAGGTTGTCCCTTGCTTAGTTAAACAGTACTCAGTTTATACCTTTATTGCATACATAATGGTTGTCAAACAGCTTTCTTCTCCTCGATGGTCAGCAAGGTATGAAGCTGTGTCAGCCCTGCTCAAAGGTTATACTCCCATATGCAAAGTGTTAGAATCCCTGGCAACTGACGTGGAACAGAAAGTTGAATGCCAAAATTAAGCTCAGTTGATCCTTGACAAACTGGATGAACTCAATTCAGCTATTCTCATTGTTATTTGGAACACAGTCTTGAAGCGCTTTCACCTGACCAATCTCTCGCTTCAAGAGACCGGCTTGAATCTGGATGTCATGGTGTCCTTACTCGAGTCCCTTGTTGATTTTGTCAAGACACAGTGAGGAGAGTTTGAGGTCTTCGAATACCTAGGGATTAAACTGTGCGGTCACGAGTACAATTCAGCTCAGAGGCGCGTCCGGGTATGCAATCGCCACTATGACAATGGAGATGCTGAAAAAGCTGTGCTGTCACCCAAGGAGAAATTCAAAACTGAAGTGTTCCTTGTCATCATTGATCAACGAATCAGTACCTTGAAACAACGCCTTGAAACATACAAGGAAATCAACTGAAAGTTTGGATTCCTGTCCAAGCTAGCCGCTCTCTCGACTCATGAGATCAAGCAAGCCGCTCCTATTCCAAAGATCTGATTGAAAGTGAATTGAAAGTGAATTCATCCAGTTTCCTAGCTTGCTGGCATCCTCAACAGAACTTCAAACCTCAATTTGTGTCAAATAAACTACATCAGCAGAGCTGAGAATGTACCATCATCATCATCATAGGCGGTCCCTCGGAGTCGAGGATGACTTGCTTCCACTCTAAAAGTGAGTTCTCTTCCTTCATACACACGCCCTCACCCAAACTTTTTCTAACATTGAAATAGCTCTTCGGTTATATATCTATCGATGAGGGTATCAAATTGCAGTGGTGAACGGTCCTTCTCGAAACTAAAACGCATCAAGGATGTGGTCAGGAACCGAATGGGACAAGATCGACTTAATAGTCTTTCAATCATGAGCATCAAGAGCGAAGTTGACTTCTCGAAAATCATTGACAAGTTTAGCCTACTTTTACAGGCGTAAGAGTTTAAAAACATACAAAAATATAATTAAAGTAAATTAAAAAAACATATTATTTTTTTAAAAACCCTGCCCACTATGTAACATTTATTTTTAATTATAATTAAAAAAACATTTTAAAAACTCGAGGAAAAAAAATTCTCTCATATTTATTAACTTTAATTTCAATTAATTTTAATTATGTGAGGTGTGTTTTTTAATTTTTTATTGCGTGTTTTTGTTTTTTTTCTCATTAATAGCAATGAGAACCGGTAGATACAGAGTTCTCATTGCTATTAATGAGAAAGCTGTGGAATACAGTACCTGATTGGCTGAGCAGTCACATGTGACTGCACCTACTGCGTGGGAACCTCGAGGACGGGAGCACGCTTCACAGCGTGGGAAGAGAATGCCTCCCCACCGGAATCGTAGGCTCCTCCCAGGCCAGCAGGTACTTTTGTAGAAATGTTTTAGGTCGGAGGCAATTGCCCACAGGAAGCCTCCAACCGGAATTTCAAGGCCAATAAAATGTTAAATGAGTGTCGTCGTAGTATCAATGAGAACATAACCTGAGATGTAGACTTCACCTGACGTTGACCTGATGCATACTCAGTATAGTGCCCTGTGACTTAACTCACTAAAATTTACTGCAGGATGTGAATGGGAGTAGGGGGCCCATGGCCAGGGTACTGCCCGGGGCCCGAGGCACACTTAATCCATCCCTGGTTGCGAGTTCCACATTCTTACCACTTTTTGGTTAAAGAAGTTTCTCCTGAATTCTCTATTGGATTTATTGGTGACGTTCTTATATTTATGGCCCCACAAGTAGAACCACCTTCTCAACGTCTACCCTATCAAATCCCATCATAATTTTAAAGACCTCTATTAGGCCACCCCCTCAGTCTTCTAAGAGACGAGAGACCCAGTCTATTCATCTTTCTGATGACTTCTTAGTTTGGGTATCAGCCATGTAAATTTGGTTTGCACCTTCTCCAGTGCCTCTATATCTTTTTTAAAATATGGATACTTTTTGGGGGGAATTTTTAGGGCTTTATCTATCTGCGCCCACACTTACAGGGAATTATGTATTTGTCTATGATCTCCTTTATTTTTGATATTCGTTACAGATTTTTCAGTAAAATCATCACCCATAAGAATAAATTAGTTATGTTTCCCGGTCTGTTCTTTAGAGGTATTAATAACAGTAGTAATAGTCCTAAGTACAAACCGAGCTTTATCTGAAGTCCCATGCAATGAATAATCAAACCACTTACATAAACTGTGGGGGGCAGAAATTCACCCCGCCGGAAACGGGGCGCACTTACCATGTTTCAGCTGTTTTCACCACCGCGGTGGATGTGGTGGCCTCTTGCGCGAAATTCAGCTCTTTGTCTTTTTTTCCAGCGGGGCGGAAGTCAGTCATAATGGGGGTGGAAGTGAGGGTGGGCGTGGAGTGTCCGTCAAACTGAGGGAAGATGTGGGGGACAAGCGGAGTGTCCGCCGCAGTCAGTCATCAGCATGGCCCAAGAGGGGGTGCCAGGCTGCCTGTTGGCGGCCCGGCCGAACCTGGATGTATAATTGTTGGGCTGACCTGGCAGTCAGCCTACAGAAAAAAAGTAAGTTGCCGGCTGCGTGTCCCCTCCCCTTTAATGGTAGCCATACCGCCATTTTACACACAATGCAAACACAGAAGAAACTGTTGAGGGCACCAAGCGGTGGCCGCAAGATGTGTCAAGATACATTTTGCTTTGGGGTGGGAGATCAGCAGTGCACTTGGGAGGGTTTGGCAGCAGCGAGGTGGAAGTGGGGGGAGCGGGGCGGATATAGTCACCGCTGGAAAAACCACCAAGGTTAATTTCGTGAGCGGCAGCCATTCCACAAAAGATCGGCGGCCATTCGACACCGCCACGTGGCCGCCGCTTTCCGCCGATAACAGACCTTTCTGGGAGGTTGAATTTAGGTCCCTGGTGTTTTGGGTTTTCCTATCTTGTAGTAGCAGCATTAACTAGAGCATGCAAAAGATTAATTGACTACATATTAAAGCAGAAATATTTAGTAGTTTTCAAGAAGTCACAGGTTTTAACCTCTTTTATGCATCAGCAATCCTGATAACTGTAAATATGACACTACAGATGGAACATCAGAAATTGTAGCATTGTTTTGAGTCAATGCGTATTTGTGCTGTAATACATCCCTCCCGCAGCACCGCTGCCATGAAACTTCATCTACACCAAGAACCAGTGTTGTTCCTACAATCGTCATTAATTGATTCACAAACACTATGGGCTGGATTTTCGACTCCTTTGCACCTCTGGTAGCATCCGGGAGGGGCGGTAAAGGGTGTTTGAAGGGTAGCCAGCTTTTACCACCTGGCCGGTAAATTCGGCTCAGGGTTTGCGGCGGCGCGAAAACTTGCCGCCCCACCCTCTAGTTTCAATGAGATCATGGCGTCAATTATCGTGCAACGCTCCGCTAGTGCCCCGGCTGCAAAATTAGACCCTAATGCCGCATTATACGTCCGTTCCAAGCGACGCCTGAAACACCAGGTGGTCCCATGGTCCAGTAGGCGGTATTTGCTGCGTATTTAAATGGAGGGAGGAGGATCCTATATTGTAGGTCACATTGACTGCAATCCTGCGTGAAGCTCCTATCATAGAATCATAGAAATTTACAGCACGGAAGGAGGCCATTTCAGCCCATTGTGTCCGTGCCGGCCAACAAGAGGCTATCCAGCCTAATCCCACTTTCCAGCTCTCGGTCTGTGTTGTGTATGCAATAACTGTTCGACTGAGTACTGTTTAACTCCAAGAGGTATGACCTTGGCTCTACTTTATTAAGGCGCAAAGGGACTAATATACAAAATGGCTGGCCTTTTAGACTTGGGCTGCACACACAAGAGTGCAGCCCAATGGCCTCCAACAGTGACGCCATCTAGTGGCTAGTGATCCCAAAAGTACATTATTGACAATACCCCCCCTCTGAGATATTAACACATTCTTTTACAAATTGAGACAGTCTGGTGTTTTAAGCTCCCGGGTTGACCGTCTCAGTTCAACTCCAACCTTGGTTGAGTGTTCAGAGTCTGTTGTGACTAGTGGCTGGGTGGTTGACCTGGTGGGAGTGGCAATGGCCATGTCAGGGATTGAAAGTCAATTTTCATTGAACATGTCAGTGATTTAAAGTCCCGATTCACTGATGATCACTGAGTCCTCTGATGACTGGGGGTAGGTTGGTTGGTCGTCGATTGTCTCTTCCTCCGACTGTTCCAATTCGTCTGTGTGCCGCAGCTTTGTCTGATCCATGTTTCCTGCATGTTTGCCCATTTTTGAGCTTGACAATAAATACTCTGTTGCCCTCCTTGACCATGACAGTACCAGCGATCCAGTTGGGACCCTGACCATAATTCAGAACATATACAGGATCATTTCCAGAACTATCGCATGACACAGCTGCGCGATCGTGATACCCTTGCTGACTTTGTCTTCTATATTCAACATGATTATTCAAGTCAGGGTGTACAAGAGATAGCTTGGTCTTAAGACCTCTCTTCATCATTAGTTCAGCAGGCGAGACCCTGGTAAGCATGTGTGGTCTTGTCCTGTAACTAAACAGTATGCATGACAGACGGATCTGCAGTGACCCTTGGGTTACTCGTTTCATACTCTGCTTTATGATTTGGACAGCACATTCTGCTTGCCCATTGGATGCAGGTTTGAACGGTGCTGACCTTACATGTTTGATACCATTGAGTTTCATGAACTCTTGAAACTCCTGACTGGTGAAGCACGATCTGTTGTCGCTAACAACGATGTCAGGCAGATCATGACACTGTGATTCTCAATGGTAGCTGTGGATGTGCTGGATGACATGATTGTACACTCTATCCACTTCGAATATGCATCCACCACAACTAAAAACATCTTCCCCAGGAAGGGATCTGCAAAGTCTATGTGGATCCTGGACCATGGTTTGGACGACCACGACCACAGACTCATCGACGATTCCACTGGTGCTTTGGCTGAACTGCATGCAAGTGTTGCATTGATGCACACATGATTCCAGCTCAGGGTCAATTCCTGACCACCATACATGAGACCTGGCAATAGCTTTCATCATTACAATGCCAGGATGTGTGCTATGTAGCTCGTACAAATTTCTCTCTCCCTTTCTTGGGCATAACAACACGATTGCCCCACAGTTTACAATCCGACTGAATAGACAGTTTGTTTTTGCAGCGAATGTAAGATACACTTCGAGCGTTTCAGTCTGAGTCCCACTTTGTCCAGATGATGAAGAACCTCTTCAGGTTGTTCAGATGTGCCTCGGAGTCCCGACCTGTGATCAGGATGTCATCTTGGAACACGACGGTTCTGGGAATGGACTTCAGTAGACTCTCCATGTTCCTCTGAAATATTGCTGCAGCTGAGCGAATTCCAAAAGGGCACCTGTGATAAATAAACAGTCCTTTATGCGTGTTAATGCACATAAGTCTCTCCGATGTCTCGATCAGCTCCTGTGTCATGTAGGCCAACATCCGGTCCAGTTTGGTGAATGATTTCCCCCCGTCTAGCATTGCAAACAAGTCATCAGCCTTCGGTAATGGGTACTGATCCTGTTTCGAAACCCTGTTGATCGTAGCCTTGTAGTCTCCACAGATTCTGACTGTGCCATCACTTTTCAGCAAAGAAACAATGGGATTGGCCCATTCATTAAATTTAACCGGCAATATGATCCCTTCACGCTGCCGTCTGTCCAGTTCAATTTCGACCTTCTCCCTCATCATATACGGAACTGCCCGAGCTTTATGGTGGACGGGTCTTGCATCCGAGTCCACGTGGATCTGCACCTTGGCTCCTGTGAAGTTGCCGATGCCTGGTTTGAACAGCGAGGGGAACTTGCTCAGTACTTGGGCACATGTATCTTTCTCCGACGACAACGCCTTGATGTCGTTCCAATCGTATCTGATTTTTTTCAAGCCAGTTCCTGCCGAACAGTGATTGCCTGGGACAATCCTTAGCGGTTACTCATGAAGCGCACCGTCAAACGACACTTTAATTGTGGCACTGCCAATCACCGTTATGAGTTCTTTGGTGTACATGTGCAACTTGGCATTGACTGGACTCAGTCTGGGCCTCACAGCCTTAGTATCCCACAGCTTGTCGAATGCCCTCTGGCTCATTATTGATTGACTTGCCCCCGTATCTAGTTCCATCGATACCGGCACCCCATTAAATTTCACCTTAATCATTATTGGTTTGCTCTGAGTTAGGAACGAGTACAGTCCATACACTTCCTCCTCTGCTGTCTCGGATTGCATATCCGGATCCGCGCTAGTCTGACCATCATCCTCCATGTGATGTGTTGCAGCACGCTTGCTCACCTGAAGACACTTGCACTGGAGATGCCCCACTCTCAGACAGCCTTTGCAACTATATTGCTTAAATCAGCACTGCTGGTGCCGGTGATTTCCCCCACAACACCAACATGGAGAAATCAGATGCATTCCCGCTGGTGGACTTTGGACAGCCAAAGGTTTCGCGTACACAGTCGGGTAGACCCTGTCATGTGCCGCTCTGCCGAACGCCGAATGAATCATACTTACAGTACTTGCCGAGTTTCGATTTTTCACTGATATCTGCTTTAGACTTCTATCCGTCGTCATGCATGACTGAATGATCATGATGGCCCTGTTTAAGTCCACCGCCAGTAGTTTACGCAGGATCACCTCGTGGTTGATGCCGATTACAAAGAAGTCCCGCAGCATGACTGCCAGCACAGCCCCGAACTTACATGATCCCGCTAGACATCTCAGGTCGGCAACGAATTCCACCGCATTCTGGTTCTCTGAGCGAACGTGCGTGTAAAATCTGTATCTCGAGATGATAATGCCTTCGTCTGGCTTAAGGTGGTCCTGTACCAGTGTACACAATTCTTCATATGTCTTCTCTGTTGGACTCACAGGCAGGAGTAGATTCTTATCACACCATAAATTTTTGACTGCAAACCGTGAGGAACACCGTCCGGCGCTGATCTGCGTTGCCGACCTCCTCCATTTTGTTGGCTACGAAGAACTGGCTCAAATGGCTCACAAAGTCTGCCCAATCTTCTCCTTCCACAAATCGCTCCAACAATCCAATTGTGCTCATTTTTGCATGCAAAGATTTCTTGTTGCCTTGTCGCCAAATGTCGTGTATGCAATAACTGTTAGACTGAGTACTGTTTAACTCCAAGAGGTATAACCTTGGCTCTGCTTTATTAAGGCCCAAAGAGACTAATATACAAAATGGCTGGCCTTTATACTTGGGCTGCACACACTTGCGTGCAGCCCAATGACCTCCAACAGTGACGCCATCTAGTGGCTTGTGATCACAAAAGTACATACATGACAGTCTGTAACCCTGTTACGGCACTTCAAGTGCACATCCAAGTACTTTTTAAATGTGGTGAGAATTTCTGCCTCTACCACCCTTTCAGGTAGTGAGTTCCAAACCTCCACAATCCTCTGCATGAAGAAATTTCCCCTCAAATCCCCTCTAAACCTTCTACCAATTACTTTAAATTTATGCCCCCTGGTTGTTGACCCCTCTGCTAAGGGAAATAGGCCCTTTCTATCCAGTATATCTAGGCCCCTCATAATTTTATACACCTCAATGAAGTCTCCCCTCAGCCTCCTCTGTTCCAAAGAAAACAAACCCAGCCTATAGAATCTGTCCTTATAGCTAAGATTCTCCACTCCTGGCAATATCCAGGTAAACTTCCTCTGTACCCTCTCCAGAGCAATCACATCCTTCCTGTAATGCGGTGACCAGAACTGCACACAGTACTCTAGCTGTGGCCTAACCAGTGTTTTATACAGTTCAAGCATAACCACCCTGCTCTTGTACTCTATGCCTCGGCTAATAAAGGCAAGCATTCCATATGCCTTCTTAACCACCTAATCTACTTGGCCTGTTCCCTTTAGGGATCTGTGGACATGCATTCCAAGGTCCCTTTGTTCCTCTTCACTTCTCAGTGTCCTACTATTTAATGTGTATTCCTTTTCCTTGTTAGCCCTCCCCAAATGCATTATCTCACACTTCTCCAGATTGAATTCCATTTGTCACTGATCTGCCTGTAAAGTCCTTACTCTACAGCATGAAACCACACGAGACACATTCCAGGGACAAGGCCACTCAGTGACCTTAACTCTTTATTCAGCACTCCAGAAGTGATGGCTCTGCGTGGGACCTCCCTTTAAATACCTGAGTGATCCAGGTAAGGAGTGTCTTCCACAAGTTCACCCCCTGTGGTCAAGGTGTGCATCTGTGTTGAGTGTATACAGTAATACAGTGGTGTCACATTGTAGTTACAAACATGACATCACCTTCCCCCCCCAAAGTCTTATTGGGATGATAGGTTTAATCTTTCAGGTGGTCTGCGCTCCCTCGTGGAGTGCCACAGTTGAGGCTCTGGTTGTTGGACACTGACATGAGTGTCTGTCACCTGTGGTGATTCCGGCCTGTCCGGGCTGACCTCAGGAACTGTGCATTCCTCTGATTGCTTTTGTTGCTCGTTCACTGGCGGTAGTGTGAGCTCCATCTCATGGACTTCTTCAGGTTCCTCCGTGTCATTGCTGAACCTTTTTTTTTACTTGGTCCAGATGCTTACGGCATATCTGACCATTGCTGAGTTTTACCACAATGACCCTATTCCTGCTTTGTCAATTACGGTACCCTCGAGCCATTTGGGCCGCATGCGTGATTGAGGACGAATACAGAATCATTTATTTCTATACATCTCCCCCTCGAATTACGGTCATGGTACTCATTTTATGCCTTACGCTTGCCCTCAACTATGTCGGTCAGGACTGGGTGGATGAGGAACAACCGAGTTTTGAGTGTCCATTTCATGAGTAGCTCTGCGGGCGGGACCCCGTGAGCGAGTGCGGGCGGGATCTATAGTCCAGCAGAAGGCGCGATAGGCGGCATTGTAGGGAGGGTCCTTGAATCCTGAGCATCTCTTGCTTAACGATTTGGACTGCACGTTCCGCCTGGCTTGAACGGCGCAGTCCTGACGTGGTTGATGCCATTGCCCGACATAAACTCCCAGAATTCATAGCTCGTGAAACACGGGCCATTATCACTAACCAGGCTGTCCGGCAAGCCATGGGTAGCAAAGATCACACGTAGGCTTTCCACGGTGGTGGATAACGTGTATGAATTCAGGATGATGCACTCGATCCATTTCGGGTACGCATCTACAACGATAAGGAACATCTTCCCCATGAACGGGTCCACATAGTCAATGTGAATGCGTGACCATGGCTTGGTGGGCCAGGGCCACGGGCTGAGCGGAGCCTCCCTGGGGACATTGCCCAGCTGGGCACATGTCGTGCACCTGCGAACACAGTGTTCTAGGTCTGAGTCAATTCCGGGCCACCAAACGTGTGACCGGGCAATGGCCTTCATCATCACAATGCCTGGGTGCTCGCTGTGGAGTTCCCTGATGAACACCTCCCTGTCCTTCTGGGGCATGACTACCCAGCTGCCCCATAATAGGCAGTCAGCTTGGATGGAGAGCTCATCCATCCGTCTGTGGAATGGTCTGACCTCCTCAGGGCATGCTCCGTGTACGGGCGCCCAATCCCCAGTCAGGACACATTTCTTAATCAGGGATAGGAGAGGATCCCTGTTTGTCCAGATTTTGATCTGGCGGGCTGTGATAGGGGAGCCTGCACTGTTGAAGGCATCGACAGCCATGACCATCTCAGCGCTTTGCTCAGCTGCCCCCTCGGTGGTGAGGTCCCACGCAGGGTCATCACTTCTGGAGTGCTGAATAAAGAGTTAAGGTCACTGAGTGGCCTTGTCCCTGGAATGTGCCTCGTGTGGTTTCATGCTGTAGAGTAAGGACTTTACATTGGCGACGAGAAACAGGAATTCACGACCCACGAGAATGGCCACCGGTAGCACAGATGAATGGTACTGTGTTGGGGAAGACTGGGATGATTTTGTTGAGAAGCTTCAGCAGAGCTTTGTCATGAAAGACTGGCTGGGGGATGCAGTGGCCGACAAACGTCGGACTCATCCTTTGACCAGCTGCGGGCCAAAGACTTATGCGCTCATGAAAAGCCGTCGGACAAAACCTTTCAAGAGCTTAGCAAGTTGATTGGGGAGCACCACAAGCCAGCGAGCAGCATACACATGGCTCGACACAGATTCTACACCCACCGACGTCGTGAAGGACAGAGCACTCAGGCGCTTGGCCAGCCTCTGTAAGTTCACAGACGCCTGCAGGGGGAAGATGCTAAGGGACTTCTTTATCGAGGGTATTGGTCATGCGGGGATTTTTCGCAAGTTAATTGAGACCAAGGACTTGACCTTGGAAGCGGCAGCGTTGTTGGCTCAGACTTTCATGGCGGGGGAGGAAGAGACGAAAATGACTTATGCGCGCAATTCTGCCTCCAATGCGGCAATGGATCAGGGAGTTAACATCCTCAATGCTACTCAGAGTCCCGCGGGCAGGCAGGGGCAGTCCGACATTCATCAGGCAGTAATAGACCCCAGAGTAGGACCTCAACAGAGACAATGACAGGCTGAATGGATGTTCACGCCATCACAGTGGATAATGCGGCCCGGGATGGGGCCATTGACACCTACTAATAGGGTACTTAAGAGCAGTCAGAGGGACAGTCAGCGCGGAATTCCTGGCCAAAGCCCTTTTGTCCCCAACAATGGAAACTTTAGCTCGTGCTGGAGGTGTGGGGGAAAACACTCAGCCAGATCTTGCAGATTCCAACAGTTCGTCTGCAGAAACTGCAACCTCAGTGGCCATTTAGCTCATATGTGCAGAAAGCCTGCAACCAGACTGATATATGAGGCAGGTGGACCAGATGAGGGTTCTGTGAGGCAGGATGACTTTTGAGGCAAATTGATGGACGCCGAGGTTCAGCGGGTCCATGTGGCGAATATTCACAGTTCATACACCAAAATGCCACCAATGATGATGAGGGTTTTATTGAACGGTATCCCAGTATGAATGGAGCTAGACACGGGGGCCAGCCAATCACTCATGGGCGTTCAACAATTCGAGAAGCTATGGCTACACAAAGCCAGTAGACCCAAATTAGAATGTATCGAGACACAATTAAGGACTTACACCAAAGAAATCATTCTGGTGCTAGGCAGTGCAATGTTGGCTGTCATGCACGGTGGCTTAGTGAACCGGCTGCCACTCTGGATTGTCCCGGGCAATGGTCCTGCACTGTTGGGGAGGAGCTGGTTAGTCGGGATGAACAGGAAATGGGGGGATGTTCACGCAATGTCCTCAGTGGAGCGAAGTTGTGCTCACAAGTCCTACAACAATTCGAGTCACTTTTCCAACCGGGCGTCGGGACTGTCAAAGGCACTGAAGTAGTGATACACATCACCCCGGACGCCAGGCCAGTGCACCACAAAGCCAGAGCAGTGCCATATGTAATGCGGGAGAAAATCAAGAGCGAATTGGACCGACTATTGCGAGAGGGCATCATCTCGCCTGTTGAAGTCAGCGACTCGGCGAGCCCATCATCTCCGTTCTTAAAGCGGATGGCTCTGTCAGGATCTGTGGCGACTACAAGGCCACCATCAATCGGGTGTCCTTACAAGACCAATACCCGCTCCCAAGAGCGGAGGACCTCTTCGCCACGCTGGCATATGGCAAGCTGTTCACCAAGTTGGACCTCCCTTTAAATACCTGAGTGATCAGGTAAGGAGTGTCTCCCACAAGTTCACCCCTTGTGGTCAAGGTGTGTATCTGTGTTGAGTGTATACAGTAATACAGTGGTGTTACATTGTAGTTACAAACACGACACTGCCCACCTGACCAGTTGATTGATATCTTCCTGCAGTCTACAGCTGTCTTCTTCATTATCAACCACACAGACGATTTTTGTATCATCTGCAAACTTCTTAATCATACCCCCTATATTCAAATCTAGATCATTGATGTATACCACAAAAAGCAAGGGACCTAGTACTGAGCCCTGCGGAACACCACTGGAAACAGCCTACCAGTCACAAAAACACCCATCAACCATTATCCTCCGCTTCCTGCCTTTGAGCCAATTTTGCCCTGGATCCCATGAGCTTTTACTTTTGTGACCAGTCTGCCATGTGGGACCTTATCAAAAGCCTTGCTAAAGTCGATATACACTACCCTCTAAATGCACTACCCTCATCCTTGTTATCTCCTTCCACCTGCCCAGCTTCATTCCCTAAAACTAAATCCTAAACCACCCCCTCCCGTGTTGGGCTTGCTAGTGGCAGTTTTATATGCCATTACAGTGTCCTTACAACTTCAGTGAGAGAATTTAATGGGGCACTACTAATTCACCAGCGTATCATGCTCCATGCTATTGCTAAGATAGAAGAAGGGCTTTTGCTATGTTAATTACGCTTGTAAATAGTTTATGTACGCCTGCAGAATGGACTTCATAAAGTTTCCAATGAGCAGGGAGAGCCAGAATGAGCGGGCATCTGGGTTTGGCAGAATTGCAGGCTGAGACAAGGCCGAAGACGTCTGAGGAGGGGTGCTTACCCCCCACGAGTTTATAGGCAGCAATGCTCATACCTCCAGCTCTCTGAGGAGCAGTGTGTGAGAAGGCTGCACTTCTGAAAGGAAATGCTGACAGAGATATGCCATCTCTACAGGCAGACCGATGCCCAGACCACTCTGGAGGCAGCCTTCAATACTCCCCTCAACAGGTTTCTGAATTCATTGTGGTGTGCTGCATGTTGCACAGCTTGGCCATCATGAGGGGCCAGGCATTGCCAATGTGGATTGCATGCCCACCTCAGGAGGACGATGAAGAGGAGCCTAGCGAGGCCCCAATTGGATAGCCACACCATTCACAGCGGAGGCAGTGTGGAGATGCTGCCAGATCAAGAGTTGCACATAACGAGCTCATAATGGACCGGTTCTCCTAAATGGAGGAAGCTGAGGGATGGTGCTACTACTGGACACACTATGTGCCCCCATAAATTCACATCTCCGGTGAACGTTGGAATGATACACAAGACACCAGTGGCAAAAGATCAAACCGACATTTTACTGCAACAAAGTAACAAAAACTCCCCTCACCAACATTATGTTACAGGGCACTGCACAACAAAGAATTGCATTAAATCAAAGAAACTATTTACGTGCATAATCAACAAAAATCAGAGCATCTACACAACCCTGTCCTGCACATTATTCTGACTTTTTTTAACAGCGTGATTTTTGGCTGGGGCGCAAAAACTTCCATGTGTAACGCCTGATTTTGTGCCCCTGATCACGGAATCTAATTTTTTGCCAAATTTTGCAGACGAGGGCGCAATCTTTTTCCAGGCAGTATCAGGACCGCCCCGCCGCCATTACCGCCCCGAAATCTCAAAAGCCGAAAATCCAGCCCAGAAGGTTTAAGTTCCACTCTAAAGACTTGAATATAATCTAGGCTGACACTTCGTCCAGAATTTTACCGGCACTGAGAGGGCGGGATCGGAAGTAGGTCAGCTGTCAAAATTGAAATGATTGACAGTGGGTGAGGAGCACACTGTCAACCTGCCTCCATGCTAGTCTCCCATGCGTCAGGTCTGTCAACGCTAAACAGACCTGACACTAAGCGACGGGGGAGGCAATTTAGATTATTAAGAGGTTGTTAAAAGAAAATTTTGCGCTGTGTTTACCATTTTTCCAGCTTTTTCACAAGATTCACCGCACTCGGGGATTATGTCAGGTAAGTAGGTCGTGTGTTCCATCAGTATCAATTCTTCTGTATAGTTGACAGCTGCAAATGTGGTATAAAAGCTACCATTTCACAGCTGTTCACTTTCCAATCTCAGAAGCTGGAGCCTTCAGGATTTGGAAGACACATTTGAGCTTTATGCAGGTTGGAAGTGTTTGGCGTAAATTCTTTATCCACTGTCACCTCTTTGAAACAACATCTCTCACCATTGACAGATCACTTCTGTCATCTCAACCTCACCTGCCATCTATTCCATCAGCATCAGTGCCCTTGAAAAAATCTCACCTTGGTCCTCAAAATCTCACCATGATCAGCCCCTAAACCAACATCACCAGGAACACCAGCATCACCAATAACAACACCAAACTTCTCCGCAATCAACTTATGCTGTACAGGACAGAGGGCATCAACACCTGACCACATTGCTGCCCAGGAGGCCAGGGATAGGCTCACCATGGCCACATTTACTTCAGTTGATGCTGTACACCCTGGCTGCCACATGATGCGCCACCACCCCACACCAGCACTATAAAGCATCCCTGCAATGCCCAAGCTATTCCTTTCAAACTGATCAACATTGCGAGGGGTACTGTTATGTCTCGCCATTCATTGCAACTCATCAAGCCACTTCCAAAGGTTCACACAAATCTTTCCAAGAAGGCAAAGTGTTGAAAATAAAGATTTCAATGTTTGACAACACATTAATAGAAACTTTACATGATCATTGGCGAAGTGATACTGTAGAAAGAGAGAGAAGGATGGGTGGAGGTGCAAGTTAAGTTGGTCTTTGAGGATATGCGGGTGTAGGATAAGGAAACATAGAAACATAGAAAATAAGTGCAGGAGTAGGCCATTCGGCCCTTCGAGCCTGCACCACCATTCAATAAGATTATGGCTGATCATTCCTTCATTACCCCTTTCCTGCTTTCTCTCCATACCCCTTGATCCCCTTAACCGTAAGGGCCATATCTAACTCCCTCTTGAATATATCCAATGAACTGGCATCAACAACTCTCTGTGGCAGGGAATTCCAAAGGTCAACAACTCTCTAAGTGAAGAAGTTTCTCCTCATCTCAGTCCTAAATGGCCTACCCCTTATCCTAAGACTATGTCCCCTGGTTCTGGACTTCCCCAACAGCGAGAACATTCTTCCCACATCTAACCTGTCCAGTCCCGTCAGAATCTTATATGTTTCTATGAGATCCCCTCTCATCCTTCTAAACGCCAGTGAATAAAGGCCCAGTTGATCCAATCTCTCCTCATATGACAGCCCAGCCATCCCTGGAATCAGTCTGGTGAACCTTCGCTGCACTCCTTCAATAGCAAGAACGTCCTTCCTCAGAATAGGAGACCAAAACTGAACACAATATTCCTCACTAAGGCCCTGTACAACTGCAGTAAGACCTCCCTGCTCCTATATTCAAATCCCCTAGCTATGAAGGCCAACATACCATTTGCCTTCTTTGCCGCCTGCTGTATCTGCGTGCCCACTTTCAGTGACTGATGAACCATGACACCCAGGTCTCGTTGCACCTCCCCTTTTTCTAATCTGCTGCCATTCAGATAATATTCTGCCTTCATGTTTTTGCCCCTAAAATGGATAACCTCACATTTATCCACATTATACTGCATCTGCCATGCATTTGCCCACTCACCTAATCTGTCCAAGTCACCCTGCAGTCTCTTAGCGTACTCCTCACAGCTCACACCGCCACCCAGTTTAGTGTCATCCGCAAACTTGGAGATATTACACTCTATTCCTTCATCCAAATCATTGATGTATATTGTAAAGAGCTGGGGTCCCAGCACTGAGCCCTGCGGCACCCCACTAGTAACTGCCTGCCATTCTGAAAAGGACCCGTTTATCCCAACTCTCTGCTTCCTGTCTGACAACCAGTTCTCTATCCACATCAGTACATTACCCCCGATACCATGCGCTTTGATTTTGTACACCAATCTCTTGTGCGGGACCAAGTGATGGGGCTGTCATGCGTGGCACAGCAGGATAAGGTTCAGTGTGGCTTTGCAGTAACGTTTCGTGATCTAATGAGATCATTGAAAGGTTTGTGCCACTGCAGCCAGGTCCTCCTGATAACATTCCTGCTTGTGCCCTCCTGTGCAATGTGAAACCAGGCTGTGGTGGTCTCCTGGGGAGGTCGCTTCCACCCATTGGAAGGGAAGGGTATCTCCATGTGTGCTGTGAGTCTCTTCATAAGCATCTGGAGGGAGTCATGGGAGAGCCTGGGTGCAGCCATGTACCTTTGTGCAGTGGTTGTCAGTGTTTGCAGCACCTTAATGCTGTAGAACACTGACAGCACAACTGTTAAAATCAACGTGGATATGGTCCCTTTAAGGAAACTGGCTGATGACGTGTCATCAAATGATGTCATCAACCGGCTTCCTTTTAATTGGCGGGATCCTTGCTGGGCAGGCTTAACAAACTCAAGCAATGTAAAATCACTTGTAGAGAGTGGATGGAACCGGCAGCAGGTTGGAACGTCACTACAAACCCCGGCCGCCTCACTCCCGACCTGTTGGGCAAAATCACGTCCTTCATTGCAGCACCAATGGCACTCTGCGCTGTCAGAGTTGATGCCTTTTGGATGAGATGTTAAACCAAGGCCCCATTTACCTTTTTAGGTGGAGGTAAAAGATCCTGTTGCACTATTCAAAGAAGACCAGAGGACTTCTCAGTGTTCTGGAAAACATTTACCCTCCTCCAATACTGCGAAAACTGATTTCTTGATCATTTATCTCACTGTATTTGTCAGAGCTTGCTGGTTGTGAAACGCATTGGGACATCCTAAGGATATGAAAGGCATTAAGCTTTTTACTAATATTAGGTATTCGAAAATTGTTGGAGACATTTTTTCTTCTTGTCTTTTTTATGAGAGCGATTTAGTATGAATAATTTTAGATTCTTGCAGTCTCCATTCCAACCGAAGGCTGTGTGACCTGCCAAACTTCAGTAGTTTAAGCATCTCCTTAGTATCTGGGTCCACCTCAATGATATCTTGATCTTGAATGGTGACCTCTGGGTCTTAGTTATCCCTTTTCTCATTCCAAATGTTTCTGCGTGGCTTTAAAGACTCAAAAGATATATATTTTTAAAGTTTTCAACCATTGCAAATGTTATATGTAAGGGAGGGGTAGAAGTGGTAGATGTGAATGAAACAGAAAACCCAACATGGAAGCACAAGGCACGGGCTGTGGATGATTTGTGTTATACTCAATCCCTCTTTGATGGGTGGCCAAGTGGAAGGGCTGATGCATGAAGCCGGTGCATGGAGGGCTGCCCTATTTGTCACTGCAGTGCAAGATCCCCAGAATTCAGATGTTCACCTTGTCTGGCAGGATATGGGAGCTAGGCTCAATGCTGTCTCCAGTACCTGCAAGTCGTGCAGGAGATGGCCACACACTTTAAGGAACCTGGCAAGATAAGACTACCAACAGTACTTTACACCAAGTAGATGGTCCAAGATACCATGCCATAAAACGTTAACTGTTAATTTGTTCCGCATTTACTGCTTGCTCATGCCAAAACTTGAGACAACCTTACAGCTTTTTCGTTGCATTTTGCATATACCCATATTCTAACAGGGTACTCAGTCAAGGTGTAATATAGAATTGAAAGCCTTATAACATTACTTGAGTGTATAATCTCAGCTAACCAAGAGCTTCACACACCAACCACCTTAACATAAAAAGTTTAATTCACAAACACTCAGAATGGTATCAGGTTGGTTAAATGATATCAATGACTCTTGTACTGCTGAAAACGCAGCAGTGTGGTGACATTGAATTGGGCAGCTGTGTCATTTTTTTCAAAGCGATAGGAGACAGAAGTGCTGACCGAAATAATAGTCACCTGTCTGATACATGTATAAACAGTACTTGGTTGGTATTGCAGCAATAATCATGAATGAACCAGATGTAACCTCACCAGCTATTCTAATGCTGTCCCTAAGTTGTAAGGTGGGTACAAGCATCTTTGTTACAGATGGGACGTACTGCAGCTGGCTCCTTATGACCCTTACCAAGTTGAGACAGTTGTCCTTGGTCACTCTCAGGTCTGCTCAGGTCCAAAGATATGAGGGATCATTTTATGACTCTGTCCTCACATCTTTTTCCAATTTCTCTCCGACCTTCTCTCATGACCTCTCCGAGCTCATCTTGTCCATGAGACCCTATTCCCACCAAACTGCTGACCACCCAACTTCCTTTTCTTGCTTCCATGTTAGCTGACATTGTAAATGGTTCTTTCTCCTCAGGTACTGTCCCCCTCTCCCTCAAATCTGACATCGTCATCCCTCTCCTCAAAAAAACAACCCTTGAACCCTCCATCCTTGCAAACTACTGCCCCATCTCCAACCTCCTTTTCCTCTCCAAAGGCCTTGAACAATTTGTCGCCTCCCAAATCTGTGCCCATCTTTCCCGCAACTCCATGTTTGAATCCCTCCAAACAGGTTACCGCCCCTGCCACAGTACCGAAACGGCTCTCATCAAAGTCACAAATTGCATCCTTTCTGACTATGAAAAAGGCAAATTATCCCTCCTCGGCCGCCTTGACTTGTCTACAGCCTTTGACACGGTTGACCACTCCATCCTTCTCCAATGCCTCTCCACTGCTGTCCAGCTGGGTGGGACTGCACTCGCCTGGTTTCATTCTTATCTATCTAATCGTAGCTAGAGAATCACCTGCAATGGCTTCTCTTCCAGCTCCCGCGTCGTTACCTCTGGTGTCCCTCAAAGATCTATCCTTAGCCCCCTCCTATTTCTCATCTACATGTTGTCTCTTGGCGACATCATCCAAAAACACAGCATCAGTTTCCACATGTACGCTGATGACACCCAACTTTACCTCACTACCACTTCTCTCGACCCCTCCACGGTCTCTAAATTGTCAGACTCTTTGTCCGACGTCCAGTTCTGGATGAGCAGAAATTTTCTCCAATTAAATATTGGGAAGACCGAAGTTGTATTTTCAGTCCCCACCACAAACTCTGTTCCCTAGCCACTGACTCCATCCCTCTCCCCAACTTTTGTCTGAGGCTGAACCAGACTGTTCGCAACCTTGGTGTAATATTTGACCCTGAAATTAGCTTTTGACCAGATATCCGCAGAATAACTAAGACCGCCTCTTTCCACCTCCGTAACATCGTCTGTCTCCGCCCTTGCCTCAGCTCATCCGCTGCTGAAACCCTCATTCATGTCTTTGTTACCTCTAGACTTGACTATGCTAACGGACTCCTGGCTGGTCTCCCACATTTTACCCTATGTAAGCTTGAGGTGATCCAAAACTCAGCTGCCCGTGTCCTAAGTTGTACCAAGTCCCGCTCATCCATCACCCTTGTACTTGCTGACCGACATTGGCTCCCGGTTAAGCAACACCTCGATTTCAAAATTCTTATCCTCATTTTCAAATCCCTCCATGGCCTCACCTTTCCCTATCTCTGTAATCTCCTTCAGCCCCACAACCTCCTGAGATATCTGCACTCTTCTAATTCTGCCCTCCTAAGCATTCCTGATTATAATCGCTCAACCATTGGTGGCCATGCCTTCTTTTGCCGAGACCCTAAGCTCTGGAATTCCCTGCCTAAACCTATCTGCTTCTCTACTTCTCTTTCCTCCTTTAAGATGCTCCTTAAAACCTACTTCTTTCCTCTACCCTAATTTCTCCTTATGTGGCTCAGTGTCAAATTTTGTTTGCTAACTTTCCTGTGAAGCGCCTTGGGATGTTTTACTACGTTAAAGGTGCTATATAGATACAAATTGTTATTGTTGACTCACACTACGCTCGAGGCCTCCCTCTGGGAGGAATTTTCGAGGTTACTTTTAGGTCCCGTGACGGAATGGGCTTTGGGCCTGTTGCTCTTCCTCATTGAGTGTGTGTGTCTGTCTTCATCTCCTTTCTTAATTATTTTCTGCTTTCATAATTCACCTATCGCACCTTCCAGTCCCTCTGACATCTGTTTTTTTTCTTCCTTCCCCACCCATCTCCATAAAACATCAAAAGCCTCAACTCGTCGACAACAACATATCATGAGTAAAAGTGGAGGGCAGAGAAACCCAAGGCAAAAAACAAAAAGGGTCGCTGTACAGCAAAATTCTAAAGGGTCAAAGTGTAATAAAAAGGCAAGCATGAAAGCTCGGTGCCTCAATGCAAGGAGTATTCGGAACCCAGGAGAGGGCTCTGAGCTAGTTAGAGTGGGTGAGAGCTCAGATGAACAGGACCCGAAGAAAGAATGCAAAAGGCAGGAGGCAACAGAGCAGAGTAGCACTGGGGTAAGTGTAAACCACAAGGTGATAGGAAGGGACAATATGTATGAATATAAAGGGGCAGCAGGAGGGGTCAAAACTACAAATCATGGTTTAAAAACTAGTATTAAAACACTCTACCAAAACGCACGCAGCATTCGAAATAAAGTAAATGAGTTGACGGCACAAATCATTATAAATGGGTATGATTTGGTGGCCATTACAGAAATGTGGTTGCAGGGTGGCCAAGACTGGGAATTAAACATACAGAGGTATCTGACAATTCGGAAAGATAAACAAGAAGGGAAAGGAGGTGGGGTAGCTCTGTTAATAAAGGATGATATCAGGGCAGTTGTGAGAGACGATATTGGCTCTAATGAACAAAATGTTGAATCATTGTGGGTGGAGATTAGAGATAGTAAGGGGAAAAAGTCACTGGTGGGCGTAGTTTATAGGCCCCCAAATAATAACTTCACGGTGGGGCGGGCAATAATCAAGGGAATAATGGAGGCATGTGAAAAAGGAACAGCAGTAATCATGGGGGATTTTAACCTACATATCGATTGGCCAAATCAAATCGCACGGGGTAGCCTTGAGGAGGAATTCATAGAATGCATACAGGATTGTTTCTTAGAACAGTATGTTACAGAACCAACAAGGGAGCAAGCTATCTTAAATCTGGTCCTGTGTAATGAGTCAGGAACAATAAACGATCTCCAAGTAAAAGATCCTCTCGGAATGTGTGATCACAGTATGGTTGAATTTGTAATACAGATTGAGGGTGAGGAAGTAGTGTTTCAAACGAGCGTACTATGCTTAAACAAAGGGGACTACAGTGGGATGAGGGCAGAGTTGGCTAAAGTAGACTGGAAACACAGACTAAACGGTGGCACAATTGAGGAACAGTGGAGGTCTTTTAAGGAGCTCTTTCATAGTGCTCAACAAAAATATATTCCAGTGAAAAAGAAGGGCGGTAAGAGAAGGGATAAGCAGCCGTGGATAACCAAGGAAATAAAGGAGAGTATCAAATTAAAAACCAATGCGTATCAGGTGGCCAAGGTTAATGGGAAACTAGCAGATTGGGAAAATTTTAAACGACAGCAAAGAATGACTAAGAAAGCAATAAAGAAAGGAAAGATAGATTACGAAAGTAAACTTGCGCAAAACATAAAAACAGATAGTAAAAGCTTTTACCGATATATAAAACGGAAAAGAGTGACTAAAGTAAATGTTGGTCCCTTAGAAGATGAGAAGGGGGATTTAATAATGGGAAATGTGGAAATGGCTGAGACCTTAAACAATTATTTTGCTTCGGTCTTCACAGTGGAAGACACAAAAACCATGCCAAAAATTGCTGGTCACGGGAATGTGGGAAGGGAAGACCTTGAGATAATCACTATCACTAGGGGGTAGTGCTGGACAGGCTAATGGGACTCAAGGTAGACAAGTCCCCTGGTCCTGATGAAATGCATCCCAGGGTATTAAAAGAGATGGCGGAAGTTATAGCAGAAGCATTCGTTATAATCTACCAAAATTCTCTGGACTCTGGGGAGGTACCAGCGGATTGGAAAGCAGCTAATGTAACGCCTCTGTTGAAAAAAGGGGGCAGACAAAAGGCAGGTAACTATAGGCTGGTTAGTTTAACATCTGTAGTGGGGAAAATGCTTGAAGCTATCATTAAGGAAGAAATAGCGGGACATCTAGATAGGAATAGTGCAATCAAGCAGACGCAACATGGATTCATGAAGGGGAAATCATGTTTAACTAATTTACTGGAATTCTTTGAGGATATAATGAGCATGGTGGATAGAGGTGTACCGATGGATGTGGTGTATTTTGATTTCCAAAAGGCATTCGATAAGGTGCCACACAAAAGGTTACTGCAGAAGATAAAGGTACGTGGAGTCAGAGGAAATGTATTAGCATGGATAGAGAATTGGCTAGCTAACCGAAAGCAGAGAGTCGAGATAAATGGGTCCTTTTCGGGTTGGAAATCAGTGGTTAGTGGTGTACCACAGGGATCGGTGCTGGGACCACAACTGTTTACAATATACATAGATGACCTGGAAGAGGAGACAGAGTGTAGTGTAACAAAATTTGCAGATGACACAAAGATTAATAGGAAAGCGGGTTGTGTAGAGGACACAGAGAGCCTGCAAAGAGATTTAGATAGGTTAAGCGAGTGGGCTAAGGTTTGGCAGATGGAATACAATGTCGGAAAGTGTGAGGTCATCCACATGGGAAAAAAAACAGTAAAAGGGAATATTATTTGAATGGGGAGAAATTACAACATGCTGCAGTGCAGAGGGGCCTGGGGGTCCTTGTGCATGAATCCCAAAAAGTTAGTTTGCAGGTGCAGCAGGTAATCAGGAAGGCGAATGGAATGTTGGCCTTCATTGCGAGAGAGATGGAGTACAAAAGTAGGGAGGTCCTGCTGCAACTATATAGGGTATTGGTGAGGCCGCACCTGGAGTGCTGCGTGCAGTTTTGGTCACCTTTCTTAAGGAAGGATATACTAGCTTTGGAGGGGTACAGAGACGATTCACTGATTCTGGAGATGAGGGGGTTACCTTATGATGATAGATTGAGTAGACTGGATCTTTACTCGTTGGAGTTCAGAAGGATGAGGGGTGATCTTATAGAAACATTTAAAATAATGAAAGGGATAGACAAGATAGAGGCAGAGAGGTTGTTTCCACTGGTCGGGGAGACTAGAACTAGGGGGCACAGCCTCAAAATACGGGGGAGCCAATTTAAAACCGAGTTGAGAAGGAATTTCTTCTCCCAGAGGGTTGCGAATCTGTGGGTTTCTCTGCCCAAGGAAGCAGTTGAGGCTAGCTCATTGAATGTATTCAAATCACAGACAGATACATTTTTAACCAATAAGGAAATTAAGGGTTACGGGGAGTGGACGGGTAAGTGGAGCTGAGTCCACGGCCAGATCAGCCATGATCTTGTTGAATGGCGGAGCAGGCTCGAGGGGCTAGATGGCCTACTCCTGTTCCTAATTCTTATGTTCTTATGTTTTTATGTTATGTTCATCCATAATTCCAGGGCTGGAGCCAACTCGGGTATGGTGTGAAAAATGTTAGTACAAGTGCAGCTTTGAAAATCCGGAGTTCCGGAATCCAGACTCTGGACCGATTGGTGGCAGGGTCGTCCAGTATCCGTAAGATGTTCCAGAATTCAGACCGGCTGACCTGCCGACCTCAGAGCCCCGACGCTGCCCAACCTCGAGCTGCACCTCACCCCTGCTCGCCTCGCTCCCCCGCTGCCCTTACCTTGGGGCCTCCTCGCCGGCTGGCCCGAACAACCACTCTTCAGCGGGGCGCCGCCTGAACAGCTTCTCCACAGTGGGGCCCCGGCCAAACAGCTTCTCCACAGTGACGGTCCCTGCCCGAACAGCTTCTCCACAGTGATGGGCTCCCCCACCCCCCACCCCCGAACAGTTGATCCAGTGGACAGTATGAACAATGATGTAAATTAAAATTTCTATTCTGTAATCTTATGATCGAACGCTTGTACAGGCAAAACTTTGAAAAATCCACTTAGTACATACAAGAAGGTGGTTATTGAGCTCGGGGCCAGCCCACACTGCGATATGTGTGCATGCACTAGGTCCATGCAGCAGAGCTGGTCTCCAGTTGTCTTGGGTAATCCTTGCCACTGGACCAAGACCTAGCTCTGTCAAGCCTGTGTGGTGGCTGATGTGCAACAGCCACCACATGTTAAAAAAATCCACGCACAGGCATCTCCTTCATTGAAACACCTGTGAACGCATCCTTTTTTGGCGTGGAAGCAAGCCATCCTCGTTTCGAGGGACCGCCTATGATGATGTGACCATTAAACAAACATTATGAGACCCAAATATCCATGTTATATGTATATTTAAGAAGGTATATTAAAAACAACCCATAACAATAAGCAAGCAGTCAAACAGGTACATTTACAATCAACACTCTGTGCTCGAGGCACCAAACGACTTGTACACCCATGTGGGGAAGAAACTGAATGAATTAACTTGGCCCTGTCCCACCCCAGGCACAGCCATGTCCTTAGAAGGGCCTCTCACTGGAAAGCAGGCACATCTACAACCCTGAGAGGCCTGCAGCTGCAGGGTTAGCCAGAGTTAGCCACCGATAGCAGCAGTCAGAAAGCTCCAGGCATGTAGATCCATTGAGATTCTGGAAGAAGATTCTGGCTATATAAATGTAAGTTGATATTATACTTATCTTTTTGGGTTTCTCTTGCCTTTCTGCTGGACTCCCTTAGACCCTCCAATTTCTGAAAAGGACTGAAAAGGATCTCCAAATACCATAAGTTGTCGCTCAAAAGCCCACCAAAAGTCTGTGGGCAGCTGTAAGCACAATGAGAACCGAGCATCGTTCCTTCGCCGCTCACCGTAAAAACCCGGCCAATATAGATTTGGACATTGAATTTTATAATCGTAACAAATTTAAACAAAAAGTGCAAAAAATCTGACACCAGGAAGTCAGATTGTACAGACAGAAATTGCATGCATAGGTAATGTTTTTAATAAGGAGATAGATGAATAGCTGGATATAGATATTTAATCTAAATGCCAGTTGTAGCATTATCAATTACTTTGGTGCTTTACTAGCAAATTTGGACCTTGATAATCTAATTTGCATTTCATCCTGGCACTTACCATCTTTTGGTGTCACTGCTGACTGGAACTGTAGAAGTTCAAGCAATCCTGGTGTGTTTTTACTATTGGATGACTTTGATGGATTTGCACAGCCAATTAGGGCAGCCTTTTGGATTTCTGAGGTGCTGCCGTAGAGAAAAATGTCTCCTAATATACAGCAATAGAGATGGCTTAGCTGTAAGGGCCAAACATACAGATCTTCTGTGCTCACCTTTTCCTAGAATTAAAATACAATCTCTGGTTACATGTTGGTTTCACATTTTTATCCTTTGCAATAATAACAGCAAGAATTCTTGGAGTTATATTGCTCTATCATAATGCTGCTCTATTTAACAGGCCAAAAGAACCCCAGCTCTTCCTTGTACATTTTGTGCAGTCCAAAGCTATGTAGAACAGTGAACTGGATGAGGAGTGCCTATTCCTCATCAGAATCTGTTCTTTCCAAAACTCAAGCAATTTAGCTGGGGCATCAAGATCATAACTGGAGCAACACAACAGGAGTTGAAACACTTAAGTCAAACGCAGACATTATACCAGCAACACAACAACAATCTGCATTAACATAGCAAAACATCCCAAGGTGCTTCATAGGGGCGTGCACAGTCACAATGGTGGAACGATTAAAATCAGGGATGCAGCAGCAGAGTTTTGGATGAGCTCAAGTTTATGGAGGGTGAAAGATGAGAGGCTGGCCAGGAGAGCACTGAAATAGTCAAGTCTAGAGGTAACGAAGGCATGGATGATAGTTTCAGCAGCACATGAGCTGAGGCAGGGATGGAGTTGTGTGATGTTACAGAAGTGGAAGTAGGCTGTCTTGGGTATGGAGCAGATAAATAGTCAGAAGCTCATCTCAGGGTCAAATATGAAACCAAGGATGCAAATGGTCTGGTTCAGCCTCGGGGAGAAAGAGAGTTGGAGTCAGTGGTCAGGGCACAGAGATTGTGATGGGGACTGAAGACAATGCCTTCGGTCTTCCCAATATTTAGTTGGAGGAAATTTCTGCTCATCCTGTACTGAATATCAGACAAACAGTGTGACAAATCAGAGAACAATGAAGGGGTCGAGAGAGGTGGTGGTGACGTACAGTTTGGTGTCATCAGCATACATGTGGAACCTGATGTGTTTTCAGATGATGCTGCCGAGAGGAGAAGTAGGAGGAGGCCAATGATAGATTCTTGGGAGACTCCACAGGTAACGGTGCACGAGTAGGAAGAGAACCATTTCAGGTGATTCTCTGGCTACAACTGCATAGATAAGGATGGAACCAGGCAAGGGTGGTCCTACCCAACTGGACGATGGAAGAGAGGCATTGGAGGAGGATGGTGTGCTAAACTGTGTCAAAGGTTGCAGACAGGTTGAGAAGGATGAAAAGGGATAGTTTACCAGTCACAGTCACATAGAATGTCATTTGTGCCGTTTCAGTATTGTGGCAGGGGTAGAAACCTGATCGGAGGGATTCAAACATGTACTTGCGGGAAAGATGGGCACAGATTTGGGAGGAGCCAACATGTTCAAGCACTTTGGAGAGAAAAGGGAGGTTGAAGATGGGGCCGTAGTTTGCAAGGACAGAAGAGTCAAAGGTGTTTTTTTTAGGAGAGTGGTGATGACGACTGATTTGAAGGGGAAGGAGACAGTACCTGAGAAGAGGGGACCATTAACAATTTCAGCTAACATGGGGGCCAGGAAGGGAAGTTGGATGGTCAGCAATTTGGTGGGAATAGGATTGAGAGAGCAAGAGGTGGGTCTCATGGACAAGATAAGCTCGGAGATGGCATGAGGGGTGACAGGAGGAAAGCTAGAGAAAGATGCGAGTTATGGACTAGGGTGGAGGGCGAACCTTTATGGAAGTTTGGCTTTGGTGGCCAGGGGAAGGGAGGGAAGCGGCAGTGGCAGTTGATTGGATAGTCTCAATCTTAGTGGCAAAGAAGTCCATAACTGCCTTACACTTGTTGGAGGTGAGGGCAAAGGAGGCAGGGTGTAAGAAGTTTTGGATGAAATTAATTACCATTTGGAAAAGTATGGTCTGATAAATCAAAGTCAGCACAGATTTGTTAAAGGTAAATCGTGTTTGACTAACTTGATTGAGTTCTTTGATGAAGTACTGGAGAGGGTTAATGATGATAGTGCGGTTGATATTGTGTATATGGACTTACAAAAGGTGTTTGACAAAGCACTACATAATAAACTTGTTTGCAAAATAAAAGCCCATGGGATTAAAGGGACGATGGTAACTTAAGGTACGTAATTGGCTAAGGGATAGGGGGCAAAGAGTGGTGGTGAATGAATATTTTTCTGGCTGGAGAGAAGTATAGAAACATAGAAAATAGGTGCAGGAGAAGGCCATTCGGCCCTTCGAGCCTGCACCACCATTCAATAAGATCATGGTTGATCATTCTGCCTCAGTACCCCTTTCCTGCTTTCTCTCCATACCCCTTGATCCCTTTAGCCATAAGGGCCATATCTAACTCCCTCTTGAATATATATAGTGAACTGGCATCAACAACACTCTGCGGTAGAGAATTCCACAGGTTAACAACTCTCTGAGTGAAGAAGTTTCTCTTCATCTCGGTCCTAAATGGCTTACCCCTTATCCTTAGAATGTGACCCCTGGTTCTGGGCTTCTCCAACATCGGGAACATTCTTCCTGCATCTAACCTGTCCAGTCCCGTCAGAATTCTATATGTTTCCGTGAGATCCCCTCTCATTCTTCTAAACTCCAGTGAATACAGGCCCAGTCGATCCAGTCTCTCCGCATGTGTCAGTGCAGCCATCCCAGGAATCAGTCTGGTGAACCTTCGCTGCACTCCCTCAATAGCAAGAACGTCCTTCCTCAGATTAGGAGACCAAAACTGAACACAGTATTCCAGGTGAGGCCTCACCAAGGCCTTGTACAACTGCATTAAGACCTCCCTGCTCCTATACTCAAATCCCCTAGCTATGAAGGCCAACATGCCATTTGCCTTCTTCACCGCCTGCTGTACCTGCATGCCAACTTTCAATGACTGATGTACCATGACACCCAGATCTCATTGCACCTCCTCTTTTCCTAATCTGCCGCCATTCAGATAATATTCTGCCTTCATGTTTTTGCCACCAAAGTGGATAACCTCACATTTATCCACATTATACTGCATCTGCCATGCATTTGCCCACTCACCTAAACTGTCCAAGTCATCCTGCAGCCTCTTAGCATCTTCCTCACAGCTCACACCGCCATCCAGCTAAGTGTCATCTGCAAACTTGGAGATATTACACTCAATTCCTTCATCTAAATTACTGATGTATATTTTAAATAGCTGGGGTCCCAGCACTGAGCCCTGCGGCACCCCACTAGTCACTGCCTGCCATTCTGAAAAGGACCCGTTTATCCCGACTCACTGCTTCCTGTCTGCCAACCAGTTCTCTATCCACGTCAATACATTACCCCCAATACAATGTGCTTTAATTTTGCACACCAATCACTTGTGTGGGACCTTGTCAAAAGCCTTTTGAAAGTCCAAATACACCACATCCACTGGTTCTCCCTTGTCCACTCTACTAGTTACATCCTCAAAAAATTCTAGAAGATTTGTCAAGCATGATTTCCCTTTCATAAATCCATGCTGACTTGGACCAATCCTGTCACTGCTTTCCAAATGCGCTGCTATTTCATCTTTAATAATTGATTCCAACATTTTCCCCACTACTGATGTCAGGCTAACCGGTCTGTAATTCCCCGTTTTCTCTCTTCCTCCTTTTTTAAAAAGTGGTGTTACATTAGCTACCCTCCAGCCCATAGGAACTGATCCAGAGTCGATAGAGTGTTGGAAAATGATCACCAATGCATCCACTATTTCTAGGGCCACTTCCTTAAGTACTCTAGGATGCAGACTATCAGGCCCTAGGGATTTATCGGCCTTCAATCCCATCAATTTCCCCAACACAATTTCCTGACTAATAAGGATTTCCTTCAGTTCCTCCTTCTTGCTAGACCCTCGGTCCCCTAGTATTTCCGGAACGTTATTTATGTCTTCCTTAGTGAAGACAGAACCAAAGTATTTGTTCAATTGGACTGCCATTTCTTTGTTCCCCATTATAAATTCACCCGATTCTTCCTGCAAGGGACCTACATTTGTCTTCACTAATCTTTTTCTCTTCACATATGTATAGAAGCTTTTACAGTCAGTTTTTATGTTCCCAGCAAGCTTCCTCTCATACTCTATTCCCCCCCTCCTAATTAAACCCTTTGTCCCCCTCTGCTGAATTCTAAATTTCTCCCAGTCCTCAGGTATGCAGTGGGGTCCCCAGGGGTCGATATTAGGACCATTGCTTTACTTGTTGATATATCTTGACCAAAGAGGGAGAATTCCTGAAATGTGTACAAGAGCACTTTCTTGATCAGTGTGTTTCCAGCCCAACGAGAAAGGAAGCAGTGCTGGATCTAGTTCTGGGGAATGAGGTGGCAGCATGGATATAAAATTGGCTAAGGGACAGAAAGCAGAAAGTAGTGGTGAATGGTCGTTTTTCGGACTGGAGGGAAGTATACAGTAATATTCCCCAGAGGTCGGTATTAGGGCCACTGCTTTTTTGATATATATTAATTACCTGGAGTTCAGTATACGTGGTATAATTTCAACATTTTTAGATGATACGAAACTCGGAAATGTAGTAAATAATGTGGCAGATAGTAACAGACCTAGGAGGATATAGATAGACCGATGAAATGGGCAGATACATGGCAGATGAAATTTAACACAGAGAAATGTGTATTAATACATTTTGACAGGAAGAATGATGCACTTTGGGAGGAAAAATGAGGAGAGGCAATATGAACTAAATCGTACAATTTTAAAGGGGGTTTATGTACACATATCTTTGAAGGTGGCAGGACAAGTTGAGATAGCTATTAAAAAGCAGATGGGATCCTTAGCTTCATTAATAGAGGAATAGAGTACAAAAGCAAGGAAGCTAAGCTATACCTTTATAAAACACTGGTTAGACCTCAGCTGGAGTATTGTGTTCAATTCTGGGCACCACACTTTAAGAAGGACGACAAGGCTTTGGAGAGGGTGCAGAAGAGATTTATTAGAATGGTACCATGATGAGGGACTTCAGTTATGTGGAGAGACTGGAGAAGCTAGGATTGTTCTCAGAGTAGAGCAGGTTAAGAGGAGATTTAATACAGGTGTTCAAAATCATGAATGGTTTTGATAGAGTAAAGAGAGAGAAACTGTTTCCAGTGGCAGAAGACTCGATAACCAGAGATGATTGGCAAAAGAATCAGAGGCAACATGAGGAAACAATTTTTTGCACAGCGAGTTGTTGTGATCTGGAATGCATTGCCTGAAAGGATAGTAGAAGCAGATTCAATAGTAACATTCAAAAGAGAATTCGATAAATACTTGAAGGGGAAAAAATTACAGGACTACGGGAAAAGAGCAGGGGAGTGGAATTAATTGGATAACTCTTTCAAAGAGCTGGCACAACTACAATGGACTGAATGGCCTCCTTCTGTGCTATATCATTCCATTAATCTATAAGACAGTTAGTTGTGGAGAAGAGAAGCCAGGGATTAACTTTGCTTTCGAGGGTGATCCTAGAATATTGAGAAGTTTTGGCAGATGAGAGCAGAACCCGATAGTGCTTAATGTGGTGCAGCCAGATCTGGCGATGAATGGCTAAACCAGTTGCCCATTATAAACGCTCAAGTCTGCGTCCCTTTGACTTAAGAGAGCAGAGATGAGGGCCGTACCAGAGGAAACTGAAATTACTTCGGGAGTACACCAGAACGGCTGCAGATTTTCAAGGTTTTTATATTTAACAAATACAGAAGGAAAAGTTTTGTATATTACTTTGTTCCCACAGGAAATTAAAAGAACACTAGTTCTTAGAAGAATGATCTGTAATATTTTGCTTCGCGCACCATGTAGCTTTACCTTTATCTGTTTTAAATTTTGAAGATTAAAATGTGTTACAAGATTTATGCCAATCTCGGTCAAAGTCTTCAAACAAATCATGCTCATTTTGGCAGCTTCACTTAGGAGCAGCAAACCAAGTGCAGAATCAATCCTGAAGATAAAAAAATTGTAACATATTGTCAGCTATTATTTATGTGGTTTGTCATTTTATTATTTTGTCCTTACATATGTACTCTATACTATGCATTATGTTACATATTATCATCTGTATAATGACTGGACTAATGCTCCTACTCTGTCTTCACAATTCCATTGATACAAAATGCATCTATATTGGTTGCATAAATTTTAAATACACATTAAAACTGTTGTGTATGCAATAACTGTTAGATTGAGTACTACTTAACTCCAAGAGGTATAACCTTGGCTCTGCTTTATTAAGGCCCAAAGAGACAAATATGCAAAATGCCTGGCCTTCTTTACTTGGGCTGCACACATATGCGTGCAGCCCAATGGCCTCCAACAGTGACGCCATCTAGTGGCTAGTGATCCCAAAAGTATGTACATGACAATACCCCACTCTGAGATATTAACACAGTCTTTTACAAATTGAGACGGTCCTGTATTTTACGTTCCCGGGTTGACCGTCTCAGTTCAACGCCAGCCTTGGGTGAGTGTTCAGGGTCTGTTGATACTGGTGGCTGGGTGGCTGACCTGGTGGGAGTGGCAATGGCCATATCAGGGATTGAAAGTCCTGATTCACTGATGACCACTGAGTCCTCTGATGACTGGGGGGTAGGTTGGTTGGTCGTCGTTTGTCTCTTCCTCCGACTGCTCCAGTTCATCTGTGTGCCACAGCTTTGTCTGATCCATATGTTTCCTGCATGTTTGCCCATTTTTGAGTTTGACAATAAATACTCTGTTGCCTCCTTGACCATGACAGTACCAGCGATCCACTTGGGATCCTGACCATAATTCAGAACATATACAGGTTCATTTACAGAAATATCGCATGACACAGATGCGCGATCGTGATACCCTTGCTGACTTTGTCTTCTATATTCAACATGATTATTCAAGTCAGGGTGTACAAGGGATAGCTTGGTCTTAAGACGTCTCTTCATCATTAGTTCAGCAGGCGAGACCCCAGTAAGCGTGTGTGGTCTTGTCCTGCAACTAAGCACGTCTGCAGTGACCCTTGGGTTACTTGCTTCATACTCTGCTTTATAATTTGGACAGCACGTTCTGCTTGCCCATTGGATGCAAGTTTGAATGGTGCTGACCTTACATGTTTGATACCATTGAGTTTCATGAACTCTTGAAACTCCTGACTGGTGAAGCACGATCCATTGTCACGAACAATGATGTCAGGCAGACCATGTGCCGCGAACATGACACTGAGATTCTCAATGGTAGCTGTGGATGTGCTGGATGACATGATTCTACACTCTATCCACTTCAAATATGCATCCACCACAACTAAAAACATCTTCCCCAGGAAGGGACCTGCAAAGTCTTTGTGGATCCTGGACCATGGTTTGGACAGCCACAACCACAGACTCAGCGGCGATTCCGCTGGTGCTTTGCTGAGCTGCATGCAAGTGTTGCACTGATGCACACATAATTCCAGCTCAGAGTCAATTCCTGGCCACCATACATGAGACCAGGCAATGGCTTTCATCATTACAATGCCGGGATGTGTGCTATGTGGCTCATGCACAAATTTCTCTCTCCCTTTCTTGGGCATAACAACACGATTGCCCCACAGTATACAATCCGAAAGAATAGACAGTTCGTCTTTGCGACGAATGTAAGGTTTGGTCTCCTCACACATTTCCTTGGGTATGGCAGACCAATCACCTTTGAGGATGCAACTCTTCACCACCGATAAAATCGGGCCTTGGCTGGTCCAGGTCGTAACTTGTTGAGCTGTGACAGGGGTTCCTTCACTCTCAAAAGCATCCATAACTAACAATAGGTCCGCCCGTTGTGGCGTTTCCACTTCTAGTGTGGACAACGGCAGACGGCTGAAAGCATCGGCACAATTCTCAGTGCCAGGTCTATGGCGAATGACATAATCATAAGCGGATAATGTCAGTGCCCACCTCTGGATGCGGGATGAAACATTGGTGTTGATACCTTTGTTTTCAGAGAACAGTGAAATGAGAGGCTTGTGATCTGTCTCCATTTCAAACCGAAGACCAAACAGGTACTGATGCATCTTTTTATCCCCATACACACAGGATAGTGCTTCTTTCTCTAGCATGCTGTAGGCTCTTACCGCTTTAGACAAACTTTTTGAAGCATACGCAACTGGTTGAAGTTTACCCAACTCATTAGCTTGTTGGAGTATACAAACAATTCCATATGACGTAGCATCACAGGCCAATACTAAACATTTACATGGGTCATAATGTACCAGCAGCTTGATAGAGCAAAGCAGATTAGTGGCTTTCTCAAAAGTTCTGTCTTGAGACGCACCCCACACCCAGTTGTCGCCTTTTCTTAGCAGCATGTGCAGTGGTTCTAATAAGGTGCTCAATTTAGGTAGGAAGTTACCGAAGTAGTTGAGTAGACCAAGGAACGAATGCAGCTCGGTCACATTCTGCGGCTTGGGTGCATTCTTGATGGCCTTGGTATTCACGTCCGTGGGCCTGATGCCATCAGCAGCAATTTTCCTCCCCAGGAATTCGACCTCTGGTGCTATGAAGATGCACTTCGAGCGTTTCAGTCTGAGTCCCACTTTGTCCTGACGATGTAGAACCTCTTCCAGGTTGTTCAGATGTTCCTCGGAGTCACGACCTGTGATCAGGATATCATCTTGGAACACGACGGTTCTGGGAATGGACTTCAGTAGTCTCTCCATGTTCCTCTGAAATATTGCTGCAGCTGAGCGAATTCCAAAAGGGCACCTATGATAAATAAACAGTCCTTTATGCGTGTTAATGCACGTAAGTCTCTTCGATGTCTCGACCAGCTCCTGTGTCATGTAGGCCGATGTCAAGTCCAGTTTTGTGAACGACTTCCCCCACCGGCTAGCATTGCAAAAAAGTCAGCAGCCTTCGGTAACGGGTACTGATCCTGTTTCGAAACCCTGTTGATCGTAGCCTTGTAGTTTCCACAGATTCTGACTGTGCCATCACTTTTCAGCACAGGAACAATGGGGCTGGCCCATTCATTAAATTCAACCGGTGATATGATCCCTTCATGCTGGAGTCTGTCCAGTTCTATTTTGACATTGTCCCTCATCATATACGGAACTGCCCAAGCTTTATGATTGATGGGTCTTGCATCCGAGTCCATGTGGATCTGCACCTTGGCTCCCGTGAAGTTGCCGATGCCTGGTTAGAACAGCAAGGGGAACTTGCTCAGTACTTGGCCACATATATCTTTCACCGACAACAACACCTTGATGTCGTTCCAATCGCATGTGATTTTTTCAAGCCAGTTCCTGCCGAACAATGTTGGGCCATTGCTTGGGACAATCCATAGCGGTAACTCGTGAACCGCACCGTCATACGACACTTTAATTGTGGCACTGCCAATCACCGTTATGAGTTCTTTGGTGTACTTGTGCAACTTGGCATTGACTGGACTCAGCCTGGGCCTCACAGCTATAGTATCCCACAGCTTGTCAAATGCCATCTGGCTCATTATCGATTGACTCGCCCCCCACCCCGTGTCCCATTCCATCGATACCGGCACCCCATTAAATTTCACGTTGATCATTATTGGTTTGCTCTTAGTTAGGAATGAGTACAGTCCATACACTTCCTCCTCTGGTATCTTGGATTGTGTATCTGGATCTGTGCTAGTCTGACCATCATCCTCCATGTGGTGTGTCGCAGCACGCTTGCTCATCTGCGGACACCTGCACTAGAGATGCCCCACTCTCAGACAGCCTTTGCAACTATATTGCTTAAATCGGCAGTGCTGGTGCCAGTGATTTTCCCCACAACGCCAACACAGAGAAATCAGATGCATTCCCGCTGGCAGACTTTGGGCAGCCACAGGTTTCGTGGACACAGTCGGGTAGGCCCTGCCATGTGCAGCTCTACTGAACGTCGAATGAATCATATTTGCAGTACTTGCCGACTTTTGATTTTTCACTGATATCTGATTTCAACTTCTATCCATCGTCATGCATAACTGAGCGATCGTGATGGCCATGTTCAAGTCCAATGTCTCCACCGCCAGTAGTTTACGCAGGATCACCTTGTGGTTGATGCCGATTACAAAGAAGTCCTGCAGTATGTCTGCCAACACAGCCCCGAACTTACACGGTCCTGCTAGACCTCTCAGGTCCGCAACGAATTCCGCCGCATTCTGGCCCTCTGAGCGAACATGCGTGTAAAATCTGTATCTCGAGATGATGATGCCTTCGTCTGGCTTAAGGTGGTCCTGTACCAGTGTACACAATTCTTCATACATCTTCTCTGTTGGACTCACAGGCAGGAGTAGATTCTTTATCAGACCATAAATTTTTGGATCGCAAACCATGAGGAACACTGCCCGGCGCCGATCTGCATCACCGACCTCTTCCATTTTGTTGGCCACGAAGAACTGGCTCAAATGGCTCACAACGTCTGCCCAAACTTCTCATTCCACAAATCACTCCAATAATCCAATTGTGCTCATTATTGCATGCAAAGGTTCTTGTTGCCTCGTCGCCAATTGTTGTGTATGTAATAACTGTTAGACTGAGTACTGCTTAACTCCAAGTGCTATGACCTTGGCTCTGCTTCATTAAGCCTCAAAGAGACTAATATACAAAATGGCTGGCCTTTTATACTTGGGCTGCACACATGTGCATGCAGCCCAATGGCCTCTAGTGGCTAGTGATCCCAAAAGTTCATACATGACAAGAACCCACAGGATTAAAGGTGCAGTGGCAGGATGCATACGAAACTGGCTAAGTGACAGAAAGCAACAACAACAACATCTTGTATTTATATAATTAAGGGCTGGATTTTTGGCTTTACCGATTTCAGGGCACTAATTGCGGCGGGGTGGTCCCGAAAAAAGTTTGCGCCTTCGATGGAAATTTCGGTAAGAAATGAGGATCCATGATCGGGGGCGTTAAATTACATAATGGACTTTGTGCGCCCGAGTGCAGGAGGTGTCTGCGGCAGACACAGTTGGCAGAACTGACACTCATTTCCGAAAAAAGTTCAACGACTTTACCTGCATTGTCAGGTTGAGTACCCTTCACATTTATGTAAGCCTGCTGTTCTTCCAACATGAATGTCAGACACTATGTGAAGTCTCTCATGTATCTGCCTATTCTCAAAGTCTAGCATCCTATGGTGTGGGTTTCACAATGATCAGAAAGGTGAAGGCTGACTTCTCCAGCTAGTGCCTCTTAATTAAGGATGCACATACCTTCTTGTTACCTAATCATTGAACCTCGCAATATACTCCCACTACTGATATGGGTTTCATAAAGATCATTTGCTACCTCGCTCTCACCTCCTACCAATCGCTCACAAAGCTCATGCAACATCCACACAGATTGAAGTGAAGACATTTGCGCATCCATACAGTCGCTGCTATTGAACTATTGTAGGCATATGTGGCACAACAGGAGGTGTACCCTTTCTGAACCCTTCCTATTGCAGGCGAAGCTGTCACACAGCAGGTGTGAGCAGTGCCAGACAAGCGGGGGCCCGCCTCAGATCCTGGACTTAACAGATGTGGAGGAACAGGTGTCTGCACTCATTGGAGCACCAACTCGGTCAGTTGCCGTAGGCGATGCTGAGCCCCCTTCAGGTAGTGAAGGTATGTAAATGGATTGCACAACTGATATGACTTCATTGAGACGTATTATGAAGTGGTGTGGGGCCTTCACATGTACATGTGCAATGCCACCTTCCCCCAATGTCACTCTGCCCCCTACCCTGCTGCTAACCACGTCTGTTGTTTTCTGCTTGTAGCAGAACAGCCACAATCGTGGCATCGACATCTGGCCATGGGGAAGAAGATGAGGTGTGTGATGAGACTGCAATGCCTGAGCTGTAGAGCCCACCAGTTGGTCCATCACAACAAAGCACATCTGGGGACGAGCCCAATTTCAATAGCTTTGAGTTGTTGGAGGCTCCTGGCCCCAGTCACCTACAGCAACACACAGAGAGAGGGAAATCTCGGAGGCCAGCTCTCCAGAGAGTGAGTTGGTAAAGTAGGTCTGCCCAACAAGAGGCAGACATGTGTTAATTATGGAAGAACTCGACAAGACTGAGTACTGTGAGCTAAAACTGATGTGACCTTAGTCTCTTTAATACAACTCCAGAGTGCCTAAGCAGCATGGCAGAGAACCTTTTATACTCCCTTACACGAGGTGTGCAGGTGACCCTTGGGCCTCCAACAGTTGCACCCTCTGGTGGCAAGTCTTACACACTTACAATTTTTACATACATAACATCACTCTCCCCCCCCAAAGTCTTTGATACACATTATTTACAAGTTGAGACGATCCAGGGCCCTACACTCCCTGGTTGATCGTCTGAGTTCAAACTCTGGCATGGGTGAATTGGTCGGACCATTGCTGCTCTGCGGCGCGGCTGGTCTGACAGGACTGTTGGGAATTGTGGGTTCATCCTCTTGATTGACAGCGAGGTCGATTGCTGGTTGGGTGTGTGTTGGTGGGTCGATGATGGTGATGTCCTCTTCAGGTTGGTCCTGGTTGTCGGTGAACCGCAGTTTGGTCTGATCCAAATGCTTTCTGCACGTTTGTCCATTCAATAGTTTGACTATAAACACTGTATTTTCCTCCTTGGCCAAGACAGTGCTTGCGACCCATTTAGGACCATGACCGTAATTAAGGACAAACACAGGGTCATTAACATCAATGTCACGCGATACAGCCGCGTGATCGAGGTACATGTTTTGCTGGTGACGCCGGGTTTCCACATGATCATTTAGATCCAGGTGGACTAGGGAGAGCCTGGTTTTGAGTGCTCTTCATTAACAATTCTGCAGGGAGAACCCCAGTGAGCGAGTGGGTTCGCGTCCGGTAGCTGAGCAGAACCCGAGATAATCGGGTCTGCAAGGAGCCTTCCGTCAAGCTATCTTGATAGTTTGGACTGCCCGTTCCGCTTGACCGTTGGATGTGGGGTTAAACGGGGCAGACCTAACATGCTTGATGCCACTGCGGGTCATAAACTTGTTGAATTCTGAGTTGGTGAAACACGGTCCATTGTCACTGACAAGGACGCCGAGTAAGCCATGGGTGGCGAACATAGCCCGGAGGCTTTCAATGGTGGCAGTGGGTATGCTGGATGACATGATTACGCATTCAATCCACTACAACTAAAAACATCTTTCCGAGAAAGGGGCCGGCAAAATCTACGTGGATCCTGGACCACGGTTTGGAGGGCCATGACCACAGACTCAATGGAGCCTCCCTTGGTGCATTGCTCAATTGTGAGCACATGTTGCACTGATGTACGCATGAATCTAAGTTTGAGTCAATGCCGGGCCACCAAACACGTGACCTGGCTATAGCCTTCTTCATGACTGTGCCTGGGTGGATATTGTGTAGGTCGCGTATCAACGGTTCGCTGCCTTTCTTTGGCAAAACCACGCGATTACCCCATAAGAGACAATCCGACTGGATGGACATTTCATCTTTACGTCGGTGAAACGGCTTAATTTCATCTTGCATTTCCCCGGAAACGGCCGACCAGATCCCATTCAGGACGCAACTTTTTACAAGTGATAGCACAGGATCCTGGCTGGTTCAGGTCCTGATCTGGCGAGCAGTGACGTGTGACCCCTCGCTATCAAAAGCATCCTGCGAGCTGCGCCATTTCCACCCCGGTAGTGGGCAATGCTAGCTGACTGAGGGCAACAGCACAGTTCTCCGTGCCTGGTCTGTGGCAGATAACATAGTCATAGGCGGACAATGTTAGTGCCCATCTTTGGATGCGGGACGAAGCATTGGTGTTTATACCTTTGCTCTCTGAAAACAGCGAAATGAGCGGTTTGTGGTTGGTTTCGAGCTCAAACCGAAGTCCAAAAAGGTATTGGTGCATTTTCTTAAGCCCATATACACATGCTAGCGCCTCTTTCTCGACCATACTGTAGGCTCTTTCAGCCTTAGACAGACTTCTAGATGCGTATGCAACCAGTTGAAGTTTGCCCGATACATTGGTTTTTGTAACACACAGCTGACCCCGTACGAAGATGCATCACAAGCTAGCACTATTCATTTCCACGGGTCATACAAGTAACTTATTAGAACAAAGTAGGTTTCTGGCCTTCTCAAAGGCTGCCTCTTGAGATTTACCCCAAACCCAGTCATCACCCTTACGTAGCAACATGTGCAACGGTTCCAACAAAGTGCTTAACCCGGGTAGAAAGTTACCAAAATAGTTGAGGAGTCCCAGGAACGAACGCAGCTCCATCACATTCTGTGGTCTGGGTGCATTCTTGATGGCCTCTGTCTTTGAATCCGTGGGTCTGATGCCATCTGCCGCAAACTCTTTCCCCAAAAATTCGACCTCTGGCGCCAGGAAAACATACTTGGAGCGTTTCAGCCTGAGCCCCACTCTGTCTAATTGACTTAGAACCTCTTCCAGGTTGTGCAGGTGTTCGGTGGTGTCATGACCGGTGATCAGGATGTCGTCTTGAAACACAACGATGCGCGGAACCAATTTCAGCAGATTCTCCATGTTCCTCTGGAAGATGGCAGCAGCCGAGCGAATCCCAAAAGAGCACCTGTGGTATATAAAGTCTTTTGTGCTTGTTGATGCACGTCAATCTTTTCGAAGATTCAGACAGCTCCTGTGTTATCTAGGCGGAGGTTAGGTCCAACTTGGTGAACGACTTCCCCCCTGCTAACGTTGCGAACAGGTCATCCGCCTTGGGTAACTGGTACTGGTCCTGTAACAAGACTCCGTGGATCGTAACCTTGTTGCCTCCGCAGATTCTGACCGTGCCATCGCTTTTCAACACCGGAACAATCGGACTGGCCACTCGTTGAACTTGACTGGCGATATGATTCCCTCTCGTTGAAGTCTGTCTAGTTCGATCCTGACTTTCTCCCTCATCACATATGGAACCGCTCGAGCCTTGTGATGAACGGGCCCTGCATCGGGGTCTAGATGGATCTGCACCTTGGCACCTGTGAAATTGCCGATGCCTGGTTCAAATTGCGACGGAAACTTGCTCAGCACTTGGGCACACAAGGCATTATCCACTGAAGATAGTGCTTTGATGTCGTCCCAGTTCCACTGAATCTTTCCCAGCCAGCTTCTGCCGAATAGCGTTGGGCCATCGCCTGGTACAATCCACTGTGATAAATCATGCTCCATAGTACGATACCTTAACTGCCGCACTGCCAATGACTGGTATGAGCTCTTTGGTGTAGGTGCTCAGCTTTGTTTGAATCGGGCTCAGTTTGGGTCTTTGTGCCTTGTTGCCCCACAGTTTCTCAAAAGCCTTCTGGCTCATAATTGACTGACTCGTCCCCGTGTCCAACTCCATTGATACCGGAATACCGTTCAATTTGACTTTTAGCATAATAGGAGGACTCTTGGTGGTGAAGGTGTGCAATCCATACACTTCTTCCTCGGGTTGAGTTGTCTCTCTTGTTTGTTCTGCGTGATCCATGCCGGATCAATCATCCTCTGCTGACTCTGCCACGTGGTGAGTCGCAGCACTCTTACACATTCGCTGGAGGTGCCGCATTGTTTCGCAGCTTTTGCATACGCAGTGCTTGAATCGACATTGATGGGCTCGATGATTACCCCGCAGCGCCAACATGGTGCTAATGGATTTGCATTCACGCCCGATGGTGGACTCTGAGTCATCCAAGGTTTTGCAGTTGTAGGCATGTCGGCTCTGCCATATGCAGTTCTGCCTGCTTGCGATGTTATTTTATGCACAGTACTTGCCGGTGAGCTTCGATGCTGGGAAGATATCTGAGTGGTATTATCGCTCATGGATATGAATGCCTGGACTATCGTGATGGTCTTGCTCAGGTCTAGGGATTCGGCGGACAGCAGCTTGCGAAGAATGACCTTGTGGCCGATGCCAAGCACAAAAAAGTCCCGCAGCATTTCCCCCAAAAATCCAGCTAATTTGCAAGTTCCCGCAAGGCGTCTCAGGTCGGCGACATACCTTGCCACGTCCTGGCCCTCGGAGCGGTGGTGCATGTAGAAGCGATACCTGGCCATTAAGACGCTCTCCTTCAGCTTGAGATGGTTCCGAACCAGCGTACACAACTCTGTATATGTCTTCTCCGTTGGTTTCTCCGGTGCTAGCAGATTCTCGATGAGGCCATATATTGTGGACCCACACATGGTGAGGAGAATCGTCCTGCGCTTGATTGCTTTATCGTTCCCATCCAGCTCATTCGCCACAAAGTATTGGTTGAGACGCTCAACGAAGGCTTCCCAATCATCACCCTCTACAAATCTCTCTCAAATACCAATGGCAACCATGACCGCGTGAAAGTTTGTAATTGTTACTCGTCGCCAATTGTTAAGTATGGAAGAACTCCACAAAACTGAGTGCTGTGAGCTAAAACTGATGTGACCTTAGTATCTTTAATACAACTCCAGAGTGCCTAAGCAGCATGGCAGACATCCTTTTATACTCCCTTGCACGATCCTTGGGCCTCCAACAGTTGCGCCCTCTGGTTGCCAGTGTTACACAGTTACAATGTTTACATACATAACAACATGGAACTGGACTTGGTGGAAATGTCCAGGGAAAACACAGGCATGTACCATGAGCTCATGGCTGCATTAGGTCAGATCCCAGAGAGCATCGACAAATGTTCTGCGACTGTTGCGGAGGCAGCATCACGAATTGTCGGTGCAACTCAGGAATCCAGTGAGGCCATCATTACCCACTCAAAGAGGGAGGTGGCCTCCAGCAGCAACAGTGGCATTCCAGAATGTGTGGTGCATGCCATTGATCATGTTGCAGCATCGATCGAATCGCAGGCACAAGCTACACCTCAACTTGGTGATGTGATGCGGTCGATGATTGGTGCCGTTCTTTCTGTGTTCCCCACTGTCCAACGGGGAAGGGATGTTGCCGAAGCAAGCCAACAAGTTGTGGAGACACATTGTGCTCCGGATGTTGAGGTCCAGCCCCGTCGGAGTCTCAGTGGCTCCCAGGAAATGGAAGATGCTGTCCTTCTTCAGGATAACAGCATTCTGGCTCCCACCACTGACTCTTCAACCATGCACCCTAAACAATACACACCTGAGCTACCAGTGACTGATTCCGCCAATGATGAGATGCAGCAGTCCACAGCCGGGCCTTCCAGGCCCAGAGCTGGTCCAGGGCATCCTCATGCACTATCTGCATTATCTTCCCCCCTAACACAGTATCCCTCAAGCAGCCTTGCTATAAGCACTGAAGCCTCATTGAGGAGGAGCAGCAGGCGTGGGGAGGGGAATGAAGGGAAGGGGTGTAAATCTCAGGCAAGTCCCATTAAGGGTTGAGACAGCATTCTGCAGGTCCCTTGATATTTTATGAGAACACCTGTAAATAGTTGTTTTTTAATAATGCACTTGTTGTTAAGTAACTTGCAGCAGAACGCTGTTTATTGTATCGTTTGGTTATGATGGTTTGTTGTTTAGTTTAGTTTTGTTGGGGTGCATTGTTTGTTATTCTTTTTGATAAAAATGTCACTTTGATCCTTTGCCATTGGTGTCGTTTGTATCATTCAAAAGCTCAGCGTAAATGTGCCTATATGGCGGCACATAGCATGGCCAGTATTAGATGCATCCCTCAGCTTCCTCCATTCAACTAAACCAGTCCATTATGAGCTAGCGACGTGCGGTTCTTGCTCCCATAGCATCTGGATGCGGCATCCCCCGTGGATGGGTTGGCTGTGCAATCGGTGCCTCGCCAGGCTCCTGTTTGTCATCCTCCTCCTCCTCTTGAGGTGGGCCTGCAATCCCCATTGGCAATGCCAGGCCCCTCATGATGGCCAAGTTGTGTAGCATGCAGCACATCACAATGAATTTGGAGACCTGTCGAGGGGAGTATTGTAGGCTGCCTCCAGAGCGCTCCAGGCTTCGGAATCGCTGCTTGAGCATCCCAATTGTCTGTTTGATGATGTTGCGGGTGGCTACATGGCTCTCATCGTAGCGCTGCTCTGCTTAAGTGGTAGGGTTGCAGAGGGGAGTCATGAGCCAGGTGGCTAGGCCGCGCCGTTCCCTTGGTGGCTGAAACAATCATGAGGCACTGCTCTCACACAAGTTGAAAGCATCATGTGCGCTCCCTGGATAGCGGGCATTCACTGTGAGGATGTGCTGTGTGTGGTCGCACAGGAGCTGCACGTTTAGGGAGTAGTATCCCTTTTGGTTTCTGAATACCTCTGCATTGTGTAATGATGCTTGCAAGGCCATCTCTGTGCAGTCAATGGCTCGTTGAACCCTCAGGAAGCCTGCAATTCTGCCAAACCCATATGCCCTCTCATTCTGGCTGTCACTGGTCATTGGGAACTTTATGAAGTCCATTCTGTAGGCATACAGAGCCTTTGTGACTTGCCGAATGAAGCGATGTGTAGTGTATTGAGAGATGCGGCATATTCCCCTGTTGCTGCCTGGAAGGAGCCGGAGGCATAGAAGGCCAGCGCCACAGTCACCTTCACTGCGGCGGGCAGCGCAGTCTTGTTGGCACTGAAAGACTATAGGTCTGCCTGTAGGCATGGTCCAGGCATCGGTGTGACTGTAGGCGATGGCATTTCTCTGACAACACTTCCTTTTGGAAGCGCAACTTTCTCACATATTTCTCCTCAGAGAGGAGATATAACAGTTGGTCCCTGTAAACCCATTGGGGTTATGGCCTCCTCCCCAGATGTCTTCGGCCTCTCCTCATCCGTGGGCCGACATGGCCAGCAGCCCTTCTTGTAGCTAGATGTCGCCTGCCAATAGGAACCAGCATGATACTCTGGCGAACTAGTAATGCCCCCATTAAATTCTCTCACTGACCTTGTAAGGAGACTGTAACTGCAGACAAAACTGCTGTTTGTAAGTCAGAGCTTGATGCAGCGTGCTGTGCGCAACCTGTTGTGTATGGAGAAAGAATCAGACTGAACACTGTGAGCTGAAAGTAAAGTGTGACCTTAGTCTTTTATTGCAGGTCTTCAGAGTGCATCTCCAACCTGTGAAGCCTCCATAAATACCTGTGCTCCCAAGGGATTATGGGATCCCATTGGGACTCCAGGGGATGAGCCTTCTGGTGGCTGTACAGGGTAAATAAAAGTCCACATATATAACACAACCATTGCAATCAATGTTACCTGTGATGTAGGACCCTCCTTCTTCCATTTAAATATGCCACCAATACCGGTTGCTGCACCCAGGGAACACCCGTTTTTTCAGACGTTTCCTGAGGCGGATGTTAAATGAAGCGTGCGGGACGAATTTTCCATCCAGGGCGCAAGTGCAGCATTGCACAGCGATTGACGTCATGATCTCAGTCAAACTAGAAGGAGGGACGGTAAGTTTTTGCACCATCGCAAATCACAAATCTGATTAACTGGCTGGGCACTAAAACTTGGACGACCGGCCTAACGCCCAGAAACACCATTTACTGCCCCTCCAGGGCATAAACACATGCAAAAAAACAGAAAATTCAGCCCCTGGCATCTGTTTTCACAAAAGAAAGAGGCAATGCAGACATTGCAATCAAGGAGGAGGAGTGTGAAATATTAGATGAACTAAACATAGTGAGAGAGGAAGTATTAAGGGGTTTAGCAGCTTTGAAAGTGGAAAAATCCCCAGCCCCGGATGAAATGTATCCCAGGCTGTTAAGAGACGTAAAAGAGAAAATAGCAGCGGCTCTGACCATCGTTTTCCAATCCCCTCTGGCTACAGGTGTGGTGCCAAAGGACTGGAGAACTGCTAACGTTGTACCTTTGTTTACAAAGGAAGAAAGAGATAGACCAAGTAATTACAGGCCAGTCAGCCTAACCTCGGTGATGGGAAAATTATTGGAAAAAATTCTGAGGGTCAGGATAAATCTTCATTCAGAAAGCGATGGATTAATCAAGGGCAGTCAGCATGGATTTGTTAAGGGTTGTGTCTGACTAACTTAATTTAATTTTTTAAGGAGGTAACAAGGAGGGTCGATGAGGGTAGTGCATTTGATGTAGTGTATATGGATTTTAGCAAGGCCTTTGATCAGGTCTCACATGGCAAACTGGTCACAAAAGTAAAAGCCCATGGGATCCAAGGCAAAGTGGCAAGTTGGATCCAAAATTGACTCAGAGGCAGGAAGCAAAGGATAAAAGTTGATGGGTGTTTTTGTGACTGGTGTTTCCAGTGGGGTTCCGCAGGGCTCAGTACTAGGTCCCTCCCTTCTAAATCAATGATTTAGACTTGAATGTGGGCGGTATGATTAAGAAATTTGCAGATGATATAAAAATTGGCTGTGTGGTTGATAATGAAGAAGAAAGCTGTAGATTGCAGGAAGATATCAATGAACTGGCCAGGTGGGCAGAACGGTGGCAAATGGAATTTAATTTGGAGAAGTGTGAGGTAATGCATTTGGGGAGGGCTAACAAGGAAAGGGAATACACATTAAATGGTAGGACACTGAGAAGTGTAGAAGAACAAAGGGACCTTGGAGCATATGTCCACAGATCCCTGAAGGTAACAGGCCAGGTAGATAAGGTGGTTAAGAAGGCATACAGAATACTTGCCTTTATTAGCCGAGGCACAGAATGCAAGAAGAGTCATCGACTCGAAATGTTAACTCTGCTTTCTCTCCACTGATGCTGCCTGACCTGCTGAGATTTACGAGGATGTTGCCTGGACTGGAGAATTTTAGCTATGAGGAAAGATTGGATAGGCTGGGTTTGTTTTCTTTGAAACAGAGAAGTTGAGGGGAGACCTTATTGAGGTGTATAAAATTACGTAGGGCCTGGATAGAGTACATAGGAAGGACCTGTTTCCCTTGGTAGAGGGGTCAACAACCAGGGGGCATTGATTTAAAGTAATTAGTAGGAGGTTTAGAGGGGATTTGAGGGGAATTTTTTCTCCCAGAGGGTGGTGGGAGTCTGGAACTCACTGCCTGAAAGGGTGGTGGAGGCAGAAACCCTCACCATATTTAAAAAGTACTTGGATGTGCACTTGAAGTGCCATAACCTACAGGGCTATGGATCAAGAGCTGGAAAGTGGGATAGCTCTGTGTCGGCTAGCACGGGCATTGTCATCACAATGTAACACCACTGTATTACTGTATACACTCAACCTAGATGCACACCTTGACCACAAGGGGTGAACTTGTGGGAGACACTCCTTACCTGATCACTCTGGTATAAAAACGGAGGTCCCACGCAGGGTCATTGTCTTATAGTGCTGTGAATAAAGAGTTCAGGTCACAGAGTGACCTTGTCCCCAGAATGTGCCTCGTGTGGTTTCATACTGTAGAGTAAGGACTTTACAGACATAATAGGTCAACATGACCTCCTTCCGTGCTGTAAATTTCGATGATTCTATGCGCTGATGATTGGCTTAGCACTCAACAGGGGAGTCAATATCTGGTGCAGTCGACTGGCCAATAAAGTGGCACTACTTAAAGGGGAGATGCTTTGTTGCTTCTGAACAGAGCCATGGTCCAACAGCCAAGGGAAAGGGCAAGAACATTTTCCGATGTGGCACTGGAGACCTTGGTCCTGGGAGTATAAAGATGCTGTGAGGTCCTCTACCGGCAGGGGTAAGGAGGCCTTCATGGCTAAACACCAGAAAGTTGTGGGAGGAGATTGCTCAAGCCATCACTGAGACAAGTTTTGACCCCAGGACATGGATTCAGAACTTCAAAAAGATGAATGACCTCACATGAGTGGATGCATCATCAAATGCCATATCCCACTATCTGCACCACAAGCCCACACACACTGCTCAATGCATCACACCCTTATCACTCACCTACCAACAATCTCTAATAATCACCACTCATACCTCATAATCATAGCTTCACTTCACCCCTACACATTTACCACTGCTGTAAAACTCACACCCACACCTCGCACCTTGCAAACACTGCCAGCTATTCAACCATGGCAGGCTCATCACCCAAATACATTGCACCTCATTCAGTGACTCACTTTCCTTTCTCTTGCAGGCATAGGTGGTGCACAACCGCCAGAAGTACCAGTAGACGGGTGGAGGGCAAGCAAGATTTCAGAACCTCATGGAGATGGTGGAAGCAGTTCTCGAAATAATTGAAGGGGCAGTAATAGAGTCTGTGGTGAGCGGGCAAGTGGAAAGCATTGCTTATGATGATGATATGCTCATACCTAATTCTTTTTCTCACATACCACTTCTCCCTCATCCCACAACCTCTTCTCATGTCCAGACTGCTGATGGTGTATGCTTTCCCCTCCTCCCCTCATCACAACCCGATCCCTGTGTATGTCTCCTTTGGATACCCAATAACTGCCACCGGCGCAGCCTGTCCCTGAAATGACTGAGAAGGGCAGTGATAGAGGAGAAGACACACTGTCACTGCATTTGACATTCTCAGACACCATCTCAGAAAATGGCATTGCGCATACTTTAGAGGTTAGTATAGAGGTGGGATCTGCACATGGTGAGTTACCGTGCATGAGTGGGCTGCAGCCAGGCTATGAGGAAAGGGCAGGTCGGGTGCCAGCTTCCTGGAGGGCGAGTTCTCGCATGAGTTCTGCTGCACAAGACTCAGATGAGCCTTTCGAAGAAGGGTGATGGGCATGCACACAGGGCAATTAGGGATGGGCAATAAATGCTGGCCTTGCCAGCGACGCGCACATCCCGGAACAAATTAAAAAAAAATGCTAGATGCAATGCCAAGCCTGCCAGTGAGCCTCTTGGCAATGTCAAGGAGCATGGAGGAGTCCGACTCCAACATTGCACGGGGCTTTGCGCAGAGCTTGGAGCCTGTGATTTCCAGGATGCAAATGATGGGCAAATACATGAGAGACTTGTGGACCCAGCCATGAATTGTGATGGGCGATGTTGCGCCTTCCATTGCAGCATAGGCAGAAGCAACCCAACATCTCACTATAGCAGTGGCAGCTCAGACTGCTGAAATCGTGGCTGCGTTTACAAGTGTGGAGAGGGGCTTTCAGGGTCTCACAGCATTCCAGTAATATGTCCAACAACAGATGGCTAGGAATGCTGAGGCGCCGTACCGGCAGATTGCCAGTGGCTCCATGGAGCAAGAACCTGTTGACCTCTCTCAGGATTACACTGTCACTCCATCAGTGCCCTTGCTGCTGCCTATCATCCAGTCAGCCCAGACCGCTGCCGCCTATGCTGAGGCCCAGAGGTGCTCAAGATTGTCCTGGAAGGCCAATTGCAGTTTCCCCAACTTAAAGTCAGCAGCCTTCCACCAGCTAAGCTGTAGCCACTGGTGAAGCACTTCATAGGAGCACTAGAGTAGGAAAAAGTACACGAAAGACAGACACTAAGGGAATACACAAGAATGTTTAGTTGACTTTGTTCCTTTGATTTGCATTTAATAAATTTATAAATTATGTTTGGAATGTGTGTTTTGTGGTGGCTCTCATTTCAGCTTTGTGCCCAAGAGGACACTGTGATGTTCCATTACATTGGGGTGGTAAGATGGGGAATTGGTGAGCAATGGGGGTCTGGGGTTTCATTCACTGGAACAGGAATCTGTTGAGGCACTCATGGACAGCGTGTCCGGAATGGGGATCTGTTGCCTGCTTCCTACCTTCCTCCTCCTCCTCCTCTTCCTCCTCCTCCTCCTCCTGAGGTGGTCTGGGAACTCATGGTGACAAGGGCTGTGCGTTCATGATGGCCAAGTTGTGCAGCATTCAGCAGACTACCACGAAATGCAACATCATCTCCAGCATCTACTGGAGAGCTCCTCCGAGCGGTCAAGGCAATGGAACCATTACTTTAGCACCCCGATGGTCTGCTCGATGATGTTTCTAGTGACAGCATGGCTCTCATTATATGAGTCCTGGGCAGGAGTGTTGGGGTTGTGGAGGGGTGTCATCAGCCAGCTGAAGAGTGGATAGGCCTTGTCTCTGAGCAGCCACCCGTGAGTTTGATGTGGTCTCATCTCCTGACTCCACAAAGCCTTGCCACCATCTGTAAGGCACAAGTCAGGAGTGTGAGGGAATACTCACCACTTGCCTGGATGAGTACAGCACTCAAGAAGCTCGACACTATCCACGACAGAGCAGCCTGCTTGATTGGCACCCCATCCACCACCTTAAGCATTCACTCCCTTCACCAGTGGCGCACCAAGGCTGCAGTGTGTACCATCTACAAAATGCAGCAACTTGCCATGGCTTCTTCAGCACCACCTCCCAAACCCGTGACCTCTACCACCTCGAAGGACAAGGGCAGCAGGCACATGGGAACACCATCACCTGCAAGTTCCCCTCCAAATTACACACCACCCTGACTTGGAAATATATTGCTGTTCCTTCATCGTCGCTGGGTCAAAATCCTGGAATTCCCACCCTAATAGCGCTGTGGGAGTACCTTCACCACATGGACTGCAGCACTTCAAGAAGGCGGCTCACCACCACCTTCTCAATGGCAATTAGGGATTGGCAATAAATGCTGGCCTTGCCAGCGACGCCCACATCTCATGAATGAAAGTTAACTAGAAGTAGACCGAACTGCAGCAGGTTGGGGTTGGGTTTCACGTTTTTACCAACTTAACTTCCCTGATCCTCTCCCGCCCTTGGTGGGGGATTAAAATTCCCCTACATTCTCTGTTTAAAGTCTGCATTTAGAACATTTACTAATCTTACCAACTGTAGAGCGAAAAAGGATAGTGTATCCCTATTACTATTGTCTATCAGTGAGACTGTGATATTAATATGTTATTTTTCCTTTGTTCAATACAACAAGTCAGAGCGAGAAACTTAAATTAGCTGTTTGAAAAATGACTATTACAACATCATATTCTGAACTGTTTGTGTGGTAGTTTCAGTGATGGATGGACCTGTCATAAATTAGTCCCAATACCGACAGCTAAATAAACTTTGAAAATGATGGAATGTTGAATATAAAACATTATTCTACATACTTTGTATGCAACAAGAAAAAAAAATTCAGGGCTACAGGGAAAGGGCGAGGGAGTGGGACGAGCTAAAGTGCTCTTTCAGAGAGCCGGCACGGCTCGACGGGCTGAATGGCCTCCTTCCGTGCTGTAACCATTCTATGATTCTATGATTGTGGCACTGTACAAACATTTAAATGCTGCTGTTTTAACTAGAAGGGATGTTTTAATCTGAACACAGCACAGGATTGCGATTTTAAGATAGTTACTCATGGTCCTTAATTTTTCACCACTTTTAGCTCTGCAAAAGCGTGACATTTTGATAATCTTTATTTCTTTTATTTTGGCATGTCTTGCTATTATGGTGTCTCTAACCATCTGTGTGTCTGTAACTGAACTTAATAATATGCTAAATACATCTGTTGAAGTGGGGCACATGCTGAAGTACCAAAATACTGATAATTTGTAAAGCAAATTTACATTAGGATGACTACTTTTATGGGACATTTTGTAACCAAAGAATCAAAGGTCATCTGCCTCCCAGATTACCTTTTGACATATAATCCATCATTTAAATGCCTTAGAAATTGCTTTCAGCAAGCTATTTTCTATGCAATGTGCTTAATGAAACGTCTAATGAGCTTCACATTGCTGTGGCTGTTTAATTTAGCATGATTGCTACTGTGATTGCATTTAAATCTCCAAATAGAAATTTTTTCAGAAATGTTTTCTTTTTGTGCATACCACTGCTTTGGATCGGCAATTGTTTTTGAGAAAATTTAGGGCTAGAAATTGCGTAGTGGGGTGGTAACTTTTCAGGGAGCACAAAAATATTGGCAGGGGAAGAAAAATTTTTGCTCCCAGGAACTTCCGCTTTAGCGCTCTTAGAGGGAAGTGGAGCGCTAAATCAAGCGCTATCACTTCCCTGAGTGCACTAAAGAGAATGAGAGGGGTAGTAGCAGTAGAGCGCTGAACAATGTTCCGTGCAGCGCTGCCATCTTTGAAGGCTACTTCCCTCACTTAAAGGGAAGGGCCAATGTTGATTTGAATCAATCCTCATGCTATCTCTGTGGGGCCAAGGGGCCTGCGCTACATGCATGACAGCCCCAAGCACTCGAAGAGCGTGCAGGGCTGAGGAATCGCGGAGTCAAAACAAATCAGGAGGCACCAGTATGGGGAGATAAATAAATTTTGCCCTACCTGACAACCACTGCCTTTAAGTATCACTCCCCAAGCGGTCAGCCAAGGTGACAATGCCTCCTGCAGCTGCTGTTGTTGATGCCCGGCGATGCTGCAGGAGGCGGGATCGAATATTAGATCCAGGACAGTAACGGGGCGCTGCACACCGGATGCCGACACCATCCACGGGGTGCAAGAGAGCAAGGTGGTAAGTTTTAGCACCAGCGCAAAACCAGCAGAGAAGTACACGGGCGTTGGTAATTTCGCCGTGCCCGGTCGGTAACCCCTTAGTGGCCGTTACCACCTCCTGCAGGTGCTAATGGGAGGCGCAACCCAGGCCAATTTCTCCCCCTTAGTTTTGAACAAGCTTAGCTTTTACCAATGTTTGGGTAATTTAAATATTTTACTGATCAAGGAGCTAATGGGTATAAATTGGTATGCATTGCGCCCGATTTCTGGATGCAAAATCAGGGTTAGCCGGACCAATCTGAGATAAAAAAGGAGGCAGACAAAAAGCAGGAAACTATAGACCAGTTGGCCTAACATCTGTGGTTAGGAAAATGTTGGAGTCCATTATTAAAGAAGCAGTAGCAAGATATTTGGATAAGCAAAATTCGGTCAGGCAGAGTCAGCATGGATTTATGAAGGAGAAGTCATGTTTGACAAATTTGCTGGAGTTCTTTGAGGATGTAATGAATAGGGTGGATAAAGGGGAACCAGTAGATGTGGTCTATTTGGACTTCCAGAAGGCATTTAACAAGGTTACTGCACAAGATAAAAGTTCGTGGGGTTGGAGGTAATATATTAGCATGGATAGAGGATTGGCTAACTAACAGAGAACAGAGAGTCGGGATAAATGATCCTGCATAAGCTACTGGCGGAGATGCTGGATTTGAGCAAGGCCATCACGATTGCCCAATCATGCATGATGACAGACAAAAGCTTAAAGCAAATATCATTTAAAAATCGGAACTCGGCAAGTACTGTAAACAAGATAGTATCGTCGTTTGGCAGAGTTGCATATGGCAGGGCCTATCCGACTGCATACGCGAAACCTGTGGCTGCTCAAAGTCCGCCAACGGGAATGAATCCAATATCACCATGTTGGCATTGTGGGGGAAATCATCGGCATCATCAGTGTCGGTTTAAACAGTATATTTGTAAAGATTGTTCGAGAGTGGGGCATCTCCAGCGCATGTGTCCGCAACTGAGCAAGCGTGCTGCGACACACCACGTGGAGGATGATGACCAGTCTAGCACGGATCCAGATATGCAATCCGAGATACCAGAGGAGAAAATGTATGGGCTGTATTCGTTCCTAACAAAGAGACAACTGATAATGATTTATGTAAAACTTAATGGTGTGCCAGTGTCGATGGAATTGGGCACGGGTGCGAGTCAATCAATAATGAGCCAGAGGACATTCGACAAGCTGTAGGATACTAAGGCTGTGAGGCCTAAGCTGAGACCAGTCAATGCCAAGTTGCGTACATACACTAAAGAACTCATAACAGTGATTGACAGTGCAGTAATCAAGGTGTCGTATGATGATGCGGTTCACGATTTACCATTATGGATTGTTCCAGGCAATGGTCCAACGCTGTTCAGCAGGAACTGGTTAGAAAAAATCAAATAGAACTGGAACGACATCAAAGCGTTGTCGTTGGAGGAGGATACTCCATGTGCTTAAGTGCTGAGCAAGTTCCCCTCGCTGTTTGAACCAGGCATCGGCAATTTCACGAGAGCCAAGGTGCAGATCCACATGGACTCGGATGCAAGACCCGTCCATCATAAAGCTTAGGCAGTTCCGTACATGATGAGGGAGAAGGTCGAAATCAAACTGGACAGACTCGTGAAGGGATCATATCATCTTGAGAGAGGACCTTGAGACAATCACTATCACTAGGGGGGTAGTGCTGGACAGGCTAATGGATTTCAAGGTAGACAAGTCCCCTGATCCTGATGAAATGCTTCCCAGGATATTAAAAGAGATGGCGGAAGTTATAGCAGATGCAATCGTTATAATCTACCAAAATTTTCTGGACTTTGGGGAGGTACCAGCGGATTGGAAAGCAGCTAATGTAACACCTCTGTTTAAAAAAGGGGGCAGACAAAAGGCAGGTAACTATAGACCGGTTAGTTTAACATCTGTAGTGGGGAAAATGCTTGAAGCAATCATTAAGGAAGAAATAGCGGGACATCTAGATAGGAATAGTGCAATCAAGCAGACGCAACATGGATTCATGAAGGGGAAATCATGTTTAACTAATTTACTGGAATTCTTTGAGGATATAACCAGCATGGTGGATAGAGGTGTACCGATGGATGTGGTGTATTTAGATTTCCAAAAGGCATTCAATAAGGTGCCACACAAAAGGTTACTGCAGAAGATAAGGGTACTCGGAGTCAGAGGAAATGTATTAGCATGGATCGAGAATTGGCTGGCTAACAGAAAGCAGAGAGTCGGGATAAATGGGTCCTTTTTGGGTTGAAAATCGGTGGTTAGTGGTGTGCCACAGGAATCGGTGCTGGGACCACAACTGTTTAAAATATACATAGATGACCTGGAAGAGGGGACAGAGTGTAGTGTAACAAAATTTGCAGATGACACAAAGATTAGTGGGAAAGCGGGTTGTGTAGAGGACACAGAGAGGCTGCAAAGAGATTGAGATAAGTTAAGCGAATGGGCAAAGGCTAGGCAGATGGAATACAATGTCGGAAAATGCAAGGTCATCCACCTTGGAAAAAAAAACAGTAAAAGGGAATATTATTTGAATGGGGAGAAATTACAACATGCTGCGGTGCAGAGGGACCTGGGGGTCCTTGTGCATGAATCCCAAAAAGTTAGTTTGCAGGTGCAGCAGGTAATCAGGAAGGCGAATGGAATGCTGGCCTTCATTGCGAGAGGGATGGAGTACAAAAGCAGGGAGGTCCTGCTGCAACTGTACAGGGTATTGGTGAGGCCGCACCTGGAGTACTGCGTGCAGTTTTGGTCACCTTACTTAAGGAAGGATATAATAGCTTTGGAGGGAATACAGAGACGATTCACTAGGCTGATTCCGAAGATGAGGGAGTTACCTTATGATGATAGATTGAGTAGACTGGGTCTTTACTCCTTGGAGTTCAGAAGGATGAGGGGTGATCTTATAGAAACATTTAAAATCATGAAAGGGATAGACAAGATAGAGGCAGAGAGGTTGTTTCCACTGGTCGGGGAGACTAGAACTAGGGGGCACAGCCTCAAAATACGGGGGAGCCAATTTAAAACTGAGTTGAGAAGGAATTTCTTCTCCCAGAGGGTTGTGAATCTGTGAAATTCTCTGCTCAGGGAAGCAGTTGAGGCTAGCTCATTGAATGTATTCAAATCACAGATAGATAGATTTTTAACCAATAAGGGAATTAAGGGTTATGGGGAGCGGGCGGGTAGTGGAGCTGAGTCCACGGCCAGATCAGCCATGACCTTGTTGAGTGGCATAGCAGGCTCGAGGGGCTAGCTGGCCTACTCCTGTTCCTAATTCTTATGTTCTTATGTTCACCAGTCGAATTTAACGAATGGGCCAGCCCCATTGTTCCCATGTTGAAAAGTGATGGCAGTGTCAGGATTTGTGGAGACTACAAGGTTACGATCAACCGAGTTTTGAAACAGGATCAATACCCATTACCGAAGGTTGATGACCTGTTTGCAACACTAGCCGGGGGGAAGTCGTTCACAAAACTGGGTCTGACATTGGCCTACATGACACAGGAGCTGATCAAGATGTCGAAGAAACTTACATGCAGCAACACTCATAAAGGACTGTTTATCTACAACAGGTGCCCTTTTGGAATTCGCTCGGCTGCAGCCATATTTCAGAGGAACATGGAGAGTCTACTGAATTCCGTCCCCAGAACCGTCATATTCCAAGATGATATACTGGTCACAGATCGTGACTCCGCTGAACATCTAAACAACCAGGAAGAGGTTCTATATCGCCTGGACAAAGTGGGACTCAGACTGAAACGCACGAAGTGCGTCTTCATGGCACTGGAAGTCGAATTCCTAGGGAGGAAAATTGCTGCCGACGGTATCAGGCCTATAGACTCAAAAACCAAGGTCATCAAAAATGCACCCAAGCCTCCGAATGTGACGGAGCTGCGTTCGTTCCTTGGTCTACTCAACTACGTTGGTAATTTCTTACCTGGATTGAGCACCTTATTAGAGCAACTGCACATGCTGCTAAGGAAAGGCGACAACTGGGTTTGGTGCATCTCAAGATAGAGCTTTTGAGAAAGCTACTAATCTGCTTTGTTCTAACAAGTTGCTGGCACATTATGATCCATGTAAGTGATGCTTCGTCATATGGAGTTGGTTGCATGCTCCAACAATTACAACCTGTTGCATATACTTCAAAAAGTTTGTCAAAGGCGAAAAGAGCCTACAGCATGGTAGAGAAAGAAGCACTAGACTGTGCGTATGGGGTTAAAAAGATGCATCAGTACCTGCTTGGTCTTCGGTTTGAACTGGAAACAGATCAGAAGCTGCTCATTTCATTGTTTTCGAAAACAAAGGTATCAATACCAATGCATCGACCTGCATCCAGAGGTGGGCACTGACATTATCTACCTATGATTATGTCATTCGCCATAGACCTGGCACTGAGAATTGTGCCGATGCACTGAGCCGTCTGACGTTTCCCACACCGGAGGTGGAAACGCCACAACCGGCAGAACTACTGTTAGTCATGGATGCTTTTGAAAGTGAAGGAACTGCTGTCACGGTCCTGGATCAGCCAGGACCCGATATTATCGGTTGTGAAACGTTGTATCCTTAGTGGTTATTGGTCTACCATACTCAAGCAAATGTGTGAGGAGACCAAACCTTACATCCGGTGCAAAGATGAACTATCCATTCAATCAGATTGTATACTGTGGGGTAATCGTGTTGTTATGCCCAAGAAGGGCAGAGAGAAATTTGTGCATGATCTACATAGCACGCATCCCGGTATTGTCATGATGAATGCCATTGCCATGTCTCATGTATGGTGGCCTGGAATTGACTCTGATCTGGAATCATGTGTGCATCAGTGCAACACTTGCATGCAGCTTAGTAAAGCGGAATCGCCAGTGAGTCTGCGGTCGTGGCCATCTAAACCATGGTCCAGGATCCACATCGACTTTGCAGGTCCCTTCCTGGGAAAGATAGTCTTAGTTGTGGTGGGTGCTTATTCCAAGTGGATAGAATGTACAATCATGTCATCCAGCACATCCACAGCTATCATTGAGAGCCTTCATGTCATGTTTGCTACACATGGTCTGCCTGACATCGTTGTAAGCGACAACAGATCTTGCTTCACCACTATGGAGTTTCAAGAGTTCATAAAACTCAATGCTATCAAACATGTGAGGTCAGCACCATTCAAACCCGCATCCAATGGACAAGCAGAGCGTGCGGTCCAAACCATCAAGCAGAGTATGAAATGTGTAACTCAAGGTTCACTGCAAACTCACTTGTCACGCATGTTGCTTCGTGACAGGACAAGACTCCATATGCTTATCGGGGTCTCCCCTGCTGAACTATTGATGAAGAGAGGTCTCAAGACCAGGCTCTCTCTTGTCCATCCTGACTTGAATAATCGTGTCAAATACAGACGTCAAAGTCAGCAAGGGTATCATGATTGCACTACTCTGTCACGCGACATTTCTATCAATGATCCTGTGTATGTACTGAATTATGGTCAAGGTCCCAAATGGATCGCTGGTACTGTTACGGCCAAGGAAGGTAACAGAGTGTTTATCGTTAAGCTCAAGAATGGGCAGACATGCAGGAAACATGTCGCTCAGTTAAAGCTGTGGCACACGGATGAACCAGAACAGTCTGAGGAAGACACAATCAGTGACCAACCAACCTACCCTCAGTCATCAGAGGACTCCGCTGTCATCAATGAATCTGGACTTTCAATCACTGACATGGTCAATTAATCTGGACTTTCAATCCCTGACGTGGTCATTACCACTCCCATCAGATCGGCTACCCAGCCCCAGTCATAACAGACTCAGAACGCTCGCCCAAGGCTGGAGTTGAACTGAGACGTTCAACTCGGGAGCGGAAAGCCCCGGACCGTCTCAATTTGTAAAAAGACCGTTACTAATATCTTAAAGGGGATATTGTCATGTATGTATGCTTGGGTTTACTAGCCAACACGTGGCGCCACTGTCGGAGGTCATTGGGCTGTGTGCACGTGTGTGTGGCCCAGGTATAACAGGCCAACCATCTTGTAATGTAATCACTTTGAACCCTAATAAAGTAGAGTCAGGTTTGTACCTGTTCGGAGTTTACAATATTCAGTCTATTGAGTTATTGCATACACAACACCCATGAGCCCTTATCTTGTGCAACAAACTTTTATGTGGCACCTTTACAAATGCCTTTTGGAAATCCAAATATACAGGTCAGAATTTTCTTTACCCGGGTGCGGTCGGTTGTCGTAGCAGGTACCGACCCCATTGTTGCTTCCATCCCGCTCCAGAAATCAAATTTGCGCTAATGAGGCCTATTGCGGCTGCCCAGCCCTATTACTTGGTGCAGGTCTCATGATGTCATCCATGATGCATTTTCAGTCGGGTTATTTAAAGGAGCCATGGCCACATTGCATTTGAAGGTTCATCTAGGGAGTGTGCAGGCAGCAAACTGGACAAATCGACTACTGCAAACAGTTCCACAGATAAATGCAGAGACAGAGGGATGCACCCAGGTTCTCTGATGAATCCCTCCATATGCTTGTGGAGGGAGTGAGAGCACACAGGGGGTGGTCCTCTTTCCTTCGAATGGGCGGAAGAGACTTCCCCATGAGACTAAAAGAGCCTGGCTCCAAATTGCAGAGGCTAACAGCAGGGATATTGTCAGGTGGACATGGGTGCAGTGCCGGAAACGTTCCAATGACCTCATTAGATTAGGAAGCATTAGTACTAAAACCACACTCAACTTCATCCTGCTATGCCTCTCATCACACCCCATCACTAAACCTTCCCAACCTTATTTCTGCACATCCTTACTCACACCAACATACCTTGTCTGTCCAACCATCCTTCTCTCTCTATCTACATTATCACATCCCCATCTAACTAGCCATCCCTCACACTCGCCCTCATTGTAATGCAATCATACCAACTAACAACGCACAAAGAGGCCACTTGGCTTTGGCACCCTCTCCATCGGAGTCACCCTCTAAAGATGCAACCCATACATTGCTTATACTCAGTCCATCACTCTCACTCAACCTTCGCTTCTTTTCTTCCTTGCAGGAAAAGAGAACCCACAATAGGAGGGAGAGAGAGAGATAACCGGAGGTGGGCCTCCATCATTTTCACCCTTACAACAGCAGCGGAGGCTGCCTTCGAAGTATCTGGAGTTGCTGAGCAGCTGGAGGTGGGAGACGGAGAGAGGGGGGCATCACAGCAACCTGGTGATAAAATTACGTATCATACTGCTACATGACATACAGCAGTCACTCATATAGGGACTGATGTCAGTAGCCATTGAATTGTCATCATGTGCTTAATGGTGTCTGTTGGAGATTCCTCGCTGGGGGTTGCAGGACTCGCCCAGCTCTGCTCAGTTGCATGCGGACGCTGAGCCTTGGGGGCAATCCAGAAAGAGAGCGTTCCTGGAGGTGCAGCAAGAAGTGCAGGAGGCTTTGACAGGTTTGCAAGCACGGTGTCTGCAAATGTGCAGAGAATGGAGGAGTCCATCTCCAACATGAGCACCACCATGTCGCAGGCAATGGTAATGGTAGGCTCTTCCGTGGATAGTATTACCACCTACATGGAGCAGCTATTGCACCACTCAGAGGAGCATATGGTACCTATGGAGAATAAATGGCAGAGGCTCATAGACATCCTCTCTAGGAGGGATATCAGTGTAGACATGTGTCCTCAAGGCCCCACTGATGTGCAGCAAGGTGCTCTCCAGCTCCTTGCCAGCAGGGAGGTGAGGCCCATTGGAGGGATGATAGTGAGAGGGGACATTGAAGCGGGGGCTCCTCACAAAGTGCTCACACCTTTCCCCCATTGCCATCTGCTCAGTCAGAGCCCCAGTTGCCTCCTTGGACAGTGATGGCGGAGTCTGTCCCTGCAGGAGGAGCAGACTTTGGCGGGGCCATCAGAGGCTCCAAAACCTAGAGGATGTCCGCTAAGAGTGTCTAAACAGTCACAGTGGTGTTCCACAAGGATCAGTGCTGGGACCAATGTTGTTCACAATTTATATTAACGATTTAGACTTTGGAATCAAAAACACAATTTCTAAATTTGCAGATGACATCAACTTGGGGGCAAGTAATAAACTTGCAGAATGGGCATATAATTGACAAATGAAGTTCAACACAGATAAATGTGAGGTATTGCATTTTGGTAGGAAGAATAGGGAGGTCACTTATTACTTGGAGGGTGCGAGTCTAGGTGGGGTAGAGGAACAAAGGGATCTCGCGATACAAATACACAAATCGCTAAAAGTTGTGACACAGGTTAGCAAGGCCATTAAAAAATCAAACCATGCACTAGGGTTTATTTCTAGAGGTAAACAATTGAAAAGTAGGGATGTTATGCTAAACCTGTATCAAACCTTGGTTAGACCACACTTAGAATACTGTGTACAGTTCTGGTTGACATATTATGAAAAGTGTCATGTATTCAACTGTCATTGTAACTCATGTATAAGCTGACCTAAGTTGTACACCTTGAGAACACTGACCACAAAGGTCGAACTTGTGGGAGACACTCCTAACCTGGACTTTCCGGTATAAAAGAGGAAGCTCCACCCATCGTCTGTCTCTTGAGGTCTTGGTAATAAAGATAACAGGTCACAGAGTGATCTTCTCTCAAGTATGGGCCTCGTGTGCATTTATACTGTATAGTAAGGACATATTATTGGCGATAAGAAATTGGGATTTAAACCACGTGAGCATGGCCACGAGCAGCACAGAGAGGTACTGTGTTGGTGATGATTGGGATGACTTTATTGAGAGACTACAGCAAAGTTTTGTCACTAACAATGGTTGGGTCAGTATTCGGCCAACAAACGCAGGGCTCATCTCCTGACGGTTTGTGGATCCAGAACGTACTCCCTGATGAAGGACCTTCTAGCGCCAGAGAAGCCGGCGGACAAGACGTTCGAAGAGCTCAGTAAGTTGATCGGGGAACACCTTAAACCGGCGAGCAGCATGCACATGGCGAGAAGGGCAAAGCATTCCAGACTTCTTGGCAGATCTCTGGCGACTGGCGAGCCGATGTAAGTTCCAAGATGCATGCAGAGCGGAGATGCTGCGAGACTTTTTTTATTGAGGGCATCGGGCATGCTGGGGTTTCAGGAAACTGATTGAGACCGAAGACTTGACCTTGGAAGCGCCGGCTATGATAGCCCAGACAATTATCTCAGGGGAGAAAGAGACCAGAATGATTTATGGCAACAATCTTGGCTCAAATGCGACAAACGACCAGGGAGTCAACATTGTTAACGCGGCACACAGTTCTCTAGGCAGAAAAGGGCAATCCGACATGCCCCAGCATGCAGTCGAACCCAAAGGGGGAATTCAACAGAGACAATGGCTAGCTGAATGGCGATTCATGTCATCGCAATGGACAATGCGGCCAGTAATGGGGCCATCGACACCTGTTAATGGTGCGCTTAAGGACAGTTACAGAGACAGTCAGAGACGATCGACTGGTAATGGACCTTTTGTTTCCAACAACGGAGCCTCCAGCTTATGCTGGAGGCGTGGAAGCAAACACCCAGCCAGCGCTTGCAGGTATCAGCAATATACCTGCAGAAACTGCAACGCCAGCGGTCACTTGGCGCGTATGTGCAGGAAGCCTACAGCCAGGTTGATGTACGAGGAGGACGAGCCTGATGTAAGCCCTACAAGGCCAAATGAATACTGGGGGAAATCGCTGGAAGCTGAAGTTCAGCGAGTTCATGCGGAGCACATATACAGTTCATCTACCAGGACGCCACCGATAATGATGAAAGTGCTCCTCAATGGCATCCCAGTACTAATGGAGCTGGACACGGGGGCCAGCCAGTCCCTGATGAGTATCAAACAGTTCGAAAGGTTGTGGGTGTCCAAGGCCAGGAGGCCAAAATTATTGCTGATTGACACACAGCTACGGACATATGCAAAGGAGTTAATTCCAATGCGAGGCAGTGCCACAGTAGTCGTGACCCATAACGATTCGGAGAACAGGTTGCCACTCTGGATTGTCCCGGGGGACGGTCCCGCACTACTGGGGAGGAGTTGGCTTGCTGTCATGAACTGGAAATGGGGCGATGTCAATGCAATTTCTTCTGTGGAGCGAGTATCATGCTCACAGACCCTGGGCAAATTTGACTCATTATTTCAACCCGGCATCGGCACTTTCATGGGGACCAAGCAAGTGATTCACATAAACCCGGACGCCAGGCCAATACACCACAAGGCCAGGGCGGTGCCGTATGTGATGCGGGAAAAGATAGAATGCGAATTGGACCGCCTGCTGAGGGAAGGCATCATTTCGCCAATTGAATTCAGTGACTTGGTGAGCCCGATCGTGCCAGTGCTCAAGGCGGATGGGTCGGTCAGGATATGATCAATCGGGTGTCACTCCAAGACCAGTACCCGCTACCGAGAGCGGAGGACCTCTTTGTGACGCTATCCTGTGGAAAACTTTTTTCAAAATTGGACCTGACCTCAGCTTACATGACCCAGGAGCTGGCAAGTGAGTCGAAGAAGCTGACCACCATCTCCACACACAAGGGGTTGTTTGAGTATAACAGATATCCGTTCGGGATTCGTTCGGCCGCTGCGATCTTTCAGCGAAATATGGAAAGCATCCTCAAGTCGATTCCAAGGACAGTGGTTTTTCAAGACGACATCCTCATCACGGGTCGCGATACTGAAGAACACCTCCACAACCTGGAGGAGGTGCTATGCAGACTGGACTGCAACTGAAAAAGGAGAAGTGTATCTTCTTAGCTCCAGAGGTAGAATTACTGGGGAGGAGGGTAGCAGCAGACGGGTTCTGACCCACTGAGTCCAAAACAGAAGCGATCCAGAGAGCATCCAGACCCCGTAACACGACGGAGCTGTGTTCGTTCCTGGGGCTCCTGAACTAATTTGGTAACTTTTTTCCCAAATTGAGCACGCTGTTATAGCCGCTACATGTGCTCCTACGCAAAGGTCACGATTGGGTCTGGGGGCACAGCCAGGAAAGGGCTTTTGATAGAGCACACAATTTGTTATGCTCCAACAAACTGTTAACATTATATGACCCATGTAAGAAACTAGTTTTAACGTGTGATGCATCGTCCTATGAGTTCGGATGTGTGTTGCAGCATGTGAATGCCAATGGTCAGTTACAGCCGGTAGCTTATGCCTCCAGAAGTCTGTCCCGGGCAGAAAGGGGCTACGGGATGGTAGAAAAGGAAGCGCTAGCATGTGTATATGCAGCAAAAAAAATGCACCAGTACCTGTTTGGCAGGAAATTTGAGCTGGAGACAGATCGCAAACCCCTAATGTCCCTTTTGGCTGACAACAAGGCCATAAATGCGAATGCATCGGCCCACATACAGAGGTGGGCACTTACGTTAGCCGCCTATGACTACACAATTCGGCACAGACCGGGCACTGAAAACTGCGCTGATGCACTCAGCAGGCTCCCACTAGCTACCACTGAGGGGGCAACTGAGCATGATGCTAAGATGGTCATGGCTGTTGAAGCTTTCGAAAGCGAAGGCTCACCTGTGACAGCCCGTAAGATTAAAGTCTGGACAAATAAAGACCCGCTACTATCTTTAGTTAAGAAATGTGTCCTGAATGGGGACTGGGCAGCCACGTACGGGGCATGCCCTGAGGAATTTAAACCGTTTCATAGGCGCAAGGATGAACTCTCGATTCAGGCCGATTGCCTACTGTGGGGAAACCGAGTAGTCATGCCCCAGATGGGCAGAGAAGTGTTTATCAGAGAACTTCACAATGAGCACCCGGGCATTGTCATGATGAAGGCAATTGCCAGGTCACACGTTTGGTGGCTGGGGATAGATGCAGACCTGGAACTTTGTGTTCGCAGGTGCAACTCGTGTGCTCAGCTGGGCAACGCACCCAGGGAAGCCCCCCTTAGCCTCTGGTCCTGGCCCACCAAGCCATGGTCACGCATCCATGTGGACTACACAGGTCCTTTCATGGGAAAAATGTTTTTGGTTGTAGTAGACGCCTACTCCAAATGTATTGAGTGTGCCATTTTAAATTAAAGCACATCTCTGCCACGATGGAAAGTCTACGGGCAATGTTCGCCACCCATGGTCTACTGGACGTCTTGGTCAGCGACAATGGCCCGTGCTTCACAAACACTGAATTCCAGGACTTCATGGCATGCAATGGAATCAACCATGTCAGAATGGAAGTGTTCAAGCCGGCCTCAAACGGCCAGGCGGAACGATCAGTGCAGATAATCAAACAGGGGATGCTCAGAATCCAAGGGGGTTCCCTACAAAGCCGCTTATCACGACTCCTGTTGGCCAATAGATCCCGACCACACTCGCTCACAGAGGTTCCACCCGCAGAGCTGCTAATGAAAAGGACGCTCAAAACCAGGTTATCCCTTATACACCCTACTATGAAAGAAATTGTTGAGAGCAGGCATCAGTCACAATGTGACTACCATGACAGGAATACGAGGGCGCGATGTATTGATGTCAATGACCCTGTTTTTGTCCTTAATTACACTGCAGGACCCAAACAGCTTGCAGACACTGTGATTGCCAAAGAGAGGAATAGGGTTTTGGTAGTTAAACTTACCAATGGACAAATCTGCCGCAAACTTGTGGATCAAACTAAATGGAGGTTCAGCAACCCCACAGAAGAAGCAGAGGAAGAACACGATATAGAGTTCACTCCACCACAGGTGACCAAACACCGGAACCAAGTGGAGGAGAGCCCAGTCACTGTGGGCAGTCCGGACAGTCCTGAGGCACCGCAAACAGCAGACCAGCGCCCAACAACCGGAGCCCCAACTCAGGCGCTCTACAAGGGAGCGTAAACCACCAGAGAGACTTAACCTGTGATTCCAATAACTCTTTGGGGGGAGGTGATGTCATGTATTCAACTGTCATTGTAACCCATGTATAAGCTGACCTAAGTTGTACACCTTGAGAACACTGACCACAGGGGGCGAACTTTTGGGAGACACTCATAACCTGGACTTTGCAGTATAAAAGGGGAAGCTCCACCCACCGCCTGTCTCTTGAGGTCTTGGTAATAAAGGTAACAGGTCACAGAGTGATCGTCTCTCAAGTATGGGCCTCGTGTGCATTTATACTGTATAGTAAGGACATATAGAGTCACTGAAGAAGGTGCAGAGAAGATTTACAAGGATGATACCAGAAATGCGAGGTTATACATATCAGGAGAGAATGAATAGGCTGGGTCTCTGTTCTCTTGAAAAAAGAAGGATGAGGGGTGACCTAATAGAGGTCTTTAAAATTACTAGAGAAAAAGTACTCGACAAACTAATGAGACTAAAGGTGGACATGTCCCCTAAACCTGATGGTCTGCTTCCTAGGGTCTTAAAGGTGGCTGCAGAGATAGTGGATACATTGGTTGTAATCTACCAAAATTCCCTGGATTCTGGCAAGGTCCCAGCGGATTGGAAAACCGCAAATGTAACATGTTTGACAAATTTGCTGGAGTTCTTTGAGGATGTAACGAGCAGAGTGGATAAAGGGGAACTAGTTGATGTCATGTATTTGGATTTCCAGAAAGCATTTGATAAGGTGCCACACAAAAGGTTACTGCACAAGATAAGAGCTCACGCCATTGGGGTAATATATTAGTGTGGATAGAGGATTGGCTAACTAACAGAAAATAGAGAGTCAGGATAAATGGGTCATTTTCAGGTTGGCAAACTAATAAGTGGGGTGCCACAGGGATCAGTACTGGGGCCTCAAATATTTACAATCTATATTAATGTCATGGATGAAGGGACCGAGTGTAATGTAGCCAAATTGGCTGATGATACAAAGATAGGTGGGAAAGCAAGTTGTGAGGATCACGCAAGGAATCTGCAAAGGGATATAGATAGGCTAAGTGAGTGGGCAAAGATTTGGCTGATAGAGTATAATGTGGGAAAATGTGATGCTATTCATTTTAGTAGAAAAAATTAAAAAGCAAATTATTTAAATGGGAGATTACAAAATGCTGTGGTACAGAGGGATCTGGGGGTCCTTGTACATGAAACACAAAAAGTTAACATGCAGGTACAGCAAGTAATTAGGAAGGCAAATGGAATGTTGGCCTTTATTGCAAGGGGAATGGAGTATAAAAGTCGGGAAGTCCTGCTACAACCGTACAGGGCAGTGGTGGGACCACACCTGGAGTATTCCGTACAGTTTTGGTCTCCTTATTTAAGGAGGGATATACTTGCATTTGAGGTAGTTCAGAGAAATTCACGAGGCTGATTCTTGAGATCAAGGGGTTGTCTTCTAAAGAAAGGTTGAGAGGGTTGGGCCTGTACTCATTGGAGTTTAGAAGAATGAGAGGTGATTTTATTGAAATGTATAAGATTCTGAGGGGGCTTGATCGAGTAGATGTAGAGAGGATGTTTCCCCTTGTGGGGGAATCTAGAACTAGGGGGCATATTTTCAGAATAAGGGGTCATAGAAACATAGAAACATAGAAAATACGTGCAGGAGTAGAACATTCGGCCCTTCAAGCCTGCACCACCATTCAATATGATCATGGCTGATCATTTTTGCAACTTTAGTATTCCATTCCTGCTTTCTCTCCATACTCCTTGATCCCGTTAGACGCAAGAGCCACATCTAACTCCCTTTTGAATATATCTAACGAACTGGCCTCAACAACTTTCTGTGGTAGAGAATTTCACAATTCTCTGAGTGAAGAAGTTTCTCCTCATCTCGGTCCTAAATGGCTTACCCCTTACCCTTAGACTGTGACCCCTGGTTCTGGACTTCCCCAACATTGAGAACATTCTTCCTGCATCTAACCTGTCCAATCCCGTCAAAATGTTGTATGTTTCTATGAGATCCCCTCTCATTCTTCTAAATTCCAGTGAATATAAGCCTAGTCGATCCAGTCTTTCTTCATATATCAGTCCTGCCATCCCAGGAATCAGTCTGGTGAACCTTCGCTGCACTCCCTCAATAGCAAGAATGTCCTTCCTCATATTATGAGGGTCTTCTTTCAGAGGATCGCGAATCCTTGGAATTTTCTACCCAAGAGAGTTGTGGAGGCTGGGTCATTGAATATATTTAAAGTGGAGATAGACAGAATTTTGAATGATAAGGGAGTCAACGTTTATGGGGAGCGGGCAGGAAAGTGCAGTTGAGGCCAAGATCAGATCAGCCATGATCTTATTGAATGGCGGAGCAGGCTCGAGAAACCAAATGGCCTACTCCTACTCTTATTTCTTATGCTTATAAAATATTTTGATAGAGTGAATACAGAGAGAATGTTTCCACTTGTGGGAAACAGTATAACTAGAGGCCATCAATATAAGATAGTCATCAAGAAATCCAATAGGGAATTCAGATGAAAATTCTTTACCCAAAGAGTGGTGAGAATGTAGAATTCGCTACCACAGGGAGTGGTTGAAGGGAATAGTATAGATGCATTTAAGGAGATGCTAGACAAGCATATGAGGGAGAAGGGAATAGAGGGCCATGCTGAGAGATTTAGATGAAGAAAGACGGGAGGAAGCTCAAGTGGGGCATAAACATGGCATGGACTGGTTGGGCCGAATGGTCTGTCTGTGCCGTATATCCTTTGTAATCCTATCCATTCTGCTACTTGTCCCCACTAACTTCACATTCTCTGACCTTGTTCATCCGTCTATTATGGGGTACATTATCAAAGGCCTTTTCTAAATCTAGATAAATTACATCTACTGTATTACCATTGTCTACTCTCTCTGTTACCTCTTCAAAGGTCAGCCTGACATCGGTAGTGGGTAAAATGATGGAATCAATTATGAAGGATGTCATAGCAGCGCATTTGGAAAGAGGTGACATGATAGGTCCAGCATGGATTTATGAAAGGAAAATCATGCTTGACAAATCTTCTGGAAGTTTTTGAGGATGTTTCCAGTAGAGTGGACAATGGAGAACCAGTTGATGTAGTATATTTGGACTTTCAGAAGGCTTTCGACAAGGTCCCACACAAGAGATTAATGTGCAAAGTTAAAGCACATGGGATTGGGGGTAGTGTGCTGACGTGGATTGAGAACTGGTTGGCAGACAGGAAGCAAAGAGTAGGAGTAAATGGGTGCTTTTCAGAATGGCAGGCAGTGACTAGTGGGGTACCACAAGGTTCTATGCTGGGGCCCCAGCTGTTTACATTGTACATTGATGATTTAGACGAGGGGATTAAATGTAGTATCTCCAAATTTGCGGATGACACTAAGTTGGGTGGCAGTGTGAGCTGCGAGGAGGATGCTATGAGGCTGCAGAGTGACTTGGATAGGTTAGGTGAGCGGGCAAATGCATGGCAGATGAAGTATAATGTGGATAAATGTGAGGTTATCCACTTTGGTGGTAAAAACAGAGAGACAGACTATTATCTGAATGGTGACAGAATGGAAAAGGGGAGGTGCAATGAGACCTGGGTGTCATGGTACATCAGTCATTGAAGGTTGGCATGCAGGTACAGCAGGCAGTTAAGAAAGCAAATGGCATGTTGGCCTTCATGGTGAGGGGATTTGAGTACAGGGGCAGGGAGGTGTTACTACAATTGTACAGGGCCTTGGTGAGGCCACACCTGGAGTATTGTATAAAGTTTTGGTCTCCTAACTTGAGGAAGGACATTCTTGCTATTGAGGGAGTGCAGCGAAGGTTCACCAGACTGATTCCAGGGATGGCGGGACTGACATATCAAGAAAGACTGGATCAACTGGGCTTGTATTCACTGGAGTTCAGAAGAATGAGAGGGGATCTCATAGAAACGTTTAAAATTCTGATGGGTTTCGACAGGTTAGGTGCAGGAAGAATGTTCCCAATGTTGGGGAAGTCCAGAACCAGGGGTCACAATCTAAGGATAAGGGGTAAGCCATTTAGGACCGAGATGAGGAGAAACTTCTTCACCCAGAGAGTGGTGAACCTGTGGAATTCTCTACCACAGAAAGTTGTTGAGGCCAATTCACTGAATATATTCAAAAAGGAGTTAGATGTAGTCCTTACTACTAGGGGGATCAAGGGGTATGGCGAGAAAGCAGGAATGGAATACTGAAGTTGCATGTTCAGCCATGAGCTCATTGATTGGCGGTGCAGGCTCGAAGGGCCGAATGGCCTACTCCTGCACCTATTTTCTATGTTTCTATGTAAAAAATTCAATGAGGTTGGTCAAGCAAGACTTTCCCTTTTGAAATCCATGCTGACTATTCATTGTTATATTTTTGGTTTCTAGATGTTCTTCTATTTTCTCCTTTAGTAGGGATTCCATTATTTTTCCCACCACCAATGGTAAGCTGAATGGTCTATAATTCCCAAGACATGTTTTATGCCCCTTCTTAAATATAGGTATTACGTTACCTATCCACCAGTCCTCTAGCACTACACCTTTTCTAACAAATTATTAAATACGTGTAGTAATGCCTCTGCTATCTCTTCCCTAGATTCCTTTAAAATGCGTGGATGCAATCCATCCGGACCAGGGTTTTATCCTTTGAGTTTGATTAGTTTATTTAATATATCCTCTCTTTTTATTTTAAATGCACTTCCCTCATTACTAATCCAATGTCATGTCCACCTGTTCTATCTTCCTGGTAAATACTGAAGCTAAAATATTTTACTATTTTGTTTTATGTTCCTTGATAATTTAATTTCATAGATCCTTTTTGACTTCATAATTGTATTCTTGACTTCTTTCCTAATTTTTTTGTATTCTCCTTTTTCATGCATCATCATCATCATAGGCAGTCCCTCGAAACGAGGATGTCTTGCTTCCATGCCGAAAAGTGATGAGTTCTCAGGTGTTTCAATGAAGGACCTAATATTCTGGATTCTGAACTACATCTTGAAGGGTGGAAGATGCCTGTGCGTGGATTTATTTTAACATGTGGTGGCCGTTGCACCCCAGCCACCACACGGGCTTGACAGAGCTCGGTCTTGGACTCCATCATGCGTACTTAATGTATGCCTTTCCTCACCCTCAATTGTTCCCTAATGGGTTTATTCATCCATGGAGTCTCATTAGTGTTTAGTTTGTTCTTTCCTTTTAGCAGAACATATTGTTCCTGTACTCTGTTGAACACCATTTAAAATATTTCCCATTGCTGTTCTACATTGATTTTGCTAATATTGTTGCCTATTTTATTTTCCCAAGTTCTATTCTCAGCCCCTCAAAATCAGTTTTTCTCCAATCTATTACTCTGGTTTTCGTCATACTTGTGTCCTTCTCAATTATCATCTTAAAGCGTATTATATTATGGTCACTTTGCCTAGATGTTCCCCTACTTTTACTTCTCTTACCTGCACTGGTTCATTCCCAATTACTAGATCCAATAGAGAATCCTCCCTTGTTGGGCTTTTTACATATTGGGTTAGAAAGCAGTCCTGCACACATTGTAGGAACTCCATTCCCTTATTCCCTTTGCCTACCTCTTCTGTCCAATTGATATTGGGGTAATTGAAATCTATTGTTTTACTCATTTCCCTCATTTGTCTGCATATTTCTTCCACCACCTTTTCTTCCAATTAAATTTATGTAAGGCATTTCTTACCCCCCTCAGGCTTCTCTTCTGTCTACAATCAACAGGCTTTGCAAATCCAAGCTTGACAACAATTAATCATTATTTCTTGAGTTAGTTTGTGCTCTCTCATATTCCTTTCAACCTTGGTGGTGCCATGCACTATTTGAGTGAAATTCACCTGCCATTTATATCAATGGAAAAGAATTGGGCAGTGTATAAAAAGGGCCATCGACTCACTATTTCCCCTGATGTGCTAGCATCCAAGATGAATTTAACCCCCAATGTGCCTTTGCCATTCATCCAGGTCTTGATTAATAAAATGTGTGGAGACCCCAATACAGCTGCTGCTATAAAAGCCCATCCCTACCCATCCATATCTGTGACTCTTTCAATGCACTTGCTGCTTTAACAATGTAGATTCTCTAACGCCAATCATCTACTCACCCTTATATTTCCCCAATGTATTTGTTGAACTGATGAAAATAGATAAACCCTGAAGATTAATTTAAAAATAATTCCAATTTTTGGAACATTGAAATAAAATTCATAATTTACATAGGGATCTATCAATTTAACCCTGAATAACAGCCACAATAATAATGTCATTAGTTTTTCAACAGCAAATTACATCAGTTTTTCAACAGGCCGCAATGGGCTTTAGCACTCATCTACTCTATTTGTCCTTTTTCTTTTGATTTGAGGAAGATATTACAATCAAGGATGCTTTACATTTGTAATGTCAGCAATGGACACTATTACACTGTTTGAGAAACTGTTTCTAAACGGTTTTTTTTCAGTCACATGAACAAAACTTCATCATTTCAATACCACTGATTTCTAGTATGATTGTAATTATGTATTGAAATTCTAAATGGACTTTGGGGAAGAAATGATACATTTCTGTGCAGGAGCCAACTTCCTTTCCAACCCAATACTAAAAAGAAATAAAATAGATTAATGAACATAAAACTGAAAACCAAAGTAAAAATATTTGTATACATGAACCTTTGGGGTCAGAGACATACATGGTATGATTGTAAAGAACTTTTTCAAAGATGCACAGGGTGGTTGAGAACTAAGGTCTAGAAATTGGAGTTGTTAGCACTGGCTGCTAAGGCCTGTTTTGGTAAAATAAACAGCGGCCACCTTACTTCCGCTCACTTCTGGTGGTCCCGCGGCGGCCACCATTTTCGGCAAGTAAGCAGTACTGTCGATATCTGTGCTCGCTGGAGTTATGTAAATTATGCAGATCGTGACATCAGTGAATGTGCAACAATCACCTGACACCCGATCTGCGATTTCTGAGTTCGCCGCTCCACTTACCGGCCTGTGTTAATGACAACCAGCTGATCAAGTGTTCACAAGCAGGAAGGAGCCTCCAGCAGCACTATTTAGAGGGATCATCAGCAATAATATGCAGCCGACATGTTATTTCAGTTTGACTGGCTCTGTGTAACATTTTGTACCTCCAGCAGCTTTCTAAACTTGTTTCAAGTTCCTAAGGTGACAGGGAGTGTTGCTGCAAATGGAGAATGCCTTAATTAGTATTTAAAGGCTCCTGCTCACACCACTTGCTCACAGTCATGGGGGCTATTCTTGCAATCACCCTCACGCTTGTGTATCTTCGGGAGAGGGAGCGGAGGCAGCAAAGAGAAGCGCAGGGGGAGGTGGACGAGGGCTATGAGGGCTCTCAACAGGATGTCTTACTTACCTAGGGTCTTCAGAAAGCACTGCTCCTATCTCTACTTAAGCAAGGAGCAGTGTATTAGAAGGCTCCGTTTCAACAAGTAGGTGGTCACAGAATTCTGCCACCTCCTGTAACCAGATCTGCAGCTTGAGAGCAGGGCGACCATGGCTCTCCTAGTGGCCCTCAAGGTCACTATGGCTTTCAATTTCTTCGCCAGCGGATCCTTCCAGTCTGCAGCAGGAAACATAGCTGACATCCCTCAGTTCGCCGCCCATCGCTGCATCTGTGAGGTCACAGAGGATCTCTACACCAGGCGAAGGGACTATGTTATCTTCTCTCTGAACAGAGAAAAGCAGGAGCATGCATGGGACTTTACCAGGATAGAGGGATTCCCCATGGTGCAGGGCGCCATTGACTGCACCCACGTGGCTTTTGCAGGCACCACATAACAATGCTGAGATCTTCCGTAACTGCAAAGACTACCATTCACTTAATGTGCAGTTGTTGTGTGACCACGCCCAGCGCATATCGATGGTCAATGCCCACTATCCTGGCGACAGTCATGATGCCTTCATCCTGCGTCAGTCTGGTGTGCCAGCAATCTTCCAGTCACCACTTCAAACCCGAGGGTGCTCCTAGGAGAGAAGGGCTATGCCCCTCCGCAACCCCAATACTTGTGCCCAGCACTCATATAATGAGAGCCATGCTGCCTCCAGGAACATCATCGAGCAGGGCATCGAGCTACTGAAGCAACGGTTCCACTGCTTTGACCGCTTGAGAGGAGCCCTTCAGTTCTGCAGAGCGGGTGTCCCATTTTGAGGTGGTCTGCTGCATGCTTTACAACTTGGCCATTATGAGGGTGCTGCCCGTGCCAGCGGGGATTGCAGGATCACCTCAGGAAGAGGTCAAGGGAGAGGATGAGGAAGAGGAGCAAGAGGAAGAGCAGGCCGATGAGGAGGAAGGGAGGAAGCAGGCAGCAAATCCCCCTTCCAGACGTGCTCTCCATGATTGCCTCAGCAGACTCCAAATCCAATGAGTCAAACCCCAGGTCCTCGTTGCTCACTACGTCCCCATCCCTCTGTCATGGAACATCACAGCGTCCACCTGGGCACAAAGCTGAAATGATAGCTATTGTGTTCCGAACACAGATGAAATTGCACACAGGAAGGTTAAAGTAACGGTGACCTCAGTCTTTATTAAGACACTCCAGAGTGAGGAGCAGGCCTTAGGGGCCGGCTTATATACAGTGCTCCCAAGGGATGCTGGGATCCCTTGGGACTTCAGGGGATGCGCTCCCTGGTGGCGGAACATGGGAGTGCATGCATTACAGATACACAACATCGCTCCCCCCCAAAGTCAAAGTGAAAACTATTTACAAGGTGAGGCGGTCGGGAGCCTTTCTTTCCCTGGTGGACCGCCTCGGTACAAATGTCTGTTCTGGTGTGTTGGCTTGGCCCTCGCTGGGCTGGCATGTTGTTGGCCCTGCAGGGCTGCTGGGTGAGCCTGGCCTTGCTAGGCTGTTGGGCATGATGGGTTCAATTTCCTGGTCCGGAGTGGTGTCGTTGATCCTTTGGGTGTGTGTTGTGGGCTCGAAAAAGGTGGTGTCTATTGTGAGTTGTTCAGGGCAGTCTGTGAACCGCAGCCTCGTTTGGTCCAGGTGCTTTCTGCAAATTTGTCCATTGTCTAGTTTGACTACAAACAACTTACTCCCTTCTTTAGCTATCACCGTGCCCGCGATCCACTTGGGACCATGTCCATAGTTTAGCACATACACAGGGTCATTCAGATCAATTTCCCGTGACACAGTGGCGCGACCATCATTTACATTTTGTTGCTGCTGCCTGCTCTCTACCTGATCATGCAGGTTGGGGTGGACCAGCGAGAGTTTGGTTTTAAGTGTCCTTTTCATGAGTAGCTCAGCCGGGGACACCCCTGTGAGCGAGTGGGGTCTCGTGCGGTAGCTGAGCAGTACTCGGGACAGGCGGGTTTGGAGTGAGCCTTCTGTGACTTGTTAAAGGCTCTGTTTGATTGTTTGTACTGCCCATTCTGCCTGCCCATTGGAGGCTGGTTTAAACGGGGCAGAGGTGACATGTTTGATCCCATTGCGGGTCATGAATTCTTTAAACTGGTGAAACATGGCCCGTTGTCACTGACCAGTATGTCAGGCAGGCCGTGGGTGACAAACATGGCCCTCAGGCTTTCAATGGTGGCAGTGGCGGTGCTTCCCGACATTATTTCACATTCAATCCATTTTGAAAAAGCATCCACCACCACCAGGAACATTTTACCGAGAAACGGGCCCGCATAGTCGACATGGATCCTCGACCATGGTCTGGAGGGCCAGGACCACAAACTTAGTGGTGCCTCTCTGGGCGCGTTGCTCAATCGAGCACACACGCTGCATTGCCTTACACAGGACTCTAAGTCAGAGTCGATACTGGGCCACCACACATGGGATCTGGCTATCGTTTTCATCATTACTATACCCGGGTGTGTGTTGTGGAGATCCGAGATGAACGTCTCCCTGCCCTTTTTGGGTAGCGCTATGCGGTTACCCCACAACAGGCAGTCTGCCTGAATGAACAGCTCGTCCTTTCGCCGCTGGAACGGCTTGATTAGCTCTTGCATTTCAACGGAGATGCTGGCCCAGCTCCCATGCAGTAAACAGTTTTTTACTAGGGACAGCAGGGGATCGTGGCTGGGTCATTACAGGTGATTTATCATTTTCAAACGTTTCCATGACCATCAACAAGTCAGCAGGCTGCATCACTGTCAACAAGTTTGCAGGCTGCGCCATTTCCACCCCCGTGATGGGCAATGGTAGCCGACTGAGAGAATCTGCACAGTTCTCGGTGCCTGGCATGTGGCGGATGTTATAGTTATACGCTGATAGCGCGAGTGCCCACCTTTGTATGCGGGCTGAGGCATTAGTATTTATCCCCTTGTTTTCAGCGAACAGGGATATGAGGGGCTTGTGATTGGTTTCCAGCTCAAATTTGAGGCCAAATAGGTACTGATGCATTTTCTTTACCCCAAACACACACACTAATGCCTCTTTCTCAATCATGCTGTAGGCCCTCTCGGCCTTAGACAAGCTCCTGGAGGCATAGGCGACAGGTTGCAACTTCCCCGCAATGTTAGCTTGTTGTAATACACACCCAACTCCGTACGACGACGCATCACATGCTAGCACAAGTCTTTTACACGGGTTATACAATAGAAGCAGCTTGTTGGAGCATAAAATATTTATGCCTTTCTCAAAAGCAATTACACAATAACACATGTAGGGGCTCAAAGCGGGTGCTTAACCCAGGTAGGAAGTTACCAAAATAGTTGAGGAGTCCCAGGAACGACCGCAACTCCGTGACGTTCTGTGGCCTGGGCGCGTTCCTGATAGCCTCTGTCTTGGCGTCTGTGGGCCGAATGCCGTCCGCCGCGATCTTTCTCCCCAAAAACTCCACTTCTGTTGCCATGAAGACGCATTTCGACCTCTTCAGCCGCAACCCTACCCGATCCAGTTGCTGGAGGACCTCCTCCAGGTTTTGTTGGTGCTCAATGGTGTCCCGACCCGTGACCAATATGTCGTCCTGAAAAACCATTGTGCATGGTACCGACTTGAGTAGGCTCTCCATGTTTCTCTGGAAGATCGCTGCAGCTGACCGAATTCCAAACGGGCATCTGTTGTAGATGAACAGTCCCTTGTGCGTGTTGATGCTGGTGAGGCCCTTCAAAGACTCCTCCAGCTCCTGCGTCATTTAGGCCGAAGTCAGGTCGAGCTTGGTGAACATCTTGCCTCCTGCCAGCGTCGCAAATAGGTCGTCTGCCTTAGGTAGCGGGTATTGGTCCTGTAGCGAGAAACGATTAATAGTTACTTTATAATCGCCGCAAATCCTGACCGTGCCATCACTTTTGAGTACTGGAACAATCGAGCTGGCCCACTTGCTGAATTCCACTGGGGAGATGATGCCCTTGCGTTGCAGCCTGTCCAGCTCGATTTCCACTCTCTCCCTCATCATGTGAGGTACCGCTCGCACCTTGTGGCGAATAGGTCGTGCCTCTGGGACCAAGTGGATCTGCACCTTCGCCCTGGAAAAGTTTCCAATGCCTGGCTCAAAAAGGGAAGGAAATTTGTTCAGAACCTGGGTACATGAGGCCTCATCGACATGTGATAGCGCTCGGATGTCATCCCAGTTCCAGCAGATTTTGCCCAGCCAGCTCCTTCCAAGCAGTGTGGGGTCATCGCCCGGGACAATCCAGAGTGGCAGTTCATGCACCGTGCCCTCGTAGCGCTGCCCAGGACAGTGATGAGCTCTTTGGTGTACGTTCTGTTTCGTGTGGATGGGGCTCAGTGCTGCTCTCAGTACCTTGTTGCACCACAGTCTCTCAAACATCTTTTTACTCATGATGCATTGGCTAGCGCCAGTGTCCAGTTCCATGGCTACGGGTAAGCCATTCAATTTTACATTTAGCATTATAGGTGGACATTTCATCAAAAATGTGTACATCCCGTGTACTTCAGCATCTGTCTCCTCTCTCTGAGGCTCGAAATTGCTTTGATCCACCATGGACCGATCTTCCTCTGCCACATGGTGGTTAGCAGGTTTTGCAGAGCTTGCAGCTCGTCTGCAAGCTAGTTGGAGGTGCCCCATTGTTCCACAGCTCTTGCAAACATATCCTTTGAAGCGGCATGAATAGGCTGAATAGAAGCCTCCACAACGCCAACAAGGTGTGAATTGCCTTGCATTCATTCTTTGTTGTGGACTCGGAGTCATCTGGGTCACCTGAGGCCTGCTGGCAGTTGCAGACTCGTGGTTTCTGCCCTGTACATTTCTGCTCGCAAATGCAGTTCCAGTTAATTTATGAACATTGCTTGCACTTGTGTGCTGAGAGATTTGTTTGGTGTTATCACTGGTGGACATAAACGCCTGTGCTGTCGCAATGGCCTAACTGAGGGTCGGTGTCTCTACAGTCTAACGTTTTCGTAGGATGGTCTCGTGGCCAATGCCTAGTACAAAAAAGTCTCCGAGCATCAGGTAGCCATCAAACTCACATTGTCCTGCAAGTCGCCTTAGTTCGGCGACGTATCTCGCCACTTGCTGACCTTCAGATCGCTGGCACGTGTAGAACCGATACCTCGCCATCAGCACGCTCTCCATCGGGTTAAGATGCTCTCGAATCAGTGTACACAGCTCCTCATACAACTTATCTGTGGGTTTCACCGGAGCCAGAAGATTCTTCATGAGGCTGTAGATCGGTGCCTCACAGACCGTGAGGAGGACCGCTCTCCTTTTTGCAGCGCTTCCTTCTCCGTCCAGCTCGTTGGCTACAAAGTACTGGTCTAGCCGTTCAACATAGGCTTCCCAGTCCTCACCCTCCGAGAACTTCTCCAGGATGCCCACAGTTTGCTGCATCTTTGCGTTGGATTCGTATACTCGTCGCCAGTTATTGTGTTCCGAACACAGATAAGACTGCACACAGGGAGGTTAGAGTAACAGTGACTTCAGTCTTTCTTCTGATACTCCAGAGTGAGGAGCAGGCCTTAGGGGCCGGCTTATATACAGTGCTCCCAAGGGATGCTGGGATCCCTTGGGACTTCAGGGGATGCGCTCCCTGATGGTGGAACATGGGAGTACATGCTTTACAGATACACAACAGTAGCCACCATAAAACAAACATTCCAAACAAAATTAATAAATTTATAAGTATTCAATGAATATTACAATATGAACCAACCACCCTTGTGCAATGCTTTAGTGCCTGTGCTCGAGTACTCCTGTGCAGTGCTCCCCCAATGGCTCCAGCATGGCTGGTGGAAGGCTGCTGAGTTTCCGTGGGAGTGACTACAGATGGCCTTGCAGTACCACCTTGACTATCTCTGGACCTAAAAGACCCAGCTGTCGACTGTACCATCTCGGCATAGCCGGCAGCAGTCTGTGTTGGCTGGTTGACAGACAACGGCAATGCAAGGGAAATGGTGGAGTGTCAGTGGTGGGAGTAGGAATGCTGTCATCCTGAGAGAGGACAGCAGGTTCTTGCTCCACAGACCCACTGCCACTCCTCCAGGGTGGCGCTTTAGCATTCCTAGCAATTTGTTGGAAGACAGATTGCTGGCCTGCTGCGACACCCTGCAACACCCTTTCGAGACTCATAAACCCAGCCATGCTGACAGCAGTCTGAGCTTCCACTGCAGCAGTGAGATGTTGGGTCGCTTTCGCCTGTGCTACAATGGAAGCCGCGACATCGCCCATCACATGCAGCATCATGGCTGTGTCCACAAGGTCTCTCCTGGAGTTGTCCATGCTTTCCAGGCTGGAAATCATGGGCTCCAAGCTCCGTGCAAAGCCCCATCAAATATTGGAGCCATACTCCTCCATGCTCCTTGACACTGACAAGAGGCCTCTGGCAGGTTTGCCATTGCACCTAGGATTTCCGGGTCTTCTAAGTCCAGAAATGTTCACGGTCGTACTGCAAGGCCATATGTAGTCTCCCCTATGGAAACTCAGCAGCCTTGAGCAATAAGTGAATAAAGGGTTATGGGGAGCGGGCAGGAAATTGGAGCTGAGTCCATGATCGGATCAGCCATGATCTTATTAAATGGCAGAGTAGGCTCGAGGGGCCAGGTGGCCTACTCCTGCTCCTATTTCTTATGTTCTTATGTTCCACCAGCCATGCTGGAGCAACTGGGGGAGCACTGCATAGGAGCGCTAGAGTAAGGAATGGCAGATGAACGACAGGCACTAGGCCTTCTGCAAGTGGGCTTTGGTGATTTCCTGCCACCCTGCAGGAACAGGACACCCTGCCTTCTCTCCACTGCATGACCATTGCCTCGAGACCCACATCCGAGAACCTTCTGGCTTTTTCTCTGTGTTGCTGCTGAGCCATGTCTTCAAACTCCAATGACAATGAGGTGCTGTTGCATCAAAGCACCTCCCTTTTAAGTAGTGGAGAGACTAGGTCAAACATTACTTGCCATTAGACTGCACCCGATATTGCCCACCCCGCAACCCCCGTTGAGCGCTAAGACGATCAGCAGCATATTTAGTGCTGAGATCAGCACTTCAATCATGTAAATGAGCAGGCAGCATGAATTTTGAATGCTGCCTGCACCATTTTGAATGGGTGCAGCCAAATAGCGTTGGCCCATGACACTGCCTATTTCAGGCCATATCCAATTTCTTGGCTCACTACTGTATTTGCATGATGGTCACAGCAGCTGTGCCACTTTGTAAAAATCAAAAGTTTGCCAGGGATTGGATGCCACACTGAGCTAGACCATTATACCACAGTCTCTTGTTATTGTTAATTCTGAACGAAAAGCAACACATGGCAAATCCAGTGATTCCACACTTAGGCCGCAATCTTGCCAACCATGGCAAGTCCGGGGTAGCTGGGGCCGGTGGCAAAGCTGCTCCTGGCTCCAGCCCGCACTGTATGAAGAATCTTCTGTTCATTGGGCTTGTTAAGCCCGCCCTGCGAGGTTCCCGGCCAATTGAAGGAAGCCGGTCGGATGATGTCATTTGATGGCGTGTCATCAGCCAGTTTCCTTAAAGGGACCATGGCCACGTTGATTTTGACAGTTCTTCTGTCAGTGTTCTGCAGCATTGAGGTGTTGCAAACACTGACAAGCGTTGCACTAAGGTGCACGGCTGCACCTAGGCTCTCCCATGACTCCCTCCAGATGCTTATGGAGGGAGTCACAGCATGCAGGGAGGTTCTCTTCCCTTCCAATGGGCAGAAGAGACCTCCTCAGGACACCAACACAGCCTGGTTGCACATTGCACAGGAGGGCACAAGCAGGAATGTCATCAGGAGGACCTGTCTGCAGTGGTACAAACCTTCCAATGATCTCAGTAGATCATGAAACACTACAAAGCTACACTCAACCTCATCCTGCTGTGCCAGTTATCACATCCCCATCACTCTGCCTTCCCTACCCTACTTTTGAACATTCTTACTCACACCAACTTACCTTTCACCTCCACCCATCCAACCCCCTCTCTCTATCTACATTATCACATCCCCATCTCCTAGCCACACCTCACACTCACCCTCATCCTTGCCCAATCATACCAACTAACAACACACAAGGGTAGGCACTTGGATCTTTTCGCCAATGTTCATGCAGAGTTTCTGCTAATGTGTTGTCAAATATTGAAATTGTTATTTTGAACACTTTGTGTTCTTGGATAGATTTGTGTGAACCTTTGGAAGTGGCTTAGTGAGTGGTAGTGAATGGTAAGACATAAGGGTACCCCCCACAATGGTGATGAATGTGAAAGGAATGGCTTGGACATTGCAGGGTTGGCTTATGGTGCTGATGTAGGATGGTACCAACCTGGCACATCATGTGTATAGCATCAAGTGAAGTAAATGTGGCTATGGTGAGGCCACTCCTGACATGCCGGGCAGCAATCTGGTCGGGTGCTGATGGCCTGTGTCCTGTGCAGCATCAGGTGATTACGGAGAAGTTTGGTGTTGCTGGTGCTGATGCTGGTGTGTTTAGTGATGTTGGTGTTGGGGCTGATCATTGTATGATTCTGAAGAACAAGGTGAAATTTTCTCAAGGGCACCAATGCTGCTGGAAGAGAGGGCAGCTGAAGTTGAGATGACAGAAGCGATCTGTCAATGGTGAGAGAGGTTGCTCCAAGTGGGTAACAGTGGATAGAGAGTTCACTGCAGACACTTCCAAACTGCATACAGCTCAAAAGTGTCTTTCAAATCCTGAAGGCTTCGGCTTCTGAGATTGGAAAGTGAACAGCTGTCAAATGGTAGCTTGTATACCACTTCTGCAGCTGTCAACTAGTCAAAGCAAATGAGAGTCATTGAGTATTCGACACACTTACCTGACGTGAAGCTCGAGCGACAGGAAGTTGTTGAAAAACTTGGAGAAATGGTAAGTATCTGGTAAAATTATTTTTAAATACCTTTCAACTACTTCGTAATGATGTTAATTGGCTGGCCCGCCGCTTGGTGTCGAGTCTGAGAACCACAGCCACTTTGGAAACTGACAAGGATCCTGCCCTGCTGTCAATCACGGCCATTTTGACAGCGGGCCCATCTCCAAACCCACATTCGCAGGGCTGGTAAGAATCCAGCCTTGCAGTGGGAAGCCACATTTAAAAGGAGCGTGGGTCCTGAATCGGTGCTGCAATGTTGTAGCCCATGTCTGACCTGTGCTCCTGTACAAGTGCGGTTTCTTGCTGGGAGCACAGGATTACTGATTTATCCTGCAATCTTGATTCTTATTCTCAATACTTGTACGCTAATTAAATATGCATTCTTAGGCCAAATTCTGATCTTCCAGCTTAAATCACATGTACTTAAAATACTGTTTTATCAATTCCATTCAGTCTTGCAGAACTGTTTTCAATGCCACTAAATAAATATTGAACATCTAAGGTAGTGGATTTTTCATACACATATGTAAGCATGCCATGGTATAGGAATGAATAGGCAATAAATGATGATGCATGTCAGAAAAAAATATTACTGGCAGAAGTTGTATTCATTCAGAATGTTGCATCCACTTATTTGGTAGAACAAGGGGCAACATTTCATGACTTGCCTAAAGGCAAAAATATATTTGCATCACATTTTGTGCTGCACACGTTTAATGTGAGGCAATCTTTTTAAACTGGGAATGAAATGGCCAACCATGGTTCATCACTGACGCTGCAGCCATTTCTTCAGGAAGGTCAAAAAATTAGAACATAATGCATAACTGTATAAATAAAATTCTTCTGCAGCACACTATAAATGAAAGGTACCTCAGCAAATGAAGGGGGTGGTCACAACAGTTTAAAAATATTTGCCTCGCATTAAACGTGTGCAGTCATGAAATGTTGTTCCTTGTTCGACCAAATAAGAGGATGCAACATACTGAATGAATACAACTTCTGCCAGCAATCATTATTTTCAGAACTGTATCATAATTTATCACCTATTTATGAAACTTGGAAGCAAATACAATGCTTTGAAAATGATGAAACCTACCAATTTGTTTTGCACAGTTGCTTCCTCAGGAAAAGATGTTTCAGAACATCATCCAAGAGTTGAATCTTATGAAATGGTAAGTATCTGGTAAAATTATTTTGAAATACCTTTCAACTACTTCGTAATGATGTTAATTGGCTGGCCCGCCGCTTGATGTCGAGTCTGTGAACCACAGCCACTTTGGAAACTGACAAGGATCCTGCCCTGCTGTCAATCACAGCCATTTTGACAGCGGGCCCATCTCCAAACCCACATTCGCAGGGCTGGTAAGAATCCAGCCTTGCAGTGGGAAGCCACACTTAAAAGGAGCGTGGGTCGTGAATCGGTGCTGCAATGTTGTAGCCCATGTCTGACCTGTGCTCCTGTACAAGTGCGGTTTCTTGCTGAGAGCACAGGATTACTGATTTATCCTGCAATCTTGATTCTTATTCTCAATACTTGTACGCTAATTAAATATGCATTCTTAGGCCAAATTCTGATCTTCCAGCTTAAATCACATGTACTTAAAATACTGTTTTATCAATTCCATTCAGTCTTGCAGAACTGTTTTCAATGCCAAATATTGAACATCTAAGATAGTGGATTTTTCGTACACATATGTAAGCATGCCATGGTATAGGAATGAATAGGCAATAAATGATGATGCATGTCAGAAAAAAATATTACTGGCAGAAGTTGTATTCATTCAGAATGTTGCATCCACTTATTTGGTAGAACAAGGGGCAACATTTCATGACTTGCCTAAAGGCAAAAATATATTTGCATCACATTTTGTGCTGCACACGTTTAATGTGAGGCAATCTTTTTAAACTGGGAATGAAATGGCCAACCATGGTTCATCACTGACGCTGCAGCCATTTCTTCAGGAAGATCAAAAAATTAGAACATAATGCATAACTGTATTAATAAAATTCTTCTGCAGCACACTATAAATGAAAGGTACCTCAGCAAATGAAGGGGGTGGTCACAACAGTTTAAAAATATTTGCCTCGCATTAAACGTGTGCAGTCATGAAATGTTGTTCCTTGTTCGACCAAATAAGAGGATGCAACATACTGAATGAATACAACTTCTGTCAGCAATTATTATTTTCAGAACTGTATCATCATTTATCGCCTATTTATGAAACTTGGAAGCAAATACAATGCTTTGAAAATGATGAAACCTACCAATTTGTTTTGCACAGTTGCTCCCTCAGGAGAAGATGTTTCAGAACATCATCCAAGAGTTGAATCTTATGTTTCGCATAAATCCAAACCAGAAGACATTCCCTTAGCACTGGACTGATGCTGCATTTTATCTGTTGAGGATCATCCACTTGCCGAGGACATTGACAACCTGTTCTTAACTAAAGATTAAAAAGGGCATTTTGTAACAGTAATTAAAATTCCAGTGTTGTTTTACTTTATATACTTGCACATAACCTCCCTAAGATAAAACTGAACATGATAACCTGGAAGTTACTATGAGCAATGTTATTGTACAAATGGAATAACTAGATTAAAATAGTGGCGAGAGGAATTTGATGCTTACACATCAACTATTCATATACTAACACCGTGCACAGCAATTTCCAGATTCATTCTTTTTTAAAATGTTGATTACACACTAACACGATAGTTTGCCACCCTCCTCACACTATTCCATGGTTCACAGAAACTCAACTTTCAAAACTGCAGAGTGCCATTTTTGTATATAAGCCAAACAGAAAACAATCTACATACAGAGCTCCTCTGACAAATAGTCACACTATTGAGCAATGCCATCAAAGTAGCTATCAGAACAATCCCTAAGTGCTTCATGCTGTTAGAGCTTGGTAGCATGGTAATGCAATTAAGGCAGTGTCATTGATTCCTTCTTGGAGGTAATGTGACTTATTGATGTACTTGACAGTTTTATTTTAAAAAAGAAAAATGCCTATACCCTGGGTGATCACTTATCCCAGAAATTATCTGCAAACTTTTTTTGTAAAACCTGTTTTTCAAAAATCATTTATTGCTATCTTATGCTAGGTTCCTGCTACATTGTAACAACAACAAAGAATACTCAGCACAATGACATCTAGTGTAGTACATTTATTTTCTCTGTTGTGTGGTAATAAGAACATAAGAACATAAGAATTGGGAGCAGAAGCAGGCCATACGGCTGCTCGAGCCTGCTCCGCCACTCAATAAGATCATGGCCGATCTTCAACCTCAACTCCATTTTCCCAAGAAGGACCAAGAAATTGATAAAGAAAGGGAAAATAGAATATGAGAATAAACTAGCAAGAGACATAAAAACAGACTGTAAAAGCTTCTATAGGTATGTAAAAATGAAAAGTAAAATGGAAGAAGACATGAAAAACCTTCCGGAAATAGTGGAGTACCAAGGGTCTAGTGAGAATGAGGAACTGAAAGAAATTGTATTCGTAAAAAAATAGTAGTGGAGAAATTAATGGGACTGAAAGATGATAAATCCCCTGGACATAATGGCCTATATCCTAGGGATTTGAAAGAGGTGGCTATAGAGATAGTGGATGCATTGGTTGTCATCTTCCAAAATTCCATAGATTCTAGGACAGTTCCCACAGATAGGAAGGTAGCAAATGTAACCCCAATATTTAAGAAAGGAGAGAGAGAGAAAATAGGTAACTACAGACCAGTTAGCCTGACATCAATAGTAGGGAAAATGCTAGAATCTATTATTAAGGGCGTGGTGACAGGGCACTTAGAAAATAATAATAGGATTTGACAGAGTAAACACGGATTTATGAAAGGGAAATCATGTTTGACAAATCTGTTAGAATTTTTTGAGGTTGTAACGAGCAGATTAGATAAGGGGGGGGCCAGTGGATGTGGTGTATTTGGATTTTGAGAAGGCATTCGATAAGGTGCCACACAAGAGGGTATTGAATAAAATTAGGGCTCATGGGATTGGGGTAATATACGAGCATGGATTGAGGATTGGTTAACAGACAGAAAACAGAGAGTAGGAATAAACAGGTCATTTTGGGGTTGGCAGGCTGTAACTAGTGCGGTGCCACAAGGATCAGTGCTTGGGTCCCAGCTATTCACAATCCAAATCAATGATTTAGATGAGGGGCCAAATGTAATATATCCAAGTTTGCTGATGATACAAAGCTAGATGGAAATGTAAGTTGTGAGGAGGATGCAAAGAGGCTTTAAGGGGATATCGACAGGCTAAGTGAGTAGCAAATGGAATATAATGTGGAGAAATGTGAAGTTATCCACCTTGGTGGGAAAAATAAAAAAGCAGAGTATTTTTAAATGATGAGAGATTGGGAAATGTTGGTGTTCAGAGGGACCTGGGTGTCCTTGTACATGAATCACTGAAAGTTAACATGCAGGTACAGCAATCAATTAAGAAAGCAAATGAATTGTTGGCCTTTATGACAAGAGGTTTTGAGTATAAGAGTAAAGATGTCTTACTGCAATTATATAGGACCGCACTTGGAGTATTGTGTACAGATTTGGTCTCCTTACCTAAGGAAGGATATACTTGCCATTGAGGGAGTGCAACGAAGGTTTACCAGACTGGTTCTTGCGATGGGAAGATTGTCCTATGAGGAGAGATTGTATAGACTAGGCCTATATTCTCTAGAGTTTAGGTGATCTCATTGAAACATACAAAATTCTTACAGGGCTCGACATCTTACAGGGTAGATGCAGGGAAGATGTTTCCTCTGGCTGAGAAGTCTAGAACCAGGGTCACAGATTCAGAATAAGGGGTCAGCCATTTGGGACTGAGATGAAGAGAAACTTCTTCACTCAGAGGGTGTAGAATCTATGGAATTCTCTACCCCAGCGGGCTGTGGAGGCTCAGGGCTGGATTTTCAGCTTTGATGTTTTTGGGGCAATAATGGTAGCGGGTTTGGAAAATTAGAGCCCGGGAATAGTTTACGCCTCAGTAGGTAAATTTGGGCAGCTGGGCCCTGAGTCAGGGAGCACAGCGCTAAGGGAGGTGTGTACACCTTTATTAGGGCGTTACGATGGGAAACCCCAAGCTAAAGAGCCAGGCCGGGAGCGCTCTGAGAGATGCCTGGAGGCAAACCGCCCCCCCCTTAAAAAACCCCACACAAACATTCCCAAAACATTGCCCACGCCACAACACAAATCACAAAAACATTTTAAAGGAAAAACAATCGCACTTACCTTAGGAGTCCATTACTTATCTCTTCACTGTCAGGATTATTGGACCGCCTGATTTCCCAGGTGGTCAGTGCAAGGCGTGCTTTGCGGTGTACGGGTCGGGTAAGAATCAAAACTCGCACCGTAGTTGCAACCAGGGGCGTGGCACACTGGGTGCAGCTCCTCCGGGTGGTGCTACTCAGTGCTGCCACTAAACCAGACCTGAGGATCGCTGCGGGGCGTTGGAGGCTGACCGCCCAGCCAAAACACCTCACCGCCGCCTTTGCCACCACTCCGGTGGGAAAAACAGAGGAGAAAACCCGAAAATCCAGCCCTCAGTCTTTGAGTATAGTCAAGACAGAGATCAATAGATTTTTGGGTATTAAGAGAATCAACGGATATGGGGATAGTGCAGGAAAGTAGAGTTGAGGTAGAAGATTAGCCATGATCTCATTGAATGGCGGAGCAGGCTCAAGGGGCTGAATGGCCTACTCCTGCTCCTAATTCTTATGTTCTTATGTCCCGCCTGATCCACATATCCCTTCATTCTCCTAGAGTCCCAAAAATCTATCTATCTCAGCCTTGAATATACTCAACAATTCAGCCCTTTGGGGTAGAGAATTCCAAAGATTCACAACCCACTGTGAAGAAATTCCTCCTCATCTCATTCTTAAATGGCCAACTGGTTATCCTGAGACTATGCCCCTAGTTCTAGACTGTCCATCCAAGGGAATCACCCTCTCAGAATCTACTCAATCCCCTTCAGTATCTTAAATGTTTCAATGAGTTCACCTCTCAATCTCCAGCAAGTTTGGGCCCAATCTGCTGCTTCTCTCCTCATAGGACAACCCTCTCACCTCAGGCATGTGAACATTGTATGTGAATGTTGAAAGTTCAGCCTTATGTTTTCTGTACTTTCTTTCCTATGTGTGTAAAAGATTCACTTCTAGATTAAATAAGGGTGCTGCCTGGCTGCAGGGTTTCATTGTCATCCTGCTGGGATACTATTGATCTTTAACCTCCTTGTGCTATACACTGAGAGTCCTGCATTTGAGTCAGCAATGTCCAGGACTCTCATGGCTGACTGGTACTGCTGGCTTTTAGACACCTCTGTCATGCCTGGTACACCAAGTGCTTCTGGAGAAAGTGACCAATATCTCATACATTTTGTTTCTACTCTCAGTCATGTTATAGTAGGGAAGTATCAATAGTAGCCATCAGTAGGCATGGCAAATAGAGGTTCGCCGCTTAATGTCTGAGGAGCACACGTATCAACACCAATGGGAGTTCAAGCTATCACAAGGTGGTATTGTTGTGTCAAGCCTCAGGAAGCAACAACAGGTTGGAGGGATTGGCACTATGTGATGATAAACCAGCAGGATGCTTGCCACCAATAGCATTCTTACCTAAAACCTTAACTAAAACAAATGCCACTGGGTATCACATGACAGTAACAGTGCAGACAGAGAGAGATCTTATCCTAGATCAGGTGGAAACCAATCCTTTACTGTGTTCAACAGCAATTTCATAGTCAGTGAGATATTGGCCTGAAAATTGTGGCCTCTCCATGTGCGTACGATGTGCGCACGCACCTGAAGAGGCCTCGCAAATGCTGGTCCTCGGCGCGCAATGTGTATGCACCTAGAACCAGCGAGAACCGGGAAAAGGACAATCGCAGGCGGAGATTTGGGCTATTTGCACCTGATCTAGGATAAGATCTCTCTCTGTCTGCACTGTTACTGTCATGCCCAGTGAATGTCCTTCAAACTCTTACGCCTGGCAAAAGCAGGAGAATACTACATTGTGATTGGTGAATGAATGAGAATGCTACATTGTGATTGGTGGTCCAGGCTCACGTAATACCAGGATATGCACACAATCCTGGAAGACATGTTCCCATACGCTGGACTGCAAAACTAGGCTTCGGAGCGCAATCCTACGTTCCTCCGGGACCACCAGGTATCTTCATTAAAAAAATTTCGGTCGGAAGCGTTCGCCCGCAGGAAGCCTCCATCCGCAATTTCCCCCCCATTATTGTCATTTACTGTTACTCTCTCTTCCCCTCCATTCAAGATGTCTGTTTTAAATGGAATACTAAATGGAATGTCAAGAAAATTAAGAACATGCATTTTGGATCCAGTGAGCTTTTGCTTTCACTAATAATACCACCGTGGAATGGCCACAGGAGGTAAGAGGGTTGCTGATGAGTACAGAGAAATTGAACTTCTACACAGTGTACATATAGTAGGGATGAAGGGAGTCTTTTTTATATATTTGTAAAAATATAAAAAGTTGAATCTATTTGGTTAAAGTTAAGGAATAGGAAGAGAACTGTTACTTACATTATAGACCAGTGGAAAAGAAATATAGGAACAGATATGCAGACATACAAGAGAAAAATATCTGAACAACAAGGCCATAATAAATGGTGACTTTAATCATCCAAAAATAAATTGTGGTAAGAGTGATGAAAATGGCAAGAAGGGGAGAGATTTCCACAATGTTTCCAGGACTGTTTTCTGTATCTTCTTGATTTTATTGAAATAGAAACAATTTAAAGGATATGAGGGTTAGGACTAAGTGAATAGCTCTTTCAGTGAACTGGCACAGGCACAATAGAAAGACAAGAAAGAAAGAATGTGCATTTATATAGCGCCTTCCACAACCTGTTTTCATGATGGGCTTTCTGCAGCTCTTTCGCCCAGGTTACCGTGGAGGAGGGAGATCCTCCACAGAAATTTATCCGCACAGAGGTTAGTCGGTTAAAATTTTGAACACAAACGTTTTTTTTTCTGTTTTCCCTTGTGGACAAGTATTGAAATTATTAGCTTCATTTTTCCACTGATATCTTGCGCAGAAGAAAAAATTATATTTTAACGCAAGAGTAACATTATAACTAACAAATATATTTTTATAAAGCAGGCCCTGTCCATCCACAGTACAGTAATGTGCTGTCAGTTTCCAATCTTTACTTTCAGCTTCAAAAGACACTAAAATAATTAAAAAAGCATACAGTGGGCCCATTAAATATTATTTATAAAGTGATTACTAATACAAAATTAGTTTTGTAAGTTTCTGAGAATTGTTACAGTTGTTACTTTTTTTCAAAAGTCACTTTTATTTTAGTATTTTATGCGTTAGAGAACTACACAGTTTGAATTGTAACCAAAGTATTAACATTCAATATTCCTCACCTTGCTACAGTAATTTTTGTTCAGTTCTTCATCCAAAACATTACTCCCATGAGAATATGCTTCAGTTGATATCAGAGAGCCACAGATTATTTCCCCTGCTCTAATGATGAAACGAACATCCAGCAAAACATTTGGATAGGATCGATAACAGGCTTCACAATCTGGAAAGTCTATGAATATAAAAATCATAATAGGAATCAGGCATTTCATTATTAAGCATGAAGGAATTATGGGTGGGACTTTTTGAGGAGGGGTTGATGATGGTGATTATTGAAAGGGAGAGGGACAGTATCTGAGGAGAACCAGTTACAATGTCAGCTCACATGGGGTCAAGAAGGGGAACTGGTGGTCAGCAGTTTAGTGAAAATGGGATCAAGGACATAAGTGTTGGATCTCAAGGACACAATTAGCTCAAACAGGACATGGATTAATAGGAGAGAAACTAGAGAGAAACATGGTAGGGCAGAGGGAAGACTGGGGTGCGTGTGTTATGTATTTATGCTTGGGGTCACCAGACACCAGGGGACGCCGCTGTCGGAGGTCATCGGGCTGTACACGCGCGTGCGCGGTCACTGGTATATAAGCACGGGTATCATGTCACGCGGGTTACACCTGAGACAGTTTACAGTAACAAGGCTTTTGAGTCATTACATTTGGCGACGAGTTGTGGGGGCAATCATTGGCCTCATCAGTGTCGGTTTAAACAGTACTCCTATAATGGCTGTTCGAAAGTGGGGCATCTTCAGAGAATGTGCCCACAACTGAGCAAGCATGCTGCCGCTCATCACATTGCTGATGATGACTAGTCCAGTGCTGGCCCGGATACACAATCGAAGGAGGAAGTGTATGGTCTGTATTCGTTCTTGGGAAGGAGCCGCCGATAATCGTTAATGTGGAGCTGGATGGCGTGCCTGTATCAATGGAGCTGGACACGGGTGTGAGTCAGTCGATAATGAGCCAAAGGACAAGCTGTGGGATACTGAGGCTGTGAAGCGTAAGCTGAGTCCAGTCAATGCCAAGTTGCGTACTTACACTAAGGAACTCATACCAGTGATTGACAGTGCAGTAGTCAAGGTGTCATCTGATGGTGTGGTTCATGATCTACCATTATGGATCATCCCAGGTAATGGTCCAACGCTGTTCGGCAGGAATTGGCTCGGGAAAATCAAGTGGAATTGGAATGATATCACAGCGTTGTCATCAGTGGATGACACTTCGCATGCTCAAGTGTTGAAGAAGTTTCATTCTTTGTTTGAACCGGGCATTGGTAATTTTACTGGAGCCAAGGTGCAGATTCACCTGGGTTCTGATGCAAGACCTGTTTATCATAAGGCTTGGTCTGTTCCCTACATGATGAGAGAGAAAGTTGAAATTGAGCTCAACAGACTCCAACGTGAAGGGGTCATATCACCGGTCGAGTTTAACGAGTGGGCCAGTCCTATTGTTCCTGTGTTGAAGGGTGATGGCACTGTCAGGATTTGTGGAGACTACAAGGTTACGATTAACCAATTTTCAAAACAGGATCAGTACCCGTTACCGAAGACTGATGACCTGATGCTAGCTGGTGGAAAGTCGTTCACTAAACTGGATCTGACATCGGTCTATATGACACAGGAAGTGTCGACACTTCAAAGAAACTCACCTGCATCAACACCCATAAAGGACTGTTTGTCTACAACAGGTGTCCTTTTGGAATTCGTTTGGCTACAGCCATATTTCAGAGGAATATGGAGAGTCTGCTGAAGTCTGTTCCAAGAACTGTCATGTTTCAAGATGACATTCTGGTCACAGGTTGTGACACTACTGAACATCTTAACAATCTTGAAGAAGTCCTACATCGTCTGGACAAAGTGGGACTCAGGCTGAAACATTCGAAATGTGTCTTCATGGCACCTGAAGTTGAATTCCTGGGGAGGAAGATTGCTGTTGATGGCATCAGGCCTACTGATTCGAAAACCAAGGCCATCAAAAATGCACCTGGGCCTCAGAATGTGACGGAGCTGTGTTCATTCCTTGGGAATCTATGCAGGGAGGCAGAGGGAGGTAAAAAGGGGGCAGAAGCAAAAGATAGGAAGGAGAAAAGCAAGAGTGGAGGGCAGAGAAATCAAGGGCAAAAATCAAAAAGGGCCACATTACAACATAATTCCAAAAGGACAAAGAGTGTGAAAAAAACAAGCCTAAAGGCTCTGAGTCTCAATGCAAGGAGCATTCGTAATAAGGTGGATGAATTGACTGCGCAGATAGGTGTTAACGGATAGGATGTAATTGGGATTACGGAGACATGGCTCCAAGGTAACGGAGGCATGGAACTCAACATCCATGGGTAGTCAATGTTCAGGAAGGACAGACAGGAAGGAAAAGCAACAAACCTGAGGACTGGGATAAATTTAGAATTCAGCAGAGGAGGACAAAGGGTTTAATTAATTAAGAGGGGGAAAATAGAGTACGAGAAGAAGCTTGCCGGGAACATAAAAACTGACTGCAAAAGCTTCTATAGATATGTGAAGAGAAAAAGATTAGTGAAGACAAACGTAGGTCCCTTGCTCTCGGATTCAGGTGAATTTATAAAGGAGAAGAAAGAAATGGCAGACCAATTGAACAAATACTTTCGTTCTGTCTTCACGAAGGAAGACACAAATAACCTTCCGGAAGTACGAGGGGACCGAGGGTCTAGTGAGAAGGAGGAACTGAAGGATATCCTTATTAGGCGGGAAATTATGTTAGGGAAATTGATGGGATTGAAGGCTGATAAATCCCCGGGGCCTGATAGTCTGCATCCCAGAGTACTTAAGGAAGTGGCCCTCGAAATAGTGGATGCATTAGTGATCATTTTCCAACAGTCTATCGACTCTGGATCAGTTCCTATGGACTGGAGGGTAGCTAATGTAACACCACTTTTTAAAAAGGGAGCGAGAGAGAAAGTGGGTAATTACAGACCGGTTAGCCTGACATGTTGGGGAAAATGTTGGAATCAATTATTAAGGATGAAATAGCAGCGCATTTGGAAAGCAGTGATAGGATCGGTCCAAGTCAGCATGGATTTATGAAGGGGAAATCATGCTTGACAAATCTTCTGGAATTTTTTGAGGGTGTAACTAGTAGAGTGGACAAGGGAGAACCAGTGGATGTGGTGTATTTGGACTTTCAAAAGGCTTTTGAAAAGGTCCCACACAAGTGATTGGTGTGCAAAATCAAAGCACATGGTATTGGGGGTAATATACTGACGTGGATAGAGAACTGTTTGGCAGACAGGAAGCAGAGAGTCGGGATAAACGGGTCCTTTTCAGAATGGCAGGCAGTGACTAGTGAAGTGCCGCAGGGTTCAGTGCTGGGACCCCAGCTCTTACAATATACATCAATGATTTGGATGAAGGAATTGAGTGTTAAATCTCCAAGTTTGCAAATGACACTAAACTGGGTGGCGGTGTGAGCTGTGAGGGGGACGCTAAGAGGCTGCAGGGTGACTTGGACAGGTTAGGTGAGTGGGAAAATGCATGGCAGATGTAGTATAATGTGGATAAATGTGAGGTTATCCACTTTGGGGCAAAAACACAAAGACAGAATATTATCTGAATGGCGGCAGATTAGGAAAAGGAGGTGCAACGAGACCTGGGTCTCATGGTTCATCAGTCATTGAAAGTTGGCATACAGGTACAGCAGGCGGTGAAGAAGGCAAATGGTATGTTGGCCTTCATAGCGAGGGGATTTGAGTATAGGAGCAGGGATGTCTTACTGCAGTTGTACAGGGCCTTGGTGAGGCCTCACCTGGAATATTGTGTTCAGTTTTGGTCTCCTAATCTGAGGAAGGACATTCTTGCTATTGAGGGAGTGCAGGGAAGGTTCACCAGACTTATTCCCTTGATGGCAGGACTGACATATGAGGAGAGACTGGATCAACTGGGCCTTTATACATTGGAGTTTAGAAGGATGAGAGGGGATCTCATGGAAACATATAAGATTCTGACGGGACGGGACAGGTTAGATGTGGGAAGAATGTTCCCGATGTTGGGGAAGTCCAGAACTAGGGGACACAGTCTTAGGATAAGGGGTAAGCCATTTAGAACTGGGATGAGGAGAAACTTCTTCACTCAGAGAGTTGTTAACCTGTGGAATTCCCTGCTGTAGAGAGTTGTTGATGCCAGTTCATTGGATATATTCAAGAGGGAGTTAGATATTGATACGTCCTTACTACACAGTAAAAATGCACATGAGGCCCATGCTTGAGAGAAGGTCAGTCTGTGACCTGTCCTTTATTCCTTAGCACTCAAGTGATGAAGGTGGGTGGAGCTTCTCCTTTTATACCTGAAGGTCCAGGTTAGGAGTGTCTCCCACCTAGTGGTCAGTGTTCTCACGGTGTACAACTTAGGTCAGTTTATACATGGGTTACAATGCTGGTTGACTACATGGCATCACCTCCCCCCACAAAGTCTTATTGGGATCACAGGTTAAGTCTCTCTGGTGGTTTACGCTCCCTTGTAGAGCGCCTGAGTTGGGGCTCCGGTTGTTGGGTGCTGGCCTGAGTGTCTGCTGTTTGCAGTGCCTCAGGCCTGTCCGGACTGCCCACAGTGACTGGGCTCTCTTCCCTTTGGTTCCGGTGTTCGGTCACCTGTGGTGGAGTGAACTCTATATCGTGTTCTTCCTCTGCTTCTTCTATGGGGTTGCTGAACCTCCTTTTTGTTTGATCCACATGTTTGCGGCAGATTTGTCCATTGGTAAGTTTAACGACCAGAATCCTATTTCCCTCTTTGGCAACCACAGTGCCTGCGAGCCATTTGGGCCCTGCAGCGTAGTTGAGGACAAAAACAGGATCATTTACATCAATACATCGCGCCCTCGCATTCCTGTCATGATAGTGATATTGTGACTGGCGCCTGCTCTCGACAATTTCTTTCATGGTGGGGTGTATAAGGGATAATCGGGTTTTGAGCGTCCTTTTCATTAGTAGCTCTGCGGGTGGAACCCCTGTGAGCGAGTGTGGTCGGGATCTATAGGCCAACAGGAGGCGTGATAAGCGGGTTTATAGGGAACCCCCTTGGAATCTGAGCATCCCCTGTTTGATTATCTGCACTGCTCGTTCTGCCTGGCCGTTTGAGGCCGGCTTGAACGGTGCCGTTCTAACATGGTTAATTCCATTGCCTGCCATCAAGTCCTGGAATTCAGTGCTTGTGAAGCACGGGCCATTGTCGCTGACCAAGCTGTCCGGTAGACCATGGGTGGCGAACATTACCTGTAGACTTTCTACCGTGGCAGCGGACGTGCTTGAATTTAAAATATCACACTCGATCCATTTGGAGTAGGCATCTACTACAACCAAAAACATTTTCCCCATGAAAGGACCTGCGTAGTCCACATGGATGCGTGACCAAGGCTTGGCGGGCCATGGCCAGGGGCTAAGGGGGGCTTCCCTGGGCGCATGGCCCAGCTGGGCACACGTGTTGCACCTGCGAACACAAAGTTCCAGATCTGCGTCTATCCCTGGCCACCAAACGTGTGACCTGGCAATTGCCTTCATCGTGCCCATTGTGGAGTTCTCTGATGAACACCTCTCTGCCCATCTGGGGCGTGACTACGCGGTTTCCCCACAGTAGGCAATCGGCCTGAATCGAGAGTTCATCCTTGCGCCTGTGAAATGGTTTAAATTTCTCAGGGCATGCCCTGTACATGGCTTCCCAGTCCCCATTAAGGACACATTTCTTGACTAGAGACAATAGCGGGTCTCTATTTGTCCAGACTTTAATCTGACGGGCTGTCACGGGTGAGCCTTCGCTTCTGAAAGCTTCAACAGCCATGACCATCTCAGCACCATGCTCGGTAGCCCCCTCAGTGGTGGCTAGTGGGAGCCTGTTGAGTGCATCGGCGCAGTTTTCGGTGCCCGGTCTGTGCCGAATTGTGTAGTCATAGGCAGCTAACGTGAGTGCCCACCTCTGTATGCGGGCCGATGCGTTTGCATTTATGGCCTTGTTGTCGGCCAAAAGGGACTTTAGGGGTTTGCGATCTGTCTCCAGCTCAAATTTCCTGCCAAACAGGTACTGGTGCATTTTCTTTACCGCATATACACATGCGAGCGCCTCCTTTTCTAGCATCCCGTAGCCCCTTTCTGCCTGGGACAGACTTCTGGAGGCATAAGCTTCCGGCTGTAACTGACTCTTGGCATTGACATGCTGCAACACACACCCGACATCATAGCATGACGCATCGCACGTTAACACAAGTTTTTTACATGGGTCATATAGCGTTAACAGATTGTTGGAACATAACAAATTGCGTGCTCTATTAAAAGCCCTTTCCTAGCTGTCCCCCCAGACCCATTCACGACCTTTGCGTAGGAGCACGTGTAGCGGCTCTAGCAGCGTGCTCAATTTGGGAAGAAAGTTACCAAAATAGTTCAGGAGCCCCAGGAACGAACGCAGCTCCGTCGTGTTACAGGGTCTGGGTGCTCTCTGGATTGCTTCCGTCTTGGATGCAGTAGGGCTGATCCCGTCTGCTGCTACCCTCATCCCCAGGAATTCTACCTCTGGAGCTAGGAAGACGCACTTCGCCTTTTTCAGTCGCAGACCTACCCGGTCCAGTCTGCGTAGCACCTCCTCCAGGTTGTGGAGGTGTTCTTCAGTATCATAACCCGTAATGAGAATGTCGTCCTGAAAAACCACCGACCCTGGAGTCGACTTGAGGAGGCTTTCCATATTTTGTTGGAAGATCGCGGCGTCCGAGCGAATCCCGAACGGACATCTGTTGTACTCAAACAACCCCTTGTGTGTTGTGATGGTGGTCAGCTTCTTTGACTCACTCGCCAGCTCCTGGGTCATGTAAGCTGAGGTCAGGTCCAATTTTGAAAAAAGTTTGCCACCGGATAGCGTCGCAAAGAGGTCCTCCGCTCTCGGTAGCGGGTACTGGTCTTGGAGTGACACCCGATTGATGGTGGCCTTGTAATCGCCACATATCCTGACCGACCCATCCGCCTTGAGCACCGGCACAATCGGGCTCGCCCAGTCACTGAATTCGACTGGCGAGATGATGCCTTCCCTCAACAGACGGTCCAATTCGCCTTCTATCTTTTCCCGCATCACGTATGGCACCGCTCTGGCCTTGTGGTGTACTGGTCTGGCGTCCGGGTTTATGTGAATCACTACCTTGGCCCCCATGAAAGTGCCGATGCCGGGTTGAAATAATGAGTCAAATTTGTCCAGGACCTGTGAGCATGATACTCGCTCCACAGAGGAAATTGCATTGACATCGCCCCATTTCCAGTCCATGACAGCAAGCCAACTCCTCCCCAGTAGTGCGGGACCATCCCCTGGGACAATCCAGAGTGGCAACCTGTTCTCCGAATCTTTGTGGGTTACGACTACCGTGGCGCTGCCTAGCACCAGAATGATCTGCTTTGTGTAAGTCCGTAGCTGTGCGTCAATCGGCGATAATTTTGGCCTCCTGGCCTTGGATGCCCACAACTTTTCGAACTGTTTGATACCCATCAGGAACTGGCTGGCACCCGTGTCTAACTCCATTGATACTGGGATGCCATTGAGGAGCACTTTCATCATTATCGGTGGCGTCCTGGTGTATGAACTGTATACGTGCTCCACATGAACTCGCTGAACTTCAGCTTCCAGCGATTTCCCCCAGTGTCCATTTCTGCAATTTCTGCAGGTATTTTGCTCATCTCTGCAAACTCCGGCTGAATGTATGCCTCCACGCCTCCAGCATGAGTTGCGGTTTGAAACAAAAGGTCCCTTGCCAATCGATCGTCCCTGACTGCCCCTGTTATTGTCCTTGAGTGAACCATTAACAGGTGTTGATGGCCCCATTACTGGCCGCATTGTCCCTTGCAATGGCGTGAATCGCTGTTCAGCTTGCCATTGTCTCTGTCGAACTCCCCCTCTGGGTTCGACTACATGTTGGGGCATGCCTGGCTGCCCTTGTCTGCCTGGAGAACTGTGTGCTGCTTTAACAATGTTGAATCTCTGTCCCAACCATTCCTTAACACAGTACCTCTCGTCTGTTCTGCTAGTGGCCATGCACGCGTGGTTTAAATCCCAGTTTCTTGTCGCCATTGATACGTCCTTACTACACAGTAAAGATGCACACGAGGCCCATGCTTGAGAGAAGGTCAGTCTGTGACCTGTCCTTTATTCCTTAGCACTCAAGTGATGAAGGTGGGTGGAGCTTCCCCTTTTATACCTGAAGGTCCAGGTTAGGAGTGTCTCCCACCTAGTGGTCAGTGTTCTCATGGTGTACAACTTAGGTCAGTTTATACATGGGTTACAATGCTGGTTGAATACATGACAGATATGGCCCTTACGGCTAAGGGGATCAAGGGGTATGGAGGGAAAGCCGTGAAGGGGTACTGAGGGAATGACCTTATTGAATGGTGGTGCAGGCTCGAAGGGCCTAATGGCCTACTCCTGCATCTATTTTTTATGTTTCTATGTTTCTATGAAAAGGAGGTGGGGCAGCGTTACTGGTTAAAGAGAAGATTAACACAATAGTAAGGAAGGACATTAGCGTGGATGATGTGGAATCTATATGGGTTGAGCTGCGAAACATCAAAGGGCAGAAAACGTTAGTGGGAGTTGTGTACAGACCACCAAACAGTAGTAGGGAGGTTGGGGATGGCATCAAACAGGAAATTAGGGACGCGTGCAATAAGGGTACAGCAGTTATCATGGGTGACTGTAATAAGCATATTGATTGGGCTAACCAAACTGGTAGCAATACGGTGGAGGAGGATTTCCTGGAGTGTATAAGGGATGGTTTTCTAGACCAATATGGCAAGGAACCAACTAGAGAGCAGGCCATCCTAGACTGGGTCTTTTGTAACGAGAGAGGTTTAATTAGCAATCTGGTCGTGCGGGGCCCCTTGGGAAAGAATGACCATAATATGGTAGAATTCTTCATTAAGATGAAGAGTGACGCAGTTAATTCAGAGACTAGGGTCCTGAACTTAAAGAAAGGAAACTTCGACGATATGAGACATGAATTGGCTAGGATAGACTGGAAAATGATACTTAAAGGGCTGACGGTGGATAGACAATGGCAGACATTTAAAGATCACATAGATGAACTACAACAATTGTACATCCCTGTCTGGCGTAAGAATAAAAAAGGGAAGCTGGCTCAAGCGTGGCTAACAAGAGAAATTAGGGAAAGTGTTAAATCCAAGGAAGAGGCATATAAATTGGCTAGAAAAAGCAGCAAACCTGAGGACTAGTAGAAATTAAGAATTCAGCAGAGGAGGACAAAGGGTTTAATTAGGAGGGGGAAAATAGCGTATGAGAGTAAGCTTGCAGGGAACATAAAAACTGACTCCAAAAGCTTCTATAGATTTGTGAAGAGAAAAAGATTAGTGAAGACTAAAGTAGGTCCCTTGCAGTCAGAATCAGGTGAATTCATAATGGGGAACAAGGAAATGGCAGACCAATTGAACAAATACTTTGGTTCTGTCTTCACGAAGGAAGACACGAATAACCTCCCGAAAATACTCGGGGCCCGAGGGTCTAGCGAGAAGGGGGAACTGAGGGAAATCCTTATTAGTCAGGAAATGGTGTTAGGGAAATTGAAGGGACTGAAAGCCAATAAATCCCCTGGGCCTGATAGTCTGCATCCCAGAGTACTTAAGGAAGTGGTCCTTGAAATAGTAGATGCATTGGTGGTCATTTTCCAACATTCCATGGACTCTGGTTCCTCTGGATTGGAGGGTAGCTAATGTAACCCCACTTTTTAAAAAAGGAGGGAGAGAGAAAACAGGGAATTATAGACTGGTTAGCCTGACATTGGTGTTGGGGAAAATGCTGGAATCAATTATTAAAGATGTAATAGCAGTGCATTTGGAAAGCAGTGACAGGATCGGTCCAAGTCAGCATGGATTTATGAAAGGGAAATCATGCTTGACGAATCTTCTGGAATTCTTTGAGGATGTAACTAGTAGAGTGGATAAGGGAGAACCAGTGGATATGGTGTATTTGGATTTTCAAAAGGCTTTTGACAAGGTCCCACACAAGAGATTAGTGTGTAAAATTAAAGCACATGGTATTGGGGGTAATGTATTGACGTGGATAGAGAACTGGTTGGCAGACAGGAAGCAAAGAGTGGGAATATATGGGTCCTTTTCAGAATGGCAGGTAGTGACTAGTGGGGTGCCGCAGGGTTCAGTGCTGGGACCCCATCTATTTATAATGTACATTAATGAGTTAGACGAAGGAATTGAATGTAATATCTCCAAGTTTGCAGATGACACTAAGCTGGGTGGCAGTGCGAGCTGTGAGGAGGATGCTAGGCGGCTGCAGGCGACTTGGACAGGTTAGGTGAATGGGCAAATGCATGGCAGATGCAGTATAATGTGGATGTGTGAGGTTATCCACTTTGGTGGCAAAAACAGGAAGGCAGATTATTACCTGAATGGTGACAGATTAGGAAAAGGGGAGGTGCAACGAGACCTGGATGTCATGGTACATCAGTCATTGAAGGTAGGTATGCAGGTACAGCAGGCAGTAAAGAAAGCAAATGGCATTCATAGCGAGAGGATTTGAGTATAGGAGCAGGGAGGTCTTACTGCCGTTGTACAGGGCCTTGGTGAGACCACACCTTGAGTATTGTGTGCAGTTTTGGTCTCCTAATCTGAGGAAGGACATTCTTGCTATTGAGGGAGTGCAGCGAAGGTTCACCAGACTGATTCCCAGGATGGCAGGACTGACATATGAAGAAAGACTGCATCGACTAGGCTTATATTCACTGGAGTTTAGAAGAATGAGAGGGGATCGCATAGAAACATATAAAATTCTGACGGGATTGGACAGGTTAGATGCAGGAAGAATGTTCTCGATGTTGGGGAAGTTCAGAACCAGGGGACACAGTCTAAGGATAAGGGGTAAGCCATTTAGGACCGAGATGAGAAGAAGCTTCTTCACTCAGAGAATTGTGAACCTGTGGAATTCTCTACCACAGAAAGTTGTTGAGGCCAGTTCATTAGATATATTCAAAAGAGAGTTAGATGTGGTCCTTACGGCTAAAGGGATCAAGGGGTATGGAGAGAAAGCAGGAATTGGGTACTGAAGTTGCATGAGCAGCCATGATCATATTGAATGGTGGTGCAGGCTCGAAGTGCCGAATGGCCTACTCCTGCACCTACTTTCTATGTTTCTATGTTGGGCTACTCAACTACTTTGGTAATTTCTTACCCAGATTGAGCGCTTTGTTAGAGCCACTGCACGTGCTACTCAGAAAAGGCGACAACTGGGTCTGGGGTGTGTCTCAAGATAGAGCCTTGAGAAAGCTGGGAATCTGTTCAAACAAGTTGCTTGTTCATATGATCCGTGTAAGTGTCTTGTATTGGCTTGTGATGCTTCATCATATGGGGTTGGCTGTGTACTCCTACAAGCAAATGAGTCGGGTATACTACAACCTGTTGCGTATGCTTCGAGAAGTTTGTCAAAGACGGAAAGAGCTTACAGCATGATAGAAAAAGAAGCTTTGGCCTGTGTGTATGGGGTCAAATAGATGCATTAGTACCTGTTTGGTCTTCGTTTGGAACTCAAAACGGATCACAAGCTACTCATTTCATTGTATTCGGAAAACAAAGGGATTAATACCAATGCATCATCCCGTATCCAGAGGTGGGCACTGAGATTGTCTGCCTGTTATTCATCATAGACCTGGCACTGAGAATTGTGCCAAAACACTGAGTCGTCTGCCGTTGCCCACACCTGAGGTGGAGACCCCTCATCCTGCAGATTTACTGTTAGTAATGGATGCTTTTGAGAGTGAAGGAACACCTGTCACTGCTCAACAAGTTAGGATCTGGACCAGCCATGATCCTATTTTATCGGTTGTGAAACATTGTGTCCTCAGTGGTGATTGACCTGCATTACCTATGGAAATGTGTGATGAGACCAAACGTTACAACCATCGCAAAGATGAACTGTCCATTCAATCAGATTGTTTACTGTGGGATAATCGTGTTGCTATGCCTAAGAAAGGCACAGAAAAATTTGTACGTGAACTATATAGCACTCATCCTGGTATTGTCATGATGAAAGCCATTGCCAGGGCTCATGTATGATGGGCTGGAATTGACTCTGATCTGGAATCATGTGTGCATCAGTGCAATACTTGCAGGCAGCTAAGTAAAGTACCAGCGGAATCTCCGTTGAGTCTTTGATCGTGGCCATCTAAACCATGGTCGAGGATCCACATCGATTTTGCGGGCCCTTTCCTGGGTAAGATGTTTTTTGTTGTGGTGGATGCATATTCAAAGTGGATAGAGTGTATTATTATGTCATTCAGTATGTCCACAGCTACGATTGAGAGCCTTCGTGTCACATTTGCTACTCATGGTTTGCCTGACATTGTTGTGAGCGACAATGGATCTTACTTCACACATCTGGAGTTTCAGGAGTTTATGAAACTCAATGGTATTAAACATGTGAGGTCAGCTCCATTCAAACTTGCTTCTAATGGTCAAGCAGAGCGTGCTGTTCAAATGATCAAGCAGAGTATGAAACATATAACTCAGGGTTCACTGCAGACTCGCTTGTCCTCGCTTGTCAGTTACAGCACCAGATCTCATATGCTTACTCAGGTCTCCCCTGCTGAACTACTGATGAAGAGAAGTCTGAAGACCAAGCTCTCTCTTGTTCATCCCGATTTGAATGATCGTGTTGAAAACAGATGTCAAAATCAGCAAGGGTATCATGATTGTGCTGCTGTGTCACGTGACATCTCTGTCAACGATCCAGTTTATGTACTGAACTATGATCAAGATCCAAAGTGCATCGCCGGTACTGTTACAGCCAAGGAGGGTAACAGAGTGTTTATTGTCGTGCTCAAGAATGGGCAAACATGCAGGAACCATGTTGATCAGATAAAGCTACAGCACACGGATGAACTGGAACCACTTGAGGAAGATATAGTCAGTGACCAACCATCAGAGGACTCTGCTGTCATTATTGAAACTGAACCGCCAGTCTCTGATGTGGTCATTACCACTCCCATCCGATTGGTTACTCAGCCTTCAGTCACAACTGACTCAGAACGCTTACCTTGAACTGAAGTTGAACTGAGACGATCAACTCGTGAGCGGAAAGTCCTAGACCATCTTAATTTGTAAAAAGACTGATATTAAGATCTTGAAGGGGGATGTTGTTATGTATTTATGCTTGGGGTCACCAGACACCAGGGAGCGCCACTGTCGGAGGTCATTGGGTTGTACGCGCCCGTGCGCGGTCACTGGTATATAAGCATGGGTACCATGTCACGTGGGTTACTTTGGGTGCGAATAAAGTTGGATCAGGTTTACACCCGAGGCAGTTTACAGTAACAAGTCTTTTGAATCATTACATTCATTACAGGGTGGGGTGGGGTGGGGGGTGGGGCGGGGGGGAAGGTTTGGCTAGTTGGGCAAGGGAAAGGAGGGAGAAAGTGGCAGCTGAAAGAATCGTCTGAATCTTAGTAACAAAGAAGAAAATGAGCTCCTGACACATGTTGGAGGTGAGGGTAGAGGGCAGTGGAGAGGGGTTTAAGGAGAAGGTTGGGAGTGGAGAGAAGAAATTGGGGGTTATCTTCGTTTTCAGGGATGATCCCAGAGTTGTCGGCAGTTTTGACAGAGGATATCACTTCATGTAATCCAGCCAGTTCTGATGATAGATGGCTAAATCAGTTGTATAACATAGTATTTACAACACAGGAACAGGTCATTCGGCCCAACAAGTCCATGTCAATTCCAAATATGCTCAAGTCTATGCTCCTTGGACTTGAGGGAGCAGAGCTGGGTGTCATACCAGGGGAATCAATTAAGATGGGAGAGAGTAAAGGTTTTACTGGGGACAAAGGCATCAAAAGTGGATATGAGGGCGTAGTTGAGCAGATCAATGGCTGCAGAAGTATTGCGGCGAATATGAAGTTTGTTTTAAACCTGGGATGGACTCAGAAATCAATGGTATTGGAAGGAGGTAGAGGGATGTGAATGGTGAGGGACACAAGAAAGTAGTCAGAAAGGGCCTTGACTGTGATAGAGACCAATGGAGTAGAGAGATCCACAGAAGTAGCGAGATCCATACGATATGCCAACTTTGAGGGAGTTGGTCGTGAATTTGAGTAGGAGTTTATTTGGAAGGAGAGGTTTAGGAATGGTATGAGGTCAGTGAATCCAGAGGGCAAGGAGAGCGGAAGTGAAGATTTAAATTACCAAGGATGATGAGTTGATCAGTGCAGAGGCTGAGAGAGGAAAGAAGGGAGGATAATGCGGTGATTAGTTCGGGGTGACACTTGGGAGGGCGTTAGATAGTGAGGATTTTAAAGGAGAGGCGAGAGGGCTGGAACAAGGTGAGGAGCTTGAAGAAGGAGAAAGTACCAGAGGGGGAAGGGATCCAGGTGTGATTTGATCATATGGAACCACCTCCACCTGTTAGTTGCCCGATTGTCCACCATTGTTCTTGGCTAGATGTGGTAGGGCTCCAGAGCTTTGTTCTAATCCATCGGTTGTGGGCATGTTTAGCTTTTTTTGTAGCCTGTTCCTTTTGGTGTTTAGCTTGAAGGTAGCACATGATGCTCCATTCTAAGATATGTCTGGTGCTGCTCCGGGCATGTACTTTCTCACTCACCATTGAATCAAAGTTGGTATTCCGGCTTGATGATGATAGAGAACCGAATGAAGTGTTTGGCCATGAGATTACAAATTGTAGCAATATATAATTCTGCTGCTGATGACCACAATGCCTTGTGGATACCCATTTTTGAACTGTTAGATGTATTCTTAGTCTGTCCCATTTGGCAGACTGGTAGGGCCACACTACACAATGGAGGGTGTCTCAATGTGAAGGTGAGATTTGTCTTCACAAGGACTATGTGATGTCACTTCTACTAATGTTATTGTGCAAGGAAACATCTGCAATATGTAGGTTCGGTGAGGAAAAGGCCAAGCAGGTTACTTCGTTATGTTGGCTCCCTTACCACTTGGCACAGGCCCAGTCTTGCAGTTACATCTTTCAGAACTTAGCCAGCTTAGTCTACTACCAAGTCACTCATTGAAATACCCTCCCTGACTACATTCTGTGCCCTTGCCTCCCATAGTACTTCCTCCAAGTGATGTTCAACATGGACAGTTCATCAGTCGGTGGGTGGGGATGGTAGGTAGAAATCAGCAGAAGGTTTTCATGGAGATAATAAAACTGAAGCCATGAGACAGAATCAATACTGAGGACTCCCAGGGCCAAGTTCACCAAACTATGTACTACTGTACCCCACTTCTAATGAGTCTATTCTGCCAGTGGGATGGGGATAGATATACCTATGTCAGGCTATTATTTGATTAATCTGTGAGGTAGGTCTCCCAACTTGAAGAGAATTGTGCCCAGATGGTAGCAAGGAGGACTTTAAAAGGTCGACTGGTCTGATTCGATATTTCTCTAAAGATTCTGTTCTGGAATGATTGCTTTACAACCAAGTGGAATTTTAGGACAATCTGTCAGCTGAGATGCTCATTTTTCCTGGTGCTAGCCCATAAATTATCAAATTTATTGAATTCAATTTCACATATTATTTCAATGCATAACCTCTGGTTTACTAAGGACTGATGGACACATGTTCATCGGTACATAATTAACCAACCACCTCACACCCCATGCTCCTCTCTCATTAGACACCTGACAAGCAATAACGGCCTGGAAATCCCGGCCACCGTGGGTACGTACAGAGTGTGTATGGACCCGGGAAGGCGTTGCAAAAGCTGGTCTTCAGCGCACAATACACATGCGCTGAAAACCGGCTTTTACGATCTGTCAAGCTCTGAAAACCGGCTTTTTCAATCTGTCAAGCTGCAGCTTGACAGATCGCATGCATGTCGGGAGCGAGGACATTTGCAAGGGCTAGATTGCGGGATTTACCCAAATCTTGCCCAGCTAATATCTTCAAAACTCTTGCGCCTGATAAAAGCAGGCGCATAGCCTACTTTTACAGGTGTAAGAGTTTTAAAACATACAAAAATATAATCAAATTAAATTTTAAAAACACATTTTATTGTTAAAAACCTTGCCCACTAAGGTAAGTTTATTTTTAACCCTAATTATAAAACTTCTTAAAAAATCTGAAAAATATTTATTAACTTTAATTTCAATTAATTTTAATTATGTGAGGTGTGTTTTTTATTTTTTAATTATGGTGTTTAGTGTGTTTGTTTTTTTCTCTCATTAATAGCAATGAGAACTCGTAGATACGGAGTTCTCATTGCTATTAATGAGAAAGTTGTGGAATACTGTAACTGATTGGTTGTGCAGTCACCTTCCGTGTGGGAATCAGGAGTTCGGGAGCGCGCTTCGCAGCACGGGAAGAGAAGGCCTTCCCATCACAATCGCAGGCTCCTCCCAGGACCACCAGGCATTTTCGTATAAATTTTTCAGGTCGGAGGCATCCGCCCTCAGGAAGCCTCCGACCGCAATTTCTGGGCCAACATGTTTTAGGCTTTAGTTAATTTTATTGGACTAAACTGGACTTTTGCAAATTCGGATTTATGGTTTAGATTCTGTGCTTATTCTTAACTGCCAGCAGTCCACTTCTTTTCTGGGACTTTTAATAGTCCTTTAAAGATCAGGGTATGTTAGTCATGAAATAGCAACTGATTTCCTGATTCTGGTCTAACATAGCAAGGCAAGCATGTAATCAATTTTATTGTATTAAGTGAGTGGAAAGTTGTATTTCCTACCTAACTAAAATCTTAATAACAGCTTTCATTGACAGAAGTTATTCAAATATGGTGATGTAAAATTGATGTCACTTTGATTAAGTCTATCAGTATTTAATTTGAATTTGGATTTTCTGAGGGTGCTCAAATAGCTGCTTCAATGTTCTGCTTATTGGAATCTAAAACTAAAGTGACAACTGGGAAGAAAAAGAGCTCATTTTCAAAAAAGATACAAATCCTCAAGGCCATTTGTGGCACATGTTATCAGCAATTATTAGTATTTGAAAGATGTGTGGTTGATGTAATGACAGGAATTTCGATGCCAACATTGATTATATAAGAAATAGGAGCAGGAGTAGGCCACCTGGCCCCTCGAGCCTGCTCCGCTATTCAATAAGATCATGGCTGATCTGATCTTGGCCTCAATTCCACTTCCCTGCCCATAATCCTTGACTCCCTTAACATTCAAAAATCTGTATATCTCCACTTTAAATATATTCAATGACCCAGCCTCCACAACTCTCTGATGTAGAGAATTCCAAAGATTCACGACCCTCTGAGAGAAGAAATTCATCCTCATTTCCATTTTAAATGGGCGACCCCTTATTCTGAAATTATGCCCCTAGTTCTAGATTCCCCCATGAGGGGAAACATCCTCTCTGCATCTACCCTGTCAAGCCCCCTCAGAATCTTATACATTTCAATAAGATTACCTCTCATTCTTGTAAGCTTCAATGAGATTAGGCTTAACCTGTTCAACCTTTCTTCATGGAGGGAGTCATTTGAGAGACTGGGTGCACTTTGTGCAGTGATTGTCAGTGTTAGCAGCACCTCAATATTGTAGAACACTGACAGAACAACTGTCAAAATGAATGTGGCATGGTCCCTTTAAGGAAACCAGCTGATGACATGTCATCAAATGATGCCATCAGACCCGCTTCCTTTTAATTGGTCAGGAATCTCACATGGTGGGCTTAACAAGCCCATACTTGGACAGAGGTGGATGAAGATGGACGTGAGGTTCCAGTCTGCACCTGAAGTCGCCCGCCTCGCTCCCGACCGGGTATGGAAAATCGTGGCAGAGGTGTGGGAAAAAGAGAGCTGCAATAATGGTGAATGTGTATATATGAGAAGTGTCATGTAGGCCGAAGTGAGGTCCTGACTCAGGAACTGGCTGAAGAATCCAAGTTTCTGACCACCATCACGACACACAAAGGATTATTTGTTTACAACAGGTGCCCGTTTGGCATTCGTTCGGCAGCGGCTATCTTTCAGAGAAACATGGAAAGCTTGTTCAAGTCCATCCCTGGAACAATCGTGTTCCAAGACGACATCCTTATAATGGGTTGAGACACTGAGGAACACCTCCGCAACCTGGAGGAGATGCTACGCCGATTGGAACGGGTAGGCCTGCGGCTGAAAAAGGCCAAGTGCATGTTTTTGGTCCCAGAGATCGAGTTCCTGGGCAGAAGGGTTGCCGCAGATGGGATCCGGCCCACTGAATCAAAAACTGAGGCGATTCGCCGGGCGCCCAGGCCCGGCAACACGTTGGAGTTGCCATCATTCCTGGGACTCCTGAATTATTTTGGGAACTTCCTGCCGAACTTAAGCACATTGTTGGAGCCGTTACACATGCTCCTCCGTAAAGGTTGTGAATGGTCTTGGGGGGGATTGTCAAGAACGGGCTTTCAATAAGGCGAGGAACCTGCTGTGTTCCAACAAACTGTTGACTTTGTATGACCCCTGTAAAAAACTGGTTTTAACATGCGATGCGTCATCCTACGGGTTTGGGTGTGTTTTGCAGCAGGGTAACGATGACGGTCGACTCCAACCGGTGGCTTATGCCTCCAGGTCTCTCTCCCAGGCAGAGCGTGGATACAGCATGGTCGAGAAAGAGGCACTCGCGTGTGTGTACGGTGTGAAAAAGATGCACCAGTACCTTTTCGGTAGACGGTTCAAGCTAGAGACGGACCACAAGCTTGTCAACGCTAATGCATCAGCTCGCATACAGCGATGGGCCCTCACGCTGGCTGCGTATGACTACACCATACAGCACCGGCCAGGCACCGAAAATTGCGCTGACTCGCTCAGCAGGCTCCCACTGGCCACCACCGAGGGGACGTCGGAGCAGAGCGCCGAGATGGTCATGGCCGTTGAGGCTTTTGACACTGCGGGCTACCCCATCACAGCCCGCCAGATCAAACTCTGGACCAACAGGGATCCTCTCCTATCCATGATAAAGAAATGTGTCCTGATTGGGGACTGGGCGCCCGCACACAGGGTGTGCCCCGAGGAAGTCAGGCCGTTTCAGAGACGGATGGATGAACTCTCCGTCCAAGCCGACTGCCTGTTATGGGGCAGCCGGGTAGTCATGCCCCAGAAAGGAAGGGAAGCATTCATCAGGGAACTCCACGGCGAGCAGCCATTGCCCGGTCACACGTGTGGTGGCCAGGGATTGACTCAGACCTGGAACACTGGGTTTGCAGGTGCACGACGTGTGCCCAGCTGGGCAATGCCCCCAGGGAGGCCCCGCTCAGCCCGTGGCTCTGGCCCACCAGGCCATGGTCACGTATTCACGTGGACTATGCGGGCCCGTTCATGGGAAAAATGTTCCTGATCGTTGTCGATGCATACTCGAAGTGAATCGAGTGCATCATATTAAACTCGTGCATGACATCCATCACTGTGGGGAGTCTGCGTACGGTTTTCGCGACCCACGGCTTGCCGGACATCCTGGTCAGCGATAATGTTTTACCAGCCATGAATTCCAGGAGTTTATGTCGGGCAATGGGATCAAGCACGTCCAGACAGCGCCGTTCAAGCTGGCCTCCAATGGCCAGGCGGAACGGGCGGTCCAAGTCATAAAGCAGGGCATGCTATGCATCCAAGGACCCTCCCTTCAGTACCGCCTCTCGCGCCTCCTTCTGGCCTACAGGTCCCGGCCGCACTCGCTCACGGGAGCCCCGCCAGCGGAACTCCTCATGAAACGCAAGCTCAAGACGCGGCTGTCCTTCATTCACCCAGCCCTGGCAGACATTGTTGAGGGCAAGCGCCAGTCCCAAACCGAGCTCCATGATCAAGGCTCAAGGGGGAGGTGTATAGAAATAGATGACCTGGTATTTGTTCTTAACCATGCTTTGGAACCCAAATGGCTTGAGGGCACAGTAATTGGCAAAGAAGGAAACAGGATCATGGTGGTCAGACTAAACAATGGGCAGAAATGCCGCAAACACTTGGACCAAGTAAAGACAAGGTTCAGTGCAGACATGGAGGAACCAGAAGAAGAGCATGATGAGATAGCACCCACACCACTGTCAGCGCACGAGCAACAAAGACAGCCTTCAGCATGCACAGTCCCTGCGGCCAGCCCGGACAGGCCGGAATTACCTCAAGTGACAGAAATGCGTGCTGAGGCTCAGCCACCAGAGCCACAACTGCGGCGCTCCCCGAGAGAGTGGCGACCACCCGATAGAATTAACCTCTGATGGTTTTGCCTGCTGATAACACAACTTACCTGCTGATAACACAAATGACCATTGCAGTGCATAAGATCCACTCAGCAAAAATATGAATATTTCTTTCCACATGTAAGAAAATTAACAAATCTGTTACTAGTACAACAAATGGTAAAACTACGACCATCTAAAATGTGGAACATAAAGCTTCGTAATATTAAATGGCCTTGTCAAAGAACTATACAAATGAAAATAAAAGTACAATTAATCATCTGATAAGGTATGATGAAAAACACACCAACAAAAAAATCTTACAAGTCTCAGCCTCAATCAGTTGGTAGCACTCTTGTCTATAAATCAGAAGATGTGTATACAAGCCGATTATGGATTCAAATCCCATTCCAGGACATGAGCACGTAATCAAGGCTGATACATAGGTGCTGTACTGAGGAAGGACTGCATTGTTAAAGTGCTGCCTTTTGGATGAGATGCTATACCAAGGCCCCAACAGTCTGGATCCCAATACACTATTTGAAGAAGAGCAAGGAGCTCTCCTAGTGTACTGGGAAAGTACACTTTGTGGAATTCACTGGGAAATGTGAGGTTATTCACTTTGGTAGGAAGAATAAAACAAACAGAATATTTTTTAAATGGTGAGAAACTTTTAAATGTTGGTATTCAGAGAGATTTGGGTGTCCTTGTGCAAGAAGCACAGAAAGCTAGCATACAGGTACAGCAAGCAATAAGGAAGGCAAGTGGCATGTTGTCTTTTATTGCAAAGAGATTGGAGTATAAGAGTAAGGGGGGAAATTGGGAGGCGGGCGAAATTCAGCCTCCTGATAAGGCCTCTGGCCGCTGGAAAGCAGCGGCCATGCGGCGGTGTCGAATGACCGCCTATTTTTCATCGAATGGCCACCCGCTGCTCGCAAAATTCTCCTCAGGGGTTTTTCCGGCGGTGAGCATATCCGCCCCTCGGTCTCTACTTCTGCCCCACTGCTGCCGAAGCCTTCTAAGTGCATCATCAAAGCTTATACCGCCGATGTTCTGCCCTGGAAGCGAAATTCAGCTGAGAAAGTCTTCCGCCGCTGGCCGGTGCCCCCAAGAGCATTTTCTGTCGGTGCACTGTGTTTGAAATGGCGGTGTGGCCACCATTAAAGGTAGGGCGCACTGCCACGGCCGCCATCTTATATTTTTTTGTCGGCCAACTACCAGGTTGGCAATTATGCCCCCGGGGTTCAGCTGGGCCGCCAACAGGCAGCCTGGCACCCCCTCTTGAGTGCCAGGCCACTAGCCTGGCCGAAACCCTCCCTGGTGGCCCAGTGGACTCAAAATGATGCAGAGCTCACAGCGAACCTCCCCTTTAACTGAAAAGAAGAGATGTGGTGATGCGCCAGCGTGATGATGTCACCAGCCTGCCGCTGATGACTGACAGTGGTGGAGACTCCATCCCGCCTCTACATCCGCCCCCATTAAGACCAACTTCCGCCCCGCTCGAAAAAAAATGACAGAGTTGAATTGCGGCCAAAACACTACAACAACAGTAGGTGCGACCCGTTTCCGGCAGGGGTTGAATTTCAGCCCCAAAAAGTCTTGCTGCAATTGTACAGGGCCTTGGTGAGACCACAGCTGGAGTACTATGCACAGTTTTGGTCTCCTTATCTAAGGAGAGATATACTTGCCTTGGAGGCGGTGCAACGGAGATCAACTAGATTGATTCTTGGGATAAGAGGGCTGTCTTATGATGAGAGATTGTGCAGAATGGACCTGTACACTCTCGAGTTTAGAGGAATGAGAGGTGATCTCATTGAAACATACAAGATTCTGAAGGGGATTGACAGGGTAGATGCTGAGAGGTTGTTTCCCCTTGATGGAGTGTCTAGAACGCGGGGGCACAGTCTCAGGATAAGAGGCCATTTAAGACAGAGATCAGGGGGAATTTCTTCACTCAGAGGGTTGTAAATCTTTGAAATTCTCTGCCTCAGAGGGCTGTGGATGCTGAGTCTCTGAATATATTCCAGGCTGAGAAAGATAGATTTTGGGGTCATGGGGAATCAAAGGATATGGAGATCGGGCGGGAAAGTGGAATTGAGGTCGATGATCAGCCATGATCCCATTGAATGGCGGAGGAGGCTCGAGGGACCATATGGCCTACTCCTGCTCCTATTTCTTATGTTCTTATTGCTCTTTTAACCAACTCCACCAAAGCAAATTAACTGCATTTCTGCAGTTTGTGTGACCTTCTTGTGTGCAAATTGGCTGCTGTGTTTGCCTACATAACAACAGTGGTTGCACTCCAAAAGTAGTTCCTTGGCTGTGATGTACTTTGGGACATCCTCAGGAAGGGACAGGTGCTATATAAATCCACATTATTTTTATCTGTACAAGAAACTTTTATTTGGTGGTTTTGGCTGTTATATATGTGGACTTGTATTTACTCTGTACAGCCACCAGAGGGCTCATCCCCCGGAGTCCCAAGGGATCCCATAATCCCTTGGGAGCACAGGTACTTAAGATGGCTTCACAGGTTGGAGGGGCACTCTGTAGACCTGCAATAAAAGACTAAGGTCACACTTTACTTTGAGCTCACAGTGTTCAGTCTGACTCTTTCTCCATACACTACAACTAGCGACAAGATACAGATAACGAACCCAAAGATGCAGAGAACAGTGGGCATCCTGGAGAAATTTTTGGAGGGAGATAATTGGGAAACTTGTGGAGCGACTCGACCAATACTTCGTGGCCAACGAGCTAGATGGGGAAAGAAACGCTGCCAAACAAAGGACGATCCTCCTTACCGTTTGTGGGGCACCAATGTATGGCCTCATAAAGAATCTGCTCACTCCAGCGAAACCCACGGAGAAATCGTACGACGATTTGTGCACACTGGACCAAGAGCATTTGAACCCGAAGGAAAGCATTCTGATGGCAAGGTACCAGTTCTACACCTACAAAAAGTCTGAAGGCCAGGAAGTGGTGAGTTATGTCGCCGAGCTAAAATGCCTTGCAGGACATTGCGAATTTGAAGGACATTTGGAGCACATGCTCAGAGACTTTTTCGTACTTGGCATTGGCCACGAAACCATACTTCGCAAACTTTTGACTGTAGAGACCCCAACCTTGAGTAAAGCCATAGGGATAGCCCAGACATTCATAGCCAGCAGTGACAATACGAAGAAAATCTCTCAGCACACAAGTGCTGCTACAAGTACTGTGAACAAAGTGATGTTGTTTTCAAATCGTAACGTACAGGGCAGGTCACACATACCTGCAGCTGCACGTCCGCAGATGTCTCAGAGTTCACCATCAAGGGTGATGAATGCAAGGCCATTAACACCTTGTTGGCGCTGCGGGGGTGACCATCGTTTCCTTTCATGCCGATTGAAAGGATACGTTTGCAAGGGCTGTGGAACAATGGGACACCTCCAACAAGTCTGCAGGCGAGCTGCTAAGCCTGTTAAACCTGCAAATCACCATGTTGCAGAGGAGGATCATGACGAAACAGAGCCTCAGATACAGGAAGTACATGGGGTGCACACATTCACCACGAATTGTCCCCCGATAATGCTGAATGTTGAACTAAATGGAATCCCGGTGTCAATGGAGCTGGACACAGACGCAAGCCAGTCCATCATGGGCAGAAAGACTTTCGAAAGGTTGTGGTGCAACAAGGCCTCAAGGTCAGTCTTAACTCCAATTTGCACGAAACTAAGAACTTACACAAAATAACTGATTCCTGTAATCGGCAGTGCTACTGTAAAGGTCTCCTACGATGGAACGGTGCACAAGCTACCACTCTGGGTGGTACCGGGCGATGGTCCCACACTGCTCGGCAGGAGCTGACTGGGAAAGATACGCTGGAACTGGGACGACATCCGAGCGCTATCGCCCACTGACGACACTTCGTATGCCCAGGTCTTAAACAAATTTCCTTCGCTGTTCGCACCAGGCATCGAGAAATTCCAAGGAGCAAAAGTGCAGATCCACCTAATTCCGGGGGCTCAACTCATCCATCACAAGGCGAGAGCAGTACCGTACATGATGAGAGAAAGGGTAGAGATCGAGCTAGACCGGCTACAAAGAGAGGGCATCATTTCACCGATTGAGTTCAGCGAGTGGGCCAGTCCTATTGTCCCAGTCCTCAAGGGAGATGGCACCGTCAGAATCTGTGGCGATTACAAAGTAACTATCAATCGTTTCTTCCTGCAGGACCAATACCCACTACCAAAAGCCGACAACCTCTTTGCAACGCTGGCAGGAGGAAATACGTTCACGAAGCAGGATCTGACTTCAGCCTACATGATGCAGGAACTGGAGGAATCATCGAAGGCCCTCACCTGCATCAACACGCACAAAGGTCTTTTTGTTTATAACAGATGCCCAGTTGGAATCCGATCAGCGGCGGCGATATTCCAGAGAAACAAGGAAAGTTTACTGAAGTCTGTTCTGCACACCGTGGTCTTCCAGGACGACATCTTGGTCACAGGTCGGAACACAGTCGAACACCTGCAGAACCTGGAGGAGGTTCTTAGTCGACTCAACGCTCGAAGTGCGTTTTCCTGGCGCCTGAACTGGAGTTCCTGGGAAGGAGGATTGCGGCGGATGGCATCAGGCCTACCAACGTGAAGACGGAGGCAATTGAGAACACATCGAGGCCACAGAACGTGACAGAGCTGCGGTCGTTTCTGGGACTCTTGAACTACTTTGGTAACTTCTTACCGAGTCTCAGCACCCTGCTAGAACCACTGCATATCTTACTACGAAAAGGGGGCGAATGGGTTTGGGGCAAAAGCCAAGAAAATGCCTTTGTAAAAGCGAGAAAATTGTTATGCTCAAACAAATTGCTTGTGTTGTATGATCCATGTAAGCGTTTGGTACTAGCATGTGATGCGTCGTCATATGGCATCGGGTGTGTATTGCAACAAGCTAATGATTTCGGGAAACTGCAACCGGTTGCTTATGCATCCAGGAGTCTGTCTAAGGCCAAGAGAGCCTACAGCATGATTGAAAAAGAAGCATTAGCATGTGTCTATGGGCTAAAGAAAATACATCAATACCGGTTTGGGCTAAAATTCGAATTGGAAACTGACCATAAGCCACTTATATCCCTGTTTTCCGAGAGTAAAGGGATAAATAGCAATGCATCGGCCCGCATCCAGAGATGGGCGCTCACATTGTCCGCATACAACTACGCCATCCGCCACAGGCCAGGCACAGAAAACTGCGCTGATGCTCTCAGTAGGCTGCCATTGCCCACCACGGGAGTGGAAATGACGCAGCCCGCACATCTAGCCATGGTTATGGAAGCATTTGAGAGTGAGCAATCAACCGTCACTTCCCAGCAGATCAAAACCTGGACAAGCCAGGACCCCTTATTATCTCTAGTCAAAAGCTGTGTGCTTCACGGGAGCTGGTCCAATGTCCCAGTGGAAATACAGAAAGAGATAAAGCCATTCCAGTGGTGCAAAGGTGAAATGTCTATACAGCCAGACTGCCTTCTGTGGGGCAATTGAGTAGTACTCCCCAAGAAGGGCAGATACACCTTCATCAATGACCTCCACAGGACCCACCCAGGCATCGTAATGATGAAAGCAATAGCCAAATCCCACGTGTGGTGGCCTGGTATCGATGCGGACTTAGAGTACTGCATTAACAGATGTAATACTTGCTCGTAGTTAAGCAATGTACCTAGGGAGGCGCCGCTAAGTTTATGGTCTTGGCCCTCCAAACCCTGGTCTAGGGTACACGTCGACTATGCAGGCCCGTTCTTGGGTAAAATGTTCCTTGTGGTTGTAGATGCGTACTCCAAGTGGATTGAATGTGAGATAATGTCGGGTAGCACGTCCGCTGCCATTACTGAAAGCCTGCGGGCCATGTTTGCCACTCACGGCTTACCCAATGTCCTGGTGAGCGACAACGGGCCATGTTTTACCAGTGCTGAGTTCAAAGAATTCATGACCCGTAACAAGATCAAACATGTCACATCTGCCCCATTTAAACCAGCGTCCAACAGTCAGACAGAGAGAGCAGTGCAAACCACCAAGCAAGGCTTGAAGAAGGTAACTGAAGGCTCACTGCAGACTCGCCTATCCCGAGTCCTGCTTAGCTACCACATGAGACCCCACTCACTCACTGGGATCCCACCTGCTGAACTACTCATGAAAAGAGCACTTAAGACAAGGCTCTCGTTAGTTCACCCTGATATACGAGAACAGGTAGAGAGCAGGCAGCTTCAACAAAATGCATACCATGATAGCGCAAATGTGTCACGCGAGATTGAAGTCAATGATCCTGTATTTGTATTAAATTATGGACAAGGTCCCAAGTGGCTTCCCGGCACTGTTGTGGCCAAAGAGGGGAGCAGGATGTTTCGAGTCAAACTTTCAAATGGACTCATTCACCGGAAACACTTGGACCAAATCAAAATCAGATATTCGGATTATCCTGAGCAACCCACCTTGGATCCCACCTTTTTTGATCCCCCAACATACACACCAGTGGCAACTGGCACCACGGTTGACCACGAAGCAGAACCCATCATCCACATCAGCCCTGCAGGGTCCAACACACCAGGAAGCCCAGCAAGGTCAGCTGCACAGCAGCCCAGAGAGGGCCCAACAAATGATTCAACAACATCAGCTTTCACACCGAGACAAGAAGGGCCCCAGATCGAATCACATTGTAAATAGTTACACTATTGACTTTGGGGGGGAATGTTGTTATATATGTGGACTTGTATTTACTCTGTACAGCCACCAAAGGGCTCATCCCCCAGAGTCCCAAGGGATCCCATAATCCCTTGGGAGCACAGGTACTTAAGAAGGCTTCACAGGTTGGTGAGGCACTCTGGAGACCTGCAATAAAAGACTAAGGTCACACTTTATTTTGAGCTCACAGTGTTCAGTCTGACTCTTTCTCCATACACTACATTAGCAAGTTGTATTTAAGGCATCTATAAAAGCAGCCAGGCAATGCAATTCTGATTATAATTTTTTCATTGGCATGTCTTCACCAAAAATAGTTCCTGCATACATGTGAAGTAAATTGTTTTTTTATCACGGGCTTACCTTTTAAGTAAATATGAAGGCGATATTTACATTCCTCAAAAATTCCTACCAGTCCAGCCAGTTGAAAGATAAGCAATCTTAGAAACGTCAAAAATCCAAGCTATTGAAAGAGGAAAGTAGATATAAATTTTTTAAATAAGATTATACGCCACATGGTGGCTTTCAAACAATAACAAAAATCTTGATGAGCTATGGGGGAGAAATTTGCATCATTTATGCCTCATGTTAGTGCCCCCGAGGGGTGCTAATGGGGCGCAAACAATTTCTCGCCGGTGGGGGCGCGCTACCGACTCCCGTGAAATTGCGCGGGAGTTAGCAGAGGCGCAAACCAGCAGAGCCCCGCTCCCACCGGCAGCACCCCGGGTTGCTGCACCGACGATGACGTAACCGCCATGCGTATTTACCTGTTTTCGCCCTGCCGCGAAAATTAGGTTGCACCCTTTGAGGCGGCCGCGGGCGATGTCAGCACCAGCTTCGTCAGTCACGAACCGGACCGCATTCTGCTCGCGAATCAAAAGGTAAAGAGGAGGTGCGCGACTTACCGGTCCAGCCTACCATTGTTTATTTCACGGAGTCTGTGTGCGATGGTGCAGCCCAGCATTTCACTTCTCTGCCGAGCTGCAGCCATGGCACCCCGCATCCCCGGTGGCATAGCGGAAGCCACTCACCCCCCTGCAAACTGTCAGCGTGCCCTCCCCTTTAATGGAATGGGAGGGCTCTGTGCACGCACCAGTGCTATGCAGAGAGGCCGCACAGTGCTGGAAAATTCACCTGCTTAATGCCTCGGTCCCACCCCGAGAGGAAATGAAGAGCTCGACATTGCGCTCTACTTCCTTTTGGGGGCGGGGCGTGACTTCCACGCTGGGCACAGTAATTCCTGCCTTGCCTCGGTTACTGCCCCCAAGTTTTTTTTTAAATTCATATGATCTTTAATCTTCAACCATTACTGTTGAATGGCTTTATTCTGCCTCAGAAACATCTCTATTCAAACTTGTACCCAAGTTTGCTATTGTTGCAATATTGCTCTTATCCTGTATATAGTGTGATGTGAATTTTTAAATTCCCTCCAGTCCCCCAACGCTCCCACCGCACCCAACTCTAAACTCCTCCAACTGTGGCCTCTTGTGCATCCCCTCTTTCCTTTGTCTCACCATTGGCAGCCATGCCTTCAGCTATCTAGGTCCCACTCTCTGGAATTCCCTCTCTAAATCTTACCACCTCTCCAACTCCTGAGCTTCTTTAAAACCCTCTTTAATACCTCCTCTTCGGCCAAGCTTTTGGTCATCCATCCCAATCGTTCCTGTGGCTTGTCATTCTTTTTTCTCACTTATGTCTCTGTGCAGTAGCACAGAGGGGGAAACTTGTGGGTTTGGTAAGTGGGAGAGTTCGGTGAAGTGGGGGCGGGAGGTGTTGCTTTGCCTTGTTTTTCTTAACTTCATCCGCAGAGCGGCGGCATACCTGAGCAGGAGCAGACCGAGGCCTGAGAGTGGGAATAAAAGCCACAGCAGACCTGCCACTTCAAGGAATATAATACGGCCAGTGTGATCGCCTGGACTAGTTTTGATCGCCTGGTTGAGTCGGAGAGGAATTTTCCCAGATTTCTTTCCCCAATTGGCCTGGGTTTTTATCTGTTTTTTTGCCTCTCCCAGGAGATCGCACGGCTCTGGGTGGAGAGAACTCTGCTGTGTGACATCACAGGTAAGGCAGGTAAGTGATTGGTAGTGATTGTGGGCTAAGTTTTTCTTTTAAGTTAACATGTAGCATATAACTAAATTCTAAAAACTAACCTTTTAGTCATTTAACTAATTTAATAAACTATATAAAGGTAAATACTTTGATTAACACTAAACTAATTAATTAAATAAAATAATGGGAGAACAGGCGATATGTTGCTGTTGCAATATGTGGGAGTTTCTGGGCGTTTCATCTGCGGTAAGTGTCTGCAGCTTGACGAACTTCGGCTCCGAGTTGAGGAGCTGGAGACATTGCGAGACATCAGGGAGGGAGAAAGTTACCTGGATCTTTTGCTCCAGGAGGCAGCCGCACCCTCTAGATTAAATAGTTTAGAATTGACATATAGTCAGGGACAGGAGGGAGTGACTGCAAATGAGGCAGGTACGGGGATCCAGGAGGTAGTATTGCAGGAGCCTCAGTCCCTACACTTGTCCAATAGATTTGAGGATATTGCACCCCTTGTGGACAAGTGTGCAAACTGCGGGGTGGACGAGCAGACTGACCAAGGCACCGTGGTGCAGAAAGTCATTCAAGTGGGGGGAGTAAAGAGGAAGGTGGTTGTAGTATGGGACTGTATAGTTAGGGGGATAGATAGGGTTCTCTGCAGCCGGGAGCGTGGGTCCCTGAGGCTGTGTTGCCAACCCAGTGCCAGGGTAAATGATATCTCCTCCGGCCTGGAGAAGAACTTGTAGAGTGTGAGGGGAAGGATCCAGTTGTCATGGTACATGTAGGTACCACTTAAAGACAGCCTGCAGCTCTTAAAGGCTAGGTACACTTGTCAAAGATAGTTAGTGGAGAGTGAGCTATTGGACCAGCATGACATTGTGGGCCATCACGATCTGTGAGAAAACACCACTGCAGGTCGGAAGTATAAAGAGCTGGAGTGTTGGGCCCTGGAACATCGTTGGCCACCATGACCTACGAGAGAACACCACCGCAGGTCGGAAGTGTAAAGAGCTGGAGCATGCCATTGCAGCTTGCAGCACAGGCTGACATAAGTGTGCGACGGCTTCGAGGTGGGTGAGTGGGTGATGTCATCAGGACCCAGGTCGCTGTTTGGAGCATGGACAGGAACATTGGCGGGGCCCTAGTAAAGCAGAGGAGCGGGAAGGTCGTGGCGGACTTGCGGCGAGTGATCGGGCGGAGGAGTGATGAGGGATCATGGCTGAGATTTGGTGGGTGATCATGACGGAGGTTCGGCAAGTGTTTTTGTGGAGGAGGAGCGGTGAGAGATTGTGATGGAGGTGCGGCGAATGTTTGTAGCGGAGGAGTGGCGAGAGATCGTGGCGGAGGTGCAGCGAGTGTTTTTGGGGAGGAGGAGCGGTGTGGGATCGTGGTAGAGGTGCGCCAAATGTTTGTGGCGGAGGAGCGATGAGAGATTGTGGCGCAGGTGCGGCGAATGAGGGTTCGGGGCCCAGAAGAGCCGAGGGGCCAGGGGCAGCACGGACCTGCCCACACTGCGATATGTGTGCGCACTAGATCCATGCAGCAGAGCAAGTCTCCAGTCATCCTGGTTAACCCTTGCCACTGGATAAAGGCCTAGCTCTGTCAAGCCCGTGTGGTGGTTGATGTGCAACGGTCACCACACGTTAAAAAAATCCACGCACAGGCATCTACCACCCCCTCAATTAGAGTTCAGGACTGGAACATCGGTTCCTTTATTGAAACATCTGTGAACTCATGTGGAAGCAAGTCATCCTCGTTCGAGGGACCGCCTATGATGATGAGGTACCAATGACATAGGTAGAACTAAGAAATAAGTTCTGCTGAGAGAGTTTGAGCAGCTAGGGTCTAAATTGAAAAGCAGAACTACACCTGAACTATGCTGGAACCAGAGTTCTAGCGATTTGAATAATTAGGGAGGTAGATAGGGCTTTAAACTAAATAAGGGGAGGGGGGAGGGTCGCAGTGGAGAGAAATCTAGAATGCTAAAGAGAAAAGAAAAGGAAGCAATGCAAGAAACTGATTGTGGTAAGGATAACCAGATTATGTCAGGAAGGGACAGAGCATACAAACAAGAGTGCACTAACAAATAGGGTCCAGGTAAGAAAAAATAGTGATAAGACAGATAGGGCTACATAGAAACATAGAAACATAGAAAATAGGTGCAGGAGTAGGCCATTCGGCCCTTCTAGCCTGCACCGCCATTCAATGAGTTCATGGCTGAACATTCAACTTCAGTACCCCATTCCTGCTTTCTCGCCATACCCCTTGATCCCCCTAGTAGTAAGGACCTCATCTAACTCCTTTTTGAATATATTTAGTGAATTGGCCTCAACAACTTTCTGTGGTAGAGAATTCTACAGGTTCACCACTCTCTGGGTGAAGAAGTTCCTCCGCATCTCGGTCCTAAATGGCTTACCCCTTATCCTTAGACTGTGACCTCTGGTTCTGGACTTCCCCAACATTGGGAACATTCTTCCTGCATCTAACCTGTCTAACCCCGTCAGAATTTTAAATGTTTCTATGAGGTCCCCTCTCATTCTTCTGAACTCCATTGAATACAAGCCCAGTTGATCCAGTCTTTCTTGATAGGTCAGTCCCGCCATCCCGGGAATCAGTCTGGTGAACCTTCGCTGCACTCCCTCAATACACAAAAATGTTAAGATGTCTAATAATGTTAAAAAGATAAATCTAAAAGCATTGTATCTGAATGCATGAAGCATTCGTAATAAGGTAGACGAATTAACAGCGCAAATAGGTGTAAACGGGTACAATATAGTTGCCATTACGGAGACATGGTTGCAGGATGACTAGGGTTGGGAACTGAATATCCAAGAATATTCGATATTTAGGAAGGACAGGCAAAAAGGAAAAGGTGTGGCATTGTTAGTAAAGGATGAAATCAGAGCAATAGTGATATTGGCTCAGAAAATGAAGTCGTAGAATCAGTCCGGATGGAGCTAAGGAGCACCAAGAGGCAGAAAATAGTGGTGGGAATTGTTTATAAGCCTCCAAACAGTAGTGGTAGTGTAGGGGACGGCATCAAACAGGAAATTAGAGATGCATGTAGCAAGGGTACTACAGTAATTGTAGGTGACATTAATCTACATATAGACTGGCCAAACCAAATTAGTAATAATACTGTGGAGGATGGATTCCTGGAGTGTGTACGAGATGTTTTTTTAGACCAGTACGTTGAGGAGCCTACTAGGGAACAGGCTATCCTAAATTGGGTATTGTGCAATGAGAAAGGGTTAATTAATAGTCTTCTTGTGCGGGGTCCTTTAGCGAAGAATGACCATAACATGATTGAATTCTTTATTAAGATGGAGAGTGAAGTAGTCCAATCCGAAATTAGGGTCCTAAATCTAAACAAAGGAAAGTACGAAGGTATGAGGAATGAATTGGCTATGATAGATTGGAAAGATTCATTAAAAGGCATGACAATGGATAGGCAATGGCTAACATTTAAGGAATGAATGCATGAATTGTAATAGTTATACATTCCTTTCTGGCGTAAAAACACAAAAGGAAAAGTGGCCCAACTATGGGTAACAAAAGAAATTAAGGATAGTATTAGATCCAAAGAGGAGTCATATAAAGTTGCCAGAAAAAGTAGCAAGCCTGAGGATTGGGAGAAGTTTAAAATTCAGCAAAAAAGAACCAAGAGATTGATTAAGAGGGGAAAAATAGAGAATGAGAGTAAACTTGCAAGGAACATAAAAACCGACTGCAAAAGTTTCTACAAGTATGTAAAAAGAAAAAGATTAGTGAAGACAAATGTAGGTCCTTTACAGTCAGAAATGGGAGAATTTACAATGGGGAACAAGGAAATGGCAGAACAATTAAATAAATACTTTGGTTCTGTCTTCACGGAAGAGGACACAAATAACGTCCCAGAAATGCTAGAAAACCAAGGGTCTAGTGAGCAAGATGAATTAAAGGAAATTATTATTAGTAAGAAAATAGTGCTGGAGATACTAATGGGTCTGAGGGCCGATAAATCTCCAGGGTCTGATAATCTGCATCCCAGAGTACTAAAAGAGGTAGCCATGGAAATAGTGGAGGCATTGGTTCTCATCTTCCAAAATTCTATAGATTATGGAACAGTTTCTGCAGATTGAAGGGTGGCAATTGTAACCCCATTATTTAAAAAAGGAGGGAGAGAGAAAATGGGGAACTACAGACCAGTTAGCTAACATCAGTAGTAGGAAAAATGCTAAAGTCTATTATAAAGGATGTGATAACGGGACACTTAGATAATATCAATGGGATTAAACAAAGTCAACATGGATTTATGAAAGGAAAATCACGTTTGACAAACCTACTGGAGTTTTTTGAGGATGTAGGATATTGGAGAACCAATGGATGTAGTGTATTTGGATTTTCTGAAGGCCTTTGATAAAGTCCCACAAAAGAAGTTAATGTGCAAAATTAAAGCACTTAGGAAAGGATATACTTGCCATAGAGGGAGTGCAACGAAGGTTCACCAGACTGATTCCTGGGATGGCAGGACTGTTGTATGAGAAGAGATTGGGTCGAAGGTCTGTATTCACTAGAGTTTAGAAGAATGAGAGGGGATCTCATTGAAACGTGTAAAATTCTGACTGGGCTGGAAAGTCTAGAACAAGGGGTCACAGTCTCAGGTTATGGGGTAGGAAATTTAGGACTGAGATGAGAAATGTCTTCACTCAGAGGGTGGTGAACCTGTGGAATTCTCTGCCACAGAAGGCTGTGGAGGCCAAGTCTCTGAATATATTTAAGAAGGAGATAGATAGATTTCTAGACACAAATGGCATCAAGGGTTATTGGGAAAAATTGGGAATATGGTGTTGAGATAGAGGATCAGCTATGATCATATTGAATGGCGGTGCAAGCTCAAATAGCCTTCTACTGCTCCTATTTTCTATGTTTCTGTTTTTCTAAGAGCCTTGGGATGTTTATCTATGTTAAACTGTATAGTGTAGTTTGGTTCATTTTCTTTTTTATTTCTATTTTTACTTATTTATTTTTATCTTGTATGTTGTACCTATTATTGAGGAATTGAAAAATTCCAAAAATAAAAAAGCTAATATTAATTAGGCCCGAAATTCACCATATTACCGGCCAGAAATGCAAATTTGATTTTTAAAAATCAATTACTGCCCTCTTACTGCCCACAATCCCGCCAGTAGTAAATTCATCAGAGATTTACTGCCAGCGGTAGTCCATTTACTGCCCGCCCTAAATACCGTCTTAAGCGGACAGTACGGATGCCATTTTGAAAACGGGAGTATTTGATGAAAGGCTGCTAAGAGTTTAACACTTAGGATTTACCATTTCAGCACCAATTTCAGCCCAGTCCAAGTACAACCCTCCCCCAGCCAAAGTGCCTTACCCCAGTGCAAGTGCATCCCTCCCCCAGCCAAACTCCCTCCTTACATCAGCGCAAGTGCATGACCTTACCCCCTCCCCTACCCCACCAGAGGGGGCATTGTATACGGATTGTTAATAGGTTTATTGGATACGAAGTGAATAGTGACAGTGTCGTGACTTCTGGATTTCATCCACTCCAATGTAAGTACGTGATCCATCATCCCCGAGTTCCCTATCTCCTCTCCAATCCCCCGCCCCCATCCATGTCTCTCCCCTCCCAGTCTCTCTCTCTCCCCCCTCCAGGCTCTCTCTCTCTCTCTCTCTCCCCTCCAGTCTCTCTCTCTCTCTCTCCCCCCAGGCTCTCTCTCTCTCTCTTTCCCACCCGACACCCCGCCCCCCCCCCCCAGGCTCTCTCTCGCTCTCTCTCTCCCCCCAGGCTTGCTCTCTCTCTCCCCCAGGCTCTCTCTCTCTCTTCCCCCTCCCCTAGGGTCTCTCTCACTCTCTCCCTCCCCCCAGGCTCTCTCTCTCTCTTCCCCCCCGACGCCCCCAGGCTCACTCTCCCCCAGGCTCTCTCTCTCTTCTCCCTCCCCTAGGGTCTCTCTCACTTTCTCCCTACCCCCAGGCTCTCTCTCTCTCTCCCCCCCCCCCCCGATGCCCCCAGGCTCTCTCTCTCTCCCCCCCCCCCCCCCGACGCCCCCAGGCTCTCTCTCTCCCAGTCTCTCTCTCTCTCTCCTCTTCCCCTCCCCCCGGCGCTCTCTCTCCCCCCCCCCACCCCAAGGCTCTCTCTCTCTCGCCCTTCCAACCCCTCTCGGCCACCCCGCCGACCACTTCTCGGCCTCCTCGCCGAGCTTGGGCCGGAGTGGGGCAGAGACAGGTCGGCAGTCTCAGGCCTCGGGTCCTGTAGAGTGAATGATTCGGGGCTGACGGGGGACGGGGTTGGAGTTTGACAGACGCATACGCATGCACAAAACTCAGCCTCCGATCTTTGCCATGTCTAATGGCCTGCACCACCTGCCAACGCCCACTACACTCCGCTCCCGCTGCCGCTCGCTACATTACCATCATAGTCGCGCTGGAGGATCTCAGCGGTAGCAGGCGATAAAAAATGAAGGAACGCCCAAATACTGCCGAGAAACGGGCGGCAGCAGAACATCATCAATTTTGGGCCCATAGTCACTAAGAGGACTACTGACATTAAAAGTGACTCACTACAATAACTGAGATTTATCTTTCCTCTGTTACAAATTCATCAAAAACTTTGTCCAAGTAAATTGGTTTTTACATATGAATTAAACTCTCATGTACTTTAAAGAGTTTCCACTTTGGGCGCAATCGACAATTCGGGCAAAAATTGCGCTAGTTTTCAAAAGTGTTATTTTTGCTCATGTTTCTGTTCAAACTCATTTGTATAATGCTGAGCATAACATTTTCCATGAACCAGCAGTTAGGCAGCTTTTTAGAATGTATTTTTTTTTAATTGTCTTAAAAAATATACCTTGTTATATTTAACAGTGGTAACCTGGTGCAGTTTTATTAATATAGCTGCAAATGGGTTTAGAACAAAATATAACCATTTTTAGTAAGAATGTCTAGTCCACAACCTGTGAATAACCTGATTTTAACTAATTGAAAATGATATTAAAAATATACAAAAACATTTACTAGTTACATTAGTGTACAGTAGTCAGTTTCTTAGTAAATTAAAAAAATATTATTTAAAAGCTTTCAAAGCGTGTCCTTGCAGTTTAAAAGAAAGCTTAATTTTAAGAGCCTCCTCGAAGGCCCACAAACTAACGCAATAAGCAGAAACTCGCCATGGCGATTAATTCGATCAAGGGAATGATCAGTTTTGTCAGTGAGTCCGGCTTTTAGTGCGATATTTTTAAAAACTTTTTTATTTAAAAAGATCGTGGAAAGTCGATTTTGTGCTGGATGTAACTTGCGCTAGAAATTCCTTGATCTTTTGCACTGGTTTGGCTGATTTCAGGCAAATTGTGTTGAAAAAAGCAGCGAAATATATATATATTTACATCTACATATACAAACCTACATATATGTTATTACTCAGCTTATAGTTAATGATCAAATTAAAAACAATGCTGCATCCATAACTATAAGTGCTACTAAAATAAGATTATCTTCCTCTTTTATGAAAGGACAATTAAAGATAAACAAAAGCCCAGTGCCAGCATAATTTTTTTCAACACACTCCCCCATTTTTCCCATTGAATCTGCTCCATTAAAATGCTTCTGAGTATGATATTCAGATAAATTCAGATCTACAGAGTCCAAAATTTAACCTATTGAAGTCTGAAACCTCATCATCATAGGCAGTCCCTCGAAACGAGGATGACTTGCTTCCACGCCAAAAAAAAGGATGAGTTCACAGTTTTTTGAAAGAAAAACCCAAACTACATCCTCAAGGGTGGAAGATGCCTGTGTGTGGATTTTTTTAACGTGTGGTGGCTGGAGCTTGACAGAGCTAGGTCTTGGTCCAGTGGCAAGGATTACCCAAGACAACTGGAGACCTGCTCTGCTGCACGGACCCAGTGCACACACATATCACAGTGTGGGCTGGCCCGTGCTGCCCCTGGGCCCCTGGCCCCGATCACATCCCTCTACAATCTCTCACAGCTCCTTCGCCCCGATCTCGCTGCTCCTGCTGCACCTGCCCACGCTCCAATCACCGACTTGGACCTTGCTGACGTCACTCTGACATTGCCCTCCTGCACCAGCTCGCGCTGTACCTTGTAGTGGCACGCTTCCATACTGCTCCCTGGGCCGTCGCTCACCGTTCCTTTTATGGCCCTGACCTGCGAGAGACCAACAGCGGCAGGTCGGGGGCATAAAAGGAACAGCGAGCGACGGCCTGGGAACAGCGTGGAGGCCCCGACCTGAAACCTAAAGGCAGTATGTCAGCCAAGGGAAAGAATTCAATTTCCCAACTTTCAACATGGTCAAAAAATTGATAACATTTGTTTTGTTGATTATCATCGACTACCTGTAAATTCACTCCGAATTGTTTATGTGATTGCTGGAAATCCATCCGCAAACAACTTTGGAAAAGCTGATTTTTTTGGGGGGTTAAAGATATTCTGAGTATGAGGTGACTGAGTTATTTTTAATTCAACTTCTCTTTCCCCTGCCTAAATTTTTGATCTCATAATACTCCTGTGAAGCGCCTTGGGACGTTTCACTATGTTAAAGGCGCTATATAAATACAAGTTATTGTTGTTGCCTACAAGATTTTGGCTCTCATTTTTATCTTCTTGAACCATTTATCTCTGTCACTGTACATATCCTGACGAAAGAGTAGTTGTAATCATGGCTTGACAAGTTCAAGAGGCGCAACATTTGGAACCTGCTTTTTCATGGGTTCAAGTTGTATTAAAAAAATCTGTGTTAAGTCTGATGTAAAATGTGGAAATACAACCTGGCTGATAGCTTCAAAAAAACCAGCAAGAGTAACAGAATGACCAAAACAAGAGAAATAACAAGGCAAACAAGTGAACAGAAAATAACTGAGATCAAGGGAAAGACAAAATTAAAAACGAATATTCATCTTCATCTGCTTTATAATGGGTTACTCAGAATATAATCTACTTGAAACTCCACCAGAGTAGGAATAATGGGCCCAAGTTTCCACATGATTCGCGCCTGATTTTTAGGAGCAACTGGTAGAGAACGGACTATTTTAGAAATCGCAATTCTCCACATTTTTTTTTTCTGCAGTTCTAGTCAGGTAGAACAGTTCTAGTTTAGAATAGAATTTTTTCCTCAAAAGGGGGCGTGTCCGGCCACTGACGCCTGATTTGAAAGTTTCCACAGTGAAAATGTACTCCAAACTAAAGTAGAATGGAGCCAGTGAAGATTTTTGTAGAACTGAAAAAACCTGTTCTACACATTAAAAAATCAGGCGCAGGTTACAAATTAGGCGTCCAGAACGAGGTGGGGGGGAGGGGGGGGAGGAAGGGAACTCATTAAATTCGACAATAAATCCTTATTTATACTTCTACAAATATTATACAAATAAATCCAACCTGAATAAACATTTATAAGCCAAGAAAAGATTAAATAAACCATCTTCCTACCTGTGTGAAAGTGCTTCAGCCAGGGAGAATTCTGCAGCCATTCGTGCCGCTGAGCGGGAGGGGAAGAGAGAGAGAGGGAGGGAGAGAGAGAGAGGGGGGGGAGGGAGAGAGAGGAGTGGGGGGGAGGGAGAGAGAGAGAGGGGGAAGGGGAGAGAGAGAGAGGGGGGAGAGGGAGAGAGAGAGGGGGGGAGGGAGAGAGAGAGAGAGGGGGGGGAGGGAGAGAGAGAGAGGGGGGGGAGGGAGAGAGAGAGAGAGGGGGGGGGAGGGAGAGAGAGAGGGGGGGAGAAGAGAGAGAGAGGGGGGGAAGAGAGAGAGAGGGGGGGAAGAGAGAGAGAGGGGGGAGAGAGAGAGAGGGGGGGAGGGAGAGAGAGGGAGGGGGGGAGAGAGAGAAGGAGAGGGGGGGAGGGAGAGAGGGAGGGGGGAGAGAGGGAGGGGGGAGAGAGGGGGGAGAGAGGGAGGGGGGAGAGAGGGAGGGAGGGAAAGAGAGGGAGGGGGGGAGAGAGAGGGAGGGGGGGGAGGGAGAGAGAGAGGGAGGGGGGGAGGGAGAGAGAGAGAGAGAGAGAGAGAGCGGGGGGGGGGGGTCGGGTCGGGTCAGTCGAGGGGGGAGCGGGGGAGCGGGTCTCGGGTCGGGTCGGGGCGGGGTATGTCGGGTCTCGGGTCGGGGGGTGTCAGGTCTCGGGTCGGGTCGGGGCGGGGGAGAGCGGGTGTCGGGTCGGGTCGGGGCGGCGGGTGGGAGGGGTGGAGCGGGTGTCGGGTGTCGGGTCGGGTCGGGGGGGAGGGGGAGCAGGTGTCGGGTCTCGGGTCGGGGGGGGGAGCGGGTGTCGGGTCGGGGGGGTAGATGACTTATTGCTCGGTCTCTGCTCATACTACTCTCTAAACAACCAGTTACTACAAGCAGCATGGAATTCTGTCTTCCCTTGAAATAAGTATTGGCCCTTTGTTCAGCATCTCTCCATACTGTTCGAGCTGAGCAATCACTTTCTGGGAAATTGTAATGATCATCCTTTTGATAGGCTAATGAGAATACCTGATCAAAGTCAAAAAATATTCACATCATTTTTGTAAAATGGGGTAAGTTTGAATATAGCGAATTGTATGTTCAGCATTGGAAATACTGAGATAGACATTTCAGCCTTGGATGTTGCTCAAGTTGTGCATTTATGAGTTGCAGTATCTATTTCATCAACACAGGGCATTGTCTGTTTTGGCACACAGAGAGCTAGTTCATGCAGGACTTATAATAGCAGAAGCATGTTGGAGTCTTGGAGCATATATACTTTCCAGTCCCATTGCATACTCTCCATAACTATGACCTACTCTGCTGTATGGATTAGGCACCTGGGAGGCACTTGAATGTGGGTATCGGTAAGTCAGACTTCTGCTGGAGAATTTGACAGAACACTCGTCCCCAAAAATATAACTCCAAGGTTTTTGTGTTAAGAATCTAATTTTCAACCACAGAAATGTCTTGCCTTCTTGTTATGCTACTCTGCCTATAAAGGCTATTTGAGTCATTACTTTAATTTGATCATGTACCTTTATTATCTTGACTTCACAGGTATAGAGATATAACTGCTTTACTGCATCAGTACAGATCCAGTACAAGACTGACTCTGCAAGGAAGAACAGCACAGGAATCTGGTCTGGGTGCAATGGTGCATGATCCAAAGAAATCAAGAGAATGTCCAGAGCTTCTTGAGAAATGAAAAATAAAAAATGAATCAATACAGAATCATATAGTATGACTCACAAACAAGCTAATTATATGTTATTGCCAATTACTTTTTCATTAAACCTATTTAACTTTTCCATCAATTATACTTGTTTCTATTATACTGGAACAAAGTCAAAAGGCCCAAAATTCCAATTGGGCCCTGGGGTCCAACTGGAGTCTGAAATATGTCTAGATTTTTTCCATCCATTTTCTGATAGGAAGCCGATGGATGGATCTTCTGCCTGCTTGTTCCCCCAAGTCAAGTGGGTGCATCAGGGAAAGTACCCAGGTTGTTTTAAGTTGACAGACTTTTCGCACCCATTAGAGCTGAAGACCTTTAATGCAGATTTTTCTTGGGCTGGAAAGACCCTAGGTGGTAACCTACCAGTGCCATGGTGCCACTCCACTCCTGGCAGGTGGATCATATCAGCCACCCTCACAAGGCCACCCATCCTGAACTTGCTAATGATCTCATCCCGCCATTTGTCTTTGGATCCACATCTATCCATTTGGACAGCCATGTGTTGAACTCCGCCTTACTTGCGACAATGGAATTTCGCGTGCAAATATTTATTCCAGCACATTACCATTATAAATATTTTGATGGAATTAACACATACTTAACTGCTGTTCTTAGTAAACAGCACAAAATAGACACAAATCATTCTTTGATCTAACCACATTTTACATATTATGCCATTATGATTTTATTTTTGTATAAATATATTATATATAGGCCTGGAATTTGTGGTTGGGATGACTGTGAACTGGCAGCATTCGCTGTCATTCCGCCTTTGAAACTGACCACAGCTTCAGGATTTGACACAGGTGTATGCGGGAATATCGAAGATTGCGGTTTAGTCATTGACAGCTCCGAAACAGGCTACGCTGTGCACAACCACACCACCCCTCCCCACCCCCGTCCCCCACAGAGCCAGCAATCTGTGCAATCAGTCAAATCAGGGAAACTGATGAAAACTTCAGCTCTTCCACACTAAGTACATTGTTCAATTCCCCACTAAAAGTTAGATCCAAAGGGATTAGGTGTAACTGGGGTTTTAACAGTGTAGTGACTGCTAAACATATGTTAAGGGCCTGAAAAACTAATTTTAACTTTGTGCAGTTTGAAATTTGTCCATTTTAATTAATTTTGAAACTTTTCAAATTTTTTTTTAAAGTTTGTCCATCTTTATTTCAGGTTTGCTTTTTCCACATGTGAGAGCCCCAATATTTATTTTTTTCTCTCTCGAACTATTTTAAGGAGTTAGAATTTTATGGGCTTACTCGCTTCCTTTTTCGCTGTCTGAGAATTTTGTCTTTTGATTGGCTGCTTAGACAGTCTATTGACATCACAACAGTTCAAACAAGGGGATCCCCACTACAGTCAGTTGAATTGAATTGAAGGTCGGAAAACCCAAAGTTCTCGACACAGGGATTGTGCGGAGGGTACCTCACGCCTTCGCTTTGCTGCTGACCGCAAATTCCAGGCCATTATGTTTGAAAACATTTTGCCACTCTTTCCCCACAGCAAAATATTAGCTATTACCATCTTTAAGTTATGCTTTAAGTTATATTTAAACACATTAAACTGTCTTTAGTGGCAACCTAGTTTCCACATACAATTCAGCAAACCTTTCTGTACATGACTCCAGATAAAAGATGTTTTAGAAATGCAAATGGTTTACATTATGACTAATTGAGTTTTGATTTTAGTTAACAGGAAGGTCATCCCGCACTGCACTTGCAATACCATACCATTTGCTTTATAGATGTGTTTATAGTGATGATCACTAACCTTCTTTGAAGATGACATAAAACTTACCTTCTTGTATTTTCCCTTTACACTGAACCAGCAAAGCTAGTTCCGTCCAAGCTACTGGTAGATTTACATGATCCCCTGAACCCATTGTATTCAGACCAGCTTTGCGCTAAGACAGAAAGGAAAATCAGTGAACTTCATTTGTATTTGCAGCATTCAGTACTTATTACTACCGTAACTGTGTCACTGGAAATGGTACATTATGGTGAGCCAGCCAAGGCAATGCTTTACATTGTGAAATTACTTACCAAGCCTCCTTATTTGTTAAATATATTCAAGGCATTTTTATTTTGCTGCTGTAGCTCTGAGATAACAGAACTCAAGAAGAACTAAGAGTTTTTCCTGCGTTTGTTGTCAACTGATTAAAGTTCCCTGAAATATATGAATCACTATGTGCTGGCATGTCTTTTAATTAGGTTTGCTGAAGTGACTAAACTGACCATTGGTTTAAGGTCAGTCCTGGCTCAATAGACCCGTGGTACTTCAAACTGACTTAAACCTTCCTGCTTAATAGGCAAAGGCTAAAGGTTACTATAACTACATAATAAAGAGAAATCAATAGTAGTATAACAGTAGCAGACTTCAGGACAGTCGGATTAACCCAGTAAAGTCGGGAGAAGGGAGACAATACAGAGATCTATAGATGAGGCTGAAGACTTTGAAGTCAACGCACTGAGGGGCAGGAAGCACAGTGGTGATAAATGAGTTTATGCAGGACAAAACGCAGACAACAGAACTCTGGATGAGTTTTGTTTAGGAAGGATGGAGTTCGGGAAGTCAGCAAGGAGGCAGACCACCAGAACTGCTGATTCCTGCCATGTCACCAGACTAAGTTCTCAGAATATTTTGCATAGTTTTGTAAATGTCAGACTGCCAGTGATCAAATAATGAAATAGTTACGCATTTTGTAACTAAACACTAAACCTTCAAACTGATCAACATAGTTTTATTCTTAGTTCACTGTACTGGAGATGTTTAGGCTTGTATATCAACTATGCACAGCATAAACAAACAATTATCGAACAAAAGTTATTAGCAAACAGCCACAACTAATAAATATTTTGCATTGCACAACAAAGTTACCTTTATTTACTATTGTAATGACTAAACCGTTTTCTTGGTTAGTTATAAAACATCTGTATCGATTTCCTCTTTCATATATAATTTATTAAAGTTCTTAAGGATTCCTCTTGCCACACTTCCTGTGTCACAATTTTTGTCATTCCTTGTGACACTTAGTAACACTTTCTTAAATAACTTTCATGGACGTTTCTGTAATGCCTGCTTTTTTGCATACTTAACATTATTCTTACCTCCCAGTCCACTAGGTGCCACTACAGTGCAAGATGCCCAGTGCCACTCATCGCTTTATTTTTCACCTGATTTTCCTTCTGTGCAGACAAGTCTTACTTTTAATTTAATGTATCTCTTTCAATTTCTTTTTTTGTGTATTTGTTTTAATTAATTTCAGCCTCTTGCCACCACCCCAGCCCTTTCCTGCGAGTTGGCCCTGCTCTGATGCCTGCTGACCCGTGTTACGGCTCCCTCGCCACTCTTGGGATTTTTTCTGAAGACACACTGTTCTCACTGGACTCCGCTGCTTGCCCAGCTGTTCTCCCCATCTCTCTTGGTGTTGCCTCTAATACTTCAATTGTCTCTACAGCCTTTGTTGCTACAACATCTGGCTCTGCTCAGTCACCCTGCTATGCTTCCCCCACCTCTACCTGGTCTGCCCTGTTCGCTCCCAGCCCCAATACAACATTTTCAAAATTTACTATGTGGGCCATTTAGGCCTCAATCTGCCCTTCTCCCAGCTTTACTTCGCCTGCTTCTCAAACACATTCCTGATCTTATTCCCAGCCGGCCCTGCTTTTTCTTCTGTCCCAGCAACCCATTTAACATTTTTTCACTCCATATTTTTGGCTGTTCTGGCTTCCCAGAAATTTCATATAGAAACATAGAAAATAGGTGCAGGAGTAGGCCATTCGGCCCTTCAAGCCTGCACCACCATTCAATATGATCATGGCTGATCATGCAACATTAGTACCCCATTCCTGCTTACTCTCCATACCTGTAAGGGCCACATCTAACTCCCTTTTGAATAGATCTAACGAACTGGCCTCAACAACTTTCTGTGGTAGAGCATTTCACAGGTTCACAATTCTCTGAGTGAAGAAGTTTCTCCTCAACTCAGTCCTAAATGGCCTACCCCTTATCCTTAGACTGTGACCCCTGGTTCTGGACTTCCCCAATATCGAGAACATTCTTCCTGCATCTAACCTGTCCAATCCCAGAATTTTATATGTTTCTATGAGATCCCCCCCTCTTTCTTCTAAATTCCAGTGAATATAAATCTAGTCGATCCAGTCTTTCTTCATATGTCAGTCTTGCCATCCCGGGAATCAGTCTGGTGAAACTTCGCTGCACTCCCTCAATAGCAAGAATGTCCTTCCTCAGATTAGGAGACCAAAACTGTACACAATATTCAAGGTGTGGCCTCACCAAGGCCCTGTACAACTGCAGTAAGACCTCCCTGCTCCTATACTCAAATCCTCTCGCTATGAAGGCCAACATGCCATTTGCCTTCTTCACCGCCTGCTGTACCTGCATGCCAACTGTCAATGACTGATGTACCATGACACCCAGGTCCCGTTGCACCTCCCCTTTTCCTAATATGTCACCATTCAGATAATATTCTACCTTCCTATCCAAAGTGGATAACCTCACATTTATCTACATTATATTGCATCTGCCATGCATTTGCCCACTCACCTGAAAGTCCAAATACACCACATCCACTGGTTCTCCCTTGTCCACTCTACTAGTTACATCCTCAAAAAATTCTATAAGATTTGTCAAGCATGATTTCCCTTTCATAAATCCATGCTGACTTGGACCGATCCTGTCACTGCTTTCCACATGCGCTGCTATTACATCGTTAATAATTGATCCCAACATTTTCCCCACTACCGATCTCAGGCTAACCGGTCTTTAATTCCCTGTTTTCTCTCCCTCCTTTTTTAAAAAGTGGGGTTACATTAGCTACCTTCCAATCCATAGGAACTGATCAGAGATTATAGAACGTTGAAAAATGACTACCAATGCATCCACTATTTCTAGAGCCACTTCCTTAAGTACTCTGGGATGCAGACTATCAGGCCCTGGGGATTTATCGGCCTTCAATCCCATCAATTTCCCCAACACAATTTCCTGACTAATAAGGATTTTCTTCAGTTCCTTGTTCTCACTAGACCCTCGGTCCCCTAATATTTCCGGAAGGTTATTTGTGTCTTCCTTAGTGAAGACAGAACCAAAGTATTTGTTCAATTGGTCTGCCATTTCTTTGTTTCCCATTATCAATTCACCTGATTCTGACTGCGTGACCTACATTTGTCTTCACTAATCTTTTTCTCTTCACATATCTATAGAAGCTTTTGCAGTCAGTTTCTATGTTCCCTGCAAGCTTACTCTCATACTCTATTTTCCCCCTCCTAATTAAACCCTTTGTCCTCCTCTGTTGAATTCTAAATTTCTCCCAGTCCTCAGGTTTGCTGCTTTTTCTGGCCAATTTATATGCCTCTTCCTTGGATTTAACACTATCCCTAATTTGCCTTGTTAACCATGGTTGAGCCACCTTCCCCGTTTTATTTTTACACCAGACAGGATATACAATTGTTGAAGTTCGTCCATGTGATCTTTAAATGTCTGCCATTGCCTATCCACTGTCAAACCTTTAAGTATCATTTGCCATTCTATCCTAGCCAATTCACATCTCATACCATCGAAGTTACCTTCCTTTAAGTTCAGGACCTAGTCTCTAAATTAACTGTGTCACTCTCCATCTTAATGAAGAATTCTACCATATTATAGTCACTCTTCCCCAAGGGGCCTCGCACAACAAGATTGTTAATTAATCCTCTCTCATTACACAAGACCCAGTCTAGAATGGCCAGCTCTCTAGTTGGTTCCTCGACATACTGGTCTAGAAAACCATCCCTTATACACTCCAGGAAATCCTCCTCCACCGTATTGCTACCAGTTTGATTTGTCCAATCTATATGTAGATTAAAGTCACTGATGATAACTACTGCACCTTTATTGCACGCATCCCTAATTTCCTGTTTGATGCCATCCCCAACCTCACTACTACTGTTTGGTGGTCTGTGCACAACTCCCACTAGCTTTTTCTGCCCTTTGGTGTTCCGCAGCTCTACCCATACAGATTCCACATCATCCAAGCTAATGTCCTTCCTTACTATTGCGTTAATCTTCTCTTTAACCAACAACGTTACCCCACCTCCTTTTCCTTTCTGTCTATCCTTCCTGAATATTGAATACCCCTGGATGTTGAGTTCCCAGCCTTGGTCACCCTGGAGCCATGTCTCCGTAATATATATTTTGTCTTGCCCAGCCTTTTAAAAAAAAATAGTTCTTCGGATGAATGTGACACTGGCAAAGCAACATTTATTGTCCACTTCAGTTGCCCTAAGGTCATTCAAAGTCACATGTTGGATATATATTAAACATCTTGCTTACTGCATGCACATCCTGAAAGTATCCTCAATCTCTCGTCATAGGACAATCCCCCATCCCAGGAATCAGTCTGGTGAACCTTCATTGCACTCCTCTAAGGCATGTATATCCTTCCTTGGGTAAAGAGACGAAGACTGTACACAGTATAAGAACAACATAAGAACATAAGAAATAGGAACAGGAGTAGACTATACGGCCCCTCGAGCTTGCTCCGCCATTCAATAAGTTCATGGCTGATCTAATCATGGACTCAGCTCCACTTCCACTCCTCATAATCCCTTATCCCCTTATCATTTAAGAAACTGTCTATTTCGGTCTTAAATTTATTCAATGTCCCAGCTTCCACAGCTCTCTGAGGCAGTGAATTCCACAGATTTACATCCCTCTGAGGGAAGAAATTGCTCCTCATCTCTGTTTTAAATGGGCGGCCCCTTATTCTAAGATCATGTCCTCTAGTTCTAGTCTCCCACATCAGTGGAAACATCCTCTCTGCATCCACCTTGTCAAGCCCCCTCATAATCTTATACATTTCAATAAGATCGCCTCTCATTCTTCTGAATGCCAATGAGTAGAGGCCCAATCTACTCAACATTTCCTCATAAGTCAACCCGCTCATCCCCGGAATCAACCTTGTGAACCTTCTCTGAACTGCCTCCAAAGCAAGTATATCCTTTCGTAAATATGGAAACCAAAACTGCATGCAGTATTCCAGGTGTGGCCTCACCAATACCTTATATAGCTGTAGCAAGACTTCACTGCTTTTATACTCCATCCCCTTTGCAATAAAGACCAAGATACCATTGGCCTTCCTGATCACTTGCTGTACCTGCATACTATCCTTTTGTGTTTCATGCACAAGTAACCCCAGGTCCCACTGTACTGCGATACTTTGCAATCTTTCTCCATTTAAATAATAACTTGCTCTTTGATTTTTTTCTGCTGAAGTGCATGACGTCACACTTTCCGACATTATACTCCATCTGCCAAATTTTTGCCCACTCACTTAGCCTGTCTATGTCCTTTTGCAGATTTTTTGTGTCCCTCTCACACATTGCTTTTCCTCCCATCTTTGTATCGTCAGCAAACTTGGCTTTGTTACACTCAGTCCCTTCGTCCAAGTCCCTAATATAGATTGTAAATAGTTGGGGTCCCAGCACTGATCCCTGCGGCACCCCATTAGTTACTGGTTGCTAACCCGAGAATGAGCCATTTATCCCAACTTTCTGTTCTCTGTTAGTTAGCCAATCCTCTATCCATGCTAATATATTACCCCCAGCCCTATGAACGTTTATCTTGTGCAGTAACCTTTTATGTGGCACCTTGTCAAATGCCTTCTGGAAGTCCAAATACACCACCAAATCGAGAACTCCAGCAAATTTGTCAAACATGACTTCCCCTTCATAAATTCATGCTGACTCTGCCTGACTGAAGTTTGCTTTTCCAAATGTCCTGCTACTGCTTCTTTAATAATGAACTCCAATATTTTCCCAACCATAGATGTTAGGCTAACTGGTCTATAGTTTCCTGCTTTTTGTCTGCCTCCTTTTTTAAATAGGGGCGTTACATTTTCAGTTTTCCAATCTGTTATTACCTCCCCAGAAACCAGGGAATTTTGGTAAATTACAACCATAGCATTCACAATCCCTGCCGCTACTTCTCTTAAGACCCTAGGATGCAAGCCATCAGGTCCAGGGGATTTATCTGCCAGGTGTGGTCTCACCAAGGCTCTATATAATTGCAGTAAAACTTCTTTACTCTTATATTCCAATCTTTTTGTAAGAAAGGCTAAGATATCATTTGCTTTCCTAATTGCTTGCTGTACCTGCAAGTTAAATTTCAGTGATTCATATAGAAGGGCATCCAGGTCCTTTTAATACCAACATTTTGCAATCCCTCACCATTTAAAAAATATCCTTTTTCTATTTTCCTACCAAAGTGGATAACTTCACATTTCTCCACAATATTTTCCATCTGCCACGTTCTTGCCCACTCACTCAACCTGGCTATATCCCTTTGCAGCCCCTTTGCATCATCCTCACAACTTACTTTCCCATTTAGCTTTGTACCATCAGCAATCTTGGATATATTACACTTGGCCTCCTCATTTAATTCTTTGATACAGATTGTAAATAGCTGAGGCCCAAGCACTGATCCTTGTGGTACACCACTAATTATAGCCTGCAACCTGAAAATGACCCGTTTATTCGTACTCTCTGTTTTCTGTCATGTAACCAATCTTGAATCCATGCCAATCCCATGAGCCCTAATTTTGTGTAATAACCTTTTGTGTGACACTTTATCGAATGCCGTCTGAAAATCCAATTACACCACATCCACTTGTTCCCCTTATCTATTCTGCTAGTTACAACCTCAAAAGACTCTACATGATTTGTCAAAGACAATTTCTCTTTCATAAATCCATGTTGACTCTGCCCAATCATATTATGATTTTATAAGTACCCTGTTACCACATCACTAATAATAGATTCTAGCATTTTCTCTACTACTAGGGTCTGTAGTTCCCCGTTTTCTCTCTTCCTCCTCTCTTAAATAGCGGGGTTACATCTGCTACCTTCCAATTAGCAGGGACCGTTCTAGAATTGAGGGAATTGTGGAAGACCAAAACCAATGCACACTTTGTTGACAACTCATCTATCATTATAAAACAACTAAATGTGAGTAATGCCACAGAAAATGTGTCTGTGTGTGTTGCTCAAAATCATAAATTGTTAAAGGAGTACTCAGAGTGTATGGATCTACAAAGTACAATTCTGCAGCCAAATATGCTGTTCATTTTTGGTTGACTTAGTAAATTCATCTTGTACCCAGATTAATAGAAGCATAGAGGAGACATTCTAAACTGCAAATGTCATTTTTTATACTTCATTTGTAAACTTTTTGGAAGAGCTGAATTAAAAAATGGTTGGATTAAAAAGCATTAGTTTAAAAAATGTAACAGGCAAAGCTCTGTAAGCCTGAGCAGAGGGCAATGTAGAAATATAATTTCACATTGCTCTGAGCATGTACTGATCTCAAACTAATAAGTGTGGTGAAACAGGATCATTGAAGAGTTCAATTATACTGCATGCCGTAATAGGTTAAAAAAAAATCTTGGCATAAACAGTATTCTTAATTACCCTTACTTATTGTTTTAAATTGTTCTAGCGTGAGCCTTGGATGCTTCTTATTGTGCAGGTTCTACATGCTGCCCGCGTTGCACAGCAAAGTTCTGCAGAATATAGCAGACTGCAAAAAGCCCCCAGACATGTCCAGACAGTGAAAGCATTCGGTTGAACAGTCCAATGGGCTGCTCAATGATGGCTCAAATGGTCCCAAGACTGGGGTTGTATCTTGGTTCAGCGGGCGAGCGCGGGTTCCGTAGCAGCGTTATGATCCAGGCTTAAAGAACATAGTCTTTGTCCTCAGGGTGGTGAACTGGCACAGTATAAAGAAAGACTTGCATTTATATAGTGACTTTCATGACCTCAGGATGTCCCAAAACGCTTTACGGCCAATAAGTACTTTTAAAATGTAGTCACTCGTTATATAGGGCCTGAACTTGGTGGCCTTATCACCCGCTGCCGCCGGCTGCCGCCGAGTTTTTTGGGCAGTCTCCCCTCGGTGCCAGTTTCCACTAGGCCTCCCGCCGGCGAGAAGGGAGGACTGCTGGGAATCGCCCGCTGATGGCCGCTATTGCGCAAGGTGCGTAAGTGTCCTCCCGCCCATCGAGCTGGCAGATTCCTCCGGGCGTGAGTCAGCGGCAGCAGGGGGAAGGACCACTGCATGGAGGCAGGTCTAACACCAATGGTAAGTATGAAGACCTGCAAAAAAAGGTTAATAATTTTTTTTTTTTTTTTGCAGCAATTCATCTGGATGGGGTCCCTTGAATGTTTTCCAGTGTTTTTTTTTCTGAACAAATGTTTATTTTTATGTGTTTCGCCCCCTCCCTGGGCCCGACTCAATCCTCAGTGGCACTTTGGTGAGGATTGCATTTGCCGCCGAGATTAGGAGCTTCCGCCTGCTGCCGCCCAGATTAACAGCGTAAGTCATTTTTTTGCCGCTTTTGCAGATCTTTCGGAGGAATCTCCCTGCCAAAGTACCACCAGGTCTCTCGGCAATCCTTTGGGCGGCACTTGGGCGGGCCTTAGTATTGTCCAAGTTCGGGCCCATAGACTGTGAAGAACTGAGGAACTCTGAGAGCCAATGCTCTATGGGGCTATCCCTGCCTTTTGAGTATCATATTAGTGCTTTCTACTGTTAATGCACCAAACCAAGATCACACCAGTCATTAAAGTAAATCTTTCATCCAACAACTGAATAGTTTCTTTTGCATCTTTAATCACTATGCTAGTACCTTATTTCTGGTGAGCATTTTTTGAGCCGTGTCAATCAGTTGTTCCTTTTTCTTTCGCTCTTGTGCACACTTAAAGTCCTGAACAAATTGTTCTGTGACTTCAAAGGGGTTTCTGAAATAAATAAACAGTACTATACTGAAACAGGTAACATTAAAAACAAATCCTAAATCTGTTTTGTTTTTCTTTATGTGGCTGAATGAAGAACTGCTATGGCTATTTCCGGCCCAATCCAGCTACAACAGAAGGACAGCTTTATCCCATGTCAAATGAAGAGAATTTCTGGGATTTTTTTGTTACCTGACCATAGATATATATAGGCACAGAGTTTCTGAAATAACTAGACTTAATCTTGAAACTGTCTTTCTTTCCTAAACTACGAGATGAAAGTCAGAACCACCAGTCTGCAAGCTGCAGGAAGGCTGTTTGCTCTGCAGATTGGCAAAGATATGGGAACCTATGGGTTAGACTAACAATCCTGAGGTAGAGTTTAAGTCCCACCACAGCAAACTAAATTCAATAAAATCTGGTCATTTCCAGATAGCATCAGAAAACTGATCATGAAAGCTACTGGATTGTCATAAGAATCCAACTGATACACGAATATCCCTCATGGAAGAGAATTTGCCAGCCCAACATGCGAGTATAGTCCACATTATGTGACTCTTAATGCCCTCTAAGCAAGCTAACAGCCAATTCAGTTGTACACAGGGAAACAAGGAGTTGGCAATAAATGCAGCATTGCCCAGAACAAGAACAAATAAAAGTAAATTGTGATAAAAGTATAAATAGATAAAGACCTGGACAAGGTGTGAAGCAAGACTTATCAACTGCTCGATGCAAAGAATTCACTATGTTTTTCCTTGATTGAATGACAGCTCCTTATTCAGTGATCTGTTCAATAATGACTGACAACTACATAGCGGCTGCAGAGTGGAAACATGCCAAGGTAGAATGGGGGCAGAAGCAAAAGATAGAAAGAATAAAAGTAAAAGTGGAGGGTAGGGAAACCTAAGGCAAAAAGCAAAAAGGGCCACATTACAGCAAAATTCGAAGGGGCAAAGTGTGTTAAAAAGACAAGCCTGAAGGCTCTGTGCCTCAATGCGAGGAGTATTCGGAATAAGGTGGACGAATTAACTGCGCAGATAGCAGTTAACGGGTATGATGTAATTGGCATCACGGAGACGTGGCTCCAGGGTGACCAAGGCTGGGAACTCAACATCCAGAGGTATTCAACATTTAGGAAGGATAGACAGAAAGGAAAAGGAGGCGGGCTGGCATTGCTGGTTAAAGAGGAAATTAATGCAATAGTAAGAAAGGACATTAGCTTGGATGATGTGGAATCGGTATGGGTGGAGCTACGGAATACCAAAGGGCAGAAAACGCTAGTGGGAGTTGTGTACAGACCATCAAACAGTAGTAGTAAGGTTGGGGACAGTATCAATCAAGAAATTAGGGATGCATGCAATAAAGATACAGCAGTTATCATGGGTGACTTCAATCTACATATTGATTGGGCTAATCAAACTGGTAGCAATGCGGTGGAGGATTTCCTGGAGTGTATTAGGGATGGTTTTCTCGACCAATATGTTGAGGAACCAACTAGGGAGCTGACCATCCTAGACTGGGTGATGTTTAATGAAAAAGGACTAATTAGCAATCTTATTGTGCGAGGCCCCTTGAGGAAGTGACCATAACATGGTAGAATTCTTTATGAAGATGGAGAGTGACACAGTTAATTCAGAAACTAAGATCCTGAACTTAAGGAAAGGTAACTTCGATGGTTTGAGACGTGAATTGGCTAGAATAGACTGGCAAATGATACTTAAAGGGTTGACAGTGGATAGGCAATGGCAAACATTTAAAGATCACATGGATGAACTTCAGCAATTCTACATCCCTGTCTGGAGTAAAAATAAAACAGGGAAGGTGGCTCAACCGTGGCTAACAAGGGAAATTAAGGATAGTGTTAAATCCAAGGAAGAGGAATATAAATTGGCCAGAAAAAGCAGCAAACCTGAGGACTGGGATAAATTTAGAATTCAGCAGAGGAGGACAAAGGGTTTAATTAAGAAGTGGAAAATAGAGTACGAGAAGAAGCTTGCTGGGAACATAAAAACTGACTGCAAAAGCTTCTATAGATATGTGAAGAGAAAAAGATTAATGAAGACAAACGCAGGTCACTTGCAGTCAGATTCAGGTGAATTTATAATGGGGAAGAAAGAAATGGCAGACCAATTAAATAAATACTTTGGTTCTGTCTTCACGAAGGAAGACACAAATAACCTTCCGGAAGTACTAGGGGACCGAGGGTCTAGTGAAAAGGAGGAACTGAAGGATATCCCTATTAGGTGGGAAATTGTGTTGGGGAAATTGATGGGATTGAAGGCTGATAAATCCCCGGGGCATGATAGTCTGCATCCCAGAGTACTTAAGGAAGTGGCCGTAGAAATAGTGGATGCATTGGTGATCATTGTCCAACAGTCTATCGACTCTGGATCAGTTCCTATGGACTGGAGGGTAGCTAATGTAACACCACTTTTTAAAAAGGGAGGTGTAAAGTCCTTACACAATACCACAAATCCACACGAGGCACATTCTATGGACAAGGTCACTCCATGACCTGAACCTTTATTCACAGGACCAAGAAGTGATGACCCTGCGTGGGACCTCCCTTTATATACCTGGATGACCAGGTGAGGAGTGTCTCCCACAAGTTCATCCCCTGTGGTCAAGGTGTGCATTTCTTACGTATATACAGTATTGCAGTGTTGTCACGTAAAGGTTACATACATGACAGGAGGGAGAGAGAAAGCGGGTAATGATAGACCGGTTAGCTTGACATCAGTAGTGAGGAAAATGTTGGAATCAATTATTAAGGATGAAATAGCAGCGCATTTGGAAAGCAGTGACAGGATCAGTCCAAGTCAGCATGGATTTATGAAGGGGAAATCATACTTGACAAATCTGGATTTATTTGAGGATGTAACTAGTAGAGTGGACAAGGGAGAACCAGTGGATGTGGTGTATTTGGACTTTCAAAAGGCTTTTGACAAGCTCCCACACAAGAGATTGGTGTGCAAAATCAAAGCACATGGTATTGGGGGTAATATACTGACGTGGATAGAGATCTGGTTGGCAGACAGGAAGCAGAGAGTCGGGATAAATGGGTCCTTTTCAGAATGGCAGGCAGTGACTAGTGGAGTGCCGCAGGGCTCAGTGCTGGGACCCCAGCTCTTTACAATATAACATCAATGATTTAGATGAAGGAATTGAGTGTAATATCACCAAGTTTGCAGATGACACTAAACTGGGTGGCGGTGTGAGCTGTGAAGGGGATGCTAAGAGGCTGCAGGGTAACTTGGACAGGTTAGGTGAGTGGGCAAGTGCATGGCAGATGCAGTATAATGTGGATAAATGTGAGGTTATCCACTTTGGGGGCAGAAACGTGAAGACAGAAGATGATCTGAATAGCGGCAGATTAGGAAAAGGGGAGGTGCAACGAGACCTTGGTGTCATGGTTCATCAGTCATTGAAAGTTGGCAGGCGGTGAACAAGGCAAATGGTATGTTGGCCTTCATAGCTAGGGGATTTGAGTATAGGAGCAAGGACATCTTACTGCAGTTGTACAGGGCCTTGGTAAGGTCTCATCTGGAATATTGTATTCAGTTTTGGTCTCCTAATCTGAGGAAGGACGTTCTTGCTATTGAGGGAGTGCTGCGAAGGTTCACTAGACTGATTCCCGGGATGGCTGGACTGACATATGAGGAGAGACTGGATCAACTGGGCCTTTATACATTGGAGTTTAGAAGGATGAGAGGGGATCTCAGAGAAACATATAAGATTCTGACGGGACGGGACAGGTTAGATGCGGGTAGAATGTTCCCGATGTTGGGGAAGTCCAGAACCAGGGGACACAGTCTTAGGATAAGGGGTAGGCCATTTAGGACTGAGTTGAGGAGAAACTTCTTCAGTCAGAGAGTTGTTAACCTGTGGAATTCCCTGCCGCAGAGAGTTGCTGATGCCAGTTCATTGGATATATTCAAGAGGAAGTTAGATATGACCCTTACGGCTAAGGGGATCAAGGGGTATGGAGAGAAAGCAGGAAAGGGGTACTAAGGGAATGATCAGCCATGAACTTATTGAATGGTGGTGCAGGCTCGAAGGGCTGAATGGCCTACTCCTGCACCTATTTTCTATGTTTCTATGTTTCTATGTGCTTTACAAACAGGAGAAAAATAGATAATTGTGTGGATGTCAAGCGATGGAATCGAAATTTTAAAAAGGTGACTGAAAGCTTTTGAGAAAGTCTATAAAAGTGGAGATATGTGGAGACCTAAAGAGGTTAAGGACGGAATCTCAGGAAGCAGGATACATAAAAACACGAGGGAGTTTACACTGCAGTCTCTCCTCAATATTGTTCGTTCAGTTTCAATTCAGTCTAAAGCAGTGTTGTTCAATAGAAATTGCTGACTAGCCACAGATGTTACTACGACGATACCGTTTTAACCACGTGCACTAACTTTAGTAGAATACGCATTACATGACTCACACATGTATATATTTACTTAACAATATTTATCACCATTCAGTAAACAAGGAAGTATAGCACTAACAGCGATCAAAATACAATCCTGTACTCTGCTTTTTGTCTTACCATTTTACCAACAAATGCACAAAAAAATTAAAATGCACATGCATACACTGTGCAAATATGAATATTGAAATCACATGCCCAATGCCTGTGTCTGTTACTCATTTTTAATTTTGTAATCAAAAATGCAATTCGCCACATCTAGTTTCCCAATTAGCCACATGAAGCTAGTAGCTGGTGTATTGGACTATACTGGTCTAAAGTAATAGCTGGGTTCCATGCAGTAGGCAGGAATATTGCCTCACCCACATACAACCATCATCATAAATCAATCACATTGAGAAGTCTGAAAAAAATGATTGGGTTGTGTAAGAAATACATTCTAAAGCCTCCTACAAAGATGAGAACTATCTTCATAATATTTATACTATCAGTAGCTTGCCTTGTATTTCTGTTTTTGTGTAATTATCTTATTTGATTTGGGAATGGTAACTTTCAAAATAAAAATTCAGCAATTTGATTGGTATGTCACTTGGTACCAAAATACGTGAAGAGTTCAGTTGATGTGCCAACCAGTCACTGGCAGTAGGCCAACTATGGACAATTTTTCTTGATTTAGCCTTTGTTTGGACTTGATTCCATGTAGACTTTGGGGGTAGAAATTACTCTGGGCTCATTCTTGGTGCTATTCCTGGCTCCATAGGAAGGTGTTTTTTTTTGGTTTTAAAGGGGTCGAAATTTGGTTCTTACCACCAGCTGATACCGCCTGAGGTGGCAATGGGGCATGAACGGCTGGCTGGCGGCGTTATGTGTGGGTACCACCTGATGGGGAATTTGGTTGTTCTTTTTCAAGGACATTAAAATTTAAAGTCCCGCCAGCTAACACCATGGAATCATGACGTCACCTCATATGCAACACCTTCTTGGTGCCGGTCTCACCAAATTCACTTTTGCCGCCTCACTTACCAGCTCGCGGCGATGACGCCTGAAAAAGTTGTTGTGCACAAGGCGGGGAAACAAATCCAGGGCGTTATTTAAAGGGTGTTGCAGCCGGCCCAGAAAGCTCGCGGTCTGTGCTGCGTTGGTTGATCGCACAGTTCGAAGGTGCTGGCGTCCTGCGGCTACTGTACTAAGCTTCAGTACTAGCATCTCGGAGACATTGTTGCCTTCAACATCAGATACATTTGCAACTAGCATATCGCTTTTACCACTGCAAACTTATGGGGGCAGTGATCGCGCACCACATCGTCCTGCGGCGAGGACTTTAAAGGTGCCAACTACAGAGACGGCTTATGCCAAATGTGGATACTTGCCAGAGGAGAGACCCTAGACGACGGGGCAGTGGGCCATACAGTCACAGGGTTTACCGTGCACATTTCTCTTATCTTGAGATGTCCGAGGACTAGTACCTAAGAAGGCTGAGATTCCGCAAAGAGTTTGTGACGGAGCTCTGCCACCTCCTGCAGACATACCTGGCAGCTGACATCGGCACCAGGACCACACTGTAAAGCAACAATAGCCCTCAACTTCTATGCTACTGGCTCCTTCCAGTCTCCTGGAGAAGATATATGCAACACCTAGTAGTTTGCAGTACATTGCTTCATTCATCAGGTTACCGACGCTTTCTACAGAAACGAATGCACTACATCAAGTTCAGCAGGTCCAGGGAAGACCTGGATGAGCGCTCCCATGACTTCGCCAGGATAGCTGTTTTCCCCATGTTTCAAGGGGCCATTGATTGAACGCATTGGCATTGTGGACCCCGCCTCACCTGGCCAGCCTATTCACCTGGCTATCTGCTGAAGACACTCCAAGCCTCCGTGCATATAAATGGCAAGACAAGACGGTGACAAATTAAACACATTTTTATTTACAAACAAAACCATAGTGTGCTGTAAAGAAGCACTAAAGGACACCATTATCCACAGAAAACAATAATTTAAACCACACCCCTTGAAACATTATCACGCACATCCACGTGCAACTATTCACATTGATAAAGATGGATAAAGAACACCATCACTGGCCAGCATCACACATTTCTTTAATGGCTCGTGCAAGTGGAACCATTGACATGATTTAATGTTCAAGCAAGGTAAACATCTCTGGCCACTATCAGACAATTCTTTATTGGCTCATCCGAGTGCAACTATTTACATTAGTTCACATTCAAACAAGGTCACCATTTCTGGCCACTAGCACACACATACCTTTCTCAGTGCTTTCCCACACCATCCCATTTCCCCCTTCCCAGGCCTACTGCTCTTCCTCAATGGGGTCTCAGTGCCTGCAGCAAGGCTGATAGAAGATCGTTGTGTTGGCGCCACTGCCACATCTGATGGCCGAGCAGGACGATCCACACCAGCTCAGGCCCTAGAAGACCCGGCTACGGACTGCATCACCTCAGAATGGGTGGCAGCACTCTGTGGTGGATGGGTTGTAGAGAGCGGCAGGGCAAGCGCAGAATAATGTCGGTGCATCGGAGAGGTGGGAGTCGGAGCGGCAGCGGCCTATAAAAGGCCCAGCAGTTCGGGACCAGCGAGGTGCGTCAGAGAGGCGGGAGTCGGAGCGGCAGCGGCCTATAAAAGGCCCAACAGTTCGGGGACCAGCGAGGCGCGTCGGAGAGGCCAGCCGGTGCAGCTGCAGCAGGGATGCAAAAAATTAGAAAGAAATAAAATGGTGACGTCACAGCCAAGGGGATAAGTAATTGGCTGGTGATTGGTAAGTAGTTTTTCTTTTTCTTTTCTTTATCAGTGAGTAACCTTTAGCAATTTGTTGCCAAATTAAGTTTATCTAAGGGTTAAATCATGGCAGGAGAGCTCGGACATGTGTTATGCTCCTCCTGTACTATGTGGGAAGTCAGGGACGCTTCCGGTGTCCCTGACGACTACGTGTGTGGGAAGTGTATCCACCTCCAGCTCCTGATGGACTGCATTGCGGCACTGGAGCTGCGGGTGGATGAACTCTGGAGCATCCATGATGCTGAGAATTACGTGAATAGCATGTTTAGCAAGTTGGTCTCACCGCAGGAAAAGGGTACACAGCCAGATAGGGAATAGAAGACTAACAGGAAGAGCAGTGCAAGGAAGGTAGTGCAGGGGTCCCCTGTGGTCATCCCCCTGCAAAACAGATACACCGCTTTGGGTACTGTTGAGGGGATGATTCATCAGGGGAGAGCAGCAGCAGCCAAGTCCATGGCACCATGGGTGGCTCTGCTGCACAGGAGGGCAGGAAAAAGAGCGGGAGAGCGATAGTGATAGCGGATTCAATTGTAAGGGGAATAGACGGACGTTTCTGCGGCCGCAACCGAGACTCCAGGATGGTATGTTGCCTCCCTGGTGCAAGGGTCAAGGATGTCTCGGAGCGGCTCGGAGCGGGTGCAGGACATTCTAAAAAGGGAGGGTGAACAGCCAGTTGTCATGGTACATATAGGTACCAACGATATAGGTAAAAAACAGGATGAGGTCCTACGAGATGAATTTAGGGAGCTAGGAGTTAAATTAAAAAGTAGGACCTCAAAAGTAGTAATGTCAGGATTTCTACCAGTGCCACATATTAGTCAGAGTAGGAATCGCAGGATAGTTCAGATGAATACGTGGCTTGAGCAGTGGTGCAGCAGGGAGGGATTCAAATTCCTGGGGCATTGGAACCGGTTCTGGGGAAGGTGGGACCAGTACAAACCGGACGGTCTGCACCTGGGCAGGACCGGAGCCAATGTCCTACGGGAGTGTTTGCTAGTGCTGTTTGGGAGGAGTTAAACTAATATGGCAGGGGGATGGGAACCTATGCAGGGAGTCAGAGGGAAATAAAATGGAGACAGAAGCAAAAGATACAAAGGCAATGGTAAAAGTGGAGGGCAGAGAAACCCAAGGCAAAAAACAAAAAGGGCTACTTTACAGCAAAATTCTAAAGGGTCAAAGTGTGTTAAAAAGAGAAGTCTGAAGGCTCTGTGACTCAATACAAGGGCTATTCAGAATAAGGTGGACGAATTAACTGTGCAGATAGCAGTTAACGGATACGATGTAATTGGCATCATAGAAACATGGCTCCAGGGTGACCAAGGCTGGGAACTCAACATCAAAAGGTAATCAGCATTTAGGAAGGATAGACAGAAAGGAAAAGGAGGCGGAGTGGTGTTACTGGTTAAAGAGAAAATTAATGCAATTGTAAAGAAGGACATTAGCTTGGATGACGTGGAATCAGTATGGGTGGAGCTACGGAATACCAAAGGGCAGAAAACGCTAGTGGGAGTTGTGTACAGGCCACCAAACAGTAGTAGTGAGGTTGGGGACAGCATCAAACAAGAAATAAGAGATGTGTGCAATAAAGGTACAGCAGTTATCATGGGCGACTTTAATCTACATATTGATTGGGCTAACCTAACTGGTAGCAATGCAGTGGAAGAGGATTTCCTGCAGTGTACTAGGGATTGTTTTCTAGTATGTCGAGGAAGCAACCAGAGAGCTGGCCATCCGAGACTGGGTGATGTGTAATGAGAAGGGACTAATTAGCAATCTTGTTGTGCGAGGCTCCTTGGGGAAGAGTGGCCATAATATGGTAGAATTCTTTATTAAGATGGAGAGTGACAAAGTTAATTCAGAAACTAGGGTCCTGAACTTAAGGAAAGGCAACTTTGACGGTATGAGGCGCGAATTGGCTAGATTAGACTAGCAAATGATACTTAAAGGGTTGACGGTGGATAGGCAATGGCAAGATCATATGGACGAAATTCAACAATTGTGCAGCCCTGTCTGGAGTAAAAATAAAACGGGGAATGTGGCTCAACCGTGGCTAACAAGGGAAATTAAGGATAGTGTTAAATCCAAGGAAGAGGCATACAAATTAGCCAGAAAAAGCAGCAAACCAGAGGACTGAGAGAAATTTAGAATTCAGCAGAGAGGACAAAGGGTTTAATTAAGAGGGGGAAAACAGAGTACGAGAGGAAGCTTGCCGGAAACATAAAAACTGACTGCAAAAACTTCTATAGATATGTGAAGAGAAAAAGATTAGTGAAGACAAACGTAGGTCACTTGCAGTCGGATTCGGGTGAATTTATAATGGGGAACAAAGAAATGGCAACCAATTAAACAAGTACTTCGGTTCTGTCTTTACAAAGGAAGACACAAATAATCTTCCGGATGTACCAGGGAACGGAGGGTCTAGTGAGGAGGAACTGAAGGATATCCTTATTAGGCGGGAAATTGTGTTCGGGAAATTGATGGGATTGAAGGCCGATAAATCCCCAGGGCCTGATAGTCTACATCCCAGAGTACTTAAGGGAATGGCCCTAGAAATAGTGGATGCATTGGTGATAATTTTCTAACAGTCTATCGACTCTGGATCAGTTCCTATGGACTGGAGGGTTGCTAATGTAACACCACTTTTTAAAAAAGGAGGGAGAGAGAAAAACGGGTAATTATAGACCGGTTAGCCTGACATCAGTAGTGGGGAAAATGTTGGAATCAATCATTAAGGATGAAATAGCAGCGCATTTGGAAAACAGTGATAGGATTGGTCCAAGTCAGCATGAATTTATGAAAGGGAAATCATGCTTGACAAATCTTCTGGAATATTTTGAGGATGTAACTAGTAGAGTGGACAAGGGAGAACCAGTGGATGTGGTGTATTTGGACTTTCAAAAGGCTTTTGACAAGGTCCCACACAAGAGATTGGTGTGCAAAATTAAAGCACATGGTATTGTGGGTAATGTACTGATGTGGATAGAGAATTGGTTGGCAGACAGGAAGCAGAGAGTCGGGATAAACGGGTCCTTTTCAGAATGGCAGGCAGTGACTAGTGGAGTGCCACAGGGCTCAGTGCTGGGACCCCAGCTCTTTACCATATATATTAATGATTTAGATGATGGAATTGATCTCCAAGTTTGCAGATGACACTAAACTGGGTGGCGCTGTGAGCTGTGAGGAGGGCGCTAAGAGGCTGCAGGGTGACTTGGACAGGTTAGGTGATTGGCCAAATACATGGCAGATGCAGTATAATGTGGATAAATGTGAGGTTATCCACTTTGGGGGCAAAAACACGAAGGCAGAATATTATCTGAATGGCGACAGATTAGGAAAAGGGGAGGTGCAGCGAGACCTGGGTGTCATGGTTCATCAGTCATTGAAAGTTGGCATGCAGGTACAGCAGACGGTGAAGAAGGCCAATGGCATGTTGGCCTTCATAGCTAGGGGATTTGAGTATAGGAGCAGGGAAATCTTACTATAGTTGTACAGGGCCTTGGTGAGGCCCCACCTGGAATATTGTATTCTGTTTTGGTCTCCTAATCTGAGGAAGGACGTTCTTGCTATTGAGGGAGTGCAGCGAAGGTTCACCAGACTGATTCCAGGGATGGCTGGACTGACATATGAGGAGAGACTGTATCAAGTGGGCCACTGGAATTTAGAAGGATGAGAGGGGATCTCATAGAACCACATAAGATTCTGATGGTACTGGACAGCTTAGATGCGGGAAGAATGTTCCCAATGTTGGGGAAGTCCAGAACCAGGGGACACAGTCTTAGGATAAGGGGCAGGCCATTTAGGATTGAAATGAGGAGAAACTTCTTCACTCAGAAAGTTGTTAACCTGTGGAATTCCCAGCCGCAGAGAGTTGTTGATGCCAGTTCATTGGACATATTCAAGAGGGAGTTAGATATGGTCCTTATGGCTAAAGAGATCAAGGGGTATGGAGAGAAAGCAGGAAAGGGGTACTGAAGGAATAATCAGCCATGATCTTATTGAATGGTGGTGCAGGCTCGAAGGGCCGAATGGCCTACTCCTGCACCTATTTTCTATGTTTCTATGTCATCCTGAGAGAGGACATCAAGTTCCAACAGGCCCGACACACTGCTATTCCCCCGGGGCAGGACCTCAGCATCTGGAGCTATCTGGCTGAGCACAGATTGCTGCCATGCTTCGCCAACGTTAGTTCCCCGTGCAATTAATAGGGCCCCAGACTTTATGGCAGCAGTCAGTGCCTGCATAGATTCAAATTGACTCTGCATCAGGGCAGACTGCGACTGCAGCACACCACAGAGCTGGTTGGTACCACCACTCACTGACGACATGACAGTCTGCAGGCCTACCATAGCACGGTCTAGTGCTCAATGGCTACAGCCACGTCAGCCATAGCCCATGCCACCGTATTGGGACCGCATGGTCACTTGAAACATCCAACATCCGTTGGTATCTACTAAGGATGGGCTCAATGGGCTGCTGAGACACAAATGCAATTGTTGAGGCAGCCTCCACCACACTCAAAGCAAGTGTATCGACACTCTCGGGCACCCTTGACAAAATTGCTGTGCATTTGCAATGACTGTCTTGCGAGATCCTCTAAGTCAGCTCATCATCAGAGTGCTGCTGAGCATCACTCAGGCGCGCACACACCCTCCGGGGAACTGGCCCCCTGATCTCCCCTCCCCCGTAGCATCGTTGCAGGCGACTGGGTCCTGGAGCATCACCCACCTCCATCTCCCTGACTACACCTTCTGAGAAAAAGTTGCTGGCCCTGCTCTGTGAGGATGCTGGATCCTCTGTCACTTCCAGAGAGGTGTCCTCCGCCTCTTCGTCCTCTCCACCGTCACCTGCAGTGGAAGGCTGACATGCAGGCCCCTGCCGTCTGGTTGATCATCTGAAAGCACAAAGCCAGAGAAGAGTGGTTACCTGCAGGGGAGGGGGCTAGGAGCGGCAAAGACATTCGAAAATGGCAGTCTCATGGAAAGAGATGAAGGATTGTGGTGTCAAGCCGAAGTGGCCTGCCAGATGCTGCAAAGGAATTCAATATACCATTATTGTCCCCAGGGGGGTCAGCGAGACCCACCGCTATGGCACCAAATTGAATGCCCATCAGGGCCGAGACGCATTCCTTCAACGAAGTCAACTCCTGGAGTTCAGAGACCCCTACTCAAGTCATCATCTGCTCCCTGCGGCTGTAGACGAGCTTCTCATGTAAGATTAAAGAGAACATCTGAGTTAGAGCCCTTCTATCAATGTGTCCCAAGTGTCTTACATAGTTTGGTAGATGTTACTGTATGAGAGTCTTCACAGTTCGATGTAACTTCCATTCGCTGCGTGGACTCGCTGTGGCAATGCTTAAATTAGGGGCCAAGGACCTAACAGTAACAGGGAGGCTACCAGATTTGAGACACATATGAAGACAGGAGTTAACAACAAGAGTGATGAGTCTGCAGAACCGAGTAACAAGGTTAACAGGCCGTTGCAGTGGGTGAGGCTTCAAATGGGAACCTTGCACCTGGCCTCACCCACGCAGAGCCTGGATTGAGCAAAGAGTGCACATTGAGCTCAGAGCATAGCATGTTGATGTTTCACATATAAGATACTCACCCTCATCAGGCACGTCATCTCATTCCATTTTTTAGAGCATTGAGTGGCTGTCCTGGCCACCGTGTCACTCGCAGAAACTTCTTCTGAGATTTCCTTCCATCTCGCTCGGTGAGTTGGTGGTTGTAGTCTCCTCCCAGCCTCTATCCTGAGCAATTCCCGCCATCTCTCCAGGGCATCAAGGAGTGCATCCGAGAATGTGTGGGCACACTGATGAGCTACTGCTACTAGGTCTGCCATCTTCACCATCTTAGTGAGTGCCTGGGAAGTGAATATAACCATGAGGCATTGAGGTACCCAATCAATGCCTCAATGGAATCCATGTCTGTGGCTCAGCCTAAAGCCCAGATGTTGAGGCCCCGCTTAACGGCCCACTCAATACCACTTACTGCCTCCAGGTAAGTGTGCAACGCCATGATTTTATGCTACAATCCACTTTTCAGGCAGCAAAACTGAATTTCGCATTTTTCGCACCTAACGCTTGGCATTAAAAAATTCTCTCAGCTGGTGACACCGCCTCAAAATCGGCAGTACCGAATTTTGACCCCTAAAGCTTACCTTTGCCTGTCCCGCACAGTGGTGACCAATTTGTCAAAGGGGTCCTTTAATAGGTGTTAAACCCCTATTTTATATATTCAAGGGGATAATTTATATCCTTTTGTAATACAGCGAGTTACAATTATTCACAGCTGCTTTAATGTTATAATATTTTAGCGCAGGGATGACCAAACTGGGGCCCATCGGCCATATGCGGCCCTCAAAACCAGGCAAGCAGCCCTCAGAGTTTAAGAAACTCATTATTTGCACTTCTGTTTGTTACCAACTGATTATTCCTCTTTGAAATTTGTGGGTCTGGAGGTTTGGAAATGGCTGTTCCTTAATGGTGGATAATCCTAAATCGGAACACCAAGATCTGTTAGTATCAGCAACTTGAACATGTCTAGATTAATGGGAAAAACGTAAAACCATGTTAAACTGGAGGAAGGGATTTTAAGCTTCTGTGTGCAAGTAATTGCTGGTTTCACATACTATAAGACACACAGTTAGTGCTATGCTTAAACAGAGTGCAATGTGAAGATTTAGTTGTGCAGCTCATATTTTAGATGATGAAGAGTGTACTGGTACCCAGGGTGCCCAATGAAGAAAAAGGAAAGTGGGTGGTATGTTACCTTGCCCACTCTAATCAGATCATTGAAATTATTGCAGCATTAGTCTGCAGTTCTGGGGGTGACAGAGATGGCACTTAGTGCCAGTGCCACATCCCTCCAAATAGCACAAGACATGTTTGTGGCATGCTCCCATGGGGAACCAGCAATCACTCTCTTCTTTGCCAAACCTTCTTGAGGAGAGTTTGGAGGTCGGTCTCATTGAAATTGTGTGCTCCTCTTTTATTCTTCATAGCAATGTCCTTGCCCTTTCTTCTGCTATCCCTGCCAGATCCTCCTGTGGAAGACATTCTTGAAAAGTGGAAGCATGAGCTAAACGTTACAGTTACCTGACAATCAATTCAGTGAAACTGATTATCTGCTGTTGAAATCTTCAGCCAGACTTTTAAAGGTTGCACTCTAATTTCCAAGCACCCAAGAGCAGTAAGCCCGTTTAATATGAGATTTACACTAGCAAACGGCCAATGATACTTAAATGAGCTGATTCTGTAAATGATGTTGGATTCAGCTCTGCAGAATACCAGTGGGCGTGAATCCCAATTCATTGGTACAAATCTAGTGCAATTAGATATGTGGAATTTCAGAGCTAAATTCTCCATGGAACCTAGCCCAAACAAAGGCTATAGCAAGAGAAATTCTCCAAAATGTGACCCCAATCTTGGCCTGCTGAAACTGGTTGCCTAGCACAACGACAGAACCCAGGTGCCATGTGAGAGGGGCACATACACCAGTCCCACCTGTCTGTGGAAACTCACAAAGCTGTGTCAACTCAGCCAAAAGTTCAATAAACGCTAATGTAATAGGCAGCCCCAGCAGTACATAAAATGCCACAGTATGTACACTGAGCCATGAATATTGTATGTCACAGAAACAATGTAAAAATGCATGTCAATGTGTTATGCTGAAGAACTATAATAAAAAATGCATTTTAAAAAATGAACTAAAAGTAAGATGTCAAATAATCATTTTCATTTATTTTGTACCGAGTAACTAAGTATGTCAACTATATTTGACATCAAACCATAATAAGCTAAATAAATACATATTTAGTGATGAACTAATTAGGCACTAAAGTACTACCTAACCTTTTTGCGGCATCCTTTGAATAATAAAGCTTCAGGGTTTCTTCAGCCTTTTGCAAAAGTCTACCTTCAAGCAGTAGTCGATCAGCTTGGGAAATTATCCCAAACCTGTGCACTATGGGGATCTTGAATATCGGCATCTTTACAGGCGACCGATTGTGTATCGTATCTCAAAGTCTATACCTATATTCACAATAAATAAAAGGCAAAAAGTTAGTATAGTGATATATACAGTAATGAATGCTTTGGAAGGAGTTGCAAGGCAAGAATTCACTTCAAGAGATTGAAATTATGTTATAAACCATGAAAGCACAATTTAAGTGATTTAGGAATGCCAGCATAGCCAAGATATAGGGATAGTTGTCTTCACTGCCTGGACAGTAATCTAGTAGAGCAGATAGTCTGCACTTCATTAGAAACTGTCTGATTTTCATTCTATTGATTTCATTGGGATGAAAATCAGACAAATTCTATAAAGGAGGCCATTTGTCCCATAAAACATGCACCAGCTCTCTGAAAAAGCTATCCACTTAGTCCCAATCCAGCCTTTCCAAATATCCTTTTAAAATTCATTTATTCAAGTATTTATCCACTTCCTTTTCAAAAGCTACTATGGATATAGTATCACTGATTCGAGTAAAGCATTCAATGTCCCAGCAATCCTCTGCATAAACAATTTTCTCCGAAAGTTTGTTCTTTTGGTGATGATCTTAAATTTATGTCCTCTAGTTACCACCTCACCAACCAGTTGAAAAAGCTTATCCTGATTTATTTCACCAAAAGATCGCATAATTTTGTAATCTCTATTAGATTGCCTCTTAACATTCTCTGTTTCTCCAGCCTCTCATCATACCTAAAATTTCTCATTCATGGAATCTCTTCAATGCAATCTTCATTATCTTGTCAGGCTTCTTAAAGTAGATCATCCAAAACTAGACATAATGAGGTAGAAATTTGGCTTGGGCAATGCAAAATAGGCAAAAGCGAATAGGCCCGATTTTCTTTTGTAACTGTTTTGGTTATGCAGTTTAACAATCTATTTGCTTTGTTGATTTAGATGAAGGAATAAAGAGCCACATATCCAACTTTGCTGATCATACATCATCATAGGCAGTCCATCTAAATCGAAGAAGACTTCCACTCTAAAAGTGAGTTCTTAGGTGACTGGACAGTCCAATACGGGAATGACAGTCTCTGTCACAGGTGGGACAGACAGTCGTTGAAGGAATGGGTGGGTGGGGAGTCTGGTTTGCCGAACGCTCATTCCACTGCCTGCGCTTGTTTTTTTCATGCTCTCTGCGACGAGACTCGAGGTGCTCAGCACCTTCCCGGATGCACTTTTTCCACTTAGGGCGGTCTTTGGCCAGGGACTCCCAGATGTCGGTGGGGATGTTGCATTTTATTAAGGAGGCTTTGAAGGCGCCCTTGAAACATTTCCTCTGCCCACCTGGGGCTCGCTTGTCATGTAGGAGTTCCGAGTAGAGCGCTTGCTTTGGGAGTCTTGTGTCAGGCACGTGAACAATGTGGCCCCCCCAATGGAGCTGTTCGAGTGTGGTCAGTGCTTCGATGCTGGGGATGTTGACCTGATCGAGAACACTAACGTTGGTGCGTCTGTCCTCCCAGGGGATTTGCAAGATTTGCGGAGACATCGTTGGTGATATTTCTCCAGTGATTTGAGGTGTCTACTGTATATGGTCCACATCTCTGAGCCATACAGAAGGGCGGGTATCACTTCAGTCCTGTAGACCATAAACTTGGTGCCAGATTTGAGGACCTGATGTTCAAACACTCTTCCTCAGGCGGCCGAAGGCTGCGCTGGTGCACTGGAGGCGGTGTTGAACCTCGTTATCGATGTCTGCCCTTGCTGATAATAGGCTCCTGAGGTATGGAAAGTGGTCCACGTTATCCAGGACCGAGCAGTGGATCTTGATGACTGGAGGGCAGTGCTGTGTGGCGGCACTGCTTCTGCTGCCGTTGCTGTTTTGGGGCTATATTGATGTTGATGACGGAACGGTTTAGGAGGTGGTCCGTCCAGCAGTCGTCAACTCCTGCCATGGCGCGGGTGATGCGCATGTCCTTGCGATCCCTGGCTCGAACGATGACGTAGTCGAGCAGGTGCCAGTGTTTGGAGCGAGGGTGTTGCCACGATGCCTTGTACTTGTCCTTCTGGCAGAACAAGGTGTTAGTGATGACAAGGTCATGTTCTAGACAATTTGTCAGGAGCAGGGTACCACTGACACCAAGTTAGGTGGCACAGCAAAGAGTGTAGATGGGTGCAGAAAATTTAAAAGGGACATTGACAGATTAAGTGTGTGGGGAAAACTGTGGCAGATGGAGCTTAAAGTGGCGAAGTGTGAGGTCCTTCAGAAAAGAAAAGCAGAGCTTTTTCCAAATTGCATGAACCCAGGAACTGTGGAGGAGCAGAGATTTAGGGGTCCCGTACAAAATCATTAAAAGCTAGTGGACACGTACAAAAAATTAATTAAAAGGCTAATAGAATGTTAGGTATGGGGCATTCAGATGAGGCCTGGCCCTCATAATGCCGAGGTCAGGACGGTTTGCCGCCCACCTCAGCCCCCATCTGCCCGATTTCCACTCAGAGTTAAAATCGGGGCACTTGTTTCCTTCTGCATTGATAGACAAAACCTTGTATCTGTTCATTAATGTAATCTTTTTAGTAGTTTCACATACTTTCTTACCTTTCAACCTTAATCCATCAACAATCCTCATTTCCCTGGATTCACTTGTCTCTTTTTCATGGAAACCCTCTCCCTCATTGTGCTGGTCCCAGCTCTGATCCTTGATGATTCTCTCTCAAGGTGTTGGTGAATGGATAGTATTAGACTCAGTAAATAAGTCACTCATGTCTGTGAAATGACCAGTATAACACCACACATTGAGAGAGAATCATCAGGGATCGGAGCTGGGACCAGCACAATCAGACAGTAGGAGCTTTGAATATTGTTTATTATATGAATATGACTAAATTCTGCTTGTTTTAGGGTTAGAATTGCAGTTGTTTTCCTCGAGAGGGCGATGTCCCATGGCACCCTATTTTTATAATAAACAATATTCATAGCTCCTACTGCAGTCTGTAATTCTTAGGTACTTTTGCCATATCAAGTTCTTCAGATTCTGTTCGCCCTGATATTTATTCATTCTTTTGGAAGTTCCCTCTTGGCTACTGGACCAACAGCCATTGTGGCTGACTGGTAGTCTGGATATTGAACCTAATTATGCTCCGTTCACTGTTTCCTAGATGCACCTTGTCTTTCCATTGTTCCTTGCATAGAATTAGATCTAGCACCGCCTCCTTCCTTGTTGGGCTAAAAATTTACCGATCTAATATATGCAGTGTTAGCTCTTTCAGTCTGTCACTGTTCTCCAGGTCACTGTCACTTCAATGTCAACCACCAACCATGTTTAAAGTGTCCAAAGTCGGCTTTTACCAGCCCAGCTGCCTGATCATGAAGAAAGTAACCAACTGCTCTCACGGTCACAAGCTGATATGCTTTCATGAAACGGGAGTGTGGTTATGAGGAAGGAAAGGAATCAAACATTTAGGAAAAGAAAATAGGATTCTTCAGCACAATTCTAGTGGTCCAATGGAATATGCCATAGACGAAAAATAAGACATTTTACAGTAAGACTACAGGATCGTAAGAGAGAGGACCTGCAATAAAATAGAAATTGGACGATTACCCACCAGTGTATGCCGGGGACAGACCTCAAATCTTCACAGCAAAGTCCCAACCTTTGCCCTCTTCCCTCTTGGCCTTCAGTCTCCAAACTGAACCTCCACAAGCTGCGACAGAAGGCAGCTGGCTGCGCGGGCTGAACCCTGGAGCAGCCCCGGAGCGGTGCGGAGCGGTGCAGTCACTCGATGCTCAGCACCCCGCCGCATCCTTTGTTGTGTCCCGGCGGTTTCTATGGAGACCAAGTGAAGCGCGCGCCACCTCAGCAGCGAACAGCGGCCTGGAAGCAGGACTCTGCAAAACAGGCTCTCATTTTTTTTTTAAGTATCTTGCTGGCTTTAAAACGTTTGTGAAGTGGTTTTGCACAGACAGTCCTTCACCCCGAAAAATCTCCTCATTTCTGATGAAATGCAAGCAATTAGACTTGTCGACATAGTTGTTTCTACCAATGCCTCAAAATACTACCACATCGCAATGATACCACCCTCTCATGCTTCTATATTTACCTGTTTCAAGGTAGCCACCACATTTGTGATTCTGTTGCTTGACTAGTCTGTTGGACAGCTCCCCAGATGTTAGTGAGGATGACTTTGCAGGGTTGACTTTGCAGCCAACTAGGCCCACCAGATCGAGTAAGGACGGCAGATTTTCTTTCCCGGAAAATCATCGTCACCATTACTGATACTAGCTTTTTCTCCTCTTCTCATGCCCATATAATTAAAGCAATTATTGTCCCTTTACCATCCCGTTTACGCTTTAAAATGGGGCGGTAGTGGGCAGAACATAAAATATCATTCCACTCATTTCGCACTACTTTTACAGATGGTCAGATTTTGCAGAGGACTATAATCCTTGTAGCCAAAGATCATCTGAAACTTGGAGGTACAGTAGCATAGTGTTTATGTTACTGGACTAATGATCCGGAGACATGAGTACAAATCCCACAATTGCATTAAATAAATCTGCATAAAAAGCTAGTATCAGTAATGGTGACGATGATTTTCCGGGAAAGAAAATCTGCCGTCCTTACTCGATCTGGTGGGCCTAGTTGGCTGCAAAGTCAACCCTGCAAAGTCATCCTCACTAACATCTGGGGAGCTGTCCAACAGACTAGTCAAGCAACAGAATCACAATTGTACTCACTGAATCATAGCTTTCAGACTCCTCCATCCCGCCAGCAGGATAGACCCACCAAAGGTGGCAGCACAGTATCCCTGTATCCTTGGGAGTCCTCAACATTGACTCCGGGGTCTATGAAGTCTCATGGCATCAGGTCAAATATCCTGCTAATTACTGCCCTCCATGTTGAAAACCACTTGGAAGAAGCATTGAGGGTAGCATAGGCACAGAATGTACTCTGGGTGGGGGACTTCAATGTCCAACACAAAGAATGGCTCGGTAGCACCACTACTGACTGAGCTGTCCGAGTCCTGGATCTGGACCTGCGGCAGGTGGTGAGAGAACCAAATATTAAGTAAAAACCTACTTGACCTCTTCCTCACCAATCTATCTGTCACAGTATTGGTTGGAGTGACCACCGCACAATCCTTGTGGAGATTAAGTCCCATCTTCACTCTCCACCGTGTTGTGTGGCACTACTACTGTGTTAAATGGGATAGAGTCAGCAGCTCAAAACTGGACATCCGTGAGGCATTGTGGGCCATCAGCAGCAGCAGTATTTCACCACAATCTGTATCCTCATGGTGCAGTATATTCCTCACTCTACAATTACCATCAAGCTAGGGGGCCAACCCTGGTTCAATGAGGAGTGTAGAAGAGCATGCCAGAGGCAGCACCAGGCGTACCTAAAAATGAAGTGTCAACTTGGTGTGAAGCTACATCAGAGGACTACATGCAGGCTAAACAGTGGAAGCAGCATGTTATAATAAACAGAGCTAAGCAACCAATGGATCAAATCAAAGTTCAGCCATGGGCAGCACCAGGCATACCTAAAAATGAAATGCCAACCTGGTGAAGCTACAACACAGGACTACACGCTAAACAGCAGAAGCAGAATGCTATAGACAGAGCTAAGTGATCCCACAACCAACGGATCAGATCAAAGCTCTGTAGTCTTGCCAATATGGTCGTGAATTCTGGTGGACAATTAAACAACTAATGAGAGCGGAGGCTCCATGAACATCGCCATCCTCAATGATGGTGGAACCCCACACATTTGCAGTATTTGCAGCCAGAAGTGCCGAGTGGATGATTCATCTTGGACTCCTCCTCAGGTCCCCACCATCACAGAAGACAGTCTTCAGCCAATTCAATTCACTCCACGTGATATCAAGAAATGACTGAGTGCCCAGGATGCAGCAAACACTATGAGCCCCGACAACATCCTGGCTGTAGTGCTGAAGATTTGTGCTCCAGAACTAGCCACGCCTCTAGCTAAGCTGTTCCAGTATAGCTGCAACACTGGCATCTGCCTGACAACGTGGAAAAATACACAGGTATGTCCTGTCCACTAAAAGCAGGACAAATCCAATCTGGTCAATTACCACCCCATCAGACTACTGTCAATCATCAGCAAAGTGATGGAAGTCAGTGCTGTCAAGCGGCACTTACCAATAACCTGCTCACCAATGTTCAGTTTGGGTTCCGCCAGGACCACTTGGCTCCATCCTCATTACAGCCTTGATCCAACCATGGACAAAAGAGCTGAATTCCAGAGATGAGGTTAGAGTGACTGCCCTTGACATCAAGGCAGCATTTGACCAAGTGTCAAGGAGCCCTAGTAAAATTGAAATCAATGGGAATCAGGGGAGAAACCCTCCACAGGCTGGAGTCATACCTAGCACAAAGGAAGATGGTTGTGGTTATTGGAGGCCAATCATCTGAACCTCAGCACATCACTGCAGGAATTCCTCAAGCAGTATCCTACGCCCAACCATCTTTAGCTGCTTCATCAATGACCTTCCCTCCAACATAAGGACAGAAGTGGGGATGTTCACTGATGATTGCACTGTGTTCAGTTCCATTTGCAACTCCTCAGATAATGAAGCAGTCCATGCCGTTCATTTAGCAAGACCTGAACAACATTCAGGCTTGAGCTGATAAGTGGCAAGTAACATTTGTGCCACACAAATGCCAGGCATTGACAATCTCCAACAAGATCTCTAACCACCACCCCTTGACATTCAACGGCATTACAGAATCACAGAGAATCTCCCAACATCAACATCCTGGGGGGTCACCATTAATCAGAAACTTAAGTGGACAAGCTATATAAACATTTGGCTACAAGAGCAGGTCGGAGGCTGGGCTTTCTGTGGCAAGTGACTCACCTCCTCACCAATGTTCTCTGTAAGCTGCGCAGCCTGCTTCTTAATGAGCGGACTTGTAAAGTTTCTGCGCATGCACGGTATTTACAATGTAAAAGCCAGTGAGCGGCCTGCGCGAGACCTTTCAGAGTACTGCGAGGGCGCATGAGCACACCTTAGCGGCAACATTGCTTCTAACTTCCTAAAGCCTTTCCACCATCTACAAGGCACGTCAGGAGTATGATGGAATACTCTCCACTTGCCTGGATGACTGCAGCTCCAACAACACTCAAGAAGCTCGACACCATCCAGGACTAAGTAACCGGCTTGATTGGCAACCCATTCACCACCTTAAACATTTACTCCCTCCACCACTGGCGCACCATGTCTGCAGTGTGTGCCATCTACAAGATGCATTGCAGCAACTCACAAAGGCTTCTTTGACAGCATCTCCCAAACCCATGACCTCTACCATAAAAAAATAAGGTCAGCAAGTGCATGGAAACGCAACCACCTCCAAGTTTCCCCTTAAATCACACCACAATCCTGACTTGAAAATATATAGTTGTTCCTTCATCATTCCTGGGCCAAAATCCTGGAAATCCCTCCCTAACAGCACCGTGGGAGTTCCTTCACCACAAGGACTGCAGCAGCTCAAGAAGTCGGCTCACCGCCACCTTCTCAAGGGCAATTAAGGATGGGCAATAAATGCTGGCCTTGCCAGCGACAGCCATATCCTGGAATGAATAAAAAATATATATTGCCACTGCAACACTATGGGCCCAAGTTTCCACATGATTTGCACCTGATTTTTAGGAGCAACTGGTGGAGAACGGACTATCTTAGAATTCGCAATTCTCCACATTTTTTTTTCTGCAGTTCTAGTCAGGTAGAACAGTTCTACTTTGGAACAGAATTTTTTCCTCAAAAGGGGGCGTGTCTGGCCGCTGACGCTTGATTTGAAAGTTTCCACAGTGAAAATGTACTCCAAACTAAAGTAGAATGGAGCAAGTGAAGATTTTTGTAGAACTGAAAAAACCTGTTCTACACATTAAAAAATCAGGCGCAGGTTACAAATCAGGCGACGAGAACGAGGTGGGGGGGGGGAGGGGGGAAGGGAACTCATTAAATTCTACAATCAATCCTTATTTATACTTTTACAAATATTATACAAATAAATCCAACCTGAATAAACATTTATAAGCAAAGAAAAGATAAACCATCTTCCTACCTGTGTGAAAGTGCTTCAGCCAGGAAGAATGGTGCAGCAAACCTCACAAAACGAGGGAGCCAACCGAACGCGGGGGGTGGGGGGAGGAGGGAGCCGACCGAACGCGGGCCGGGGGGGAGGGAGGAGGGAGCCGACCGAACGCGGGCCGGGGGGGAGGGAGGAGGGAGCCGACCGAACGCGGGCGGGGGTGGGGGGAAGGAGGGAGCCGACCGAACGCGGGCGGGGAGGAGGGAGCCGACCGAACGCGGGCCGGCGGGGGGGGGAGGAGGGAGCCGACCAAATGCGGGGGGGGGGGGGGGAGCCAGGGAGGGAGCCTACCGAACGCGGGGGGTGGGGGGGTTGGAGGGAAGGGAGCCGACCGAATGCGGGGGGGAGGGAGGGAGCCGACCGAACGCAGGAGGGAGGGAGCCTACCGAACGCGGTGGTGGGGGGAGGGAGGGAGCCGACCGAACGCGGGGAGGGGAGGGAATGGAGCCATTCCAGACGGCTGGCGGGAAAGAGAGAAGGCTGCAGCAAGCCTCAGTAATTGAGGAGCCATTTCTCGACGGCAAAAGGGGGAGGTCGTCGGGAAACGGCTGCCTCAACTTTCTGAGGCTTCCTGCACCCTTCTCACTGCTACAAGAAGCCTCTGTGCTGATGGCAATGTACTTTTATTAAAAAATGTTCAAAAACTAAACAGCTACAAAGAACTACAAAGAACTACAAAAATGGGCGAGTGCCAATGTTTTTTTCACACTGAGCATGCGCGAAGGCTCCAACGCGCACGTACGTTGCCGGCAGGAAAAAAACTAATTTAAATAGTACCCGCCCCCTCCCACTTACAAAATCGGCGCGAGTGTAGGCTCCGCCCCCCTGGGTGCCGCGCCAAACAGACAAGGAGCTGCAAAGCGCTCCAGAATCGCTCGTTTTTTTTCCGGCGCCGTATTAGGCGCGAAAAACGGGCGCCCAACTCGAGGGGCGCCCGTTTTTTATCATGTGGAAACTTGGGCCCATTAAATGTGTGTGTGTTTCAGAGCTCTATCACACATGGAGCTTCCCTTGTACCCATTCAAAATGGGCTTTGTATGGATAAAGTGCTTGTGCACTATATGCACAAGCCATACACACCTCAACTTATCTTTTCAACACCAACTCTCATCACTGATTTCTGGATGACAAAACAGCGCATAATACAAAGGAGAGGATCAAGACATCCTACCCAACAATAAAACCCTCATCCGAGCAGAGCACAAGTCGTGGGTATTAATGTCCTGGGCAGAGCCAAGAGTTTAGGGAAAGTGAGGCCACCGGCCTGACGGTACTTTGGGTGGAAGTTTCATAGAAAAATCTTGGAAAGATTGGCCGGTGGCAAAAATGGAACTTATACACTGAATCTGGGCGTCAGCGGGTGGTAGCTCCCATTCTCGACGGCAAATGCAATCGTCGGCAAGGTACCGCCGAGGATCGAGTTGGGCCCAGGGAGGGGGGAACTGATGAAATTAAAAATTTTCATGAAATAAAAAAAAAACACTATAAATCCTTCATGGGACCCCATCCTTGCAAAAAAAAAATAAAGAAAAGAAATGGACTAACCTTTTTTTGTAGGTCTTCATACTTACCATTAAGATTAGACCTGCCTCCACGTGGCGATCTTTTCCCCTGCTGCAGCGGAGAACCGCCCGGACCAAACTGGCAGCTCAGCGGGCGGGAGGATTCTTACACGCATTGCATGCCGGCGCACGCCAGCGGACGTCAGTGGGTGGTCCCCAGCATCTTCTTTCCCCACCGGTGGGAGGCCTCCACCAAACTCGCTCAGAGGGGAGAGCACCCAGAAATCTTGCCAGCAGCGGACGATAAGTTCACCAATTTCAGCCCCCATGTTTCCAGGCCTCTGAGAATTCCAAGCTGGGTTTTCAAGTATGTATCTTACATTGGTGATAGTGATGGCATAGAATGGGTTCTGCACATCAAAATGTGAAATGACTATTCTGTTCAGCAATTTATTGTATCATTCTGAGCCGCAAAATTATTGGAATATATTTCCATCATGATTTATTGTTGGAGAGTTGCATTATGTCTGCGCTCGAAAAAAAATGACCTCACATAGCACAAGAGTATGAAGTGACTGAAACCTTTAAAATGTGAAAAATGCCACGAAGGCTGTTGAAACCTATTTTAAAATGTCAGTGTTACAGGCACTTTTATATCATTCCCAGTTGACAGAATGAACACTGATGACATATTAGGATCCATTTCCTCCACAGTAGTACACTGCAGACATTATATGCCATAGGTGTTTGCATGGCACAGAATAGCATTTTATTTTATTATATGCTATTTCATTTTGTATGGACATGCTATAAATGCAATTTAATGTTGGCATAATCAGAATAAAATTGATTTTATCACCTTTCCTTTCAGGAGACAAAAGAGTTTATTCTCTAAAAGGAAATAAAACATTTTTTAAAAAGTAATAGAAGGGAATTCAACACAACATGTAGTTCAGTGCTTCTTCAATGACATCTCATCCATCCCCTACAGTTACTCTGATATTTTAATGCTGCACCTATCACTTTTGAAAAAGAAACTCATTTTAAAGTGATTTATTGGGAAATAATCTTTACCTACTTGTGTGCACACCAATTTCAGAGCTACATATACAGCCATACTATGAAAGAAACGAAAGTAACAACGCCTGACTCTGCCCCTGCCTCAGCCCATCTGCTGCTGAAACCCTCATCCATGCCTTTGTTACTTCTAGATTTGACTATTCCAATGCACTCCTGGCCAGACCTTCTAAAAATCCTAGAAGATAGTAATGGAGACTATGATTATAGTCTTGACAGACTCTCTGAGGATGTCCAAAAATGTGAACTTAAACTAAAAAAAAGGTTGAGATAAGTTAGCCTATGGAGCACACTTGTGCGCTGTACTGTTAAATAAGAAAAACAAAGAGTTAAAAGAACAGATAGACAAACTGCAAAAAGAAAGCAATGGTTGGCAGGAAAGCATTTCTGTCCTTCACACCCAGTTACGCTGGGAATAAAAGGATCATGACAAAACGCATTGTACACAAAGAAAACTAGACCAAATACTAGAACAAAATATTGAACTACAGGCAGAAAATATCAGATTGGATGAGGAGTTAGCAGTTGCAAGAGGCGCTTTAAGGGAATTAAACCGGTGCCACACCATTGCCTCCCCCGAAGCAGACCACACCACATGCTTAGCAAAACTCCAACAGCTTCAGGCACAAATCAGCCAACAGTGGGTAGTGGTAGCTGCAGTTCCAAGATCAAATTAAAAGATTTCGGCCCTTGCTGGGACAACATAGCTGAGGACCCCACTCTCTCTGCTCCCTGTGTTCCGCCTCCACTGTACAAGGATGGCGAAGCACGTGAAGTAATACCAGTGTGTGTGGTTACCCGAGCGAATGCAGCACGCAAGTGCCAGGCTGTCCAAGACCCGAATGGCGAGCAACCATCTTCGACCTTTATTAACGAGGTAGAAACCAGTACCACAACCCTTACTGCGGTTGAGGTCGGGGCGCTAAAAGCCAACCTTGGGGCAGTGGACATGGATACCAGCCCCCTCGACCTCAGGCAGCGGTGGAGGATTTTTAAGATTACCCATCCGGAACTAGAAGGGGACGACCTTAAACAGTGTTCGAGGGATATTTCCTAACCTGTACCTGACGCGTGTTCCTCAGAGTTAAAACAAGAAATGGATCAGGACATTCTAGCGGAGGGCGCGGCAGAGGATGTTGAGGTAGAACTATGTCAAACACTCAGGGAAGAGGGATTCGATTTTCACCAGCTCCTAGCTAACACCAAACTGGGCCCTACCGAAAGCCCAAACACCTTCGCAAATAAACTCCATGGCATCTTCCAGCGCACTAGAGGTGGTGGAGGGAGCTACTTCAACTTCTTGGGCTTCAAAACATTCTTTTTGAATGGCATCCAACCCTTGGTCCGTAACGCGCTGGGTGCTTACATCTCCAAAGCCACCTCATGGGAACAAATACGCACCTATGCCATAGAAACATAAAGACATAGAAAATAAGTGCAGGAGTTGGCCATTCGGCCCTTCGAGCCTGCACCGCCATTCAATGAGTTCATGGCTGAACATGCAACTTCAGTACCCCTTTCCTGCTTTCTCGCCATACCCCTTGATCCCCCGAGTAGTAAGGACTACATCTAACTCCTTTTTGAATATATTTAGTGAATTGGCTTCAACAACTTTCTGTGGTAGAGAATTCCACAGGTTCACCACTCTCTGGGTGAAGAAGTTTCTCCTCATCTCGGTCCTGAATGGCTTACCCCTTATCCTTAGACTGTGACCCCTGGTTCTGGACTTCCCCAACATTGGGAACATTCTTCCTGCATCTAACCTGTCTAAACCCGTCAGAAATTTAAATGTTTCTATGAGATCCTCTCTCATTCTTCTGAACTCCAGTGAATATAAGCCCAGTTGATCCAGTCTTTCTTGATATGTCAGTCCCGCCATCCCAGGAATCAGTCTGGTGAACCTTCACTGCACTCCCTCAATAGCAAGAATGTCCTTCCTCAAGTTAGGAGACCAAAACTGTACACAATACTCCAGGTGTGGCCTCACCAAGGCCCAGTACAACTGTAGTAACACCTCCCTGCCCCTGTACTCAAATCCCCTCACTATGAAGGCCAACATGCCATTTGCTTTCTTAACCGCCTGCTGTACCTGCATGCCAACCTTCAATGACTGATGTACCATGACACCCAGGTCTCGTTGCATCTCCCCTTTTCCTAATCTGTCACCATTCAGATAATAGTCTGTCTCACTGTTTTTACCACCAAAGTGGATAACCTCACATTTATCCACATTATACTTCATTTGCCATGCATTTGCCCACTCACCTAACCTATCCAAGTCACTCTGCAGCCTCATAGCATCCTCCTCGCAGCTCACACTGCCACCCAACTTAGTGTCATCTGCAAATTTGGAGATACTACATTTAATCCCCTTGTCTAAATCATTAATGTACAATGTAAACAGCTGGGGCCCCAGCACAGAACCTTGCGGTACCCCACTAGTCACTGCCTGCCATCCTGAAAAGTACCCATTTACTCCTACTCTTTGCTTCCTGTCTATGGAATGTTGGAAAATGACTGTCAATGCAATGACTGAAAATGACAGGACTGCTTGGGATGAGACACATGTCAATACCCCTAGAGCATCCACTAAAATTACAATAGCAGCCGCGAAGGCCTGCTGCCTAACCAGAAGTCAGGGCCGACCAAAACCCCGGCGCCAGAAAAAGGTGTCGCAGTGTGCTGCTATCTCTGCAATCGTCTAGGCTACTATGCCCGTCAATGCTGCAACCCCCAAGACGAACAGGCCCAGACTCAGTCGAACAGCGGCTAGAAAGAATGGAGGCAGCTATAGGGGCCATGCAGATCAGCCAGGGAGCTCGACCAGTTGCCGCGGTGCATCAGCAACCCAAGCCAGTTCCACCTCCCCTGTGACTTCTGCAGGTCTCTCAGTGGGAGGTAACTCCCCCTCTCAGATACTGTAAAGTCCTTACACAATACAACAAATCCACACGAGGCACATTCTATGGACAAAGTCACTCCATGACCTGAACCTTTATTCACAGGACCAAGAAGTGATGACCCTGCGTGGGACCTCCCTTTATATACCTGGATGACCAGGTGAGGAGTGTCTCCCACAAGTTCACCCCCTGTGGTCAAGGTGTGCATTTCTTACATATATACAGTATTGCAGTGTTGTTACATAAAGGTTACATACATGACATCACCCCCCCCCCCCTTATTGGGATCATAGGTTAAGTCTCTCGGGTGGTCTGCGCTCTCTTGTGGAGCGCCGCAGTTGGGGCTCTGGTTATTGAGCCTTGATATGCGTGTCTGTCACCTGTGGTGATTCCGGCCTGTCCGGGCTGACCGCAGGGACTGTGCATGCTGCTGAATGTTCTTGTTGTTCGTTCACTGGCGGTGGTGTGAATACCATCTCATGATCTTCCTCAGGTTCCTCAGTGTCCATGCTGAACCTTTTTTTTACTTGGTCCAGATGCTTGCGGCATATCTGCCCATTGTTAAGTTTAACCGCTATGACCCTATTCCCCTCTTTGTCTATTACAGTACCCTCAAGCCATTTGGGCCCCAAAGCGTGATTGAGAACAAATGCGGTGTCATCAATTTCTATACATCTCCCCCTTGAATTTTGGTCATGGTACTCGTTTTGGGACTGGCGCTTGCCCTCAAGAATGTCGGACAGGACTGGATGAATGAGGGACAGCCGAGTTTTGAGTGTTCGTTTCATGAGTAGCTCCGCGGGCGGGACCCCCGTGAGCGAGTGCGGTTGGGACCTATAGGTCAGCAGGAGGTGCGATAGGCGGCATTGAAGGGAGGGTCCTTGAATCTGGAGCATGTCTTGTTTTATGATTTGGATCGCACGTTCCGCCTGGCCATTGGAGGCCGGCTTGAACGGTGCTGTCCTGACATGGTTAATGCCATTACCCGACATAAACTTCCGGAATTCGTGGCTTGTGAAACATGGGCCATTATTGCTAACAAGGATGTCTGGCAAGCCATGGGTCGTAAAGACCGCGCGCAGACTCTCCACGGTGATGGATGTCGTGCAAGAATTCAAAATGAGGCACTCGATCCATTTCGAGTACGCATCAACCACAATGAGAAATATTTTTCCCATGAACGGGCCCGTGTAGTTTACGTGAATACGTGACCATGGCCTGGCGGGCCAGGGCCACGGGCTGAACGGGGCTTCCCTGGCGGCATTACCTAGCTGGGCACACGTCGTGCACCTGCGAACACAGTGTTCCAGGTCTGAATCAATTCTCGGCCACCACACATGTGACCGGGCAATGGCCTTCATCAGCACGATGCCTGGGTGCTTGCTGTGGAGTTCCCTGATGAATGCTTCCCTGCCCCTATGGGGCATGACTACCTGGCTGCCCAATAGTAGGCAGTCGACTTGGATGGAGAGCTCATCCATCCATCTGTGAAATGGTCTGACCTCCTCAGGGCATGCTCTGTGTGCGGGCGCCCAATCCCCAGTCAGGACACATTTCTTAATCAAGGGATAGGAGGGGATCTCTGTTGGTCCACATTTTGATCGGGCAGGCTGTGATGGGGGAGCCTACGCTGTCAAAGACATCGACAGCCATGACCATCTCAGCGCTTTGCTCCGCTGTTCCCTCAGTGGTGGCCAGTGGAAGCCTGCTGAGCGCGTCAACACAGTTTTCGGTGCCGGGCCGGTGCCGGATGGTGTAGTCATACACAGCGAGCGTGAGAGCCCATCGCTGTATGTGAGCTGACGCATTGGCATTGACAGCCTTGCTGTCTGACAGCAGGGATGTTAACGGCTTGTGGTCCATTTCTAATTCGAACCTCCTGCCAAAAAGGTACTGATGCATCTTTTTCACCCCATAGACACATGCGAGTGCTTCCTTCTCAACCATCCCATATCCCTGTTCAGCTTGAGAGAGCGACCTGGAGGTATAAGCCACAGGTTATAGTTGGCCCTCAGCGTTACCCTGCTGCAATATGCACCCAACCTCATAGGACGATGCATCACATGTCAGAACCAATTGCTTACGGGGGTCGTACAGGGTCAACAACTTATTTGAACAAAGTAGGTTCCACGCCCGATTGAAAGCCCGTTCCTGACAGTCCCCCAAAACCAATCGCAACCCTTACGCAGGAGCATGTGTAGTGGCTCCAACAATGTGCTTAAGTTCGGCAGAAATTTCCCAAAATAGTTCAAGAGTTCCAGAAATGAACGCAACTCCGATGTGTTGCAGGGCCTGGGCGCTCGTCGAATCACCTCCGTTTTAGATTCGGTAGGCCGAATCCCGTCTGCAGCAACCCTCCTGCCCAGAAACTTGACCTCGGGAGCCAAAAACACACACTTAGACTTCTTGAGTCGCAGGCCGACCCGGTCCAGTCGGCGTAGCACCTCCTCCAGGTTGTGGAGATGTTCCTCGATGTCTCGATCTGTGATGAGGATATCGTCCTGAAATACAATCGTCCCAGGAATGGATTTGGGCAGGCTTTCCATGTCTCTTTGAAAAATCACGGCCACTGACCGAATGCCAAACAGACACCTGTTGTAAACAAACAATCCCTTGTGCGTGGTGATGGTGGTCAGTAGTTTAGATTCGTCGGCCAGTTCTTGGGTCATGTAGGCTGAAGTGAGGTCCAACTTGGTAAACAACTTGCCGCCTGCTCTCGGGAGCTGGTATTGGTCTTGTAGGGATACCCGGTTGATAGTGGCCTTGTAGTCGCCACAGATCCTGACCATTAGGATGGGAATGATGGAGCTCGCCCAGTCGCTGAATTCAACGGGCGAGATGGTGCCCTCTCTCAGCAACCGGTCCAACTCGCTCTCAATTTTCTCCCTCATCACATACGGAACAGCTCTGGCTTTGTGGTGCACTGGTCTGGCGTCCGGGGTGATGCGTGTCACTACTTTGGTACCTTTGAATGTCCCGACGCCAGGTTGAAATCGTGACTCAAATTGCTGTAGGACCTGTGAGCATGAACTTCGCTCCACAGATGACATGGCGTGCACATCCCCCCATTTCCAGTTCATCTCAGCTAACCAGCTCCTCCCCAACAGTGCGGGACCATTGCCCGGGATAAGCCAGAGCGGCAGCCAGTTCACCAATCCATTGTGTGTGACCGCCAACATTGCACTGCCTAGCACCGGAATAATTTCTTTGGTGTACGTCCGTAATTGCGTCTCAATGCGTTATAGTTTGGGTCTGCTGGCTATGAGTGGCCACAGCTTTTTGAATTGTTGAACACTCATGAGTGACTGGCTGGTCCCCGTGTCCAGCTCCATGCGTACAGGGATGCCGTTTTATACGACTTTCATCATCATAGGTGGCGTTTTGGTATATGAGTTGTGAATGTTTGCCACATGAACCCGCTGAACTTTAGCGTCCATTGATTTTCCCCAAGCGTCATCCTGCCTCACAGACCCCTCATCTGGTTCATCCGCCTCGTATATTAGCCTGGTTACAGGCTTTCTGCACATTCTGGCTAAATGGCCACTGAGGTTACAATTTCTGCAGACGAACTGTTGAAACCTACAAGTCCTGGCAGCATGTCTGCCCCCACACCTCCAGCATGAACTGAGATTCCCATTGTTATGAACAAAAGAGCTGTAACAAGGCATTCCTCGCTGATTGTCCCTTTGACTGCTCTTGAGCACCCTGTTAGTGGGTGTCAATGGCCCCATCCCGGGCCACATTGTCCACTGGGGGGGCGTAAATGTCCGTTCAGCCTGCCATTGTCTCTGTTGGAGACTTACTCTTGGGTCTATTGCTGCCTGGGGTGTGTCGAACTGCCCTGGCCTTCCTGCGGGCTCTGTGTTGCATTTGTGATATTGACTCCCTGATCCATCACCACGTTGGAGGCAGATTTGCGCGCGTATATTATCTTGGTTTCCTCCTCCCCGCCATAAAAGTCTGAGACACCAACGCCGTCGCTTCCAAGGTCAAGTCCTTGGTCTCAATTAGCTTTCTGAAAATCCCATTATGATCGATGCCCCAATAAAGAAATCTCTTAACATCTCCCCCCTGCAGGCCTCTGTGAACTTACAGAGGCTGGCCAAGCGCCGGAGATCCGCAATGAAATCCGGTATGCTCTGTCCTTCCCGACGTTGGTGGGTATAGAATCTGTGTCGGGCCATGTGTACGCTGCTCGCCGGTTTGAGGTGCTTACCTATTAGTTTGCTGAGCTCTTCAAAGGTTTTGTCCATCGGCTTCTCGGGTGCTAGCAGGTCTTTCATGAGCACATAAGTCTTAGGTCCACAGCTGGTCAGCAGATGAGCCCTTCGCTTGTCGGCCACTGCATCTCCCAGCCAGTCCTTCGTGACAAAACTCTGCTGGAGCCTCTCAATGAAATCGTCCCAGTCTTCACCAACACAGTACCATTCATCTTTGCTGCTAGTGGCCATTCTCATGGGTCGTTGATTCCCGTTTCTCGTCGCCAATGTAAAGTCCTTACACAATACAACAAATCCACACGAGGCACATTCTATGGACAAAGTCACTCCATGACCTGAACCTTTATTCACAGAACCAAGAAGTGATGACCCTGCGTGGGACCTCCCTTTATATACCTGGATGACCAGGTGAGGAGTGTCTCCCACAAGTTCACCCCCTGTGGTCAAGGTGTGCATTTCTTACATATATACAGTATTGCATTAACTTTTGTTACATAAAGGTTACCTACATGACAGATACGACGGGAGTGGGAGACCGGTAGTCTGCACTGTTGATCCTGGAGGCCATCAACATTTAATATCAGTCGACTCCGGCTCCTCCGCCACCATCATTCACGATCCAAACCCCGATCCTACAAAGGGCATGTCCCAAGTTTTATCGGACTTAAACAATTTAATCTAGGCAACTATACAAGGATCTCTTCCCTTGGAGCTAAAGCAAGTTCATGAATAACTGCCTAGTTTGGCCAGTTAGAAAATCGGATGACTATCGGATGACTATTGACTCGCCAACTCAACTCAGTCATCCCCGTATGTGCCCTGTTGGTCCGGGAGACACTCACCCTACTCTCCTGATTTCCAGTGACAGTATTCAGTATAGAATGGGATTCAGTCGAAAACATCAGAAATTGAAAATTGGCTTATGGGACAAAGGATAAAATAGTTGTGATGGAATAAAGGAGAAAAGGGAAGATTGTGTTTCTTTTCTGCTGTTCTACAGTTGGTTTGTCCTCAATGTGAATGTTAATGTCCTTTTACAAAGTATGCATGAATGTTTTAAAAAGTTACAGTATTCCTTTTGTCTGAAAGTATCTCTTTAAAAAAAAGTGCCTGTTATGTTTCTTTAACTCCACCCATTTCTCTGTGCACAGAGCTAAAAAGCCGTTTAACCCTTTGTAATCTTGTCTTGGTATTGGAAGTTTTAAGAATGTGTGAAAATATTTAAGTTAAGCTGGTGGAAAAACTGAGAAAAACCAAAAAAGTTTGTTTAACAAGAAATTAAGTGTTGTCTAAGATTTAACCTTGGAGTCACGGTTGCTATAGCAATTTCCAAAACATTTTGATTTGATTTTTGTAAATGTGAAAACTAATTTTTCTCCAGTTATGTTCAGTATTTTTTTAGTCATTTGAAAAGGCATCTGAGGAAAGAATAAAGAGAAATATGATATAATTTACTGGGTTTTTGTAAATCTAAAATTGCTGTCGTCCCTGATGAGAATGTTTTATTTAAAGTTAATAATGATGGCATAGCAAGAGATCCAGCAGTTTGAAGAATTTAAGAACTTACCTGCAGATGTCGGCAGACCAAACGAGAACAGTTGATCTATGTTTTCTATCTTAAATATTGTATTGGATAGTAAAGTTTCTCCAGGGCTCCTGAATGAGATAGAATGCTAATTAATGGGATGCCCCACTTCCAATGCACATACAATGCAGATAGAAACAGGAAAATTACACTATCCAAGCTTTTTAGTGAAAGTCAGGAAAGTGTAGTTACGCTTAGTAAATTGATAGCTTTCTCTTGGAGACATTTGTGCCCTTGCACAAGAACATAAGAATTAGGAGCAGGAGTAGACCATTCAGCCTCTCGAGCCTACTCCACCATTCAATGAGATCATGGCGGATATTCTAACTCAACTCCACTTTCCTGCACTATCCCCTTATCCCTTGATTCGCTTAATATCCAAAATTATTAAAAGTAACTTTTAAGAAAACTGCATTGATAGCCTAGCCACTACCCAAGACATCAGTACCATGCGGTGGGAGATGTGCAAAGATCTCCAGATGACTGCAATCTTTTGATAAGATAATCTGAAATCCTGAGAATAGGTTGTATCGTGATTTGTTATGTATGAAGCAATTATCATCCGGAAATGCATGGTGAATTTGCACTGAAGAATGGGTCTCGACATGCTCAGTTACTTGACAACAGCAAGATATTGGCCGTAAAATCTCGGCCTCGCCGGGTCCGTACGGAGTGTGTACAGTCCCGGCGAGGCCTCGCAAAAGCCATTTTTTGGCGCGCAATGTACACGAGCCAAAAACCAGCTTTTCCGATCTGTCAAGATTTCTCTTGACAGATTCTCCGCATTCCTGGGAAAAGGAAATTTACGCGGGCGAGATTGGGCTATTTTCCCATTTCTTACCCAGTGAATGTTCTTAAAACTCTTATGCCTGGTAAAAGCAGGCGCATAGCCTACTTTTACCAGCGTAAGAGTTTTAAAACACATAAAAATAAAATTTAAACACACATTTTTAAGAGTGGGGGCCCTGTCCATTGTAAGTTTATTTTGGTTCGTGTTAAAAGACATAAAAAAGAAATCCAAAAAATATTTTTTGTTTATAAAACATTTGATTAACTTTAATTTCAATTGGTTTTGGAATTGTGAGGTGTTTTTTTTAGTTTGTTGTGTTGTGTTTGGGTGTTCTTTTTTTCTCATTGATAGTAATAGGAACTCGGAGTTACAGAGTTTCCCATTGCTATCAATGAGAATACTGTACTATGATTGTCCAGCTCCAGCTTCTACGTGCGAACCTCGAGGACAGGGGCACTCTCCGATGCGCAGGAAAAGAAAGCCTCCCACCGCAATCCAAGGCGCCTCCAGGTACTTTCGGAATTTTTTGGAGTGTTGGAGGCATTCGTCCGAAGGAAGCCTCCAACCGGAATTTCAGGGCCATTAAATGGTTAATATAGCTCAGGAGAGTGAGACATCTTTTAAAGCATTGACACATACTCAATTGAGAAACTATCTAATTAATGAAACAATCAGGATAAAGTTAAACACACTGGTACCTGTTAGAGGGATTGAAATTGAATTTGAAGTGGAGAGTTACATGGAATTTGGATTGGGACAATTGAAGGCGAGGGAGAATTAAATTTAGCAAGAATTATCCACAAGATTGATATGAGTAAAAATGAAATCTAGAAAATCTTTTAAGTCCATGACTTGTCGATTAGATGTTAAACTGTAGTGTTGCTTGAAATGATTGTAAGACTGAATTTAACTGTGACTGTATTAATTGTGTTTTGTAGGTAACAGAGAGTGGGAAAACCCAGTACAACTTCAGTATGAAGTGTTTTTGGTGGTGCCTCCTGTGTCACTACTGTCATGTATGTAAACTTGTACAGCTACCAGAGGGCTCATCCCCTGGAGTTCTCAGGCACAGGTACTTAAGGAGGCCTCACAGGCTTGAGAGGCACTCTGGAGACCTGCAATAAAAGACTACGGGCACACTTTACTTTGAGCTCACAGTATCCAGTCAGATTCTTTATATACATATAACAACTAGCGACGAGATACAGATGACGAACCCAACAATGCAGAGAACAGCGGGCATCTGGAGAAATTCTCAGAGGGAGATGATTGGGAAAACTTTGTGGAGTGACTCGACCAATACTTCGTGGCCAATGGGCTGGAAGGAGAAGCGAACGCTGACAAACGAAGGACGATTCTCCTCACCGTCTGCACGGCACCAATGTATGGCCTCATAACAAATCTGCTTGCTCTAGCGAAACCCACAGAGAAATCATACGATGATTTGTGCACACTGGTCCGGGAGCATCTGAACCCGAAGGAAAGCGTTCTGATGGTGAGGTGCCAGTTCTACACCTACAAAAGGTCTGAAGGCCAGGAAGGGGTGAGTTATGTCGCCGAGCTTTGCAGGACATTGCGAATTTGAAGGACATTTGAAGCAGATGCTCAAAGACTTTTTCGTACTTGACATTGGCCATGAAGTGATACTTTGCAAACTTTTAATTGTAGAGACCCTAACCTTGCGTAAGGCCATAGTGATAGCCCAGGCATTCATTGAAACCATTAACAATACTAAGCAAATCTCTCAGCACACAAGTGCTGCTACAAGTACTGTGAACAAAGTGATGTTGTTTTCAAATCACAACGTACAGGGCAGGCCCCACTTACCTGCAACTGCACGTCCACAGATGTCTCAGAGTCCACCATCAAGGGTGATGAATGCAAGGCCATTAACACCTTGTTGGCGCTGCGGGGGTGATCATCGTTTCCATTCATGCCGCTTCAAAGGATACATTTACAAGGGCTGTGGAACAATGGGACATCTCCAACATATGTGCAGGCGAGCTGCAAAACCTGTTAACCCTTCGATGGTATGAGATGTGATTTGGCTAGAATAGACTGGCGAATGATACTTAAAGAGTTGACGGTGGATAGGCAATGGCAAACATTTAAAGATCACATGGATGAACTTCAACAATTGTACATCCCTGTCTGGAGTAAAAGTAAAACGGGGAAGGTGGCTCAACCGTGGCTAACAAAGGAAATTAGGGATAGTGTTAAATCCAAGTAAGATGCATACAAATTGGCCAGAAAAAGCAGCAAACCTGAGGACTGGGAGTAATTTAGAATTCAGCAGAGGAGGACAAGAGTTTAATTAGGAGGGGGAAAATAGAGTGTGAGAGGAATATAAAAACTGACTGCAAAAGCTTTATAGATATGTGAAGAGAAAAAGATTAGTGAAGACAAACGTGGGTCCCTTGCAGTCAGATTTAGGTGAATTTATAATGGGGAACAAAGAAAGGGCAGACCAATTGAACAAATACTTTGGTTCTGTCTTCACGAAGAAAGACACAAATAACCTTCCGGAAATACTAGGCGACCGAGGATCTAGTGAGAAGGAGGAACTGAAGGAAATCCTTATTAGGCAGAAAATTATGTTAGGGAAATTGATGGGATTGAAGGCTGATAAATCCCTGGGGCCTGATAGTCTGCATCCCAGAGTACTTAAGGAAGTGGCCCAAGAAATAGTGAATGCATTGGAGATAATTTTCCAACAGTCTATCCCCTCTGGATCAGTTCCTATGGACTGGAAGGTAGCTAATGTAACACCACTTTTTTAAAAAGGAGGGAGAGAGAAAACGGCTAATTATAGACCTGTTAGCCTGACATCAATAGTGGGGAAAATGTTGGAATCAATTATTAAAGATGAAATAGCTGCGCATTTGGAAAGCAGTGACAGAATCGATCCAAGTCAGCATGGATTTATGAAAGGGAAATCATGCTTGATAAATCTTCCAGAATTTTTTGAGGGTGTAACTAGTAGAGTGGACAAGGGAAGACCAGTGGATGTGGTGTATTTGGACTTTCAAAAAGCTTTTGACAAGGTCCCACACAAGAGATTGACGTGCAAAATTAATGCACATAGTATTGGGGGTAATGTACTGACATGGATAGAGAACTGATTGGCAGACAGGAAGCAGAGAGTCGGGATAAATGGGTCCTTTTCAGAATGGCAGGCAGTGACTAGTGGGGTGCCGCAGGGCTCAGTGCTGGGACCCCAGCTATTTACAATATACATTAATGATTTAGATGAAGGAATTGAGTGTAATATCTCCAAGTTTGCAGATGACACTAAGCTGGCTGGCGGTGTGAGCTGTGATGAGAATGCGAAGAGGTTGCAGGGTGACTTGGACAGGTTAGGTGAGTGGGCAAATGCATGGCAGATGCAGTATAATGTGGATAAATGTGAGGTTATCCATTTTGGGGGCAAAAACACGAAGGCAGAATATTATCTGAATGGCGGCAGATTAGGAAAAGGGGAGGTGCAATGAGACCTGGGTCTCATGGTTCATCAGTCATTGAAAGTTGGCATGCAGGTACAGCAGGCGGTGTATGTTGGCCTTCATAGCTAGGGGATTTGAGTATAGGAGCAGGGAGGTCTTACTGTAGTTGTACAGGGCCTTGGTGAGGCCTCACCTGGAATATTGTGTTCAGTTTTGGTTTCCTAATCTGAGGAAGGACGTTCTTGCTATTGAGGGAGTGCAGCGAAAGTTCACCAGACTGATTCCTGGGATGGCAGGACTGACATATGAGGAGAGATTGGATCGACTGGGTCAGTATTCACTGGAGCTTAGAAGGATGAGAGGGGACCTTATAGAAACATATAAAATTCTGACAGGACTGGACAGGTTAGATGCAGGAAGAATGTTCCCGATGTTGGGGAAGTCCAGAACCAGGGGACACAGTCTAAGGATAATGGGTAAGCCATTTAGGACTGAGATGAGGAGAAACTTCTTCACTCAGAGAGTTGTAGAATTCTCTACTGCAGAGAGTTGTTGATGCCAGCTCATTGGATATATTCAAGAGGGAGTTAGATATGGCCCTTACGGCTAAAGGGATCAAGGGGTATGGAGAGAAAGCAGGAAAGGGGTACTGAGGTGAATGATTAGCCATGATCTTATTGAATGGTGGTGCAGGCTCGAAGGGCTGAATGACCTACTCCTGCACCTATTTTCTATGTTTCTATGTTTCTATGTTTCTATCCTGCAAACCACCATGTTGCAGAGGAGGACAGATCCATGGTGGATCACGATGAACCAGAGCCTCAGACCGAAGAGGCAGATTATATGCACACATTTACCACCAAGTGTCCCCCAATAATGCTGAAGGTTGAATTAAATGGACTCCCAGTGTCAATGGAGCTGGTCACGGGCACGAGCCAGTCCATTATGAGCAAAAAGACTTTTGGAAAATTGTGGTGCAGCAAGGCCTCAAGGCCAGTCTTGACTCCCATTCGCATGAAACTGAGAACTTACACAAAGGAACTGATTCCCGTAATCAGTAGTGCTACTATCAAGGTCTCCTACAATGGAGCAGGGCACAAGCTACCACTCTGAGTAGTACCAGGCGATGGTCCCAAGCTGCTCGGCAGGAGCTGGCTAGGAAAGATATGCTGGAACTGGGACGATGTCCGAGCGCTCTCGTCCGCTGACAACACTTCGTGTGCCCAGGTCTTAAACAAGTTCCCTTTGCTGTTCGAACCAGGCATCGGGAAGTTCCAAGGAGCAAAAGTGCAGATCCACCTTATTCCGGGGGCGCGACCCATCCAGCACAAGGCGAGAGCAGTACCGTACATTATGAGAGAAAGGGTAGAAATCGAGTTGGACCAGCTGCAACCAGAGGGCATCATTTCGCCAATCGAATTCAATGAGTGGACCAGTCCGATTGTTCCAGTCCTCAAGGGAGACAGCACCGTCAGAATCTGTGGTGATTACAAAGTAACTATCAATCGTTTCTCCCTGCAGAATCAATACCCACTACCAAAGGCTGATGACTTTTTGCTGCACTGGTGGGAGGAAAGACTTTTACGAAGCTGGACTTGACCTCGACCTACATGACGCAGGGACTGGTGGAATCATCGAAGGGCCTCACCTGCATCAACACGTACAAAGGTCTCTTCATTTATAACAGATGCCTGTTTGGAATTCGATCAGCCACGGCGATATTCCAGAGAAACATGGAAAGCTTATTGAAGTCGGTCCCGCGCACGGTGATCTTACAGGATGACATCTTGGTTACAGGTCGGGACACAGTCGAGCATCTGCTGAACCTGGAGGAGGTTCTTAGTCGACTCAACCGCGTGAGGCTCAGGTTAAAACGCTTGAAGTGCATTTTCCTGCGTCTGAAGTGGAGTTCCTGGGGAAAAGAATCGCGGCGGAGCTGCGGTCGTTTCTAGGACTCCTGAAATACTTTGGTAACTTCTTACCGGGTCTCAGCACACTGGTAGAACCACTGCATGCCTTCCTGCATAAAGGAGACGAATGGGTATGGGGCAAAAGCCAAGAAAATGCCTTTGTAAAAGCTAGAAAATTATTATGCTCAAACAAATTGTTTGTGTTGTATGATCCATATAAGCGTTTGGTACTAGCAAGTGATGCGTCATCATATGGCATCGGGTGTGTATTGCAACAAGCTAATGAATCTGGGAAATTGCAACTGGTTGCTTATGCATTCAGGAATCTGTCTAAGGCTGAGAGAGCCTACAGCATGATTGAAAAAGAAGTGTTAACATATGTCCATGGGGTAAAGAAAATGCATCAATATCTGTTTGGGCTAAAATTGAATTGGAAACGGACCATAAGCCACTAATATCCCTGTTTTCTGAGAGTATTGGGATGAATACCAATGCATCGGCCTGCATCCAGAGATGGGCGCTCACGTTGTCCGCATACAACTATGCCATCTGCCACAGGCCAGGCACAGAAAACTATGCCGATGCTCTCAATAGGCTGCCAATGCCCACCTCGGGGGTGGAAATGGCGCAGCCCGCAGATTTAGTCATGGTTATGGTAGCATTCGAGAGTGAGCAATCACCTGTCACAGCCCAACAGATTAGAACCTGGACGAGCCAGGACCCTTTACTGACCCTAGTAAAAGAATTGTGTGCTCCACGGGAGCTGGTCCAGTGTCCCAGTGGAAATGCAGGAAGAGATAAAGCCGTACCAGCAGCGCAAAGATGAAATGTCTATACAGGCAGACTGCCTTCTGTGGGGCAATCGGGTAGTGGGTCCCCAAGAAGGGCAGAGACACTTTCATCAGTGACCTCCACAGTACCCACCCAGGCATCATAATGATGAAAGCGATAGCCAGATCCCTTATGTGGTGGCCCTGTATCGATGCGGACTTAGAGTCTTGCGTGCACAGATGTAACACATACTCGCAGTTAAGCCATGTACCCAGGGAGGCGCCGCTAAGTTTATGATCGTGGCCCTCCAAACCGTGGTCCAGGGTCCATGTTGACTATGCAGGCCCGTTTTTGGGTAAAATGCTCCTTGTGGTTGCAGATGCATACTCCAAATGGATTGAATATGTGATAATGTCAGCAAGCACGTCCGCTGCCACCATTGAAAGCTTGCGGGCCATGTTTGCCACGCACGGACTACCTCATATCCTTGTGAGCGACAATGGGCCATGCTTTACCAGTGCCCAGTTCAAAGAGTTCATGACTTGTAATGGGATCAAACATGTTACATCTGCCCCGTTCAAACCAGCATCCAATAGTCAGGCAGAGAGAGCAGTGCAAACTATCAAGCAAGGTTTGAAGAGGGTAACTGAAGGCTTACTGCAGACTCGCCTATCCCGAGTTCTGCTTAGCTACCGCACGAGACCCCACTCGCTCACTGGGATCCCACCTGCTGAACTGCTCATAAAAAGGGCACTTAAGACAAGGCTCTCGTTAGTTCACCATGATCTACATGAACAGGTAGAGAGCAGGCGGCTTCAACAAAGTACATATCATGATAGCGCTAATGTGTCACGCGAAATTGAAATCAACGATCCTGTATTTATATTGAATTATGGACAAGGTCCCAAGTGGCTTCCCGGCACTATTGTAGCCAAAGAGGGGAGCAGGGTGTTTCGGGTCAAACTTTCAAATGGACTCATTCACCAGAAATACTTGGACCAAATCAAACAAAGATTCACGGACTATCCTGAGCAACCAACTTTGGACCCTACCTTCTTTGACACCCCCAACATACACACCAGTGACAACCGACACCGCGGTTAGCCAGGAAGCAGAACCCATCACCCGCAGCAGCCCAGCAGGACTCACCATACCAGGCAGCCCAGCAAGGCCAGCTGCACAGCAGCCCAGCGAGAGCCCAACAAATGATTCACCAAAACCAGCATTTGCACCGAGACGATCAACCAGGGAAAGAAAGGCCCCAGATCAACTCACCTTGTAAATAGTTACACTGTTGACTTTGCGGGGGAATGTTGTTATGTATGTAAACTTGTATATACCTTGTACAGCCACCAGAGGGCTCATCCCCTGGAGTCCCAAGGGATCCCACAATCCTTTGGGAGCACAGGTAATTAAGGAGGCCTCACAGGCTGGAAAGGCACTCCGGAGACCTGCAATAAAAGACTAAGGTCACACTTTACTTTGAGCTCACAGTATCCAGTCAGACTCTTTATATATGTATATAAAACAACAACTACTGCAACTACCATGCTTTACAGGTCTAACAGGACCTGTCCCATCTACCCACAACCATCAACCAGCACGTTTTACTCAATATCAAAACCTACGTTCAAGTGAAACTGACAGTAAAGGAGTTACTTAAGTATAAGCTGCACAATTATGTGGCACAATTTGGTACAACATTCCCGTTGTCTGAGGGCTCCAGTGATCTTGAGATGCGACTGAACTCCTCCCTTAAAGCATTTTGGAGCAAGAAAAACTCAAGAATAGATATTGAAATTGACAGCACTGGTGCGATATTGGGCTTAATATATCAGCACACCCTTCGGTTCATATTATTTCACACGCTCTAGTAGTTCTCCAATTTGTAATGGTGGTGTATTTGATACATGTACCCGTGTAGCAAGAATTTGATGCTTAAGCCAATTGTGTACTCATATCTATGACTAACCAGCTCAAAAAATAATTAATTGAACACATCGAAAAAGAAGATCTGAAGCAACATAGCGGGGTAAGATCAGGAGATAGAAGAAACAGAAGATTACCCAGGCAAGACAGAATTGGAACAGTGAATTGAATTTGAGTAAGGGGTCGGCGGTTGCTCCTTCCCATCAAAGGAATGGACTGTAAGAAAGGGGGGAATCTTCATTTCCTAGTTTCCCTACTAACTAACGCCCAACTGGAGAAAGCAATAGCAAATAACTTCGATCTAGCCAGAGTAGTCAGGAGCCGAATGTGAGGAGTCAATTAGGATATTTCCTTCTCAAAGTAGGGAATTGTAAGAAATCATGAATCTGAAGAAATTGTGAATTTTAAAAGAAATAATGATTTTATAAAAGAAGTACTTATGCCAGATCAGCAGACACAGAGAGCTAAGGTTGTTACAAGGTCAGGACACGAAAAGCAGGTCTCCCAGCAGACATGACTTAACAGATAATGGGGGCAACATGGAGCCATAGGATAAGCAAAATGTCTGTAGAAGAACGACATTTAGAACAGAAATAAGGAAAAAGCTGAACTCAGGAGGATGGGAGGGGGCTGTCAGAGGTACTCACTCCTCTGTATTTGGACCATGGAATGGGTAAAAATGATTGAAATTAGGTATCCACCAGCCCATCGAAATAAGGTATAAAAACAGGCGAGCGAGAGAGGGGAAAACGGGCAGTTAGGGGGAAGAGCTTCCCAGAAGTGGAAGCATGCCGGCTACAGCCTAACACCGTGGTCAAGCTTAACCTCTGGGATGGATCCATGGCCTAACACCTCCAACAGCTCAGGGAATGACCAAACAGAAGTGACCACTGCCGCAGGCTACACAGATGCACCCAATCCGAGACCACCATTCTGCCTCCGTTCATTCTGTTCCGGAGCGGTGGATCGCTCTCATCTGTCACGGGTTATATGTCTACTGTATTTATCTTAATCGTGTGTTGTATCTGATTATGCTTAAAACTGTCGCGTTTAATAAAATGCCTTACAACTCCTAAGACCCTTTGGGTCATCTGTGTGTGACCTATGATCCAAATCTTATACTGTTATGTTCAGAATAACTCCACCAGACTGTATATTGTAAGCTCAAACTGTTGTGACCTTGGTTTCTTTAATGTAACTCCAGAGTGAGGAAGCAGTATGGTAGACTGCCTTTTATACCTGCTTGCCCAGGGTGTGCAGGTGACCCTTTGGTCTCCCACAGGTGCACCCCCTGGTGGCAAGTTTTACTCATTGGTAATGTTTACATACATAACATCATTCCCCCCCCCAAAGTCTTAGATACAAATTATTTACAAGTTGAGGCGATCTGGGGCTCTGCATTCTCGGGTTGATCGCCTGAGTTGAAGTCCTGGCATAGGTGAGTCGGTCGAATCATTGCTGCACTGCAGTGTGGCTGGTCTGATCGGACTTTCGCGCATGGTGGGTTCATCCTCGTGGTTGACTGACTGGTCGATTGCTGGTTGGATGTGTGTGGGTGAATCATTGATGGTAATGTCCTCTTCAAACTGTCCTTGGTTGTCAGTGAACCGCAGTTTGGTCTGATCCTAATGCTTTCTGCACGTTTGTCCATTCAAAAGTTTGACAACAAACACTCTATTCCCCTCCTTGGCTAACACAGTGCCAGCAACCCATTTGGGACCATGCCCGTAATTAAGAACAAACACAGGGTCATTAACCTCAATGTCACTCGATACAGCCATACGATCATGGTACACGAGATCCGGGTGGACTAAGGAGAGCCTGGTTTTGAGTGCTCTCTTCTTTAGCAATTCTGCAGGGGGAACCCCGGTAAGCGAGTGGGATTGTGTGTGGTAGCTGAGCAGGATCCGAGATAACCGGGTCTGCAGGGAACCGTCCGTCACACATTTCAAGCTCTGCTTGATGGTTTGGACTGCTCGTTCCACTTGACCATTGGATGCGGGCTTAAACGGCGCAGACCTGACATGCTTAATGCCATTGTGGGTCATGAACCAGTTGAATTCCGAGCTGGTGAAACAGCAGCAACAGAGGAGGCAACGAGCCAATCGTGATTCTGCAAGGGCGGTCCATGCCCGTCTCATCTGAGTTCGGTCCCAGTGAATTTCATCCCATTTCCTGGTTCTTCTGGACGTCCCCATCACTACAACCATTTTCCCTTCCATACCAAAGCCCCAAAACTGAAATGAGAGATAACAGCAAAGATGCAAAGGGTTCCAATCCAATCCAATTTTAAAACATGCCAATTAACACTTTCATAATATATTTAATAATCACCCTTGTGCATTTCCTTATATCCCCTCTTTGTTTTAACTAATCTATTGCTCCGCAGTGCCCCTGGGGCTGCAGCATGGCTGGTGATAGGCTGGCGTGTGTCAGAGCCAGAGACTACAGATGGCTTTGCAGGACGTCCTCGACCAGCTCTGGGCCTGGAAGGCCCGGCTGTAGACTGCACCACCTCAGGCTGGGGCGGCGACAGTTTGGGCTGGCTGAGTGATTGCCAGTGACAAGTGCAATAGCGGAGTGGCATGGTGAACTCAGGAATGCTGTCATCGTGAGAGAGGACAGTGGGTTCCAGCTCCACTCACCCCAGTGCACATCATCATCCCCAACAATCTGCTGGAGCACAGTTTGGTGGGCTGCTGCAACACCGTGAGATCCCCGGTTGACAATGGCATCCAGCTGAGACTGCGTGAGAGTCTGAGCTTCCATGCCACCAACTACTGTCTACATTACAGCACTAAGACGTTGAGTTGTTTCCGCCCATGCTGCAATGGAAGCTGCCACGTCGCCCATGACACGCGTCATATGATCTGGATCCACATGGTCTCTTTGGGAGCCCACCACCTTCTGCACTATTGGCAATGATGGGCTCCATGATATGCGTAGAACTCTGTGCAATTCTGGAGGCAGACTTCCCCATGCTCCTTACCACTGCCGAGAGGCTCTCGGGCACACTTGCCATTGCATCTATGATGTCAGAGTGCATGGCCATTACCCTTTGTGTGAATGCCTCCCCATCGAAGTCCTCATCTGAGTCCTGTGGAGCAGAACCCGCACACAAACTCGCCTTCCAGAGAGATGGCTTCCGGCTCCCCTTCCTCTTCCTCTCCCTCCAGAATCTCCTTTTGGGGGGGAGCAGGGGCTCAGGTCCTGGCTCCATAGCTCCTATCTAGTTATCTGAAAGCATAAGTGGCACAAGACTCGCATTAAGGTGGGGGCAGTGGGGCAGGAATGGAGCAAGGAATGCAGACAGTATCAGCAGCTGGAAAGTGATAAAGCCTTCTGGTGTGGGGTGAAAGTGGTATGAGAAAAGGAGAGAAGATAAAGATACTATTGTTGCCCCCAGCGGGGTTGATGTCTCTGCTGGCCATGGCGCCCACCACCTGCAGGCCAATGAGCTGCAGCACTCGCTCCTCAAGGTCCAACAGCAACCGCTGTTGAGGTTCCTCTCCTCCAGTCCTCTTATGCTCCCTTCAGTTATGTGCCATCTTGGCCTGCAAAAGAAAGGAACTCAAATGAGTAAGAGTCCAGCTATGTACGTGGAAGAGATGCCTGCCATGGTTGAAAGCTATGAATGTAGACAAGGTGTGAGATGAGGATGCGAGCTTGAGTATCTGCAGATGCTTGGTGGTTGAGTGGTGGGGAAGTGGTGGTTTGCACAATGTGCACAGACAGAGGTTGAGAGGCTGGTATGGAGGTGGTGTGGAAGCATGTACTCACCTTAACCACCCAACATAGGTCAGTGTAACGTAGCCAAGTTTGCTGACGATACAAAGATGGGAGGAAAAGCAATGTGTGAGGAGGACACAAAAAATTGCAAAAGGACCATAGATAGGCTAAGTAAGTGGGCAAAAAATTGGCAGATGGAGTATAATGTTGGAAAGTGTGAGGTCATGCACTTTGGCAGAAAAAAAATCAAAGAGCAAGTTATTATTTAAATGGAGAAAGATTGCAAAGTGCCGCAGTACAGCGGGACCTGGAGGTACTTTCGCATGAAACACACAAGGATTGTATACAGGTACAGGAAGTGATCAGGAAGGCCAATGGTATCTTGGCTTTTATTGCAAAGGGGATGGAGTATAAAAGTAGGGAAGTCTTGCTACAGCTATATATCGCAATGGTGAGGCCACACCTGGAATATCGCGTGCAGTTTTGGTTTCCATATTTACAAAAGGATATACTTGCTTTGGAGGCAGTTCAGAGAAGGTTCACTAGGTTGATTCCAGGGATAAGGGGATTGACTTATGAGGAAAGGTTGAGTAGGTTGGGCCTCTACTCATTGAAATTCAGAAGAATGAGAGGTGATCTTATCGAAACGTATAAGATTATGAGGGGGCTTGACAAGGTGGATGCAGAGAGGATGTTTCCACTGATGGGAGTGACGAGAACTAGATCTTAGAATAAGGGGCCGCCTATTTAAAACAGAGATGAGGAGAAATTTCTTCTCTCAGAGGGTTGTTAATCTGTGGAATTCTCTGTCTCAGAGAGCTGTGGAAGCTGGGACATTGAATAAATTTAAGACAGAAATAGACAGTTTCTTAAACGATAAGGGGATAAGGTGTTATGGAGAGCGGGCGAGGAAGTGGAGTTGAGTCCATGATCAGATCAGCCATGATCGTATTAAATGGTGGAGCAGGCTCGAGGGGCCGTATGGCCTACTCCTGCTCCTATTTCTTATGTTCTTATGTTCTTATAGTGTACCACGTAGGCGTGTGAAGCCTGCTTTCATGGTTCTCTCAAGCCAATCCCCAAGCAGCAACAGATTCTTGTAAGTTGGAGCACAAGGTCTCAATTGTCTCAGACACATTATTTATGAGAGAACTGATATCTGCACATGGTCCATCTATCCTCAGAGGCTTATTAACACTTATCACGTCGTTAAAAGACTTATTAAGCTTGTAATGACACTACTTAACTTAACTAAATAAAGCAAATGCCTTTAGAAAAACAGGGAGTCTGAGACTGAGATACCATTTTCGAAATCTAACGACAAAGCGGCGCAACGCGGACAGAAACTTTTGGATGTTCACATTTAACTTCACATCTACTCCTCGCCTACAGTTGCTGTACCATTTACGCATAAGTAATGGTGAGCGCCATTAGCTTTGTTGTTATTTTGACAGAAAATTCTGGCTCATTGTATATAAAGCACTTTAGAAAGTTTCAGATAAAGCACTGTGACCGTTTAGTTCGACTCTGTAGCGCCCGGTTTTTCGGTGCTGTGGGTGCCGATTCTGGTCCAAAATTGTGTCGAGGAGTGCGCGCACACTTCTGGTGTGGGCCGCGCCAGACGCCATATAAGGTAGGTATGCAGGGTACACAGATTGTGATGTCAATCAGCATGCAACGCTGATTTGATGCCAGTGCTGCCATTTCCGACCTCAACGATAGAGCTAACACCCTCTTTTAACCTCGCACAGCTGAACATGGCTCCAGCAGCAGGAAGGATCCTCCACTAGCGCTATTTAAAGGGATCATCACCGTATGGCCTCCTCCTACTCCTAATTCTTATGTTCTTTCAGGTTAGTTGCTGATTGATTCCTACTGGCTCTTGGTGAGTTTGTACAAGTGTTTGGTGGTGTGTGGAGTGGTGTGGCAGGTTACTTCAAGGCTTCTGCTCAAATCAGTTGCTTCCAAACATGTGTGCAGTAATTTGAATCCCCCTTGGCCTGACAGGGAGAATGTTACAGAGGAGGACAATCTGCGCAAAGGAGAAGGAGTGAGAGAAGAACTCACTGCTGGAGGGCTTATCTACCCAGGGTCTTCGGGGAGTAATTTTCCTACCTGAACCTCAGCGAGGAACAGTGTATGTGAAGTCTGCTTCACTAAGGAAGTGCGCACTGAAATCTGCCACCTGTTGCAGGCAAAACTGCAGCCTCAGAACCGGGCGAGGATGACATTTCCAATGACTGTGAAAGTGAGTGTGGCTATGAACATTTATGTGTTGGGCTCCTTACAGACTGGAACAGGCGATATTTCCAACATCTCCCAATTTGCTGTGTACTGTTACATAAGAGAGGTCACTGAGGCTCTGTATGCAATGACAACTGAATCCTTTCATTCTCGCTTGCAAGAGAGAAGCAGACGGAGCCAGCACACGGCTTCACCAGGATAGCAGGCTTCCCCATGGCGCACGGAGCCATTGCCTGCATACAGTCAATTTGCGGGCATCACATGTGAATTCGGAGATGTACCGCAACTGGAAGGGATTCCACTCCCTTAATGTCCAGCTGGCCAGGTTGGAGTTCTTAGAAATCTGAAAGGAGAAAGGCACAAGGGTAGGGTTGTCGCGACAGGAGGGCTTATCTACCCAGGGTCTTCGGGGAGTAATTTTCAGCAATCAGAATGATTACAACACAGAAGAAGGCCATTTGGCCCGTCGAGCCCATGCCGGCTCTCTACAAGAGCTCCTCAGCTAGTCCCATTCTCCTGCCCTTTCCCAAACAAATTGTTTCTTTCAGGTACTTATTCAACTCCCTTTTGAAAGCTGCGATTGAGTCTGCGTCCACCACCCTTTCAGGCAGTGCATTCCAGATCCTAACCACTCACTGTGTAAAAAAGCTTTTTCTTATGTTGTCTTTGGTTCTTTTGGCAATCACTTTAAATCTGTGTCCTCTGGTTCTCGACCCTTCTGCCTATGGGTACAGTTTCTCTCTATCTGCTATGTCCAGACCCCTCCTGATTTTGAACACCTCTATCAAATCTCCTCTCAATCTTCTCCGCTAAAGGAGAACAACCCCAACATCTGCAGTCTATCGACATAACTGAAGTCCCTCATCACTGGAATCATTCTCATGAATCTTTTCTGCACCCTCTCTCAGGCCTTCACATCCTTCCTAAATTGCGATGCCCACAATTGGACACAATACTCCAGCTGAGGCTGAGCCAATGTTTTATATAAGTTCATCATAATTTCCACGCTTTTGTACTCTATACCTCTATTCATGAAGCCCAGGATCCCATAAGCTCTTTTAACTGCTTTCTCAAACAGCCCTGGGAGATGGGGGAAAGCAAGAGGTGCATGCTTACAGCATCTGCAGCTTATAAATCAGAAGAGATGGTGGAAGTGAGATGTGAGAAGGAGGATTAGGTATGTGGATACTGCCACCTTGCAGTGTTCCGGCCCCACTGCTCACCATGGAATCAGCAATGGCCGGCTCCAATGATTTCAGAATAGTTTCATCCATTAAGGTAAGATCATGCAGGCACACCTGAATCCCTGCAGGTAGCCCCTGCTGCCTGTGGTTATGAGCCACCTTGTCCTGCAAGAGAAAGGGAAGTGTGTCAGTGAATGTGGTGAAATGTGTTTGGGTGATGTGCCTGTCATGTTTAAATAGTTGACTGTAACTGTGTGACATGGCATGAGGCTTGCAGCACTTTGTGAGGGTGAGGTGAAGGTATGAATGTGAGGTATGTCATGTTTGGTAGAGATTGTTGGTAGGTGAGTGAAGGGGGTGTAGTAAATTGAGCAGTGTCTGAGGCTAGTGATTCAGTTGTAAAGATATGGTATTTGAAGATAAATTCACTGGTCTTGACCAGTTGTGTGAGATCATGGAACTTCTTATTGTAACCAGGTCCTCAGGGCTACACTGCTGGCACTGACCACAATGGCTACCTGCTCCCATTGCCTTTTCCTCATTTTCCTGGAGGGCCTCCTGCCTCCTGTGGAAACAGGATCTCTATCCTCCTGTCCACCTCTTGCATCAAGGCTGCATCCGAGAACCTTGGAGCATGCACTCTCCCCTGTAGAGCCATTGTACTTCTTCCTGCTCACACTCTGTTCCCCAGTAAGTTGAATCACCTGCTGCAGTCAGAATGCATCTCCCCTTTAAGAGGTGCAGGCTGGCTTTAAGACGTGCAGGCTAAATTTAACTGGTGCTAGCTGTATATGAACTTAGACTCCCTACTATGTGTGCAGCCACTCAGCAGCGCATTCAGCTCTGGGCTGCATGCCACAATCATTCTAAACAGCAGGCAGCACGAAGTTTGCATGCTGCCTGCATTACTTTGAATGGGCACAGATTGATTCCACATCATGAGCCTTGCGCCCATTTTCGGGGGCAAACAAATTTTTAGCCCTGTATAAATGTAAGTTCTTTCTTTAAATGTGGGATATCTATGTCTTTGCTGCCACCTACTGTTCATTTCAAAGCTCAAACATAACTTGAATTTGCATCATGCCTTGAATGTAAAAAAAATCTCCGCGCAGAAGAGATTTTGGTGTATAAAAATGTTAAACCAGGAATTTAAGAGAGATAACCAAAATCTTGGTCGCAGAGATGGGTTTTTAAAGGAGGATGGAGTGAAGTGGAGAGGCGGAGAGATTTAGGTAGGGAATTCCAGATAGTTATCATCATCATTATAGGCAGTCCCTCGAATCGAGGATGACTTGCTTCCACGTCAAAAAGTTCACAGGTGTTTCAATGAAGGACCTAAAATTCCAGGTTCCGAACTAAATCTTGAAGGGGGAAGATGCCTGTGTGTGGATTTTTTTAACGTATGGTGGCCATTGCACACCAGCCACCACACGGGCTTGACAGAGCTAGGTCTTGGTCCAGTGGCAAGTGTAGGGGTTTCTCCTTCTACGGTTGCTGGTGACCGGGTGCAACCTTCAGACTATGGTGATTTGAGTTGCTATCACCAGTGGACCTTTTTTTTCCTGCTTATACCCAATTACAGCTTAGTGATATGTTTGAAACCACCAATATGCCTGAGACTGCTTATACCCAATTACAGCTTAGTGATATGTTTGATATCGCCAATATGACTGAGGCAGCTTATATCCAATTACAGCTTAGTGATATGTTTGATACCACCAATATGTCTGCGGCCGCTTATATCCAATCGCAACCTTGACGTTTTTGAGGCGTCCTGTACCCCTATCTGGTTCTGACCTCAGAATTTAGGTGGATAGTGAGCTTCCCACAATAAAACACTCAGAGATGCAAAAGACAAGAAATGTTCCTGGAAAATTCAGGTAAGTCCTACTTTATTAAAACCCAGGTGAGCGTTTAAACAAGGTTACATTGCTAAAACAACACAAAGGCTAATACACACATGTATATTTGGTACGAGCCCCCAAAGTGTGGACCAAGTGAAATACAAGGTCGACGCACTGGCTTGTTGAACCACCTTGAACTAAGAAACGGTCTATGGGAGGAATGGACACATCGAAAGTTTTATACAAGTTTAAAATCCTTACACCCACTCTATCACCCACCCCCTCCTTTACACCTAACTAGCCTAAGCTGACAGTTGGGAAAAGACTCCAGGGTGATACTCACAGTTTCCCTTTTGACAGGTATAGTGGGTCCCACCTTAAATCGGGTTTCTCCAGTCGTCCTCGGAGGCTTTATCTGCTGCGAGGCTGAGTCCCTCTCTCTTCCTTCAAGGTGTCGCCGGGTCTCTGTCTCTGTCTCTGTCTGAGTGTGTCTCCTTCCGAGTGTGTGTCGTTCTTGTGTGCATCTCCTTTTCCGCCTGTGTGTCCTTCTTGCTCTTGCCTTTATATCCCGGTCGGTTCTGGCCCCTTTTGCACCCAAACTGAATCAATGTCTCATTGTTTGAGTCGAGGTGGGGATGAGGTGTTAAATGTAAAGCATTGTTTCTTTTGCACCTCGGTGCTTAATCGTCTGGCTGGCTATTGTGTCAGGGTCAGGATGTACTGAGGTGTGAGGCTTTCCTATTGTCTTTATGTACATGGGTAATGGGCTGGTAATAGGCCCATCTCCTTGATTAGATCCAGGTAAGCTGTTCTTTACAAAATAGGCCGGGTATTCCCCATTGGTCGACAATTTCCCTGCTTCTGGCCCGGCTCAGGATTCACTGATTGGCCGGCCCAGGATGCACTTTCCCGGGATTGGCTGGTTTCTCAGCCTGCCTGTGGCCCTCGAACATAGTGTCTGGCCACAGACATATTTCCCAGCCTGCCTTTCTTCCTGTGGCTTGCTTTGGACCAAAGTTCGATTAAAAGGTGTATGGCATGGTCCCATGCTCTGTTTCCTTGTTATTGGGTGCCCTTTTTTTTTGTGTAGCACTGGATTTTCGACCCTTACACAAGGATTAACCAAGACGATGAGAACAGCTCTGCTGCACGGTCCTAGTGCGTACACATATTGCAGTGTGGGCTGGCCCGTGCTGCCCTTGGGCCCTCGCTTCTTCTGGGCCCTGAAATCACGCCTCTCCTGGGCCCCGATTACATCCCTCTACAATCTCTCGTTGCTTCTTTGCCCCGACCTCATTGCTCCTGGTGTACCTGCCCACGCTCCAATCAACGACCTGGAGCTTGGTGACGTCCCTCTTCACTGCCGTTGCTCTCCTGCTCCAGCACGTGCTGCTCCTTCCACTCCCCGGCCTGTTCCGATGGTGCTCGCAAGCCGGGAGCCGCTCAGCCTGCTGGGCCAGGCTGCCACGCTGCTCCTTACGCTCCCCGGCCTGCTGCGATGGTCGCTCAGCCTGCCAGATAGTAGGATTCAAGGGACTGAAGGATCTGCCACCAATGATGCATAAAGGCAACCCTCCCCAGACGCACAAAATCAGAGGAATACCGGGTGAGGAGCGCAATATGGGTGAAATATATAGAAAAGATAGAATAGGTTGAAGCCATGATGTGGGAGGATTTAAAGGCAAGGATGAAGAATTTAAATTTTGTGCATTGACAATTTAGGCCAACTAGGACAGGGTTTAATGGGCAAATCAGATGTAATGCAGGACACGATACATGTGGCAGATGTAATTGCAACCAATTATAGTTCATGAAATATTTCATTTTCGAATGCAGTACATTTATTTGCTGTTCACAGCATCCAGATAGCTGTGAATAAAATGTGATAGTTTCATTAAAAACAAATTAAACATTTCTGGAGGTTGTGGAACATAACTGTTGGGAGTAGACTTTTATTCCATAATTATACAAATTTATAATTGCAAATTAGAAATTCCTTCATGGAGCTTTGGGACTTTAAGCGGAAACAAACTAATTAAGGTGAAACTTCATTTGTGAGAATATTGCCAGGACCACAGGAATGTAAGACATCAGTTAAATTAACTGAAATGCTGAATCTGTTTTGCTACAGTCATTGGCTAGATTTTCCATTATTTCTGCATGCATACCACCCACTTAACGTCCATTTTAACGCTGAAATGAGGTATAACATCCATATATCGCCTATACATTAGCCACAAAATGTGTAAAGTCCTTACTCTACAGTATGAAACCACACGAGGCACGTTCTGGGGACAAGGTCACTCTGTCCTTAACTCTTTATTCACAGAACTCCAAAGACGATGACCCTGCGTGGGACCTCCCTTTTTATACCTGTGTGATCAGGTAAGGAGTGTCTCCCACAAGTTCACCCCTTGTGGTCAAGGTGTGCATCTAGGTTGAGTGTATACAGTAATACAATGGTGTTGCATTGTGGTTACATACATGACATCACCTTCCCCCTCCCCCCCAAAGTCTTATTGGGATCATAGGTTTAGTCTTTCAGGTGGTCTACGCTCCCTCGTGGAGCGACGCAGTTGGGGCTCTGGTTGTTGGATACTGGCGTGAGTGTCTGTCACCTGTGGTGATTCCGGCCTATCCGGGCTGACCGCAGGAACTGTGCATTCTTCTGATTATTCTTGTTGCTCGTTCACTGGCGGTGTGGTGAGCTCCATCTCATGGTCTTCTTCAGGTACCACCGTGTCGCCTCAGATCCTGACAGAGCCATCCGCTTTTAGGACGGGAACGATGGGGCTCGCCCAGTCGCTAAATTCAACAGGCGAGATGATGCCCTCTCTCAACAGCCGGTCCAATTCGCTCTCGATCTTTTCCCGCATCACATACGGCACCGCTCTGGCTTTGTCGTGCACTGGCCTGGCGTCCGGGGTGTCTGTATCACTACTTTAGTGCCTTTGAAAGTCCCAACGCCAGGTTGGAATAGTGAATCGAATTGTTGTAGGACTTGTGAGCACGAACTTCGCTCCATAGATGACATTGCATGAACATCCCCCCATTTCCAGTTCATCTCGGCTAACCAGCTCCTCCCCAACAGTGCGGGACCATTTCCCGGGACAATCCAGAGCGACAGCCGATTCACTAACCCATTGTGTGTGACAGCCGAATGATTTCTTTAGTGTAAGTCCGTAATTGTGTCTCAATACGTGCTAATTTGGGTCTACTGGCTTTAAGTGGCCATAGCTTCTCAAATTGCTGAATGCCCATGAGTGACTGGCTGGCCCCAGTGTCCAGCTCCATGTGTAATAAAACCCTCATCATCATTGGTGGCGTTTTGGTGTATGAACTGTAAGTATTCGCCACATGGACCCGCTGAACCTCGGCGTCCATCGATTTGCCCCAAAAGTCATCCTGCCTCAAAGAACCCTCTTCTGGTGCATCCGCCTTATATATTAGTCTGGTTGCAGACTTCCTGCACATTCGAGCTAAGTGGCCACTGAGATTGCAGTTCCAGCAGACAAACTGTTGAAATCTGCAAGATCTAGCTGAGTGTTTTCCCCCACACCTCCAGCATGAGTTAAAGTTTCCATTGTTGGGAACTAAGGGATAATGGCCAGGCATTCCGCGCTGACTGTCCCTTTGACTGCTCTTAAGTACCCTATTGGTGGGTGTCAATGGCCCCATCCTGGGCTGCATTGTCCACTGTGATGGCGTGAATGTCCGTTCAGCCTGCCATTGTCTCTGTTGAAGTCCTACTCTGGGGTATTTTGCTGCCTGGTGAGTGTCGGACTGCCCCTGCCTGCCTGCGAGGCTCTGAGTTGCATTGATGATGTTGACTCCCTGATCCATCACCGCGTTAGAGACAGAATTGCGTGCGTATATTATTTTCGTCTCTTCCTCCCCCGTCATGAAAGTTTGAACTATCAACGCCGCCGCTTCCAAGGTCAAATCCTTGGTTTCAATTAATTTGTGGAAAATTCTCGCATGACCGATGCCCTCGATAAAGAAGTCCCTTAGCATCTCCCCCCTGCAGGCGTCTGTGAACTTACTGAGGCTGGTCAAACGCCGGAGATCCGCTACATAGTCCGGTATGCTCTGTCCTTCACGACGTCGGTGGGTGTAGAATCTGTGTCGGGGCATATGTATGCTACTCGCCGGTTTGAGGTGCTCCACGATCAATTTGCTAAGTTCTTCAAAGGTTTTGTCCGCCGGCTTTTTGGGTGCTAGTAAGTCCTTCATGAGCGCATAAGTCTTTGGTCCGCAGCTGGTCAAAAGATGAGCCGTTCGCTTGTCGGCTGCTGCATCCCCCAGCCATTCTTTCGTAACAAAGCTTTGCTGAAGCCTCTCAACAAAATCGTCCCAGTCTTCCCCAACACAGTACCGTTCCTCTGTGCTACCGGTGGCCATTCTCGTGGGTCGTGAATTCCTGTTTCTCGTCGCCAATGTAAAGTCCTTACTCTACAGTATGAAACCACACGAGGCACATTCTGGGGACAAGGTCACTCTGTCCTTAACTCTTTATTCACAGGACTCCAAAGATGATGACCTTGTGGGACCTCCCTTTTTATACCTGTGAGATCAGGTAATGAGTGTCTCCCACAAGTTCAGCCCTTGTGGTCAAGGTGTGCATCTAGGTTGAGTGTATAGAGTAATACAATGGTGTTGCATTGTGGTTACATACATGACAAAATGGAAACTAATGGCCATTTCTCAGTCACTTAGCGGCGAGTGTTACTTTCGGCATGCACGTAACGTGGATAAAAAATAATACCGCCCGCCCACTTTTTTTGGGCGGAAAGATCAGAATGGGCGAAACCAATGCCCATAAAATCGCCCAGCATTACTTTCGGCACCTCGCACACATCTCGCCGACAATATCACTCGCTGAAAAAACCGCTGTGAAAAAGTTGAACTGACCTGAACTAATCACAGCAGTATGGATGCCATTTTCTAAATCGCAGGTCACATCATTTCGAAGGCTGCTCTGCTTCAACTTCAGGGGAGTTTGGATGTACTCTAGAGGTCTTTTAAGATGGTGTGAACATCTGAACAAACATCTTTTCATACTGTGGATGATTGGAATTTAATTTAGGTATCTTAATGGGGACATTTATTGTTTGTGAACAATCGGTGTAATGCTGATAGCTATTGGAATGGGGCCTGTCATTTCTCAGCCTGTCTTGATGACCATGCACATGCTGCAGACTCTAGATGACAGAAGGTACATTCGACAGAATTATGTTACAGCATTATGGACCAGATGTTACACCCCCCGCACTTACAGGGAAAAGCAGTCTTAGCTCAATTTGTCCGACACCACCTGCCTTAAGAGACTGCACTTCCACAAGGAGGTTATCAGTGAGATATGCCAGCTCATCAGGGGCGATCCGCAGCCTGCCAGCACCATCAGGTATGCGCTGTCCATCGAGGTCAAGATCACCGCGGCACTTTCGTTCTATGCGTCGGGTTCCATTCAGGCCTCAGCTGATGACTTTTGCGCTATATCTCAGCATGCCACACATTGCTGCATTAGACAGGTCACTGAAGCCCTTTACGTGTGCAGGATGGATTTTATCAGCTTTCCTATGACCAGGGAGACTCAGACTGAGAGGGCTTTAGGATTCTACCGAATTGCTAACTTCCCCAAGGTGCAGAAAGCAATAGGCTGTACGCACAGGTTTTTAGGAACCGCAAGGGATTCCACTCCCTGAATGTGCAACTCGTTGTTGACCACCAGCAAATTATTATGGCAATTTCCGGGCAGCATCCATGATGCTCACATCCTGTGTGAGAGCGCTGTATCTGACATGTTTACCAGTCAGCCACAAGGTCAGTGCTGGGTGCTTGGTGACAAAGGATATGACTTGCCACCTGGCTGATGACCCCCCTGCGTGACACCCACACCGAAGCCAAGAAGCGATTCAACGAGAGCCACAGATCCACTCATAATATCGTGGAGAAAACCAATGGAATGCTTAAGCAGCGTTTTAGATGCCTGGACCACTCAGGAGGCGAGCTCCAATACCACCCTGAGCAAGTAGCTCAATTTGTGGTGGTGTGCTCCATGCTGCACAACTTGGCTATCAGGAGGGGACAAGAATTGCCAGAAGGATCTGACAGTCCACCTCAGGAGAGAGAGGAAGAGGAGGACGAGGAGGTGGACGCTGACCTCGGGCCAGACAATCAGGCTGATGCTGAAACCATGCCCCCGCCCCCCTCTAGACTGCAGGAAAGGGCCCCTGGTGGCTTCATAGCTGCAAGACTCTTACGTCAGCAGCTTATAAATGAGCGCTCTGCTTGAAAGAACGTTGGCGATATTTACAAAGCTGTTGGGTGTGCAGGTCATACATCAATGGTGTGCATCACCCTGGTGACAGTTAAAGTTTAAGTTGATTCAAGTGTAATTATACCCTTTTCATGTTAAGGAATCACCAGTGTGTAATGGTGCAGCTATCTGAGACAATGCGCAACAAGGTTATGTTAAGTAAAAAATATTTAGCCCGACCATTTGTCTGAAATCATAACTGTAAAAAACACCCCACCCCACCCCCGCCCCACCCCACAACAAATTTATCACATTTACATCATTACAATGGTCCCCATTTCCAGCAAAACAGAACACAAATGCAAACCAATAAGGTAGCCCCCTCGCCCCTTGCCCCGACCCTCCCACGAAAATAGCAACAGCAACCTAAAAATATGCCCCGGCCAACACCTGCGGCCATGCATCTCACTTTCCTTCCGACCGCCCCCCCCTGCCCCTCCGCTTCTCTCCCCATGTCTACGCCTTCCCCTCCTGACTCCAAGCCGCCTGGCCGAGGAGCTCCTCAGGTGCTGCTTCATTGTGGGGGATGATGGCAGAACTGTTGCTTGGACGGATACGGGAGAGGACGGTCCCAAGGTGGCAACATGCTCCGAGCCAGAAGCAAGATCTTCCACCTGGCTCTCATGTGTCGTTGGCAATGGGAATGCGGCACCTTGGGGTGCAGTGCCGCGCTCCAGGACCATTGGGATCCCTCTGCCACCAGTGTTCCTGGCCAACAGCTCCAGGGCCTCCTCCATCTCTTCCATGTTATATATTATTTATTGGACAGAAACTACCTTTTTGGTGCTTGTAGGCTTTTTGCTACTGGTGAATCTCCCTCCTGCCTCCCACAACAGCCAAACAAGCACACAGCACACCCACACATGCTTTCAGTCCCTCTCTCTCTGTCTCCTCTTTTGCACATGTAATGATGACCCCTGGCCACCTGAAACACAGGAAATGAGCGTTGCCATGCCATTGCTATGGTTGGTGATACTTTACGGCAGAAGGTCAAAAAATTTTAATGCTAACGCCCATTTCAGATCGCTCACGGTAACGCCCATTTAAAAAAATGGTAAGTTAGGGTTTTGGAAATGGGTGATAATCCGGCGATCTCAAAACCCATATTTACTGCCCACGCTGGAAATAACGCCCATTTTTGACCGATTTGCACAAAAGTGGAAAGTCTAGCCCATTATAACTTATTTCAAATGATGTGGGTGAAAGTTACTTCTATTAGCACTGCCAAGAGATGCAGGCAGTCTTGCACCCCCTCCGGGATTTTCCATAATAATAGTTACCTTTTCATTATCTGAGTGTCTTATGGTACAAATGCATTTTATCCAAACACTCAAGTCTGTGTGGATCAGCCACCATCTGTAAATTTAATGGGAGTAGTGTTTTGTGATTGATATTGGATACCCGGAGGGCTATTTATGCTCGAGAAAGAGTTTTTGACACAAAAAGGTGTGAAAGATAGCAGGACTTAATTTCCTGGCACAGTCTCCAGCCCCTGCCCAGGTGCAGAACAAATGAAGTGCAGCACAAGTCTACTCCAACTGCCCAGACCTCACAGTACCCAAGTTTGAAAGGGTAGTACAGGCCCACACCCTAATAGGTTCTTGGATCAAATAATGGGGGAGGAAGCAGAAGTGCAGTCACAGGCCTCCCAGGACTTGCTGCCAGCCTCGGGCATACTTGCTACTGTTGGCGAACCACAGCCAGAAGGCCTTTTGGGGCACGAAACTTAGAAAATAGATGCAGGAGTAGGCCATTCGGCCCTTTGAGCCTGCACCACCATTCAATATGATCATGGCTGATCATGCAACTTCAGAACCTCATTCCTGCGTTCTCTCCATACTCCTTGATCCCTTTAGCCGTAAGGGCCACATCTAACTCCCTTTTGAATATATCTAACGAACTGGCCTCAACAACTTTCTGTGGTAGAGAATTCCACAGGTTCACAATTCTCTGAGTGAAGAAGTTTCTCCTCATCTTGGTCCGAAATGGCTTACCCCTTATGCTTAGACTGTGACCCTTGGTTCTGGACTTCCCCAACATCGGGAACATTCTTCCTGCATCTAATCTGTCCAATCCCGTCAGAATCGTATATGTTTCTATGAGATCCCCTCTCATTCTTCTAAATTCCAGTGAATATAAGCCTAGTTGATCCAGTCTTTCTTCATATGTCAGTCCTGCCATCCCGGGAATCAGTCTGGTGAACCTTCACTGCACTCACTCTATAGCAAGAATGTCCTTCCTCAGATTAGGAGAACAAAACTGTACACAATATTCAAGGTGTGGTCTCACCAAGGCCCTGTACAACTGCATTAAGACCTCCCTGCTCCTATACTCAAATCCCCTAGCTATGAAAGCCAACATGCCATTTGCCTTCTTCATCGCCTGCTGTACCTGCATGCCAACTTTCAATGACTGATGTACCATGACACCCAGATCTCGTTGCACCTCCCTTTTTCCTAATCTGCCACCATTCAGATAATATTCTGCCGCCTTGTTTTTGTCACCAAAGAGAATAACCTCACACTTATCTACATAATACTGCATCTGCCATGCATTTGCCCACTCACCTAATCTGTCCAAGTCACCCTGCAGCCTCTTAGCATCCTCCTCATAGCTCACACTGCCACCCAGCTTAGTGTCATCTGCAAACCTGGAGATATCACATTCAATTCCTTCATCTAAATCATTAATGTATATTGTAAATAGCCAGGGTCCCAGCACTGAACCTTGCGGTACCCACGAGTCACTACCTGTCATTCTGAAAAGGACCTGTTCATTCCCACTCTTTGCTTCCTGTCTGCCAACCAGTTCTCTATCCACGTCAATACATTACTCCCAATACCACGTGCTTTAATTTGGCACACTAATCTCTTGTGTTGGACCTTGTCAAAAGCCTTTTGAAAGTCCAAATACACCACATCCACTGGTTCTCCCTTGTCCACTCTACTAGTTACATCCTCAAAAAATTCTAGACGATTTGTCAAGCATGACTTCCCTTTCATAAATCCATGCTGACTTGGACCGATCCTGTCACTATTTTCCAAATGCACTGCTATTACATCTTTAATAATTGATTCCAATATTTTCTCCACTACCAATGTCAGGCTAACTGGTCTATAACTCCCTGTTTTCTCTCTCCTTCATTTTTTTAAAAGTGGGGTTACATTAGCTACCCTCCAATCCATAGGAACTGATCCAGAGTTTATAGAATGTTAGAAAATGACCACCAATGCATCCACTACTTCTAGGGCCTCTTCCTTAAGTACTCTGGGATGCAGACAACCAGGCCCTTGGGATTTATCAGCCGACAATCCCATCAATTTCCCCAACACAATTTTGTGACTAATAAGGATTTCCTTCATTTCCTCCTTCTCGCTAGACCCTCGGTCCCCTACTATTTCTGGAAGGTTATTTGTGTCTTCCTTAGTGAAGACAGAACCAAAGTATTTGTTCAATTGGACTGCCATTTCTTTGTTCCCCAATATAAATTCACCCAATTCTTCCTGCAAGGGACCCACATTTGTCTTCACTGATCTTTTTCTCTTCACATATCTATAGAAGCTTTTGCAGTCAGTTTTTATATTCTCTGCAAGCTTACTCTCATACTCTATTTTCCCCATACTAATTAAACCATTTGTTCTCCTATGTTGAATTCTAAATTTCTCCCAGTCTTGAGGTTTGCTGCTTTTTCTAGCCAATTTATATGTCTCTTCCTTGGATTTAACATTATCCCTAATTTTCCTTCTTAGCCACAGTTGAGCCTCCTTCCCCATTTTATTGTTACACCAGACAGGGATGTACAATTATTGAAGTTCATCCATGTGATCTTTAAATGTCCGAAGAACTGAAGGGTCCCTCCACAATAAAACAAAGCCACTCACCTTTTTGAGCTTTTTTTTACCTTGCTGCCTGGTGCCCTCAGACCCTCCAATCTGAGCGGGTTCCAGGCTTAAGTCTTATACAAGCATCTCAAAGAGCCTCGCATCTAGATGTCCTTTGGCCACTAGAAGTGTGGTTGCAGGGCCTGTCTCATTTATTTGAAGTGTGTTGTGTATGCAATAACTCAATAGACTGAATACTGTAAACTCCGAACAGGTACAAACCTGGCTCTACTTTATTAGGGCCCAAAGTGATTTCATTACAAGATGGCTGGCCTTTTATACCTGGGCCACACACACGTGCACACAGCCCAATCACCTCTGACAGTGACACTACCTGGTGGCTAGTAAACCCAAGCATACATACATGACAATATCCCCCTTTAAGATATTAGTAACTGTCTTTTTACAAATTGAGATGGTCCGGGGCTTTCTGCTCCCAGCCTTGGGCGAGCGTTCTGAGTCTGTTATGACTGGGGGCTGGGTAGCCAATCTGATGGGAGTGGCAATGACTACGTCAGGGATTGAAAGTCCAGATTAATTGACCATGTCAGTGATTGAAAGTCCAGATTCATTGATGACAGCGGAGTCCTCTGATGACTGAGGGTAGGTTGGTTGGTCACTGATTGTGTCTTCCTCAGACTGTTCCGGTTCATCTGTGTGCCACAGCTTTATCTGATCAACTAGTTTCTTGAATGTCTGCCCATTCCTGAGCTTAACGATAAACACTCTGTTACCCTCCTTGGCCGTAACAGTACCGCCGATCTACTTGGGACCTTGACCATAATTCAGTACATACACAGGATCATTGATAGAAATGTCGCGTGACACAGTAGAGCGATCATGATACCCTTGCTGACTTTGATGTCTGTATTTGACACGATTATTCAAGTCAGGGTGGACAAGAGAGAGCCTGGTCTTGAGACCTCTCTTCATCAATAGTTCAGCAGGGGAGACCCTGGTAAGCGTATGGGGTCTTGTCCTGTAACTAAGCAATATGCGTGACAAGCGAGTTTGCAGTGAACCTTGAGTTACACGTTTCATACTCTGCTTGATGGTTTGGACCGCACGCTATGCTTGTCCATTGGATGCGGGTTTGAATGGTGCTGACCTCACATGTTTGATAGCATTGAGTTTCATGAACTCTTTCATGAAGCAAGATCCATTGTCACTTACAACGATGTCAGGCAGACCATGCGTAGCAAACATGACACGAAGGCTCTCAATGGTAGCTGTGGATGTGCTGGATGACATGATTGTACACTCTATCCACTTGGAATAAGCATCCACCACAACTAAGAACATCTTTCCCAGGAAGGGACCTGCAAAGTCGATGTGGATCCTGGACCATGGTTGAGATGGCCACTGTTATGTATGTAACCCTAGACAACCTGTATCATACCACCACCAGAGGGCATACCTGTTGGAGTCCCAAGAGATCCCAGGGGTGAAAAAAAATGCACCAGTATCTGTTTGGTCTCAAGTTTGAACTAGAAACTGACCATAAGCTGCTCATATCGCTATTCTCAGAAGCAAAGGGATTAACACCAATGCCTCTGCCCACTTCCAAAGATGGGCGCTCATGCTGTCTGCATACAACTATGTAATCCGCCACAGACCAGGCACAGAGAATTGCACTGATGCTCTCAGTGGGCTACAATTGCCCACCACTGTGGAAATGGCACAGCCTGCAGACTTGCTCTTGGTGATGGATGCATTCGAAAATGAAAAGTCACCCGTTACGGCCCGCCAGATCAGGACCTGGACCAGCCAGGATCCTTTACTGTCTCTGGTAAAAAGCTGTGTCCTCCATGGGAGCTGGTCCAGAGTTCCAGCGGAGTTGCATGAAGAGATCAAGCCATTTCAGCGGTGCAAAGACGAAATGTCCAAAAAGACAGACTGTCTTTTGTGGGGTAATTGCGTGGTTTTGCCTAAGAAGGGCAGGGAAATTTTCATACACAACCTACACAGTACCTACCCAGGCATAGTAACGATGAAAGCTATAGCCAGATCCCATGTGTGGTGGGCCGGCATCGACTCAGACTTAGAGACATGCATGCACCAATGCAACACTTGCTCTCAACTGAGCAATGCACCCAGAGAGGCACCGCAAAGTTTGTGGTCATGGCCCTCCAAACCGTGGTCTAGGATTCCCGTTGACTTTGCAGGCCCATTTCTAGGCAAAATGTTTTTGGTTGTTGTGGATGCTTATTCAAAATGGATTCAATGTGTAATAATGTCTGTAAGTACGTCTACTGCCACCATCGAAAGCCTATGAGCCATGTTTGCCACGCACGGCCTGCCTGATGTCCTTGTCAGTGACAATGGGCCGTGCTTCACCAGTACTGAATTCAAGGAATTCATGTCGTGCAATGGGATCAAGCATGTCACATCTGCCCCGTTCAAGCCAGCATCCAACGGCCAGGCAGCACGGGCAGTCCAAACCATCAAGCAAAGCTTGAAACATGTGTCGGAAGGCTCCCTGCAGACCCGCCTGTCCAGAATCCTGCTCAGCTACCGCACCAAACCCCACTAATTCACCGGGGTTCCCCAGCCGAGCTATTCATAAAAAGGGCGCTCAAAACAAGGCTCTCTTTTGTCCACCCTGATTTCCATGATCACGTCGAGGGCAGGTGGCATCAACAAAGCATGTGCCATGGTCGCGCAAACTTGTCACGCGATATTGAAGTCGATGACCCTGTATTTGTACTCAACTATGGACATGGGCACAAATGGCTTGCTGGCACTGTCATAGCCAAAGAAGGGAGTAGGATGTTTCAGGTCAAACTGGCCAATGGACTAACGTGCAGAAAGCATTTGGACCAGACCAAATTGCGATTCACAAACAGCCACGAGCAACCTGAAGAGGACACCACCAACTTCGGCCCTCCAACACACACACAAGTGGCAACCAACATCACGGTTGACCACGAAGCCGAACTCACCATCCCCAGCAACCCAGCAAGGCCAGCTGCCCAGCAGCCCAGCGATGAGCCAACCAACTCGCCCACATCTGCATTTGTACCGAGACGATCGACAAGGGAGTAAAAATCCCCAGATCGTCTCACCCTGTAAATAAGTGTACTATTGACTTTGGGAGGGAGTGATGTTATGTATGTAACCCTAGGCAACTTGTATCATACCACCACCAGAGGGCCAACCTGTTGGAGTCCCAAGGGATCCCAGCATCCCTTGGGAGCACTGTATATAAGCAGGCCTCCCATGCTGTACCAACACTCTGGAGTTTATATAAAGGAGCTAGGGTCACACTTACTCATTGTCTACAGTACTCAGTTGCATCACTTTATTATGAGCATAACAGCCATGACCATAGGCTCAGCGGTGATTCCGCTGGTGCTTTAATGTGCTGCATGCAAGTGTTGCACTGATGCACACATGATTCCAGATCAGAATCAATTCCAGGCCACCATACATGTGACCTGGCAATGGCTTTCATCATGACAATACCGGGATGCGTGCTATATAGATCATGCACGAATTTCTCTCTGCCTTTCTTGGGCATAACAACACGATTACCCCACAGTATACAATCTGATTGAATGGATAGTTTGTCTTTACGACGGATGTAAGGTTTGGTCTCCTCACACATTTGCTTGGGTATGGCAGACCAATCACCACTAATGATACAACGTTTCACAACCGATAATATCGGGTCCTGGCTGATCCAGGTCTTAACTTGTTGGGCTGTGACAGGGGTTCCTTCAATTTCAAAAGCATCCATGGCTAACAGTAGGTCTGCCGGTTGTGGCGTTTCCACTTCCAGTGTGGGCAACGGCAGATGGCTCAATGCATCGACACAATTCTCAGTGCCAGGTCTGTGGCGAATTATATAATCATAGGCAGATAATGTCAGCACCCACTTCTGGATGCGGGACGATACATTGGTTTTGATACCTTTGTTTTCCGAAAACAATGAAATGAATGGTTTGTGATCTGTTTCCAGTTCAAACCGAAGACCAAACAGGTACTGATGCATCTTTTTAACCCCATACAAATAGGCTGGCCCTTCTTTCTCTGGCATGCTGTAGGCTCTTTCCGCCTTTGACAAACTTTTAGAAGCATACGCAATAGGTTGTAGCTTACCCGACTCATTTGCTTGTTGGAGTACACAGCCAACCCGATATGATGAAGCATCACAGGCCAATACAAGACGCTTACACGGATCATAATGAACAAGCAACTTGATTGAACAGAGCAGATTCTTAGCTTTCTCAAAGGCTCTATCTTGAGACACACCCCAGACCCAGTTGTCACCTTTTCTGAGTAGCACGTGCAGTAGCTCTAACAAAGTGCTCAATCTGGGTAAGAAATTACCGAAGTAGTTGAGTAGACCAAGGAACGAACACAGCTTCGTCACATTCTGAGGCTTGGGTGCATTTATGATGGCCTTGGTTTTCAAGTCCGTAGGCCTGATGCTGTCAGCAGCAATTTTCTTGCCCAGGAATTCGACTTCTGGTGCCATGAAGACGCACTTCGAGCATTTCAGTCTGAGTCCCACTTCGTCCAGATAAAGTAGAACCTCTTCCAGGTTGTTCAGATGTTCGGCGGAGTCACGACCTGTGACCAGTATGTCACCTTGGAACACGACGGCTCTGGGACGGATTTCAGTAGACTCTCCATGTTCCTCTGAAATATGGCTGCAGCCGAGCTAATTCCAAAAGGTCACCTGTTGTAGATAAACAGTCCTTTATGAGTGTTGATGCACGTACGTTTATTCGACGTCTCAACCAGCTCCTGTATCATGTAGGCTGACGCCAGATCCAATTTTGTGAACGACTTCCCCCCGGCAAGCGTTGCAAACAGGTCATCAGCCTTCGGTATTGATCCTGTTTCAAAACTCGGTTGATCGTAACCTTGTAGTCTCCACAAATCCTGACAGTGCCATCACTTTTCAACATGGGAACAATGGGGCTGGCCCAATCGTTAAATTTGACTGGTGATATGATCCCTTCACGCTGCAATCTGTCCAGTTCGATTTCGACCTTCTCCCTCATCATGTACAGAACTGCCCGAGCTTTATCATGGACGGGTCTTGCATCCGCGTCCACGTGGATCTGTACCTTGGCTGCCGTGAAATTGCTGATGCCTGGTTCAAGCAGCGAGGGGAACTTGCTCAGCACTTGAGCACATGGAGTATCCTCCTCCAACGACAATGCTTTGATCTCGTTCCAGTTCCATTTGAGTTTTTCGAACCAGTTCCTGCCGAACAGTGTTGGACCATTGCCTGGAACAATCCATAATGGTAAATCGTGAACCGCACCATCATACGACACCTTGATTGCTGCACTGCCAATCACCGTTATGAGTTCTTTAGTGTACGTATGCAACTTGGCATTGACTGGACTCAGCTTAGGCCTCACAGCCTTAGTATCCCATAGCCTGTTGAATGTCCTCTGGCTCATTATTGATTGACTCGCACACATGTCCAATTCCATCGATACTGGCACACCATTAAGTTTTACATTAATCATTATCGGTTGGCTCTTTGTTAGGAACAAATACAGTCCATACACTTCCTCCTCTGGTATCTCAGATTGCATATCCAGATCCACGCTAGACTGGCCATCATCCTCCATGTGGTGTGTCGCAGCACGCTTGCTCAGTTGCGGACACATGCGCTGGAGATGCCCCACTCTCGAAAAGCTTTTACAAATATACTGTTTAAACCGACACACATGATGCCAATGATTTCCCCCACAACGCCAACACGGTGATATCTGATTCATTTCCGTTGGCGGACTTTGAGCAGCCACAGGTTTCGCGTACGCAGTCGATAGGCCCTGCCATATGCAGCTCTGCCAAACGACGATACTATCTTGTTTGCAGTACTTGCCGTAGTAGTGATGTTGGGGATGACATCAAACAGGAAATTAGGGGTGCATGCAATAAAGGTGCAGCAGTTATAATGGGTGACTTTAATATGCACATAGATTGGGCTAACCAAACTGGAAGCAATACGGTGGAGGAGGATTTCCTGGAGCGCATAAGGGATGGTTTTCTAGACCAATATGTCGAGGAACCAACTAGGGGGGAGGCCATCTTAGACTGGGTGTTGTGTAATGAGAGAGGATTAATTAGCAATCGCGTTGTGCGAGGCTCCTTGGGGAAGAGTGACCATAATATGGTGGAATTCTGCATTAGGATGGAAAATGAAACAGTTAATTCAGAGACCATGGTCCAGAACTTAAAGAAGGCTACGTTTGAAGGTATGAGGCGTGAATTGGCTAGGATAGATTGGTGAATGATACTTAAGGGGTTGACTGTGGATGGGCAATGGCAGACATTTAGAGACCGCATGGATGAATTACAACAATTGTACATTCCTGTCTGGAGTAAAAATAAAAAAGGGAAGGTAGCTCAACCGTAGCTATCAAGGGAAATCAGGGATAGTATTAAAGCCAAGGAAGTGGCATACAAATTGGCCAGAAATAGCAGCGAACCCGGGGACTGGGAGAAATTTAGAACTCAGCAGAGGAGGACAAAGGGTTTGATTAGGGCAGGGAAAATGGAGTACGAGAAGAAGCTTGCAGGGAACATTAAGACGGATTGCAAAAGTTTCTATAGATATGTAAAGAGAAAAAGGTTAGTAAAGACTAACGTAGGTCCCCTGCAGTCAGAATCAGGGGAAGTCATAACGGGGAACAAAGAAATGGCGGACCAATTGAACAAGTACTTTGGTTCGGTATTCAATAAGGAGGACACAAACAACCTTCCGGATATAAAAGGGGTCAGAGGGTCTAGTAAGGAGGAGGAACTGAGGGAAATCCTTATTAGTCGGGAAATTGTGTTGGGGAAATTGATGGGATTGAAGGCCAATAAATCCCCAGGGCCTGATGGACTGCATCTCAGAGTACTTAAGGAAGTGGCCTTGGAAATAGCGGATGCATTGACAGTCATTTTCCAACATTCCATTGACTCTGGATCAGTTCCTATGGAGTGGAGGGTAGCCAATGTAACCCCACTTTTTAAAAAAGGAGGGAGAGAGAAAATTATAGACCGGTCAGCCTGACATCGGTAGTGGGTAAAATGATGGAATCAATTATTAAGGATGTCATAGCAGTGCATTTGGAAAGAGGTGACATGATAGGTCCAAGTCAGCATGGATTTGTGAAAGGGAAATCATGCTTGACAAATCTTCTGGAATTTTTTGAGGATGTTTCCAGTAGAGTGGACAAGGGAGAACCAGTTGATGTGGTATATTTGGACTTTCAGAAGGCTTTCGACAAGGTCCCACACAAGAGATTAATGTGCAAAGTTAAAGCACATGAGATTGGGGGTAGTGTGCTGACATGGATTGAGAACTGGTTGTCAGACAGGAAGCAAAGAGTAGGAGTAAATGGGGTCTTTTCAGAATGGCAGGCAGTGACTAGTGGGGTACCGCAAGGTTCTGTGCTGGGGCCCCAGCTGTTTACACTGTACATTAATGATTTAGACGAGGGGATTAAATGTAGTATCTCCAAATTTGCGGATGACACTAAGTTGGGTGGCAGTGTGAGCTGCGAGGAGGATGCTATGAGGCTACAGAGCGACTTGGATAGGTTAGGTGAGTGGGCAAATGCATGGCAGATGAAATATAATGTGGATAAATGTGAGGTTATCCACTTTGGTGGTAAAAACAGAGAGACAGACTATTATCTGAATGGTGACAGATTAGGAAAAGGGGAGGTGCAACGAGACCTGGGTGTCATGGTACATCAGTCATTGAAGGTTGGCATGCAGGTACAGCAGGCGGTTAAGAAAGCAAATGGCATGTTGGCCTTCATAGCGAGGGGATTTGAGTACAGGGACAGGGAGGTGTTGCTACAGTTGTACAGGGCCTTGGTGAGGCCACACCTGGAGTAGTGTGTGCAGTTTTGGTCTCCTCACCTGAGGAAGGACATTCTTGCTATTGAGAGAGTGCAGCGAAGGTTCACCAGACTGATTCCCGGGATGGCGGGACTGACCTATCAAGAAAGACTGGATCAACTGGGCTTGTATTCACTGGAGTTCAGAAGAATGAGAGGAGACCTCATAGAAACGTTCAAAATTCTGATGGGGTTAGACAGGTTAGATGCAGGAAGAATCTTCCCAATGATGGGGAAGTCCAGAACCAGGGGTCACAGTCTAAGGATAAGGGGTAAGCCATTTAGGACCGAGATGAGGAGAAACTTCTTCACCCAGAGAGTGGTGAACCTGTGGAATTCTCTACCACAGAAAGTTGTTGAGGCCAATTCACTAAATATATTCAAGAGGGAGTTAGATGAAGTCCTTACTACTAGGGGGATCAAGGGGTATGGCGAGAAAGCAGGAATAGGGTACTGAAGTTGCATGTTCAGCCATGAACTCATTGAATGGCGGTGCAGGCTAGAAGGGCCGAATGGCCTACTCCTGCACCTATTTTCTATGTTTCTATGTTTCTTTACCATTCTTGCCCCCAGCGGATTCGATGTCTCCGCCAGCCATTGTGTCCACCACCACCTGCGGGCCATTGAGCTGTAGCTCTCGCTCATCCAGGTCAGACAGCTCGTGCAGTTGAGGTTCACCCCCGCCAGTCCACTGCTACTCCCTCTTTTTATGTGCCATCTTGGCCTGCAAAAGAAAGCAACTTGTGTAAGAGTCCTGCCATGTATATGGGAGATATGCCTGTCGTTGTTGAATAGCTGTGAATGTAGGCAAGGTGTGAGATGAGAATGTGAGTTTGAGTCGGTGCAGATGTTTGGAGGGTTAATGGTGGGTGTATGTTGGTTTGCTCAGTGTGCACAGACAGATGTTCAGAATCTGGTATGTAGGAGGTGTGGAAGCTTGTACTCACCTTGATCACCCGACTGAGGTCGTTGAACTTCTTCCGGCACTGTGTCAGTTTTCAATCGACTACAGTGTTGGCCGACACCTCTTTTGCTACTTCCCTCCACATAGCCCTGAAGACTTGTGACAAAGGCCTCCTTCCAGATGAACAGTGCATCCCTCCTTCTCTCTACTGCCCCCACCAATGCCACATCATTGAATCGCCTTGCTCTCTCCCTTGTAGCAGCATTTCTAGCAGCCATCCCAGAAAGTTCTTTCAGTAGCTCACAGCTCTCCATCAAATGCAGCACGGCTGAAAATGAGCAGGTTCAGCTTGATATAACCTCCCCTTTAAGAGTTGGAATCAGCCTGTGTGAAGGATTGAAGGATGATTGCTGAATACAAGTCACCTGAAATTGGGTAGCGCTCTGCCATTAGCACTCCTGCAGCACCCCACTGAGGTCATTAGTGCCTCATTTATCGACCCCACCCCCACCACCCCCCCTGCCCTTCCTTCCTGGGGCACTAAAGCCGAATTTATCGGAAGTTAGCAATTGTTTGCACCTTGCGCTAACTTTTCAAAATGTTAAATGTTTTTGCCACAAATGGGGCACTACCAAATTTCACCCCCAAAGAGACCTAGGGGCCGAAACGGCCCCTTCCCTTAAGGGCTGTTACTGCCAGAAATCGTCAGCCACACTGCGAAGCGGAATGGCCGTCATTTTGAAAATTCCACTTCTGTGGTATCCCACTGGTGACCCGCATCCCCCCACTACTGCTTCGCTGCTGGCGAGCCATCCTAAGTGCATCATCAGAGCGCGCACCACTGATGTTCCCCCCATCGCAAAATTCTGCTGAGAAAATCTTGCTCCCGCCACTCGGTGCCACTGACAACTTTTCCTGCCGTGTGCACTGTGCTTGGAGTGTGATCAAAATGGCGGTGCGGATGCCATTAAAAGGGAGGACCTACTGCCATGATTGCCATCTTATTTTTTTGTCGGCCAACTGCCATGTTGGGCCGACAATTATGCCTCCGGGTTCGGTCGGGCTGCCTACAGGCAGCCTGGTAACCTCTCTTGGGTGCCAAGCTGCTGGCTCGGCCAATACCCTCCCTTGTGGCCTAACTTAAATAATGACAGCACCTCTCCCCTTTAAGTGAAGGGGAGAGACATGGTGATGCGCCAGCGCGATGAAGTCATCAGCACTACGCTGATGAGTGACAGCGGAAGACAGTCCGCCCGCCCCCAACTTCCGCCCCTCTAGTGAACGAACTTCCACTCACCACCATACTTCCACCCCCATTATGACCGACTTCCGGCCCGCTGGGAAAAAAAAGCCAAAGAGTGGAATTTCGCTCAAGAAGCCACCGAGCTGTTAAAAACATCTGAAACAGGGTCGATGTGCTGCGTTTCTGGCAGTTGGCAATTTCGGCCCCTAGGGTTCAAATACATACGGGCCGAAAATGCCCCTTTTTATAGCCATTGAGCACCAGACCTATGGTGGCGCTAACGGGGCACAATGTTGTATTCGCCCGGGGGAGAGGAGTGCGAGTGCCTCCACGGAAATTGCCCTGGAGATTTCGGGGGGGGGGGAGCTGTCCTGGCAGTGATGTGCCCTGGGATTAGCGCCCTGGGCCAGTGTGAAACCGACGATGACATCATCGCAGTGCCCGATGACTTATTTGCGTCCCATGGGGGAACTTGCCCCACGGGCCATGAGGCTGGTGGACATCTGCTACCTGGGCACCATTTAAAGGGGATTGCCCCGGGCCGGTAGTTTATTTTGTTGGCCGATTCTTGGGTCGGCCTGAAAATGGCGGCTCTCACGTCGACCAGCCGCCATCATGTAGCTCAGCAAACCGTTTTGGGTGCCGGACCGCTGGCCCGGTCAATTACATCCCTAATAGCCCAGTGGCGGCCACCAAAGAGCCTACAGAATGCCCAGCGGCCCTCACTTTGAACTGAAGAGGAGGGGCGTTGTAGCATACGTGGATGATCCACGTAGCGCTGGCCTCCTCAGTGCGTTACTGAATTCAGTGCTGTGCTGCCGACTTGCTAGCTCCCCTCCAACGAAGTGGAGTGCCGGAGACAGCGTTCCGCTTTGTTTCAGCGGCACACAGCCCAATTTCGTGTCAGGGCGAGACTTCCGTGCCGGTTGCAGGAAATCCCGGCCCCGGAAGGTTACCGTCCCTAATCGGGGCCTGGGGTAATTTCGGCCCCATAATTTCTTAAAAGTGCGATGCTGGTAGATAAAGGCATAAAAATGGCCAATAACATTTTGAGTTATATAAATATGGGCATAGAACACAACAGTAAAGAACTAATGTGAATTTAAACAAAACATTAGAGTACTGTGTGCCCAATTACAGATAGGACATTCAAACCACAGAGAATGTAGAGTGTAAATTCACTAGAAGAATGCTAGGGATGGGAAACTGGTTATGAGCAAAGATTACTTCCACTGAAGAGAAGTTAAAGAAGAGATTTATCGAAGTTTTGAAAACTAGGAAGGGTTTTGATTCAGTGACTAGGGAAAGGCAAGGTTAGGAAAAGTTCCTTATGCAGATTGTTGGAATGCTTTGTCACAGGCAATAGTTAAGGCAGACACCATTAAGGAAAAAGTGGATAAATATTTGAAGCAGGGGAAGATACAGGGCTATGAGACAAAAATTAGTTTTAGGTTGCATAGCAAAGAGCCAGCACAGACATGATGGGTTGGATGGCCTCCTTCTTCGCTGTAAACTTTTATGATTCTATGGGTTACTTTGGGGTTGAGGTAGTTATTGTATGTAGGGTGATGTACGATATTACCTATGTGGAATGTAAAGAAAGACCAGCAGAGGGGGTACTAAATCACTGAAAAGATTGATGAAGTGCATGTAATTAAATTTGAAGTAGTGCATAACTGAATAGTTCTTATGGCCCAGCTAGAATTTAAGAAATCCCTGTAAAATAATGTAAATAAATTTATTTTTCAAAGATCTCCTTTGTTTGATTCCAATTTTAGAAGAATCCCTAACGTGACTATAGTGGCAGGGATGTTGAGGGTGAAATTTGTCTTCGGTGGTAGCGCAAGATGGGCAATAGCGAATTGTCAGACTGTTTTACACTCCATCCAGTTTTCTTTTCCTTTGAAGTTGTTAAGGATCGAGAACTGGTAAAGTAATCCATTTTGTAAGTAAGAAAGCATATTATATTAACCTGTAAAAGTTAGAAGCCTGCAGAAGTTGTAAGAACATAAGAACATAAGAAATAGGAGGTGATCCAAAACTCGGCTGCCTGTGTCCTAACTTGCACCAAGTCCCGCTCGCCCATCACCCCTGTGCTCGCTGACCGATATTAGCTTCCGGTTAAACAATGCCTCGATTTCAAAATTCTCATCCTTATTTTCAAATCCCTCCGTATCTCTGTAATCTCCTCCAGCCCCACAACCACCTGAGATGTCTGCTCTCCTCTAATTCTGCCTTCTTGAGCATCCTTGATTATAATTGCTCAACCATTGGTGGCCTAGCCTTCTGTTCCCTAGGCCACAAGCTCTTGAACTCCCTGCCTAAACCTTTCTGCCTCTCTACCTCTCTTTCCTCCTTCAAGATGCTTCAAGAAAAAGAGTGGCTAAAGTAAATGTTGGTCCTTTAGAGGACGAGACCGGAGAATTAGTAATGGGGAACATGGAGATGGGAGAAACTCTCAACAAGTATTTTGTATCAGTTTTTACGTTGGAGGACACTAACAATATTCCAACAGTGGATAGTCAAGGGGCTATAGGGGGGCAGGAACTTAACACAATCACAATCACTAAGGAGGTGGTACTCAGTAAGATAATGGGACTAAAGGCAGATAAATCCCCTGGACCTGATGGCTTGCATCCTAGGGTCTTAAGAGAAGTAGCGGCATTGGTTGTAACTGACCAAAATTCCCTGGATTCTGGGGAGGTCCCAGCAGATTGGAAAACTGCAAATATAATGCTCCTATTCAAAAAAGGAGGCAGACTAAAAGCAGGAAACTATAGACCAGTTAGCCTAACATCTGTGGTTGGGAAAACGTTGGAGTCCATTATTAAAGAAGCAGTAACAGGACATTTGGAAAAGCAAAATTTGGTCTAACGTAGCCAAGAATGCTGACGATACAAAGATGGGAGGAAAAGCAATATGTGAGGAGGACACAATAAATCTGCAAAAGGACATAGACAGGCTAAGTGAGTGGGCAAAAATTTGTCAGATGGAGCATAATGTTGGAAAGTGTGAGGTTATGCACGTTGGAAAAAAAATCAAAGAGCAAGTTATTATTTAAATGGAAAAAAAATGCAAAGTGCTGGTGTATGAAACACAAAAGGTTAATATGCAGTTACAGCAAGTGGTCAGGAAGGCCAATGGAATCTTGGCCTTTATTGCAAAGGGGATGGAGTATAAAAGCAAGGAAGTCTTGCTACAGTTATACAGGGTATTGGTGAGGCCACACCTGGAATACTGCATACAGTTTTGGTTTCCATATTTAAGAAAGGATATATTTGCTTGGAGGCAGTTCAGAGAAGGTTCATTAGGTTGATTCTGGAGATGAGGAGGTTGACTTATGAGGAAAGGTTGAGTAGGTTGGGCCTCTACTCATTGGAATTCAGAAGAATGAGTGGTGATCTTATCGAAATGTATAAGATTATGAGGAGGCTTGAGAAGGTGGATTCAGAGAGGATGTTTCTACTGATAAGGGAGACTATAACTAGGGGGCATAATCTTAGAACAAGGGGCTGCCCATTTAAAACTGAGATGAGGAGGAATTTCTTCTCTCAGAGCATTGTGGATCTGTGGAATTCGCTGCCTCAGAGAGCTGTGGAAGCTGGGTCATTGAATAAATCTAAGTTAGAGATAGATAGTTTCTTAACTGATAAGGGAATAAGAGGTTATGGGGAGCGGGCGGGGAAGTGGACCTGAGTCCATGATCAGATCAGCCATGATCATAGTAAATGGTGGAGCAGACTCGAGGGGCCGTACAGACTCCTCCATCTTCACAACTAGTGCACCGAGACTCTCAGGCACCCTTGCCCGTGCACCCAGCAGATCGCGGTGCAACTGCAACCCGTAATTAGCATCACCCAGGCGTGCACTCTCCCTCCAGGGAGCTGGCCCTGGACTTCCCCACCCCTCATGGTGTTGCTGCAGGCCACTGGGTCCTAGAGCATCACCCACCTCCAGCTCCCCGACATGTCTTCCTCACGAAAGCTTCTGGCCCCGCTCTCTGAGGCCGCTGCCTCCTTTGTGACATCCATAGAGATGTCCTCCCCATCCTCCCACAGTCAAAGGCTGACGTGCAGGCTCCTGTCCGCCTGGTTGATCATCTAAAAGCACAAAGCCAGCGGAGGGGGCCAGGACCGGGAAAGGCATTTGGAAATGCCAGTCTCATGGAAAGAGTTGAAGGATTGTGGTGTTAAGGCTAAATGGCCTGCTGAACGCTGCAAAGGACCGTCACTGTCCCAAAGGTGTTCGGCCTCACCCACCGCCATCGCATCCAATTGCGGGCCCATCAGGGCTGAGATGCATTCCTCCAATGCAATAAGGGGCTGGAGGTCAGGGACCCCTCCTCCGATCCTCATCTGCTCCCTTCAATTGTGGGCGAGCATGGCCTGCAAGATTAAAGAGAACGTCAGAGTTAGTGTCCTTCTATCGGTCTGTCCCAAGTGCCTTACATAGTTGAGTACATGTTACTTTATGAGAGTCTTCACAGGTCAAGGAAACTTAGATTAGCTGCATGTCCTTGGTTTGCAAATGCTTGAATGAGGGAGCCAGGACATAACATTAGCGGTAAGGCTTCCACATGCATATGAATAGTGAGAAGGTAATAAGATGAGGGGTGGGTTTGAAGAATGGATGAGAAAGGTTACTAGCGCTTGCAGGCCCTTGGAGTGAGTGAGGCTGCAAATGCGAATGTTGCATCTCACCTCACCCAAGTACAGCATGGGGCCTGACACATTCACATTGAGGACAGACTGCACATTGAGCTGACAGCATGGCATGGTCAGGTTAATGTTAAAGATACTCACCCGCAGCAGCCACGTCATGTCGTTCCACTTCTTGCGGCATTGAGTGGCTGTCCTGTGCACCATGTCACTCGCTGACACTCTTTCAGCCGCGTCCCTCCATAGGCGTTGAATGATCTGTGGCTGTGGCCTCCTGCCAGCCTCTGTCCTCAGTAGTTCCCGATGCCTCTCCAGGGCCTGAAGGAGTGCATCGATGGTGGCATCCAAGAAGTGGTGAGCGCGCTGGCGTGCTGCTGCATCTGCCATCTTCACCGTCTGATTGAGTGCGTAGGAAGCAAATATAACCACGAAGCAATAAGGCACCCAATCAGCGCTTCAACTGAATGCAGGTGGTGCAGCTCCAAATGCTGCTCAATGCATTGGCCGTAAATGGCAAATCATTAACTGAAAAACATGGCAAACGTGGTTCTTTTGTAAAAATGCTGCTGTTGCTGCCCCACTTAACGGCTCATTTAATGCCGTTTACAGTCTCCAGAGTAGCCTGCAAAACCTGAATTTAAAGCTGCAATCCACTTTTAAGGCAGCAAAACTGAATTTTGCATTTCCAGGTGGCAAATGCCGCCTGCCGTTAAAATCTGCACTCAGCCGGTGCCACCAACTTAAAATTGGCAATACCGAATTTCAACCTCAGAATTTTACCAAGGACCAGCCAAAAGAAACGTTTAGAAAAAACAAGCCCTAGGAATAGGTAAAATACAGTTTAAAAGCATAGAGAAATGATTCGTTTCCACATAAAGTGACCCGAGAAAATAATTTCAGTAAACCAGAAGAGTGATCAAGATGAATAAAGTGATTTGGAAGATTTAGAATTGCTTCAGGCTCAGGTGAGAAAGAACTGAATCAGATTAACACACACATATGTGATGGGTGAGGGAGTAATAATAATAATAACTTTTATTTATATAGCACCTTTAATGTAGTAAAATGTCCCAAGGCATTTCACAACTGTGTCACAGACAAACAGATAAATTTGACGCTGAGCCACAGAAGAAATGAAGGCAGATGATCAAAAGCTTGTTTAAAGAGATAGGTTTTAACGAGCGTCTTACAGGAGGAAAGAGAGGTTTAAGGAGGGAGTTCCAGAGCTTAGGACCCAGGCAGCTAAAGGCACCTCCACCGATGGTTGAGCAGTTATAATGAGGGATGTTCAAGAGGCCAGAATTTGAGGAGTGCAGACATCTTGTGGGATTGTGAGGCTGAAAAAGATTACAGAGATAGGGAGGGGCAAGACCATGGAATGATTTGTAAACAAGGATGAGAATTTTGAACTCAAGGCGTTGTTCAACTGGGAGCCAATGTAGGTCAGAAAGCACAGGGGTAATGGGTGATCTTGGCTTGGTGCGGGTTAGCACATTGGCTGCTGAGTTTTGGATGACTTACGTAGTGTAGAATGTGGAAAGCCGGCCAGGAGTGAGTTGGAGCAGTCAAGTCTAGAGGTAACAAAGGCATGGATGAGGGTTTCAGCAGAAGAAGAGTGGGGCACATGCGCTCTTTTCAAATGTCCAGGAATATTGAGGTATTTATGAAATAGCAAAAGATGAGTTTGAAAAACATTTCATAGACGGCAGAAGCCTAATTCTGAAAGAGCTAGGTTCAATCAAAGGAAGCAAGAAACCGAGTAAGTGGACAATTTCATTCAGTTTGGCTCAAAACTGTGGTACTCTGCATGACAAAATGATTTGTGATCATTTTATTGTAAAATATGAGATGAGACTGTGCGACAGATTACATTTAAAACTGAGTTAACTATTGATAAAGCAATAATACAAGGTTTAAAGTTTATTTCTGCTTGATAGTTCCAAGTCTAATTAAAAGGATGGCAGGGCAGTTCAGTCCCATGGATTGCACATCCTGTGGCATGTGGGAAGTCCTGGACACTTTGCGCAGCCTGGACGACCATGTGTGCAGGAGGTGTCTCCAGCTGCACCAACTTGAGCTCCGCGTTTTGGAGCTTGAGCAGCAGCTGGAGTCACTGCGGTGCATCCGTGAGACTGAGAGCTACTTGGATAGCACGTTTCTAGAGGTGGTCACCCCGCAGCTTCAGAGTGACCAACAGACAGAAGAGGAGGACTAGGCAGGTAATGCAGGAGTTCCCTGAGTCCATCTCGCTCTTCAATTGATATTCTCTTCTGAGTACTGGTGGCGGCGATGGTGCCTCTGGGAATGCAGCCAGAGCCAAGTACACGGCACCACAGGTGGCTCAGCTGCACAGGGGGCAGGGGATAGGAAGAAGAATGGAAGAGCTTTAGTGGTAGGGGATTCAATAGTCAGGGGAGCAGACAGGCTTTTCTGCAGCCGCAGACATGACTCCAGGATGGTATGTTGCCTCCCTAGTGCCAGGGTCAAGGATGTCACCAAGCGTCTGCAGAGCATTCTGGGGGGAGAGGGTGAACAGCCAGAGGTTGTGGTCCATATCAGGACCAATGACATAGGTAGAAAGAGGGATGAGGTCCTGCAGGCAGATTTTAGGGAGCTAGGAGAGAGATTTAAAAGCAGGACCTCAAAGGTAGTAATCTCCGGATTACTCCCGGTGCCACGAGCTAGTGAGTACAGAAATGGAAAGATAGAGCAGATGAACGTGAGGCTGGAGAGATGGTGCAGGAGGGATTCCTGAGGCATTGGGACCGCTTCTGGGGGAGGTGGGACCTGTACAAGCTGGACGGGTTGCACCTCAGCAGAGCTGGGACCAATATCCTCGTGTGGGGGTTTGCTAGTGCTGTTGGGGAGGGTTTAAACTAGCTTGGCAAGGGGATGGGTACCTGAGAATAGATTCAGTAGGGAGGGGAGTAAAGCTGGAATTGGAAAGCAAAAATGTAGAATGTGAATTTGAAAGACAGAGGAAACAAGGGCTAGAAAGTAGGCAACAAGGAGGTCTAGCTATGCTAAATGGAATATACCAATCCAAGGAATATAGCGAATAAGGCAGATAAGCTGAGAGCACAGGTAGACACTTGGAAGTATGATATTATAACTATAACAGAGACATGGCTAAAGAGGGGCAGGTATGGCAGCTTAACATTCCTGGTTACAGGATTTTCAGACGGGATCGAGAGGGTGGTAAAAAGGGAAGGGGAGGTTGCGGTATTGATTAAAGAAACTATTACAGCTGTGAGGAGGGATGATATATTAGAGGGATCATCAAAAGAGGCCATATGGGTCGAACTGAAAAACAAAAAAGGGGCGATCACTCTGCTGGGAGTATACTATAGACCCCCAAACAGTGAGAGGGAGATAGAAGAGCAAATATGTAGGCAAATTTCTGAGGTGCAAAAATTACAGGGCAGTAATAGTAAGGGATTTCAACTCCCCTAATATTAACTGGGACAACATTAGTGTGAAGGGTATGCAGGGTGCAGAATTCCAAAATGCATTCAAGAGAACTTTTTTAGCCAGCATGTAGCAAGCCCAACACAAAAGGGGGCAGTTTTGGATTTAGTTTTTGGGAATGAAGCTGGGCAGGTGAAAGGGGTATCAGTGGGAAAACATTTAGGTGCTAGTGACCATAATTCAGTTAGATTTAAGGTAATTATGGAAAAGAACAAAAGGGGACCAGGAATAAAAGTTCTAAATTGGGGAAAAGCCAAATTTACTAAGCTGAGAGGTGATTTAGCCATAGTGGACTGGAAACAGCTACTTGAAGGTAAATCAGTGTCAGAGCAGTGGGAGGGTTCAGGCCAAATATGTGCCCTTAAAGAAAAAGGGTGGGTCTAACAAATCTAGAGCCCCCTGGATGTCTAGGGATATACAGGGTAGGATAAAGAAAAAAAGGGAAGCTTATGACAGATACCAAAGGCTAAATACTGCAGAATCTCTCGAGGAGTATAGAAAGTCCAGGGGTGAGATCAAAAGGGTTATTAGGAAAGCAAAGAGAGAGCATGAAAAATCAAGGAAAACCCAAGGATGTTTTATAAATACATTAAGAGCAAGAGGATAACTAAAGAAAGGGTAGTGCCTATTAGAGATCATGAGGGTAATCTGTGTGTGGAGGCAGAAGATGTGGGTATATTTCTGAAAGAATACTTTGCGTCTGTTTTCACAAAAGAGAGGGGCGATGCAGACACTACTATCGAGGAGGAGGAGTGTGAAATATTAGATGAAATAAACATAGTGAGAAAGGAGATATTAAGGGATTTAGCAGCTTTGAAAGTGAATAAGTCCCCATGCCTGGATGAAATGTTAAACAAAGCAAAAGAGGAAATAGCAGAGGATTTGACCATCATTTTCCAATCCTTTCTGGCTTCGGGTGTAGTGCCAGAAGACTGGAGGACTGCTAACGTGGTACCTTTGTTTAAGAAGGGAGAAATGGATAGACCAAGTAATTACAGGCCAGTCAGCCTAACCTCAGTTTGGGAAAATTATTGGAAAAAATCCTGAAGGACAGGATAAATCTACATTTAGAAAGACACGGGTTAATTAAGGACAGTCAGCACGGATTTGTTAAGGGTAGCTCGATGACAGAGGTTGGAGTGGTCTTGGACCTGGCCTGGAGACGGCGAAGGTTGAACAGCTTCCCATTGGTTCTGTAGTTTAGCTCCACTCCAGCGGGGAGCTTATCAACTGTGAGGTGGAGCATGGCAGCGAGGAAGATTGAGAAGAGGGTTGGGGCGACGACGCAGCCCTGCTTGACCCTGGTCCGGACATGAATTGGGTCTGTGATGGATCCGTTGGTAAGGATCACGGCTTGCATGTCGTCATGGAGCAGGCGGAGTATGGTGATGTACTTTTGGGAGCATCCGAAACAGAGGAGGATGCTCCATAGACTCTCGCGGTTGACAGTGTCAAAGGCCTTTGTAAGGTCGAAGAAGGCCATGTATAAGGGCTGGCGCTGTTCCCTGCATTTTTCCTGCAGCTGTCGGACTGCAAAAATCATGTCCGTTGTGTCCCGGAGGGGACGAAATCCGCACTGCGACTCCGGGAGGAGCTCCTCGGCCACGAGGAGAAGACAATTGAGGAGGACTCTAGCGACGACTTTCCCAGTGGATGATAGCAGGGAGATTTCTCCGTAGTTACCGCAGTCGGACTTGTCCCCTTTTTTAAAGATGGTCACGATCATTGCATCTCTAAGATCTCCCGGCATGCTCTCCTCCCTCCAGATGAGAGAGATGAGGTCGTATTTTCGTGCCAGTAGTGCCTCTCTGCCATACTTGAGTGCCTCAGCAGGGATTCCATCCGCTCCCGTAGCCTTCTTGTTTTTTAGTTGTCTTATGGCCTTTTCTACCTCATGCAGTGTTGGGGTCTCACTGAGGTGGTGGCGGGTAGCATGCTGCAGAATGGAGTCGAGAACACTCGAGTCAAAGGCAGAGTCTCGGTTGAGGAGATCTTCAAAGTGTTCCTTTCAGCGGGCCCTGACTGCCTCAGTGTCCTTGATGAGTGTTTCCCTGTTCTTGGCCAGGAGTGGGGTGGGGCCTTGGGAGTTTTGTCCGTATGTGGCCTTGACTGCGGTGAAGAATCCTCGCACATCATGGCTGTCGGCCAGCTGCTGTATCTCCTGTACTTTCTTCATCCACCACCTGTTCTTTAGGTCCCAGGTTTTTTGTTAGACCTTAGCCTTTAGCCGTCTGTAATGCTGCTTTGCTGCTCCCGAGTTGGGTTGCTGTTTAAGGCTCAGAAATGCCTTGCGCTTGCAGTCTATTAGATCTTGAATCTCCTGATCATTCTCATCAAATCAGTCCTGGTGTTTCCTGGTTGAGTGACTGAGCGTCTCCTTGCAGACACTGGTTATGGAGGCCTGGAGGGCAGACCAAGCGCTGTGGGCATTCTGTGTCTCGGGGTCATCAAGGCACGCAAGGTTAGCTGTGAGGTGCTGACTGTAAAGGGCTCTCTTGGCTGGGTCTTTAAGTGCTCCGGCATTGACTTTTTTGCGACACTGCTTCTGCTGCCTCCTTCGTTTTGGGATTATGTTGATGTCAATGATGGATCTGATTAGGCGGTGGTCCATCCAGCAGCCGTCAGCTCCTGTCATAGCACGGGTGATGCGCACATCCTTGCGATCCCTGGCTCGGAAGATGACATAGTCGAGCAGCTGCCAGTGCTTGGAGTGAGGGTGTTGCCATGATGCCTTGTATTTGTCTCTCTGGTGGAACAAGGTGTTGGTGATAAGTTCATGCTCTAGACATTTTGTCAGGAGTAGGGTACCGCTGGAGTTGGCTTTCCCGACCCCCTCTCTGCCAATCACGCCTCCCCAGAGATCTGTGTCCCTGCCAACCCTGGCGTTGAAGACGCCGAGGAGGATCAGTTTGTCACCTGCGGGGACGCAGGTCAGGAACTTTGAGGTGGAGTAAAAACCCTCTTTGGCCTTATCTGTTGCATCCAGTGTTGGGGCGTAAGCACTGATAACTGCGGCGCACTGGTTCCGGGATAGGGTGAGTCAAAGCGTCATGAGGTGTTCGTTAGTCCCACAGGGGGAGTCTTTGAGGCGGTCGACCAGCTTGTTTTTGATGGTGAAGCCGACTCCGTGGAGGCGGCATTCTGCCTCTGGTTTCCCTTTCCAGAAGGTGTAACCTCCACCTTGTTCCTTGAGCTGGCCTTCCCCTGCCCGCCGGGTCTCGCTTAGGGCTGCGATGTCGATATCAAAGCGTCTAAGTTCTCGGGCAACTATGGCGGTGCGGCGTTCCGGTCTGACGCTGTTGGGATTGTCCATGGAGGGTCCTGACGTTCCAAGTCCCGAACTTCATGTTAGAGGAGTGCAAGATGCCTGTGCGTGATTTCTTTTAACGTGGGGTGATCGTTGCACGCCGAATACCACACGGGCTTAGCTGAGCGAGGTCTTGGTCCAGTGGCAAGGGGGTCCAGGATGACTGGAGACCAGGCACTGCTATATGGGCCTAATTGCCTACGGCGAGGGGTGTTGGCCACAGGCTCGGCACTGGGTAGCGCCCTTGGTGGTAGGTGATCCAAGGTTTGTTTGGGGGCAGGCATTGGGGGGCCAGCGGTGCACTGGAGTTCAGGATGGGGGGGCAGCAGGGTCACAGCCATTGTACTCACCATGTGCTGGAGGAGGAGAGGATACCAGGCCATCAGTGGGGAAGGAGAGGTCCAGGGGGAGGAGGTGGAGGCCCGATAGCCAGGTCCAGCCACCCAGTCACCGCAGGAGATCCAGCTGGGAGGTCCAGGTCGCGTCGAGTCGTCCAACTGCTGCCGGAGGTCCAGCCGGGAGGCCCAGCTCGCATCGAGTCAGCACGATGTCCAGCTGGGAGGTCCAGGTCGCGTTGAGTCAGCAGGAGGTCCAGCCAGGAAACGCCGATGTGCGGTGTGGCGGAAGGCCTGAGGTAGGCCCGAACTTTTGGGAATCACGGTGTTGGGGTTAGGGGTTAGGGTGGGGATTTAAGTCTTTAAGACCCCCTATTGAGGTCTATTAGGGCTAGAGCTGGGGCATGGGGAAGTTTAGGCTGTGGGAGGGGGGAGGTTAAGGGCCGAGGAGCTGTTTAGCAGGGGAGCTCCCTAGGGAGCTGCTACCCCGACGTCCATTTAGCAAAGCTTTCGATAAGGTCCCACATGGTAGACTGGTCACGAAAGTAAAAGCCCATGGAATCCAGGGCAAAGTGGCAAGTTGGATCCAAAATTGGCTCAGAGGCAAAAGGTAATGTTGATGGGTGTTTTTGTGACTAGAAGGATGTTTCCAGTGGGGTTCCGCAGGGCTCAGTGCTAGGTCCCTGGCTTTTTGTGGTATACATCAATGATCTAGACTTAGGGGTATGATTAAGAAGTTTGCAGATGATACAAAAATAGGCTGTGCGGTTGCCAATAAAGAAGAAAGCTGCGGACTGCAAGAAGATATCAATCAACTGGTCGGGTGGGCAGAACAGTGGCAAATGGAATTTAATCCAGAGAAGTATGAGGTAATGTATTTGGGGAGAGTTAACAAGGAAAGAGAATACACATTAAATGATAGAACACTGAGAAGTGTAGAGCAACAAAGGCACCTGGGAGTGCATGTCCACAGATCCCTGAAGTTAGTAGGCCAGGTGGATAAGGCATACGGAATGCTTGCCTTTATTAGCCGAGACATAGAATACAAGAGCAGGGTGGGTTATGCTTGAATTGTATAAAACACTGGTTCGGCCACAGTTAGAGTACTGCATGAAGTTCTGGTCACCGCATTACAGAAAGGACGCGATTTCACTGGAGAGGGTACAGAGGAGATTTACGATGATTTTGCCGAGAGTGGAGAATCTTAACTATGACAACAGATTGGATAGGCTGTGTTAAGTCCTGACTCTGATGTACTGACTTACACGAGACACATGCTGAAGTCAAGGTCACTCATGACCTGCACCTTTAACTCACAGCTCTCTAGTGCTGCAATTGCCTGAGACCTCCCTTTATATACCTCAGTGGGACAGTTACAGTCATGTATAGCATAGTAAGATATAGTTATATACAGTAATGTGAGATACATGACATCACCCTCCCTCAAGGTCTTATTGCCTTTATAGATTCAGTCTCTCAGGTGGTCTGCGCTCTCGCGTGGAACGTCTTAGTTGTGGTTCAGTTGTTTGCCTTGGTGCCTGTGTTTCGTTCGGTGTGATTGCTGGTATCTCGCCTGGGCTGTTTCTTTCGTTCAGTGTGATTGCCCTTTCCTCAGGTTGTTCCACCTGTTTGTCCACCAGGTGTGGTGTGAGTTCCACATTGTAGTCTGCCTCTGGTTCTTCAATGTTATCAGTGAATCTACTTTTTACTTGGTTTACATGCCTCCGGCAGGTTTGGCCATTGTCCATTTGTATACCAGTAGCCTGTTTCCCTCTTTGTCTGTACTGTCCCTGCAAGCCATTTGGGACCCCGGCCATAGTTTAGCACAAACACTTTGTCCCCTATCTCATTCCACCTCTCCCTTGAATTTCAGTCATGGTACTCAGTTAGCTTTTGACGCTTAGCCTCAACAATTTCATGCATTTCTGGGAGGATTAACGAGAGCCTGGTCTTTAAGATTTGTTTCATCAATAGTTGCATGGGGGGAACCCCAGTCAACGAATGCGGACGAGATCTGTATGCCAGCAGCAGTCGCGACAGGCGGCTCTGCAGCATGGGACCTTGGATTCTGAACATGCCTTGTTTAATGATCTGCACTGCTCTCTCCGCCTGTCCATTGGAGGCTGGCTTGAAAGGTGCCGTCTTAACGTGATTTATACCATGGTCAACTATAAAATCGTGAAATTCTGCGCTGGTGAAGCACGGACCATTATCACTGACAGGAATGCCGTTTGTTGCAAACATGGTTCTAAGGCTCTCCACAGTGGTGGAGGTGGTGCTCGAGTTTAAAATGATGCACTCGATCCATTTTGAAAATGCATTAACGACTATGAGGAACATTTTACCCATGAATGGGCCCCGCATAGTCTACATACACCCGCGACCATGATTTGGTGTGCCAGGGCCAGGGGCTTAGGGAGGCCTCCCTGGGGGCATTACTGAGTTGGGCACAAATGGTGCACCGACAGACGCAGAGTTCCAAGTCCGCATCAATGCCAGGCCACCAGACATGAGATCTGGCTATGGCCTTCATAAGGACGATCCCCGGGTGCTTGCGATGGAGCTCCCGGACAAACGCCTCCCTGCCTCGTAAGGGCATAACTACTCGGCTGCCCCACATCAGGCAGTCTGCCTGTAGTGAGAGTTCATGCATGCGCCTATGGAAGGGTTTGACCTCCTCGGGGCAGGCATCGCGAGCCTCTGCCCAGTCACCGGTTAAAACACATCTTTTTACTAGAGATAACGTGGTGTCGCTGGTCGTCCAGGCTCTGATTTGGCGAGCCGTCATGGGCGAACCTGTGGATTCAAAGGCATTGGTTGCCATGACCATCTCACAGTCCTGTTCGTCGGACCCTTCTGTGGTCGCCAGGGGTAGCCTGCTAAGCGCGCCGGCACAGTTGTCTGTGCCTTATCGTGTAGTCGTAAGCTGCCAGCATGAGTGCCCACCGCTGAATGCGCGCCAAGGCGTTGCCGTTGATTGCCTTGCACTCGGATAGTAGGGACGTGAGGAGTTTGTGGTCGGTTTCTAACGCAAACTTGGTCCCGAAAAGGATTGGTGCATCTTTTTGACACCGTACACGCACGCGAGCGCCTCTTTCTCAACCATACCGTACCCGCGCTCCGCCTGCGAAAGTGACCTGGAGGCATAAGCAACGGGCTGCATTTTACCCGCATCATTGACGTGCTGTAAAACACACCCGACCCTGTATGCTGACACATCACACGTAAGGACTAACTTTTTACCTGGGTCAAAAAAGGCTAAAACACTGTTGGAACATAGAAGGTTGCGTGCCTTATTAAAGGCACGTTCTTGGGCGTCCCCCCAAAACCAATCGCACCCCTTTCTGAGTAGCACGTGGGGAGGCTCCAGCAGCGTGCTCAAGTTCTGCATAAAGTTTCCAAAGTAATTGAGTAGCTCGAGAAAGGCGCGCAGTTCCGAGACATTTCGGGGCCTGGGTGCCAGGCGAATCGCTTCGGTTTTGGATTCGGTTGGGCGGATTCCATCAGCGGCAATCCTTCTGCCCAAAAATTCAACCTCAATCGCGAGAAACAGACACTTGGATTTCTTAACTCTGAGGCCTACCCGATCCAATCGACTTGGTACTTCCTCAAGATTGCGGAGATGACAGTCGGTGTCCCTGCCCGTGATGAGTATGTCATCTTGAAACACAACCGTCCCCAGGATGGACTTGAGCAGACTCTCCATGTTGCGCTGGAATATAGCAGCTGCCGACTTGATGCCGAATGGGCATCGATTGTACATAAAGAGGCCTCGATGTGTGTTGATGGTGGTGAGCAGTTTCGAATCCTGGGGCATTGGAACCGGTTCTGGGGGAGGTGGGACCAGTACAAACCGGACGGTCTGCACCTGGGCAGGATCTGAACCAATGTCCTAGGGGGAGTGTTTACAAGTGCTGTTGGGGAGGAGTTAAACTAATATGGCAGGGGGATGGGAACCAATGCAGGAAGACAGAGGGAAACAAAAAGGAGACAAAAGCAAAAGACAGAAAGGAGATGAGGAAAAGTGGAGGGCAGAGAAACCCAAGGCAAAGAACAAAAAGGGCCACTGTACAGCAAAATTCTAAAAGGACAAAGGGTGTTAAAAAAACACGCCTGAAGGCTTTGTATCTTAATGCAAGGAGTATCCGTAATAAAGTGGATGAATTAACTGTGCAAATAGATATTAACAAATATGATGTGATTGGGATTACGGAGACGTGGCTCCAGGATGATCAGGGCTGGGAACTCAACATCCAGGGGTATTCAACATTCAGGAAGGATAGAATAAAAGGAAAAGGAGGTGGGGTAGCATTGCTGGTTAAGGAGGAGATTAATGCAATAGTTAGGAAGGACATTAGCTTGGATGATGTGAAATCTATATGGGTGGAGCTGCAGAACACCAAAGGGCAAAAAACGTTAGTGGGAGTTGTGTACAGACCTCCAAACAGTAGCAGTGATGTTGGGGAGGGTATCAAACAGGAAATTAGGGGTGCATGCAATAAAGGTGCAGCAGTTATAATGGGTGACTTTAATATGCACATAGATTGGGCTAACCAAACTGGAAGCAATATGGTGGAGGAGGATTTCCTGGAGTGCATAAGGAATGGTTTTCTAGACCAATATGTCGAGGAACCAACTCGGGGGGAGGCCATCTTAGACTGGGTGTTGTGTAATGAGAGAGGATTAATTAGCAATCGCGTTGTGCGAGGCCCCTTGGGGATGAGTGACCATAATATGGTAGAATTCTGCATTAGGATGGAGAATGAAACAGTTAATTCAGAGACCATGGTCCAGAACTTAAAGAAGGCTAACTTTGAAAGTATGAGGCGTGAATTGGCTAGGATAGATTGGCGAATGATACTTAAGGGGTTGACTGTGGATGGGCAATGGCAGACATTTAGAGACCGCATGGATGAACTACAACAATTGTACATTCCTGTCTGGCGTAAAACTAAAAAAGGGAAGGTTGCTCAACCGTGGCTATCAAGGGAAATCAGGGATAGTATTAAAGCCAAGGAAGTGGCATACAAATTGGCCAGAAATAGCAGCGAACCTGGGGACTGGGAGAAATTTAGAACTCAGCAGAGGAGGACAAATGGTTTGATTAGGGCAGGGAAAATGGAGTACGAGAAGAAGCTTGCAGGGAACATTAAGACGGATTGCAAAAGTTTCATAAGATATGTAAAGAGAAAAAGGTTAATAAAGACAAATGTAGGTCCCCTGCAGTCAGAATCAGGGGAAGTCATAACGGGGAACAAAGAAATGGCAGACCAATTGAACAAGTACTTTGGTTTGGTATTCACTAAGGAGGACACAAACAACCTTCCAGATATAAAACGGGTCAGAGGGTCTAGTAAGGAGGAGGAACTGAGGGAAATCCTTATTAGTTGGGAAATTGTGTTGGGGAAATTGATGGGATTGAAGGCCGATAAATCCCCAGGACCGGATGGACTGCATCCCAGAGTACCTAAGGAGGTGGCCTTGGAAATAGCGGATGCATTGACAGTCATTTTCCAACATTCCATTAATTCTGGATCAGTTCCTATCGATTGGAGGGTAGCCAATGTAACCCCACTTTTTAAAAAAGGAGGGAGAGAAAACAGGGAATTATAGACCGGTCAGCCTGACATCGGTAGTGGGTAAAATGATTAAATCAATTATTAAGGATGTCATAGCAGCGCATTTGGAAAGAGGTGACATGATAGGTCCAAGTCAGCATGGATTTGTGAAAGGGAAATCATGCTTGACAAATCTTCTGGAATTTTTTGAGGATGTTTCCAGTAGAGTGGACAAGGGAGAACCAGTTGATGTGGTATATTTGGACTTTCAGAAGGCTTTCGACAAGGTCCCACACAAGAGATTAATGTGCAAAGTCAAAGCACATGGGATTGGGGGTAGTGTGCTGACATGGATTGAGAACTGATTGTCAGACAGGAAGCAAAGAGTAGGAGTAAATAGGGACTTTTCAGAATGGCAGGCAGTGACTAGTGGGGTACCGCAAGGTTCTGTGCTGGGGCCCCAGCTGTTTACACTGTACATTAATGATTTAGACGAGGGGATTAAATGTAGTATCTCCAAATTTGCAGATGACACTAAGTTGGGTGACAGTGTGAGCTGCGAGGAGGATGCTATGAGGCTGCAGAGTGACTTGGATAGGTTAGGTGAGTGGGAAAATGCATGGCAGATGAAGTATAATGTGGATAAATGTGAGGTTATCCACTTTGGTGGTAAAAACAGAGAGACAGACTATTATCTGAATGGTGACAGATTAGGAAAAGGGGAGGTGCAACGAGACCTGGTACATCAGTCATTGAAGGTTGGCATGCAGGTACAGCAGGCGGTTAAGAAAGCAAATGGCATGTTGGCCTTCATAGCGAGGGGATTTGAGTACAGGGGCAAGGAGGTGTTGCTACAGTTGTACAGGGCCTTGGTGAGGCCACAACTGGAGTATTGTGTACAGTTTTGGTCTCCTAACCTGAGGAAGGACATTCTTGCTATTACGGGAGTGCAGCGAAGGTTCACCAGACTGATTCCCGTGATGGCGGGACTGACCTATCAAGAAAGATTGGATCAACTGGGCTTGTATTCACTGGAGTTCAGAAGAATGAGAGGGGACCTCATAGAAACGTTTAAAATTCTGATGGGTTTGGACAGGTTAGATGCAGGAAGAATCTTCCCAATGTTGGGGAAGTCCAGAACCAGGGGTCACAGTCTAAGGGTAAGGGGTAAGCCATTTAGGACCGAGATGAGGAGAAACTTCTTCACCCAGAGAGTGGTGAACCTGTGGAATTCTCTATCACAGAAAGTTGTTGAGGCCAATTCACTAAATATATTCAAAAAGGAGTTAGATGAAGTCCTTACTACTAGGGGGATCAAGGGGTATGGCGAGAAAGCAGAAATGGGGTACTGAAGTTGCATGTTCAGCCATGAACTCATTGAATGGCGGTGCAGGCTAGAAGGGCCGAATGGCCTACTCCTGCACCTATTTTCTATGTTTCTATGACTCTTCGGTCAATTCTTGCGTCATATACACAGATGTGAGGTCAAGTTTAGAGAAAAGTTTTCCTCCAGCCAACATGGCAAATAGGTCCTCCACTCTGGGCAGCGGGTATTGGTCCTGTAGGGATAATCTGTTTATGGTAGACTTGTAATCCCCACAGATTCACACGGATCCATCAGGCTTTATGACGGGGACGATGGGGCTTGCCCAGTCGCTGAATTCCACGGGAGAAATTATGCCTTCCCGCAGAAGCCGGTCCAGTTCGTTTTCAATCTTTTCCCTCATCACATAAGGCACAGCTCTAGCCTTGTGATGGACCAGTCTGGCATTCTGTGTGATGTAAATTCTAACTTTAGCCTCTTTGAAGGTGCCCACACCTGGCTGAAAGAGATGTTCAATACGGCTTACAACTGTTGTGCAGGGCGTCCGTTCCTCTGACGACATGGCGTGAACATCATCCCATTTCCAATTAAATTCTGCTAGCCAGCTTCTCTCCAACAGGGCTGGGAGATCCCCGGGGACAATCCACAGGGAAAGTTGGTTCACTGTCCCTTTGTGTGTGACCGAGAGCATGGCACTGCCAAGGACTGAGACGATTTCTTTAATATAGGTCCTCAGTTTGGTGTTGATCTTTGTGAGTTTTGGTCTGTTGCTTTTGTGCGGCCACAGCTGTTCAAATTGTTGAACGCTCATGAGGGATTGACTGGCCCCCATGTCCAGTTCCATGTTGACGGGTATCCCGTTGAGTAGAACCCTCATCATAATTGGAGGCGTCTTGGTGTAAGAACAGTGGACATTGATCGTGTTAACCAGCTGTACCTCGGCATCCCGTGCACTGTTCCAACCGTCTTCTGGTCCGCTTTCCGACCCTTCCGATTCGTATACCAGCCGAGCTGCTGTTTTTCTGTACATGCGAGTCAGATGCCCTGTGTAGTTGCAGTTTCTGCAAACGGCATGCTGATATCGACACACCCTGGTTGAGTGCCTTCCCCCACATCTCCAACACAGACCATTTCCATTGTTTCCGAATGACGAGCTGCGTCTGGCTGATCTCCCTTGAGTTTCTCTCAATTTGTTGTTGATTGCTCGCATTGTGGGTTGATGAGGTGTGATCGGCCGTTCATGTGGCCCTCGATTTTGATGCTTCTGGCGCCACTGTCTGCTGTTGAAGGCCTGCTCTCCTGCCTTTGTCTATGTGTGGGGATAGCGGGTTGTTTCACAATGTGAACCCCTCGTTCCGATGCCTCGTTGGTTGTCGTACCCGAAGTATAGATCAGCCTCGTTTCTTCTTCGCCTGCCAAGAACGTCTGTTCGACCTCTAGAGTCAAGTTCTTAGTCTCTATAAGCTTTCAAAATATGCCTGCGTGGCCTATTCCTTCAATAAAAAAGTCTCTCAGTACTTCTCTCCTTAGTTCATCGGAGAACTCACATGAACTAGCCAGCCTCCGAAGTTCCGCCACGAAGTCGGATATGCTTTGGCCCACACAGCGTCTGTAGTTGTAGAACCTGTGTCTGGCCATGTGTAGGCTGCTCGCTGGCTTCAGGTGGTCTCTCACCAGTGTGCTCAACTCCTCAAATGACTTGCTTGCTAGTTTCTCGGGTGCCAGCAGGTCTTTCATTAAAGCATATGTTTTCGAGCCACAGCTGGTCAAGAGTTGGGCTCTTCTCTTGTCTGCCTTATCGTCGCCCAGCCAGTCTTTGGTCACAAAGCTTTGCTGGAGCCTTTCTATAAAGTTATCCCAATTGTCTCGAGCATTGTATTTCTCATCTGAGCTGTTGGTAGCCATTCTGTGGATTCTGTGATCCCGTAACTCGTTGCCACTGTTAAGTCCTGTCTCTAATGCACTGACTTACACGAGACACATGCTGAAGTCAAGGTCACTCAGGACCTGCACCTTTATTTCACAGCTCTCCAGTGCTGCACTTGCCTGAGATCTCCCTTTATATACCTCAGTGGGACAGGTATGGAGTGTCTCCTGCAAGTGCACCCCTGGTGGTAAGGTATGCATATTGTTACAGGTCATATCCAGTTACAGTCATATATAGCATGGTAAGATACAGTTATATAGAGTAATGTGAGATACATGACAGGCTGGGTTAGTTTTCCTTGGAACAGAGGAGGCTGAGGGGAGATCTCATTGAGGTGTATAAAATTATGAGGGGCCTAGATATAGTGGATAGAAAGGCCTACTTCCTTTAGCAGAGGGGTCCACAACTAGGGGTCATAAATCCAAGGTAATTGGTGAAAGGCTTAGAGGGGATTTGAGGGGAAATGTTTTCACCCAGAGGGTTGTGGGGGTCTAGAACTCACTGCCTGAAAGGGAGGTAGAGGCAGAAGCCCTCACCACATTTAAAAAGTACTTGGATGTGCACTTGAAATGTCGTAACCTGCAGGGTTACGGACCTAGAGCTGGAAAGTGGGATTAGGTTGGATAGCCTCTTGTTGATGGCGCGGACACGATGGACCAAAATGGCCTCCTTCCGTGTTGTTAACTTCGATGATTCTATGAAGCAAGATAGATTGAAGCTATTATGGACAGCAAGTAGACATCAAACAGCAGCCAGCAGAGGGAGCAATTCTCAAGCTGTTGACAGAGTGGAGCAGATCACAGCGCACTGAAAAAAAATAGCAGCGGAGCATACTTCCAAGCAAGTTTGCAGAAAGGGAGTGATGGCCCCAGTGAAACACAACAATATGGGAGATTTCCAGTTTGTCCCATACATTTATATCTGGCTAAGGAAGCAAAATGCCATCATTATCTTTGAATGGAATGTTTACAGATGCTATGGTGAAAAGAAAAAGCAATTGATAACATTTCACAGGGAACCCAGAAAAAATACAAACAAGCTTTCCTGGGCATGATAGAAGGCAAGGGAGAAAACTATGGCTAATAAAACTGTTGTTTGGAAAAATTCCAACAGAGATTAAATGGACACAGGGCACACATCTTGGTAACAGCTGTATCCTTGTATAAAGAGGGACCTCTACAAGGTGTAAAGTGCTATGGCTAGAAATTTGTCTCAGGTGGTGGTGCAAAACGGACAGTCTTGAATCAGCCGCCTATTATACGCAGCGCCTGATATTCAGTTCCATTAGTCAGTAACAGAGGAAAGATAAGGTGTAGGGCAAATGTTGAAAGGGGAATTGGGGTTGTGTTCACTGGTACTGCAGGCAGATGATTTGATCCCGGATATCCCGGCTATAAAGGGGTTGTCTGGGTTGCCTCCTTCCTTCTGCTTCCTCCTCTTCTGCTTCCTTCACTTCTGCTTCCTCCTTTTCCTCCCTCTGCGAGCAGCTTGTCCCCTTTGCTGCCTCTGCTCCATCTCCATGTCATGCTGCAGCCCAAGGACGACGGCAACAAGAGCCCCCAGGACTGGGAACAAGTGATGTTCTCAGAGGCTTTCCTTTAAGAGCCAAAACCTTGCAAACATCCAGCAGCACTCCCTGCACACTTTAACAACGTTTTAAATGTATTGCATCAAGCCACTACTCCAATAAAATCTAAAGAAATCAGTCCAAAAGCAAAAATCTAAACTTACCTGAAAGTTGTGTGTGTCCCTTTATAAAGCACTGGCAGCGGTTTCATTGTACTGTGGCACGCATGTTCTTTCATGCGTGGTTTGGAGACGGTGTTATTTACAGTGGCGATGTCTAAAATCCCAGATCGTGACGTCAATTCAAGCATTACACGCCAGTTGACGTCACAATCTGGATCATTTAAACATGGGAAGTGAGCGCAGGCAACGGCAGCAGTGCCGAGCTGCCCAGAATGGCTGCCGCCGCATTCTGCACTGGAAGCTGGTGGTAGTGAGGTGGCCGCCATTGTTTCTTCCAAACTGGCCAGCACTAATGGCTCCAATTTCCTGGCTGCTTTCTTGATAAAAGAGTTGAAGCTTGCGCTAGGAATGGCTGACCGGAGGATCATTAAGGGGCTGATTGCCACTTAAATTGTCTGCAGCGCTCATTAACAAGGCTACTCAGCATTTTAGTGGATAGTGCTTGACCCAACACTCTCTCCTAACAGCGACCAGTTAATTGGATTCCCTAGCTGAAATTTTTGTTGGTGATTAATACAGCCAACCAACAGAGAGAATTGGAGAGGTTCTTTGTTTTGCAGCACAGTTAAAAATCCAAGGTAAATTTCAAGCACACTTGACTGCACTGCCAGAGTCCAGGTGGCTGCGCCTATAAAGAAAAAGAAAGGCTTGGATTTATATAGCGCTTTTCACGACCACTGGATGTCTCAAAGCGCTTTACAGCCAATGAAGTACTTTTACAGTTTAAACTTTTAACCAACTTTTAAACTTATTAAACAATTTGGGAGAACTTTTAAAACTTACATTTTAGACTCTCAATCGAAATACTTTTAAATATATTTTATTAATCTACATCTCTGACTTTTAACAACTTTTTGAAACTTTTTAAATTGGGGAAACTTTTATAATCTATTATTGATTTACATCTTAGACTTTTAACAACTCTTAGAAACTTTTTAAAAACTTAACAACTCTTAGAAACTTTTGATATAAATTGGGAATCTTTATCAACTTTTAACTTTTAAAATAACTTTGGACGTCACCTTCTTAATGCCTGTCCTCCAACCTAGCCTCGGGCCATCTACCATCAATGGCGCTACCCACTGCCGAGCTTGCGGCCAACACTTCGCCGTAGGCAATTAGGCTTATAGAGCTGTGCCTGGTCTCCAGTCGTCTTGGAACCCCTTGCCACTGGACCAAGACCTCGTTCAGCTAAGCCCGTGTGGTTGCCAGTGTGCAGCGGCCACCCCACGCTAAAAGAACTCGCGCACAGGCATTTTCCACTTCGTCAGTATGAAGTTCAGGACCTGGAACGTCAGGACCCTCATGGACAATCCCAACAGCAACAGGCCGGAACGCCGCACCACCACAGTTGCCCAGGAACTCAGACGTTTTGACATTGACATCGCCGCCCTAAGCGAGACCCGGCGGGCAGGGGAAGGCCAGTTGAAGGAACATGGTGGGGGTTACACCTTTTTCTGGAAAGGAAAACCAGAGGCATTACGCCGCCTTCATAGAGTCGGCTTTGCCATCAAGAATGAGCTGGTCGACCGCCTCAAAGACTCCCCCTGTGGGGTTAACGAACGCCTCAAGACTCTCCGTATCACCCTATCTCGGAACCAATGTGCCACAATCATCAGTGCATACGCCCTTACACTCGATGCAACGGATGAGGCTAAAGAGGGTTTTTATTCCAACCCTTGAGACATCCTTGTCCCGCATTCCCACGGGCAACAAATTGATCCTCCTGGGTGATTTTAATGCCAAGGTTGGCAAAGACACAACCCTCTGTGGAGGCATAATTGGCAGAGAGGGGGTAGGGAAAGCCAACTCCAGCGGTACCCTACTCCTGACAAAATGTCTAGAACATGAACTCCTCATCACCAACACCCTGTTCCGCCAGAGGGACAAATACAAGGCATCGTGGCAACACCCTCACTCCAAACACTGGCACCTGCTTGACTATGTCATCGTCCGAGCCAGGGATCGCAAGGATGTGCACATCACCCACGCCATGACAGGAGCTGATGACTGCTGGACGGACCACCGCCTAATCAGATCCATCATTAACATTAACATTGCCCCAAAGCAGAGGGGACAGCAGAAGCAGTTCCGCAAAAAAGTTCATGCCGGGGCACTTAGAGACCCAGCTAAGAGAGCCCTATGCAGCCAGCGCCTCACAGCCAATCTGGCGTACCTTGATGACCCTGAGATGCTGAATCCCCATAGCGCTTGGTCTGCCCTCCAGGCCTCTATAACCAGTGCCTGTGAAGAGACACCTGGTCACTCAACCAGAAAACATCAGGCTGGTTTGATGAAAATGATCAGGAGATTGAAAAACTAATAGATCGCAAGCGCAAAGCATTTCTGAGCCTCAAGCAACAGCCCAACTCGGGAGCTGCAAAACAACATTACAGACGGCTCAAGGCTCAGGTCCAACAAAAAACTCGGGATCTAAAGAACAGGTGGTGAATGGAGAAAGCACAGGAGATACAACAACTAGTCGACAGCCACGATATGCGAGGATTCTTCGCTGCAGTCAAGGCCACCTACGGTCCAAACACCCAAGGCTCCACCGCACTCCTGGCCAAGAACAGGGAAACACTCATCAAGGACATCGAGGCTGTCAGGGCCCGATGGAAGGAGCACTTTGAAGATCTCCTCAATCGAGACTCTGCCTTTGACTCGAGTATTCTCGATTCCATCCCGCAGCATGCAACCCGCCACCAACTCAGTGAAACTCCAATGTTGGCGCGGATACATGACCTCATCTCTCTCACCTGGAGAGAGGAGAGCATGCTGGGAGATCTGAGAGATGCAGTGATTGTGACCATTTTTAAAAAGGGGGACAATTCCGACTGCGGTAACTACAGGGGAATCTCCCCGCTATCAGCTACTGGGAATGTTGTCGCTCGAGTTCTCCTCAATCGTCTTCATCCTGTGGCCGAGAAGCTCCTCCCGGAATCACAATGCGGATTTCGTCCCCTACGGGGCACAACAGACATGATCTTTGCAGCGCACCGGTTGCAGGAAAAATGCAGGGAGCACCGCCAGCCCTTATACATGGCCTTTTTCGATCTTACAAAGGCCTTTGACACTGACAACCGTGAGGGTCTATGGAGCGTCCTCCTCCGTTTCAGATGCCCCCAAAGGTTTGTCAACATCCTTCGCCTGCTTCACGATGACATGCAGGCCGTGATCCTTACCAACAGATCCATTATAGACCCAATCCACTTCCGGACTGGGGTCAAACAGGGCTGCGTTATCACTCCATCCCTCTTCTCAATCTTCCTCGCCGCCGTGCTCCACCTCACAAACAACAAGCTCCCCGCTGGAGTGGAACTAAACTACAGAACCAGTGGGAAGCTGGTTAACCTACGCCACCTCCAGGCCACGTCCAAGATCACCCTAACCTCTGTCGTTGAGCTGCAGTATGCGGACGACGCCTGTGTCTGTGCACATTCAGAGGCTGAACTCCAGGATATAGTCAATGTACTCACTGAGGTATATGAAAGCATGGGTCTTACGCTTAACATCCGTAAGACAAAGGTCCTCCACCAGCCTGTCACCACCGCACAGCACTGCCCTCCAATCATCAAGATCCACGGTGCGTCCCTGGACAACGTGGGCCATTTCCCATATCTCGGGAGCCTCTTATCAACAAAGTCAGACATTGATGCGGAGATTCAGCATCGCCTCCCGAAAGTTATCGTTTTGTAAAACGAGATTAATTTCATGATGAGAGTATCAGTGAGTACATTGTAGCATTAAAAGGCTATCCATTCACTGTCATTTCGGAAACTTTCAGGACCGAGCATTGCGTGACCGCTTTGTTTGTGGGATGAAAAATGAAGTAATCAGTTGCAGTAACCCCTAACTTGACTTTTGATTTAGCTTGTCAAACTGCTATATTGATGGATATGGCCGACCAATACTCCCGAGAATTTCGTGCCATTTTCAGTCATCAGACAACCCAGGTGAATCGTCTGCAGGTTAAAAGTAAAAGGCAGTTGGGCCCCAAGGCCTCAGCAACTAGCCAAGGTAACAGCGAATTGAAATCATGCTATCGGTGTCTAGGACAACACATTGCTCAAAGCAGTACATATATGAAGGCAGAGTGTTTCTTCTGCAAGAAAACTGGGCATCTTCGAAGGCATGCTGACTGAAGAGTAAACCAACTTTCAAAGGTATAAGTAGAAATCACCAGAGACTACATAGCATTGAAGAGAAGCAACAGGCTGAGGAGGTTCTGGAGATATACGTCATCACGAGCACAAGAGTACCTAACAACGATTCGCGAAGTATCATCATCCAAGTAGACTTTGCAGGAACCAGGATACCCATGAAAATTGCCACTGGTGTATCCTTGAGCGTAGTACCGGAATCGCTGTATTTCGACAAGTCGAGTGATTTTCCACTGGAGAAGTCGAAGATAGAGCTGCTACTCTACTCAGCAGAGCAAATCCCTGTGGTAGGACATATCACCGTACCAGTTAAATACAAGAATCAGTTTCAGAGCTTGCCTCCTTAGTAGTGGCTGGAGATAAGCCTGCCTTAATAGGTAGAAATTGATTGGGTCACGGAAGCTGGATTGGAATTAGATTTTTTGTGTTGAAACAAGATTTGCATCAAAAGATGATGTCATCAAACAGTATCCAAAGGTGCTCTGGGAAACAGGCAGTCCGATCGAAGACTTCAAGGCGAGTGTCAGAGTGCAGAAGGAACTAGACCAGTTTACTGCAAGCCACGTCCCATACCATACGCAATCAAGGAGAAAGTTGAGCAAGAACTCAAAAGATTAAAAACTGAGAACATTATCTCTAAGATAGATCTAAGTAATTGGGCTACACCCATTTTTGTTGTACCTAAGTCAGATAGTAATGTTGATGCTATGTCTAGGTTGCTATCCCCATCACAAGTTAGACTCAAAATGTTCTATTTTTCACACATTGATGAGCTGCCAGTCACAGCTGAAGAGATTGGTAGAGCAACCAAGGGTGATCCAGTTATGTCAAAGGTGTATGATTACATAGCAAATGGCTGGCCAAACCAGGCATCAGAGAAAAATATTCATCCATACTTTGTTCGTAGGAATGAATTATCAGTGAATAATGGTTTTATCATGTGGGGTGCAAGAGTAGTTATTCCAAATAAGTTCAGGTCCAAATTGTTAGGAGATCTTCATGACCAGCCCCTGGGAATGTGCATGACCAAGAGTTTTGCACACAGTTACTTATGGTGGCCAGGTTTAGATAAAGATATCGGGCTAGACTTTCGGCTTCATTGTTGGTGATTTTCTCAGCGGTACAGCTGGTTTTCCGCCTGGCGAAAGTTTCCACGTAAGTTTTTCAAAGTTATCCCCCACATGTGAACTCGCCCACCGGGACCAAACCACCCACGTGCAACGCCAATAACAACCGCCAGGGCATAAGTTTGGCCTCAACCGCTGATGTCCAGATCGCCGAGAGAATCGCCCTGTAAAAGTTGCTTAAACAGGGCGATAAGGGGGGACTCTGCAAAGAAAGGTAATTTAAAGGTTCTTTTTTTTTTTAATTTTGAAAGGGCGATTAAATTTAAAACCATCCTGGGAATGCTTTGTACATTTTTATATTTGTTTTTAATGACTTTTTTAAAAAAAATTCCCCCTCCCTAGGCTCAACCGCAGCCTCGGGGAGTAAATTTTTGTACTTACCGTCAATTCCAATAATGACCGCCCATGTTACTAACTTTCCACTTACCCGCCGAGAAAACCACCGACAATGAGTGTGCAATGCCCATTTTCTCGCCGGGCGATTAGTTTTACTTACTTTAAACTTAAAAATGGAAATTCTCACCAGCTTTTCTCGCCGAACGTTAGCGGTGCTTCTCAGCAGGCAATCAGGCTTTGAGAGCCTTTAGGGAAAGTCTAGCCCATAGAGTACATCGTTAGTCAGTGTACAACATGTCAATCGGTAAGCAAGAAACCATCATCAGTACAATTACAACCATGGAAATGACCTCCCAGGGTGTGACTAAGGTTATATGTAGATTTTGCTGAGCTAGAAGAACAATTGTTCATTGTGATTGATAGCCATTCGAAATGGGTGGAGGTGTTTCCAATTCGGAAAATAACAAGTAAAACAGTAGACAATTTGCGAAAATTGTTTTCTTTATATAGCCTCCCAGAAGAAATTGTGTTTGATAATGGACTGTAATTTTGTTCAGAAGAATTTGCACAGTTCATGAGCAGAAATGGTGTGAAATATACCAAGGTTCCACTGTACTACCCTGCTTCAAATAGTGCAGTAGAGCGCACTGTACAAATTGTAAAACGAGCCCTCATCAAGCAAATGTTGGATCCAAATCCAAAGAAACAGCAGTTGTCGTTGGACCACAAATTGGCAAATTTTCTAATTACGTATTATAATACTCCTTATACAACTACTAGTAGAACACCAGCAGAGTTGTTTCTCAAACGACAACCATGAACCAGGTTCTTGTTGTTAAAGCCAACCCTGGCACAGTCAGTAGAAGAGAAACAATGAAGACAGAAAGAGAATCATGATAGAGATAGAGTAAGCGAGAGAAGCGTGAAATTGAATCAGAAGGTTAGAGTGAAGAACCATCACCATAAATGGTTAAAGTGGTTACCAGGAAGAGTAGTGAAGATACGTGGTCCTTGCACATATTTGGTCAAAATGTTAGATCATGGAAAGGTTAGGTTTATTCACATTGATCATATTTTACCTACAGATGTAGAAGGAGTTGAAAGTTGGAATGATTCGATTATTTCTGAAGAGTCAGATAGTCTTGTTACAAGTAGAGTACCAGTAGCAAATCCTTCATCAGATGTTCTAGAAACAAGTCCAAGAGAAAGTCAGAATTTAAGTCTGAGTTCGAGTCAGGCAGACAAACAGTCTGAAGTTGTAGAGAGTCAAAATGTAGATCAAGGATTGCACTTGGAGAAAAACTCTCCTCAGGCTCAGCCTAGAATGAGTCTAAGTTCGATATCAAGATTGGAAAGTTCTGTTCAAGAGCGAAGGTATCCTCTTTGAAACAGAAAACCAGTGGTTAAGTTTGATTTGTAAATATGGAAAAGTAAGTCCATGGGCTAGATTTTCCCGAGAACCCCTCAATGCCCAATGGCCCGCCCAGAAAAACGGCTCACGTTTGGTGAGTAACGCTGGCGAAAATTTCCACTTTTAAGTTAAAACTAATTAAAACTAATTGCCTGGCGAGAAAATGGATCTTGCACCATTATTCTCGATGGTTTTCTTGGCGGTTAAGGGGAAACTAAGTAAAACCGGTGGTTTTTAAAAAATATAGTCTGAGGCTGCGGTTGGGCCTAGGAAGGGGGGAAAACCTTTTTTAAAGTTTCACTAAAAAAAAGTTAAAAAACATTCCTAAAACACTGTTACACCTAATCGCCATTTTAAATTTTAAAAAAACCTTTAACTTACCTTTCTTTGCAGAGTACTCACCTACCGCCCTCTTTAAGCAGCTTTTACAGGGCAGTTCCCTCGGCGATCTAGACGGGTTTCCGTTGAGTCAAAACTTACGCCCTGGTGATTTTCTCAGCAGTGCACGTCGGCAGTTTGGTCCCGGCGGGCGTTTTCAGGTTTGGGTGATACAATTGAAAAACAAAAGGGGAAACTTTTGCCGGGTGGAAAAACAGCTGTACCGCCGAGAAAATCGCCGAGAACCCGCCAAAAATGAAAGGAAAGTTTAGCCCCATATCTTTTGTTGTGTATAACCATGGAAGTTATGTATGATGATTATTTTGCATGATTACTTCTTCATTAAGGAGGGAGAAGTGTAATATTGAGTTCTTCCTAGTGGACTCCTGCTCCACCTAGTGGACTACTGTGGTAATGCAACTGCTGATGTAAATACAATAAAGCATCATAGAAACATAGAAAATAGGTGCAGCAGCAGGCCATTCAGCCCTTCTAGCCTGCACCGCCATTCAATGAGTTCATGGCTGAACATGAAACTTCAGTACCCCCTTCCTGCTTTCTCGCCATAACCCTTGATCCCCCGAGTAGTAAGGACTTCATCTAACTCCCTTTTGAATATATTTAGTGAATTGGCCTCAACTACTTTCTGTGGTAGAGAATTCCACAGGTTCACCACTCTCTGGGTGAAGAAGTTTCTCCTCATCTCGGTCCTAAATGGCTTACCCCTTATCCTCAGACTGTGACCCCTGGTTCTGGACTTCCCCAACATTGGGAACATTCTTCCTGCATCTAACCTGTCTAAACCCGTCAGAATTTTAAACGTTTCTATGAGGTCCCCTCTCATTCTTCTGAACTCCAGTGAATACAAGCCCAGTTGATCCAGTCTTTCTTGATAGGTCAGTCCCGCCATCCCGGGAATCAGTCTGGTGAACCTTCGCTGCACTCCCTCAATAGCAAGAATGTCCTTCCTCAAGTTAGGAGACCAAAACTGTACACAATACTCCAGGTGTGGCCTCACCAAGGCCCTGTACAACTGTAGCAACACCTCCCTGCCCCTGTATTCAAATCCCCTCGCTATGAAGGCCAACATGCCATTTGCTTTCTTAACCGCCTGCTGTACCTGCATGCTAACCTTCAATGACTGATGTACCATGACACCCAGGTCTCGTTGCACCTTCCCTTTTCCTAATCTGTCACCATTCAGATAATAGTCTGTCTCTCTGTTTTTACCACCAAAGTGGATAACCTCACATTTATCCACATTATACTTCATCTGCCATGCATTTGCCCACTCACCTAACCTATCCAAATCACTCTGCAGCCTAATAGCATCCTCCTCGCAGCTCACACTGCCACCCAACTTTGTGTCATCCGCAAATTTGGAGATACTGCATTTAATCCCCTCGTCTAAATTATTAATGTACAATGTAAACAGCTGGGGCCCCAGCACAGAACCTTGCGGCACCCCACTAGTCACTGCCTGCCATTCTGAAAAGTACCCGTTTACTCCTACTCTTTGCTTCCTGTCTGACAACCAGTTCTCAATGGTCACATGACAAGTTCCTGTAGAGCCAGCTTCTGTGTGTGTGTCTGTGCTGTCGTAAAGAATATATCACAGGATCCCTTTTGGTTTACAGGAGTAATGGGAGGAGAACGTGAGGCCAAGCAGAGCAGCATTAGCTGCTGCAGGAGAGAGGGACAGGAGGGTGAGGTGGACTCCTCCACCGCCCCCACCCCCACCCCCGCGGGCACAGGATATCTCTCCTCCTCTGGAGATCCTTCACCAGGACCTCCAGTAACGCATCCAAGAACCTATGCGCCCTTTCACTCAGTCCCTGAGCCATCCTGAAACCTGCCAGAGTGTGTCAGCCAGCCCACTTCACGCCTTCAGTAGAAGTGGGATACTGCTCCACGATAATTGCGTCTAATCAGTGCTAGAGTGCTAAACCTGCAGATGTCTGTTTTAGCACCTCCAGGCAAATTCAAATGATGGTAATCAGCAAATAAGACCAAAATTACATGCTACAATCAGACTTTCAAACAGGTGTGTCTTTTTAGCCCAGCACCCACTTGGTACCTGTTTTCATCTTTGCACCAAAATAACCCCCAATGTTCCAGGGCCTAAAGTTCTACTTGTGCGAGGGTAGCTCTGACAATTCCTATCAAGAGAAAAAAGGGGTGCAACAATATATAATGGGACAGATTTTGCTGTAGCAGGGCATCTAATGTCAGCTGATGTTAGTTAGACTTGTTCGTGCATGTTTAGGTTTTAACATTTTTTGCATGGCAAATTGCTGGAAGTGCGAGCTGATAATGGCATGGCAAGTTGCTGGAAGTGTGAGCTGATAATGGCATGGCAAGGTCAACGGGGCATCTGGTATTTGAGTGAACAGGGCAACCAACTGTGTATCTGCTTAACTGCAGACTGAAGGACTGAGAAATAAACAGAGGAAGACCGGAGAAGGAATTATAAATTGGAGTGGGTGAATTCAATGTGAAATCAGGTACAGAAAGAGAGGAGAAAAAGATTGGATTAAGAGAGAGGGAAAAAAGAGACAATTTTAAATAAATTTTAAATTCAACATTTTTAAAATTTCCAACAATTAATACCTGAAGGAATGAGACTCCACACTTGTAATAGTTATTTTTCAGTGGAAGAGAGGCTAATTTGGAGTAATTAACAATTATCATGTCGTTAAACAGGTACTTGCACTTGTAATGACAAGACTTAACTTTCTGTGATGAGTTTAGTTCGTATCTATGGCGCAAATACAGCAACTTCATGACATTCAATACTTGTCAATGATGAGGCAGACAGCGAAATGCCATTTTCACAAAACTAACGGTGGAGAGCAACTCAGGCAGCAATTTTTGGATGCTGGCATTTAACCACGCATCTGCACCTCACCTGTTGTTGTTACATTTACACAGAAATAATGGTGAGTGCCATTATGACAGTAAAATCTGGCTCATTGTGTTAGAACTTCATTATAGAATTTTGAAATGGAACTACTCAGTGTAACCAAGCTGGATCTTGCTTTTGTGAGGAATACATCAAGCAGGTTGTGATGATTTGCTAGATTGCAAAATGTCTAAAGCCCAGTACTTACACTGTTTTCATCGATTCTTATAAGGGTTTCAACCTAATGCTTCATGCAGCCCTCATGAAGAGCCTGGAAGCTATTGGTGTACATAGGTAAATCTTGGGTTTTATCTGGGCTGTGTACTCCAGCTCAAAGATACATGTAAGGTAGATGAAAGATTCACGGAGACTATTTCTCTCATGAGGCAAGGTTGACAACTGCTCACTATCCTATTCAATGTTTAAATCAGTAATATACTGGGTGGTATGGTAAAGGAAAGTCTAGGAATGTCTGTTACAGGCATTTCTGAAAGAATTGTTTCAGTTGTGTTCGTATTGTTGTTTGGGGAGTCAGTGGGCTTCACTCACCATTTTGAACAATGGGCTAACCAATGGATATGGTGGTGTTTTCCTATTCATTGGAAGATACAAATGGTGTTTGTGCCTCTTTAGCTTGAGCACAGTTCTTTTCACCCCGAGACATATGAAAGGACACTTTAGACTTTCTTTTGTTGCTTGTGGGACCTAGCTCGTGCAAATTAACAACTTTATTATTGGCTGTGAAGTACTTGATAGTCCAGGGTTCATGATTGATTTGTAGAGAGGAATGCAATTGCTACTGAAGTCCTGCTCCTCTACCTTGGTTACGGTAGCATCATGGTTTAATTACTGGACTAGTAATCCAGAGGCGTGGACTAATAATCTGGAGACGTGAATGGGGAATTTAAATTCAGTTAATTAAATGTTTTTAAATCTGGAATAAAAAGTTAGTATCAGTAATGGTGATCATAAAACTACCAGATTATCGTAAAAACTCATTTGGTTCCTTTAGGGAAGGAAAACTGCCAAGGAAATGGTTCAGTTGCGGCTCAGTGGGTAGCACACTTACCTTTGAGTCAGAAGGTTGTGGGTTCAAGTCCCACTCCAGGGACTTGTAGAAATATGCAGGCTATGGCAACATAAAATGGAAAGACCCCCGAGAGTAAGGTTAAGGTACCTTGACCATAAAGTGAATTACCAATTGGAGTTTGATTAGTCATGCTTCCTTAGCATCGCTAGTAACTAGAATATACTAATCCTAAGGATACAGACAAAACGTAATCAGTGAGACAGAATATACTAATCAGCAGGGTACTGACAAAATGTAATCAAGGAAATGGGACAGATTGTAACTAGAATAACCCAATCACCAGGGCACAGACAAATGTGTAGTCAAAGAGATGGAACAGATTATAGCAGAGTATAAACCAGGAAGGGAAATGCCACAGAAGCAGCGAGAACCTAGGCAGCGAGAACCTAGGACCCACCCTCGAGAGAAGCTGGACCTTAAGCTGGGAGCTTAAAGAAGGACACGAGAGAAGCCAGACCGTAAGCTAGTAGGACACCAGTGGCGGATATTAATCGCCTCTGTTAATGGTTAATACGAGCACAAGTAGTGCTATTTTATACATTGTTTGTACTTTAATTCTACTTTGGGAAATAAAGTTTATTTGGCTTAAACGTAACATTTGTCAACGACTTTCTTTCAATACTTGAAGTCCCACCAAATTGTTGCAACTGTAGTGAACTAGGGTCCAAATTTCCCCAACCGCCTCGAGCGGCACAGTTAGGGGTGGCACGCCTACTTTCTAAGCCAAGAAAAGCGCCAAAAACTTATCTTCCACTTTGGCCGCTCCCTCGTCGTCCGGATCCATCGGCATGGCGCTGCAGAGCCTGCGAGGGGCAGAGCTTCGACCGTGCTTGCTCAGTGCGGCCAGCAGAGGGGCAGGGCTTGGGCCCACGTCTTGTGGAGTGCTAGCAGGGGGAGGCATGTCTGTTTGAGCATGCGCGCATGCGCAGTGCAGCAGGAAGCTTGGCAATCGGCCAATTAAAGGGACAGCGTCCTCAGTGTCATGTATGTAACCATCATGCAACGTTAATCTTCATGTAACTGTAACCTACATGCAACTCCTGTACACTGTACTTATACCCGAGAAATGCACATCCTGACCACAGGGGGTGAACTTGTGGGAGACACTCCTCACCTGGGTTTCCAGGTATAAAAGGTGAGTTCCCACCCAGGGTCAGCACTCCTTGGTCCTGGGAATAAAGGTTAAGGTCACGTAGTGACTGTGTCTGCAGTACATGCCTCGTGTGAGTTTGTAGTATGGTGCAGGGACACCACATTTGGCAATGAGAAACGGGAATCACTGAACCACGAGGATGGCCACCGGTAGCACAGAGGAACGTTACTGTGTGGGTGAGGATTGGGACGACTTTGTGGAAAGACTCCAGCAGAGCTTTGTCACGAAGGACTGGCTGGGAGCGACAGTGGCTGACAAGAGGAGGGTGCATCTACTGACCAGCTGCAGACCACAGACGTATGCGCTGATGAAAGACCTGCTCGTACCCCAAAAGCCAACGGACAAGTCCTTTGACGAGCTCAGCCAGCTGATCAGTGAGAATCTCAAGCCGGCGAGTAGCGTACACATGTCCCGGCACCAGTTCTATAAACACCGGCGTCGTGACGGACAATACATTTCGGGCTTCTTTGCCGACCTGCAGCGCTTGGCCAGTCTCTGTAAGTTCACAGACGACTGCAGGGGGGAGATGTTAAGGGACTTTTTCATTGAGGGCATTAATCATGCCGGGATTTTCAGGAAGCTTATAGAGGCCAAGGACTTTACTTTAGAAGGGGCGGCGTTGATAGCTCAGACCTTCAAGGCAGGGGAAGAGGAGACCAAGCTGATTTTCGCGTGCAGCCCTGGTCCCAACGTGGCGATGGACCAGGGAGTTAGCATTGTGAACGCAGCTAGGGACACTGCAGGGAGGCAAGGGCATTTCGAAACCGCCCAGGCAGCAACAGACTCTAGGGTGGGCCCGCAACAGGGACAATGGAAAGGGGATCGGCAATTCACGCCATCACGAGGAACAATGCGTCCTGCGATGGGACCATTAACACTCACCATCAGAGTGCTTAGAAACAACCAAATGGGCAATCAGAGAGGAATGCCTGGTAACAGTCCCTTTGTTAACAACAATCTCAGCTCATGCTGGAGATGCAGGAGTAGACATAATGCGAAAAGCTGCAGGTTCCAGCAATATACCTGTAGGATTTGTAACGTCAGTGGACACTTGGCCAGAATGTGCAAAAAGGCTGTGGCAAGGCTAATCTGCGAGACAGAAGAAACAGACGAGGGGTCTGCAATGCAGGATGATGCCTGGGGAAAAGTCATGGATGCGGGTTCACATGGCTGACGTTCACAGCTCATACACTAAAACGCCACCCATGATGATGAAAGTTTTATTGAATGGCATCCCGGTGAGCATGGAGCTGGATACGGGAGCTAGCCAGTCACTTATGAGCGTCCAACAATTTAAGAGACTATGGCCACACAGAGCTAGCAGGCCCAAACTGGAACGCATTGACACGCAGCTACGGATGTACACCAAAGAGGTCATCCCAGTGCTAGGCAGTGCAAACTTGGTGGTAACACATAATGGATCACAGAACCGGCTGCCACTCTGGATCGTCCCGGGAAATGGCCCCGCACTCTTGGGGAGAAGTTGGCTAGCCGAGATGAATTGGAAATGGGGGGATGTGCACGCTATTTCATCTGTGGAGCGAAGTTCATGTTCACAGGTCCTACAAAAATTCGGGTCACTGTTTCAACCCAGTGTCGGAATGTTCAAGGGCACTAAAGTAGTGATACGCATCACTCCAGACATCAGACCAGTGCACCACAAAGCCGAGCGGTGCTGTATGTGATGCGTGAGAAAATTGAAAGTGAACTGGACAGGCTGCTCAGAGAGGGCATAATTTTGGCCGTTGAATTCAGCGACTGGGCAAGTCCCATCGTTCCTGTCCTTAAAGCAGATGGCTCGGTCAGGATTTGTGGCGACTACAAAGCCACCATCAACCGAGTGTCGCTGTAAGACCAATAACCGCTCCCGAGAGCGGAGGACCTTTTTGCCACGCTGGCAGGTGGCAAGCTGTTCACGAAGCTGGACCTCACTTCGGCCTACATGACTCAGGAACTGGCTGAAGAATCCAAGCTTCTGACCACCATCACGACGCACAGGTGTCCGTTTGGCATTCGTTCGGCGGCAGCTATCTTTCAGCGGAACATGAAAAGCTTGCTCAAATCCATTCCTGGAACAATCGTATTCCAAGACGACATCCTTATAACGGGTCGAGACACCGAGGAACACCTCCACAACCTGGAGGAGGTGCTACGCCGAATGGACCGGGTAGGCTTGCGGTTGAAAAAGGCCAAGTGTGTGTTTTTGGCCCCAGAGGTCAAGTTTTTGGGCAGGAGGGTTGCCACAGATGGGATCCGGCCCAGTGAATCAAAAACTGAGGCGATCCGCCGGCCGCCCAGGCCCGGCAACACGTCAGAGTTGCGATCATCCCTGGGACTTTTGAACTATTTTGGGAACTTTCTGCCGAACTTAAGCACATTGTTGGAGCCGTTACACATGCTCCTGCGTAAAGATTGTGAATCGCTTTGGGGGGACTATCAAGAACGGGCTTTCAATAAGGTGAGGAACCTGCTGTGTTCAAACAAACTGTTGACTTTGTATGACCCCTGTAAAAAACTGATTTTAACATGCGATGCATCGTCCTACGGAGTTGGGTGTGTGTTGCAGCAGGGTAATGACAATGGCGGACTCCAACCAGTGGCTTATGCCTCCAGATCACTCTCCCAGGCAGAGCGTGGATACAGCATGGTCGAAAAGGAAGCACTCGTTGTGTTTACGGTGTGAAAAAGATGCACCGGTACCTTTTCGGTAGACGGTTCGAGCTAGAAATGGACCACAAGCCGTTAACATCCCTGTTGTCCGACAGCGAGGCTGTCAATGCCAATGCGTCAGCACACATACAGCGATGAGCTCTCACGCTAGCTGCGTATGACTACTCCATAAGGCACTGGCCAGGCACCGAAAATTGAGATGATGCGCTCAGCAGGCTCCCACTGGCCACCACCGAGTGGGCAGCGGAGCAAAGCGCTGAGATGGTCATGGCCATTGAGGCTTTTGACACCGCAGGCTCCCCCATCACAGCCCGCCAGATCAAACTCTGGACCAACAGAGACCCCCTCCTATCCATGATAAAGAAATGTGCCCTGACTGGGGATTGGGCGCCCGCACACAGGGCGCGCCCCGAGGAGGTCAGACTGTTTCAGAGACGGATGGATGAGCTCTTCATCCAAGCCGACTGCCTGCTATGGGGCAGCCGAGTAGTCATGCTCCAGAAAGGCAGGGAAGCGTTCCTCAGGGAACTCCACAGCGAGCACCCTGGCATCGTGTTAATGAAGGCCAATATTGCACGGTCACATGTATGGTGGCCGGGGATTGACTCAGACCTGGAACACTGGGTTCGCAGGTGCACGATGTGTTCCCAGCTGGGCAATGCCCCCAGGGAGGCCCCACTCAGCCCATGGCCCTGGCCCACGAGGCCATGGTCACGTATTCACGTAAACTATGCGGGCCCGTTCATGAGGAAAATGTTCCTGATCGTTGTCGATGCATACTCGAAGTGGATCGAGTGTATATATTAAACTCGTGCATGACATCCATCACCGTGGAGAGTCTGCGTATGGTTTTCGCGACCCACGGCTTGCCGGACATCCTGGTCAGTGACAGTGGCCCGTGTTTCACCAGCCATGAATTCCAGGAGTTTATGTCGGGCAATGGTATCAAACACGTCTGGATAGTGCCATTCAAGCCGGCTTCCAATGGCCAGGTGGAACGTGCGGTCCAAGTCATAAAACAGGGCATGCTATGCATCCAAGGACCCTCCCTTCAGTACTGCCTATCGTGCCTCCTGCTGGCCTACAGGTCCCGCCCGCACTAGTTCACGGGAGTCCCGCCAGCGGAACTCCTCATGAAATGCACGCTTAAAACGCGGCTGTCCGTCATTCACCCAGCCCTGGCAGACATTTTTGAGGGCAAGCGCCTCAACCGAGTTCCATGATCGAAACTCAAGGGGGAGGTGGATAGAAAAGGATGACCTGGTATTTGTTCTTAACCATGCTTTGGGACCCAAGTGGCTTCAGGGCACAGTAATTGGCAAAGAAGGGAATAGGGTCATATTGGTCAGACTAAACAATGGGCAGATATGCCGCAAACACTTGGACCAAGTAAAGAAAAGGTTCAGCATAGACACGGAAGAACCTGAAGAAGAGCATGAGATGTCACCCTCACCACTGCCAGTGGATGAGCAACGAGGACAATCCACAGCATGCACAGTCCCTGCGGCCAGCCTGGACAGGCCGGAATCACCTCAGGTGACAGCGATGCATGCCGAGGCTCAGCCATCAGAGTCACAACTGCGGCACTCAACGAGAGAGCGTTGACCACCTGAAAGACTTAACTTTGACACAAAAAGACATAAGGGGGGAGATGATGTCATGTATGTAACCATCATGCAACGGTAATCTTCATGTAACTGTAACCTTCATGCAACTCCTGTACATAAGAACATAAGAACATAAGAATTAGGAACAGGAGTGGGCCATCTAGCCCCTCGAGCCTGCTCCGCCACTCAACAAGATCATGGCTGATCTGGCCGTGGACTCAGCTCCATTTACCCGCCCGCTCCCCATAACCCTTAATTCCCTTATTGGTTAAAAATCTATCTATCTGTGACTTGAATACATTCAATGAGCTAGCCTCAACTGCTTCCTTGGGCAGAGAACTCCACAGATTCACAACCCTCTGGGAGAAGAAATTCCTTCTCAACTCGGTTTTAAATTGGCTCCCCCGTATTTTGAGGCTGTGCCTCCTAGTTCTAGTCTCCCCGACCAGTGGAAACAATCTCTCTGCCTCTATCTTGTCTATCCCTTTCGTTATTTTAAATGTTTCTATAAGATCACCCCTCATCCTTCTGAACTCCAACGAGTAAAGACCCAGTCTACTCAATCTATCATCATAAGGTAACCCCCTCATCTCCGGAATCAGCCTAGTGAATCGTCTCTGTACCCCCTCCAAAGCTAGTATATCCTTCCTTAAGTAAGGTGACCAAAACTGCACGCAGTACTCCAGGTGAGGCCTCACCAATACCCTATACAGTTGCAGAAGGACCTCCCTGCTTTTGTACTCCATCCCTCTCGCAATGAAGGCCAACATTCCATTCGCCTTCTTGATTACCTGCTGTACCTGCAAACTAACTTTTTGGGATTCATGCACAAGGACCCCCAGGTCCCTCTGCACCGCAGCATGTTGTAATTTCTCCCCATTCAAATAATATTCCCTTTTACTGTTTTTTTCCCCAAGGTGGATGACCTCACACTTTCCGACATTGTATTCCATCTGCCAAACCTTAGCCCATTCGCTTAACCTATCTCAATCTCTTTGCAGCCTCTCTGTGTCCTCTACACAACCCGCTTTCCCATTAATCTTTGTGTCATCTGAAAATGTTGTTACACTACACTCTGTCCCCTCTTCCAGGTCATTTATGTATATTGTAAACAGTTGTGGTCCCAGCACCGATCCCTGTGGCACACCACTAACCACCAATTTCCAACCCGAAAAGGACCCATTTATCCCGACTCTCTGCTTTCTGTTAGCCAGCTAATTCTCTATCCATGCTAATACATTTCCTCTGACTCCGCGTACCTTTATCTTCTGCAGTAACCTTTTGTGTGGCACCTTATCGAATGCCTTTTGAAAATCTAAATACACCACATCCATCGGTACACCTCTATCCATCATGCTCGTTATATCCTCAAAGAATTCCAGTAAATTAGTTAAACATGATTTCCCCTTCATGAATCCATGCTGCGTCTGCTTGATTGCACTATTCCTATCTAGATATCCTGCTATTTCTTTCTTAATGATAGTTTCAAGCATTTTCCCCACTACAGATGTTAAACTAACCGGCCTATAGTTACCTGCCTTTTGTCTGCCTCTTTTTTTAAACAGAGGCGTTACATTAGCTGCTTTCCAATCCGCTGGTACCTCCCCAGAGTCCAGAGAATTTTGGTAGATTATAACGAATGCATCTGCTATAACTTCCGCCATCTCTTTTAATACCCTGGGATGCATTTCATCAAGACCAGGGGACTTGTCTACCTTGAGTCCCATTAGCCTGTCCAGCACTACCCCTCTAGTGATAGTGATTGTCTCAAGATCCTCCCTTCCCACATTCCTGTGACCAGCAATTTTTGGCATGGATTTTGTGTCTTCCACTGTGAAGACCGAAGCAAAATAATTGTTTAAGGTCTCAGCCATTTCCACATTTCCCATTATTAAATCCCCCGTCTCATCTTCTAAGGGACCAACATTTACTTTAGTCACTCTTTTCCGTTTTATTTATCTGTAAAAGCTTTTACTATCCGTTTTTAAGTTTTGCGCAAGTTTACCTTCGTAATCTATCTTTCCTTTCTTTATTGCTTTCTTAGTCATTCTTTGCTGTTGTTTAAAATTTTTCCAATCTTCTATTTTCCCACTAACCTTGGCCACCTTATACGTATTGGTTTTTAATTTGATACTCTCCTTTATTTCCTTGGTTATCCACGGCTGGTTATCCCTTCTCTTACCGCTCTTCTTTTTCACTGGAATATATTTTTGTTGAGCACTATGAAAGAGCTCCTTAAAAGTCCTCCACTGTTCCTCAATTGTGCCACCGTTTAGTCTGTGTTTCCAGTCTATTTTAGCCAACTCTGCCCTCATCCCACTGTAGTCCCCTTTGTTTAAGCATAGTATGCTCGTTTGAGACACTACTTCCTCACCCTCAATCTGTATTACAAATTCAACCATACTGTGATCACTCATTCCGAGAGGATCTTTTACTAGGAGATCGTTTATTATTCCTGTCTCATTGCACAGGACCAGATCTAAGATAGCTTGCTCCCTTGTAGGTTCTGTAGCATACTGTTCTAAGAAACAATCCCATATGCATTCTATGAATTCCTCCTCCAGGCTACCCCGTGCGATTTGATTTGACCAATCGATATGTAGGTTAAAATCCCCCATAATTACTGCCGTTCCTTTTTTACATGCCTCCATTATTCCCTTGATTATTGCCCACCCCACTGTGAAGTTATTATTTGGGGGCCTATAAACTACACCCACCAGTAACTTTTTCTCCTTACTATCTCTAATCTCCACCCACAATGATTCAATATTTTGTTCATTAGAGCCAATATCGTCTCTCACAACTGCCCTGAAATCATCCTTTATTAACAGAGCTACCCCACCTCCTATCCCTTCTTGTCTATCTTTCTGAATCGTCAGATACCCCTTTATGTTTAATTCCCAGTCTTGGCCACCCTGCAACACTGTACTTATACCCTAGAAATGCACACCCTGACCACAGGGGGTGAACTTGTGGTAGACACTCCTCACCTGGGTTTCCAGGTATGAAAGGGGAGGTCCCACCCAGGGTGAGTGCTCCTTGGTCCTGGGAATAAAGGTTAAGGTCACATAGTGACTGTGTCTGCAGTACATGCCTCGTGTGAGTTTGTAGTACGGTACAGGGACACCACACTCAGTATCATTGGTAATGAACCATATATAAAGGTAAGGTTTAAATATTGATTTTTGTGTGGCTGGGGGAATGGAAAGGAGTGCTGGATAGGTGGAAGAAAGGTGAGAAGTGTGATTTTTGAACATTACCTGAATGTAAGTCCAATACACGAATGGCGCAAGAGCGTGCAACAAGAACAAAGAATTTCCTCCATGAGGAAGTGGAGAAACTAGTGACTGTCATTGAGGAGAAATGGCTGGAGCTGGATATCAGCAAGAGTGGTCCGTCAAAAGTTTCACCCAAGGAAATGAGAAGAAGATGGAACTTAGTTGCAGAAGAATACTCCACAGGAGTCAATACCGCAAGATCTGGAAGCCAGTGCAAGAAGAAATGGCAGGACGTTGGTCAAATAGTGAATGTAAGTAATATCTTCATCTTTAAATTGAATTACAATTGAAAATGTGATCATCTGTATGTGTCCCACCCATCAGAAGCGCACCATGTGTGAAAATTAATATTTTCATCTGTGCAGAAGAAATTGGCCCACAACAAAAGGGAAATACTTAGAACAGGAGGAGGGCCGCAAAATCTGCACCAACTGTCACCCCTGGAACAGAGGGTCGCTGCCTTGCTGAGTCGCACCGGCAGAAAAAGAATCAGCTCTGCACAAGCTGGACCCACACGCGAGGGTGAGGGCGAGTCATAAAAATGCATAGTCGCCCTTCAAATCACCCTGCTGACTGGCCTGCTACGCATCAGAATATACATGCCACCCATCCTGCCCCCTCCTGTGCTGCTAACCATTTGACTGTTCTGTTGTATTTTGCAGAAGAAGACGACACTCCTCAACATCCTGAAGATCCACCAGAAGATCCAGATGTGTGCACTCCAGATCAAAGCGGGTGGAGGGAGGAGGGGTCCATGGAAATGTGTTCACGGGAGAATGCTGACCACGATATGGATCTGTCCATAGTACAGGGCCAGAAACCTCCATGAGCTCCTCGGCGACATTCCATGGTTTCACACCTTCCGAGGTCGCGGGTCCCAGTGGCGGTCATGAAATGCATGTTGTGACACCCAGTGCCCCACCGTCGCAGCCTGCGCCTCACACTGGAGGGGTGCCACTCGGCAGACCCACGGAGAGGGGAAGGAGAAGCCGACCAGTCTCTCCTGAGATGCAGCCCTCAGCAGAGGTTAAGCAGGTTCTGTCATTGGGTGAGGAGACCAATGCCTTCACAAGATCACTCATGGCCGCCATCAGTGGGGTGCGTGATGAGGTAGCGGCACTGTCTGATGAAATCTCAGCACTGAGACGGGAAGTGAGGGCGGGCATTTCAGAGGATGTGCAAACGATGGCAGATGCCATGAGGGAGCTAGCTTCTGCAATAAGGGCACAAAGGCCGGATACTCAAATGCCACTCCCATTTCAATAAGTGAGACCCAAGCCGGGCCCCCAACCCCCCACACCACCATCACCGACCCTATGAGGAAGTACACTTTCGCTGAGATGTGGGTGAGGGATGGGTGCAGCCTTTCTTTGCTGTTGTTGTTGTTGTCGTTGAAGTGCACTGTAAAATATCCAATAAAAGATATTTTTCATTAAAACTGAATCATGTTCCATTAGGACCACGCAACATTTAGGGACAACTGTAAAAAGTAAAAATTCCTCACCGCTACAGGCATGCGTGCCTGCTGCCCCTAGCCCTGGCAGGAGGGCTAGCCGATGCGTTCTGCAGTTGGCAAGGTGGGACTGCTCTATTTTCAGTAGCTGATTTATCTTTCATTTATTTTTGATGATGTTGTGCAGCTGTTGTGCTGAAGATGTTGTGAAGGTCTTTAGTGCTTTAGAATCCTCTAACTCACCTTCCCCCCCCCCCCCCCTCCGCATCTCTGGCTACCTGCGCTGATTTCTTAAATGTAGGTAAGGTTTTTCTGTGCCTAAAAAAGTGGCCACATACAGTGGCCTAAGTTAGTTTGGAGTAACTTTCAGCTGGCCAAGTTTGCTTCTATGGCCAGAAGAGGAGTAAGTGGCTTGTGATGGCTCCGTTTTGGAGAGAACAAACTAAACTAGAAAAAAACGAACTAACTGACTTACACTGGAGCAAGTTAAATAGGGAAATTTGCGATTTTTAAGTTTCTCCAAAAAAAGCTACTTACTCCAAAAAAAACAGGGCAACTCCTGGGGAAATTTGAGCCCAAGATACCTACTACATAAATTGTCTACAAACCTACAGTGAGTTCTGGGAAACAGACTTGAGCACAGAAATCTCGGCAAACACTCTAGTGCAGTGCTGAGGGAGTGCTGCACTGTTGAGGTGCTGTCTTTCGGCTGAGATGTTAAACCGAGGCCCCGTCTGCTTTCTCAGGTGGCCATAAAAGATCCCATGGCACTATTTCGAAGATGTTTCCCCGGTGTCCTGGCCAATATTTATCCCTCGATCAACATAACAATAACAAATTATCTGTCATTATCACATTGCTGTTTGTGGGAGCTTGCTGTGCACAAATTGGCTGCTGGGTTTCCCACATTACAACAGTGACTACACTCCAAAATACTTCATTGGCTGTAAAGCGCTTTGAGATGTATGGTGATCATGAAAGGCACTATATAAATGCAAGTCTCTATTTTCTTTCTTTCCTTACTGGTCGGCCTATATGACTCCAGACCTATAGCAATGTGGTTGACTCTTAACTGCCCTCTGAAATGGCGGCTCACCACCATGTGGCAATGCCCACATCCCATGAACGAATAAAAAACAAACTGATGGATTCACAGATATATTGTGTGTCCATGCTGTGGTCAGCAAGATGATAGCAATGAACTCACACATTTTACTCACCTTGCTGCCTCTAATGATGCAGCATTCCCTCAAGATCATGAAATTTTCAGTGTTACAAATTTTGGGTCTGCCTTATATATTCAGTGGTGCTGGTGCTGGTCACTCTTCTGATTGGTTCCCCATGTTATGTTCAGGAGTTTGGCTGCACTGCCAATATCTAATTGGATGATAGCATAACCTAGAAGGTATAGCAATAGTAGTCTCTGCATTTATATATCACCTTTAACAAAAAGAAATGTCCTGAGGTACTTCACAAACAGCAGTAAGAAAAATCAACGACAAACATGGAAGGAAGAGATTAGTTAGGGTGACTGAAAGCTTGTTGAAGGAGATGTGTCTTTAGGGGATTATTAAAGGTGGAGAGTGATGTGGAGATTCAGTGAACAAATTCCAACAGTAGAACCAAAGCAGCTGGAAGCTCTGCACCAATAGTGGGGCAAGGTCTATCTTGGGAAAATTAAGTTCACCCAGTATTATTGCTCTGTTGTTCTTGAGTATCTCTCTCAACTGTCTACCATTTGGGCATGCTACTGACTGAGCCAAGCTGACACTTCCAATGGAAATTTTCAAAAAGCTCTGAATATAAAAGTGTTAATACTTAGTGGATACACTTTAATAAATGACAAGTATAGTCACTTTATTTTCTCTTTTCTATCTGTTACTCAACAACAACTTCTGTTTGCATAATGTCTTTAATATAAAAATAATCCCATGATGCTTCACAAATAGGCATAGTAAAAATGAATGGCAAGCTAGGAGAGGTGACAAACAGCTTGGTTGAAGTGGTGGTTAAAGGAAGAAAGTGGCAGAGAGGTTTAAGAAATGGAATTCCAGAAAGGAACCAGGCCAGTGGTGTCTAAAGGTGTGTGCGCATGGGGCGGGGCGGGGGGGGAAACGGGGGTGGGGACGACAAAGGTAGAGTCAAAAAAATGGAGTGTTGCGGGGGGTAAAAGGGTTAATGGAGGTTGTAGAGATAAGGTGGGAGAAACATCCAAGGGATTTAACGACATGGACAAAAATGTTAAATTTAAGGCACTGGGGAGCCAATGTAAGTTAGTGAGGACTGGGTGAGAATAGGATACATACATGGTAAAAGATGGGAGGTTCACAAAGAGTAGCTGAGTTTGGAGGTGACAAAGGCACGTTCGAGGGTTTCAGCAGTGGAAGGGCTGAGGTTAGGATTTCCTAATACCATTGGAATTTGCTTTGCACAGGGATAACTCCTCTCCTTCTTCGGCAGTCCCCCGGAGTCGAGGATGATTTGCTTCCACACTAAGGTGACTAATGAGATCAATGCGGGATCTATAGTCTCTGTCACAGGTGGGGCAGATGGTGGTTGGAGGGACAGGTGGGTGGGGTGCTTGATTTGTCGTGTGCTCCTTCCGCTGTTTGTACTTGGCTTTCGTGTGCTCCCGGCGAAGCGACTCAAAGTGTTCGGCACCTTCTCGGATGCTTCTCCTCCACTTTGAGCGGACTTGGGCCAGGGATTTCCAAGAGTCGATTACATTTTTTCAAAGAGGCTTTGAGGGTGTGCATGAAGCATTTTCTCTACCCTCCTGGGACTCGCCTGTCATGACGTAGCTCGGAGTAGAGTGCTTGTTTTAGGAGTCTAGTATCGGGCATGCGGACAATGTGGCCCATCCATCGGAGCTGATCGAGCATGGTTAATGCCTCGATCCTAGGGATGTTGGCCTGAGAGAGAACGCTGACGTTGGTGCACCTATCCTGCTAATGACTTTGCAGGATTTTGCAGAGACAGCGTTGGTGGTACTTCTCCAGTGCTTTGGCTCCCAAGGTATGGGAAGTTGTCCAAGATCTCGTCATGGATCTTGATAATTGGAGAGCAGTACTATGTGATGGGGGCAGGTTTGTAGAGAGCCTTTGTCTTACTGATGTTTAATGTAAGGCCCAGATTCTCGTATGCTTCAGTGAAGGTGTCAACGATGGTTTGGTGTTCGGCCTCCGAGTGTGCACAAACGCAAGTGTCATCTGCATATTGTAATGCAATGACAGAGGTTGGAACAACCTTGGACCTGGACTGGAGGCGTTGGAGGTTGAACAATTTCCCGCTTGTCCTATAGATTAACTCCACTCCAGTGGGGTGCTTGTTAAAGATGAGATGAAGCATTGCAACGAGGAAGATTGAGAAGAGCGTTGGTGCGATGGCACAGCCTTGCTTGACCCCAGTCTGTACTTGTATTAGGTCTGTGGTGGATCCGTTGGTAAGGATCACGACTTGCATGTTATCGTGAAACAGGCGGAAGATGGTGACAAATTTTTGAGGACAGACGAATTTGAGGACATTCCATAATCCCTCATGGTTGACAGAGTCAAAGACCTTTGTGAGGTCAAAGAAAGCCATGTACCTCTCCACTCTCACCAGAGCTCTCAGCAGACACCAGGGCCTGGAATATTGATAGAGCCTCGCCCATTTTTCAGGCAACAGGTCGGCTACATTCAGGAAAACATGGTCTACACACAGTCTAACCAAGGTCCTTAAAGGGAACGTAAGAGGCTGCAACCAAAAAGATACTTATTTAAAAAATACCTGAATGTGGAGCCGGAGGTGCAGGGGTGCACTTCCTGGGTCCACTGCAGTTCTGGTGACTGTTGCCAACCCCCAATCACCTCCCTGCTCCTGATCACTTTGACCACCTCCCTCCCGATCGCTTCCCTCCCTCCCTTCCTTCACCCCAGGATCTACCTGAGGGCTACTGCTGGCAACATAACGGGCTAAAATTTAAATCTTCTTAACCGGTGAGTGTCTGGGATCACACAGCAATTGGCTGCTGCTTACCATGTAAACGTGGTCGGAAACTCAAAATCAGGTGTGCCTTAGGCCTACTTGTTCTGTTGTTGGGATTACTCCCTGTGCCCAGTGAATATCTACAGAGGTGTGTTGTTTTGGAATAAATTAGCTTAGTAACAACTAGTAATAAAACAGCTGTATTTATTTTTGAGAAACCAAGGTGATTGTTCAGGGCCCTTAATCAGTCACTACCAAAGCAAAATTAAAAGTGTATTTATATGGCACCTTATCATGTCGTTGAAATGTGTCAAAGTGATTCATGCACATCTTTTTTGTAATGCAGTGATTATTGGTACATAGTTAAGGTTGAATTGAGTAAAAGAATATCAGCAAATAGCCATACAATAGCAATATTGTCATGCTTTGTTCGGCTGTGTTATTTTTATTAGTATGTGGAAAAAGGACAAAGGAAGCTGTTTGAAGCACACATAAACATGTAGAAATATTTTGGTGAAAGACTGATTGGGAACTAGGAGCTCTTTTCAGAGCAATTACCTTGTATATATTTAACTGCAACCTTCACACAACAATGGAGAACAAGACTTAATTCTGTAATGATTGGTTGTTAATAGAGGTCTTTAGAGGAAAGTGATTTTTTTTGCCAGCGGTTCAGGACCCCGCTGTGAACCCGCCGCCACGCTGATGTCGGATCTGTCATCGCTGAGCAGACATGACACAATTCAGGTCATTATGACCTTGTTTAGAGATGATTAAGAACACATTTGAGCTCACTTTTTGATTTTACATGCTCGCCCATGGGGTCCTCACTGCTCGGGGATCACGTTGCTCGTTAAAGAGGTTAACGCAATAGTAAGGAAGGACATTAGCTTGGATGATGTGGAATCTGTATGGGTAGAGCTGCGGAACACCAAAGGGCAGAAAATGCTAATGGGAGTTGTGTACAGACCACCAAACAGTAGTAGTGAGGTTGGGATGGCATCAAACAGGAAATTAGGGATGCGTGCAATGAAGGTACAGCAGTTATCATAGGTGACTTTAATCTACGTATAGATTGGGCTAACCAAACTGGTAGCAATACGGTGGAGGAGGATTTCCTGGAGTGTATTAGGGATGGTTTTCTAGACCAATATGTCGAGGAACCAACTAGAGGGCTGGCCATCCTAGACTGGGTCTTGTGTAATGAGAGAGGATTAATTAGCAATCTTGTTGTGCGAGGCCCCTTGGAGAAGAGTGACCATAATATGGTAGAATTCTTCATTAAGATGGAAAGTGACACAGTTACTTCAGAGACTAGGGTTCTGAATGTAAAGAAAGGTAACTTTGATGGTATGAGACGTGAATTGGCGAGGATAGACTGGCGAATGATACTTAAAAGGTTGACGGTGGATAGGCAACGGCAGACATTTAAAGATGACATGGATGAACTTCAACAGTTGTACATCCCTGTCTGGAGTAAAAATAAAACGGGGAAGGTGGCTCAACTGTGGCTAACAAGGGAAATTAGGGATAGTGTTAAATCCAAGGAAGAGGCATATAAATTGGCCGGAAAAAACAGCAAACCTGAGGACTGGGAAAAAATTAGAATTCAGCAGAGGAGGACAAAGGGTTTAATTAGGATGGGGAAAATAGAATATGACAGTAAGCTTGCAGTGAACATAAAAACTGACTGCAAAAGCTTCTATAGATAAGTGAAGAGAAAAAGATTAGTGAAGACAAATGTAGGTCCCTTGCAGTCAGAATCAGATGAATTTATAATGGGGAACAAAGAAATGGCAGACCAATTGAACAAATACTTTGGTTCTGTTTTCACTAAGGAAGACACAAATAACCTTCCGGAAATACTAGGGGACCGAGGGTCTAGCAAGAAGGAGGAATTGAAGGAAATCCTTATTAGTCAGGAAATTGTGTTGGGGAAATTGATGGGATTGAAGGCCAATAAATCCCTAGGGCCTGATAGTCTGTATCCCAGAGTACTTAAGGAAGTGGCCCTAGAAATAGTGGATGCATTGGTGGTCATTTTCCAACATTCTATAGACTCTGGATCAGTTCCTCTGGATTGGAGGGTAGCTAATGTAACCCCACTTTTTAAAAAAGGAGGGAGAAAACACTGAATTATAGACCGGTTAGCCTGACATTGGTAGTGGGGAAAATGTTGGCATCAATTATTAAAGATGTAATAGCAGCGCATTTGGAAAGCAGTGACAGGATCGGTTCAAGTCAGCATGGATTTATGAAAGGGAAATCATGCTTGACAAATCTTCTAGAATTTTTTGAATATGTAACTAATAGAGAGGACAAGGGAAAACCAGTGGATGTGGTGTATTTGGACTTTCAAAAGGCTTTTGACAAGATCCCACACAAGAGATGAGTGTGCAAAATTAAAGCACATGGTATTGGGGGTAATATATTGATGTGGATAGAGAACTGGTTGGCAGACAGGAAGCAAAGAGTAGGAATAAACGGGTCCTTTTCAGAATGGCAGGCAGTGACTAGTGGGGTGCCGCAAGGTTCAGTGCTGGGACCCCAGCTATTTACAATATACATCAATGATTTAGATGAAGGAATTGAATGTAATATCTCCAAGTTTGCAGATGACACTAAGCTGGGTGGCAGTGTGAGCTGTGAGGAGGATGCTATGAGGCTGCAGGGTGGCTTAGACAGGTTAGGTGTGTGGGCAAATGCATGGCAGATGCAGTATAATGTAGATAAATGTGAGATTATCCACTTTGGTGGCAAACACAGGAAGGTAGAATATTATCTGAATGGTGACAGATTAGGAAAAGGGGAGGTGTAACGAGACCTGGGTGTCATGGTACATCAGTCATTGAAAGTTGGCATGCAGGTACAGCAGGCGGTGAAGATGGCAAATGGCATGTTGGTCTTCATAGCAAGAGGATTTGCGTATAGGAGCAGGGAGGTCTTACTGCAGTTGTACAGGGCCTTGGTGATGCCACACCTTGAATATTGTGTTCAGTTTTGGTCTCCTAATCAGTGGAAGGACATTCTTGCTATTGAGTGCAGCGAAGGTTCACCAGATTGATTCCCGGGATGGCAGGACTGACATATGAAGAAAGACTGGATCGACTAGGCTTATATTCACTTGAATTTAGAAGAATGAGAGGGAATCTCATAGAAACATATAAAATTCTGACGGGATTGGACCGGTTAGATGCAGGAAGAATGTTCCCAATGTTGCGGAAGTCCAGAACCAGGAGTCACAGTCTAAGGATAAGTGGTAAGCAATTTAGGACCGAGATGAGGAGAAACTTCTTCATTCAAAGAATTGTGAACCTGTGGAATTCTCTACCACAGAAAGTTGTTGAGGCCAGTTCGTTAGATATATTCAAAAGGAAGTTAGATGTGGCCCTTACGCCTAAAGGGATCAAGGGGTATGGAGAGAAAGCAGGAATGGGGTACTAAAGTTGCATGATCAGCCATGATCATATCGAATGGTAGTGCAGTCTCGAAGGGTCGAATGGCCGACTCTTGCACCTATTTTTTATGTTTCTATGTTAAGCTAATGGAGTTCAGTGGCCATTGAATCAGCTGTTGAGTTGACAGCTTCAAATGTAAGGTAAAAACTCCCACCTTACAAAGATATCTTCCTTCAGCCACAAGCTCTTTCTCACTGCATTATCATAACAGATTCAGCATACTGCAAGTTTTTACACAAGTCTCCATCCAGTCTGACCTCATTACCTCTCTCACCATTAACAGATCGCTTCTGTCATCTCTATTTCACCTGCCATCTATTCCATCAGCATGGGTGCCTTTTCTACTCTCTCACCTTGGACCTCAGAATCCCACCACCAGCAGCACCAGACACACCAGCAGCACCAATCAACAACACCATGGCTAGGTTTACTTCACTTGATGCTGTACACCCTGGCTGCCACATGATGCATCAGGTTGGCACCACGCCACACCAACACCATAAAGCATCCCTACAATGCCCAAGCCATTCATTTCATGCTCATCACCATTACGGGGGATACCGTTATGTCTCATCTTTCACTGCAACTCACGAAGCCACTTCCAAACGTGCACAGAAATCTGTTCAAGAATGCAAAGTGTTGAAAATAAAAGTTTCAATGTTTGACACCACATTAACAGAAACTTTACACGAACATTGCATAATACACCCGAGTGCCTACCCGTGTGTGTTATTAGTTGGTATGATTGCACTAGGATGACGGTGAGTGTGAGGAGTGGCTAGTGAGATGAGGATGTGATAATGTAAATAGGGAGGGATGGGTGGAGATGCAAGGTAAGTTGGTGTAAGAATGTGCAGGAGTAGGGTAGGGAAAGAAGAGCGATGGGGATGTGATGAGTGACACAGCGGGATGAGGTTGAGTGTGGCTTTTTATTAACATTTCGTGATCTACTGAGATCATTGAAAGGTTTGCGCCACTGCACCCAAATCCTCCAGACGACATCCCTGCTTGTGTCCTCCTCTGCAATGTGCAACCAGGCTGTGTTGGTCTCCTGGGGAGGTCTCTTCTGCCCATGGGAAAGGAAGAGGATCTCCCTGCGAGCTGTGACTCCCTCCATATGAAGGGAGTAATGGGAGAGCCTGGGTGCAGCCCTGCACCTTTGTGCAGTGATTGTCAGTGTTTGCAGCAGCTCAATGCTGTAGAACACCGACAGCACAAATGTCAAAATAAAGTTGGCCATGCTTCCTTTAAGGAAACTGGCTGATGACTCGTCATTAAATTAAGTCACCAAACCCGCTTTTTTTGCTCTAATTGGCCGGCAAATGTGCTAGGAGGGCTTAACATGCCCAAAGAAGGTAAATTAATTTCAGAGGCCAGGATGGAGTCAGCAGCGGGGTCGGGAACTGCCACCGGTGTTACCCGCCATGGACCCACTGAGGTCAGCAAAATTGTGGCCTCAGTCTCTGAAATTTCTGGGTCCCTGAAATGCAGTGCGCTGGAGTGGGAGATTCACCAATTGTTATACAAGGATGCTGAACCTGTCAGAATTCCCGCGATCGGCTATTTCGCATAATTCTGGCAGAACAATGACATGAGTCCCACCAGCCTTAGGCAAGAAATGCCAAGGGAAAAGAAAATTCAGCAGGTGGTGGAGCAAGGGCATATTTCCCACATATGAATCAATGTTGAGCAGGGTCTGCCAAGAGAGAATGTAATGACAGCTGCAAGAAAAGGATAAAGGCAAGCATCACATTTTTCTGAGGGCTATGTTGAAGTCCTGAAATCATCATCATCCTCATAGGCAGTCCCTCGGAATCGAGGAAGACTTGCTTCCACTCTTAAAATGAGTCCTTAGGTGGCTGAACAGTCCAATACGAGAACCACAGTCCCTGTCACAGGTGGGACAGACAGTCGTTGAGGGAAAGGGTGGGTGGGACAGATTTGCCACAAGCTCTTTCCGCTGCCTGTGCTTGATTTCAGCATGCTCTCGGCGATGAGACTTGAGATGCTCAGCACCCTCCCGGATGTACTTCATCTACTTAGGGCGTTCTTTGGACAGGTACTCCCAGGTGTCAGTGGGGATGTTGCACTTTATCAGGGAGGCTTTGAGGGTGTCCTTGTAATGTTTCCTCTGCTCATCTTTGGTTCACTTGCTGTGAAGGCGTTCCGAGTAGTGCGCTTGCTTTGGGAGTCTCGTGTCTGGCATGTGAACAATGTAGCCTGCCCTGTGGGGCTGATCAAGTGTGGTCAGTGCTTCAATGCTGGGGATGTTGGCCTGGTCAAGGACGCTAATGTTGGTGTGTCTGTCCTCCCAGGGGTTTTTTGGATCTTGCGGAAGCATCGTTGGTGGTATTTCTCCAGCGACTTGAGATGTCTAATGTACATGGTCCATGTCTCTGAGCCATACAGGAGGGCAGGTATTACTACAGCCCTGTAGACCATGAGCTTGGTGGCAGTTTTGAGGGCCAGGTCTTCAAACACTCTTTTCCTCAGGTGGCCGAAGGCTGCACTGGAGGCGGTGTTGAATCTTGTCGTCAATGTCTGCTCTTGTTGATAAGAGGCTCCCGAAGTATGGGAAATGGTCCACGTTGTCCAGGGCTGCGCCGTGGATCTTGATGACTGGGAGGCAGTGCTGTGCAGCGAGGACAGGCTGGTGGAGGACCTTTATCTTACGGATGTTTAACGTAAGGTCCATGCTTTCATACGCCTCAGTAAATACGTCGACTATGTCCTGGAGTTCAGCCTCTGTATGTGCGCAGACGCAGGCGTCGTCCGCGTACTGTAGCTCGACGATAGAGCTTGGGATGGTCTTGGACCTGGTCTGGAGACAGCGAAGGTTGAACAGGTTCCCATTGGTTCTGTAGTTTTGTTCCACTCCAGCGGGGAGCTTGTTGACTGTGAGGTGGAGCATGGCAGTGAGGAAGATTGAGAAGAGGGTTGGGGCAATGACACAGCCCTGTTTGACCCTGGTCCGGACATGGATTGGGTCTGCAATGGATCCGTTGGTAATATCCATTGGAAATAAGGAGTCAGAGAACTGCAAGCGGATACTATTATTGGACTAACTGGGCAGAAGCCATCAAATTCAGAAGCATAGGCCATGCAGAAGTAGGTGGCTGTGGCTACGGCAGTGCATGGCACCTACATATCCCAAAGGACTCCCTTACAGATGTGAATGAAATTGAATAATTTCACAAGGTCAGCAAAGGTAAGTGAGTTGTCAGTTGAATAACAAAGTTTACTGAAACACAAAGAAGTAAATGGGTATTTCCTGTCCCAATGTTCAAACAATAATCTTTGGAGTATTACATGACATCTTGTTCTTTGTCCCAGACACACTGTTATCTGTCATCACTAGGATTACATAAAATAAATCTGGGCCATGAAACTACCAGATTGTCCAAAAAAGAATCTGGTTCACTAATGTCCTTTAGAGAAGGAAATCTGCCATCCTTATCTGATCTGGCCTACATGTAACTCCAGCCCCACAGCAATGTGGTTGACTCTTAACTTAGCAAGCCACTCAGTTCTCCCAAAACTGTTAAAGACATATGAGGAGAAACTGGATCGACTGGGCCTGTATTCACTGAAGTTTAGAAGGATGAGAGGGGATCTCATAGAAACATATAAAATTCCGACGGGACTGGACAGGTTAGATGCAGGAAGAATGATCCCGATGTTGGGGAAGTCCAGAACCAGGGGACATAGTCATTGGATAAGGGGTAAGCCATTTAGGACTGAGATGAGGAGAAACTTCTTCACTCAGAGTTGTTAACCTATGGAATTCCCTACCGCAGAGAGTTGTTGATGCCAGTTCATTGGATATATTCTAGAGGGAGTTAGATATGGCCCTTGTGGCTAAAGGGATCAAGGGGTTTGGAGAGAAAGCAGGGACGGGGTACTGAAGGAATGATGAGCCATGATCTTATTGAATGGTGGTGCAGGCTCGAAGGGCCTGCACCTATTTTCTATGTTTCTAATACCATCATCACACATACTGCAGTGTTCAAGAAAGTGGCGGTGAAGGGCAATTAGGGATGGGTAATAAATGCTGGTCATGCCAGCGACACGCACATCCCATGAACGAATAAAAATAATGTATCTTACAGGAACAGGTACTGTGCTGATATTGATGTTCATGGTTATGATGTGATGGCTAGCTGTGAGGAGCAAGAATTTTACTTAGACCTTGGAGAGGTTGGTGAGGCTCTTTGATGGGCTGAGACCCCCAAAAATATTGGTCTAGGCACCTGTGAATGAGTTTGGCTGTCTGTTCTCTAGCAACAGTAGCCACGGTAACTGTTTCCTGTTCTTCATGGGCCAGATCTTTGACATTGGCATTGTTACTATCAACCTCCCTGGTATCCTCCAGGACATCTACCATTATTCCTTTCCTAATTGCAAAGTTATGAAGCACATAACATATTAGTACAATTCGCAAAATAGCGCTTGGTGCATACTGGGTGCATACTGCAGGGTACCCTCATACCTACCTGGGAACTCAAACCTTCCTTTAGGCAGTCTAATGACTTCTTTAATTCTAATTCTTGTCTAACTGCGTGTGTCACTCTAGTCATCCTCTACAGTACTGCTCATCATACGAAGTGGCGTCATATGCCATGGAAGTAGCTGCATCTCTTGTCATCCACCTGGCCCTTTCTCTTGCTGGTGAATTAGAACTGGGACACGAGACTGGTAAAGTGTAAACAGCATCATAACAACCCCCAAAGACAATTGGAAACCAGAATCAGTTTGAGTTCACAGATTCGCAGGGCAGTTGGAAACATCAACCAACCTCAGCTCCATTGTTTGGACTACAGCCTGCAGCATGCAGTGCGCCGGAGCGCGGCTTCCGGCCGTGAGGTAATTTCCTGTTGTGAGGGCAGTCTCTCGGTCGCCAGCCGGCCTCCCTCTCGCCGTTTTACCGTCACTTTCCCGGCTCGATGTATTCACGGCGGCCGCAGGGCTTCAATGAGGGGCTGAATGCTCGCGGTTGCGAGGATGCGGCGGCGGGCGGCTACGCGGTCCCGACAAGGTCATGGGACTGCCCCGACCCCTGGACAACTGAGAGCCGGCTCCGCTCACCGGCAGCGGGGCCTTGGGGGGAGAGGCCGACGGCGGCCGTGGCGGCGACACCAGCAACTGGCAGCGCGGCGGCGGCCGCCGCTCCGGACAATGCAGCGGGATCCACGGGCGAGTATTGAACGTTAGCGGCGAACCCGTGTCACAGAGCGGCCACCGCGCAGCCCTTCCCGGCTGAGGCGGGCGGGGCGGGGCAGGCCGGGGTCTGCATCGCCTTGGCTGATGTTTTCATATCCAGTAACTTGCAGAGTCTAAACTAGGCTCGCAAAGTACGAGTTTGTAAATCCAAGTCCGTTCCCTATTTATTTCAGCTCCGTGTGATGCGACGGTGGCATTAGTTGTGAAGGTGTTTACAGAATTTTCATAAGCAAATATCAGCGCTCAAATCATCACTCCTTGCCCATTCTGCCCTCCTTTCATTTGCTTTTATTGACAATAAATAGGAGCAGGCCATTCGGCCCTTCGAACCTGCTCCACCATTCAATAAGATTATGGCTGATTTTCGACCTCAACACTTTCCTGCCCGATCCCGATTTCAGTTGTTTCCTGTAAAGTCCAAACTACCTCAGCCTTGAATATACTCAATGACACAACAGCCACAGCACTTTGGGGCCGAGAATTCTAAAGGTATTCCCTCATCTCAGTCTTAAATGGCCGACTCCTTATGTTTACACTATGCCTCCTAGTTCTTAACTCGCCAGCCAAAGGAAACAACCTCTCAGCATCCACCCTGTCAATCTCCCTCAGAATCTTGTATGTTTCAATGAGATCACCTCATTTTTCTAAACTCCAGAGAGTATAGGCCCGATTCAGTAAGGAGACCAAAACTGTGCACAGTATTCCAGGTGTGGTTTCACCTGAGTTCTACAATTGTAGTAAGACTTTATTAATGTTGTACTCCAACCCTCTACCAATAAAAAAAAACATACCATTTCCCTTCCAATTGCTTGCTGTACCTGCATGCTAATTCTGCGTTTTGTTTACTAGTACACCCAGGTTCTTCTGAATAGGCACCAACATTTAATAATTTCTCACCATGTTAAAACAATACTCTGTTTTTATATTCTTCCTATCAAAGTGAATAACATCACATTTCCCCACATTATACTCCATCTGCCACCTTATTGCCCACTCACTTAACCTGTCTGTGGCTCTTTGCGTCCTCCTCACATCTTACTTTACAGGATTGCATTTGGTCCCTTCATCTAAGTCATTAATATAGATTATGAATAGCTGAGGCCCACGCACTGATCCTTGCGGCATCGCACCAGTTACAGCCTGCCAATCTGAAAATGACCCATTTATCCCTTCTCTCTGTTCTCTAACTGTTAACCAATCCCTTATCCATGATAATACCTTACCCCCAACACCATGTGCCTTAATTTGATTAACAAGCTTTTCTCTGGCATCTTATCGAATGCCTTTTTAGAAATCCACATATAACATAGAAACTTAAATAGGTGCAGGAATAGGCCATTCGGCCCTTCTAGCCTGCACTGCCATTCAATGAGTTCATGGCTGAACATGCAACTTCAGTACCCCCTTCCTGCTTTCTCGCCATACCCCTTGATCCCCCTAGTAGTAAGGACTACATCTAACTCCTTTTTGAATATATTTAGTGAATTGGCCTCAACAACTTTCTGTGGTAGAGAATTCCACAGGTTCATCACACTCTGGGTGAAGAAGTTTCTCCTCATCTCGGTCCTAAATGGCTTACCCCTCATCCTTAGACTGTGACCCCTGGTTCTGGACTTCCCCCAACATTGGGAACATTCTTCCTGCATCTAACCTGTCTAAACCCGTCAGAATTTTAAACGTTTCTATGAGATCCCCTCTCATTCTTCTGAACTCCCGAAAATCAGTCTGGTGAACCTTCGCTGCACTCCCTCAATAGCAAGAATGTCCTTCCTCAAGTTAGGAGACCAAAACTGTACACAATACTCCAGGTGTGGCCTCACCAAGGCTCTGTACAACTGTAGTAACACCTCCCTGCCCCTGTACTCAAATCCCCTCGCTATGAAGGCCAACATTCCATTTGCTTTCTTAACCGCCTGCTGTACCTGCATGCCAACCTTCAATGACTGATGTACTTTGACACCCAGGTCTCGTTGCACCTCCCCTTTTCCTAATCTGTCACCATTCAGGAAAGATAGAATAAAAGGAAAAGGAGGTGGGGTAGCATTGCTGGTTAAGGAGCAAATTAAGGCAATAGTTCGGAAGGACATTAGCTTGGATGATGTGGAATCTATATGGGTAGAGCTGCAGAATACCAAAGGACAAAAAACGTTAGTGGGAGTTGTGTACAGACCTCCAAACAGTAGTAGTGATGTTGGGGAGGGCATCAAACATGAAATTAGGGGTGCGTGCAATAAAGGTGCAGCAGTTATAATGGGTGACTTTAATATGCATATAGATTGGGTTAACCAAACTGGAAGCAATACGGTAGAGGAGGATTTCCTGGAGTGCATAAGGGATGGTTTTTTAGACCAATATGTCGAGGAACCAACTAGGGGGGAGGCCATCTTAGACTGGGTGTTGTGTAATGAGAGAGGATTAATTAGCAATCTCGTTGTGCGAGGCCCCTTGGGGAAGAGTGACCATAATATGGTGGAATTCTGCATTAGGATGGAGAATGAAATAATTAATTCAGAGACCATGGTCCAGAACTTAAAGAAGGGTAACTTTGAAGGTATGAGGCGTGAATTGGCTAGGATAGATTGGCGAATGATACTGAAGGGGTTGACTGTGGATGGGCAATGGCAGACATTTAGAGACCGCATGGATGAACTACAACAATTGTACATTCCTGTCTGTCGTAAAAATAAAAAAGGGAAGGTGGCTCAACCGTGGCTATCAAGGGAAATCAGGGAAAGCATTAAAGCCAAGGAAGTGGCATACAAATTGGCCAGAAATAGCAGCGAACCCGGGGACTCGGAGAAATTTAGAACTCAGCAGAGGAGGACAAAGGGTTTGATTAGGGCAGGGAAAATGGAGTACGAGAAGAAACTTGCAGGGAACATTAAGACGGATTGCAAAAGTTTCTATAGATATGTAAAGAGAAAAAGGTTAGTAAAGACAAACGTAGGTCCCCTGCAGTCAGAATCAGGGGAAGTCATAACGGGGAACAAAGAAATGGCAGACCAATTGAACAAGTACTTTGGTTCGGTATTCACTGAGGAGGACACAAACAACCTTCCGGATATAAAAGGGGTCGGAGGGTCTAGTAAGGAGGAGGAACTGAGGGAAATCCTTATTAGTCGGGAAATTGTGTTGGGGAAATTGATGGGATTGAAGGCCGATAAATCCCCAGGGCCTGATGGACTGCATCCCAGAGTACTTAAGGAGGTGGCCTTGGAAATAGTGGATGCATTGACAGTCATTTTCCAACATTCCATTGACTCTGGATCAGTTCCTATGGAGTGGAGGGTAGCCAATGTAACCCCACTTTTTAAAAAAGGAGGGAGAGAGAAAACAGGGAATTACAGACCGGTCAGCCTGACATCGGTAGTGGGTAAAATGATGGAATCAATTATTAAGGATGTCATAGCAGTGCATTTGGAAAGAGGTGACATGATAGGTCCAAGTCAGCATGGATTTGTGAAAGGGAAATCATGCTTGACAAATCTTCTGGAATTTTTTGAGGATGTTTCCAGTAGAGTGGACAATGGAGAACCAGTTGATGTGGTATATTTGGACTTTTAGAAGGCTTTCAACAAGGTCCCACACAAGAGATTAATGTGCAAAGTTAAAGCACATGGGATTGGGGGTAGTGTGCTGACATGGATTGAGAACTGGTTGTCAGACAGGAAGCAAAGAGTAGGAGTAAATGGGGACTTTTCAGAATGGCAGGCAGTGACTAGTGGGGTACCGCAAGGTTCTGTGCTGGGGCCCCAGCTGTTTACACTGTACATTAATGATTTAGACGAGGGGATTGAATGTAGTATCTCCAAATTTGCGGATGACACTAAGTTGGGTGGCAGTGTGAGCTGCAAGGAGGATGCTATGAGGCTGCAGAGCGACTTGGATAGGTTAGGTGAGTGGGCAAATGCATGGCAGATGAAGTATAATGTGGATAAATGTGAGGTTATCCACTTTGGTGGTAAAAACAGAGAGACAGACTATTATCTGAATGGTGACAGATTAGGAAAAGGGGAGGTGCAAAGAGACCTGGGTGTCATGGTACATCAGTCATTGAAGGTTGGCATGCAGGTACAGCAGGCGGTTAAGAAAGCAAATGGCATGTTGGCCTTCATAGCGAGGGGATTTGAGTACAAGGGCAGGGAGGTGTTGCTACAATTGTACAGGGCCTTGGTGAGGCCACACATGGAGTATTGTGTACAGTTTTGGTCTCCTAACCTGAGGAAGGACATTCTTGCTATTGAGGGAGTGCAGCGAAGGTTCACCAGACTGATTCCCGGGATGGCGGGACTGACCTATCAAGAAAGACTGGATCAACTGGGCTTGTATTCACTGGAGTTCAGAAGAATGAGAGGGGACCTCATAGAAACGTTTAAAATTCTGACGTGGTTTGACAGGTTAGATGCAGGAAGAATGTTCCCAATGTTGGGGAGGTCCAGAACCAGGGGACACAGTCTAAGGATAAGGGGGAAGCCATTTAGGACCGAGATGAGGAGGAATTTCTTCACCCAGAGAGTGGTGAACCTGTGGAATTCTCTACCACAGAAAGTTGTTGAGGCCAATTCACTAAATATATTCAAAAAGGAGTTAGATGAAGTCCTTACTACTAGGGGAATCAAGGGGTAAGGTGAGAAAGCAGGAATGGGGTACTGAAGTTGCATGTTCAGCCATGAACTCATTGAATGGCGGTGCAGGCTAGAAGGGCCGAATGGCCTACTCCTGCACCTATTTTCTATGTTTCTAATAGTCTCTCTCTCTGTTTTTACAACCAAAGTGGATAACCTCACATTTATCCACATTATACTTCATCTGCCATGCGTTTGCCCATTCACCTAACCTATCCAAGTCACTCTGCAGCCTCATAGCATCTTCCTCGCAGCTCACACTGCCACCCAACTTAGTGTCATCCCCAAATTTGGAGATACTACATTTAATCCCCTCGTCTAAATCATTAATGTACAATGTAAACAGCTGGGGCCCCAGCACAGAACCTTGCGGTACCCCACTAGTCACTGCCTGCCATTCTGAAAAGTACCTATTTACTCTTTGCTTCCTGTCTGACAGCCTGTTCTCAATCCATGTCAGCACACTACCCCCAATCCCATGTGCTTTAACTTTGCACATTACTCTCTTGTGTGGGACCTTGTCGAAAGCCTTCTGAAAGTCCAAATATACCACATCAACTGGATCTCCCTTGTCCACTCTACTGGAAACATCCACAAAAAATTCCAGAAGATTTGTCAAGCATGATTTCCCTTTCACAAATCCATGCTATCATGTCACCTCTTTCCAAATGCGCTGCTATGACATCCTTAATAATTGATTCCATCATTTTACCCACTACTGATGTCCGGCTAACCGGTCTATAATTCCCTGTTTTCTCTCCTTTTTTAAAAAATGGGGTTACATTGGCTGCCCTCCACTCCATAGGAACTGATCCAGAGTCTACGGAATGTTGGAAAATGACTGTCAATGCATCCGCTATTTCCAAGGCCACCTCCTTAAGTACTCTGGGATGCGGTCCATCAGGCCCTGGGGATTTATCGGCCTTCAATCCCATCAATTTCCCCAACACAATTTCCCGACTAATAAGGATTTCCCTCAGTTCCTCCTTCTTACTAGACCCTCTGACCCCTTTTATATCCGGAAGGTTGTTTGTGTCCTCCTTAGTGAATACCGAACCAAAGTACTTGTTCAATTGGTCTGCCATTTCTTTGTTCCCCGTTATGACTTTCCCTGATTCTAACTGCAGGGGACCTACATTTGTCTTTACTAACCTTTTTCTCTTTACATATCTATAGAAACTTTTGCAGTCCGTCTTAATGATCCCTGCAAGCTTCCTCTCGTACTCTATTTTCCCTGCCCTACTCAAACCCTTTGTCCTCCTCTGCTGAGTTCTAAATTTCTCCCAGTCCCCAGGTTCACTGCTATTTCTGGCCAATTTGTATGCAACTTCCTTGGCTTTAATACTATCCCTGATTTCCCTTGATAGCCACGGTTGAGCCACCTTCCCTTTTTTATTTTTACGCCAGACAGGGATGTAGAATTGTTGTAGTTCATCCATGCGGTCTCTAAATGTCTGCCATTGCCCATCCACAGTCAACCCCTTAAGTATCATTGGCCAATCTATCCTAGCCAATTCACGCCTCATACCTTCAAAGTTACCCTTCTTTAAGTTCTGGACAATGGTCTCTGAATTAACTGTTTCATTCTCCATCCTAATGTAGAATTCCACCATATTATGGTCACTCTTCCCCAAGGGGCCTCGCACAACGAGATTGCTAATTAATCCTCTCTCATTACACAACACCCAGTCTAAGATGGCCTCCCCCCTAGTTGGTTCCTCGACATATTGGTCTAGAAAACCATTCCTTATGAACGCCAGGAAATCCTCCTCCACTGTATTGCTTCCAGTTTGGTTAGCCCAATCTATATGCATATTAAAGTCACCCATGATAACTGCTGCACCTTTATTGCATGCACCCCTAATTTCCTGTTTGATGCCCTCCCCAACATCATTACTACTGTTTGGAGGTCTGTACACAACTCCCACTAATGTTTTTTGCCCTTTGGTGTTCTGCAGCTCTACCCATATAGATTCCACATCATCCAAGCTAATGTCCTTCCTAACTATTGCATTAATCTCCTCTTTCACCAGCAATGCTACCCCACCTCCTTTTCCTTTTATTCTATCCTTCCTGAATGTTGAATACCCATGGATGTTGAGTTCCCAGCCCTGATCATCCTGGAGCCGCGTCTCTGTAATCCCAATCACATCATATCTATTTGCACAGTTAATTCATCCACCTTATTACGGATACTCCTTCCATTATGACACAAAGCCTTCAGGCTTGTTTTTTTAACACCCTTCGTCCTTTTAGAATTATGATGTAGTGTGGTCCTTTTTGTTTCTGGCCTTTGTTTACTCGGCCTTCCACTATTGCTTTTTACCTTTCTACCATCTGTTTCTGACTCCATATTACTTCGCCCTATCTCGCTGCATAGGTTCCCATCCCCTTGCCATATTAGTTTGAACACTCTCGAACTGCATTAGCAAATGTTACCCCTAGGACATCAGTTCCAGTCCTGCCCAAGTGCAGACCGTCCCTTTTGTACAGGTCCCACTTCCCCCAGAACTGGTTCCAATGTCCCAGGAATTTGAATCCCTCCCTCTTGCACCACTGCTCAAGCCACGTATTCTAGCTATCCTGCTCCCTCTACTCTGATTAGCACGTGGCACTGGTAGCAATCCAGAGATTACTACCTTTTGAGGTCCTACTTTTTAATTTAACTCCTAGCTCCCTAAATTCAGCTTGTAGGACTACTTCCCGCTTCTTACCTATATCGTTGGTACCTACATGTACCACAACAACTGGCTGTTCACCCTCCCTCTCCAGAATGCTCTGCAACCGCTCCGAGACATCCTTGACCCTTGCACCAGGGAGGCAACATACCATCCTGGAGTCTCAGTTGTGGCCGCAGAAACTCCTATCTATTCCCCTTACAATAGAGTCCCCTATCACTATAGCTCTCCCACTCTTTTTCCCACCCTTCTGTGCAGCAGAGCCAGCCACGGTGCCATGAACTTGGCTGCTGCTGCCCTCCCCTGATGAGTCATCCTCCTCAACAGCACCCAAAGTGGTGTATCTGTTTTGCAGGGAGATGACTGCAGGGGACCCCTGCACTACCTTCCTTGCACTGCTCTTCCTGCTGGTCTTCCATTCCCTCGCTGGCTGTGGACCCTTCACCTGCGGTAAGACCAACTCGCTACACACGTCATTCTCAGCATCGTGGATGCTCCAGAGTAAATCCACCCTCAGCTCCAATTCCGCAACGCGGTCCGTCAGGAGCTGGAGGCGGATACATTTCCTGCACACATAGTCGTCAGGGACACCGGAAGTGTCCCTGAGTTCCCAAATGGTACAGGAGGAGCATATCACGTGACCGAGCTCTCCTGTCATGACTTAACCCTTAGATTAACTTAAATTGGCAACAACAATGCTAAAGTTTACTTACTGTTATAGAAGAGAAAAAAGAAAAACTACTCACCAATCACCAGCCAATCACTTACCCCTTGGCTGTGACGTCACCTTTCTGTTTCTTTCTACTACTTTTTTGCCTTCTCTCTGTAGCTGCACAAGCTGGGCCTTTATTGGCCTCTCGCCGACCCCGGACTCACGCCTCTCCACGCACCTCCGACGCTGCTCCCGACTGCCGCCGCGTTGGGCTTTTATAGGCCTCTCGCCTACCCCGGACTCGCGCGCCTCCACGCACCTCCCACGCTGCTCCCGACTGCTGCCGCGTTGGGCCTATATAGGCCTCTCGCCGACCCCGGACTCACGCTGCTCCACACACCTCCGACGCTGCTCCACTGGTAGCATATACTACATCCACTGGTAGTTATATCCTCAAAAAACTCAAATTTGTCTCACGTGATTTAAATTTCATGAAACCTTGTTGACTGCCTAATCATATTATGATTTTCTAAGTACTCTGTTACCACTTCCTTATTAATGGAATCCAGCATTTTCCAGACTACTGATGTCAAGCTGACTGGCCATTAGTTTCCATTTTTCTCTCTCCTTCCTTTCTTGAATAACAGGGTTACATTTGCTACCTTCCAATCCGCTGGGACCTTTCCTGAATCCAGGGAATTGCAGAAGACGACAACTCTTGAATGCATTCAGAAATTCTAATTAAGCAATCAACCAAGCAGGTTTTTGCCACCTACCACAGCACTGAAACAGTCTTAATCAAAGGAAAAAAATTGCATACTGTATGTCTGTGGCGCACTATCCCTCCTCATCCTTCTTGACCTGTTGGCAGCCATTGACACAGATGACCGTGCCATCCTCCCCCAATGCCTCTACTCTGTTATCCAGCTGAGTGGGACTGTCCTTGCCTGATCCATTCTTAGTAGAGTCTAGAGATAACAAAAGCATGGATAAGGGTTTCAGCAGCAGATGGGTTAAGGCAGGAGGGTAGACTGTTAAAGGTCAAGTAGGTGGTCTTAATGATGGAGGGGATATGGGGTCAGAAACGCAGCTCAGGGTCAGTAGCTTGGCCATTCTATGATTCTATTCTATAACAGCCTGGTTCAGCCGGAGATGGTGACCAGGGAGAAGGGATGGATTCAGTGGTTGGGGAACGGAGTAGCCAGAAAATCTCCTGCAATGACTTCTGGAGTCCCCCAAGGCTCTGTCCTTGCCCCCACCCCGCCCCCCTATTATCTACATGCTACCCCTCGGCAATATCATCCAAAAAACACATCAGGTTCCACATGTATGCTAATGACCCTCAGCTGTACCTCACCACCACCTCTCTCGGCCCCTCCACCACCTCAGTTGTTAGGGTACTTGTCCAATATCCAGTACTGGATGTGCAGAAAGTTCCTCCAATTAAACATTGCAATGACCGAAGCCATTATCATCAAACTCCGATCCCCAACCACTGAATCCATCCGCTCTCCCTGGTCACTGTCTCCAGGTGAACCAGACTGTTTGTAACCTTCGCATCCTATTGACCCTGAGCTGAGTTTCTGACCCCATATCCTCTCCATCATTAAGACCACCTACTTGACCTCTGTAGTAATCTACCCTCTTGCCTTAGCCCATCTGCTGCTGAAACCCTTATCCATGCTTTTGTTATCTCTAGACTCGACTATTCAAATGCTCTCCTGGCTGAACTCCCATCTTCCACCATTCATAAGATTGAACTGATTTGAAACTCTGCTGCCCATATCTTAACTCGCACCAAGTCCCGTTCACCCATCACCCCCTGTTTTCACTGACCTTCATTGGCTCCCAGTTCCCGAACGCTTCTCTTTTTTAAAAAGAAAATTCTCATCCTCGTGTTCAAATCCATCCATTTCCTCTGCAACTTCCTCCAGTCCTACAAGCCTCTAAAGAACTCTGCGTTCCTCCATTTCTGCCCTCATGTGCATCCCCGACCTTCTTCGCCCCACCATTGGCGGCCGTGCCTTCAGCTGTCTCGGCCCTAAGCTGTAGAATTCCTTCCATCAAGAAGCTTTATAAATGCCACTTGTACTTCTGTCTCCTGGCTGTAAATGGAGTTTTGACTTCCTCCAGAGAATGAAGAAGCAGAAGATGCCATCGGTTTTGATTGACGCAGGTCCCTGGTTTAATGGGGCTGATGCTTTCCTTAGAATCCTTTCTTTTCAATATAAAGACACACAGTCACCGGCTTCTGTAAGGAAAATAATACGACAGCTTTGAGAGTTTTTTGAAGCCTGTGTGTATGTGTGTGCTTAGGTAGGGAAGTACAGGAGTTGATGGATCTGGGAATAATATATCTGTCCCAGAGCCAGTGATCGGTGGTGTTGGTCCCTAAGAATGACAAGACCACCACATTGTTTTGTGCAGATTATTGTAAATGAAATAACTTGGTAGAGATTAATGCCCATCTGATGCTTCACATGGAGGATACTTTGGAGAAGCTAGGGGATGGCAATCGTCTGATGACTATACCTGATAAAAGGTTATTGGCAGGGACCCCTTAATGCAGTTGTCCATTTGTCCTTTGTATGTGCCATTAGGGCTGTACAAGTTTACAGGCATACATTTTGGAATGAAGAATGCATCCACCATGCTTCAGTGGCTCGTGGATTCTGATGGGGGCCTGGGAGTCATGCCAGAACATACATTGATGCCATAACATTTTTCGGCGGACATGGGAGGAACACCTCACTCCTGTCACCAACAGATTAACCAATGCAGGCTTGATGGTTAAAGCTGAAATATGCAACATCAAGTTGACTGAGATATTATACTTGGGTCACTGTGTAATTGGACAGAAACAAAACTGGCCAGGTGAAGGTAGATTCCAATGTACACTGTATATGGCTCATGACAACGAGACAAGTTCAGGCATTCTTCAGGTTGGGTAGTTATCAGATTCATTTCTAATTATAGTAACATTGCCACACCATTAACTGACAGCCCAGAGGTGGTTTAATCAAATGACAAAAAATACTCATGAAAGGCTGAAAATTGCACGTAAATGATCTTGGGCAGGAGTAACAGTCATTTACCTAAGTTCCAAGCTAAATTGAGAAATCAAGGTGAAGCACCAGGGCCTGCTGTGAAGGACATTACCGTCATAAAGAATAAAGGAGGTGACCAAGAAAAAGAAAGTGGTGATTAGGTGATACCTAGATTTGGTTTCAAAAACCACAGTCATGTAGGAGGATTGAGGGAAATGAGTTTGAGGTGGAGTAGAAATTGCAGGTAGTCTCTATTTCAAAATAGTGGATGGTGAGGAGGACAAAAATCAAGCATTTAAAAGGAACAAGAGGATTTTTGAGGGTTACTGACCATAATATCAATAAAATTGAGAAAGGAAGGAAAGCTGTGACACAGAATGGAGCATGGAGGTGACCGAGGGATTACCAATCAGAACCTTGATCTGTACAGAGGTATGAAAAGATGCTGAAAGATACAGCCAGCTATTGGAGCAGTCTTGGGGCTAGACATTCAGTTTTTGGCGATAGTTTTTATTCCGTCATTTTTCGGAAAAAAATACCTTTTTTTTTAAGGGGGTAAAATTGGCAAAAAAATGCACCCGACGGTAAAAATCGGCGTTGCACGAGGATTTGCAGTGGAAATCTCGGTCCTCACCAACTTTAGCCCGAGGCCTATCACCGCCAAAAATACAGGCCCTGGGAGGGGAGGAAACACACTCAAAAATAAAAAAATCAGAAAACATTCACTATACACTTAACTAATGAATCGCTGAAAAAGAATTAAAAGATAAAAACTTCAACTTACCTTTTTTTGTAGGTCTTCATCCTACCGCTATTTCTGGGGCTTCAACTTAGGCTTTCCTCAGGTGGTGTTTTTTTTACCATGCGGGTTCACCGAACAGCCAATTTTAAGCGGTCGCACTTTTTTTGGGCGTTGCACGTCATTGATTCGCATTTCGGCGATAATTCAAAACCACCAGTCGTTCACTTTGGCCAATTTAGTTGAGTACCTTTTACTGACAAAAAAGGCGAAATATCGCCGGAACAAACGTGCACAAGGCTGGCCAATTTCTCCCCCTAAAACTTTAAAAATGGAATTATTAAAAGGATAGGAAGCGCAAGAAAAGGAAATTGCTTTTTACAGGCCACTTTAGTAATTAAGGTGCAAGAGTAGATCGTGGGACCAATGTTGAGATGGGGAGAACAAAGAATGGTGCCTTAAAAGGTACTGAAATTAAAAAAAAAATGTAATGGCATGGTCGAGTTCATAATTTGATAATTCAACCATTAGATTGAGAGGACTAGAGGTTTGAGCACTGAGGTCTATCATCTGAAGAAAATTAATGAATGCAAAATAGATTAATCAGTAAGATGGTGGATAGGGTTGGATTTCGATGGAGGTGAGAAGGTCGTTAATATGAAAAAGGGACAGAGGGAGAAGACAGAGCTCTGGGAACTCTTGAGTTAATGGAGCAAGAGTCAGATTGAGCAATCAGTGTAGACACAAATAGAAACATTTAAAGAAAAGCTATCTAGCCTTGAGCATAGCTTTAGTGGGAGGCCATATATGATTTTAACTTGTTTTGAAGTGTGCGATGTTGGCCCCATCAAATAAGTTTGGAGAAATCTAAGACAATGATTAATGATTCACCAAATTTTCAAGAACAGAGTTCTTCAGGTACATAACGTAAGCAGCAAGGTCATTAGCAGAACTTCTGTGGCAAAAACTATACTGGCCATCACGGATTGAGCCTGCACATTCAGGGTAAAGAAGAATTTGAGAGGTAGCAGCTCCCATAAATTAGAAAGTATTAATGTTAGAACAGTAGTTTGAGTGTAACACTGATCACCTTTCTTAGGGTAGAGTGATCATGAGCAAATTTTCAAGGGGCAAGAAAGGTGACCCAAGAGTCAGAGATTAAAGAGACTGATAGAATGGAGATGAGTTCAGGGGCACATATTATGATGAGAGAGATAAAATCCGGACCAGAAGTGACCTTTGAGTGCGCAGATCTGACGGACCTGCAGGCTGAGTTTAGGGAGCTAGGAGAGAGATTAAAAAGCAGGACCTCAAAGGTAGTAATCTCTGGGTGAGTACAGAAATAGGAGGATAGAAAAGATGAATGCGTGGATGGAGAGATGGTGCAGGCGGGAGAGTGGGCTTTAGATTCCTGAGGCATTGGGACCATTTCTGGGGGAGGTGGGACTTGTATAAGCCGGACGGGATGCACCTCAACGGAGCCAGGACCAGTATCCTCGCGGGAGGGTTTGCTAGTGCTGTTGGAGAGGGTTTAAACTAGCTTGACGGGGATGGGAACTGGAGAATAGATTCAGTGGGGAGAGAACCAAAGCTGGAATTGGGCAGCAGAAAAGTAGAATTTGGGAGACAGGAAACAAGGGCTAGAAAATTATCAACAAGGGAGTTTAGCATCACTAAATGGTATATACTTCAATGCAAGGAATGTAGAGAATAAGGCAGATGAGCTGAGAGCACAGATTGACACTTGGGTGTACGATATTATAGCCATTACTGAGACATGGCTGAAAGGAGGACTGATATGGCAGCTCAACATTCCTGATTACAGGGTTTTCAGATGGGATAGAGAGGGTGGTAAAAAAGGGGGTGGGGGTTGCAGCATTCATGAAAGAAACAATTATAGCTGTGAGAAGGGATGATATGTTAGAGGAGTCATCATACGAGGCCATATGGGTTGAATTGAAGAATGAAAAAGGGGAGATCACACTACTGGGAGTGTACTGTAGACTCCCAAACATTCCGAGGGAGATAGAAGAATAAATATGTGGGCAAATTGCTGCGAAGTGCAAAATCTATAGAGCTGTAATAGGGGATTTCAGCTGCCCAAATATTAACTGGGAAAAAAGCAGTGAGAATGGTAGAGGGTATGGAATTCCTAAAAGGCATTCAGGAGAACTTTTTCAGCCAGTATTTAACAAGCCCAACAAGGGAGGGGGCGGTTCTGGACTTGATTTTGGGGAATGAAGAGGGGTAGGTGGAAGGAGTGTCAGTGGGAGAGCATTTTGGTACTAGTGATCATAATTCAGTAAGATTTAGGGTAGTTATGGAAAAGGACAAAGGTGGACCAGGGAAAAAAATTCTCAATTGGGGTAAAGCCAATTTTGCTGAGCTGAGATGGGATTTGGCCAAGGTGACTGGAAACGGCCACTTGATGGTAAATCAGTGTTAGAGCAGTGGGAAGCCTTCAAGGAGGCGATCCTGAGGGTACAGAGCAAACATGTTCCCTTTAAAAAAAAAGGTGGGGCTAACAGATCTAGAGCCCCCTGGATGTCAAGGGATATCCAGGGTAAGATAAAGGAAAAAATAGGGAAGCTGATGACAGATTCTGAGAACTCAATACTGCAGTGACTCTAGAGGGGTATAAGAAGTGCAGGGGTGCAATTAAAAAAGATATCAGGAAAGCAGAGGGAGAGAGCATGAAAAAATGTTGGCAAGTAAAATCAGAACCACATTACAGCAAAACTCGAAAGGGGCAAAGGGTATTAAAAAGACGAGCCTGAAGGCTCTGCGCCTCAATGCGAGGAGTATTCGGAATAAGGTGGACGAATTAACTGCGCAGATAGCAGTTAGCGGATATGATGTAATTGGCATCACGGAGACATGGCTTCAGGGTGACCAAGGCTGGGAATGCAACATCCAGGGGTATTCAACATTTAGGAAGGATAGACAGAAAGGAAAAGGAGGTAGGGCGGCGTTGCTGGTTAAAGAGGAAATTAATGCAATAGTAAGGAAGGACATTAGCTTGGATGATTTGGAATCTGTATGGGTGGAGCTACGGAATACCAAAGGGCAGAAAACCCTAGTGGGAGTTGTGTACAGACCACCAAACAGTAGTAACGAGGATGGGGACAGCATCAAACAAGAAATTAGGGATGCGTGCAATAAAGGTACAGCAGTTATCATGGGCGACTTTAATCTACATATTGACTGGGCTAACCAAACTGGTAGCAATGCGGTGGAGGAGGATTTCCTGGAGTGTATTAGGGATGGTTTTCTAGACCCATATGTCGAGGAACCAACTAGAGGGCTGGCCATCCTAGACTGGGTGATGTGTAATGAGAAAGGGCTAATTAACAATCTTCTTGTGTGAGGCCCCTTGGGGAAGAATGACCATAATGTGGTAGAATTCTTTATTAAGATGGAGAGTGACACAGCTAATTCAGAGACTAGGATCCTGAACTTGGGGAAAGGTAACTTCGATGGTATGAGATGTGAATTGACTAGAATAGACTGGCGAGAGCTACTTAAAGGGTTGACGGCGGATAGGCAATGACAAACATTTAAAGATCACATGGATGAACTTCAACAATTGTACATCCCTGCCTGGAGTAAAAATAAAATGGGGAAGGTGGCTCAACCGTGACTAACAAGGGAAATTAAGGATAGTGTTAAATCCAAGGAAGAGGCATATAAATTAGCCAGAAAAAGCAGCAAACCTGAAGACTGGGAGCATTTTGTAATATAAGAGAAGAGGACAAAGGGTTAAATTAGGAGGGGGAAAATAGAGTATGAGAGGAAGCTTGCTGGGAACATAAAAACTGACTGCAAAAGCTTCCATAGATATGTGAAGAGAAAAAGATTAGTGAAAACAAACGTAGGTCCCTTGCAGTCAGATTCAGATGAATTTATAATGGGGAATAAAGAAATGGCGGACCAGTTAAACAAATACTTTGGTTCTGTTTTCACGAAGGAAGGCACAAATAACCTTCCAGAGATACTAGGGGACCGAGGGTCTAGTGAGAAGGAGGAACTGAAGGATATCCTTATTAGACGGGAAATTGTGTTAGGGAAATTGATGGGATTGAAGGCCTAAAGATCCCCGGGGCCTGATAGTCTGCATCCCAGAGTACTTAAGGAAGTGGCCCAAGAAATAGTGGATGCATTGATGGTCATTTTCCAACAGTCTATCGACTGGATCAGTTCCTATGGACTGGAGGATAGCTAATGTAACACCACTGTTTAAAAAAGGAGGGAGAGAGAAAAAGGGTAATTATAGACCGGTTAGCCTGACATCAGGGAAAATGTTGGAATCAATTATTAAAGATGAAATAGCAGCGCATTTGGAAAGCAGTGACAGGATCGGTCCAAGTCAGCATGGATTTATGAAAGGGAAATCCTACTTGACAAATCTTCTGGAATTTTTTGAGGATGTAACTAGTAGAGTGGACAAGGGAGAACCAGTGGATGTGGTGTATTTGGACTTTCAAAAGGCTTTTGACAAGGTCCCACACAAGAGATGAGTGTGCAAAATTAAAGCACATGGTATTGGGGGTAATGTATTGATGTGGATAGAGAACTGATTGGCAGACAGGAAGCAAAGAGTAGGAATAAACAGGTCCTTTTCAGAATGGCCGGCAGTGATGAGTGGGGTACCGTAAGGTTCAGTGCTGAGACCCCAGCTATTTACAATATACATTAATGATTTAGACGAAGAAATTGAATGTAATATCTCTAAGTTTGCAAATGACACTAAGCTGGGTGACAGTGTGAGTTGTGAGGAGGATGCTAAGAGGCTGCAGGGTGACTTGGACAGGTTAGGTGAGTGGGCAAATGCATGGCAGATGCAGTATAATGTCGGTAAATGTGAGGTTATCCACTTTGGTGGCGAAGGTTCACCGGACTGATTCCAGGGATGGCGGGACTGATATATGAGGAGGGACTGGATCAACTGGGCCTTTATACATTGGAGTTTAGAAGGATGAGAGGGGATCTCATAGAAACTTGTAAGATTCTGATGGGACTGGTCAGGTTAGATGTGGGAAGAATGTTCCCGATGATGGGGAAGTCCAAAACCAGGGGACACAGTCTTAGGATAAGGGGTAGGCCATTTAGGACTGAGATGAGGAGAAACTTCTTCACTCAGAGAGGGGAGTTCCCTACGAAATTCCCTACCGCAGAGTTGTTGGTGCCAGTTCATTGGATATATTCAAGAGGGAGTTAGATATGGCCCTTACGACTAAAGGGATCAAAGGGTATGGAGAGAAAGCAGGAAAGGGGTACTGAGGGAATGATGAGCCATGATCTTATTGAATGGTGGTGCAGGCTCGAAGGGCCGAATGGCCTACTCCTGTATCTATTTTCTATGTTTCTATGAAAGATGTTTTATAAATACATTAAGAGCAAGAGGGTAACTAGTGGGACCTGTTGGCGACCACGAAGAAAATCTGTGTGTGGAGGCAGAAGATGTGGATATGATTCTTAATGAATACTTTGCATCTGTTTTCACAAAAGAGCAGAGCGATGCAGACTTTGCAATGAGGGAGGAGGAGTATGAAATATTAGATGAGATGAATCTAGTGAGGGAGGAAGTATTGAGTATTGAAAGTGGTTAAATCCCCAGGCCTGGATGAAATGTATTCCAGGGGCTGTTAAGAAAAGCAAAAGAGGAAATAGCAGAGGCTCTGACCATTATTTTCTAGTCCTCTCTTGCTACAGGTGTGGTGCTGGAGGACTGCTAATGTTGTACCTTTGTTTAAAAAGGGAGAAAAGGAATAGATCGAGTAATTGCAGGCCAGTCAGCCTAACTTCAGTGATGGGAATATTATTGGAAAAAATCCTGAGGGACAGGATAAATCTTCATTTGAAAAACATGCATTAATCAAGAACAGTCAGCATGGATTTGTTACGGGAAGGTTGTGTCTGACTAACCTGATTGAATTTTTCGAGGATTTAACCAGGAGGGTCGATGAGGGCAGTGTGTATGATGTAGTATATATAGATTTTAGCAAAGCTTTTAATAACGTCCCACATGGCAGACTGGTCATGAAAGTAAAAGCCCATGGGATCCAGGGCAAAGTGTCAAGTTGGATCCAAAATCGGCTCAGATGCAGGAAGCAAAGGTTAAAGAAAACATAGAAAATAGGTGCAGGAGTAGGCCATTCGGCTGTTCGAGCCTGCACCGCCATTCAATGAGTTCATGGCTGAACATGCAACTTCAGTACCCCATTCCTGCTTTCTCGCCATACCCCTTGATCCCCCTAGTAGTAAGGACTACATCTAACTCCTTTTTGAATATATTTAGTGAATTGGCCTCAACAACTTCCTGTGGTAGAAAATTCCACAGATTCACCACTCTCTGGGTGAAAAAGTTTCTCCTCATCTCGGTCCTAAATGGCTTACCCCTTATCCTTAGACTGTGACCCCTGGTTCTGGACTTCCCCAACATTGGGAACATTCTTCTTGCATCTAACCCGTCTAAACCTGTCAGAATTTTAAACGTTTCTATGAGGTCCCCTCTCATTCTTCTGAACTCCAGTGAATACAAGCCCAGTTGATCCAGTCTTTCTTGATATGTCAATCCCGCCATCCCAGGAATCAGTCTTGTGAACCTTCGCTGCACTCCCTCAATAGCAAGAATGTCCTTCCTCAAGTTAGGAGACCAAAACTGTACACAATACTCCAGGTGTGGCCTCACCAAGGCCCTGTACAACTGTAGCAACACCTCCCTGCCCCTGTACTCAAATCCTCTCGCTATGAAGGCCAACATGCCATTTGCTTTCTTAACCGCCTGGTGTACCTGCATGCCAACCTTCAATGACTGATGTACCATGACACCCAGGTCACGTTGCACCTCCCCTTTTCCTAATCTGTCACCATTCAGATAATAGTCTGTCTCTCTGTTTTTACCACCAAAGTGGATAACCTCACATTTATCCACATTATACTTCATCTGCCATGCATTTGCCCACTCACCTAACCTATCCAAGTCACTCTGCAGCCTCATAGCATCCTCCTCGCAGATCTCACTGCCAGCCAACTTAGTGTCATCCGCAAATTTGGAGATACTACATTTAATCCCCTCGTCTAAATCATTAAAGTAATAGTTGATGGGTGTTTTTGTGACTGGAAGCCTGTATCCAGTAGGGTTTCGCAGGGCTCAGTGCTGGGTCCCTTGTTTTTTGTGGTATATATCAATGACTTGGACTTGAATGTTGGGGGTATGATTAAGAAGTTTGCAGATGACAGTAAAATAGGCTGTGTGGTTGATAATGAAGAAAGCAACTGCGTATTGCAGGAAGATATCAATGTACTGGTCAGGTGGACGGAGCAGTGGCAAATGGAATTAAACTGGAAAAGTGTGAGGTAATGTATTTGGGGAGGTCTAACAAGGCAAGGGAATACACACTAAATGGTACGACACTGAAAAGTGTAGATGAACAAAGAGACCTTTGAGTGCAGGTCCACAGATCCCTAAAGGTAGCAGGCCAAGTAGATAAGGTGGTTAAGAAGACTTAGAATATTATTTCTTTATTATTCAGGGCATGGAATACAAGAGCAAGGAGGTTATGCTTGAACTGCATAAAACACTGGTCAGGCTGCAGCTGGAGTACTGTGTCCAGTTCTGGTCACCACATTACAGGAAAGATGTGATTGCACTGGAAAGGGTGCAGAGGAGATTTTCAAGAATGTTGCCTGGACTGGAGAATTTTGGCTATGAGGAAAGACTAGAGATGCTGGGTCTGTTTTCTTTGGAACAGAGGAGGGTGAGGGGAGACCTGATTGAGGTGTATAAAATTATGAGCTGTCTGGATAGAGTGGATAGGAAGGGGGGTCAACAACCAGGGGGACATTGATTAAAGTAATTGAGGGGAGATTTAGAAGAGATGAGGGGAACTTTCTTCACCCAGAGGGTAGTGGGGGTCTGGAACTCACTGCCTGAAAGGGTGGTAGAAATAGAAACCCTCACCACATTAAAAAAATACTTGATGCGCACTTAAAGTGCCGTAACCTACAGGGCTACAGACCAAGAACTGTAAAGTGGGATTAAGCTGGATAGCTCTTGGTCGTCTGGCACTGACACGATGGGCCGAAATGGCCTCCTTCCGTGCTATAAATTTCTATGATTCTACCTGGCAGGGATAAAACTTGGTGCAAGTCGTAACAGTTGAACAGAAGGAGCCTACATGTAGTTGTTTCTATTAAAGGCAGTTTGTAAAAAGCAGGCACAAGAATATTCCTATGCAGAAAAGCATGTGTATTATGTTGCATTGCGAATTTACAATCAGATACACTGGTCTTGGTCCAGCAAATTAGAGTTTCACTAATACCGTTCAATGTGTGTTATTCTCATAAATTCTCATAAAGACTTGCTTCCACTCTGAGTTTTTTGGTGACTGAACAGTCCAATATGGGAATTACAGTCCCTGTCACAGGTGGGACAGATAGTCGTTGAGAGAAAGGGTGGGTGGGACTGGTTTGCCGCACACTCCTTTCGCTGCCTGCGCTTGGTTTCTGCATGCTCTCGGCGACGAGACTCGAGGTGCTTAGTGCCCTCCCGGGTACATTTCCTCCATTTAGGGTGGTCTTTGGCCAGGGACTCCTAGGTGGCGGTGGGGATGTTGCATTTTATCAAGGATGCTTTGAGGATGTCCTTGAAACGTTTCCTCTGCCCACCTGGGACTCGCTTGCCATGTAGGAGTTCCAAGTAGAGCGCTTGCTTTGGGAGTCTTGTGTCAGGCATGCGAACAATGTGGCCTGCCCAACAGAGCTGGACTCATAAATAGTTACTCTGCAGCTGTTCAATTATTTGTACTATATGTCTATAGATCAGATAAAATTATGCTTTTAGCAGAATTAATTGTTTTTTTTTAATAAGTAATTTCCCAATACACTGTAAACTAATCCTCTCCTGTTAATTATCAGAATACTGTTTATCAGTTGTCTCATTTATTTGTGTCTGACTTGTTTGTACTGCACTGATGGCACCTGCTGCTAGGTATTTCCAGTCCTTGCAAAATCAATTTTATAGCTACAGGCCAGAAGAATGTAAAATACTTTGTTTAGATGTTAGAGCAAGCATTGGCCCAGAAATTCCTCTTGAGGTCTTCCCACGGGCAAACCACTGTAGAAAGGACAGAAAATGCGTGCTTACCTTAAGCTGCTGCGCCTGTTTGAGATTCCGGACGGGAGGCCTCTCGTGACTGCGTGTCGCAGCGCGTTCACGTTGGGACGTCCACAGGAGTCACTTGGGCCTGGACACCCAATCACAGGTAAGTATTTTCTCATTCATAGTAATAGGAGATTTGTAAGTTACGAATCTCCTATTACTATGAATGAGAAAAAGTCAAAAACGCACAAACACTGCATAACATTTTTTTTAAAAACACCTCACATAAATACACTAATAAAAATTAAAGTTGTTATAAATCTTTTTGAAAGAAAAAAAATTGCCGATTTAAAAAAAAAGTTAGGGTTAGGGTTTAAAATTACCTGAGTGGGAAGGGTTTTAACATATGTTTTTGATATGTTTTTATACTCTTGCGCCTGTAAAAGTAGGCTATGCGCCTGCTATCTGGAGCACGAGTTTTGAGGACATTTGCCAGGCAAAATATGCGTAAATCCTGCAATCTTGCCCGTACAAATGTCCTCACTCCTGATCTGCGGAGGATCTGTCAAGCTCCAGGATGTCGGAATTTCTATGCCATGTATTTTTTGTATTGTGCATTTAAAACATTTTTTTTACTTGTTTTCAATTTTTGCTGCATTACTCAACATGTGCATACACGTTGCATAGTTTGTGGGCAGAGAACTGTAGTCAGGTTCATTCTAATAGAAGTATGAGGGTAATCCCCCTCTAGATCATTTATTTCTTCCTTTCTCCTTACAGGGAGACTTCTCTTTAACTGCATATATACTGTACTTACCTGGCATCTCACTTCTGTGCAAGAATGATCTGAGCTTACTTATATTTGCACCATCAGTATCTGCCTGCATGGATTAAATGTTGTGTGCACGGAATGTCAAGAGTTGTAAAATGCACATTGAGCCAAAACTTGAATAATAACCAAGATATTTAATCATGTAAAGGCTGACTGCATGGTGGCTACATGGGATAGTGTGAACACTGGTAGGATGCAACACCAATAAAATGGTTTAACTTGGAATCAATATTTATGCTGTTCTGGTTAACCCTTGCTACTGGATAAAGGCCTAGCTCTGTCAAGCACGTGTGGTGGCTGATGTGCAATAGTCACCACACATTAAAAAAATCCATGCACAGGCATCTTCCACCTCTTCAATTGGAGTTCAGGACTGGAATATCAGTTCCTTCATTGAAACATCTGTGAACCCGTGGAAACAACTCATTCTCGTTCGAGAGACCGCCTATGATGATGATTTATGCTGTTGTGTAAATTTCTTAGATTTTGAAGTTATAGGGCAGAAAATTCCGGCCTCGTTGGGTCTGTACGAAGTGCACAAAAGCCGGTTTTCGGGGCGCAATTTGCATGTGCTGAAAACCGGCTTTTCCAATCTGTCAAGATTTCTCTAGACAGATCCTCTGCATCCCCAGGAGAAGGACATCCTCGCGGGAGAGATTGGGCTATTTGCCCAACTCATGCCCAGTGAATGTCCTTTAAAGTTATCCGCCTGGTAAAAGCTGGTGCATAGCTTATTTTACCAGAGTTACACTTTTAAGACATAAAAATTAAATTAAAAATTCACTTTTATATTAAAAACCCTGTCCATTAAGGTAAGTTTATTTTTAATCCTATTAAAACACATTAAAAAAAATTACAAAGAGTATATATTTTTTCTAAAACATTTAATTACATTTAATTACATTTAATTTCAATTAATTTTAAATATGAGGTGTTTTATTTATTCTGTGTTTCGGTGTTTTAGGGGGTTTTCTCATTGATAGTAATGGGAACTCCCATTTTTATCAATGAGAATACTGCATAGTGATTGGTGGCCCAGGCCCACGTGACTCCAGTATGTACGTATGTGAAAGACACCTTCCCATGCGATGCGCAGTGAATCAAGGCCTCCGACCGGAATCCTACGTTCCTCTGGAAGCACCAGGTATTTTTGTAGATTTTTTTTTTCTGGTCGGAAGCGTTTTATGCAGGAAGCCTCTGACCGCAATTTCTCTCCCCCACCCCCCCCATAATGTTGGCTTCTTACCAGTATTATTACATTTCCAAGAGTGTTATCCAATGTGTTCATGCTGGAATAAAGTTAATGTACTGGATAGGAATGGAGAAGGAATTCACAAATTTAATTAACGTATGTTGCATATATTTTGAAGAGTCAATTATGATAACATTTTCTCTTTTTTGTTACAGACCAGTTAAATAGATTTGCAGGGTTTGGTGTTGGTCTTGCAAGGTACAATATTTATGCATTTTTTCCAAACTTCCTGCTGCCATAAGCTAAAGTTTGGAGCTACTGCCTCACAAACCAAACGTGGTGCTTCATTTAAAATAACAAAGGTGTTTATATAAAAAATTGTAATCATTATATGCTCTCCTGATAGAGTTGTACAAGGGAAAGCTGATTCTGTTTAAAAAAAAATCATTGACTGGAAAAAGAGAAATGTCGTCAAAAATTATGTGGTGTATATTGCCAAATGCATAAAACGAAAGTGAATAAACTGGACAAGTAAAAATGTAAACCCATGTACAATAATTTTGTTTCATTTCAGGGAGAACTTAATGTGGGCTACAGAGTCTATGGTTCTTTATTAAAGAATATCTAATTGGAATGATGCACCATGTTCCGTTAAATAATACCATAATCCTGTGTAACATCATTTGGATCAAGTCCAAATGGTATTTAGATATAAATTGATAATGTAAGTTCTTACCTGCTTTTGTCTGGACTAGTCTGTTGTATCTTTAGTGAAATATTTTCTTTGTTCAGTAGTTTTGACTAATTCTGTTTTTTCTTTTAAAGTCTCTTCACAGAAAATGTATTGGCTCATCCCTGTATTGTTTTTCGGCGTCAGTGTCAGGTAGGAAATTTTGGAGAGGGAGGAAAAGAGGACATGCTGTACCTGAAGAAGAATGCTGGAATCAAAATGAAATATAGTAATCATGTATTCATGTAGGGCACAAGTATTTTGATGTGTAAAACTGGGAACTGAGTGATCATACCATGATTGAATTTCAAATTCAGATGGAGGGTGAGAAAGTTGGATCTCCAACCAGCACACTAAACTTAAATAAAGGAGACTATGAAGGTATGAGGGCAGAGTTGGGTAAAGTGGACTGGGAAAATAGATTAAAGTGTAGGATGGTCGATGAACACTGGTGTACATTTAAAGAGATATTTCACAACTCTCAAGAAAAATATATTCCAGTGGGGAGGAAAGGGTGTAAGAGAAAAGATAGCCATCTGTGGCTAACTAAAGAAGTAAAGGACGGTATCCAATTAAAAACAAGGGCATACAAAGTGTCCAAAACTAGTGGGAGGACAGAGACCGGGAAGCTTTTAAAAGCCAGCAAAGAACGACTAAAAAAATGATTTAAGAAAGGGAAACATTAGAAACATAGAAAATAGGTGCAGAAGTAGGCCATTTGGCCCTTCAAGCCTGCACCATCATTCAATTAGATCATGGCTGATCTTTCCCTCAGTACCCCTTTCTTGCTTTCTCTCCATACCCCTTGATCCCGTTAGCTGTAAGGGCCATATCTAACTCCCTCTTGAATATATCCAATGAACTGGCATCAACAACTCTCTGCGGCAGGGAAGATAGACTATGAAAGTAAACTAGCACAAAATATAAAAACAGATAGCAAGAGTTTCTCTAGGTATATAAAAAGGAAAAGAGTGGCTAAAGTAAATGTTGGTCCCTTCGAGGACGAAACCGGGGACCATGGAGATGGCAGAAACTCTGAACAAATATTTTGTATCAGTCTTTACGGTAGAGGACACTAATAATATTCCAACAGTGGATAGTCAAGGGGCTATAGGGGGTGAGGAACTGAACACAATCATTAAGGAGGTGGTACTCCAGTAAGATAATGGGACTAAAGGCAGTTAAAAATCCCCTGGACCTGATGGCTTGCATCCTAGGGTCATTGTGGATGCATTGGTTGTAATTTACCAAAATTCACTGGATTCTGGGGAGGTCCTAGCAGATTGGAAAGCTGCAAATGTAATGCCCCTATTTAAAAAAGGAGGCAGACAAAACACAGGAAACTATAGACCAGTTAGCCTAACATCTGTGGTTGGGAAAATGTTGGAGTCCATTGTTAAAGAAGCAGTAGCAGGACATTTGGATAAGCAAAATTCAGTCAGGCAGAGTCAACATAGATTTATGAAGGGGAAGTCATGTTTGACAAATTTGCTGGAATTCTTTGAGGATGTAACGAACAGGGGGACAAAGGGGAACCAGTGAATGTGGTGTATTTGGACTTCCAGAAGGCATTTGACAAGGTGCCACATAAAAGGTTACTGCACAAGATAAAAGTTCACTGGGTTGGGGGTAAAATATTAGCATAGATAGAGGATTGGCTAACTAACAGAACAGAGAGTCGGGATAAATGGTTCATTCTCTGGTTGGCAACAGTAATTAGTGGGGTGCCGCAGGGGTCAGTGCTGGGACCCCAACTATTTACAGTCTATATTAACGACTTGGAAGAAAGGACTGAGTGTAACGTAGCCAAGTTTGCTGACGATACAAAGATGGGAGGAAAAGCAATGTGTAGGGAGGACACACAAAATCTGCAAAAGGACATAGACAGGCTAAGTGAGTGGGCAAAAATTTGGCAGATGGAGTATAATGTTGAAAAGTGTGAGGTCATGCACATTGCCAGAAAAATCAAAGAGCAAGTTATTATTTAAATGGAGAAAGATTGTAAAGTGCCGCAGTACAACAGGACCTGGGGGTACTTGTGCATGAAACACAAAAGGATAGTATACAGGTACAGCAAGTGATCAGGAAGGCCAATGGTATCTTGGCCTTTTTTGCAAAGGGGATGGAGTATAAAAGCAGGGATGTCTTGCTATAGCTATATAAGGTATTGGTGAGGCCACACCTGGAATATTGCATGCAGTTTTGGTTTCCATATTTACAAAAGGATGTGCTTGTTTTGGAGGCAGTTCAGAGAAGGTTCACTAGGTTGATTCTGGGGATGAGGGGGTTGACTTATGAGGAAAGGTTGAGTAGGTTGGGCCTCTACTCATTGGAATTCAGAAGAATGAGAGGTGATCTTATCGAAATATTTAAGATTATGAGGGGACTTGACAATGTGGATGCAGAGAGGATGTTTCCACTGATGGGGGAGACTAGAACTAGAAGGCATGATCTTAGAATAAGGGGCTGCCCATTTAAAACTGAGATGAGGAGAAATTTCTTTCAGAGGGTTGTAAATCTGTGGAATTCGCTGCCTCAGAGAGCTATGGAGCTGGGACATTGAATAAATTTAAGATAGAAATAGACAGTTTCTTAAACGATAAGGGGTTATGGGGAGCGGGCGGGGAAGTGGAGCTGAGTCCATGATCAGATCAGCCATAATCTTATTGAATAGCGGAGCAGGCTCGAGGGGCCGTATGGCTTACTCCTGTTCCTATTTCTTATGTTCTTAAAAGGCTTTTATACTGAGGTGTTTAATGTGGATAGTTTGCATTTTGAGAACCTGTTTGAAGTCCCCTACTACAACTAGAAGTTTTGGGGGATTCTTTATAAAGTTGCTATATGCTAGTATTGCAAAACAATTTAAAGTACCTAATCTGGTTTTTGACATTTCTGACTATAACTATCATCTGGAGGTACGTATACATATGCTGGCCTCTCCAATACTTTGAAGGGAAGGGCACTACCTGATGTAGCACTAAACCATACAGAACAGACGTTTTTAGATTTGATTCCCAGCTCATGTTAAATTAGATGATCACAGCCTGGTTAACAGTAGGAGTGCTGCTGCCGTCGTCCTCTCTCTGGACTTGGGAAGTGAAAAACAAACCATGGCTTCCCGCACCTGATTGCTACCAAATGACGTTGCGGGATGCCTACCGTGATTGAATAACATGCTGGATTTTCGGTTGGAGACTTTTTCGGCTATAATTGTGGTGGGGCGGTAAAGTTTGCGCAGGGAAATGGTTTGCGTCTGCAGCCACAAAATTCAGCAGCTGGGCCCCGAGTGTGGAGTGGGGCGCTAAGTGAGGTGTTCCGCACCTATCTTAGGGCGCTAGGCCGGCTGAGCAACTGAAACTCCGTTGCTAAAGAGCTGGCCTCTGAGCGCCCTAAGAGAGACTTCCCTGGGAAAAAAAATCACTACAAAAAACATTCCAATAACTTGCTCACCCTACATAAAGATAAATTACAAAAATAAAACAAATAAAACAATCGCACTGACATGTAGTCATTCCTTCCCTCACCGCCGCCGGAACAGCTCGGACCGCTCGCTTTCCCAGTCAGTCCCATTACTCCGAGCAATAATATATATGGCTGCTGATAGTGATGTGTAGCTTGGTGACTGGAAGATTGATCATATTTGGAGTGATCTGGATGGATGTTCATTGGCATAGGTGGAAAGGAAAATAGCTGGATGTGAGTGACTAATCACTGAAAGTAGCACCTAATGTGAAGCTGGAATAAACAAGAATATTGAAAAGTATCCCGAAGGTATTTTGAAACATTATTTTAACTGTATAATTCACTGGCAAGCTCAAATTTGGAATATTGGATGCAATTTTGGTAGCCATTTTCTAAAGGTCATTGAAATATTGGTGAAGGTTGAGAAAAGTAAAATGACTGATCACAGGATAGGAATATAGGAATGCACAGGACCAGAAAAGACCATTGTGTGGCTGTCCCACGCTCGCTCTCATATCCTTCAATGAAACTCAAAAACGAGACTTTCTTCATTTGATGATAAAGGTTGAATGCTTAATTTTAATTTGCAATTTAAGGCATGCTATCGCAAGTTTGCAAATGTGTGGTTCTGCGAATGATTTAATTAGCAATAACACTGATTCTCTGAAGGAGGTACTGAGACACTTAAACATAGTGCCAGAAAGTCTGTTAATCCAACTGTGGAGTGCCCAACTTTTGGAAAGCAACTAAAATAGAGATAATCTTGTACATACTGTGCCATGCATTTACTCAGGACTATAGTTGCATCCTGATTTTGTGGCTGAAGAACGGTTTAAGTACATCCAAATACATTATAGTGTTTGAGATCCAGCCAAACCCTTAATATAACAAGTGAGATGTTATAACTGAGATTTATTTTGTACAGTTTTTCTTCTCACAGATGTGACCAGCTATCTGGGCTATCCATTGTGTCCCCGTTGTCTGAATGTCAGTCTCTGCAATCCTTCTTGTTTTTGTCAGTCATTACATTATTGTTTGGGGGAACAGTTTTAATTGCTCCTAGTCATTTATTCACTGCGTCTTCGAATAATACTTTAATTAATTTTAAGTGTTGTAACATTATTTGATTCTATTATTGTAAATTTGAGGAGAAAATGAGCTCTGATGAGTCACTGCAGTTAATATAAAATAATGGTAGGAATATTTAGTTTGAAAATAAAATCAATTGTGACCTTGGAGGTGGTAAAATTGGATTTAAATTTGTCATAATATTTTTTCAATATAAAGCATGCCAGTAATTTATTAAATAAAAAAAGGTTTTAAAAAAAATCCGTTGTTTTGGGTCCAGTTTATTTAATTATATTTTCCAGTAAAGTGGCACCCAGGAAATAGACAAATAGATTAATAATCAGTTTAAAACCTGAAATGGAAATTATTACATTTTTCCATTTTGTCTTGAAGATATTTTTGTCAACATTTTAGTAAGGAGTTGCCATAGGGAAATTATGATGAAAGCAATAATATTCCAATTTAAATCTTTCTTTTTAAAAAAAACATTGCATTAATTATGCATTTAAATACTTACGATGGAAATGTTTTATTGGGAGAAATGTGGAATATATATGTAATAACCACCAATTGCTTTGCTATGATGCCAATCCCTAATCAAGAGGCTTTTGACATTCTGTGCTCTCCATTTGCATCCTCCATTACCGGACTGGACAGGTTAGATGCGGGAAGAATGTTCCCGATGTTGAGGAACTCCAGAACCAGGGGACATAGTCTTAGGATAAGGGGTAGGCCATTTAGGACTGAGATGAGGAGAAACTTCTTCACTCAGAGAGTTGTTAACCTGTGGAATTCCCTGCCGCAGAGAGTTGTTGATGCCAGTTCATTGGATATATTCAAGAGGGAGTTAGATATGGCCCTTACAGCTAAGGGGATCAAGGGGTATGGAGAGAAAGCAGGAAAGGGGTACTGAGGGAATGATCAGCCATGATCTTATTGAATGGCGGTGCAGGCTCGAAGGGCCGAATGGCCTACTTCTGCACTTATTTTCTATGTTTCTATGTTTCTATTACGGGTCCAGCTCGAAATAAATTTCACCGCGCTGTCACAACCGGGGGCATTGCACACTGGCTCGACGCTCCCAGGCGGTACAGCTGAGCCCCCCACCCCCCTGCAATACCGGCACCAAATTTTCTGGCAGGAATCTGGCTGCCCGGCTGGAAATCATTGGCATACCCATTACCGCCACTCCGGGGTGTCGAGAGGCACAAGCCCAACGAAAATCCAGCCCTTGATGTCTAGGCTCTTGATTAAAGAATGGTCACTTTGACAAACTATTGGAGGCCTTTTGTTGCCTGTAGAATCTTTCTGTACTCTGATGCTGTCAGGACAGGAGGGCACTTCACTGCTCTTTCCCCATAGCCCTGTGAATTTTTTCCTTTCAAGTATTTATCCAATTCCCTTTTGAATGTTACTATTGAATCTGCTTCCACCACCCTTTCAGGCAGTGCATTCCAGATCACACCAACTCGCTGTGTTTAAAAAAAAAAAAAAATGTTTCCTCATGTCGCCTCTGGTTTATTTGTCAATCACTAAATCTATTTTCTCTGATTACCGACCCTTCTGCTACTGGAAACAGTTTCTCCTTATTTACTCTATCAAAACCATTAATGATTTTGAACACCTCTATCAAATCTCCTCATAACCTTCTCTACTCTAAGGGGACCCAGTTATTTGCACTGTTTCTGGCTGATTGGCTCTCTATAATCACCTGACCTGATTGCTGCTTGGTCCCCTTGGAGGATAAGTCACACCCAGAAATTTTTCTGGAGTGTGCAATTGGAACCGCCCAGCCCAAATTATGAGGGACTTTGCAAAGTGTAATTCGAGCCATTCTGACTTCAGAAAGTCTTGCAAGCAATCACAGAGAATAGAGCTCCACAAACTCAGCAAAAGCCTCCCAAATCCATGACCCCTGGCCAAGTGCCTCGTCTCCCCCAGTCCGTGCCTCACCTCCTCACCACCCCCCCCCCCCCCTCCAAAATCCAGGTGATTAACATATATCGGAAAAAAGCAGTGGTCCTAATACCGACGCCTGGAGAGCATCACTGTATACCTCCTGTTTCTGGACTGCTTTTATTACGAGTACTATAAATAATACCGCAACAACCTAAGGAGGGAATCGTAATTGCCAGGAAAGGAAAGCTTTTAGTTTGTACTTCATGCTGGGAAAGGACTGGAGATTGTTGCCTTGGTCCTTTGCAAAAGTTGTGCCAGATATTTAGTGAAACATGATTGATTAATTTAGAGACTAGGGTCCTGAACTTAAAGAAAGGTAACATCGATGGTATGAGACGTGAATTGGCTAGGATAGACTGGCGAATGATACTTAAAGGGTTGACGGTGGATAGGCAACGGCAGACATTTAAAGATCACATGGATGAACTTCAACAATTGTACATCCCTGTCTGGCGTAAAAATAAAACGGAGAAGGTGGCTCAACCGTGGCTAACAAGGAAAATTAGGGATAGTGTTATATCCAAGGAAGAGGCATATAAATTGGCCGGAAAAAGCAGCAAACCTGAGGACTGGGAGAAATTTAGAATTCAGCAGAGGAGGATAAAGGGTTTAATTAGGAGGGGGAAAATAGAGTATGAGAGTAAGCTTGCTGGGCACAAAAAAACTAATGCAAAAGCTTCTATAGATATGTGAAGAGAAAAAGATTAGTGAAGGCAAATGTAGGTCCCTTGCAGTCAGAATCAGGTGAATTTATAATGGGGAACAAAGAAATGGCAGACCAAGTGAACAAATACTTTGGTTCTGTCTTCACTAAGAAAGACGCAAATAACCTTCTGGAAATACTAGGGAAAAGAGGGTCTAGCGAGAAGTAGGAACTGAAGGAAATCCTTATTAGTCAGGAAATTGTGTTAGGGAAATTAATGGGATTGAAGGCCGATAAATCCCGAGGGCCTGATAGTCTGCATCCCAGAGTACTTAAGGAAGTGGCCCTAGAAATAGTGGATGCATTGATGGTCATTTTCCAACATTCTATGGACTCTCGATCAATTCCTATGGATTGAAAGATAGCTAATGTAACAGCACTTTTTAAAAAAGGAGGGCGAGAGAAAACAGGGAATTATAGACCGGTTAGCCTGACATCAGTAGTGGGGAAAATGTTGGAATCAATTATTAAAGATGTAATAGCAGTGCATTTGGAAAGCAGTGACAGGATTGGTCCAAGTCAGCATGGATTTATGAAAGGGAAATCATGCTTGACAAATCTTCTAGAATTTTTTGAGGATGTAACTAGTAGAGTGGACAAAGTAGAACCAGTGGATATGGTGTATTTGGACTTTCAAAAGGCTTTTGACAAGGTCCCACACAAGAGATGAGTGTGCAAAATTAAAGCACATGATATTGGGGGTAATGTATTGATGTGGATAGAGAACTGATTGGTAGACAGGAAGCAAAGAGTAGGAATAAACGGGTCCTTTTCAGAATGGCAGGCAATGACTAGTGGGGTACCGTAAGGTTCAGTGCTGGGACCCCAGCTATTTACAATATACATTAATGATTTAGACGAAGCAATTGAATGTAATATCTCCAAGTTTGCAGATGACGCTAAGCTGGGTGACGCTGTGAGGAGGATGCCAAGAGGCTGCAGGGTGACTTGGACAGGTTAGGTGAGTGGGCAAATGCATGGCAGATGCAGTATAATGTGGATAAATGTGAGGTTATTCTCTTTGGTGGTAAAGACAGAAAGGCAGAATATTATCTGAATGGCAGCAGATTAGGAAAAGGGGAGGTGAAACAAGACCTGGGTGTCATGGTACATCAGTCATTGAAAGTTGGCATGCAGGTACAGTAGGCGGTGAAGAAGGCAGATGGCATGTTGGCCTTCATCGCGGGAGGATTTGAGTATAGGAGCAGGGAGGTCTTACTGCAGTTGTATAGGGCCTTGGTGAGGCCATACCTTGAATATTGTGTACAGATTTGGTCTCCTACTCTGAGGAAGGACTTTCTTGCTATTGAGGGAGTGCAGCGAAGGTTCACCAGACTGATTCCTGGGATGGCAGGACTGACATATGAAGAAAGACTGGATCGACTAGGCTTATATTCACTGGAATTTAGAAGAATGAGAGGGAATCTCATAGAAACACACAAAATTCTGACGGGATTGGAGAGGTTAGATGCAGGAAGAATGTTCCCGATGTTGAGGAAGTCCAGAACCAGGGGTCACAGTCTAAGGATAAGAGGTAAGCCATTTAGGACCAAGATGAAGAGAAACTTCTTCACTCAGAAAATTGTGAACCTGTGGAATTCTCTGCCACAGAAAGTTGTTGAGGCCAGTTCGTTGGATATATTCAAAAGGGAGTTAGATGTAGCCTTTACAGCTAAAGGGATCAAGGGGTATGGAAACAGAGCAGGAATGGAGTACTGAAGTTGCATGATCATATTGAATGGTGGTGCAGGCTCGAAGGGCCGAATGGCCTACTCCTGCACCTATTTTCTATGTTTCTATGATTCCACTGTGACTCAAGTGGGAGACTGGCAGAGCCTCGAGAAATTGACTGTTTGCCCTTGTAAAAGGCATAATCTTCATCCACTCCTTAGAATCGATGAAAAATCTTCCATCAGTGCAACTAACTGAACGGTACTGTTGTATCCTGGGATATTGGGTGCAAATCAAATGCTTAAGACTGCACAATTAAAATTCAGCAGTCAGCCTCCGCTCTACAAAAATTGTCAATGTGCCAGGTTGTTTGGAGAGGCTCTGGCCTTCAAGTTAAAACTTTAATAAATGTAATTAAAAGACACAAAGATGTACAATTAGATTGTATGAATACAGGATTGAGATTTGGGAAATTGGAATTTATAATGAGAAATGGATGACAAAAGTGTGATGACGAGTGACAAAACAAAGTAAGCTTTTTTTTAGACAAACTGCATGCATACATACAATTTTTAATAAGATTCAGATAGTGTCTTGGGTTTAAAATATATGAAAATGGTTAATTGCTATTTTTAATCTCTTTATTTTAGGTCAATTATCATGCAAAAAATTATCATCTTACTCCTTTCACCGTTGTTAATATTATGTACCACTTCAGCAAAACACAGGTAGGCCTTTGCAATTGTCATAATGGTTAGAAATGCAATGTTGCTTTTTCCACATCCCCTTTTCCCACTCCAAAAATTGTCGAATAGTTTTACATTCTTCTGCTTTTTCTACTGGTGTTTTCAAACCAGATTCTTAGAACTAGATATTCTGGGTTTCATTGACTCACAGACTCATGGAAAATAGGAGCAGTAGTAGGCCATTCGGCCCTTCGAGTCTGCACCGCCATTCAATATGATCATGCTGATCCTCTATCTCAATACATATTCCTGCTTTATCCCCATACCCCTTAATGTCTTTCGTTTCTAGAAATCTATCTATCTCCCTCTTAAATATATTCAGTGACTTGGCCTCCACAACCTTCTGTGGTAGAGAATTCCACAGGTTCACCTGAGTGAAAAAATGTCTCCTCATCTCAGTCCTAAATTTCCTACACCGTATCCTGAGACTGTGAACCCTTGTTCTAGACTTCCCAGCCAGGAGAAACATCCTCCCCGCATCCAGTCTGTCCAACCCTGTCAGAATGTTATTTGTTTCAATGAGATTCCCCCTTCATTCCTCTAAACTCTAGTGAATAGAGGCCTAGTTGACCCAATCTCTCATCGTACGACAGTCCTGCCATCCCAGAAATCAATCTGGTGAACCTTTGCTGCACTCCCTCTATGGCAAGTATATCCTTTCTTGGGTAAGGAGACCAAAACTGCGCACACTATTCCAGGTGCAGTCTTACCAAGGCCCTGTATAACTATAGTAAGACATCCTTGCTCCTGTACTCAAATCATCTTGCAATGGAGGTCAACATGCCATTTGCCTTCCTAACTGCTTGCTGCACCTGCATGTTTGCTTTCAATGACTGGTGTGCAAGAACACCCAGGTCCCTCTGTACATTGACATTTCCCAAGCTTTAACCATTTAAATAATACTTTGTCTTTATGTTTTTCCTACCAAAGTAGATAACTTCACATTTATCCACATTATACTGTATCTGCCATGTGTTTGCCCACTCACTCAACCTATCTCTAAATCACCTTGCAGCGTCTTTGCATCCTCCTCACAATTCACAATCCCACCTAGTTTTGTGTCGTCAGCAAACTTAGAAACATTACATTTGGTTCCCTCGTCCAAATCATTTTATATTTATATATTGTGAATAGCTGGGGCCCAAGCACTGATCCCTGTGGTACCCTACTAGTCACAGCCTGCCACCCCAAAAAAGACCCATTTATTCCTACTCTCTGTTTCCTGTCAGTTAACCAATTTTCAATCCATGCCAATACATTACCCCCAATCCTATGTGCTTTAATTTTGCCTTTAAAGTCCTCTTATGTGGGACTTTATCCAAGGCCTTCTAAAAATCCAAATACCCTACATCCATTGGTTCTCCCTTATCTATTCTATCATTTACATCCTCAAAAAATTCCAGTAGGTTTGTCAAACACTATTTTCCTTTCATAAATCTATGTTGGTATTTTCTGTGTGTCGTTATCACATCCTTTATAATGGACTCTTAGCATTTTCCCTACTACTGATGTTAGGCTAACCAGTCTGTAGTTCCTTGTTTTCTCTCTCTCTCCTTTTTTAAATAGTGGGGTTACATTTGCCACCCTCCAATCTTCAGGAACTGTTCCGTAATCTCTCGAATTTTGTAAGATGACAACCAATGCATCTACTATTTCCATGGCTGCCTCTTTTACTACTCTGGGATGCAGATCATCAGGCCTTGGGGATTTATCAGCCTTCAGTCCCATTAGTTTCTCAAGCACTATTTTCTCACTAATAATCATTTCTTTTAATTCCTCTTGCTCACTTGGTTCCCTAGCATTTCTGGGACGTTATCTGTATTTATTTAATTGTTCTGCCATTTCCTTGTTCCCCATTGTAAATTCTCTCGTTTCTGACTGTGAAGAACCTACATTTGTCTTCACTAATCTTTTTCTTTTTACATACTTGTAGAAACTTTTGCAGTCGGTTTTTATGTTCCTTGCAAGTTTACTCTCATTCTGTATTTTCCCCTCTCTCCCTCCCTGATGTCTCGCAATGTTTGCAGCTCGGACTCCAGCTTCTCAACATGGAGCAGAAGTTCATCGAGCCGCAGACACTTGCTGCAGATGTAGTCGCCCTGGACCAAAACGTCCGGAAGCTCCCACATATTGCAGCAGCAACACATCTCTTGTTTTCCCATTATATTATTTAATTAATTAGTTTAGCGTTAATCAAGTATTTACCCTATATATTTTATTAAATTAGTTAAATAAATAAAGGTTAGTTTTTAGTATTTAGTTATATGCTGTATGTTAATTTAAAGAAAAACTTAGCCCACAATCACAACCAATCACTTACCTGCCTTACCTGTGATGTCACACAGCAGAGTTCTCCTCACCCGGAGCCGTGCGATCTCTTGGGAGAGGCAAAAAAACAAATAAAAACCCATGCCAATTGGGGAATAAATCTGGGAAAATTCCTCCGACCCAACCAGGCGATTGAAACTTGTCTAGGAGATCACACTGGTCGACTGCTGTGGCTTTTATCCCCACTCTCAGGCCTCGGTCTGCTCCCATTCAGGTATGCCGCCGCTTTGCTGAAAAAGTTAGGAAAAACAAGGCAAAGCAACACCTCCCGCCCCCACGTCACCGAACTCTCCCACTTACAAAACTCTTGTTTTCTCACTCTGCGCTGCTGCACATGTCTTGGGTTTTTCAAAATGTCTTAACTTATTCTATCTGGTGTATGCCTGTAGTTAAAGGGAACTTTGCTTCCAGAATTTGATCAAAAATTTTGATAATTTCAGAAGTTTTACTCCTTTTTATCTTGCTCTCCCTCAATTGGCTCAATTATGTAACACTTGCATTTGGCCACAGCTTAGTGGTGTGGAGGGGAACTTGGAGATGATGGTGTTCCCGTGTTCCTGCTACCCTTGTCTTGGGTAGTAGAGGTTGAAGGTTTGGGAGGTGCTGTTGAAGAAGCCTTGGCGAGTTGCTGCAGTGCATCTTGTCGATGGAACACACTGCAACCACAGTGTACTGGTGGTGGAGGGAGTGAATGTTTAAGGTGGTGGATGGGGTGCCAATCAAGTGGGCTGCTTTGTCCTGGATGCTGTCGAGCTTCTTGAGTGTTGTAGCTACACTCATCCAGGCAAGTGGAGAGTATTTCATCACACTGATCAGGACGGCCGATGGAATCTTGGCCTTTATTGCAAAGGGGATGGAGTACAAAAGCTGGGAAGTCTTGTTACAGCTGGAATATTGCGTGCAGTTTTGGTTTCCATATTTAGGAAGGGAGGTGCTTGCTTTGGAGGCTGTTCAGAGAAGTTTAACTAGGTTGATTCCGGGGATGAGGGGATTGACTTATGAGGAAAGGTTGAGTAGATTGGGCCTCTACTCATTGGAATTCGGAAGAATGAGAGGTGATCTTATCGAAATGTGCAAGATTATGAGGGGGTTTGACAAGGTGGATGCAGAGAGGATGTTTCCACTGGTGGGGAGACTAGAACTAGAGGGCATGATCTTAGAATAAGGGCTCGCCCATTTAGAACTGAGATGAGGAGAAATTTCATCTCTGAGGGTTGTGAATCTGTGGAATTCGCTGCCTCAGGGACTACCCTCATCAACCCTTTCTGTTACTTCATCAACTTGATCCAATTTGTCAAACACACCTTTAATAAATCAGTGCTGACCTTCGTTTATTCGCCCATACTTTTCCAAATGCCTATGAATTTTTTCACGGATTATTGTGTTTCAAAGTTTTCCCACCACCAACGTTAGGTTGCTTGGCTGTAGTTGCTGGGTTTATCCCTCCCCTTTTTTAAACAAGGGTATAACATTTGCAATCCTCCAGTTCTCTGGCACCACCCCCATATTCAAGGCAGATAGGAAGATTGTGGCCAGAGCCTCTAAAATTTGTACCCTTACTTTGCTCAGTAACCTACAGTGCATCCCATCTGGACTGGGTGACTTTTCTACTTCGAATCCTGCCAACCTATTCAGCACCTCTTTATTTTTATCCTATCCAATATCATGACTGCCTCCTCCTTTACTGCTACGTTGGCAGTGTCCTCTAACCTCGTGAAGACGAATGTAAAGTACTTATTTCGTACTTCAGCTTTGTCCTCTGCCTTTACAAGAATATCTCCTTTTTGGTCCCTAATCAGACCCCACCCTTCCTTTGACTACCCTTTTAGTATTTGTGTTTATAAAAGACTTTTGGTTTCCCTTTTATGTTAGCCACTGATCTATTCTCATACTCTGTTTTTGCCCCTCTTATTCCCTTTTTTTAGCTCTGCTCTGCACTTTCTATATTGTATTCAGCTTGGTTCTCTGTTATGACCCTTACAATTGTCATAAGTCTCCTTTTTCTGTCTCATTTGAATCACTATCTTTAGTCATCCAGGGAGATCTCGCTTTCGATGCCTCATGTGAATGTGTCTACTCTGTACCCAAACTATCTTTTTTTTTGAAGCCCTCCCATTGTTCAATTACTGTGTTGCCTACAAATTTTTGATTCCAATCCAGATCCCTTACTGAAATTAGCCCTCCTCCAGGTAAGTGTTTTTATTCTTGATTGCCCCTTGACCTTTTCCATAACTATTCTAAACCTGATATTATGATCACTGTTCCCCAAATTCTCTCCCACTGAAACATGCTCCATTTGCCTAACTTCATTCCCCAGAAATAGATCCAGCATTGCTTCCTTCCTCGTTGGGCTGGAAACACACTGATCAAGAAAGTTATTTTGTACATATTTCCTCCTCATCTTTGCTCAAGATATATATAAAACAAGAAAAGCAATGCTCCTAATACTGACTCCAGGGGACCCCACTGCATACCTCTCTCCAGTCAGAAAAACATCCATTCACCTCGAAACTCTCTCTCCTATCCCTGAGCCAATTACATACCCAAGTTACCATCGTCCCTTTAATCCCATGGGTTTTAATTTTTCTAGCAAGTCTTATCATGTGGTACTTTATGAAATACCTTTTGAAAGTTCATCTATACATCTACTACACTACCTTCATCAAAACTCTGATACTTTATCAAAGTACTCAATCAGATTAGTCAGATGATTTTCTGCTAACAAATCTGTGCAGGCTGTCCCTTATTAATATTGGCTTAGAGGATCAAGATGTTGAATTAATTTGGGTGGAAATAAGGAATAATAAAGGGGAAAAGTCGCTGGTGGGCGTCCCTAATGGTAGCTACACTGTTGGACAGAATATAAATCGAGAAATAATGGAGGCTTGTAATAAAGGAACGGCAATAATCATGGGTGATTTTAACCTTTATATTGATTGGACAAAGCCTTGAGGAGGAGTTCATAGAGAATGTATCATGGATAGTTTCCTTGAACAATACATTGCGGAACCAACCAGGGAGCAGGCTATCTTAGATCTAGTACTGCATAATGAGGCAGGATTAATAAATGATCTCGTCGTAAAAGATCCTCTAGGAATGAGTGACCATAATATGGTTGAATTTCAAATTCAGTTGGAGGGTGAAAAAGTTGGTTCTCAAACCAGGATCCTAAGCTTAAATAAAGGAGACTACAAAGGTATGAGGGCAGAGTTGGCTAAAGTGGACTGGGAAAATAGACTAAAGAATGGGACGGTTGATGAGCAGTGGCAGACATTTCAGGAGATATTTCATAAGTCGCAACAAAAATATATCCCAATGAGAAGGAAAGCCTGTAAGAAAAGAGATAACCATCCGTGGCTAACTAAGGAAATTAGTGAGGGTATCAAATTGAAAATAAAAGCACACAATGTGGCCAAGTCTTGTGGGAGGCCAGAGGATTGGGAAATTTTTAAAAGCCAGCAGAGAATGAATAAAAAATGATTGAGAGGGAAGATAGATTATGAAAGTAAACTAGCACGAAATATAAAAACAGATAGTTTCTACAGGTACATAAAAAAGAAAAGAGTGGCTAACGTAAATGTTGGTCTGCTGGAGGATGAGACTGGGGGATTAATAATGGAGAACAGGAAAATGGCAGAGACGTTGAACAAATATTTTGTATCGGTCTTCACAGTAGAAGACACTAAAAACATCGCAATAGTGGATAATCAAGGGGCTATAGGTAGGGAGGAACTTAATACAATCACTATCACTAATGAAGTAATACTAGGTAAAATAATGGGACTAAAGGCAGACAAGTCCCCTGGACCTGATGCCTTACATCCTAGGGTCTTAAAAGAAGTGGCTAGTAATTCACCAAAATTCCCTGGATTCTGGGGCAGTCCCAGCAGATTGGAAAACCGCAAATGTAATGCCCTTATGTTTAAAAAAAAAGGAGGCAGACAAAAAGCAGGAAACTATAAACCAATTAGTCTAACATCTGTTGGGAAAATGCTGGAGTCCATTATTAAGGAAACAGTGGCGGGACATTTGGAAAAGCATGATTCAATCAAGCAGAGTCCGCATGGTTTTATGAAAGGGAAATCAGATTTGAAAAATTTGCTGGAGTTCTTTGAGGATGTAACGAGCAGGGTGGATAAAGGGGAACCAGTGGATGTGATGTATTTGGATTTCCAGGAGGCATTCAATAAGGTGCCACATAAGAGGTTACTGCACAAGCTAAAAGCTCACGGGGTTGGGGGTAATATATTAGCATGGATAGAGGATTGGTTAACCAACAGAAAACAGAGAATCGGGATAAATGGGTCATTTTCCAGTTGGCAAACCGTGACTAGTGGGGTGCCACAGGGATCAGTGCTGGGTCCTCAACTATTTACAATCTATATTAATAGCTTGGATGAAGGGACTGAGAGTAAGGTAACCAAGTTTTCTGATGATACAAAGATGGGTGGGAAAGCAAATTGTGAGGAGGACACACAAAATCTGCAAAGGGATATAGACAGGCTAAGTGAGTGGGTAAAAATTTGGCAGATGGAGCATAATGTGGGAAAATGTGAGGTTATCCACTTTGGCAGAAAAAATAGAAAAGCAAATTATAATTTAAATGAAGAAAAATTGCAAAGTGCTGCAGTACAGAGGGACCTTGGGGGTCCTTGTGCATGAAACACAAAAAGTGAGTATGCAAGTAATCAGGAAGGCAAATAGAATGTTGGCCTTTATTGCAAGGGGGATGGAGTATAAAAGCAGAGAAGTCCAGCTACAACTGTACAGGGTATTGGTGAGGCCACACCTGGAGTACTGGGTACAGTTTTGGTCTCTGTATTTAAGGAAGGATATACTTGCATTGGAGGCTGTTCAGATAAGGTTCTCTAGGTTGATTCCGGAGGTGAGGTGGTTGACTTATGAGGATAGGTTCAGTAGGTTGGGCTTATACACATTGGAGTTCAGAAGAATGAAAGGTGATCTTATTGAAACATATAATATAATGAGGGGGCTCGACAAGGTGGATGCAGAGAGGATATTTCCACTCATAGGGGAAACTAAAACTAGGGAACATAGTCTTAGAATAAGGGGCCGCCCATTTAAAACTGAGATGAGAAATTTCTTTGAGGGTTGTAAATCTGGAATTCTCTGCCCTACAGAGCTGTGGCGGCTGGGTCATTAAATATATTTAAGGCGGAGATAGACAGATTTTTGAGCGATAAGGGAGTAAAGGGTTATGAGGAGCGGGCAGGGAAGTGGAGCTGAGTCCATGATCAGATCAGCCTTGATCTTATTGAATGGTGGAGCAGGCTCGAGGGGCCAGGTGGTCTACTACTCCTCCTATTTTTTATGTTCTTAACTCGTGCTTCTCCAAGTGAGAATTAATTTTGTCCTTGACAATGGTCTCTAGTAGTTTTCCCACTGTTAGACTGCCTTTAGTTACGAATTTATCTCTCTCCTTTTTTTGAGAACGGGTGTAACATTTACAGTCCTCTGGCAACACTCCAATATCCAAGGAGGATTAAGAGATTGTGGTCAGAGCTTCTGCTATCTACAGGATGCAACCTAGGATGCATCCCATCTGGACTGCGTGCGTTTTAAACTTTGAGTGATGCCAACCTGTTTCCAACCTGCACCTCCTTTCTATCTATTTTCATCCTATCCAATATCTACTTCTCCCCCCACTCCGACATTAACTTAATCTTCTTTTGTGAAGCCATGCAAAGTATTTATTCAGTAGCTCAGTCATGCCCTCTGCTTCAGCAAGATTTCCTTTTTGTCCCTAATCTGGCCCAATAGTTCCTTTTAACTGTCCTTTTTTTTTACATTTGTAAAGGATTTTTGTGTTTCCTTTTATGTAACCTGCTAGTCTTTTTCATACTCTCACTTTGCCCTTCCTTTTTCAATTTCCCTCTGCAATCTGTATTCTGCCTGGTTTTCGATTGTATTATGTATCTGATATTTGTTATAAACCTCCTTTTATCTGTTTTATTTTAACCTCTTATTTCCTTTATCATCCAGGGAGCTCTAGTTTTGGATGCCCCATCTTTCCTCCTTGTGGGAATATGCGTGGTTTGTACCCAAACTATTTGCGCCTTGAAGGCCTGCCATTGCTCATTTACTGTTTTCCTGGACAATTTTTTTTCACTCCACCTGTGCTAGGTCCCTTCTCAAATCACTGAAATTGGCTCATTTCCAGTTGAGTATCCAAAGCTTTCATTTGCTGCTTCTGTCTTCCCTGAATGAAGGAAATGAACCAAGTATTGGACTACAACTACCAGAGTGCACTGTTGTCACTTTGTTTAATTACTCTAGTGGGTTACAAGTCCTGGTTGTAATGCACATTGAAGCTGAGCTTAAAAGTAGAAAACCATCTGCTTAAAAATAATCTGAATCCTTGCCTGAATTGTTTCAATACAAACTTGTTTGTAAACTGTCCTTGTTTTCACTCTCTTATTTCCCTACACCCCCATCAAGCGATGATAGCAGTCTGGCAGTTTTTTAGAAAATGTACCCTTTCATTTGAAAAACAGTAAGTTTCAGGAAATGTACTAACAGATTTTTATAATTTGTAAAAACTGCATATTTCCCTCAGTGGCTTTTAACTAGCTTCCTTTACATTTTATTTTTATCCCACATTTTTTGAGAGTGCCACTAATAATGTAAATACTTAAGAAATGCAATCACAGCCTTTCCTATTTTACACTTACAGGGCCTAAAAGGATTATGGAAAGGGATGGGAAGCACATTTATTGTTCAAGGAATAGCACTGGGTACTGAAGGCATCATCAGCGAATTCACACCACTTCCTAGGTAGATCACATCTGCGTGTGCTTTCTGAAAACTGCTTTTATTTATACAGAATCACTGGTTGATTATTTTCTAAACTTGATATGTAGGCAGTGACTAAAATTGAAAAATATGTTGCTGGGATATTTATAGGCAAAATGCTTGTTTGTGCTCAAGTGGAGAAACTGTGCAATGTGTTTGAGTGAATTTTCTCATTTAATATTGATTTCCCAGCATAACGAAATCAATGTTCAAATAAAAATTGCAATATATTGAGTTTATGTTGGGAAAAGGATTGGATTTACTTTACCAGCGGCTAAACATTCTGTTCATCAAACACTCCTCTTTACACAGGATGCTACTTGAAATTTTGTTTTTATGTGTTATATTCTACTTCAGCAATATTTTAATTGACATCATTTAGTATTTAATCTACATAGCATTATCTCAAGTTTTTTTGTTGTATTGCAGAGAGGTTTCCCATAAATGGAGCCCAAAGCAAATAGTTGGGCACCTTGTACTCAAAGGGTAAGTTGCAACAAGAACCATGTGATTTCTTACAAAAGAAAAATACTGAGAATGCTGGAATCTGAAATAAAAACAGAAAATGCTGGAAATCTCAGCGGGTCAGGCAGCATCTGTGGAGAGAGAAACGGAGTTAACGTTTCAGGTTGATGACCCTTCATCTGAACTGGCAATAATTTGAAATGTAACCGATTCTTAAGGAAGTGCTGGGGCCCTGAAAGTGGGAGGGGTGTGTGGAAAGAACAAAAGGGAAGGTCTGATAGTGGAAGACAGAAGAGATTTGAGAGACAAAAGGGACAGTGGGACAAATTGAGATGGTAATAGCACAAGTTAGGAAACAAAAGATGAGTCTAGATAGGGTGTGAATGGTGGAATAATTACCCGCTGCCATGGGAAACAGAGAAACAAAGTAAAAAAGGGGGGGAGGGAGTTTTTGTTTTTAAAAAGAAAAGGGAGGAAAGGGAACAAAATATGGACAGATGTACCATGTGATTTCTTGATTGGTTTGAGACTGTTTTCTCCTGAAACTATTGATGGGTACCTCATCTTGGTTATTATCTTGCCATTCGGCTAGACTAATTCGAACATGGCTATGGCAGATATGGCAAGGCTTGCTAATTTTTGGACTGTTTGCATTAGTTTCATACTCTGCATTTCTTAATCACTGCTTATTCCACTCTTCAACCATGGTGATGTCTGTCAGGTTTGGCAATTAACATTGGTTTCTCAAATATTCAGCCCATCTTAGCTCTTCCGTCCAGCAAGTCCTTACACTTGATGTATCACCACATCCAATTATTCAAATAATTCCAAAGTTTTTGTTTCACATGGTACATCAGTCCATATTTTATTTTAAAAGGTTAGTATGCAGGTACAGCAAGTGATCAGGAAGGCCAATGGAATCTTGGCTTTTATTGCAAAGGGGATGGAGTATAAAAGCAGGGAAGTCTTGCTACAGTTGTACAGGGTATTGGTGAGACCACACCTGGAATACCGCGTGCAATTTTGGTTTCCATATTTACGAAAGGATATACTTCTTCTGGAGGCAGTTTAGAGAAGGTTCACTAGGTTGATTCCAGAGATGAGGGGGTTAACTTAGGAGGAAAGGTTGAGTAGGTTGGGCCTCTGCTCATTGGAATTCAGAAGAATGAGAGGTGATCTTATCGAAATGTATAAGATTATGAGGGGGCTTGACAAGGTGGATGCAGAGAGGATGTTTCAGCTGAGAGGGAAGACTAGAACTAGATGACATAGAAACTAGGTGCAGGAGTAGGCCATTCGGCCCTTCGAGCCTGCACCGCCATTCAATAAGATCATGGCTGATCATTCCCTCAGTACCCCTTTCCTGCTTTCTCTCCATACCCCTTGATCCCCTTAGCCGTAAGGGCCATATCGAACTCCCTCTTGAATATATCCAATGAACTGGCATCAACAACTCTCTGCGGCAGGGAATTCCACAGGTTAACAACTCTCTGAGTGAAGAAGTTTCTCCTCATCTCAGTCCTAAATGGCCTACCCCTTATCCTAAGACTATGTCCCCTGGTTCTGGACTTCCCCAACATCGGGAACGTTCTTCCCGCATCTAACCTGTCCAGTCCCGTCAGAATCTTATACGTTTCTATGAGATCCCCTCTCATGCTTCTAAACTCCAGTGAATAAAGGCCCAGTTGATCCAGTCTCTCCTCACATGTCAGTCCAGCCATCCCTGGAATCAGTCTGGTGAACCTTCGCTGCATTCCCTCAATAGCAAGAATGTCCTTCCTCAGGTTAGGAGACCAAAACTAACACAATACTCCAGGTGAGGCCTCACTAAGGCCCTATACAACTGCAGTAAGACCTCCCTGCTCCTATACTCAAATCCCCTAGCTATGAAGGCCAACATACCATTTGCCGCCTTCACTGCCTGCTGTACTTGTATGCCAACTTTCAATGACTGATGAACCATGACACCTAGGTCTCGTTGCACCTCCCCTTTTACTAATCTGCCACCATTCAGATAATCTGCCTTCGTGTTTTTGCCCCCAAAATGGATAACCTCACATTTATCCACATTATACTGCACCTGCCATGATTTGCCCACTCACCTAACCTGTCCAAGTCACCCTGCAGCCTCTTAGCATCCTCCTCACAGCTCACACCGCCACCCAGTTTAGTGTCATCTGCAAACTTGGAGATATTACACTCAATTCCTTCATCTAAATCGTTAATGTATATTGTAAAGAGCTGGGGTCCCAGCACTGAGCCCTGCGGCACTCCACCAGTCACTGCCTGCCATTCTGAAAAGGACCCATTTATCCTGACTCTCTGCTTCCTGTCTGCCAACCAGTTCTCTATCAAATGTCAGTACATTACCCCCAATACCATGCGCTTTGATTTTGCACACCAATCTCTCGTGCGGGACCTTGTCAAAAGCCTTTTGAAAGTCCAAATACACTACATCCACTGGTTCTCCCTTGTCCACTCTGCTAGTTACATCCTCAAAAAAATTCCAGAAGATTCGTCAAGCACGATTTCCCTTTCATAAATCCATGTTGACTTGGACCGATCCTGTCACTGCTTTCCAAGTGCACTGCTATTTCATCCTTAATGATTGATTCCAACATTTTCACCACTACTGATGTCAGGCTAACCGGTCTATAATTACCCGTTTTCTCTCTCCCTCCTTTTTAAAAAAGTGGTATTACATTAGCTACCCTCCAGTCCATAGGAACTGATCGAGTCGATAGACTGTTGGAAAATGATCACCAATGCATCCACTATTTCTTGGGCCACTTCCTTAAGTACTCTGGGATGCAGACTATCAGGCCCCGGGGATTTATCGGCCTTCAATCCCATCAATTTCCCTAACACAATTTCCCACCTAATAAGGATATCCTTCAGTTCCTCCTTCTCGCTAGACCCCTAGTACATTCGGAAGGTTCTTTGTGCCTTCCTTCGTGAAGACAGAACTGAAGTATTTGTTCAATTGGTCTGCCATTTCTTTGTTCCCCGTTATAAATTCACCTGAATCTGACTGCAAGGGACCTACATTTGTCTTCACTAATCTTTTTCTCTTCACATATTTATAGAAGCTTTTGCAGTCAGTTTTTATGTTCCCTGCAAGTTTCCTCTCGTACTCTATGTTCCCCCTCTTAATTAAACCCTAAGAATAATCTTGGAATAAGGGGCCGCCCATTTAAAACTGAGATGAGGAGAAATTATTTCTTCCCAGGGTTATGGATTTGTGAAATTCGCTGCCTCGGAGAACTGTGGAAGCTGGGACATTGAATAAATTTAAGGCAGAAATAGACAGTTTCTTAAACGATAAGGGAATAAGGGGTTATGGAGAGCGGGCAGGGAAGTGGACCTGAGTCCATGATCGGATCAGCCATGATCGTATTAAATGGCGGAGCAGGCTCGAGGGCCATATGGCCTTCTCCTATTTCTTATGTTCTTATAATCATAGAATAGAACATACATAATCTATATATTGGTCATCCTTCTGTGAAGACCTTTCTGAATGGGATCTAAATTTGCCTTTTACTAATTTAAACCTATGTCCTTGTGTTCTATAATCATGGCTTAATTTCAAGTAATATTCTGAATTTGCCTCTTCTGTACCATTTACTATCTGCCCAACCTCAATAATGTCACCACCTTCCAAAACTAAAAACAACTCTTGTTCTGATGGTGTTTCCTCAGAGTAGTTCTTTGGCACTAGGAATCAGTTTCATGACTGAACTGCCTCCAGAGCTTAAATGTCACTTGTGTCTCGGAGACAAGAATTGGGCAGAGTACACAAGTTGTTTGAGCATGACTTCTTCTGACTTGTACTGTACTGTTCTAGATATATTCAGTATTCTGTTTGCTTTGTTCATTGCTGCTTCACAGTAATTGGACATTGTTAAGCATCAAGTCTACGAAAACTCCAAAATCGCTTTCATTTTCATCTTTAGCTATTTCAAAGAGCACATTTTTTTTTTTTCTTCCCATGTGCAGTACTTTACAGTTGTCCGGAATAAATTTAATTTGTCGTCTTCTATTCATTTACCTACTTTGTCTATTATTTAATAATTCCCAAGCTGACTCCTCAGATTCAATAGCCCTTCTTAGTTTGGTATTTTCCGTGAATTTGACTAGTTTGAGCTTCTGAAACTGCCATTCGTGTAAAGTAGAAACTTAAATCTTCCAATGCCCATCTATGCGCCATCCAAAGTGATATTCCCTTTTTAAAATGGTTGGTGCAGTGGACTTAATAGCTAATTAAATCTGTGCCATTTCCCTGACTATCTTATAACTTTGTCATTCTTGAAATTGCAGTGGATAGTTTGAAATAGGTGGCAATTTTGGGGGGAATTTAAATGTGGTCATGAACTTTGGTAATTTTACATAGACTGAAAAGAAAAACACAACTTATTTAAAAAAAAAACTTATTTCCTACAGGTTGACCTGTGTAGTGGCAATGCCTTTTTACTCAGCTGGTTTAATCGAGACTGTGCAGGTAAATTTTCATTCTGCGTATTAACAAAATTCATGGATTATATTGAGTGAAGTAAATTGCTACCTTGTATGTAAATTATATTTCCCAGTAGTCAACTGTTAAGCAGCACTTGGAACTTTGGGGAATGATGTCACAGTCGTTGATCATTCACTGTGATTATAACCATAAATCTATCAAAGTTTACAGCACCTTCAATCCATTGTGTCTGTATTTAGTTTTAACATGTTAACCATCAAAAGTGCCTGCAGGATCACTGGGTCCTAATCAGAGTATTTGATTGTGACAGTCTTTACAGCTCATACTCTAAATTGCATTCTACCAAAGGCTTTTAAAAGAAAAACTGGTAAAGCTATGAACTGTACAGTCTACTTACAGATTGAAGGAAGGCAAAAAATGTGCACGCCTGAAAATACATAGTAAAATAGGTTTCCCATGTAACTAAGCTGGTTGACGAATAGGTAGATAGATGAGGAATATTATTATCACTGTTTGATAAATAAGGAATAAATCAAATTTGTTGAATGATTCCTATTATGATGTTTCATACATGGATTCTACTATTCAGTTCATCCATAATTCATAAGTAATTTTTTTTATCGTACTTTACACTGTTGTAAGAAATTGCCCCAATCCATTTCAGTCTTCCAATGATTGTCCTATTGGTAAATTTGCCTCTGATTTAAAAAAAATCTAAATCTAATCTAAAATTGCATTGATTGAGTAAGCTGATTGTCTATTTCTGTAATACCATGACCTATCTCCGTGAATATCATCATCATCATAGGCAGTCCCTCGGAATCGAGGAAGACTTGCTTGCACTCTTAACATGAGTCCTTAGGTGGTCAAGTCCCGAGCTTCATGTTGAGGAGTGGAAGATGCCTGTGCGTGAGTTCTTTTAACATGGGGTGGTCGTTGCACACTGGCTACCACACGGGCTTAGCTGAGCAAGGTCTGGGTCCAAGATGACTGGAGACCATGTACTGTGACATGACACTAAGTTGGGTGGCAGTGTGAGCTGCGAGGAGGATGCTATTAGGCTGCAGAGTGACTTGGATAGGTTAGGTGAGTGGGCAAATGCATGGCAGATGAAGTATAATGTGGATAAATGTGAGGTTATCCACTTTGGTGGTAAAAACAGAGAGACAGACTATTATCTGAATGGTGACAGATTAGGAAAAGGGAAGGTGCAACGAGACCTGGGTGTCATGGTACATCAGTCATTGACGGTTGGCATGCAGGTACAGCAGGCGGTTAAGAAAGCAAATGGCATGTTGGCCTTCATAGCGAGGGGATTTGAGTACAGGGGCAGGGAGGTGTTGCTACAGTTGTACAGGGCCTTGGTGAGGCCACACCTGGAGTATTGTGTACAGTTTTGGTCTCCTAACTTGAGGAAGGACATTCTTGCTATTGAGGGAGTGCAGCGAAGATTCACCAGACTGATTCCCGGGATGGCGGGACTGACCTATCAAGAAAGACTGGATGAACTGGGCTTGTATTCACTGGAGTTCAGAAGAATGAGAGGGGACCTCATAGAAACGTTTAAAATTCTGACGGGTTTAGACAGGTTAGATGCAGGAAGAATGTTCTCAATGTTGGGGAAGTCCAGAACCAGGGGTCACAGTCTGAGGATAAGGGGTAAGCCATTTAGGACCCAGATGAGGAGAAACTGTGGAATTCTCTACCACAGAAAGTAGTTGAGGCCAATTCACTAAATATATTCAAAAGGGAGTTAGATGAAGTCCTTACTACTCGGGGGATCAAGGGTTATGGCGAGAAAGCAGGAAGGGGGTACTGAAGTTTCATGTTCAGCCATGAACTCATTGAATGGCGGTGCAGGCTAGAAGGGCTGAATGGCCTGCTCTTGCACCTATTTTCTATGTTTCTATGTATGGGCCTAGTTGCCTACGGCAAGATGTTGGCCGCAGGCTCGGCGCTGAGTAGCGCTCTTGATGGTAGGTGGTCTGAGGCTTGGCTGGGGAGGGGCATTGGGAGCGTCAGTGGCCCACTGGGGTAGAGGGTGGGAGTTGATTAGTGGGCCTCCCAGCGGCCATCTTGCTCCGTGAATAAGATAGAGTTAGAGAAGCAGTTAATTGTGCCGTGAGTCTTTGTAAAAATTGCAACATATTACTTTACAGTAACAGTTCACTAAGTTTTTAAACTATATTTTCAAGCTATCTATTTTGCATTGTAAACTCTTCACAGTTGTGCATCCTGTGTTGAACACAGATTTCCAGTGTGGCGGTGGGGTGGGGGGGGGGGGGGCTGTTAGATGGCTTGTGGTATTGATAAAAGTTTTCAAGTCCCCCTTACAAATGTCTTTAAACCTGAGCCTAGGCCAGCCAATACTCTTGAAGCATCTGCAAGTTCTCCTTACAAAAGATCATGAACATTGGTTTGGTCTCTGATCAGATCTGTCCTATATTGCACTGATCTGATGCAACTGATGTGTTGCAAGGGAATAGCCCAGATCTAACATATGTGCTGTTCTGAAAAGAATTAATTGCCTGTCAAAAAAAAAAATTATTTGGTCATTATCACATTGCTGTTTGTGGAAGCTGCTGTGTGTAAATAGGCTACCACGTTTCCTACATTACAACAATGAATACACTTCAAAAAGTACTTCATTGGCTGCAAAACACACTTTGGGATGTCTGGTGGTTGTGAAAGGCACTATATAAATGCAAGTCTTTCTTTCCCAAATCTTTTGATTGTTTTTAGATTTTGTCACTTGACTTTACCACTTTTCTTTGCTAAGCTTCCTAGTTTCTCCATCAGATGTCACTGTCCACATGTATAAATAAAATATTATTTTATTAGTTACTAATCGGTCTTTATCCTTTATAGACAGGTTTTCAACTCTTACACTCAAATTGTTTACATTCTGTTCATTAATATTTATACTTTCATTTTAATCCTTCTGTTACAGAATATTACCATAATGTTAACTTTTATCTAAATCTATTATTTGTATCTATTTTTACACTTTTGGCTATCTAATCTTTTTCAATACCTGGGCCATCAAAATTGGTGAAAGGTGATCGGGCCCCAGGAATCTGAAGCCCTCCCTCCTTCACCATTTCTCCAGCCACTCTCTTAACCTGTTTTATCCTACTATTCCTATACTCGCTAGAGCATGGCATTGGGAGTAATCCAGAGATTAAAACCTTTTGAGGTTCTGTGTTTTAATTTCCTCCCAGCTCCTGAAACTCTGACTGCATGTGCTCAACCCTTTTCCTTCCTATGTCTTTGGTTCCTACAAGGACCACGACTTCTGACTGTTCCCCTTCACCTCAACTCTATTCTCGCCCCCCCCCCCCTAAAAAAAAATGTTCTGTACCCTCTCGGTGGTGGTCTTATCCTGGCACTAGGGAGGCAACACACCATGCGGGACTTTTTCATGAGACGGTGGCTCTTTAATGGATCCATTCAGACACAGAATGCCAAGTTGTCATAGAGATATTCTCATTAACAGACTTTTGTATTAATATAATGGATAGTGTCCTTTTATTTGTCAATACAAAAAAACTCACTAGCCTACTTTCAGAGTTTGCACCAGCAGTTGCATACATGCCTGTCTATTCCCCAGACTATTGAATTCCCTATGACCACTGCATTTCTACACTTTGTTGTGCCCCCCGCCCCTGCCGAACAGTCATTTGCCCCACGATGCTGTGGATGTGTTCTAGACTGCACTCCCGAGGTGCGTGGTGCGTGGGCGAGAGGTGCGTGGAGAGGCGTTGGGAGTTCGTTGGTGAGGCCTATAAAAGGCACAGCAGGGAGTCCAGGCCCAGTGTCGGCGGGAGTCCGTTGGAGAGGCCTATAAAAGGCACAGCAGGGAGTCCGGGGAGCAGTGTCGGCGGCAGTTGGGAGCAGCGTCGAGGAGATGCGTTGGTGAGGCCTATAAAAGGCACAGCAGGGAGTCCAGGGCCCAGCGTCGGCAGGGCGGCAGTCGGGAGCAGCGTCGAGGAGGTCCGTTGGTGAGGCCTATAAAAGGCACAGCAGGGAGTCCAGGGCCCAGCGTCGGCGGCAGTCGGGAGCAGCGTCGAGGAGGTCCGTTGGTGAGGCCTATAAAAGGTGTACTTGTGCAGCTACAGGGAGATGGCAAAAAAGTAGAAAGAAACAGAAAGGTGACGTCACAGCCAAGGGAGTAAGTGATTGGCTGGTGATTGGTGAGTAGTTTTTCTTTTTTCTCTTCAATAACAGTGAGTAAACTTTAACATTGTTGTTGCCTATCGAAGGGTTAAGTCATGGCAGGACAGCTCGGTCACGTGTTATGCTCCTCCTGTACCATGTGGGAACTTGGGGATGACTCCAGTGTCCCTGACGACTACGTGTGCAGGAAGTGTATCCGCCTCCAGCTCCTGACGGACCGCGTTGCGGAGTTGGAGCTGAGGGTGGATTCACTCTGGAGCATCCACGATGCTGAGAATGACGTGAGTAGCACGTGTAGCGAGTTGGTCGTACCGCAGGTGAAGGGTCCACAGCCAGATGGGGAATAGAAGACCAGCAGGAAGAGCAGTGCAAGGAAGGTAGTGCAGGGGTCCCCTGTGGTCATCCCCCTGCACTACCTTCCTTACACTGCTTTGAGTACTGTTGAGGGGGATGACTCATCAGGGGAGGGCAGCAGCAGCCAAGTTCATGGCACCGTGGCTGGCTCTGTTGCACAGGAGGGCAGGAAAAAGAGTGGGAGAGCGATAGTGATAGGGGATTCAATTGTAAGGGGAATAGATAGGCATTTCTGCGGCCACAACCGAGATTCCAGGATGGTATGTTGCCTCCCTGGTGCAAGGGTCACGGATGTCTCGGAGCGGGTGCAGGACATTCTAAAAAGGGAGGGAGAACAGCCAGTTCTCGTGGTGCACATTGGTACCAACGACATAGGTTAAAAAAAAGGGATGAGGTCCGACGAAACGAATTTAAGGAGCTAGGAGCTAAATTAAAAAGTAGGACCTCAAAAGTAGTAATCTCGGGATTGCTACCAGTGCCACGTGCTAGTCAGAGTAGGAATCGCAGGATAGCGCAGATGAATACGTGGCTTCAGCGGTGGTGCAGCAGGGAGGGATTCAAATTCCTGGGGCATTGGAACCGGTTCTGGGGGAGGTGGGACCAGTACAAACCGGACAGTCTGCACCTGGGCAGGACCGGAACCAATGTCCTAGGGGGAGTGTTTGCTAGTGCTGTTGGGGAGGAGTTAAACTAATATGGCAGGGGGATGGGAACCAATGCAGGAAGATAGAGGGAAACAAAAAGGAGACAAAAGCAAAAGACAGAAAGGAGATGAGTAAAAGTGGAGGGCAGAGAAACCCAAGGCAAAGAACAAAAAGGACCACTGTACAGCAAAATTCTAAAAGGACAAAGGGTGTTAAAAAAACAAGCCTGAAGACTTTGTGTCTTAATGCATGGAGTATCCGTAATAAGGTGGATGAATTAACTGTGCAAATAGATGTTAACAAATATGATTTGATTGGGATTACGGAGACGTGGCTCCAGGATGATCAGGGCTGGGAACTCAACATCCAGGGGTATTCAACATTCAGGAAGGATAGAATAAAAGGAAAAGGAGATGGGGCAGCATTGCTGGTTAAAGAGGAGATTAATGCAATAGTTAGGAAGGACATTAGCTTGGATGATGTGGAATCTATATGGGTAGAGCTGCAGAACACCAAAGGGCAAAAAATGTTAGTGGGAGTTGTGTACAGACCTCCAAACAGTAGTAGTGATGTTGGGGAGGGCATCAAACAGGAAATTGGGGGTGCATGCAATAAGGGTGCAGCAGTTATAATGGGTGACTTTAATATGCACATAGATTGGGCTAACCAAACTGGAAGCAATACGGTGGAGGAGGATTTCCTGGAGTGCATAAGGGATGGTTTTCTAGACCAATATGTCGAGGAACCAACTCGTGGGGAGGCCATCTTAGACTGGGTGTTGTATAATGAGAGAGGATTAATTAGCAATCTCTTTGTGCGAGGCCCCTTGGGGAGGAGTGACCATAATATGGTGGAATTCTGCATTAGGATGGAGAATGAAAGTTAATTCAGAGACCATGGTCCAGAAAGAAGGGTAACTTTGAAGGCATGAGGTGTGAATTGGCTAGGATAGATTGGCGAATGATACTTAAGGGGTTGACTGTGGATGGGCAATGAACGAACTACAACAATTGTACATTCCTGTCTGGCATAAAAATAAAAGAGAAGGTGGCTCAACCGTGGCTATCAAGGGAAATCAGGGATAGTATTAAAGCCAAGGAAGTGGCATACAAATTGGCCGGAAATAACAGCGAACCCGGAGACTGGGAGAAATTTAGAACTCAGCAGAGGAGGACAAATGGTTTGATTAGGGCAGGGAAAATGGAGTACAAGAAGAAGCTTGCAGGGAACATTAAGACGGATTGCAAAAGTTTCTATAGATATGTAAAGAGAAAAAGGTTAGTAAAGACAAACGTAGGTCCCCTGCAGTCAGAATCAGGGGAAGTCATAACGGGGAACAAAGAAATGGCGGACCAGTTGAACAATTACTTTGGTTCGGTATTCACTAAGGAGGACACTAACAACCTTCCAGATATAAAAGGGGTCAGAGGGTCTAGTAAGGAGGAGGAACTGAGGGAAATCCTTATTAGTCGGGAAATTGTGTTGGGGAAATTGATGGGATTGAAGGCCGATAAATCCCCAGGGCCTGATGGACTGCATCCCAGAGTACTTAAGGAGGTGGCCTTGGAAATAGCGGATGCATTGACAGTCATTTTCCAACACTCCATTGACTCTGGATCAGTTCCTATGGAGTGGAGGGTAGCCAATGTAACCCCACTTTTTAAAAAAAGGAGGGAGAGAGAAAACAGTGAATTATAGACCGGTCAGCCTGACATCGGTAGTGGGTAAGATGATCGAATCAATTATTAAGGATGTCATAGCAGCGCATTTGGAAAGAGGTGACATGATGGGTCCAAGTCAGCATGGATTTGTGAAAGGGAAATCATGCTTGACAAATCTTCTGGAATTTTTTGAGGATGTTTCCAGTAGAGTGGACAATGGAGAACCAGTTGATGTGGTATATTTAGACTTTCAGAAGGCTTTCGACAAGGTCCCACACAAGAGATTAATGTGCAAAGTTAAAGCACATGGGATTGGGGGTAGTGTGCTGACATGGATTGAGAACTGGTTGTCAGACAGGAAGCAAAGAGTAGGAGTAAATGGGTACTTTTCAGAATGACAGGCGGTGACCAGTGGGGTACCGCAAGGTTCTGTGCTGGAGCCCCAGCTGTTTACACTGTACATTAATGATTTAGACGAGGGGATTAAATGTAGTATCTCCAAATTTGCGGATGACACTAAGTTTGGTGGCAGTGTGAGCTGCTGCGAGGAGGATGCTATGAGGCTGCAGAGCGACTTGGATAGGTTAGGTGAGTGGGCAAATGCATGGCAGATGAAGTATAAATGTGAGGTTATCCACTTTGGTGGTAAAAACAGAGACAGACTATTATCTGGTGACAGATTAGGAAAAGGGGAGGTGCAACGAGACCTGGGTATCATGGTACATCAGTCATTGAAGGTTGGCATGCAGGTACAGCAGGCGGTTAAGAAAGCAAATGGCATATTGGCCTTCATAGCGAGGGGATTTGAGTACAGGGGCAGGGAGGTGTTGCTACAGTTGTACAGGGCCTTGGTGAGGCCACACTTGGGAGTATTGTGTACAGTTTTGGTCTCCTAACTTGAGGAAGGACATTCTTGCTATTGAGGGAGTGCAGCGAAGGTTCACCAGACTGATTCTCGGGATGGCGGGACTGACCTATCTAGAAAGACTGGATCAACTGGGCTTGTATTCACTGGAGTTCAGAAGAATGAGAGGGGACCTCATAGAAATGTTTAAAATTCTGATGGGTTTAGACAGGTTAGATGCAGGAAGAATGCTCCCAATGTTGGGGAAGTCCAGAACCAGGGGTCACAGTCTAAGGATAAGGGGTAAGCCATTTAGGACCGAGATGAGGAGAAACTTCACGCAGAGAGTGGTGAACCTGTGGAATTCTCTACCACAGAAAGTTGTTGAGGCCAATTCACTAAATATATTCAAAAAGGAGTTAGATGTAGTCCTTACTACTAGGGGGATCAAGGGGTATGGCGAGAAAGCAGGAAGGGGGTACTGAAGTTGCATGTTCAGCCATGAACTCATTGAATGGCGGTGCAGGCTAGAAGGGCCGAATGGCCTACCCCTGCACCTATTTTCTATGTTTCTCCCCCGAGGTGTTGTCACCCTCACTGATATTCAGCATTGAAAGCTGGTTGAAGAATGCCGCACAGCCAGAGGATTCCTGCACTGCCTGCCTCTTCATACCCAGTGACCGCCACCCACTTGCTATCTTCTTAAACTCTCTGCAGCTGTGGGGTGAGCACCTTCTGGAACTTGCGCTCCAGGAAATTCCCAGCCCCCTGTATGCCTTGCAGTGATTTCAACTACTCCTCCATCTCAGAAACTCTGAGGTTGAGTTCGAGCAACTGGAGGCACCTCCTGCACACGTGGTTTTCTAGATATATGAAGCACCCTGAAGTTCCCACATGGCACAGAAATTGCAGGCAACGGGTCTCAGCTGTCCCATCATTTTTCAACTGCTTTTTTATATTATTTCTATAGTGGCTTACAGTGATGCATTTGCCATGGTACTATTTTATCCTTCTGTTCCTATCAAATAACAATATCGTCAGTGTCTTTGGTGTCTTGTGCATTTTCACAGGACTTTATCTAGCAGTTTAATAAATCTATAAGAAAAATGTACCTGCAGTGCCACCTGGGAGATGCAGCTTGCAATAGCTGCAGCACCACCTGGTGTTTGCAGGTCTGATGGGTCAAACCAATACAAACATTTCAGTTTTAAAGCAATTCCAAGAGTTACCCTAGACATGATTAAACCATAGCAAAATTATAATGCAGGAAGTAAGTATGACAACAGGAAGTGTGTGCTAAAAGCAAGACTTTTAATACATAAATAGTGAGTTGAGAATGGATCTGACCCGAGTAAATTGGAATCAAAGGTTGGCAGGCAAAACTGTAATGGAGCAATGGGCTGCCTTTAAAGAGAGAGTTCATTCCCACAAGGCAACCAAAGTCAGAGCTCCCTGGATAATGAACGAGATCGAGTAAGATGAAGCAAAAAAAGAGCGCATATGACAGATGTCAGGTTGAGAATAAAAGTGAGAATCAGGCTGATTATAGAAAATTCAGAGGGGAAGTGAAAAAGAAAATGAGAAGCAAAGAGAGAGTACGAGAATAGATTGGCAGCTAACATAAAAGAGAATTCAAGTCTTCTCTAGGCATATAAAAGTAAACGGGTAGTAAGAGGCAGGGTGGGGCTGATTAGGGACCAAAAATGAGACCTATGCATGGAAGCAGAGGGTGCATGGCTGAGGTACTAAATGAGTACTTTGCATCTGTCCTCACCAAGGAAAAAGATGCTGCCAAAGTCATAGTGAAAGAGGAGATAGTGGTGATACTGGATAGGATAAAAATTGATAGAGGAGGTAATAGAAAGATTTGCTGTACTTAAAAGTAGATAAGTCACCAGCACCGGATGGGATGCAACCTAGAATGCTGAGGGAAGTAAAGGTGGAAATCGCAGAGGTACTGGCCATAATCTTCCAATCCTCCTTGGATACGGGGCTGGTGCCAAAGGACTGGAGAATTGCAAATATTACACCCTTATTCAAAAAAGGTGTAAGGATAAACCCAGCAACTACAGGTCAGTCAGTAGTGGGAAGCTTTAGAAACGATAATTGGACATAATTAACAATCACTTGGACAAGTGTGGATTAATTAAGGAAAGCCAGCACAGATTTGTTAAAGGCAAATTGTGTTTAACTAACTTGATTGAGTTTTTTAATGAGGTAACAGCAAGGGTTGATGAGGGCAATGAGGTTGATGGGTGTACATGGACTTCCAAAAGAGCCACATAATAGGCATACCAACAATGTTGAAGCCCATGGAATAAAAGGGACAGTGGCAGCATGGATATGAAATTGGCTATGTGACAGGAAACAGAATAGTGGTAAATGATTGTTTGTTGGACTGGAGGAAGGTATACAGTGGTGTTCCGCAGTGGATGGTACTAGGACCACTGCGTTTATTGATGTATAGTAATGGCCTGGACTTTGGTGTACAGGGCACAATTTTACAATTTGCAGGTGACACAAAACTTGGTAGTATAGTGAACAGTGAGGAGGATAGTGATGGACATCAAGAGGACATAGACAGGTTGGTGAAATGGGTGGACACGTGGCAGAAAACATTTAACACAGAATAGTGCAAAGTGATACATTTTGGTATGAAGAAAGAAGAGAGGCAATATGAAGTAAAGGGTATAATCATAAAGGGAGTGCATGAACAGAGGGACCTGGGGGTATATGTACACCAGTCATTGAAGGTGGCAGGGCAGGTTGAGAAAGCGGTTAAAAAAGCATACGAGATCCCAGGCTTCATAAATAAAGGCATAAAGTACAAAAGCAAGGAACTTATGATGAACCTTTATAAAACACTGGTTCAGCCTCAATTGGAATATTCTGTTCAATTCTGGGCACCACACTTTAGGGAGGATGTGAAAGCCTTAGGGTGCAGAAAAGATTTATGAGAATGGTTTCAGGGATTAGGGACTTCAGTTATGTGGATAGACTGGAGAAGCTGGGGTTGTTTTCCTTGGAGCAGAGATGGTTGAGAGGAGATTCGATAGAAGTGTTCAAAATCATGATGCATCTAGACAGAGTAGATAGAGAGAAACTATTCCCATTGGTGGAAGTATAGAGAACAGTGTGGAGGATAATGATTGACTTCTCTATCGCTATCAACCAGAGGACACAGATTTAAGGTGATTGGCAGAAGAACCAAAGGCGAAATTAGGAAAAGCTTTTTTACGCAGCGAGTGATTAGAATCTGGAATGCCCTGCCCGACGCCCTGGTGGAGGCAGGCTTTCAAAAGGGAACTGATGGGTACCGGTAGGAAAAAAAATTGCAGGACGACAGGGAATGGGACTAGGTTGAAGTGCTCTTGCAGAGAGCCGGCACGGGCCAAATGGCGGCCTCCTGTGCTGTAACCATTCTATGAAATTGATTTTTCTTCTTACAGGCTCTGTATAGAGGCCCTGCCTTGCCAAACAAGATACAGTACAAAGAAAATTAATGCATGAAAGCCTTTTAAAATTGTCTCTTGGTTTTATTTGCTGTTGGTTCTACAAATTGCCCCCCCCCCCTCAACCTTAATACAGTTAATCCAAATGTAATTAAAATGTACTGGATTACAAATAAAGATAAAAAAAATTCAACTAATTATATTGGCATATTTAATATAAAATATAAGTGTGTATATTTTAATAATGACTAATTCATTGTCTATTCTATTTCCAGAGTGAGATCATAAAAGACAATCCAGGAATACTGGATTGTGTGAAGGAAGGTGTATGCAGACTGGTAGGAATGGGTGTCCCTCATAGCAAGCGCCTGCTTCCTCTTGGAGTTTTAGTCATTCCAACTGTCTTGCATGGCGTGCTCCATTATATCATCAGTGCCATCATCCAGAAATTTATTCTCTTTCTTCTACGGAGAAAGACACCACATCAGCACCCGGCTGATGCTTCTAGTTCTGTACAAACTGTGCTGGATGCTTACTTCCCTGAACTTATTGCTAGTTTTGTTGCAAATCTTTGTGCTGATGTTTTGGTTTATCCATTAGAAACAGTACTTCACCGCCTTCATATTCAAGGAACCCGCACCATCATTGACAACACAGACCACGGGTTTGAAGTGCTTCCTATTAACACTCAGTATGAAGGAATGAGAGACTGTATTAATGTAATCAAGAAAGAAGAAGGTATCTTTGGCTTCTATAAAGGATTTGGAGCAGTTCTAGTACAGTACACATTGCACGCTGCTGTGCTACAGATTACTAGAATTATATATTCTACTTTGTTGCAAAATGCTACCTAAATGTGGAGATTAAGATGCCATGGTACGGTAAATAGTCATGAAGTACAAGTTATGAATTTCTGTAGTGCATGTTAGAAGCACTGTAATCAAATGCACTCTGTTACTAAGATTAAACTACTGAATTGGTGAAAATCTCAATTTAAAAATCACAAGAAATCTTTGCTAAATTGTAACGGTGCCCATGATTTGTGGTTTTTAATGTCATGTAAATGAAGCTCCTGCTATTCACAGTATGGTTCTCCTTTTGGAATATCATTTTCTGACACAATACAGCATCAAGGCAAACTAGACTAAGGAAGGAAAGTGAGTTTATAGTTATGACTTTTCTCTCTCCTCCCAACTCCCCTGTTACTTGATTACCTGAAAATAAATAATTTGTTGAATTGTTTTTTCATAATTTTGTTTTTTTGATTAGCACCTGAACTTTTAATAGCAAACTTGCTCCACGATGTTGGAGATTTTTTTCATGCTGCCAGCCTTATTTTCTGTATTCCAGAGTGTGGTTGCAAGATAATATGGTGAGGTCCAATTCTTCAGCCCTAGTAGATTTATCTCTGCTGAAGAATGTTAAATGGCAAGAAAAGGAGAACCATCGTAATTTGGCTTTACGTGTGGTTAAAGTTGTCGCGCTTTATTTCTACAGTTTTCATTTACTTGGTAACATTTTGATTGGCTTTGTCTTCCTTATGGGATTTTTATGGTTCAAGGTATCAAGTATGTGGCTTTATTTTGTATATAGTATGTTCACTTTAAATAATATCACTATGATTCATAAAATGATGAATTAATGAAGGTTGATGTAGTCTGTTAGTGCAATTTGTATTCCCCACTCAAATGTATACATTTGCTATATTTCCAGAGCAAATACTTGCCAATTTCGTGAAGGTTATCTAAATGTATAACATGTGCAGTTGTGGTAGTCAGATGGAGAAAGAAAAAAGTGAACACTGCTAATTGCTGTCCAGATCTGAGTTTTGTATTTAATATCCCATTATATGTGTCCCAATATTTAATAATTCACATCTTTGTTAAATCATGCAATGACATTACTTTAAAATTGTATTTCCAATTACAGTAATTTTAATTTAAATCACTGTACTCCTGTCCATCTAGTGCCACACTTTTGTTTTCATGACTAAGCACTATCAAATGGCAGAATAATTGATTTCCCCAAGCTTTAGCTTTTAAATATTTCTAAAGGTACAAAACTTGGACTGATTTGTATCTTTATTTCTAGCAGGACATAAAAGAGTAAGTAATTAAAAATAGAAAGTGTGATACACACACATGTGTAAATGCTTATAATGTTTAATTATGACGTTAGGACCTCTACATCTTTAAAACATGCTCCATTGTCATGTGTGGATATATGTACAAAAATCCAGACTTGAAAATTTCTCCAGGAAAGATTTATTGCAGAGTATAGAGAAATAAAATCTTCAGGAAGGATAGAAAAGGAGGAGGGCTAGTAGTATTAATTAGAGACAATATCACAGCACCAGAACATAAGAATTTAAATAGAAATAGGATTTAAATGTACAAACAGAATCCTTTCAAATTGAACTCGGGAATAACAAGGGATTAGTCACACTAGTGCAAATATATTGTAGACCACTGAACAATGGAAAGAAAATCCTTCCGGCTTCAATACAGTGCAACTTTCGTATTTTGAAAATGAGTATGTCAAACACTGTCCAATGCAAATTTCTGTATCAGTTAAATGTCTGCAGCTTCTTAATTGACTGTCGCATCAAAAGTTTCAAGATGGAGGAAGAATTATACCTTGTAGCCTTAAAGAGGCCCCTACACGTTAGCAGCAGGATAATTAATTGTATAATGCCGCTGTGATTGTAAAACTGCTATTGCTATGACTTAAAGCAAGCAGCGTCATGGGAGATTTGCTAATATACACATGTATATCTCAATCATGTCATATTGCTGTCTCTAGCTGATGGTGTAATGTAATCAAAGTGCAGGTAGAAGGGTTGCTACGTACAGACCTTGCCTCTGCTGTAAATAAAATATTCCAGAAATCTAAGAGTACAATGTAGGGATGGTCTTCAGTAAATTGCTCAGATCCAATGAACAATACAGCCGGCTAAAATTAGAGGAATTCCTTACACCTTGCTGATCCTTAGGGCAGCACAGTATATTCAACTTACTACCAAGCCACAGTCTCATCTGAGGTGGGTGATCAAGCTAAAGAAGGACTTAAAAAAAAAATTAAATGGAGGCAGAGAACATGAAAGAATTAAAGGAAGGACACAGAGATCTGATTGGTCTCTGCCCTGATCTGTTCCAAGGATGTACTCGTATTTGTGATTCCAGGGCATTGAGTTAAAGAAAAATTACTATTCTGCTGCCAGGTTTTAAACTGTAAACTTAAAACAGTCTGTACTCAATTGCAAATGTATTGCATTAAAATTGGCCATTGTTTCTCTCAAAGGCACAGTTCCTTGAAATTAAAAAAAAAAGAATTTGAGCTGTTTCATGTGAAATTGATGATTGCTTAAATCTGTCAGCTATTTATGAACTTCATGTCCAAAAGTGGGGAGGAGGATATACCCGGGGCTAATCTATATCAGGAGGCTAATCAATTGCTTCTCAATGTTTTTTTAAATACACAAATATGCCTGAGCATAATTGCCTTCAGACTTTGAGTGGTCATGATCATTGCCACGGTCATCTGAAAAATTCCTTTCATCCGTCTCCACCCACATCTCCCTACCCACTTCCTTCTGTGTTTGTTCCTGCATAGGAAATCCCTTCCCCCAACTAATTTGCAATAGCACTTTTAAACTACTAACTCAAGCCGTTGGATCTCTATTTACCACAATACTTCTGCAGTTATCGATCTGCTCAGCCACTCTCACATCCACCTTAGATGCCCTTGTCTCCCTAGAATGGTAATTTCCACTGGTATGGCCGCCCCCATCTTCACACCCTTCAGTCCATAAGGCACAGACAACCATATTTAATGTTCAACTGGTTTAGCCACATCACTTACTCGACCCCTTCCCTCCCCCTTTGTCAAAAAAAACCATCCTGGATCCCTCTGTTATAGAAACATAGAAAATAGGTGTAGGAGTAGGCCACTCGGCCCTTCGAGCCTGCACCACCATTCAATAAGATCATGGCTGATCATTCACCTCAGTACCACTTTCCTGCTTTCTCTCCATACCCCTGATCCCTTCAGCCGTAAAGGCCATATCTAACACCCTCTTGAATACATCCAATGAACTGGCATCAACAACTCTCTGTGGTAGAGAATTCCACAGGTAAACAACTCTGAGTGAAGAAGTTTCTCCTCATCTCGGTCCTAAATGGCTTACCCCTTATCCTTAAGACTGTGACCCCTGGTTCTGGACTTCTCCACCCTTGGGAACACTCTTCCTGCATCTAACCTGTCCAGTCCCGTCAGAATTTTATATGTTTCTATCAGATCCCCTCTCATCCTTCTAAACTCCAGTGATTACAGGCCCAGTCGATCCAGTCTCTCCTCATATGTCAGTCCTGCCATCCCCGGAATCAGTCTGGTGAACCTTCGCTGCACTCCCTCAATAGCAAGAACGTCCTTAGATTAGAAGACCAAAACTGAACATACTATTCTAGGTGAGGCCTCACCAAGGCCCTGTACAACTGCAGTAAGACCTCCCTGCTCCTACACTCAAATCCCCTAGCTATGCAGGCCAACATGCCATTTGCCGCCTTCACGGCCTGCTGTACCTGCATGCCAACTTTCAATGACTGATGTACCATGACACCCACGTCTCGTTTCACCTCCCCTTTTCCTAATCTCACCATTCAGATAATATTCTGCCTTCCTGTTTTTGCTACAAAAGTGGATAATCTCACATTTATCCACATTATACTGCATCTGCCATGCATTTGCCCACTCACCTAACCTGTCCAAGTCACCCTGCAGCCTCTTAGCAAACTCCTCATAGCTCACACCACCACCCAGCTTAGTGTCATCTGCAAACTTGGAGATATTATACTCAATTACTTCAACTAAATCATTGATGTATATTGTAAATAGTTGGGGTCCCAGCACTGAGCCCTGCGGCACTAGTCACTGGCTGCCATTCTGAAAAGAACCCGTTTATCCCGACTCTCTGCTTCCTGTCTGCCAACCAGTTCTCTATCCACGTCAATACATTACCCCCAATGTGCTCTTATTTTGCGTGCTCTTATTTTGCGCACTCATCTCTTGTGTGGGACCTTGTCAAATGCCTTTGAAAGTCCAAATACACCACATCCACTGGTTCTCCTTTGTCCACTCTACTAGTTACTCATCCTCAAAAGAGTCTAGAAGATTTGTCAAGCATGATTTCCCTTTCATAAATCCATGCTGATTTGGACCGATCCTGTCACTGCTTTCCAAATGTGCTGCTATTTCATCTTTAATAATTGATTCCAGCATTTTCTCCACTACCGATGTCAGGCTAACCAGCCTATAATTCCCCGTTTTCTCTCCCTTTTTTAAAAAGTGGTGTTATATTCGCTACCCTCTAGTCCATAGGAACTGATCCAGAGTTGATAGACTGTTGGAAAATGATCACCAATGCATCCATTATTTCTAGGGCCACTTCCTTAAGTACTCTGGGATGCAGACTATCAGGCCTGGGGATTTATCAGCCTTCAATCCCCATCAATTTCCCTAACACAATTTCCTGACTAATAAGGATTTTCTTCAGTTCCTCCTTCTCACTAGACCCTCGGTCCCCTAGTATTTTGGAAGGCTATTTGTGTCTTCCTTCGTGAAGACAGAACCAAAGTATTTGTTCAATTGGTCTGCCATTTCTTTGTTCCACATTATAAATTCACCTGATTCTGACTGCAAGGGACTTGTGTTTGTCTTCACTAATCTTTTTCTCTTCACATATCTATAGAAGCTTTTGCAGTCAGTTTTTAAGTTCCCAGCAAGCTTCCTCTCATACTCTATTTTCCCCCTCCTAATTAAACCCTTTGTCATCCTCTGCTGAATTCTAAATTTCTCCCAGTCCTCAGGTTTGATGCTTTTTCTGGCCAATTTATATGCCTCTTGGATTTAACACTCTCCCTAATTTCCCTTGTCCTTGTGATCTATCATCCCATTCCAAATTCCTTGAATATATTGGCCTGTAATTTGCGGTCAGTGACGGAAGCTCAGGCTTGTCGCTTACATCAAAGAAAGCTGCCCACTGAGATCTCGCAATCTTTGTGGCGAGAGGTTTACCTTTCTCAACGTACAATTGATTGTAGCACTGTGTAATGGGAATCCCCAGTGAAGAGTTGCAGTGACATCAAGTTTTCTAAGCATCCAATAGCATCGAAGAATTCTCACAGACAGGAAAACAAGAAATGAAAAGCACTGAATTATAAAAAATGTTAGAGAGCGAAATAAAGATTGAGATATTCACTGGGCTTAAGGTAGAAGCTGAAATATCGTGAACAAGTTATAAAAAGTGTTTTTTTTTTAAATTGTCATTGTTATCATAATGGAGAAATTTGACAATCCACAAATATAAAAATTAGTTTTTCAGGGCCAGAATGGCTGTTTATCAGTCAATAAGCTGTTAAAACCCCAGTTACACCTAATGGCAACATAATCTGAAAACACAGTGTCAGTTTCCACAAGTATGCTGAGACACCCAGCTTGAAAGAGAAAATTGGCATTGGGGGTATAAGCGAAATAAGGTTTAAAGTGTCGGCTTCTACATTAGCTCAGCAAAAGGGGCAGAGCTGACCTCGCATTCTAACAAATTCCAGCACCAAAGACCCAGAGGCCTCTGATTCAATATTTGATGTACCAAAACACCAGATAACATTAAGGTACGTCCAGTCCGACAAGATAAGATTCTGTGAAAAGACTCTAAATAGACTTTTAGGCGCTAGGTACGATCAGCAAATTCTAACCCAATGAGGTCATCCCAGTTAAGGTCTAAAGGCTGCCTTGCGATCTTGGTCTGTCAATCCAAAATATTACTCATAAGGTAACCCAATTAGAGATTGAGGGAGGTCATACCAGGGTGGGAGTGAAGGGATCTATGAAATGTATAAATGATGTACAATTTTGCGATTCAGGGCACATCTCCACTCACAGGCGGCTGTGATGAGAAGTGTTCCCGGATGTCCATAATTAAAGATCGTTATACCTTGCCATCCATCTCCATCTAATACTTCGAGGGCTGCTACGCGGGTTGGGACGAGCGTTGACCCTTTATATCAAAGGGCCCGCTCGTGGGAAGAGAAGTCTTCCCATTTTCCCCTTCAATTTGGCGCTGTGAGCAGGGTACAAGAACTTCCCGAACGAAAAAATGATCCAGCTGTTAGGGTGAGTATGTTTAATTTACCACCTTCTAGTTAGAGCTGTGGCATTGTAAACGGGGAGGGAAGGACATCTGTACAAATAGCCATCTGTAGCAGGTCCTGGAGGGACGGAGACGATCTAGTGGTGGGAGGGGTTAAAAGGCATACTCTGAGACGTGCGCGTGTAGGAAGTGCGGCAGTGCGAGGGTACGACGCAAGGGAAGACATGGACGAGATCTATTGACCCAAGCGGTGCGAGCGCACGGCACAGGGACGAGACATATTGACCTGAAAGTATGGCAGTATGGGTGTACGGCGCCAAAGGATGACATATTGACGACGTCCCCGCAGAGACGAGACATATTGACCCAGTAGCGTGGCAGTACGAGTGTACGGTGCCAAGGGGAGACATATCGACAATGTCCTGTATCCCAAATATGAATTAAAGGGAATGCCCAAGACCCCTACACCTTCCCCAAAGTAAGATGGGTAACCCGGCTAGTAAAAAGGCAAATAAAAGCAATGAGGGAACAGAAACCCAGGCCATAAAGAAATGGAGAAAGAATGTAACTGGGGACCAAAAGGGTCTCTACTAAATTTGCTGGGCAAAAAATACACAACATTAATGGAAGAAATGAAACGGAAAGGGTGGCGGCCCACGGATACACCCGCTAGACAGAAAAAATGGTGGGATAGTCAGACCAAACACAAGGTTGAAATGGTCCAAGTAATTATCCTCACCTGTTACTGGGAACAGATAAAAGAAAGAGATACCCACACTGAATTGATTCAGGAATTAAAAACGAAAATAACGGAATTAGGAAAGACTGTAAAGGAGAACGGACAAACCCTACAGTGCACATCAGCAACATCCGACCCAAAAATAACCCCCCCCCCCCCCCCAGTACCCCAGATATACCCCTCCCTGAAAGAGGTACAGGCAGGGGAGCCCCAAGATAATAACGGGACCCGGGAAGGGCCCCCGCATATGACAGGTATGTACTACCACCATCCTTGCACACAGGCAGCAACCCGGTCACATCACCATTCAAGAAGTTCCCCTCACCCCGCATGAGACAGACACTGCTAAAAGATTTACCCAGCCCCAAACCAAATAGCAGAAATATAGAATTCTGGGAAATGATTGTGGAAATGTTCGATGCACATAATCTAACAGTCTGGTAAAGGCCAAAACCGGTAATGTAAACTGGCAAAGGGCTACCCAAGCCGTGCAAAACAGCAACTAGATGATGATGGGAAACCCGATGCGAACTAAGGCACAGCAGATACTAGACCTCGAGCACGGGATGGATGGAAGTTGAGGACCAATAAGAACTAATTGGAGCAGGATATTAAAAGTAATCCAAAAACCGAATGAAACTAGAGGAATATGGAGAGCGGAAATGGCGCGAGTACAAAGACCACTCCGGTGCTAACAACTCCCATAGAGGATTTTTTGGTGTGCCTCCCACAGTCCATCTTTAAACATTTTTAGAAATGTTTAAGGATGGGCTGGGGGAGGCGCATCAAAAAATAATTAAGCTGGGATTCAAGATAGGAGATGATTATGATGAAATCTTAGAATGGGCACAAAACGTGGAGGAATTAAAGGCCGAGCAAAAGGAAAAGGTAGCCAAGATAGTGGCGGCAGCATTAGTGATGGGAGAAAAGGAAGATGGGGGGACCTCCGCGCAGTCCCCCTAACGTGTCATCAGGATGGGCATTTTAGCAGAGATTGCCCGCATAGGGCTGCTGAAAAAGGGACAGATAGACCCAGCTGCCGTAATTGCAACAAACTGGGACACGTAGGAAAAAGATGCTGGGCAGTGGGAGGCGGGGCGGCAGGAAAGGGCCCCCAGCAAACCAGAAAACAGACAGGGACGCCCATCACGCGTGAGGAACTGATGGAAATTCGCCGACAAATAACACTGTCAACCCCACCCCCTCCGGAGCCACCCTCTAACGAGGAGCTCATCAACTTACTTAAATTGGCCAGTACCCACCAGGGGTTACCGGCCCTCGAGGGAAGGTTGGGACAGCCGCGCTAGATCCCCATATGTTTACTAGTGCAGTGTTAGGGGGCCGGCAGTGCAACATGTTAGTGGATACGGGAGCGTTGGTATCCATAACTAATCTAGACCTCCCTCTTACAAGAACCACGGTTAATATTCAAGGGATAGGAGAAGGATCCACAAAAAGTGACATTAAGCGAAGTAGTACTATTAGAGATGCAGGGAATAATGATACCCACCAAATTTTGGTGCTGCCCTAACCCGGAAGGCACCATACTAGGGATAGACACCCTAAGGGAAGTAGGAGCACTTATAGACCCTCAGCGTAATCGGTTAATATGGGGAGAGAAACATCAGACCCAACAGAAGTTCAATTGTCTGGGACATCAGCAGCAGCGAATAGCAAGGATTGTCCCAATACAGCCCAAGTGGGAAACGAAAGGCGTGTGGGGCAGCGTATACCAACTAATACCAGCTCTGTGGGCACAGCACAAACAGGATTGCGGGCTGGCCCGAGTTGACCCGGTCAAAATTCCCAGGCCGGGATATAGGCCCACAGACAATATCCTTTAAAACCCGAGGCTGAAGCAGCCGTCCACCAAATAGTGCAAGAATTAGAAGCACAAGGGGCGGTAAAACTTGTAACTGCCACCATTAATTCACCGGTGTGGCCGGTAAAGAAACCCGACAGAACCTACAGGTTCACTGTCGACTATACAGCCCTGAACAAGGTCACCCCAAGGGAACATCCAATTGTGGCAAGCCTATCCACTATTTTCAATGGCCTGAACCCAGAACATAAAATCTTTACTGTACTCGACATAGAGAACGGATTCTGGGCTATACCTTTGGATGAGGAGTCACTCCAAAGGGGAAACAGTATACCTGGACCAGGGTGCCGCAAGGGTTTCACAATAGCCCGGGCATATTCCACCGGGCATTGTCAGGAATCCTGGAACCCCTGGACGTAGGAGAGGGAAGCACTATACTACAAGTACATGGACGATATTCTTATCGCTTCAGGCACTGAGCAACAACACATGTTGACCCTAACTACAGTATTAGGGGCCTTACAGCGCTTGGGGTTGAAGGCAAATCCTAGGAAAGCCCAGGTGGGAAAGGAGGAGTATTCCCCAAGGGAGGACTATTCCCTTGGGATATGTAGTAGCCCAAGGGAATAGACGGATGCCTGCAGATCGGAAGGAGGATATTAGAACCATGCCTAGACCAGGAACGGTAAAAGGGGTCCGGCAGGTATTGGGACTATTTAACTATTGCCGGAACTTTATTCCGGAGTACGTGGAGATGGCCAACCAATACAGGACCTAGTAAAAGAAGGAAGGCCCTCCCAGGAGCCCGTCGACTGGGGTAGCCCCCAGGAGGCAGCGCTTATACAACTGAAGCAAGCCCTTAGGAGAGCACCCGCCATGGGATTGCCTGATCAGAATAGACCCTTCCACCTGTATATGTACCATAGTGAGACCCATTCCAAGGCGGTGGTAACCCAGGAACACGGGGATAGGCAAAGGCCCCTGGCATACTATTCCATGACACAAGGACCAGTAGCCGCAGGGCTGTCTCGATGTGTCACAGCTCTCGATTGTGCGGCGTGGGCCGTGAGGGCCAGCGAGCCTATAGTGATGACCGGGCAGGTCATCTTACATACGCCACATACCCTCATGGAATTACTTAACACAGGAAGGTTAAGAAACATAGAAACATAGAAAATAGGTGCAGTAATAGGCCATCCGGCCCTTCGAGCCTGCACCACCATTCAATAAGATCATGGCTGATCATTCCTTCAGTAGCCCGTTCCTGCTTTCTCTCCATACCCCTTGATCCCTTTAGCCGCAAGGGCCATATCTAACTCCCTCTTGAATATATCCAATGAACTGGCATCAACAACTCTCTGCGGTAGGGAATTCCACAGGTTAACAACTTTCTGAGTGAAAAAGTTTCTCCTCATCTCAGTCCTAAGTGGCTTACCCCTTATCCTAAGACTGTGTCCCCTGGTTCTGGACTTCCCCAACATTGGGAACATTCTTCCTGCATCTAACCTGTCTAAACCCATCAGAATTTTAAACGTTTCTATGAGATCCCCTCTCATTCTTCTGAACTCCAGTGAATACAAGCCCAGTTGATCCAGTCTTTCTTGATATGTCAGTCCCGCCATCCCGGGAATCAGTCTGGTGAACCTTCGCTGCACTCCCTCAATAGCAAGAATGTCCTTCCTCAAGTTAGGAGACAAAAACTGTCCACAATACTCCAGGTGTGGCCTCACCAAGGCCCTGTACAACTGTAGTAACACCTCCCTGTCCCTGTACTCAAATCCCCTCGCTATGAAGGCCAACATGCCATTTGCTTTCTTAACCGCCTGCTGTACCTGCATGCCAACCTTCAATGACTGATATACCATGACACCCAGGTCTCGTTGCACCTCCCCTTTTCCTAATCTGTCACCATTCAGATAATAGTCTGTCTCTCTGTTTTTACCACCAAAGTGGATAACCTCATATTTGTCCACATTATGGGCCCAAGTTTCCACACGCGCCTAGAACGGCGCAGTCCCGACCTGGACGCCCGTTTTTCATGCCACAAAGTGCGCCTAAAAAAATCCTCGGTATTCTCCACCTACCTGCAGGTCCTCTGGCCCTCGGCGCAGCCAGCACGAGCTGTGGGGGGGGGCGGAGCCAGGTTCCTGCGCTGAAAACAGTGCTGGGACCTCTGCACATCGCGCTACAGTGGGCACGCAAGTGCAGTAGCTCCAGGCGCCGAACTGTGTGGGAGGGGCCCGAAGCACTCAGCCCCTAGCCCTGGCCGAATGGCCTCACTGGGGCTGCGTGAATAAGGATCCTCCCACGGCCAGCTCCTGCTTTCCCCCCTCCCCCCCCCCGATCAGACCCGACACCCGCTCCCCCCTGCCTCCGGACCAGACCCGACACCCGCTCCCCCCTCTGCCTCCGGACCAGACACGACACCCGCTCTCCACCCACCCCCCCGCGACTGACCTGACCCGCGCTCCTGCTCCCCCCCCCCCCCCGCCGACTGACCCGACTCGCGCTCCTGTTCCCGCTCCCCCCCCCCCCGACTGGACCCGACCCGACCCGCGCTCCCGCCCCCCGACCCGACCCGACCCTCCTCCCGCTCCCGGACTGGATCCGACCTGACCTCTCCCCCCTCTCCCTCCCTCCTCCCTCTCTCTCCCTCCCCCTCCCTCTCTCTCTCCCTCCCCCCTTCCCTCTCTCTCTCCCCCCCTCCCTCTCTCTCTCCCCCCCTCCCTCTCTCTCCCCCTCCCTCTCTCTCTCTCTCCCTTCCCCCCCACCGCCCCCCGACCCGAACCGAACCTTCTCTCCCCGACCCAATCCAACGCCACCTACCTGTAAATCTGGTGCTGGGGACGGGCCCTGCCCGAGGTCTCGGGCCGGCCCATTCAGCCTTCGGTCCCGAAAGGCCTGCCTGAAGCACTTTCACACAGGTAGGAAGATGGTTTATTTAATCTTTTCTTTGCTTATAAATGTTTATTCAGGTTGGATTTATTTGTATAATATTTGTATAAGTATAAATAAGGATTTATTATAGAATTTAATGACTTCCCTTCCCCCCACCACCCCCCCCCCCCCCCCCCACCTCGTTCTGGACACCTAATTTGTAACCTGCGCCTGATTTTTTAATGTGTAGAACAGGTTTTTTCAGTTCTACAAAAATCTTCACTGGCTCCATTCTACTTTAGTTTGGAGTACATTTTCACTGTGGAAACTTTCAAATCAGGCGTCAGTGGCCGGACACGCCCCCTTTTGAAGAAAAAATTCTGTTCCAAAATAGAACTGTTCTACCTGACTAGAACTGCAGAAAAAAAAATGTGGAGAATTGCGATTTCTAAGATAGTCCGTTCTCCACCAGTTGCTCCTAAAAATCAGGCGCAAATCATGTGGAAACTTGGGCCCTATACTTCAGCTGCCATGCATTTGCCCACTCACCTAACCTATCCAAGTCACTCTGCAGTCTCATAGCATCCTCCTCGCAGCTCACACTGCCACCCAACTTAGTGTCATCCGCAAATTTGGAGATACTACATTTAATCCCCTCGTCTAAATCATTAATATACAATGTAAACAGCAAGGGCCCCAGCACAGAACCTTGTGGTACCCCACTAGTCACTGCCTGCCATTCTGAAAAGTACCCATTTACTCCTACTCTTTGCTTCCTGTCTGCCAACCAGTTCTCAATCCACGTCAGCACACTACCCCCAATCCCATGTGCTTTAACTTTGCACATTAATCTCTTTCGAAAGGTTGTGGTGCAACAAGGCCTCAAGGCCAGTCTTAACTCCAGTTCGCACGAGACTAAGAACTTACACTAAAAAACTGATTCCCTTAATCGGCAGTGCTACCGTAAAGATCTCCTACGATGGAGCGGTGCACAAGCTACCACTCTGGGTGGTACCGGGCGATGGTCCCACGCTGCTCGGCAGGAGCTGGCTGGGAAAGATACGCTGCAGCTGGGACAACTTCTGAGTGCTATCGCCCGCTGACGACACTTTGTGTGCCCAGGTTGTCATGTATCTTACATTATTATATATAACTGTATCCTAACATGCTATACATGACTGTAATAAGATATGACCTGTAACCATCAGCATACCTTACCACCAGGGGTGCACTTGCAAGAGACAAGTATACAAGCACAGGTCTCAGGCAAGTGCAGCATTCCAGAGCTGTGAAATAAAGGGGCAGGTTCAGAGTGACCTTGACTTCACTACATGCCTCGTGTGAATCTGTACTGCGGGGACAGGACTTTACACAGGTCTTAAACAAATTTCCTTCGCTGTTCGAACCAGGCATCGGGAAATTCCAAGGAGCATAAGTGCAGATCCACCTAATTCCGGGGGAGCGACCCATCCATCACAAGGCGAGAGCAGTACCGTACATGATGAGAGAAAGGGTAGAGATCGAGCTAGACCGGCTGCAACGAGAGGGCATCATTTCACCAATCGAGTTCAGCGAGTGGGCCAGTCCTATTGTCCCAGTCCTCAAGGGAGACGGCACCGTGAGAATCTGTGGCAGTTACAAAGTAACTATCAATCGTTTCTCCCTGCAGGACCAATACCCACTACCAAAGGCCTACGACCTCTTTGCAACGCTGGCGGGAGGAAAGGCGTTCACGAAGCTGGATCTGAATTCAGCCTACATGACGCAGGAACTGAAGGCCCTCACCTGCATCAACACGCACAAAGGTCTTTTTGTTTATAGCAGATGCCCGTTTAGAATCCAATCAGCGGCAGCGATATTCCAGAAAAACATGGAAGGTTTACTGAAGTCGGTCCCGCACACCGTGGTCTTCCAGGACGACATCTTGGTCACAGGTCGAAACACAGTCGAGCACCTGCAGAACCTGGAGGAAGTTCTTAGTCGACGCAACCACGTGGGGCTCAGGTTAAAACGCTCGAAGTGCGTTTTCCTGGCGCCTGAAGTGGAGTTGTTGGGAAGGAAGATTGCAGCCGATGGCATCAGGCCCACCAATGCGAAGATGGAGGCAATTGAGAACGCACCAAGGCCACAGAATGTGACAGAGCTGTGGTCGTTTCTGGGACTCTTGAACTATTTTGGTAACTTCTTACCAGGTCTCAGCACCCTGCTAGAATCACTACATGTCTTACTACGAAAAGGGGGCAAATGGGTTTGGGGCAAAAGCCAAGAAAATGCCTTTGTAAAAGCAAGAAATTGTTATGCACAAACAAATTGCTTGTGTTATATGATCCATGTAAGCATTTGGTACTAGTATGTGATGCGTCATCGTACGGCGTCGGGTGTGTATTGCAACAAGCTGATGATTTTGGGAAACTGCAACTGGTTGCTTATGCATTCTGGAGTCTGTCTAAAGCCGAGAGAGCATACAGCATGAATGAAAAAGAAGCATTAGCGTGTGTCTATGGGGTAAAGAAAATGCATTAATAACGGTTTGGGCTAAAATTCGAATTGGAAACTGATCATAAGCCACCTATATCCCTGTTTTCCGAGAATAAAGGGATAAATACCAACACATCGGCCCGCATCCAGAGATGGGCGCTCACGTTGTCCACATACAACTACGCCATCCGCAACAGGCCAGGCACAGAAAACAGCACCAATGGTCTCAGTAGGCTGCCATTGCCCACCACGGGGGTGGAAATGGCGCAGCCCGCAGATCTAGCCATGGCTATGGAAGCATTTGAGAGTGAGCGATCACCCGTCACTGCCCGGTAGATCAAAACCTGGACAAGCCAGGACCCTTTATTATCTCTAGTCAAAAGCTGTGTGCTTCACAGGAGCTGGTTGAGTGTCCCAGTGGAAATACAGGAAGAGATAAAGCCGCTCCAGCGGTGCAAAGATGAAATGTCTATACAGGCAGACTGCCTTCTGTGGGGCAATCGAATAGTGGTCCCCAAGAAGGACAGAGACACCTTCATCAGTGACCTCCACAATACCCACCCAGGTATCTTAATGATGAAAGCGATAGCCAGATCCCACGTGTGGTGGCCTGGTATCGATGCAGACTTACAGTCCTGCGTTCACAGATGTAATACATGCTCGCAGTTAAGCAATGTACCCAGGGAGGCGCCGCTAACTTTATAGTCTTGGCCCTCCAAACTGTGGTCTAGGGTACACATCGACTATGCAGGCCCGTTCTTGGGTAAAATGTTCCTTGTGGTTGTAGACGCCTACTCCAAGTGGATTGAATGTGAGATAATGTCGGTTAGCATGTCCGCTGCCACCACTGAAAGCCTGCGTGTCATGTTTGCCACACACGGATTACCCGATGTGCTGGTGAGCGACAACGGACCATGTTTTATCAGTGCTGAGTTCAAAGAATTCATGAACCGTAACGGGATCAAATATGTCACATCTTCCCCGTTTAAACCAGCGCCCAATGGTCAGGCAGAGAGAGCAGTGCAAACCATCAAGCAAGGCTTGAAGAGGGTAACTGAAGGCTTACTGCAGACTCGCCTATCCCAAGTCCTGCTTAGCTACCGCATGAGACCCCACTCACTCACTGGGATCCCACCTGCTGAACTGGTCATGAAAAGAACACTTAAGACAAGGCTCTCGTTAGTTCACCCTGATCTACATGAACAGGTAGAGAGCAGGCGGCTTCAACAAAGTGCATACCATGATAGCGCAAATGTGTCACGCGAGATTGAAGTCAATGATCCTGTATTTGTATTAAATTATAGACAAGGTCCCAAGTGGCTTCCCGACACTGTCGTGGCTAAAGAGGGGAGCAGGGTGTTTCAGGTCAAACTTTTAAATGGACTCATGCACCGGAAACACTTGGTCCAAAATCAAACTCAGTTTCACGGACTATCCTGAGCAACCCACCTTGGACCCCACCTTTTTTGATCCCCCAATACACATATCAGTGGCAACCGACACCACGGTTGACCACAAAGCAGAACCCATCATCCACAGCAGCCCTGCACGGCCCAACACACCAGACAGCCCAGCAAGGCCAGCTGCACAGCAGCCCAGCGAGCACCCAACAAATGATTCAACAACACCAGCTTTCACACCGAGACGATCAACCAGGGCAAGAAGGGTCCCAGATCGACTCACATTGTAAATAGTTACACTATTGAATTTGGGGGGGGGAGTGTTGTTGTATATGTGGACTTGTATTTACTTTGTACAGCCACCAGAGGGCTCATTCCCCAGACTCCCAAGGGATCCCATAATCCCTTGGGAGCACAGGTATTTAAGAAGGCTTCATAGGTTGGAGAGGCACTCTGGAGACCTGCAATAAAAGTCTAAGGTCACACTTTACTTTGAGCTCACAGTGTTCAGTCTGACTCTTTCTCCATACACAACACTAGTAATAAAGGAATCTAAGGAAAGGATATATTTTGGGGTGCGTCAGTGACTACTTACGGTAGCCCTAAACCTAATGGATATCATCCTTCCTAGCTTCTGTGGGAATGAAACTATAAGTCTATACCAGGACCTGACACAACGGATCCTCGAAGGCCCGGAATCCACTACCCTGAGACTTAATGTCAGAAAGGGAACAGAACAAAGTCGAACGAAAAGGGGAATACTGGAAACACTAGACGGCGGGGGTTGCGATGATGAATTCCATAGACCTATATGCAATAGACGACCGGGTTAATACCTTAACGCAAATCTTCAGGGATTTATTGGGGAGGGAAATAGATAGCCAAACCCTACAAGCACGGTTGGGGGATGACGCGGAAGGGGAGCTGTTACAAGTGGCCCATGCATTACAGGAACATACCAAGACCATAAATTTGATCCACACAATGGGAAACGACCAAAGTAAATGATTACAAGCTGAGATAGTTTGCTCTGGGATGGGCCTGGATACTGAGTGAGGTACAACATAACCTGGAACAACACCAGAAGGGGTACATTCCAGATTGGATCCCGAACAGCATATTTAATAATTGGACTCGAGACAAAAACATGAACAACACGTGTGAAGTACGGAAAAATAGTCATGCATAGGTGCCAAAATTTTGATGTATTACTGGACATGTGAATATGATCGGATTCGTGTTATCAATACCACAGTATAACGTAACAAAGGGAGACCCCTTATACCAAACCGACAATATCGGTGAAGTAAGAAACCAAACACGGTTGCGTTACCATCAACCCTCCAGACAGGTGATTAAAATTAACAATAGTACCAAAGGCATTGACATAACCGACTGCTATAAAAATAACCAAGTGGTTTTATGTCGAGGTACGCTAAGAATGACGGATGATGATTGCGGATTCCACCAAACAAATGGATGCATGCTGAGTATCACTCCTCTCAAACGCGATTCCGAAACAATCGCTGCTCCACAAGGGAATGGAGATTGGTGCGTGAGCACAGGAGCATCCAACCTGACGATTAAGACCAGGGGAGGAGTCATCCCCTGTGTCATCACCAACCCTAACTTCTGTTTCAGGCCCATGGGAAAAATAAACATAAATGGATACCACATACATCCCGAGACAACGGAAATTATCCACGGAACGGTCACGAGAAGGGTACAAGGAGGCGGTATGGGAACCGCAAGGAAAACAAATACCCGAATTAAGTGAAGAACAATTACAATTGGTGCAAGGAATCCAAAACCAAAGACGACAGTACATCCGGCTGATGGAAGAAATAGACAACCTACAAAGAGACACTAACGCGATGCTGGCCGACCAGTCTTAGTACTCAAAACTGTGGAACATTGGATTTAATATTCAGATCCACCCATGGATAAGGATTATATCACATGTACTTGTAGTAATACAGGGCCTGGTCCTGATGGTACTGGGAGGGTTAACCTGTGCACAAATTAAACAGGCCAAACGACACAATAGGGCACGCACTATGATTAAGACAAGAAAGGCCGAAAATGTAAACAGTCCTGCAGGAAGGACACCCAGGCGAATGGACATATCTGGAACTTGCCCACAGGGAAGTAGTTTTCGGGGAATATGGCCTACTTGGCGTATAGCCAAGGGCCAAAGGGGGGAATTGTAAGAGAAAATTGGCATTAGTGGTATCAGCGAAATAAGGTTTAAAGTGCCGGCTTCGACACTGGCTCAGCAAAAGGGGCAGGTGGTCTATGGCTGAACTCACATTCTAACATATTCCAGCACCAAGGACCCAGAGGCCTCTGATTCAACATTTGATGTACAAAAACACCAGATAACATTAAGGAACGTCCAGTCCGACAAGATAACACTCTGTGAAAAGACTCTAAATAGACTTTTAGGTGCGAGTACGATCAGCAAATTCTAACCCAATGAGGTCATCCCAGTTAAGGTCTAAAGGTTGCCTTGAGATCCTGGTCTGTCAATCCAAAATATTACTCATAAGGTAACCCAATTAGAGATTGAGGGAGGTCGTACCGGGGGGGTGGGGGGGCGGCGGGGGGGCGAAGGGATCTATGAAATGTATAAATGATGTACAATTTTGCTATTCAGGGAACATCTCCACTCAGAAGTGTTCCCGGACGTCCGTAATTAAAGATCATTATACCTTGCCATCCATCTCCGTCTAATACTTCGAGGGCTGCTACGCGAGTTGGGATGTGCGTCGACCCTTTATATCAGAGGGCCCGCTCGTGGGAAGAGAAGCCTTCCCATTTTCCCCTTCGCAGCCTTACCTCACCATCACTTCTCTCGACCCCTTCACATTCTTTAAATTGTCAGGCTGCTTGTCCAGCATCCAGTTCTGGATGAGCAGAAATTTTCTCCAATTAAATATTATGATCGAAACCATTGTTTCTGTTCGCTGCCACAAACTCCGTTCCCAATCCACTGACTCCATCCCTCTCTCTAACATCTGTCTGAGCCTGAACCACATCGTTCACAACCTTGGTGTCACATTTGACCCTGAAATGAGCTTCTGACCAAGTATCTGCGGCATAACTAAGACCGTCTTTCCACCAACGTAACATCGCCCGTCACCATCATTGCCTCAGCTCATCCGTTGCTGAAACCCTCACCAATGCCTTTGTAACCTCTAGACAATAGAGATAATAGTCAATTATTCCACCGCACGCCTGGCTGGCCTCCTACATTCTACCTTATGTAAACTTGAGGTCGTCCAAAATTTGGCTGCCCGTGCTAACCGGCACCAAGTCCTGGTCACCCAACAACCCTGTCCTCGCTGACTTACATTGGCTTGCGGTTATGCAATGCCTCGATTTCAATATTCTTACCCTTGTTTTCAAATCCCTCCATGGCTTCTCCCCTCCCTATCTCTGTAATTTCCTCCACCTCCTTGGGGCGGAGGGGGCGGGGGGGGGTGAGGTTCACAGCGCAGCCTGTGCTGGAGCAGTGATAACAACACAAATTAGGATTTCTGTGTTTAGATGCACATGCGCTAAATCCTGAAGTTAGTCAGTTTCAGAGTGGTAATGACAGCAAATGCTAACAGTTCACCATCATTACCCATTGCAAAATCTGGGCCATTGTGCCTCAAATCTGTGTCCATCTTTCCCGGAACTCCCTGTTTGAATCTCTCCAATCAACTTTCTGCCCCTATTACACTACTGAAATAGGTCTAACTAAACATATCCTCTGTGACTGTGATCATGGTGCATTTTCCCCCCTCAACCTCACTGCAACCTTAGACATGGTCAACCACACAATACTCCAATGTCTCACCTCCGTTGTTGAGCTTGGTGGGACTCATCACTTGGTTCCATTTTTGCCCATCGATTGTAGCATAACATCCCCAATAATGACAACTCTTCCCACCCTGCACAGTTGCCTCCCGAGCCTCCAATAATTTTTGGCCCTCTCTTCCTTATCATTGTGCCATCTCTTGGTAACATCGGCTGCCGAAAAAGGGATAAGCTTTCCCCGCGTGACACCCAGCTCTACCTAACCGCCATCTCTTTCGATCCCGTATTATCAGACTGATTTTCTGACATCCAGTCTTGGATGAGCCCCAGTCTCCTCCAGATAAATGTCAGTAAGATTGCAGCCAGCCTCTTCGGCCCCCATCACAAACGCTTGACTAATTCTACGGCTCTCCCCAGCCACCGTCACGGACTGGTCTAGCCTCCACAACCCTGGTGTCCTATTTCACTCTGAGCTGAGTTTCTGACCCCCATATCCTCTCTATTGTGTTCCTAACACAGCTGAGACTGCACACAGGGAGGTTAAAGTAACAGTGACCTCAGTCTTTAATAAGACACTCCACAGTGAGGAACAGGCCTTAGTGGCCAGCTTATATACAGTGTTCCAAGGGATGCTGGGATCCCTTGGGACTTCAGGGGATGAGCTCCCTGGTGGCGGAACATGGGAATGCATGCTTTACAGATACACAACATCACTCCCACCCCAAAGTCAAAGTGAAAACTATTTACAAGGTGAGGCGGTCGGGAGCCTTTCTTTCCCTGGTGGACCACTTCGGTACAAATGTCTGTTCTGGTGTGTTGGCTGTGCCCTTGCTGGGCTGGAGTGTTGTTGGCCCTGCAGGGCTGCTAGGTGAGCCTGGCCTTGCTGGGCTGTTCGGCGTGATGGGATCGATTTCCTGGTCTGGTGTGGTGTCGTTGATCCTTTGGGTGTGTGTTGTGGGCTCGAAAAAGGTGGTGTCTGCTGTGGGTTGTTCAGGGCAGTCTGTGAACCACAGCCTCGTTTGGTCCAGGTGCTTTCTGCAAATTTGTCCATTGTCTAGTTTGACTACAAACACCCTACTCCCTTCTTTAGCCATCACCGTGCCCGCGATCCACTTGGGACCATGTCCATAGTTTAGCACATACACAGGGTCATTCAGATCAATTTCCCGTGACAAAGTGGCGCGACCATCGTTTACATTTTGTTGCTGACGCCTGCTCTCCACCTGATCATGCAGGTTGGGGTGGACCAGCGAGAGTCTGGTTTTAAGTGTCCTTTTCATGAGTAGCTCAGCCGGGGGCACCCCTGTGAGCGAGTGGGGTCTCGTGCGGTAGCTGAGCAGTACTCGGGACAGGCGGGTTTGGAGTGAGCCTTCTATGACTCGTTTAAGGCTCTGTTTGATGGTTTGTACTGCCCACTCTGCCTGCCTATTGGAGACTGGTTTAAAAGGGGCCAAGGTGACATGTTTGATCCCATTGCGAGTCATGAATTCTTTAAATTCGGCACTGGTGAAACATGGCCCGTTGTCACTGACCATTATGTCAGGCAGGCCGTGGGTGGCAAACATGGCCCTCAGGCTTTCAATGGTGGTGGTGGCTGTGCTTCCCGACATTATTTCACATTCAATCCATTTTGAAAAAGCATCCACCACCATCAGAAACATTTTACCGAGAAATGGGCCCGCATAGTCGACATGGATCCTCGACCATGGTCTGGAGGGCCAGGACCACAAACTTAGTGGTGCCTCTCTGGACGCGTTGCTCAACTGAGCACATACGCTGCATTGCCGTACACAGGACTCTAAGTCAGAGTTGATACCGGGCCACCACACGTGGGATCTGGCTATCGCTTTCATCATTACTATACCCGGGTGTGTGCTGTGGAGATCCCAGATGAAAGGACAGCTTGTCCTTTCGCCGCTGGAACAGCTTGATTGGCACTTGCATTTCAACGGGGCTGCTGGCCCAGCTCCCATGCAGTACACAGTTTTTTACTAGCGACAGCAGAGGATCTTGGTTGGTCCAAGTCCTAATCTGGTGGGCCGTGACAATTGATTTATCATTTTCAAATGCTTCCATGACCATCAACAAGTCTGCGGGTTGTGCCACCATCAACAAGTTTGCAGGCTGCGCCATTTCCACCCCCGTGGTGGGCAATGGTAGCTGACTGAGAGCATCCGCACAGTTCTGGGTGCCTGGCCTGTGGCGGATGGTATAGTTATACGCTGATTGCGTGAGTGCCCACCTTTGTATGCGGGCTGAGGCATTAGTATTTATCCCCTTGTTTTCAGCGAACAGGGATATGAGGGGCTTGTGATCGGTTTCCAGTTCAAATTTGAGGCCAAACAGGTACTGATGCATTTCCTTTACCCCGAACACACACGCTAATGCCTCTTTCTTAATCATGCTGTAGGCCCTCTCAGCCTTAGACAAGCTCCTGGAAGTATCGGCAACAGGTTGCAACTTCCCCGCAACGTTAGCTTATTGTAATACATACCCGACTCCATACGACGATGTGTCACATGCTAGCACAAGTCTTTTACACGGGTTATACAATACAAGCAGCTTGTTGGATCATAAAATGTTTCTGGCTTTCTCAAAAGCAATTACTTGTTTTTTTTCCCCATACCCAGTTTTCACCTTTGCGCAATAACACATGTAGGGGCTCTAAAAGGATGCTTAACCCCAGGAGGAAGCCACCAAAATAGTTGAGAAATCCCAAGAACGACTGCAACTCCGTGACGTTCTGTGGCCTGGGCGTGTTCCTGATAGCCTCTGTCTTGGCGTCTGTGGGGCAAATGCCATCCGCCGCGATCTTTCTCCCCAAAAACTCCATTTCTGTTGCCATGAAGACGCATTTCGACCTCTTCAGCCGCAGCCCTACGCGATCCAGTCGCTGGAGGACCTCCTCCAGGTTTTGTAGCTGCTTGACGGTGTCCCGACCTGTGACCAATATGTCATCCTGAAAAACCACCGTGTGTGGTACCGACTTGAGTAGGCTCTCCATGTTTCTCTGGAAGATCGCTGCAGCTGACCGAATTCCAAACGGGCATCTGTTGTAGATGAACAGTCCCTTGTGCATGTTGATGCAGGTGAGGCCCTTCAAAGACTCCTCCAGCTCCTGCGTCATGCAGGCCGAAGTCAGGTTGAGCTTGGTGAATGTCTTGCCTCCTGCCAGCGTCGCAAATATGTCATCTGCCTTAGGTAGCGGGTATTGGTCCTGTAGCGAGAAACGATTAATAGTTACTTTATAATCGCCGCAAATCCTGACCATGCTATCACTTTTGAGTACTGGAACAATCTGGCTGGCCCACTCGCTGAATTCCACTGGGGAGATGATGCCCTCACGTTGCAGCCCGTTCAGCTCGATTTCCACTCTCTCCCTCTTCATGTGAGGTACCGCTCGCGCCTTGTGGTGAATGGGTTGTGCCTCTGGTACCAAGTGGATCTGCACCTTCGCCCCGGAAAAGTTTCTAATGCCTGGCTCAAAAAGGGAAGGAAATTTGTTCAGAACCTGGGTACATGAGGCCTCATTTACATGTGAAAGTGCTCGGATATCATCCCAGTTCCAGCGGATTTTGCCCAGCCAGCTCCTTCCAAGCAGTGTGGGGCCATCACCCGGGACAATCCAGAGTGGCAGTTCATGCACCGTGCCCTCGTAGGTGACCTTGACCATGGCGCTGCCCAGGACAGTGATAAGCTCTTTGGTATACATCCTCAGTTTCGTGTGAATGGGGCTCAGGGCTGGTCTGAATGCCTGCTTGCATCACAGTCTCTCAAACATCTTGATACTCATGATGGATTGGCTAGCGCCAGTGTCCAGTTCCATGGCTACAGGTAAGCCATTCAATTTTACGTTTCGCATTATAGGTGGATATTTCGTCGAAAATGTGTGCACCCCGTGTACTTCAGCATCTGCCTCCTCTCTCTGAGGCTCGAAATTACTTTGATCCACCATGGACTGATCTTCCTCTGCCACATGTTGGTTAACAGGTTTTGCAGAGCTTACAGCTCATCTGCAAGCTCGTTGGAGGTGCCCCATTTTTCCACAGCTCTTGCAAACATACCCTTTGAAGCAGCATGAATAAGCTGAATGAAAGCCTCCACAACGCCAACAAGGTGTGAATTGCCTTGCATTCATCCTTTATTGCAGACTCTGAGTCATCTGGGTCACCTGAGCCCTGCTGGCAGTTGCAGACTCGTGATTTCTGCCCTGTACATTTCTGCTCGCAAACACAGTTCCAGTTAATTTATGAACATTGCTAGCACTTGTGTTCTGAGATACTTGTTTGGTGTTATCACTGGTGGACATAAACGCTTGTGCTATCGCAATGGCCTTGCTGAGGGTCGGTGTCTCTATAGTCAAAAGTTTTCGTAGAATGGTCTCGTGGCCAATACCCAGTACAAAAAAGTCTCTGAGCATTTGCTCCAGGTAGCCATCAAACTCACATTGTCCTGCAAGTCGCCTTAGCTCGGCGACGTAGCTCGCCACTTCCTGACCTTCAGATCGCTGGTACGTAAAGAACCGATACCTTGCCATCAGCACGCTCTCCCTCGGGTTAAGATGCTCCCGAACCGGTGTACACAGCTCCTCATACGACTTATCTGTGGGTTTCACCAGAGCCAGAAGATTCTTCATGAGGCTGTAGGTCGGTGCCCCGCAGACCGTGAGAAGGACCGCTCTCCTTTTTGCAGCGCTTCCTTCTCTGTCCAGCTCATTGGTTACAAAGTACTGGTCTAACCGTTCGACATAGGCTTCCCGGTCCTCACCCTCCCAGAACTTCTCCAGGGTGCCCACAGTTTGCTGCATCTTTGCGTTGGATTCGTATTCTCGTCGCCAGTTGTTGTGTTCCTAACACAGATGAGACTGCACACAAGGAGGTTAAAGTAACAGTGACCTCAGTCTTTATTAAGACACCCCAGAATGAGCAACAGGCCTTAGGGGCCGGCTTATATACAGTGCTCCCAAGGGATGCTGGATTCCCTTGAACTTCAGGGGATGCGCTCCCTGGTGGCAGAACATGGGAGTGCATGCTTTACAGATACACAACAATCACAAGTAGCTGTTTCCAGTCCACTATGGCCAAATCACTCCTTAACTTAGCAAAATTAGCTTTTCCCCAATTTGGAACTTTTATTTCAGGCCTAACCTTGTCCTTATCCAAAATTAACTTGAATCTGACTGAATTATGGTCACTGGCACCCAAGTGCTCTCCCACTAATACCCCTTCAACCTGCCCAGCTTCATTCCCCAAAACTAAATCCAAAACCGCTCCCTTTCGTGTTAGGCTTGTTACATACTGACTAAAAATGTTCTATTGAATGCATTTTAAGAATTCTGCACCCTCTATACCCTTCACACTATATTTGTCCCAATCAATGGGCCCAAGTTTGCTCCCAGGGTTAGAACGGTGCACCTCCGTGTGGTGCGCCGACTTTTTAGAACAGAAACAGCACCTATTCTTTATCTTGGTATTTTCCCCGCCGTCCAGTCGATCCAGGCCTTTGACACAGTGCAACAGAATGCATGGGGGGCGGAGCCAGGTCCCGGCGCTGAACATAGTGCCGAGACCTCTGCACATGCGCGCTAGACTGTGTGCGCATGTGCAGTAGCTGTGCAGGCTGCATGGGCCTGAAGAACGCCGCCCCTAGCCCTGGCTGAATGGGCTCACCGGGCATTGAAGATCGGGACTCGGGCTTCCCTCCTGTTCAGCTCTCCCCCACTCCCTCCCTCCCATTCAGCTCCCCCCCACTCGCTCCCTCCCATTCATCCTTCTCCCCTCCTGTTCAGCTCCCCCTTCCCTCCCTCCCTCCCGTTCAACCTCACCCCCATCCCGTTCAGCTTCCCCTCCCCTCCCTTCCGTTCAGCCTCCCTCCCTCCCATTCAGCCTCCCTTCCCCTCCCTCCCTCCCATTCAGCCGCCCCCACTCCTTCCGGTTCAGCTCTCCCCCTCCCCCTTCCTCTCAACCCTCCTCTCCCCCCTTCCTCCCCCCTCCTCTTCTCCTCCCTCCCCCTCCCTCCCCATCCTCTCCCCTCCCTCCCCCTCCTCTCCCCCCTCCCTCCCCCTCCTCCACCCCTCCCTCCTCATCCCCCTCCCCCCTCCCCCCTCTCTCCCACCATCCCTCGCTGTCAGAAACACAGAGACACTGACGGAGAGAGAGAGAGAGAGACATTGACAGAGACAGAGAGAGAGATACTGGGGGGCCCCCGTCCCAGCACGCTGTTGAAGGGCTCCCAGTGCTGCAGCAGGTGCGTAGAAACTTAATTTTTTATTTATTGATTGAATTTTTATTATTATTTTTATTTTTTATTTTTTATTTTTTTGATTGATTTATTGATTGATTTATTGATTTATCATTTGTTATTGATGGTGGCTCTTTATTTGTAAAAGTGAAGTGTTTAATGTTTGTAAACTTCCCTCCCCCCACCCCCCGCACCCCCCCATCTCTCGTTCCCTGCGCCTGATTTATAAGTGTAGGCAAGGTTTTTCTGAGTGTACAAAAATCTACACTTACTCCATTCTAAGTTAGTTTGGAGTAAGTTTTCGCTGCCTAAACTTGCAAAACAAGCGTAAGTGGCTTTTGAAAAAAAAAATCTGTTCTAAAATGAAACTATTCAAACTCACTAGAACTGGAGCAAACTAAATGCCCAGAATTGCAATTTCTAAGATGCTCCATTCTAAACTAGTTGCTCCAAAACAATAGGAGCAACTCAGGCCGAAACTTGAGCCCAATATTTGGATAGTTAAAATCCCCTACTATTGCTACCCTATGGTTTTTGGACCATAGCAATTTGCCTACATATTTGTTCCTCTATCTCCCTCCCACTGTTTGAGGGTCTATAATACATGCCCAGATGTGTGATCGCCCCTTTTTTCAATTTGACCTATATGGCCTCATTTGATGATCCCTCTAACATATCATCCCTCCTCACCGCTCTAATTGTTTCTTTAATCAGTACCACGAAGCCCCCCCCCCCCTTTTTATCCCCCTCTCTGTCTTGTCTAAAAATCCTGTAATCAGGAATATTGATCTGCCAAACCCGCCCCTCTTTCAGCCATGTTTCTGTAATGGCTATAATGTCTTACTCCCAAGATCTACCTGTGCTCGTAGCTCATCCGCCTTATTCACTAAACTCCTTGCATTAAAGTTTATACCCTCGTGTTAGTTTTCTCACCACCTGCCACAGGCCCACTCTGGCAGCTATCTCATTCAGGACTCGGCCAGTTTGGTCAGTAGTGGTGCTACCGAGCCACTCTTGGTGATGGACATTGAAGACCCCCACCCAGAATATGTCTGTGCCCTTGCTACCCTCAGTGCTTCCTCCAAGTGGTGTCCAACATGGAGGAGTTCTGTAAGGGATTCTCAGGGAGTGTTGTTGTGCCTTGGGTGTCTCTCTCTGGGCTTCTGCCCTCACAGCTTATGCCTGGCTTGTGAGGTACCCTGAGTGCTGCAAGAGCACCCCTGGAGAGACTGTGTCCACAGCTTATGAAGGGGGTTTTGAGACTTGTGCGTCCCCACAGCTTATGCCTAGCCTGTGAGGCACCTGTGAGTGTCAAACACTCCTAACCCCTTCTTCCCTAGCCTGTGACACACAATTGAGCGTTTTCGATCTCTCAGGGCTTCTGCCCTCACAGCTTGTGCCTAGCCTGTGAGGCACCTGTGAGTGTCAAACACTCCTAACCCCTTCTTCCCTAGCCTGTGACACACAGTTGAGCATTTTCGAGGCGCTCCTAGCTTCCCTTACACTGTTCTGACATAAGACTTACGATCAGGAGATGTAACACAATAGAACTGAGACATGGTGATTCCAAGAGGAACTTAGGCTTCCAATTTATTTGACAAGGTGTATCTCAACAAACAGCAATACACCAACAAAACAATCACCCTAAATCCCACGAAACGGACACAACGAAAATCTTTACACAAGTTTAGCAGTACAATGCCCAACCTCCCACCTTTCCTGGCCTAACTGAGTTGGGAGTTCTGGGGAACAAAGGTTATACTCACTACTGTGCCTTCTGCAGTCTGGTGGTTTGTTTCTTCTATCTTCGGTGTCTTCGGACACTGGTTTTCCTTCAGTGTCGAGAGGCTTGCTGGTTGTTGGATCACGAGAGCAGGGAACCACACACACTGCATCTGAAACCCCTTTTTATAGCCAGATTATCCAGTCCGCCTCTCCTGCTGAAATCGATTTTTCCCATTGGTGGGCTTTGTGATTTTGAAAAATGCAACAGTTTTAGATTATTGCGGGTTTTTTCCACTGATGTTAACCTACTCAAGGTTTGAGTAGGTGTTGATTGCGTTGGCCTCCTGTAGCCATTGTGTAGGCCCTTGGGTTGTTTTGGGTTCCCTAGTTTTCTGAAGGTCTGCATAATTTCCCTCCAATTCAGTTTTCTCGAACCTACTCAAGGTTTGAGTAGGGGTTGATTGGGTTGGCCTCCTGTAGCCATTGTGTAGGCCCTTGGTTTATTTTAGGTTCCCTAGTTTTCTGAAGGTCTGCATAATTTCCCTCCATAATGTAAACATGGGAAAGACAATAGCCCGATAGTGGCGATGAGTCAGACCCACAGTTTTCGAGCAAGTGCTCTCCCTTTGGCTTGAAAGCCCCATGCTTTGGGCTGACTCTGTCCCACCATTGGCCCTCCGGTGTCCTCCCCCGTCCAATCACTGCTCTGCCAAGGTCAAACTGTCTCGGTTTCAATTCACATTGCAGCACAGGCAGATCCCACAGCTCTTTTCCTTCTGGGTAAAATGAGGGGGTTTTCGTCCTCCCTACAGTACTTATTCATCAGCTGAGGGCGGGCGGTAAGTGGTAATCAGCAGCAGGTTTCCTTGCCCATGCTTGACCTGAAGTCATGAGACTTCATGGGGTCCGGAGTCAATGTTGAGGACTCCCAGGGCCACTCCCTCCCGACTGTATACTACTGTGCCACCATTACGGGTAGGTCTATCCTGCCGGTGGGGCAGCACATTTCAAGGGATGGTGATGGAGGAGCCGGGGACATTGGCTGAAAGGTATGATTCTGTGAATATGACTGTGTCGGCTGTTGCTTAACTAGCCTGTGGGACAGCTCTCCCAATCTTGGCACAAGTCCCCAGATGTTAGTGAGAAGGACTTTGCAGGGTTGACTGGGCTGGGTGTGCTGTTGTCATGTCCGAATCTGGTGCCTAGGTCGATGCCAGGTGGTCGGTCCGGTTTTATTCTTATTAATGTTTGTCTTGGCAGTTTGTTACAACTCAATGGCTTGCTCGGCCATTTCAGAGGGCAGTTAAGAGTCAACCACATTGCTGTGGGTCTGGAGTCATATATAGGCCAGACCAGGTAAGACAGTGGATTTCCTTCCTTAAAGGACATTGTGAACCTGAAGTCTATTAATATCTTCCTCACTGTTTACTGCACTTCCAAATTTCATGTCATCAGCAAATTTAAAAATTGTGCCCATAGCCCCCAAGTCCAAGTCATTAATGTATATCAAAAACAGCAGTGGTCCTAGGACTGAACATGAGGAAACACCACTGTATACCTCCCTCCAGTCAGAAAAACAGCCATTCACCTCAACTCTCTTTTTTCTATCCCTTAGCCAATTTTGTATCCATGCTGCTACTGCCCATTTTATCCCATGAGCTTCAATTTTGCTAACAACCCTAATATGTGGTACATTATCAAACGTCTTTTGAAAGTCCACATAGACAACATCAACTGCATTGTCCTCATCCACTCTCTCTGTTAACTGATCAAAAAATTCAATCAAGTTAGTAAAACACAATAGGCTCAATTTTCCCCAGTGATTTGCGGCGTTTTTTTGGCAGACGGCACTTTTGTTGACCTAAGTTTAAAAAATACAAGTTTCCCCAATCAATGTGCGCCAGTGTAACTCAGTTAGTTACGATTTTTTTAGGTTAGTTTTTTTGTGTGTCACAGTGCGCGTAACCTGCCACCCAGGCCAATTCTGGCCATTTAAGCCAGCTCTGATTTACTCCAATTTTTCTTAGAATGGCGTATGTAGCCTCTGTGGAAAAAACTTCTGGTGAGTTAAGAAAATCAGCACAGGTAGGTAAATCAGCACAGCAGATGCAGTTCCAGGGCTTGGACAGCATCAGTAGAGAGGGGTCAGAGAGAGTGCGAGAGAGAGGGGGGGAAGCCTTTCAGGCAAAGATAGGAGCGGGTACCGGGAGGGAGGAGATTGTTCAGCCTGGGATAGGAATAGGGACCGGGACCGGGAGGCCATTCGGCCTGGGATTGGAGTGGGGACCGGGACCGGGAGGCCATTCGGCCAGGGATAGGAGAGGGGACCAGGACCGGGAGGCCATTCGGCCTGGGATAGGAGAAGGAACCTGGACTGGGAGGCCATTCGGCCAGGGATAGGAGCAGGGACCGGAAGAGAGGGCGACCATTTGGCCAGGGATAGGAGAGGGGACCGGGACCGGGAGGCCATTTGGCCTGGGATAGGAGCAGGGACCTGGACTGGGAGGCCATTCGGCCAGGGATAGGAGCAGGGACCGGGAGAGAAGGCAACCATTTGGCTAGGGATAGGAGAGGGGACCGGGACCGGGAGGCCATTCAGCCTGGGATAGGAGTGGGGACTGGCACCGCCATCAGGAGGGAGGGGAGGTGGAGTTAGACTTTTGTCATTACACTTTAATAATTGAATGGAGGTAAGTTGCTGCAATGTGTAATGTGCTTGTGCAGGTTGCTGTGAGCTGGCTGTATGTTTCACTTTGCAGCCTCAGCCTGCAGTGTGTCCCTGTTACCGTGGCAACCCGATCTTTTTGGTGCAGGTCTTAAGCTCCACACCCAAAACTAAAGGACAGGCTAGGTGGAGCCAAAATGAAGAACTCAAACGGGGAAACTTGGATGATTTTTATTTTAGCATACTTGGGCCCCAAAAAAACAGGCATAACTCTTCAAGTACACCAACAAACAGCTTTGGGGAAAATTGAGCCCTAATTCCTTTAACAAATCCATGCTGCCTCTCCTTTTTTCATCCATGCTTTTCCAAGTAGCTGTTAATTTTCTCCCAGATTATTGTTTCTAATAGCTACTCACCACCCACGTTATACTGACTGGCCTGTAATTGCCAGGTTTATTCTTCTCCCCTTTTTTGATCAAGGGTGTAACATTTGCAATCCTCCAGTCCTTTGGCACCACCTCTGTATCTAAGGAGGATTGGAATCTTGTGCCCAGCACCTCTGTAATTTCTACCTTTACTTCCCTCAGTAACCTGGGATGCATCCCTTCCAGACCGGGTAACTTATCCACTTTACTTACCGCCAGCCATCCCAGTACCTCTTCTTTATCTATTTTTATTTCATCCAATATCCCAGCAATCTCGTCGTTTACCATAGCTTCGGCAAAGTCCGGATGGAGTAGTCATAAGCAGCCAGTGTGAGAGCCCATCGCTGTAAGCGGGCTGACGCGTTGACATTGACAGCCTTGCTGTCTGACAACAGGGATGTTAACGGCTTGTGGTCCATTTCTAATTCGAACCTCCTGCCAAAAAGATACTGATACATTTTTTTTTACACCATAGACACACGCGAGTGCCTCCTTCTCAACCATCCCATATCCCCGTTCTGCTTGAGAGAGCGACCTGGAAGCATAACCCACAAGTTGTAGTTGGCCCTCAGCATTACTCTGCTGCAACACGCATCCAACCCCATAGGACGAAGCATTACATGTCAGAATCAATTTCTTACAGGGGTCGCACAGGGTCAATAACTTATTTGAACAAAGTAGGTTCCGCGCCCGATTGAAAGCCCGTTTTTGACAGTCCCCCCAAAGCCAATCACAACCCTTATGCAGGAGCATGTGAAGCGGCTCCAACAACGTGCTTAAGTTCGGCAGAAAGTTCCCGAAATAGTTCAAAAGTCCCAGAAATGAATGCAACTCCGATGTGTTGCCGGGCCTGGGCGCTCGTCGAATCGCCTCTGTTTTGGATTCGGTGGACCGAATCCCATCTGCAGCAACCCTCCTGCCCAGGAACTCAACCTCAGGAGCCAAAAACACACATTTAGACTTCTTGAGTCACAGGCCTACCCGGTCCAGTTGGCGTAGGACCTCCTCCAGGTTGTGGAGATGTTCCTCGGTGTCACGACCCGTGATGAGGATGTCGTCCTGAAATACGATTGTTCCAGGAATGGATTTAAGCAGGCTTTCCATGTTTCTTTGAAAAATCGCAGTCGCTAATCGAATGCCAAACGGGCACCTGTTGTAAACAAACAGTCCCTTGTGTGTGGTGATGGTGGTCAGTAGTTTAGATTCATCGGCCAATTCTTGGGTCATGTAGGCTGAAGTGAGATCCAACTTGGTGAACAGCTTGCCGCCTGCCAGCGTGGCAAAAAGATCTTCTGCTCTCGGGAGCGGGTATTGGTCTTGTAGGGACACCCAATTGATAGTGGCCTTGTAGTCGCCACAGATCCTGACAGAACCATCCGCTTTTAGGACGGGAACGATGGGGCTCGCCCAGTCGCTGAATTCAACGGGCGAGATGATGCCCTCTCTCAGCAAACGGTCCAATTCGCTCTCAATTTTCTCCCGCATCACATATGGCACCGCTCTGGCTTTGTGGTGCACTGGTCTGGTGTCCAGGGTGATGCGTATCACTACTTTGGTACCTTTGAACGCCCCGACGCCTGGTTGGAATAGTGACTCAAATTACTGTAGGACCTGTGAGCACAAACTTCGCTCCACAGGTGACATTGCGTGCACATCCCCCCATTTCCAGTTCATCTCAGCTAACCAGCTCCTCCCCAACAGTGCAGGACCATTGCCCAGGACAATCCAGAGTGGCAGCCGGTTCACTGATCCATTGTGTGTGACCGCCAACATTGCACTGTCTAGTACTGGAATGATTTCTTTGGTGTACGTCCGTAGTTGTGTCTCAATGCGTTCTAGTTTGGGTCTACTGGCTTTGAGTGGACATAGCTTTTCGAATTGTTGAACGCTCATGAGTGACTGGCTGGCCTCCGTGTCCAGCTCCATGCGTATAGGGATGCCGTTTAATAAAACCTTCATCATCATTGGTGTTTTGGTATATGAGCTGTGAATGTTTGCCACATGAACCCGCTGAACTTCAGCTTTAATTGATTTGCCCCAAGAGTCATCCTGCCTCACCGACCCCTCTTCTGGTCCATCCGCCTCGTAAATTAGCCTGGTCACAGGCTTCCTGCACATTCGAGCTAAATGGCCACTGAGGTTGCAATTTCTGCAGACAAATTGTTGAAACCTGCATTTCCTGGCAGAGTGTTTGCCCCCACACCTCCAGCATGAGCTGAGATTCCTATTGTTGTGAACAAAGGAGCTATGACCCGGCATTCCTCGCTGATTGTCCCTTTGACTGCCCTTGAGTACCCTGTTAGTGGATGTCAATGGCCCCATCCCGGACCGCATTGCCCACTGTGATGGCGTAAATATCCGTTCAGCCTGCCATTGTCTCTGTTGAAAACCTGCTCTGGGGTCTATTGCTGCCTGTGGTGTGTCGAACTGCCCTTGCTTGCCTGCGGGGCTCTGAGTCACGTTTATGATATTGACTCCTTGATCCCCCGCCGCGTTGGAGGCAGAATTGCAAGTTGGTCTCGATTAACTTGCAGAAAATCCCCGCATGACCAATGCCCTCAATGAAGAAATCCCTTAACATCTCCCCCCTGCAGGCGTCTGTGAACTTACAGAGGCTGGCCAACCGCCGGAGGTCCGCAACGAAGTCCGGTATGCTCTGTCCTTCACGGCGTCGGTGGGTATAGAATCCGTGTCGGTCCATGTGTACGCTGCTCGCCGATTAGTTTGCTGAACTCTTCAAATGTTTTGTCCGCCGGCATTTTGGGTGCTAGTAGGTCCTTCATGAGTGCGTAAGTCTTAGGTCTGCAGCTGGTCAGCAGATGGGCCCTTCGCTTGTCGGCCACTGCATCTCCCAGCCATTCTGTCATGACAAAACTCTGCTGGAGCCTCTCAATGAAATCGTCCCAGTCCTCACCAACACAGTACCATTCCTCTGTGCTGCTGGTGGCCATTCTTGTGGGTCGTTGATTCCCGTTTCTCGTCGCCAATGTAAAGTCCTTATTCAATGGCACAAAACCCACACGAGGCACATTCTATGGACAAGGTCACTCCATGACCTGAACCTTTATTCACAGGACCATGAAGTGATGAGCCTGCGTGGGACCTCCCTTTATATACCTGGATGACCAGGTAAGGAGTGTCTCCCACAAGTTCACCCCCTGTGGTCAAGGTATATACAGTATTGCAGAGGTGTTACATAGAGGTTACATACATGACAAGTTTCCCCGCTGGGCCGAGATTCGATTATCGATGTGGTGATCTGTTTAACTGGTTCTGGTGATGAATTTGAATGGCTACTAATTTGCACACAAAGTCGACAATGCAAAAGATATTTCCTTATGCTGAATGCTGTTATCCAAAAATTTGCAATCCTGGGGTCCTTTGTTGTCCAGTCTTTTTACAGACTCGATGTCTCCAGTGGCTGTTTTCCCCATCCTGTTCAAAGCCTCACGTAACAATTCCATTGTTGTAATGCATGAAGTCAGTTTTATGTCCTTGACCACAGAATGTCCTTAATTGTCCAGCTTAATTCAAAAAGCTTGGATCAATCAATTTTTAGTTCATGGTTTGTGTTTTTCTGAAGATTAGTAACCTTACATGGAGGTAGCATTGGCAATTGTTACAAGACCCACCATGTGAGCTGTGAGTGCAGGTGCGCCTGTGCCACGGACCAGAGTGACCCCATTTTTGTTTCTATCAGATAATCAATAATTTGAAATCCATTGGTTACAGCCACCCACCAGTCAATTTTCATTTGTATTTATTTGTTATTCCTGCATTAGCAGGAATAAATGAATCATAACTACCCCCGAGAGAATTAACGCGTTGCTTGTGATAATAATCTTGATGTCACATATCTGCACCTTGATGGGACAAAGCTTTAAAAAGAAAAGTGTAAAGAGAATGTTTCCGGTGTAAATATTTTAATGCAGTAGATGGAGATATAGACATGCTGCACATGGAGACTGTCAATCACAATCCAACGCACTGGGTAATTCCACTGTGGCAAGTGTGGCTGTTTTAGATTGTCTGTTATTGCAGCACCAATAAAAGGAAGCTGACTTCATATTTGTTTCTTCAGGAAACTAGTGTTGATTTGAAAACATTAAATATTTGATTTTCTTGTCTGGTCCAATAGATATGGCAGTATGACGTATGATTACAGATTTCATCTACACTCGTACCAGCAGCGTCAGTTACACTCTCCCTTCTCCAGTTTGTGTGCAATAATGGACCAGAAATAGAGGTAGAGAGCTGTAGCACTTCCCCATTTGCAGAGGTCCCTTTCCCTTAAGCCTAGGGAGGATGCAAGAGGCTCCCACCTGAAATGGGCATGAGCTTCATAGTAATATTCAGATGCGTGGGAGTGATGTCATAATGGTCGGTAGAGTACTACTGCCAAATTATGCCCAGATATAATAGATATCCAGGATTGCTAGGGGATTAGCTGTAAATGGATGTACATTTATGGGGAAACTAAGAGGCTTAAATTAACAGCCTGGAGGCATTATGGCACCCATTTTCTTTAAAAATTGTGTCATTTTGAAAGAAAGAAACAACTTGTATTTATAAAGCACCTTTCATGACATCTCAAAGCACTTCACAGAAAATTAAATACTTTTGAAGTGTCATCCCTGTTGTTATGTAGATAAACACATCAGTTAATTTACACACAGTAAGATTCCACAAACATCAAATGAATGTATGGCCAAATTATCTTTAGTTGGTGATGTTGATTGAGAGAAGATAGTTGCCCAGGAGAACAGGAGAACTCCCTGCTCTTCCTCTCATGGCGCCATGGAATTGTTCACATCCACCTGAGTAGGGACAGGGCTTTGGTTTAATGTCTCATCCAAATGGCAGCACCTGCAACAATGCAGCACTTCTTTAGCACTGCACTGAAGTGTCAGACAACATTACAGTCTACTGCTAATTCAAAGTTTCTTAATTCAAATGTGCTGAAATGAGCTACGTGCCATTTTAATGAATGAATTTCTGAATGATTTCATCAGACCCGCTTCTTTCAATTGGCTGGCAAATGTGCTGGGCGGGCTTAACAAGCCCAATCAGGGGAAAATCATTCGACAAAGTGGGCTGGAGCCAGCAGCGAGGCCGGAACCTGCCGAGGTCGGTAAAATCCAGCCCATAGGGTGGACTGTGTATTGTGAGCGGAGGGAAGGATCTGAGCAGCACTCGAACTTTCAGGTCAGCGGGAGTAAAGGATGCGGATTGAGCGGAGGCTTCTTCTTTTCTACCCTTTGAGAATATTACCTTAACCCTTTCAAACCACTCCCTCACATCCTGTACCATAGTATCGCCACTGCAGCTGATTTGCACTACCTCGCTCGATTGGCCACATCATATATTCCAGTCCCGGTGTTGCTCTCCCTCTCTTCTCTCCTGGTTCTTTGTTTCTGCTGAAGACCTATACCCTCACATTTCTTTATATTGCCACCAACCCGTCCCTTTCCCATCATGAACTTGCCTTACCCCTCATCTCCTGTCACTTACTGCTATCATCCTACCTAATATATTTACAACACCCAGATATCACCCGCTATCTTCTCTGTGTGTGTGTGTGTGTGTGTGTTCCTCCTCACTGCTTTAATCTTTCCTTCTCCCTCTGTCAGTGACCCCTTTCATTCCATGTAATCCACATACAATACCAGCGAGACTCCCCCACTTGCGAGACTTCCCATGGTTCTCTATCCTCATTATTTTCCTTCGACCACTTTATCTCCTGCTTTTTGGCTGACCCTCCATGTTCCCTCTCTCCTTGTACATCCCCACCATCCCTGTGGATGGTCCCCATCCTCTTTGTGTTGCCTGTTATGTATGCAACACCTTGTAACCAGCATTCTACCACTACCAGAGGGATCCCAGCATCCCTTGGGAGCACTGCATATAAGCAGGTCTCTCATGCTGTGCCAGCACTCTGGAGTCAGAATAAAGAGACTAAGGTTACACTTAATCAAGTCTACAGTACTCAGGCACATTGCTTTATTTGAGACATAACAACTGACGACAAGGAATAGATAATAAACCATCACGCAAAAATGCAGAGAACTGTTGGCATCCTGGAGAAATTCTCAGAAGGTGACTATTGGGAAGGCCTTCATGAGCAACTCAACCAATACTTCGTGGCCAACAAGCTGGAAGGGAATGAGAACGCTGCCAAACAAAGGGCGATCCTCCTCACCGCTTGCAGGGCAACAACCTATGGCCTCATGAAGAACTTATTGCTCCGATGAATACAACAACCTAATCGTATGAATAACTGTGTACGCTGGTCCGGGAGCACCTAAATCCGAAGGAGAGCGTTCCGATGGCAAGGTACCGATTTTACACATGTCAATGGTCTGAAGGCCAGGAAGTGGCGATCTACATCGCCGAACTAAGTTTCCTTGCAGGACATTCCGAATTCGGTGGATTCCTGGAGCAAATGCAAAGAGACTTTTTTGTGCTTGGCATTGGCCACGAGGTTATCCTTCGCAAACTATTGACTGTTGAAACACCAAACCTGAGCAAAGCCATAATGATAGCCCAGGCAGTTATGTCCACCAGCGATAACACCAAACAAATTTCACAGCATAAAGATGCATCGGCAAGTACTGTACACAAAGTAACGTCGTTTTCCGGCAGGAATGCATATGGTAGAACGTGCACGACTGCAGCTGCACGACCTCAGATGACTCAGAGTCCGCCATCAAGTGTGAATGTGAGGCAATTAACACTTTGTTGGCGCTGCAGAGGTGATCATCGAGCCCATCAATGCTGCTTCAAACACTATGAGTGCAAAGGCTGTGGGACAATGGTACACCTCCAGAGAATGTGCAGACGAGCTGCAAACCCTGCAAACCACCATGTTGCAAAGGAAGACCAATCCATGGCAGATCAAACTGAACTCGTGACTCTAACCGAGGAGGCAGAAGTGTACAGGGTACACACCTTTACCATGAAATGTCCACCGACCATGCTAAAAGTTGAAAGTATCCATGGAATTGGACATGGGTGCGACTCAGTCTATCTTGAGCAAAAAGGCCTTCGCGAGGCTGTGGTGCAACAAGACACAAAGGCCCAAGCTGAGCCCTGTTCATACCAAGCTGAGAACTTACACTAAAGAGCTGATCCCTGTAATTCAGTAAAAGTCTCCTATGATGGAGCAGTGCACAAACTACCACTATGGATTGTACCAGGAGATGGCCCCACACTGTTCGGCAGAAGCTGGCTGGGAAAAATCCGCTGGAACTGGGATGACATCCAAGCGCTTTTGTCCGTCAACGACGCCTCATGTGCCCAGGTTTTGAGTAAGTTCCCATCGTTGTTTGAGCCAGGTATTGGAAATTTCTCTGGGGAAAAGGTGCAGATCCACTTGGTTCCTGGTACACGACCCATCCACCACAAGGCATGTGCGGTGCAATACATGATGCAAGAGAAAGTGGAAATCGAGCTGGACAGGCTGCAATGAGAAGGCATCATCGTGCCGGTTGAGTTCAACGTGTGGGCCAGTCCGATTGTTCCAGTTCTCAAGGGCGATGGCACGGTCAGAATTTGTGGGGTCTATAAAGTAACGATTAACCGTTTTTTGCTGCAGGACCAGTACCCGCTACCCAAGGCAGACAATCTATTTGCGACGCTGGCAGGAGGGAAGAAGTTCACCAAGTTGGACCTGATCTCGGCCTACAAGACGCAGGAGCTGGCGGAATCTTTGAAAGGCCTCACCTGCATCAACACGTACAAAGGTCTGTTCATCTACAATAGATGCCCGTTTGGGATTCGATCGGCCACGGCTATTTTTCAAAGGAACAGGGAGAGTCTACTAAAGTCGTTTCCGCACACCATGGTTTTCCATATTGATCACAGGTCAGGACACCATCGAACACTTTCAGAACCTGGAAGAGGTTCTAAGTCGTCTAGATCATGTGGGACTCAGGTTGCAATGCTCGAAGTGTGTTTTCCTGATGCCAGAGGTCGACATCTTAGGGAGAAGAATTGCGGCAGACGGCATCAGACCCACCGACGCCAAGACGGAGGCCATCAAGAACGCTCCGAGACCACAGAACGTGATGGAGCTGCGGTTGTTCCTGGGACTCCTCAACTATTTCGGTAATTTCCTACCTGGGTTAAGCACCTTGCTAGAACCTCTACATGTGTTGCTGCGCAAGGGAGATGACTGGGTATGGGGGAAATCACAAGAGACTGCTTTTGAGAAAGCCAGAAATCTGTTATGTTCCAACAAACTGCTTGTTCTGTATGACCCATGTAAACGTTTAGTGCTAGCTCGCGATGCGTCTTCGTACAGGGTCGGGTGTGTGTTACAACAAGCAAACGAATCGGGAACATTGCAACCAGTTGCTTATGAGTCCAGGAGTTTATCCAAGGCCGAAAGGGCCTATAGCATGATTGAAAAGGAAGCTCTGGCATGCATTAACGGGGTAAAAACAATGCACCAGCATCTGTTTGGGCTTAAGTTCGAGTTAGAAACTGACCATAAGCTGCTCATATCGCTATTCTCAGAGAGCAAAGATATTAATACCAATGCCTCTGCTCGCATCCAAAGATGGGTGCTCATGCTGTCTGCATATAACTATGTAATTCACCACAGGCCAGGCACAGAGAACCACGCTGATGCTCTCAGTTGGCTATCATTGTCCACCACCGGGGTGGAAATGGCACAGCCTGCAGACTTGCTTTTGGTGATGGATGCATTTGAAAATGAAAAGTCACCCGTTACGGCCCACCAGATCAGGACCTGGACCAGCCAGGGTCCTTTACTGTCCCTTGTCAAAAACTGTGTCCTCCATGGGAGCTGGTCCAGCGTCCCAGCGGAGATGCATGAAGAGATCAAACCATTTCAGCGGCGCAAAGCCGAAATGTCCATTCAGGCGGACTGTCTTTTGTGGGGTAATCACGTGGTTTTCCCGAAGAAAGGCAGGGAAACATTCATACGCGATCTACACAGTACCCACCCAGGCATAGTAATGATGAAAGCTATAGCCAGATCCCATGTGTGGTGGCCCGGCATCGACTCAGATTTGGAGTCTTGCGTGCGGCAATGCAACACTTGCTCTCAACTGAGCAATGCACCCAGGGAGGCACCACTAAGTTTTTTGTCATGGCCCTCAAAACTGTGGTCTAGGATCCACGTTGTCTTCGCTGGCCTGTTTCTAGGCAAACTGATTTTGGTTGTTGTGGATGCTTATTCAAACTGGATTGAGTGTGTAATAATGTCTGTAAGCACGTCCACTGCCACCATCGAAAGCCTACGTGCCATGTTTGCCACACACGGTCTGCCTGATGTCCTTGTCAGCGACAATGGGCCGTGCTTCACCAGCGCTGAATTCAAGGAATTCATGACCCGCAATGGGATCAAGCACGTCACATCTGCCCCGTTCAAGCCCGCACCTAAGGGCCAGGCAGAACGGGCAGTCTAAACCATCAAGAAAAGCTTGAAACGCATGTCGGAAGGCTCCCTGCAGACCCGCCTGTCCTGAGTCCTGCTCAGCTACCGCACAAGACCCCACTCGCTCACCGGGGTTCCCCCTGCCAACCTGCTCATGAAAAGGGCACTCAAAACAAGGCTCTCTCTAGTCCACCCTTATCTCCATGATCATGTCGAGGGCAGGCGGCATCAACAAAGCATGTACCATGATCGCGCAAACTTGTCACGCGATATTGAAGTCAATGACCCTGTATTTGTACTCAACTATGGACATGGGCCCAAATCGTTTGCTGACACTGTCGTAGCCAAAGAAGGGAGTAGGGTGTTTGAGGGCAAACTCGCAAATGGACTAACTTGCAGAAAACATTTGGACCAAACAAAACTGCAATTCACAGACATCCACGAGCAACCTGAAGAGGACACCACCAACTTCGACCCTCCGAGACACACACAAGTGGCAACCGACATCACGGTTGACTATGAAGCTGAACTCATCATCCCCAGCAGCCCAGCAAGGCCAGCTGCGCAGCAGCCCAGCGAAGGCCCAACCAACTCACCTGCGCCTGTGTTTGTACCAAGACAATCGACTAGGGAGCAAAAAGCCCCGGATCGTCTGTAAATAAGTGTAGTATTGACTTTGGGAGGAGTAATGTTATGTATGCAACACCTTGTAACCAGCATTCTACCGCCACCAGAGGGCGCATCTGTTGGAGTCCCAAGGGATCCCAACATCCCTTAGGAGCACTGCATATAAGCAGGCCTCCCATGCTGTGCCAGAGCTCTGGAGTCAGAAAAAAGAGACTAAGGTCACACTTACTCAAGTCTACAGTACTCAGTCACATTGCTTTATTTGAGACATAACATTGCCAACCTCTTCGGGATGTTGTCAGGAGGACCTGGCTGCAGTGACACAAACCTTTCAATGATCTCAGTAGATCATGAAACGTTACTGCTTAGCCACACTCAACCTCATCCTGCTGTGCCACTCATCACGTTCCCATCACTCTGCCTTCCCTACCCTATACCTACACATCCTTACATATACCAACTTACCTTGCACCTCCACCCATCCCTCTCTCTCTCTGTCTATCTACATTATCAGATCCCCATTTCACTAACCACCCCTCACACTCACCTTTATCCTTGTCCGATTATACCAACTAACAACACACAAGGATAGGCACTTGGGTCCTTTAGCCAATGTTCATGTATAATTCATGTTGATGTGTTGTCAATCATTGAAATCTTTATTTTCAGCACTTTGCATTCTTGGACAGATTTGTGGGCATCTTTGGAAGTGGCTTAGTGAGTTGTAATGAATAGTGAGAAATAAGAGTACCCCCCACAATGGTGATGAGTGCGAAAGGAATGAGTTAAACATTGCAGGGGTGCTTTATGGAGCTGCTGTGAGGTGGTGCCAACCTGGCATATCATGTGGCAGTCAGGGTGTACAGCGTGATGTGAAGTAAATGTGGCCGTGGTGAGGCCATACCTGGCCTCCCGGGCAGCAATGTGGTTGGGTTCTGATCCCCTTTGTCCTGTGCAGCATCAGGTGATTGCAGAGAAGGTTGGTGTTTTTGGTGGTGATGCTGATGCGTTTGGTGATGTTGGGGCTGATCGTGGCGGGATTCTAAGGACCAAGGTGAGATTTTTTCAAGGGCACCGTGCTGCTGGAATAAATGGCTGGTGAGGGTGAGATGACAGAAGCAATCTGTCAATGGTGAGAGAGGTTGCTGCAAGAAAGTGACAGTGAATAGAGAATTCATTGCAAACACTTCCAAACTGCATACAGCTCAAAAATCTCTTCCAAATCCTGAAGGCTTCAGCTTCTGACATTGGAAAGTGAAGAGCTGTGAAATGGTAGCTTTTATACCACTTCTGCAGCTGTCAACTAGCCAGAGCAATAGAGAGTCACTGAGAACCAGACTCCACTTACCTGGCATGTTCTCTGAATCATGGCAAACCCGTCAAAGGTTAGTAAAAGTGTAAGTGCCTGCTTTAAAGCCTCTTAACTTGCATTACAGTACCTTTTGATGATGTTAATTACCTGAACCGCCACTTGCTGTCGGGTCTGCGATCCGAACACAGATCTGACAGCTCAGAAACTCACATGGAGGCGGGTTTAGAGCAGGATCCCGACCCGCTGTCAATCAGGGCTATTTTTACAGCGGGCCCGCCTCTAAACCCGCCCTCGCAGGGCTGGGAAGATTTTGGCCCTGCGAGTTCATTACATGTTTTGATCATTCTTTTTGTGAAGAAACATTTGATGGTGGCAGGACAAGTTGATAAAGCTGTTAACAAAGCATATGAGCTCTTTGGCTTTATAAATAGAGGCATAGGCGTATTCACCACGAAAGGCAACTGGAGATAACAGCTGTTGAAAATGGCAGCAACGCTAAGGAGAATAAATTCATCTGGAGAGCTGGAGATTGGTGGCACAGCACTAACCTTCCATGCAATGCCCTCTTGGTGGCATTAGTGGAGAGCTCCGAGGCAAAGTTGCCGCGCTGAAATGGCATTTGAGCTTCGCACAGCCTCTGGCAGCAAGGCTGTAGAGCTCTCAAGGAAAAGTGGGCAATTAAAAGCGCTATGAATTAAAAGGGCAATGCACTCAGAACTAATACAAATTAAACTGCAGTGAATAAATGTGGTTTTAAGCCCTTACTACCTTTTAAAAAAAAGAACATTGAAAAAAAGTCCCAAAAGCTGCATTACCTTCCGAACTTCAAAAATGGGGAAGGTGCTTCAGCACTAACACAAATAGCTCAGCAAACCAGGGAAGGGGCACCCAGGGTCTGGCACACAGAACTCCAACTTTGTGCAGGGGGTCAACACTACAAGACAGGCCCTCTACCCACAGGGGCCAGGAGGCCCTCCAGAAAGAAAGATGTGGGACTACATCACCGAGGCCGTCACTGCCAGCAGTGTCGCCCCTACCATCTGGCTCCAGTGCCCAAAGACGCTTCATGACCTCAGATTGCTGGTCAAGGTCAGTGAATGTATCTTCAAAAGCCATCTCCTACCAACTAGCCTCACAGACTGCTCAATGCAAGACCCCTACCCCAATCACTCACCTGCCAACAATCTGCACCAATCACAAGGGACATCTCCCATTCCTAGCCCCCTTGGAGGAGATGGTGCAGGCCATTCTTGGCAGGGGCATGACTGAGCCCTTGGCCAGTGTCAGGGCTGAAAGGATGCTGGTATCCTCATATGTTATCCCCCTTCTGGTACGCACCTTTTGCTTTCCTGCCCTCCCGTCACCACAACTCCACACTTATGCCTTCCCTATTTCACACACCCAAGAATTGCAGCCTGCCCAGCCAATGGTTGACCAAGAAGAGGGAGAGGAGAGTGAAGAAGAAGAAGAAGAAGAAGAAGAAGAAGAAGAAGAAGAAGAAGAAGAAACATCGTTTGACACTCCCTGCCACCAGTTCCTCAGGGTCAACAAGCAAAGCCATTTGCCGTGCCCCCCACTGAAAATTAGCAGCCTTCCACCAGCCATGCTGCAGCTGGAATAGCACTGTGTGACATCAGTAGGATAGGCAAAGGCACAGACAAGACAGTCACTAAGAGAATGCATAAGGGTGATGAGTTGATTTCTAGCTGTCATATTGAATGGATCGATGTAAAAAATTGCATTGGCAGATTTGCTTTGTGGTGGCTTTTATTCCAGCATTGTGGCCAAGAAGCCATTGTGATGGTCAGTAACAGAGGGAAGGTAAGGTGTGGCACAAATGTGGAAAGGGGAATTGGGGTTGTGGTTATTGGGTTTGTGGGCGATGATACCATCCAGATATCCTGGCTAGAAAGGAGCTGTCTGGGTTGCATCCTTCCTCTGCTTCCTCATCTTAAGCTTCTTTCTCTTCTGCTTCCTCCTCTTCTGTGTATTCCTCTTCCATCTGTGAACGAATGCTGTAAATCTGAAATGACAGTATAAAATGCAGGAAATACTCAGCTGGTCAGGCAACATCTCGACCTGAGACGTGAACTCTGTTTCTCTCTTCATGGATGTTGTCTGATCTGCTGAGTATTTGCAGCATTTTCTGTCTTCTCAGAGGTCTTCCTTTACCATCCAAAGCCTTGCAAGTGTCCAGCAGCACTTCCTACACACTTAAAAAAACTTTTAAAATCTATTGCAGTAAGCCACTACATCAATAAAATCTAAAAAAAAGGTCCAAAAGCTTAAATCTAAACTTACCTTAAAGATGTGTGTGTCCCTTTAAGAGGAGCTGACATCACTGCTGTCAGCCTGCTTGCACGGCAGGTTAACCTGCCATACTTAGCCCCCAGTGCTGAATTCAGCACTAACGTCAAAGTTTGGAGCGGTGACAAAGTCGCCGTTTGCACGCTGATTGATGTCACCAAGCCACCATTTTGTTTTTGCAGGGTGTCAATACTTACTGGCACCGAAATAGGGAGACCAACATGGAGGATGCATGGGACCTGCCACCAGCTGGCAAAAGAGCGGCAGCTGCTGCTCTTTCACCACTTGTTGACAGTAGCTGGTGGCATAAAACAAGAAAGTTATGGTGAATCTTTCTAAATTGCTGGTTTGGCCTCCGCTAGAGTATTGTGTCTAATTATGGCCACCACACTTTAGAAAGGATGTCAAGGCCTTAACGAGGATGCAGCGATTTACCAGAAAGGTACCAGGAATGAGGGACTTTAGTTAGCTGAAGAGACTAGAGCTGAGATTGTTCTCCTTAGAGCAGAGAAATTTAAGAGAAGATTTAATCGAGGTATCAAAATTATGAGGAGTTTTGATAGAGTAGATAGGGAAAAACAGGGTCAGTAACCAGAGGACAGAGATTTAAAATAATTGGCAGAAAGTCAGGGGGCAGATGAGTAGAAATGTTGTTATTCAACAAGTTGTTATGATCTAGAATGCATTGCCTGAAAGGGTGGTGGAAGCAGATTCAAAAGTAACTTTCAAAAGGGAATTGGATCTCTATTTAAAAAGGAAAAAAATTGCATGGCTATGGGGAAAGAGTAGGGGAGTGGGACTTCCCAGTAGAGAGGACCCAACAACTGGAGAGGCCACAGAATGATTTCTGAGTGTCGGGGCATCATAAATGGAACCTATGTGATCCTCAGGACTCCATATGTGAAGTCCAAAGTTTATATTGACTGCAAGGGGATTCACTCCATAAATCTGCAGATAATTACTGAACACACAAATATCCTGCAGGTCAATGCCTATTTTCCCAAGAGCCCCATGACTTTCATTCTACAGCAGTCCACCATACACCAACTATAGAGTGTCTAATGATATGAATTGATGGACTTTGTGAGACCAGGCGCTCATTGGGTATTCCCACACTGATTGACGATATACTCTATCTCTTTATCTAAATCTGCCCACCATAAGTAACTGTGTGCTAAACTCTTGGTCAAGCACATTCCTATGTGCTGGTCATGAAGATCTCCTAACAATTTAGACCTGAACCTAGTTGGGACACCCACTCTTGCTCGCCACATGGTGCAATCTTTATCCACTGACAATTCATTCCTGCAAATGAAGTATGGATAAATATCTTCCTCAGCTACCTGGTTTGGCCATCCATTTGCTATGTAATCATACACCATTGACATAACATTTGGTTGTCCGACCAATTTATTCAGCTGCGAATGGCAGCTCATCAATGTATAAAAAATAGAACACCTCTTCCCTATAGGGTGTAATTTGTGATGGAGGTGGCAACCTGAACATAGCATCAGCATTATTATGATCAGCTGATTGACTGTACTCAATGTCATATGTATATGCTGACAAAATCAAAGTCCATCTCTGCTGGGCTGCAGCGAAGGTTGGAACTGGGGACTTTGGATGGAGTACTGCTGTCAGGGGCTTATCGTTAGCAACTATGATAAACTTACGACCAAATAAGTATTTTTGAAACTTCTTGACCCCCAAAATTAACGCCAAAGCTTTCCTTTCGAACTGTGCATAATTCCGCTCACTGGCACTGAGAGTGCATGAAGCAAAAGCAAATGGTCTCTCCTCCCCACTATCTGGTACATGAGAGATCATTGCCTCAACTCCATGCGGAGCGGCGTCACATGCTAGCTTGATCTCCTTAGATGTGTCATAGTGAACTAACATGGTACTCTCCACTAACTGGCTTTTACACTCTTCGAATGCTGTGACGCATTATTTTGACCACTTCCAAGGGACCTGTTATTTCAACAGCTCATTCAGTGGATGTAACACTGTAGCCAATTTGGGAGGAACTTTCCGTATTAATACAAAAGACCCAAAAATGATCGAAGTTCAGTGATATTCTTGGGAGTGGGTGCATTTATAATTGTATCCAGCTTTACCTTGGTTGGATGTAAACCATCTTTGTCTACTCTGTGCCCGATGTACACCACTGAGTTTTGAAACATCTCACGCTTGTGAGCAGTCACTCGTAATCCATGCTTCTCTAGCCGTTTGAGCACTTCATTCAACACCTTATCATGGATTTGCCTGTTTGGTGCTGAAATGAGTATCATCATCATAGGCAGTCCCTCGAAATCAAGGAAGACTTGCTTCCACTCTAAAAGTGAGTTCTCACGTGACTGTACAGTCCAATATGGGAATTACAGTCTTTGTCACAGGTGGGACAGACAGTGGTTGAAGGAAAGGGTGGATGGGTTTTCCGCACGCTCCTTCCGCTGTCTGCGTTTGGTTTCTGCATGCTATTGGCGACGAGACTCGAGGTGCTCAGCGCCCTCCCGGATGCTCTTCCTCCACTTAGGGCGGTCTTTGGCCAGGGATTCCCAGGTGGCGGTGAGGATGTTGCACTTTATCAAGGAGGCTTTGGGGGTGTCCAAGAAATGTTTCCTCTGCCCACCTGGGGCTCGCTTGCCGTGCAGGAGTTCCAAGTAGAGCGCTTGCTTTGGGAATCTCGTGTCGGGCATGCAGACGATGTGGCCCACCCAACGGAGCTGGTCGAGTGTGGTCAGTACTTCGATGCTGGGGATGTTGGCCTGATCGAGAACACTGACGTTGGTGTGCTTATCCTCCCAGTGGATTTGCAGCATCTTGCGGAGGCAGTGCTGGTGGTACTTCTCCAGTGCTTTGAGGTGCCTACTGTATATGGTCCACATCTCTGAGCCATATAGGAGGGCGGGTATCACTACTGCCCTATAGACCATAAGGTTGGTGCCAGCTTTGAGATCCTGGTCTTCAAACACTCTCTTCCTCAGGCGACCGAAGGCTGCGTTGGCACACTGGAGGTGGTGTTGGACCTTGTCATCGATGTCTGCCCTTGCTGTAGTAGGCTCCCAAGGTATGGAAAATGGTCCACGGTGTCCAAGGCCATGCCATGGATTTTGATGACTGGGGGGAAGTGCTGTGTGGCGGGGTCAGGTTGGTGGAGTACCTTTGTCTTACGGATGTTTAGTGTAAGGCCCATGCTTTTGTACGCCTCGGTGAAGATGTTGACGATGGCTTGGAGTTCGGCCTCTGAATGTGCACAGACGCAAGCGTCATCTGTGTACTGTAGTTCGATGACAGAGGATGGGACGACCTTGGATCTAACCTGGAAGCGATGGAGGTTGAACAGATTCCCGTTGGTTCGATAGTTTCGTTCCACTCCAGCGGGGAGCTTATTGAGAGTGAGATGGAGCATTGCAACAAGGAAGATCAAGAAGAGCATTGGCACGATGTCGCAGCCTTGCTTGGCTCCAGTCCGGATGTGGATTGGGTCTGTGGTGAATCTGTTGGTCAGGATCATGGCTTGCATGTCGTCGTGGAGCAGGCGGAGAATGGTGACAAACATTTGGGGGCAGCCGAAACTGAGGAGGACGCTCCATAATCCCTCACGTTTGACAGTATCAAAGGCCTTTGTGAAGTCAAAGAAGGCCATGTACAAGGATTGATGCTGTTCCCTACATTTCTCTTGTAGTTGCCACGCGGTGAAGATCATGTCTATTGTACCCCTTAGTGGACAGAATCTGCATTGTGATTCTGGGTGGAGCTATTCAGCCACAGGGAGAAGATGGTTGAGGAGGATTCTAGCGATGACTTTCCCAGTGGCCGACAGCAGGGAGATTCCTCTGTAGTTGCTACAGTCGGACTTGTCCCCTTTTTTGAAAATGGTCACGATTATGGCATCTCTGAGATCTCCCAGCATGCTCTCCTCCTTCCAGATAAGAGAGATGGGGTCATGCATTCGTGCCATTAGTGCTCCTCGCCATGCTTTAGTGCCTTGTTGGGGATTCTATCTGCTCCTGGTGGATGGCCTTTTCTACCTCATGCAGGGCTGGAGTTTTGCTGAGATGGTGGCAAGTAGCATGCTGCGTGATGGAGTCGAGGACACTCGTGTCAAAGGCAGAGTCTTGATTAAGGAGATCTTCGAAGCGCTCCTTCTAGCGGGCCCTGACTGCCTCGGTGTCCTTAATGAGTGTCTCCCCGTTCTTTGCCAGCAGTGGTGTGGGGCCTTGGGTGCTTGGGTCATGATGGACTTAATTACGGTGAAGAATCCTCGCACGTCATGGCTGTCGGCCAGCTGCTGGATCTCCTGTGTGAGTATTTTGTTAGACCTCGGCCTTCAGCCGTCTGTAGAGATGCTTTTCTGCTCCCGAATTGGGTTGCTGCTTTAAGTTCAGAAATGCACTTCAGTATGTCACCCAAATAACACATTACCCCTTCAATCCATTGCAAAATTTGGTTCATCACCACCTGGAATATGTCAGGGCTGGAAGATGCTCCAAATGATAGCCTAGTGAAGTGATATAGGCTTAGATGAGTATTTATAGTCAAGCATGACTTGAACTCTTCACCTAACTCAAGTTGTAGGTAGGCGTTTGTTAGATCTAACTTTGAAAAGATCTGGCTACCTGTCAGCATTGTGAACAAATCTTCCACATTTGGCAATGTATTAGGTAGATTAAATTCGAGAACCTAGTTTACGGTTACCTTATAATCACCACACAACCTTATCTTAACAGCTGACTTAGGAATGACAACAATAATTGTAGCCCAATTACTCAGATCTACCTTAGAGATAATGTTCTCAGTTTCTTGTGTTTTGAGTTCTTACTCAACTTTCTCCTTGAGTGCGTATAGTACGGGATCTGGTTTGCAGTAAACTGGACTTGTGTCCTTCTGCAATCTGACACTCACCTTTAAGTCTTGGATCGGACTGTCTGTCCCGCGAAACACCTTCGGATACTGCATGATGACATAATCTTTTGATGCAAATTTCGCTTCCACGCGGAAAATCTAATTCCAATCAGCTTCAGTGATCCCAACCAATTTCTACCAATGAAGCCAGGCTTATCTCCTGCTACAGGTGAAACCTCTTTTATCCGGGACTCCCTTATCCGGCACCCCCCCTCGTTCGGCACCATTCCCGGCTACCGCGTGGCGCATGCGCCAGTCAAAATCCTACTCACCAATTTAATCTTTCTCCTCGATCGGCTGCCTCATCCTCCTCACCCTGTTGGAACTCCTGCAGCCACAGTCATCGGGCCAGCTGCTCCTCCCTACAGCGCTCCCTCCGGGGCGTCGGGCCGACTCTTAGGGACCGGCAGGTCCGCCATCTCTTCGGGGCCCGCTCGGGCCGCTGACATCCTACCCCTCCGACCTCGGGCGACCTCCTCCCCTCACTGACCTCAGGCGACCTCCTCACCCCCCCTTGACCTTGGGCGACCTCCACCCCTCCACCGTCGTGACCTCCCCTCATCCGGCAAAATCCCTCATCCGACACAGGCCAGGTCCCAAGGGTGCCGGATAAGGAAGGTTCATCCTGTACTACTATGAGAGGCAAGCTCTGAGACTGATCCTTGTATTTCACTGGTATGGTGACACATCATACTACAGGGATTAGTTCCCCTGAGTAGCCTCGCAGCTCTATCTTCGATTTCTCTAGTTGAAAATCACTCAACTTGTCGCGATATAACGATTCCGGTACTACGCTCACGGATGCACCAATGTCATTTTCCATGGGTATCCTTGTTTCCTGCAACGTCTACTTGGATGCCGATACTTTGCGAATTGCTGTTAGATTAATCTCCAGAACCTTCTCATCCTGCTGCTTCTTTTCAACGCTATGTAGTGTCTGCCGATTTCTACTTCGTGCATTGCCAATCGGTTTACTCTTCTGCCTTCACAAGATTCCCAATTTCTTTGCAGTAGAAACACTGTGCCTTCACATATGGACAGCTTTGAGCTAGGTGTTGTCCCAGGCACCGATAGCACAGCTTTAAAGCACTGTTACCGTGGCCAGTTGCTGAGGCCTTACTTTTAACCTACAGCTGATTCACCTCGGTTGTTTGACGCAAAATTCTTGGGAGTATCGATCAGCCATATCCATCGACATAGCTGCCTGACAAGCTAAATCAAAAGTCAAGTTAGGGTTGTCAACAATTTACTTCTGATTTTTCAACCTACAAACAAAGCGGTCACGCAAAGCTTGGTCCTGAAAGTTACCAAAATAACATTGAATAGATAGCTTTTTTAAAGCTACAATGTACACACTGATAGCCTCGTCATTTAATTGATCGCGTGTTCCAAAACGATAACTTTCAGCAATTTCCAGGGGCTCAGGACTGTGGTGCTGATCTCCTTCAGTGGCCTGTCCTTTGGCTTGGTGGGAACAATCACATTTTTTAGGGTTTCATACACCTCCGGGAATGCTTCAGTCAAGAAAATAGTCCGTTTCCTTTCTAAAACCGCCCGGTTACAGTATACATCATCGGGAACTGCGACGATACGATTCACGGTAAAAAAACATTTCTAGCCGCTCCACATATGCTCCGAAAGTCTCTCGGTCACGATGGAACTTGCCCAAGTGCGCAATTATTCATATAGATGCGGCCATCTCAACTCTGGCAACATTGACAGTTCAGCCACATGTACTCGAAATTGATCTTGGATTTTTAAGTTTTTCGGCAAAACAAAGAACCGCTAACAGTCATTCTGTCAGTTGGCAGGATTATCCTCCACCAAAAATTTTAGTTAGGGAACATCCTCATCACCAATCTGTGATATCTTGAGACACAGTAAGCACAAACACCCTCAAAGGCTCCCTGATAAAGTGCAACATCCCCACTGACACCTGGGAGTCCCTGGCCAAAGACCGCCCTAAGTGGAGGAAGTGCATCCAGAAGGGCACTGAGCACCTCGAGTCTCAACGCCGAGAGCATGCAGAAACCAGGCGCAGGCAGCGGAAGGAGTGTGCGGCAAATCAATTCCACCCACCCTTACCCTCAACGACTGACTGTCCCACCTGTGACAGAGACTGTGATTCTTGTATTGGACTGTTCAGTCACCTAAGAACTCATTTTTAGAGTGGAAGCAAGTCTTCCTCGATTTCGAAGGACTGCCTATGATGATGACACACTTGTACAAACATGGCTGCTGGATAAAAACTGTGCAAGCACATGACTTTATTGTTATTACTAGGTGGAGTAGTCCACTAGGTAGCTCCAGAACAAAACCTGCTACAGGATTAGCTTTCTTGGAATTTATTCAATTTTAGTAGAGGTACCATTGGCAATTGTTACACCGGTGCGCCTGTGCCACGGACCAGAGTAACCCCATTTTTGTTTCTATCAGATAATCAATAATTTGAAATCCATTGGTTACAGCCACCCACCAGTCAATTTTCATTTGTATTTATTTGTTATTCCTGCATTAGCAGGAATAAATGAATCATAACTACCCCCGAGAGAATTAACGCGTTGCTTGTGATAATAATCTTGATGTCACATATCTGCACCTTGATGGGACAAAGCTTTAAAAAGAAAAGTGTAAAGAGAATGTTTCCGGTGTAAATATTTTAATGCAGTAGATGGAGATATAGACATGCTGCAATGAAGACTGTCAATCACAATCCAACGCACTGGGTAATTCCACTGTGGCAAGTGTGGCTGTTTTAGATTGTCTGTTATTGCAGCACCAATAATAGGAAGCTGACTTCATATTTGTTTCTTCAGGAAACTAGTGTTGATTTGAAAACATTAAATATTTGATTTTCTTGTCTGGTCCAATAGATATGGCAGTATGACGTATGATTACAAATGTCATCTACACTCGTACCAGCAGCATCAGTTACACTCTCCCATCTCCAGTTTGTGTGCAATAACGGACCAGAAATAGAGGTAGAGAGCTGTAGCACTTCCCCATTTGCAGAGGTCCCTTTCCCTTAAGCCTAGGGAGGATGCAAGAGGCTCCCACCTGAAATGGGCATGAGCTTCATAGTAATATTCAGATGCGTGGGAGTGATGTCATAATGGTCGGTAGAGTACTACTGCCAAATTATGCCCAGATATAATAGATATCCAGGATTGCTAGGGGATTAGCTGTAAATGGATGATCCCCAGGGCCTGATGGACTGCATCCCAGAGTTCTTAAGGAGGTGGCCTTGGAAATAGTGGATGCATTGACAGTCATTTTCCAACATTCCATTGACTCTGGATCAGTTCCTATGGAGTGGAGGGTAGCCAATGTAACCCCACTTTTTAAAAAAGGAGGGAGAGAGATAACAGGGAATTATAGACCGGTCAGCCTGACATCGGTAGTGGGTAAAATGATGGAATCAATTATTAAGGATGTCATAGCAGCGCATTTGGAAAGAGGTGACAAGATAGGTCCAAGTTAGCATGGATTTGTGAAAGGGAAATCATGCTTGACAAATCTTCTGGAATTTTTTGTGGATGTTTCCAGTAGAGTGGACAAGGGAGAACCAGTTGATGTGGTATATTTGGACTTTCAGAAGGTTTTCGACAAGGTCCCACACAAGAGATTAATGTGCAAAGTTAAAGCACATGGGATTGGGGGTAGTGTGCTGACGTGGATTGAGAACTGGTTGTCAGACAGGAAGCAAAGAGTAGGAGTAAATGGGGACTTTTCAGAACGGCAGGCAGTGACTAGTGGGGTACCGCAAGGTTCTGTGCTGGGGCCCCAGCTGTTTACACTGTACATTAATGATTTAGACGAGGGGATTAAATGTAGTATCTCCAAATTTGCGGATGACACTAAGTTGGGTGGCAGTGTGAGCTGCGAGGAGGATGCTATGAGGCTGCAGAGCGACTTGGATAGGTTAGGTGAGTGGGCAAATGCATGGCAGATGAAGTATAATGTGGATAAATGTGAGGTTATCCACTTTGGTGGTAAAAACAGAGAGACAGACTATTATCTGAATGGTGACAGATTAGGAAAAGGGGAGGTGCAAAGAGACCTGGGTGTTATGGTACATCAGTCATTGAAGGTTGGCATGCAGGTACAGCAGGCGGTTAAGAAAGCAAATGGCATGTTGGCCTTCATAGCGAGGAGATTTGAGTACGGGGCAGGAAGGTGTTGCTACAGTTGTCGGGGCCTTGGTGAGGCCACACCTGGAGTATTGTGTACAGTTTTGGTCTCCTAACCTGAGGAAGGACATTCTTGCTATTGAGGGAGTGCAGCGAAGGTTCACCAGACTGATTCTCGGGATGGCGGGACTGACCTATCAAGAAAGACTGGATCAACTGGGCTTGTATTCACTGGAGTTCAGAAGAATGAGAGGCGACCTCATAGAAACGTTTAAAATTCTGACAGGGTTAGACAGGTTAGATGCAGGAAGAATGTTCCCAATGTTGGGGAAGTCCAGAACCAGGGGACACAGTCTAAGGATAAGGGGTAAGCCATTTAGGACCGAGATGAGGAGGAATTTCTTCACCCAGAGAGTGGTGAACCTGTGGAATTCTCTACCACAGAAAGTTGTTGAGGCCAATTCACTAAATATATTCAAAAAGGAGTTAGATGGAGTCCTTTCTACTAGAGGGATCAGGGGTATGGCGAGAAAGCAGGAATGGGGTACTGAAGTTGCATGTTCAGCCATGAACTCATTGAATGGCGGTGCAGGCTAGAAGGGCCGAATGGCCTACTCCTGCACTTATTTTCTATGTTTCTATGTTTCTATGTACATTTATGGGGAAACTAAGAGGCTTAAATTAACAGCCTGGAGGCATTTTGGCACCCATTTTCTTTAAAAATTGTGTCATTTTGAAAGAAAGAAACAACTTGTATTTATAAAGCACTTTTCATGACATCTCAAAGCACTTCACAGAAAATTAAATACTTTTGAACTGTCATCCCTGTTGTTATGTAGATAAACACATCAGTTAATTTACACACAGTAAGATTCCACAAACATCAAATGAATGTATGGCCAAATTATCTTTAGTTGGTGATGTTGATTGAGAGAAGATAGTTGCCCAGGAGAACAGGAGAACTCCCTGCTCTTCCTCTCATGGCGCCATGGAATTGTTCACATCCACCTGAGTAGGGACAGGGCTTTGGTTTAATGTCTCATCTAAATGGCAACACCTGCAACAATGCAGCACTTCTTTAGCACTGCACTGAAGTGTCAGACAACATTACAGTCTACTGCTAATTCAAAGTTTCTTAATTCAAATGTGCTGAAATGAGCTACGTGCCATTTTAATGAATGAATTTCTGAATGATTTCATCAGACCCGCTTCTTTCAATTGGCTGGCAAATGTGCTGGGCGGGCTTATCAAGCCCAATCAGGGGAAAATCATTCTACAAAGTGGGCTGGAGCCAGCAGCGAGGCCGGAACCTGCCGAGGTCGGTAAAATCCAGCCCATAGGGTGGACTGTGTATTGTGAGCGGAGGGAAGGATCTGAGCAGCACTCGAACTTTCAGGTCAGCGGGAGTAAAGGATGCGGATTGAGCGGAGGCTTCTTCTTTTCTACCCTTTGAGAATATTACCTTAACCCTTTCAAACCACTCCCTCACATCCTGTACCATAGTATCGCCACTGCAGCTGATTTGCACTACCTCGCTCGATTGGCCACATCATATATTCCAGTCCCGGTGTTGCTCTCCCTCTCTTCTCTCCTGGTTCTTTGTTTCTGCTGAAGACCTATACCCTCACATTTCTTTATATTGCCACCAACCCGTCCCTTTCCCATCATGAACTTGCCTTACCCCTCATCTCCTGTCACTTACTGCTATCATCCTACCTAATATATTTACAACACCCAGACATCACCCGCTATCTTCTCTGTGTGTGTGTGTGTGTGTGTTCCTCCTCACTGCTTTAATCTTTCCTTCTCCCTCTGTCAGTGACCCCTTTCATTCCATGTAATCCACATACAATACCAGCGAGACTCCCCCACTTGCGAGACTTCCCATGGTTCTCTATCCTCCTTTTTTTCCTTCGACCACTTTATCTCCTGCTTTTTGGCTGACCCTCCATGTCCTCTCTCTCTTTGTACATCCCCACCATCCCTGTGGATGGTCTCATCCTCTTTGTGTTGCCTAGCTCCCTAATCCCCAGCAGGTGAACCCTAAACTCGTATTTGTTCTTGTAGTATTAAAGAACAAATAGAACTGTTTTGAAAAAGGCCTGCAAGCTGGTGAAGAATGACAGTAGTTGGATTGCTGATGGTTGGGATCTGCAGAAAACAGAGAATGTTATCACTTGCCTGAAATAAAAACTTTGAGAATCTAATCTCCAGTTTCTTTCAAAGTCTCATATCATGATGAGGTGAGAGGACACACCCTTCTGCCATTCATCTCATGTTAATATATATATTACATGCTGGGAAATACTGCAATCTCCTCAAACTGAGGGTACAGACGTGATTGAAAGCTCCCTCCAACTGTAGTGAGGTAAAAACTATCTAGTTAAAGCACAGGTTTTTGGGACATTTTGAGTCCTTGAAGTAAACATTTCATGAAAGCATTAAATGACACAGATGACAACTCTATTCATAAATGAAATCACATTATTGCAAAATATATAATATTTTTAATGCTTTATTGTGTTTAAAACCTTACTTTGGACATTAGAAATTTCTAAAAATAATTTGGAGGTCAAAAATATTTTCAGATAGCAGTTTGAGTGATTGTGGGGGAATGTGAATACAATGCCATCCAATGGCATGACAGCTAATAGTATTATCATTTAGCATTGGAATTCCTATGAGTGCTACCTAGAATAGTTACAAGTATGTGTGAGAGGTGAGTGTTGACACTAACCTTTTCATAGGAAATGTTTACATTGCAGGTTTCACTGGAGCATGCAACCTACAGAAGATTGTTAACAAAATAGACATAGGTTATTGAATTTTTTGGGTGCTGTGGATCTCCTGCACGCATCAGTGGGTTGTGTCCTCTGATTGTAATTTAAATGGTAGAACATTGGGCAGGTTCTTTCCAGGCAAGTATTACAACCCACCCCATTTTTCCATGTTCACTGCACCTGGATGATCCAGTATACCTGGGTGCAGTGCCAGGAAAACCTTCAACAGAATTACAACAGAATTATAATATATTATGTTTTCTTGCTTGGTGCATAGATTTCTAACCTGGGGAAAGCATGAATATTAAGTTACATTAGTTAAGCCAACAAAACACTGAGATCTCTCTATCTTACATTATCCATCAATGTTAGATATGTTTAAAACAGTAGCACCTTGCTTTGCCATACAACCAATACAATAAATTACAAAATTAGAATAATGCTTCAGACTAATCTTTTACCGAACTAATATATATATATTGTATTTTAGAAATTCCTATAACAATGTATCCTAGCAATTGACCCACTCTCCGAGTCTGGGATTGGATTCTACTCTACCACATCCATTCTTGACCTTCTTCCAATATTTGTCGGAGATTCTGCATAACAACTTGAACAATGCACAGTAGAGGGAATGGACTGCAATTCTGATAGTGCATTGCGTGATGCACAGCATGTTTTCTGAGATTTCAGTCACAATTTTCCTCTTTTCTTGGAAAGCCTGTGCAAATTTGGCTGGGTGGACTTTCGACTGCTCCAGTATTTACCCTGCCAAATTTCTTGGGGTCAGTGTTATGCTTTTTTTGGTGGTGTTTTTGTGCATGTGTCAGATATCCAGCTATGAGGAGGAGCAGATCATGCTCTATGCACCCGAGCACTACAAAAATACCTACATGAGCTGTCCACACAGGGTCCGAAATTGCCCACCGCCCAAAATGAGGTGCACCTACCACTTTTTGGCATGCATTACCACCGCCATTAGAACGAAATTCAGCAACTTTGCTGAAAAAAAGGAGCAGAGCGGTATTGGTGGCGGGAATGGGCTGTTTGCAGCGGTGTGGGTGCGGAGTGGCTGATTGGGCCGCGAGATTCAGCTGGTGGCCATTTGCTGATAACGAGGCAGCTGCTCCCTGGCCTTCTTCAAGGGCAGGTTTTGCAGCTAGGCCCTGAGCACTGAGTTTATCACAGTTGCTTACGAAGGAATGGCCAATGCCAGAGGGTTAAGGATGGCCAGCCGCTTCTCTGATGTTGAACTTGAGACCCTGGTCAAAGTTGTGGAGAGAAGGAGGCACGTTCTCTATCCAGATACAGGCAGACCGACTCGCACCATGTTTGTTAATGCCTGAAGTGAGATTGCTGTGGCGGTGTCGGGACCTCCACTCATGACCCCACCGCCATCCAATGCTGCAAAAGGCTGAACGACATCATTCGACTGATGAAAGTGAGTACATGTTCCCCCAACTCCTCACCTTCCATCTGCGAACCTCTCCTTCACCTTCTCTTATTTCCACCTTCACTATATAGTTACTGAAGCACCATTTAATTGGTGAGGCCTGTATATATATATATATATATATATGTCTGCATACTTGCAATGGAGACTCCCCTTCATGTCAGCGTTACACCTACATGTAATGGACCCACACTTGCACTAATTGCCGAGGCCTCATGACATTGCTACTCAGCAACTCTCTTTGTTTTGCAGGCCAAGGTCTCCCAAATCCGTTTGCAGCAACAGAGGAATGGTGGGGCGAGGCCGCTATCCAGCGGCTCAGTGACATAGAAGAGAGGGTACAGCGGCTAGTGGGCCCACATGTTGCCTTCCCTGTAGCGGCCGGTCGTGTTGATCCCACTGGGGGCAGCATCGGTAAGTGAGGGCCTTCCTTTAATGCCATCTCTCCATGAAAGTCCAAGCGCCTACCAGTCAATTGCTTATGATTGTGTGCAAGTTTCTTGCTGCATGGTGCAATGCCCTACCTCACGGGACCCCTTGTGCCATTCATGATTGCAGATGAGACCCCGAGTGTGAGCCAGAACGAGACCGAGACCCTAGAGGCGAGTGTGAGCCAGAGTCAGGACAAGATCCTTGAGCCGAGTGCAGACATTAGCGGCATGTTTGATGAGGGCGAGGAAGAGGGGACACTACTGCCAGCTCCACGTCACTGCTTCCTACACTCTCACACACCAGCTCAGATACTGGGAGCACGTGGTCGGGTCAGTTAGATTTAACAGAGGTGTCTTCACTGGGTGAAGCACCAGGACCTAGCGGACTGCAGCATGGTGAAGGGCAAAGGCAACCTCGGGTGCCATCTCTCCGGGGGGTGACTTCGCACGTGAGTTCTGCTGCAGAGGACTCAGATGAGCCCATCGATGTTGGGACTTATGAAAGAAGAGTGAAGGCCCAATAATCATTCGCTGATGTTAGGAGCAGTGGCAAGGGTGCCCGAGAGCCTGTTGCAAGTGGTCAGGAGCGTGGAGGAGTCTGCCTCCCGCTTTGTGGACAGGTCTGCGCACACCATGGAGCCCATCATTGCCAGTGTGCAGACAATGGTGGACTCCCAGAGAGACTGTGCGGATCCAGCTGTGATGCTGTAATTCGTGGACGAGGTGGCAGCTGCCATTACAGCACAGGCACAAGGGAATGAACATCTGAATGCTGCTATCGATAGGATGGCCACTGCCCTGGAAGCTCAGAATGCTCTCATGCACTCTGAGCATCTTATTGCTGTCGTTTCTGGTGGTATCAAGACTGTGTCTGCTCTCATGCAGTCTCAGCTGGATGCCAGGCTAGATCTGACTGCTGCCATTACGGCTGGGTCCACCATGGTCCACGGGGGACCTCCCGGTGTCGCAACACCCCCCGACCTGTGCAGATTGGTGGGGATGGTGAGGTGCTGCCCCAGGGGAGTGGCGCAGGATCCTGATGTGCTCTCTCAGGATCACAGCAGTCCTGAACCGAGACCTGCCACTCCAGCTTTGCTGCCAACCATAGAATCATCCCAGCCAATTCCGACTGAAGATGTCGAGGCGGATGCAGCCCAGTCTGCAGACGGCCCTTCCAGGTCCACAGCTGGTTGAGGGCATCCTAGAGGGAAATCTGTAGCTTTACACCTGAAATACAGCAGCCTTCCCAGAGCCATGATGCAGCCACAGGAGAGACACTGCGGCGCAGTTCAAGAATAGGTATGTGTAAGAGGGGTTATAAGGAAATGCACAAGGGTGAGAATTGATAATGTGTACGTTTTGTGGATCCATTATTTCTGGTCTAATAAATCTTTATTTTGGGTTTGAATGTCTATGAAGATCTCTCATTTCACTGTAGGGAATGATGTGTGAAAGGGCTCATTGGTTTACCCATGGAGATGCACAGATGAAGGTTAAAGTTAGGATGAACTCAGCAGAAATGAGCAGCAATGAGACAGTTTAGGGCATCCCTTGTAGGGTCCGCATGGCGATGCTGCCTCCTGCATGGTCGCCGACCTGCATCCTGGTCCTCCCTCTGTGCCTCCTCCTCCTCCTCCTGCGCATCGTGCTCCTGCACCTCCTCCTCCTGGTCCTCCTCCTCCTCAGGTGGTACTGCTGCCTCGTCTTCCAATGGTTGTGCCCTTGTGATTGCCAAGTTGTGAAGCATGCAGCAGATGACCACAAATAGGGAGACCTGCTCAGGCGAGTACTGCAGCACTCCTCCTGAGCAATCCAGGCAATGGAATCTCTGTTTAAGGATTCCGATGATCTGCTCAATGATGCACCTGGCGGCTGAATGAGAGTCATTGTAGGATTGCTGCACAGCAGTCCTGGGGTGGTGAAGGGAAGTCAGCAGCCAAGTGCAGAGTGGGTTGCCCTTGCCTCCAAGGAGCCAGCCACAATCTTGGTTTGGCCCAGCAAACACACCTGCCCCTCTGGTCTGCTGCAGGCTGAAAGCATCGTGACTGCTGCCAGGATATCGGGCATCAACTGCCATGATTTTGCGGTTGTGGTCGCACACCAACTGAACATTGAGGGAGTGGAATCCCTTGCGGTTACGGAAGATCTCAGGATTGTTCTGTGGTGCCCTCAATGCAACGTAGGTGCAGTCTATGGTGCCCTGAACCCTGGGGAAGCCCCGATCCTCACAAATCTGGTCTGCCACTCCAACTGCTTCTCCCTGTTCATAGGGAAGGATATGTAATCCCTCCTTCTCTTATAGAGAGCATCTGTCACCTGACGGATGGAGCTATATGTGGCAAACTGGGAGATGTTCAAGATGTCTGCTGTTGCACCTTAAAAAGGTTGACGGCTATGAAGCCAGGTCGCTGATTGCAGTGTGGGCAGGCATAGCAGAAGGAGCGGCAAGAGTCCGTAGAGGGAAGTGACCAGGGCCCAGGAGAGGTGTGAATCTAGGGCCCAGAAGAGGCGAGGGCCCAGGAGCAGCACGGGCCAGCCCACACTGCCATATGTGTGCGCGTTCGGTCTGTGCAGCAGAGCTGGTCTCCAGTTAGTCTTGGGTAATCCTTGCCACTGGACCAAGACACTGTCAAGCCCGTGTGGTGGCTAGTGTGCAATGGCCACCACACATTAAAAAAATCCAAGCACAGGCATCTTCCACCCTTCATGTTGGAAAGTGTGAGGTCATGCACTTTGGCAGAAAAAATCAAAGAGCAAGTTATTATTTAAATGGAGAAAGATTGCAAAATGCCGCAGTACAGTGGGACCTGGGGGTACTTGTTAGGGTAGTCCAAACGGCGCCAGAGGTGCAACCAAGACCGATGTGTCCTCTGCCGCAGCAGAAGTAAGGCCCACCTGCACCAAATGGCGACCAGGGACCGTTTCAGTATGATTACGTGGTCCTATTCACGACCCCTCAGTTACAGGCCATGGTAGCTGGGCTACCAAAGTTAAATAAGGATGGGGATCCCTCTGATACATATGCTTATCACGATAATAAATCACACGTGGCCCATGCTGGAGCTGATCACCTTGTGATCTTTAGGTTTAATGTAAACTCCAAAAGTGAGTACTGCAGGGGGAGCCTGCTTTATATAGGGAAGCAGCTCGAGGTGCAGTAATGTGTGCCTCCCGGGCTTTCCCCATCTGTTGGCTATTACATCTAATTACATAGTACAGAGCATAGCTGCAAATAGATCACACCCTCGGTTCACTTCATGGAAGTCGAGCAAGTAGGGGGATTAATGGGTGTAATGATGACGAGACCCACAGGTTGATACTGTTTTCCCTGGATGCAAAATTGTATCAGAACAGGTCCGCAGACATGAAAGCAGGACGAGGCACCTTAGAGGGGTTAAAGGAGGAGATCCTGAGAGCGATGGGGCATACCCAAGGGTAGTCCGTTCTCACAGGTAGTGCGGATCCGACAGTTGGCCGGCGAGGCGCCAGTTGCCTTTGCGGACAGGCTTTGACCAGTGTATGCGAGGGCAACTGGAGGGGCGCCAAACCATGCGCAACTGATAGGGGCACCCAGAAATCACTGGCTCAGGACCCGAATCGCAAACAGCTTGCCATGCGTTAAAGCCAAGGCTGAAGCATGATTCGACGCCGAGGACCCCGAAGTTCCGTAAGTTAGGACTGGCCTTTAAGACCAGCTGCGGGGGAGAGATCAAAAGTAAGTGCAGGATCCACGTGATCAAGGCCAGTAAAGGGGATAGGAGCGAATGGCGTCAGGCGGGGCCCCACACTGACGAGTCTAAGATATGTTTTAGGTGTGGAGAAACGGGGCACTGGGGACGGGACTGCCCACTCCAGAAAATGGGATCCGGCCAAGGAGAGCCTCCCGGGAGGAAATCCCAACCCACTGAGGCGAAAAGGGCGACTGAGGAACCCTTCGAGGTCCTAGTGGCAGCCCTCTGCGCGGTGCTGGGGAAGGACAAAGGGAGGCTAGACGCTGTCATGAGCAGCGCTGTGCCGAGTGAGCCTGGATGCCCTCCCTCATCTTGACTCGAACGTGCCCAGCCTCAGTATCTGTGTCCACTCCTCTATGATGAGTGGGGCAGGCCCTGTATGAAGATGGGGGTCGAGACAATACAGGGGAAGTATTTGGTGGACACCGGAGCTTCAAGCACGGTGGTCCACTCAAAGGCCAACTCGCCCTGGTCTAACATCTGTGGTTGCGGAAAATGTTGGAGTCCATTATTAAAGAAGCAGTAACAGGACATTTGGAAAAGCAAAATTCGGTCAGACAGAGCCAGCATGGATTTATGAAGGGGAAGTCATGTTTGAAAAATTTGCTGGAATTCTTTGAGGATGTAAAGAAGAGGGTGAATAAAGGAAAACCAGTGGATGTGGAGTATTTGGACTTCCAGAAGGCATTTGACAACGTGCCACATAAAAGGTTACCGCACATGATAAAAGTTCACGGGGTTGGGGGTAGAGGATTGGCTAACTAACAAAAAACAGAGTGTCGGGATAAATGGTTAATTCTCTGGTTGGCAACCAGTAACTAGTGGGGTGCCGCATGGATCAGTGCTGGGACCCCAACTATTTACAATTTATATTAACAACTTGGAAGAAGGGACCGAGTGTAACGTAGCCAAGTTTGCTGATGATACAAAGATGGGAGGAAAAGCAATGTGTGAGGAGGACACAAAAAATCTGCAAAAGGACACAGACAGGCTAAATGAGTGGCAAAAATTTGGCAGATGGAGTATAATGTTGGAAAGTGTGAGGTCATGCAATTTGGCAGAAAAAAAATCAAAGAGCAAGTTATTATTTAAATGGAGAAAGATTGTAAAGTGCTGCAGTACAGCGGGACCTGGGGGTACTTGTGCATGAAACACAAAAGGATAGCATGTCGGTACAGCAAGTGATCAGGAAGGTCAATGGTATCTTGGCCTTTATTGCAAAGCGGATGGAGTATAAAAGCAGGGAAGTCTTGCTACACCGATACAGGGTATTGGTGAGGCCACACCTGGAATACTACGTGCAGTTTTGGTTTCCATATTTACAAAAGGATATACTTGCTTTGGAGGCAGTTCAGAGAAGGTTCACTAGGTTGATTCCGGAAATGCGGGGGTTGACTTATGACGAACGGTTGAGAAGTTGGATCTCTACTCATTGGAATTCAGAAGAATGAGAGGTGATCTTATCGAAAGGTATAAGATTATGAGGGGGCTTGACGAGGTGAATGCAGGGAAGATGTTTCCACTGATGGGGGAGACTAGAACGAGAGGGCATGATCGTAGAATAAGGGGCCACCCATTTAAAACTGAGATGAGGAGGAATTTATTCTCTCAGAGGGTTGTAAATCTGTGGAATTCACTGCCTCAGAGAGCTGTGGAAACTGGGACATTGAATAAATTTAAGACAGAAATAGACAATTTCTTAAACGATAATGGGATAAGGGGTTATGGGAAGCAGGTGGGGAAGTGGAGCTGAGTCCATGATCAGGTCAGCCATGATCTTATTGAATGACAGAGCAGGCTCGAGGGGCCGTATGGCCCACTCCTGTTCCTATTTCTTATGTTCTTATGTTTAACAAGGTCGCATTTAGTTTAAAGGGATTCACAGGGAGCGAGCAGGCGAGAGCGATGTCCAAACCCCTGACGTTTTAGTTAGAGTCTCTCACCACCATATTGGAATGTGTGTTAATGATATGGGAGCAAATTGGATGGGGAGTCATTGGGTCCTATTTGCTGTTAGCACACAGGATCATGAGGAATCACTGCCTATGGGGGGGGGCAGTAGGATCATAGAAACATAGAAAATAGATACAGGAGAAGGCCATTTGGCCCTTCAAGCCTGCACCACTATTCAATAAGGTCATGGCTGATCATTCACCTCAGTACCCCTTTCCTGCTTTCTTGCCATACCCCTTGATCCCTTTAGCCATAAGGGCCACATCTAACTCCTTCTTGAATATATCCAATGAACTGGTATCAACAACTCTCTGTGGTAGAGAATTCCACAACACTCTGAGTGAAGAAGTTTCTCCTCATCTCAGTCCTAAATGCCTTACCCCTTATCCTTAGACTGTGTCCCCTGGTTCTGGACCTCCCCAACATCAGGAACATTCTTCCTGTATCTAACCTGTCCAGTCCCGTCAGAATTTTATATGTTTCCATGAGGTCCCCTCTCATCCTTCTGAACTCCAGTGAATAAAAGCCCAGTCGATTCAGTCTCTTCTCATATGTCAGTCCTGCCATCCCAGGAATCAGTCTGGTGAACCTTTGCTGCACTCCCTCAATAGCAAGAATGTCCTTCCTCAGATTAGGAGACCAAAACTGAACACAATATTCCAGGTGAGGCCACACCAAGGCCCTGTACAACTGCAGTAAGACCTCCCTGCTCCTGTACTCAAATCTCCTAGCTATGAAGGCCAACATACCATTTACCTTCTTCACCGCTTGCTGAACCTGCATGCCAACTTTCAATGACTGATGTACCATCACACCCAGGTCTTGTTGCACCTCTCCTTTTCCTAATCTACCACCATTCAGATAATATTCTGCCTTCGTGTTTTTGCCCCCAAAGTGGATAACCTCACATTTATCCATATTATACTGCACCTGCCATGCATTTGCCCACTCACCTAACCTCTCCAAGTCAATTAATGTATATTGTAAAGAGCTGGGGTCCCAGCACTGAGCCCTGCGGCACTCCACTAGTCACTGCCTCCCATTCTGAAAAGGACCCGTTTATCCCAACTCTCTGCTTCCTGTCTGGAAACGAGTTCTCTATCCACATCAGTACATTACCCCCAATACCATAGAATCATAGAAATAGAGGAAATAGGTGCAGGAGTAGGCCATTCCGCCCTTCGAGCCTGCACCAACATTCGATAAGATTATGGCTGAACATTCCCTCAGTAACCCTTTCCTGCTTTCTCTCCATACCGCTTGATCCCCTTAGCCGTAAGGGCCATATCTCACTCCCTCTTGAATATATTCAATGAACTGGCAACAACAACTCTCTGCGGCAGGGAATTCCATAGGTTAACAACTCTCTGAGTGAAGAAGTTTCTCCTTATCTCAGTCCTAAATGGCCTACCCTTTACCCTAAGACGGTGTCCCCTGGTTCTGGACTTCCCCAACTTCGGGAACATTCTTTCTCATCTAACCTGTCCAGTCCCGTCAGAATCTTGTATGTTTCTATGAGATCCCCGCTCATCCTTCTAAACTCCAATGTATAAGGGCCCAGTTGATCCAGTCTCTCCACATATGTCAGTCCAGCCATCCAAGGAAACAGTCTGGTAAACCTTTGATGCACTCCCTCAATAGCAAGACTGTCCTTCTTCAGATTAGGAGACCAAAACTGAACAGTCACCAAGGCCCTGTACAACTGCAGTAAGACCTCCCTGCTCCGATACTCAAATCCCCTAACTATGAAGGCCAACATACATAGAAACATAGAAACATGGAAAATAGGTGCAGGAGTAGGCCATTCGGCCCTTCGGGCCTGCACCGCCATTCAATGAGTTCATACTTGAACATGCAACTTCAGTACCCCATTCCTGCTTTCTCGCCATACCCCTTGATCCCCCTAATAGTAAGGACTACATCTAACTCCTTTTTGAATATATTTAGTGAATTGGCCTCAACAACTTTCTGTGGTAGAGAATTACATAGGTTCACCACTCTCTGGGTGAAGAAGTTTCTCCTCATCTCAGTCCGAAATGGCTTACCCCTTATCCTTAGGCTGTGACCCCTGGTTCTGGACTTCCCCAACATTGGGAACATTCTTCCTGTATCTAACCTGTCTAAACCCGTCAGAATTTTAAACGTTTTTATGAGATCCCCACTCATTCTTCTGAACTTCAGTGAATACGAGCCCAGTTGATCCAGTCTTTCTTAATATGTCAGTGCCGCCATCTCGGGAATCAGTCTGGTGAACCTTCGCTGCACTCCCTCAATAGCAAGAATGTCCTTCCTCAAGTTAGGAGACCAAAACTGTACATAATACTCCAGGTGTGGCCTCACCAAGGCCCTGTACAACTGTACTAACACCTCTCTGCCCCTGTACTCAAATCTCCTCGCTATAAAGGTCAACATGCCATTTGCTTTCTTAACCGCCTGGTGTACCTGCATGCCAACCTTCAATGACTGATGTACCATGACACCCAGGTCTCGTTGCACCTCCCCTTTTCCTAATCTGTCACCATTCAGATAATAGTCTGTCTCTCTGTTTTTACCACCAAAGTGGATAACCTCACATTTATCCACATTATACTTCATCTGCCATGCATTTGCCCACTCACCTAACCTATCCAAGTCACTCTGCACCATCATAGCATCCTGCTCGCAGCTCACACTGCCACCCAACTTAGTGTCATCTGCAAATTTGGAGATACTACATTTAATCCCCTCGTCCAAATCATTGATGTATATTGTAAAGAGCTGGGGTCCCAGCATTGAGCCCTGCAGCACTCCACTAGTCACTGCCTGCCATTCTGAAAAGGACCCGTTTATCCCGACTTTCTGCTTCCTGTCTGCTAACCAGTTCTCTATCCACGTCAGTATATTACCCCCAAACCATGTGCTTTGATTTTGCACACCAATCTCTTGTGTGGGACCTTGTCAAAAGCCTTTTGAAAGTCCAAATACACCACATCCACTGGTTCTCCCTTGTCCACTCTATTAGTTACATCCTCAAAAATTTCCAGAAGATTTGTCAAGCATGATTTCCGCTTCATAAATCCATGCTGACTTGGACCGATCCTGTTACTGCTTTCCAAATATGCTCCTATTTCATCCTTAATAATTGATTCCAACATTTTCCCCACCACTGATGTCAGGCTAACTGGTCGCTAATTTTTCTCTCCCTCCCTTTTTAAAAAGTGGTGTTACATTAGCTACCCTCCAGTCCATAGGAACTGATCCAGAGTTGATGGACTGTTGGAAAATGATCACCAATGCATCCACTATTTCTAGGGCCACTTCCTTAATTACTCTGGGATGCAGACTATCAAGCCCCAGGGATTTATCGGCCTTCAATCCCATCAATTTCCCTAACATAATTTCCCGCCTAATAAGGATATCTTTCAGTTCCTCCTTCTCACTCAACCCTCAGTCCCCTAGTACTTACAGAAGGTTATTTGTGTCTTCCTTCGTGAAGACAGAACCAAAGTATTTGTTCAACTGGTCTGCCATTTCTTTGTTCCCCATTATAAATTCACCTGAATCCGACTGCAAGGGACCTACATTTGTCTTCACTAATCTTTTTCTCTTCACATATCTGTAGAAGCTTTTACAGTCAGTTTTTATGTTCCCGGCAAGCTTCTTCTCGTACTCTATTTTCCCCCTCTTAATTAAACCCTTTGTCCTCCTCTGCTGAATTCTAAATTTCTCCCAGTCCTCAGGTTTGCTGCTTTTTCTGGCCAATTTATATGCCTCTTCCTTGGATTTAACACTATCCTTAATTTCTCTTGTTAGCCATGGTTGAGCCACCTTCCCCGTTTTATTTTTATTCCAGACAGGGATGTACAATTGCTGAAGTTCATCCATGTGATCTTTAAATGTTTGCCATTGTCTATCCACCGTCAACCCTTTAAGTTTCATTTGCCAGTCTATTCTAGCCAATTCACGCCTAAAACCATCGAAGTTACCTTTCCTTAAGTTCAGGACCCTAGTTTCTGAATTAACTGTGTCACTCTCCATCCTTATAAAGAATTCTACCATGTTATGGTCACTCTTCCCCAAGGGGTCTCGCACAAGATTGTGAATTAGTCCTTTCTCATTGCACATCACCCAGTCTAGGATGGCCAGCTCCCTGGTTGGTTCCTCAACATAATGGTCTAGAAAACTATCCTTAATACACTCCAGGAAATCCTCCTCCACCGCATTGCTGCCAGTTTGGATAGCCCAATCAATATGTAGATTAAAGTCACCCACGATAACTGCTGTACCTTTATTGCATGCATCCCTGATTTCTTGTTTGATGCTTTCCCCAACTTTACTACTACTGTTTGGTGGTGTGTACACAACTCCCACTCGCGTTTTCTGCCCCTTGGTATTCCGCAGCTCCACCCATACCGATTCCACATCATCCAAGCTAATGTCCTTTCTTACTATTGCATTAATTTCCTCTTTAACCAGAAATGCCACCCTGCCTCCTTTTCCTTTCTGTCTATCCTTCCTAAATGTTGAATACCCCTGGATATTGAGTTCCCAGCCTTGGTCACCCTGGAGCCATGTCTCTGTGATGCCAATTACATCATACCCGTTAACTGCTATCTGCGCAGTTAATTTGTCCACCTTATTCCGAATACTCCTCGCGTTGAGGCACAGAGCCTTCAGGCTTGTCTTTCTAACACACTTTGCCCCTTTAGAATTTTGCTATAATATGGCCCTTTTTGCTTTTTGCCTTAGGTTTCTCTGCTCTCCACTTTTACTTTTCTTCTTTCTATCTTTTGCTTCTGCCCCCATTCTACTTCCCTCTCTCTCCCTGCATAGATTCCCATCCCCCTGTCATATTAGTTTAACTCCTTCCGAACACTAGCAAACACTCTGCCTCGGACATTGGTTCCGGTCCTGCCCAGGTGCAGACTGTCCAGTTTGTACTGGTCCCACCTCCCCCAGAACCGGTTCCAATGTTCCAGGAATTTGAATCCCTCCCAGCTGTACCACTCCTCAAGCCACGTATTCATCTGAACTATCCTGCGATTCCTACTCTGACCAGCACGTGACACTGGTAGCAATCCTGAGATTACTACTTTTGAGGTCCTACTTTTTAATTTAGCTCCTAGCTCCCCAAATTCATCTTGTAGGACCTCATCCCTTTTTTTACCGATATCATTGATACCTATATGCACCACGACAACTGGCTGTTCACCTTCCCTTTTCAGAATGCCCTGCACCCGCTCCAAGACATCCTTGACCCTTGCACCAGGGAGGCAACATACCATCCTGGAGTCTCAGTTGCGGCCGCAGAAATGTCTATCTATTCCCCTTACAATAGAATCCCCGATCACTATAGCTCTCCTACTTTTTTTCCTGCCCTCCTGGCAACAGAGCCACCCACGGTGCCATGACCTTGGCTGCTGCTGCCCTCCCCTGATGAGTCACCCCCCTCAACAGTACCCAAAGCTGTGTATCTGTTTTGCAGGGGGATGACCGCATGGGACTATCTGGCTGTGTACCCTTTACCTGCTGTAAGACCAACTTACTAAACGTGCTATTCACATCATTCTCAGCATCGTGCATGCTCCAGAGTGAATTCACCCGCAGCTCCAGTGCCGCAATGCGGTCCGTCAGGAGCTGCAGGTGGATACACTTCCCGCACACGTAGTCGTCAGGGACACCGGAAGCATCCCTGACTTCCCACATAGTACAGGAGGAGCATAACCCATGTCCGAGCTGTCCTGCTATGACTTAACCCTTAGATAAACTTAAATTGGCAACAACAATGCTAAAGGTTGCTTACTGATATCGAAAAAAAAAGAAAAACTACTTACCAATCACCAGCCAATCACTTACCCCCTTGGCTGTGACGTCATCTTTTGATTTCTTTCCACTTCTTTTTTACCTCCCTGCTGCAGCTGCACCGCTGGCCTCTCAAACTGCCGACGCTCCTGTTGGGCCTCTTGTAGGCCTCAGCAACGTCCCGCTCCACCTCCTGACTCCCTGCTGGCCTCTCGAACCATATGCTTTAATTTTGCACACCAATCTCTTGTGTGGGACCTTGTCAAAAGCCTTTTGAAAGTCCAAATACACCACATCCACTGGTTCTCCCTTGTCCACGCTACTAGTTACATCCTCAAAAAATTCCAGAAGATTTGTCAAGCATGATTTCCCCTTCATAAATCCATGCTGACTTGGACCGATCCTGTCACTGCTTTCCAAATGTGGTGTTATTTCATCTTTAATAATTGATTCCAACATTTTCCCCACTACTGATGTCAGGCTAACCGGTCTATAATTACTCGTTTTCTCTCTCCCTCCTTTTTTAAAAAGTGGTGTTACATTAGTTACCTTCAGACAAGATGGAAGATGTGGTAGTTATTTCCAGGGACAAGGCAGGCAGGGGTAGTGTCTACACCATGAAACCTAAGGGGAGTTACGACCTGGAACAGTTGGTCAGTAACACCCCAGCCCAGTACCAGGCGGATGTGAGGAATAACCTCTCAGCATTCGCCACCCATAAACATGATTGTGGACGTGTGACTGGAGTCGAGGCTCGGTTGGACGGAGACCCTATGTCACGGCCTCAGAAACAGTACAGTTTTCCCTGGGAAGTGGAGGCAGACTTGGAAACGGCGCTGAGAGCCTTAATACAACAGGGAATGTTGAGAACGATTGCCACGCACGTGAACTCCCCACTCTGGCCGGTCAAGAAACCCGACCAGTCGTAGAGGGCCACTGTGGACTGTCGGCTCCTCAACAGCAACATCCCAGCTTGCGCGCCCACAGTCGCTGCTGTCGTGACCTGATTGGAAATATCCCAGCAACCCTGACCATGTTCACGGTGCTGGATATTTCCAATGGGTTCTGGTCGATCCCCCTCCGCCGGGAAGACCAGTATAAGTTTGCCTTTACGTTTAAAGGGCAACAGTATACTTGGACATGTCTTCCCCAGGGTTTTCACAATAGCCCCTCCATTTTCCACCAGAGCATGACCAATGCTCTGAAACAATTTAGCCAACCTCAGCAGCTCATTCAGTACGTGGACGACATTTTCCTTTTCTCTTCGGATAAAGAGGAGCACGGGCCACTGCTGGACGAGTGCTAAAACTATTAAGGCAGGCAAATTTTAAGGTTAACACGAAGAAAGCACAGGTTGGTCAGAAGGAGGTGAAATTCTTCAGGCTGACCGTTAGAGCGGGTGAGAAGGCCATTGATGATGCCAGGAGTAAGGCAGTACAAGAGCTCCCAGCCCCCAAAAGTGTATCGAGGGTCAGGTCTTTCCTGAGACTCACTGGTTACTGCAAGGACTTCATTGAAGGCTATGTAGCCACGGAAGCCTTTCTACTTCAGCTCCTCCGCAAGGGAGTCGAATGGGAGTGGGACCTCAATTACCAGGAAGCATTCGCTCGCCTGAAAAGGGATTTGCAGACAGCACCTGCGTTGGGTGCAATTGATCAGGGGAAAGAGTTCTCCCTGGAGGTAGCAGCCAGCGGGGACAGCTTGAGTGCGGTGTTGCTGAAGGAGTGACACGGCAGGCTGAGACCCGTAGTCTACTTCTCCAGAAGTCGCTGGAGAAATACCACCAACAATGCCTCTGCAAGATCTTACAAATCCCCTGGGAGGACAGATGCACCAAGTGTCTTCGACCAGGCCAACATCCCCAGCATTGAAGCACTGACCACACTTGATCAGCTCCGCTGGGCAGGCCACATTGTTCGCATGCCAGACACGAGACTCCCAAAGCAAGTGCTCTACTTGGAATTCCTTCACGACAAATGAGCCAAAGGTGGACAGAGGAAACATTACAGGGACACCCTCAAAGCCGCCCTGATAAAGTGTAACATCTCCACCGACACCTGGGAGTCCCTGGCCAAAGACCGCCCTAAGTGGAGGAAGTGCATCTGGGAGGGCGCTGAGCGCCTCAAGTCTCATCGCCGAATGCATGCAGAAAACAAGCACAGGCAGCGGAAAGAGCGTGCGGCAAACCTGTCTCACCCCCCCTTACCCTCAACGACTATCTGTCCCACCTGTGACAGAGATTGTGTCTCTCGTATTGAACTGTTCAGCCACCTAAGGACTCATTCTAAGAGTGGAAGCAAGTCTTCCTCGATTCCGAGCGAATGCCTATGATGATGATGACTCCTCCAGGGTTCTCACGGATGTCGAATGGGGATATTCCAACTGCGAGAGGCATTTGTTGGCCACACAGTGGGCCATAAAGTGCTCCGAGCTCTTTTCAGGTTCATCCCCGCTGACACTCCGAGCCCATCACGTGCTCACGCAGATGCTGCTGGACGGCAGGTTTAAGAATGGGACAGTGAGCAGTGCCCGCATTGCTCACTGGACCCTGCTGCTCCCATAGACAAATATGACAGTGCAGGATGTTATGTATGGAGAAAGAGTCAGACTGAACATTGTGAGCTCAAAGTAAAGTGTGACCGTAGTCTTTTATTGCAGGTGTCCAGAGCGCCTCTCCAACCTGTGAAGCCTCCTTAAATACCTGTGTCCCAAAGGATTATGGAATACCTTAGGACTCCAGGGGATGAGCCCTCTGGTGGCTGTACAGAGTAAATACAAGTTTACATATATAACAACACTCCCCCCACAAAGTCAATAGTGTAACGATTTACAATGTGAGTCGATCTGGGGCCCTTCTTGCCCTGGTTGATCGTCTCGGTGTGAAAGCTGGTATTGTTGAATCATTTGTTAGGCCCTTGGTGGGCTGCCTGGTGTGTTGGGCCCAGCTGGGCTGCTGTGGTTGATGGGTTCTGCTTCGTGGTCAACTGTGATGCCGATTGCCACTGGTGTGTATGTTGTGGGATCAAAAACGGTAGGGTCCAAGGTGGGTTGCTCAGGATCGTCCGTGAACCTGAGTTTGATTTGGTCCAAGTGTTTCTGGTGAATGAGTCCATTTGAAAGTTTGACCCGAAACACCCTGCTCTCTTTGGCCACGACAGTGCCGGGAAGCCACTTGGGACCTTGTCCATAATTCAATACAAATACAGAATCATTGATTTTAATCTCGCGTGACACATTTGCGCTATCATGGTATGTACTTTGTTGAAGCCGCCTGCTCTCTACCTGTTCATGTTGATCAGGGTGAACTAACGAGAGCCTTGTCTTAAGTGCTCTTTTCATGAGCAGTTCAGCAGGTGGGATCCCAGTGAGCGAGTGGGGTCGCGTGCGGTAGCTAAGCAGGACTCAGGATAGGTGAGTCTGCAGTGAGCCTTCAGTCACTCTCTTCAAGCCTTGCTTGATGGTTTGCACTGCTCTCTCTGCCTGACCATTGGACGCTTGTTTAAACGGGGCAGATGTGTCATGTTTGATCCCGTTACGGGTCATGAATTCTTTGAACTCAGTACTGGTAAAACATGGCCCGTTGTCACTCACCAGGACATCGAGTAAGCCATGAGTGGCAAACATGGCCCGCAGGCTTTCAGTAGTGGCAGCGGACGCGCTAGTCAACATTATTTCACATTCAATCCACTTGGACTATGCGTCTACAACTAGAAGGAACATTTTACCCAAGAACGGGCCTGCATAGTCGACGTGTACCCTAGATCACGGTTTGGAGGGCCAAGATCATAAACTTAGCGGTGCCTCCCTGGGTGCATTGCTTAACTGCGAGCACGTATTACATCTGTGAACGCAGGACTCTAAGTCCGCATTGATACCAGGCCACCACACGTGGGATCTGGCTATCGCTTTCATCATTACGATGCCTATGTGGGTACTGTGCAGGTCACTGATGAAGGTGGCTCTGTCCTTCTTGGGGACCACTACTCGATTGCCCCACAGAAAGCAGTCTGCCTGTATAGACATTTCATCTTTGCGCTGCTGGAACGGCTTTATCTCTTCCTGCATTTCCACTGGGACACTGGACCAGCTCCCGTGAAGCACGCAGCTTTTGACTAGAGAATAATAAGGGGTCCTGGCTTGTCCAGGTTTTGATCTGCCGGGCAGTGACAGGTGATTGCTCACTCTCAAAGGCTTCCATAACCATGGTTAGATCTGCGGGCTGCGCCATTTCCACCCCCGTGGTGGGCAATGGCAGCCTACTGAGAGCATCGGCGCAGTTTTCTGTGCCTGGCCTGTGGTGGATGGTGTAGTTGTATGCGGACAACGTGAGCGCCCATCTCTGGATGCGGGCCGATGCGTTTGGTATTTATCCCAGTACTCTCGGAAAACGGGGTTATAAGTGGCTTATGGTCAGTTTCCAATTCGAATTTTAGCCCAAACAGGTATTGATGCATTTTCTTTACCCCATAGACACACGCTAACGCTTCTTTCTCAATCACGCTGTAGGCACTCTCAGCCTTGAACAGACTCCTGGATGCATAAGCAACCGGTTGCAGTTTCCCGAAATTATTAGCTTGTTGCAATACACACCTGATGCCATATGATGCGCATCACATGCTAGTACCAAATGTTTACATGGATCATCCAACACAAGCAATTTGTTTGAGCATAACAATTTTCTCGCTTTTAAAAAGGCATTTTCTTGGCTTTTGCCCCAAACCCATTCGTCCCCTTTTCGTAGTAAGACATGCAGTGGTTCGAACAGTGTGCTGAGACCTGGTAAGAAGTTACCAAAGTAGTTCAGGAGTCCCAGAAACGACCGCAGCTCTGTCACGTTCTGTGGCCTTGGTGTGTTCTCAATTGCCTCCGTCTTCGCGTTGGTGGGCCTGATGCCATCCGCCGCAATCCTCCTTCCCAAGAACTCCACTTCAGGCGCCAGGAAAATGCACTTTCTTGCGTTTTAATCTGAGCCCCACGTGGTTGAGTCGACTAAGAACCTCCTCCAGATTCTGCAGATGCTCAACTGTGTTCTGACCTGTGACCAAGATGTTCTGGAAGACCACGGTATGGGGGACCGACTTCGGTAAGCTTTCCATGTTTCTCGGGAATATTGCCGCCACTGATCGGATTCCAATCGGGCATCTGTTATAAACAAAAAGACCTTTGTGCGTATTGATGCAGGTGAGGGCCTTCGATGATTCCTCCAGTCCCTGTGTCATGTAGGCTGAAGTCAGATCCAGTTTCGTGAACGTCTTTCCTCCCACCAGTGATGCAAAGAGGTCGTCGGCCTTTGGTAGTGGGTATAGGTCCTGCAGGGAGAAACGATTGATAGTTACTTTGTAATCGCCACAGATTCTGATGGTGCCGTCTCCCTTGAGGACTGGGACGATAGAACTGGCCCACTCATTGAACTCGATCGGTGAAATGATGCCCTCTCTTTGCAGCTGGTCTAGCTCGATCTCTACCCTTTCTCTCATCATGTATGGTACAGCTCTCACCTTGTGATGGATGGGTCGCGCCCCCGGAATTAGGTGGATCTGCACTTTTGCTCCTTGGAATTTCCTGATGCTTGGTTCGAACAGTGAAGCAAATTTGTTTAAGATCTGGGCACACGAAGTGTCGTCAGCGGGCAATAGCGCTCGGACGTCGTTCTAGTTCCAGCGTATCTTTCCCAGCCAGCTCCTGACGAGCAGTGTGGGACCATCGCCCGATACCACCCAGAGTGGTAGCTTGTGCACCACTCCATCATAGGAGACCTTTACGGTAGCACTGCCAATTACAGGAATCAGTTCTTTTGTGTAAGTTCTTAGTTTCGTGCGAACTGGAGTTAAAACTCGCCTTGAAGCCTTGTTGCACCACAATCTTTCGAAAGTCTTTTTGCCCATGATGGACTGGCTCGCGCCCGTGTCCAGCTCCATTAACACCGGGAGTTGATTTAGTTCAACATTCAGCATTATCGAGGGACAATTCGTGGTGAATGTGTGCACCCCATGTACCTCTGCCTCCTTGGTCTGAGGCTCTGGTTCGTAGTGATCCTCCGTGGATCAGTCCTCCTCTGCAACATGGTGGTTTTCAGGTTTAACAGGATTTGCAGATCTCCTGCACACTCGTTGGAGGTGTCCCATTGTTTCACAGCCCTTACAAACGTACTCTTTGAATCGGCATGAATGGAAACGATGATCACCCTCGCAGCGCCAACAAGGTGTTAATGGCCTTGCATTCATCACCCTTGATGATGGACTCTGAAACATCTGCGGACATGCAGATGCAGGTATGTGTGACCTGCCCTGTACATTACAATTCGAAAACAACATCACTTTGTTCACAGTATTTGTAGCAGCACTTGTGTGTTGAGAGATTTGCTTTGTATTGTCACTGGTGGCAATGATCGCCTGGGCTATCGCTATGGCCTTACTCAAGGTTGGGGTCTCTACAGTCAAAAGTTTGCAAAGTATAGTTTCGTGGCCAATGCCAAGTACGAAAAAGTCTCTGAGCATGTGCTCCAAATGTCCTTCAAATTCAGCACGGCAACATAACTCACCACTTCCTGGCCTTCAGACCTTTTATAGGTGTAGAACTGATACCTCGCCATCAGAGAGCTTTCCTTCGGGTTCAAATGCTCTCGGACCAGTGTGCACAAATCGTCGTACGATTTCTCCGTGGGTTTTGCTGGAGTGAGCAGATTCTTCATGAGGCCATACGTTGGTGCCCCACAGATGGTGAGGAGGATCGTCCTTCATTTGGCAGCGTTCTCTTCCCCATCTAGCTCGTTGGCCACGAAGTATTGGTCGAGTTGCTCCACAAAAGTTTTTCCCAATCATCTCCCTCCGAGAATTTCTCCAGAATGTCCACTGTTCTCTGCATCTTTGGGTTCGCTATCTGTATCTCGTCACCAGTTGTTATGTATGGAGAAAGAGTCAGACTGAACACTGTGAGCTCAAAGTAAAGTGTGACCTTAGTCTTTTATTGCAGGTCTCCAGCGTGCCTCTCCAACCTGTGAGGCCTCCTTAAATACCTGTGCTCCCAAGGGATTATGGGATCCCTTGGGACTCCAGGGGATGAGCCCTCTGGTGCCTGCACAGAGTAAATACAAGTTTACATATATAACACAGATTGACCGAACCCAAGTTAGCAGCTAATATGATCTACCCAGGGACAGCCCATACATGCACGGTGGAAGGGGTATGGGATGTGGAGGAGGGACTCGGGGCTGGGATACACCTGACGGGCCGAGACATCTATGTGGATGGGTCCAGCACCATGTCTGATGGGGAGCGTCTCACCGGGTATGGGATCTATGACCCCATCACTAAGGTTGAGAAGGCCATAAAGCTCCCCAACACCATGAGCACTCAGCACGCTAAACTGGCAGCAGTGGCCCATCCTGACGAGTTCTCTACTCCATACACCATTTGCTCAGATTCGATATTCACGTGCAACTCCTGCATGGAATATATGGCAATCTGGGCAAGGCGAGGTTTTAAGTCTGCTGATGGGAGACCCCTGGTCACAGCATGGCTGCTGCACAAGATTTTAGAAACTACTGGCACATGAGGAGATTGCTATAGCCACAAGGTGAAAGCTCACTCCAAAACGGAGCCAAGAGGGGAAGGGAACCAAAGGGCCGACGAGCTAGCCAAAAGGGGAGCGAGGGAGGGCATTTTATGGGATCCAGGTGGAGCAGGTCCAATAGCAGCGATCCGAGACAGGGGAACACGCAGAGGGTAGCTCTAGCCCCGGATCTCAAACAGGCACAGGCCCAGGACCCCGTTTTTAAAGCCGTCCTACTCGGTAGGGAGAAAGGGGAAAACATAGAGGGTTCCTACGGTGCTGCAGACATTTCCGTCCGCGATGGAATGCAGGGGGACCGGTGGGTGGTCCCAGCACAGCACCGAGACGAATTCCTTCAGCCGGCCTGCAGGGTCCCAAGGGCGGGACACCCGGGTCGGAAACAACTTGGCAGAGAGTAGAAGAGGCAGGTTGGTGGCCACAGCTGAGGGAGGATGTCCGGGACTTCTGTGCACGTTATCCGGTGTGCGCAGCAAACAATCCTGACCCCCAGCACAGGAAGGCTCCCCTGGGACACACCAGGAGGGTGGAGGGGCTGTGGCGATCATTACAGATTGATTTTATCGGGCCCCTACCCACCACTAAATCAGGTAATAAATACTGTTTAGTCCTGGTGGACATCTTCTCAAAGTGGGTTAAAGCCTTCCCTTACCAGGCGGCCACAGTCCTGGTCACTGCTCGGATCCTGGTAAAGGAGGTATTCTCCAGGTGGGAGCTGCCCCAGGTAGTGGAGTCCAACCAGGAAAGCCACTTTACGGGTCAAGTGATGCAAACTATCCCGAAACTTCTGGGGATAGAGGGGAAATGGCATGTGGCTCACAACCCCCAGTCATCGGGGGTTTGGAGCGCATGAACCGGACTTTCAAGGAATGTTTGATGAAGGAGGGGGGCCAGTTCCCAAAAACCTGGGATGAGGTTCTGCTTCTGATTCTCATGGGGGTCCGGGCCAGCCCCTCCAGGAGCACAGGATACTTCCATTATGAGCTGATGACCAGGAAGACCATGTGCACTCCAACCCATGTGTTGGCGCCGGTCCTCTCTGAGACACAGCTCCGGGAGGTAGACCGGGATAAGTTTGTACAGCAGCTGTACAGTACTTTAAACCAAGTTCACATGCAGGCAACCAGCAGCCTGGGGAGGCAGCACCAACAGAATCAGCTGTTGCTAGAGCCTCAGCTCACGCATGAATAGGAGGTGGGGGACCAGGTAATGGTCTATAATTACGCCCGAGTGGGGGTGTTTGAGTCACTGTACATGGGGCCATACAACATCGTTGACAAGGCGAGCCCCACGGTTTATGCAGTGAAGCTCCTCAGACGCATAAAATGGTTCCACATCAACCAGTGCAAGCTGGTCAAGCCCAATGATGGAAAGATCAGGGCACCATCATGACCCAGTGGAGGTGGGTCTCCCTCCCTTGATATGAGACAATGAGCCGGTGGACGGGCCGGTAAGGAGGAGCAGTCAGATCCCACGGCCGAGGGTGCCGTGGTCACCTCCCTACTCGCCCACCGCGAGCCGCAAGAGGCCCCAGTGTGGAGTCATGGGACTCTCGAGCCCTGCGACCACCGGGCCCATAGTATATATAGTTTGTTTTACATTTCATTTTGTTGTCAGCCTGTGTCTGTCCTGCTGCTTGTGTATAACCTGATGGAACTGTGGAGGAGAAAACCCTCTCATAGAATGGATTTTTACTTGTGTTTTATGTTACAGGAAAGTAAGGAAGTCCAAAAACACCAAGAGAATGCCAGGAACATTCACTGTGGTCCTGTTCCTGAGCTGGTTTGGGATCGGCAGCTTGAAGAGGGGAGACACCGAGGAGTCCATCCTCTATGGCTACACCGGGGGGAAAGGACCCACCGTGGTACAGGGGGACACCGACGGTGTGGCAGCCTACTTCCATGAGGGAAGATAGCCCAGGTGGCTGGGGTCCAGTTTCACGCGGTACTCTAGCAGCAAGGGTTTCACATATGGCAAAGCTTCCATACCGTGCCCTGAGCTGCAAGTCACGGCCACACGGGTTAGGGTGACCGAGGAGACGCGCGTATGCTTGCGGTGCGAGGGACGCATACCTCTGGAACGGTGGTGCTGGCTTAGGAAATTGAGCCAAGATAAGGGCAATCGATCCGCGGACTGAGAACGGCTGGGGAACGTCGTGTACCGTCAGATTACGGGGACGAAGGGGAGCGCTGAAGTGTGCTGGCACAAATGGTGGAAAGAAGAGGAAGGAATTTACATGTGTATGTGGGGGTCTGAACGGGTCTGCCCGACGGGCATGTCGGTTGCGTTTTTGCGACGGTGGCAAGGCTCCGGGACCGGGATCAGTTGGGGACGGAGTATGGACTCCTGTGTGATCCCAGAGCCCCCAGATACCGTAAATTCCACAGAGTTGCTAGCACGCGAGCTAGAGCCCCTTCCCACAGCCCCACCGGTACAAGAGATGGAGGTTAGATGCCCCACCACAACCCCTGGGCCTAGAAATGGTTTAGTATTAGTCCTGACCGGCAAGATACTTTACCATGATGTGCACGACTCAGTCGCCGCGGTTATCTTAAACCTGACCCAGGTTCACATGCCACGGTGGTGTCCTGTAGAGACCGAAAGGCTTTATGAGGCTCTGCTTAAAGAAATGTTTAGGAAGCTCTATGAGTTAAGTTACGGTGGCGTGGATCGGGACAGTGTGTATAATCTGACCTCAGGTCAGTGCGGGGGTTCGGAAATGGACAAGCGGGGGCTGTTTAACAACGCAGCCACAGCATTTAGCACTGGCATGTCTATTGTTAACAATATGGACGCTGCTCAGTTGCAAATGCAGGTAAATACCTTGAGGAATCGGTTGCGCAAGATACTGCGAGAAGGTAATGCGATAGAGGGGTTGAAATTGCGGGAGGATCAGGCTATGACCATCCATTTGAAGGAGATCATAGCTGAGCTGGAGGCACATGCTCAAACAATTAATAGTTTGATCCGAGAAGATCAGAATGCCTCAGCTCAGGTGGCAAGGAATGACGCGTGTGTGTTGTACGGTGCTTGGCTGCTGAATGAAGGACGCAGTAATTTGGAGGACCTTCAACAAGGCCGCGTTCCTTCATGGATCAGCAACTGACACCTCACTGCGCTCAGCCCGTACAAAGATTCCATGAGTCCGTGCCAACTCCGACTCGCCTCAGAGGCTTACCCAGTCCCGGTAGATTGTGGCCGGTCCAACGCTACAGTAATGGGGATTGCACTTCGGATGCCGGTGATGAGCGGGTCACCACGACCGGCACTGGTATACCAAGTACATAACATCGGCATTCTGAGGGACGAGGTACACGTGCAACATTATGGAGTCCCACCGGTTGTTGTAAAGTGGGGATCCACCATGACCGGCACAGACCTTAACGGGTGCCAGAGCAGGGGAACGTACTTGGTACTATATCCTCAGCGTTTGTAGGCTTTTGATCAACCGGTGTGTGGGTTTAAATCAGAGAGTGCGGAGCCCATTAATTGCACCATGGAGGTGATGGCCAGAGCCACGTTCCATCCCAGGTAGCTTACACGGGCAGAGGGACGTACTGTTTCATGACCAGCGTGACTCAGTACCGAGTGCGTAACGACACTTGGTGCCCGGTTACAGATCAGACCTTCTGCTTCAAACCCCACACCGACGTCCAGGTAGCCCAAGAACGCATTATCCCCATCGCGGAACCCAGTGCTGTTCACATCACGGTAAACAACACCATTCACGATTTGTATCGGTATGTAACTCAGTTTGGTTGCAAGATTCCACCTCTGATCAAACACCTCACAAAACGACACAAAGAGGTTGAACTATCCCAAAAACACTTTTACACCCTGGTACAGCAGAACCGGGAAACGGAAAAGGAGATAAAACAGCTTGTATCTCCACCATGGTGGGACAGTGGCATTGACATCAAGGTCCCTCCATGGATTTGGGTCATTTCTCCTGTGTTGGTGTTAGCTCAATGTGTGATAACCATGTACCTGGTTCATTTAACCTGCAGAAAGCGTGAAAAAGCTCTCAGAAATCAGCGGCTAGTGTTGATCGACAACTAGCCCCGAATTTGAAATGTCTCTTGCCTGTTTCCGTGGGATGTGCGTAAATACCTATGTATTTCGTCTGGAGAATGTACATATGTATTTTCTGTAACTGTTTGTAAGGGCACTCAAAACCTGGCTGCTGACAGTTGATTAAAGTTTCAGCCATGGTGGTGAGTTGCCTGGTTTTAAAGGAACGTTCGTAATACCCTTTGTAAAGTGTGTTGTAAATGTTATATGCTGTAACCAGAGGGGGACCCACGGGGACTAGGTGACTTCGGTTTGGTAGGGGTCTCGTGCGGCGTTCTCCTCGGAAGGATAAGGAAAAGGCTATGGATGATATTTTCTCCGTGGAGGACGGTGTTAATATCAAAGAGGGTATAAGTCAACAAAGTCAACTCTGAACTGTTGTGTTTATATCCCTGTTGGCTGTACACCCTGAAAAGGACTTTTGAAATACTGCAAGATGGCTGGTCTGGGTTAGGAAGAAACCTGTTGCTGGGAGAAACAAGTGGGGTGGATCTCTCCCACAGAAACTGATGAGAGTAGCTGGGTCTGTTCACACTGGCCTGTCAATGGTCAGTGACGTCAGAGCTGGGTGCTCTTAGGAAGGCCAAGGCATACTTTTGTGTGTGAAGCCAGGCTGTCTGGGAAGAGAGCAAGGTGCTACGACAAAACCGTCACCTGCATTGTCTCCACAACGGTCCAGCAATCAGGACTGCTGGGCCATTTAACACTCACTCGGGAAGCCTTCGGACATCGATCGGCTGGTTTTGTTCAGACCCCAGCACATCTCAGAAAGCATTAAATAAGACCTGAAGAAGCCAGAAAGGTTCCCCGGAGGCAACAGAACCATCCAACCCCAACCAGAATTGTGGATTACAGGAGTATAATTGTCTAGCGTTTTGGAAGCTCGATCTTCGTTCTATCGCATCCTATGTGAAGGCACATTTGCCTACCCCTCGAGGATAAGGACCGAGAGCGAAGCCTCGCTTCTCCAACCCGAGGGACTTCAACTTCAACCTGGATCTCGCATGTTTCAGCCAAGCATGGGGCCGTGGAGTCGAACCGCTAAGGAAGGACCAGCGCGCAAGGAAGGCCGGATTGGGTGAGAACTCAATAGTTGCACACTTACCAACCAATCCACGAAAGTGCGTGAGGGGGTGTCAGTGTGCCCTAACCAAATGAGAGGGAGGTTTAGAGTTAGGTGGGTCCCGGAAGGGTTCAGCCCACGGGAAGGATTGGTCTGTTGTAAGGCTAATAAGGGAAATGCACTGTTTTACTGGGTATTACTGCACTGTGTGGTTCTACTTCACAAGCATCTGGTGAGTGGAGTGGAGGTTTTGATCTGTTGTAATAAACCTTGTGTGATCTTGAACCCGAAACATTGGTCTGTGTCTCACTATAAGACAATCCGTTGTAACTCTTTTTGCCCGATCAATAAGGACAGGGTTACTCTGCTTGCTATAAGCGGGTGTTAAATCAAAAACAGCAGATTGAATAACTGTGAGAGACCTATTGGCACCGGTCTCTGCGGAAAACCAACCTGTAGCACAGCAAGCAAAGCAGGGCCAATTTGGCACCAGTCACTGCCAAGTAAAAACCCTTACGTATTTGGACCCTACGGCGAGGCCTCGAAAACTTCGGGAAATAACTGTAGACTGACCATTTACAACATCCAGGTCTATCATTGCTGATAGAGAATTCAAACAGCTGCATTTAGACAGGTTGAGAAAACACAGACTCCCATGTCTACGTGCAACTGAGCACATTGCATTAAGTCATCAATCAACTTGACATTTTAGGACCTTTGGGTAGCGAGCCAATTAAAGGTTAAAAGACTATCAAATGAGCCAATAAGGTCAAAGAAGGTGAGTTCTTTTCTGTAAATTGCACCAGGTATAAGTACAGCCATTTTGACCATGTGGTCTCAGAAGGACAAAGGCCTGGCTTAAAGCCAGAAGCTTGTTGCTGCTGCCAAAATAAAGTTACATTCAAACTATAACCGGAGTTCGTATTTCATTGGAAATTAAGAGATCTAACAATTTTGGCGTCACGAACACGATCACTGAGGGAAGAATCTGAATTTTGGACATCGGACCTACATACTGAGATAAGGAATCCTCTTTATAAAAGTCCTCGGTCAAAAGTCTAAATTCGCCTCTCCTTCTACGCGATTCCGAAAGCCTCCGGTTTGCGAACCCTCCGGTTGGTAGTCGGCTCGAGGTCCCATAGACGTCTAACTTCGGCGGTGTGTTAGTTAATTAATCATCGATCTATTGATCGGCTAGAAAGCCTACGACTCGAGACCCCAGTAAAGAAATCAGTATTATGGCAGCAGGAGATAAGAGCAAAGAATTGCCTACAACTGTTAAAGGTGGGCAGGCACCACCTGAGGTTTCGATAGATGAAGTCCTCGAACAGTTGAAAGAATACATAGAGCAACAATTCAACTTATCTAAAACCTGTATGAAGATCGAACAAAAATACGGTACCTCCAAAGGACAATGGTCCTTGGACGAGATTAAAAGGGAAAAACGACCCGAATGAAAAATAAAGAGCGAATCCGATGGTCCCTAGCCTTTATGGGACAGATCCGAAAGTGGAATGAAATTATAATGCGTTCCCAACATGATCGAGAACTGTACAAAGGACCAATTGCAAGCTGTTTGCGAACAGCTCCGACAGAAAAAACTTGAACTTCAAAAGTCAGAAGCGGAAGTTAAAGATCTTAAAGGTGAAATTAAAGAATGGAAAAAATCATTAGGTCAAGATCATTAGTGAAACTAACGAATGGAAAAAATCATTAGAAATAGGAAAAGGAAAATGTATTGGTCAATTCCCAGGGTACCCATGTTTGGATAAATTAAAAGCGCAAACCCGAAGACACGACCGAGGAATCGATACGGATTCTGAATCCTCTGACGATACAGGGTTGGAGGATGAAGAAATAGGGGTGCGCTTTGCCCCATTTAAAAAAAGACGAGTTGTAGTCAAATCGGAAGAGACTGCGGATGAGGTCGGAACCAAAAAAACGAGGAAAAGGGTGTATGCAGAATACTTATTTCATGATCCGGCAGACCCAGAGAAAATTGATAAATGGTCCAAGGAATTGCCCAATCCAAAGAAAGGGGGAGTGAAAACGTGGGACTAATTGGACCGCTTAAGAAATATATATCAACTTCATCCCTGGGACGGAGTGCAAATTTTGACCATAATGGTGCCAAAAACACAGGGAAGAAAATTGCACGACAAGGTAGAAGAAGCTTTAGAGCAGGATGAGCAAGAATTAAACGCAGGGTGGGAGGCGATTAAACACTGGCTGCAAGCCTTCAGTCCAGCTAAGACAGACTGGGGAAAAATTGCAGCCTGCCAACAGAAAGGAACAGAGGAGGTCCTGGAGTATGATGAGCGGTTTAGATGCACGTGGCTAGAACATTCGGGTATGAATAATACGGATGAGATAATGGATGAACAAGTGTTTGGATCCTTAAAAGCGGCTTTCATGGCAGGTCTAAAGCCAGAACTGTCCAAAATGCTTAAGGTAGTGTTAGCGGACTGGGAAGGTAGAGGAACTACCTTTGCAGCATTGGTGGATCGATGTAACCAATTAGATCGGGATATGGGAGCTAAAGTCCGAGCTATACAGGCTATGGGATGGAAATCCCAGGATTTCGATAAACAGTTATTTGGAAAATTACCCGGAAAATGTCATTATTGTGGGAAAGAAGATCACTGGGCCAATATGTGCAGGGCAAAACAGCAAGGTCGTGGCCGGGGAAGAGGACGCAGCCAGGGATACAATTCAGCCAACAAACCAGGCTTGTCACAAGATAACGACCTCATAGAAGCATTTAAGCGACTGACAATACAACAACAGAAGGAGTTACTTGGGATAGCAAAAAACAATTAGAGCCCACACTGGCCCCCTTCCTCGCACTAATACAACAGAGGGGAGATGGGCTATATATAACTGTGAGGGTGGGCGATAAGGATGTGGACTGTCTTTTAGACACAGGGGCGGAATTAACATGCTTACCCCTACACTATGGAGACTTTTTGCCGTTGGATGGTAGGGCACGTACAGCCTATGGAGTTGGGGGCCATAAAATGGAAATTAAAAGGACAACACCGGTACTTATAGGGCTGGGTCCACATGAACTAACCACGCTGGTCTGGATGGGCCAAGTAGATCAACCCCTTTTGGGAATGGACGTTCTAATCCAAGTAGATTCATCGTTGCATTTTGAGGATGGTCGGGTGACATGGTCAATTAGAACTTTGAAGAAAGAAGAATTGAAGGAACACCCGATATGGGCTAAAGATAAGAACGATTGTGGCCTACTCCAGATGGAGCCTGCGTCATTTACCGGGACCAAGCCTCCATGCACTAAACAGTATCCCATCAGTCCAACTGCCATCATGGGAATCTTACCGGTTATTCAGCAATTGGAGAAACAAGGGGTGCTTATTAAAACACATAGCTCCTCTAATAGCCCCGTGTGGCCGGTACAGAAATCTAATGAGACTTGGTGTTTGACTGTCGATTATAGGAAAGCTAACCAGTGTATTAATCAAAAAGCTCCTTTGGTCGCAGATACCTCCACCATTTTTAATACCCTCAAACCAGAAAATAAATATTAATCGGTTATAGATATGGCCAACGGATTTTGGTCGGTGCCTCTGGCACCGGAGGTTACCAGAAAAGCAGGATGGGCAGTTACAACCTTATATGAGGTAGTGGCAAAAGGATGCTTACCCTCAGGAACGTCAGCACAACAGGCCGAGTTACGGGCCCTGTCAGAAGCATGTCGAATAGCAGGAGGACAGACAGCTAATGTCTACACAGATTCGTGTTATGCTTTTGGAGTCGCTCACGACTTTGGTCTGTTATGGCGGAAAAGAGGATTCCTCACTGCTGCTGATACACCTATCCGAAATGGAAAAGAAGTCCGAGACTTACTAGAGGCCATACAATTACCTCAGGAAGTGTCCATCCTGAAGTGTAAGGCCCAAACCAAGGAAAATACCACAGAAGCACAGGGAAATGCCCTAGCCGACCAGGCAGCTAAAGATGCCGCCTCACAGGGCGTTCCCCCAGAAGAACCAACACAGATGTGCAGATTGAAAGCACTCAGGACTCTGACACGAGACCTTCAAACAATGCAAGGCGAGTGCTCCCGAGAGGAAAAATGGACATGGATTGAGGCAGGAATTAAGCTATGTGACGATGGTGTCTGGAGACAAAGAGTTACCGACAAGCCAGTCGCGCCACAAGCGCTTATGCCTTTTTTAGCCCAACAGATCCACTCGTGGGGACACTTGGCCTCACAACAGATGATGGCACGGTTCCAGTAAAGCTGGTGGGGTCAGGGATTTAAAAAACATGCCCAGCTGGTAGCAGACCGCTGTGTGGTCTGCCAGAAAAATAATTCTGGGCCCATCACGGTAATGCCCCAACTGAGGCCCCCTGCCCCTGTCGGACCATTCCAGCATCTGCAGGTTGATTATATATCTCTTCCTTCATGCCAAGGATACACTAACATTCTTGTCATGGTCGACAGATTCTCTAGATGGGTAGAAGCTGTCCCAACTAAAAGAGCCACAGCCAATCACACTGCAAAGGTCTTGTGTAAGGATTACATTCCCCGATGGGGGGTCCCGAGTAGCATTGACTCAGATCAGGGAACACACTTCACAGGTGCTGTCTGCCAAGAAGTCTGTAGGTTACTGAACATTATGTGGGATTTACACTGTCCTTATCATCCACAATCATCAGGACAAGTAGAACGAATGAATCGAACTCTGAAACAATAGCTTGCCAAATATCACCAAGAAGGAACACCATGGCCCCAGGCACTACCAATAGTGCTATGTAGCATTAGGGCAACCCCAAACAGAACTACAGGTCTAAGCCCATTTGAAATTATAACAGGAAGACCCATGTCGCTGCCAGGAACTATTGATTTAAGGAAAGCTGATGTTCACTTAATGAATGACACTTTGTTAACATATTGTCAGAACCTAACTGTCGAGGAAATTTTAGCTTAAATTAACTCAGGTGGAGGCTTTCAGAGTCGTGCTTCAAGAGAATTTTATTGTACAAGCGAGATATCTCGGAGAGCTTGCTCAGTCCGCACTGAGGCAAAACTCTAAATTTTACAAGAAAACCCGCTCTATCTTTATACAGTTGAAACAGGAATTTTATCTAAAACACACCACACAAGTACATTAATCATACATTCTTGTAAATGCAATCAAAGCAAGAACTTTATCTAAAACACCTCATATGAGCATTAATCATACATCCTGTAAATACAAAGGTCATTTCAGGAGGCAGACTTTTATCTTGTTCTTGCATAGTTTCTCCCTGTCCGTATTCTGATAAGCAGGGTATCTGGAAACTCATGTAAACACTAGATAGTCATGTATTTACAACATTCTTTGTTCCAAGATCTGAGAGGTTTGGGTGTTTTCTTTTCTAGCTCCACTAATTTAATTAACTCAGCAAGAAGTGAACTTAACCCTTTCCTTAAAAATAGGGCTTAGATCATTTTCTTCCACAATTCCCTCCTTGTTGATCTTTTACTAGATCAACACAGTTTCTTATATATTCTTTTCTTGTTCAAAAGGGGGTTCATACCCCTCAGGGTAGGGTCGCATTTTAAGACATTCCTCTTCATTGTAATCATCTACTTTTCCCTCTATGCGATTTAACCTTCCTTTTATGGACACACTTTTCCTTTCTACTTGGGATACCAGGCTCATTACTTGACTAATTAATTTTTTCAACTTTATCCATATTCCACAAATGATTATTAATAATGTAAGCACAACTACACCCATGATTATTATGGGGTGTACAGCTAGCTTCAGTACTGCTGAAGCTTTTGGGGACCATCCGAAAAACACATCCCACCAGTGGTGTACTGTCAAAGAGGTGACTTCATCTGCGATTCTTACTAGTTGCCCCTTCTTGTAACTCATTTCGACTCTAAATTGGTGGATGTCTCTGCCTCGTTTTGACAGAGCTTCCTCAATTTGCTTGTCATTATGTATCAAATTGTGCAGTCTGGTCAAATTAATTACAGGGGTAAGGGTTCAATCTTGTGCACAGACAGATATTTTTCTACATTTTGCCATTGCCCAAAGGTATAAGTTCTTTTTTTCTTCTGGGTCATACAGGGTGTAGACTCCTCTCACGCATTTATTAATGGGGGGCCTATACAAAATTCCATCCAGATAGACAGGTTTATTTCCGGTCACACAGACCTCATTCTGTCCTATTTCCATAATATTAGTGTCACTTGTTGGCTTTAGTTCCCATTTACATACTCCAATGGAGTGCTGTAATGAGCATGGTTCGTATGTGGCAGTCTGATAAGGACATACCATTCCGAATGGCCACCTAGCACATCCCCTATGGTGATGTGTCAAATTTATTATTTCCATAGTTATGTTACATCCTTTTGAATCACAACTGGTATATCTTTTTTGGGGTTTAATGGTTAAATTAAGAAGCTTATCCTTCTGATTGATTTTCAGCAACCTTTCCCATGTGTCAGCATGGAAGGGTAATATTTTCCTTTCTAGCTCGGCTCTCAATAACTGTCTGATCATTTCTTTAAACATACAATGGGTGTACCTGTTTACCCCCTGTTGTTCCTTCATCAGGTTTTCTATTTCCTTCTCTATCCTTTCATTCTGCTTCCAGGTCATTTTGTCTGTGACGTAACCTGATATCTGCAGTTGCTGCAATCCTTCATCCCAGGCATTTCTTATTTAATACACCTGGGGACCTTACCACTGGGATGCAGGTGGTCAATATTCGTTTCAAGTGTCCCGTATCTCGCGGGGAATGCTTATTTTTATTATGGGTCCATTGTTTAGTATAGGTTATTCCATTTATTATTTTTTTTTTTTCTTTGGGCATGTAAAGTTATCTTGCTGCCTTGCCTTATCTCTTTTCCCCCACTCCATATCTCCCTTCCATACTTTTCCTTCTTCAAGTAATTCTTCTTCCTGTCTGGCTCTCCTTACTGCTAAAATGATCAGAACGCCCAATGTCCACTTATAGTTTTTCCAAGAGTCCCGCCTCATCTTCCCTTTTCTGTTTACTTCTATAACACTCTTGAACTAATTCATTACAATAACAACACGCAAGCACGATAGTAACAGTAACCCAAATAATAAAGGCCCAAACTGGCATACAAATGAGTTCTGACATTCGTCCCTGGACTTTTGGGTAACTATAGATACTTTTAAGTCCAAAATACACAATGAGTGAACACAAAATAAGAGCAGGTACAGTTCTTCAGCGAGAAGATGGCTGTTTTCTTAGTCGGGCGACCGTAGCTCGTCCTGATTCAATGCCTTTTCTTTCGGCTGTGATTCGTCGGGGAAATAATATTTACAGCGGGTTGCATGCACCCAGTTTGGGTGCTTTTCCAACTTCAAAGCGGTTCGTGTTGTGAGAATTATCTGATACGGTCCTTTCCACCTAGGAGAAAAGGATTCTTTATTTAATGTTTTTACTAACACTTGATCTCCAGGCCTGAAAGGGTGCATATTTCCTTCCGACGGGGGCACCTGTGTCTGCTTTATTTGTTCGTGCAGACTCCTCGCTATTTCACATATGGCCTGAGCATACTTTAGTGATTTTTCATCATTCCAAATTAATGCTACCTTTTTAGCCACCAGTGGTGGTTTTACGCCGGTAAGCATTGGTCTTCCCAACAAGGCTTCATGTGGTGTCAAACCAGTGTTTCGGTTTTTTTGGTTTCTAATTGTATACAGTACCAATGGTAAGACATCTGGCCACTTTAGTCCTGTCTCCTGACATACCTTGGTAAGGGTAGATTTTATTATCCCATTTACTCTCTCTACCATTCCCGAGGACTGTGGTTGATATGGTATATGTAACTTCCACTGGAAACCTAATGCTTCTGCAAGATTTTGCACTATTTTTCCTGTGAAGTGTGTTCCCCTGTCACTGTTGATTCCCACAGGTATCCCATATCTTGATACTATTTCTTTAAATAGAATTTTTACTACTGTTCGGGCATCGTCTCTCCGAGTGGCGTACGCTTCTACCCACCTTGTGAACATATCTACTATGACTAATAGGTACTTAAGACCTGATACTGGAGGCATGTGAACAAAATCAATTTGCAAATTTTCAAAGGGCATACTTGGCTGGGGTAGATGATCATATTCAGCAGGTGTTTTACCTCTGTTATTTTGTTGACAAATTTGGCATGTTCTAGCAACTTTTTCAATTACTACTGTTATTCCTGGTGCATACCATTGTGCATTAATAGCATGTATCATCCCTTCTTTGCCCATGTGAGCCTGACCGTGTGCTAGGCGAGACAGGGGTAAAAATAGAGACCTAGGGCAAACAGTTCGCCCATCAGGGTGATACCAAATGTTGTTTTTGAGAAAACAACCTTGGTGTTCCCAAGTCCTTCTTTCTTGTATAGTAACTTGTTGTTGGGCTGTTTTAAGTTGTTGGATGTCTAGTATCTGTGGAGGGGAGACTGCGACTGCTTGAAGGCAATCTACTTGCGCCAAAGCGGCCTGTTTGGCTGCTTCTTCAGCCCTCCTATTTCCTACTGATACCTCATCCTCACCGGTTGTGTGAGCTGCACATTTGATAACGGCTACCTTACTTGGCAACTGAATGGCGTCTAATAAATTAAGCACCAGTTGAGAGTGCTTAATATGCTATCCACCAGAGGTGATAAAGCCTCTGTTTTTCCATAGTTGTCCAAAATCATGGACCACACCGAATGCATATCTAGAATCAGTATAGATATTAGCAGTTTGATCTTTAGCTATTATACAAGCTCTAGTGAGGGCAAACAATTCAGCAGCCTGAGCCGAGATTCTGGGAGGCAGGGCAAATGCTTCAACAATTTCGTGGGGGTTTACAATAGCATAGCCTGCCAAAAGCAAATCATCCGACGGCCTGTACGATGATCCATCTGTATAGAGAATAAGATCAGGATTGTCCATGGGCTCTGTGAGCAAATCTGGTCTTGGTAAGGTGGCTATTTCCACTGTTAACAGACAATCATGCTGGTCTGGGTCCTCTACTTCTCTAGTAGGAAGAAAGGTGGCTGGGTTTACTACCGGTGCGCGTCGAAAGGTATAGTTAGGGTGTGACAGCAGTAATACTTCATGACCTGTTCTTCTAGACGCTGTAAAGTGTTGTGTGACAGCTGAATTCAAAAGTAATAACACAACATGGGCTGTAATGACAGTACATGGATAGTCCAAAACAATAGATACCGACTTCTCCACCATGACCGCAGTAGCAGCTACAGCACGTAGACATGCTGGCATTCCCCTATACTACTGGAGGCAGCAAAACCGAATAATAAGCAACTGGTTTATTTCCCCCACCATGTTCTTGGGTTAGTACTGCTGTTGCAAATCCTTCTTTCTCATTCACATACATCTGAAAAGGTTTACCATAATTCAGACGTCCCAACGCCGGAGCATTAGTAATGGCTTTCTTTAACTGTTTAAATGCCTCCTCTCTCTCTGGGGTCCACTCCACCTTGGGTGGGGCATCATTTAGGGCAGCTGATCTTAGGACCGCATCCCATTCTCGATAATCAGGGATCCATTGTCTACAGTACCCAACCATCCCCAAAAATGACAAGATATCCTTCTTTGTCTTTGGTATTGTGCCACTTTGAATTGTCTGAATTCTTTCTGGTCCTAGCTGCCTCTGCCCTTGAGATATGTGAAAACCCAGGTACTGGACTTGAGTCTGACAAAATTGTAACTTTTTTAACGACACTCAGTGCCCTCTTTCACATAGGTGCTGTAACAGTTTCAGGGAATCTTGCATGCACCTGTATCCGTGGCTAGAAGCCACAAGCAAATCGTCCGCATACTGCAACAGTACAGACTGGTCCGATAATGAACAGTCTTCGAGGTCTCTTTTTACTGCTGCTGCATATACTGCGGGGCTTTCGGTGTATCCTTGGGGCAACCTGGTCCATGTGTACCGCTGTTTCTTGTAGGTGAAAGAAAACAGATACTGACTCTCTTGATTTAATGGGATGGAGAAAAAGGCTGAACACAGATCTACCACAGTAAAGACAGTTGCTGTTGGTGGGATATCAGATAGTATAATGTTGGTGTCCGGTACCACAGGGGTGATAGGGACTACTATCTTATTAATAGCTCTCAGATCTTGCACAAATCTCCACTCATTCGGCCTATTAACCTTTGGTATGGGCAGTATCGGAGTGTTACACGGGCTCTGTGTCTTTTCTAGAACTCCTTGTTCCAACAATGCAGAAATGACTGGCTCTATCCCATCTTCTGCCTCTGGAGGCAGTCTGTACTGCCTAATGCTTGGTAACACGGTGTTCTTTATCAATTGTACCTGATGGGGTACTGCAGAATGTATTTGCCCAACATCTGAACATTCTGCAATTCTATTACTGTCCAAGGTTGATAGCCTTGTTGCTGTTTTTCCTTTTCCATTTCTACAATCATCGGACCCATATCTTTGGGTTTCGCTGGCGGTTTTACAGCCAATGTCAGATGGGGTGTCGAGTTCTCTTCTCTAAACCGCTGCTGCTGTAAGGGTGTCAAATCCATGGCTACTCCCAATCCTTCTGGTCCAAAATAAATGCGGGGCGTAGCTTCTACTATTTCTTCTTTATTTAAAAAAGGATTGTACCAAACACTGGTAAGTTTCAGCTTTTTGTCGAGTGTACCAGGCTGTACAGTGAAGCTGAACTGCCTCAAAGCTTGTCAAAATTATATACATCAATTCTTCAGTATTAGAGTCAAATTTAGCTTTTAAGTTTTGTATAACTTCATGTATCAAGGGGGAATAGAAGTTGCCCTTCAATTGCCAACAATAGAGGGCAGCCTTTTCTTTGTTACCCTCCCTTTTCTCTTCTTCAATCCCATTAAAGAACTGATGGATTTTATTTGGAGGGAGCTCCATGAACATCCCTTCCTTTGTGCAATAAATTGTGGCTCCTAGTTTGCACAAAGTCTGTCTTCCTAATAAAGGGAGAGGTGTTGTTTTAGAGACTTTCAAAGTCTCATTATTAACTTGTTGTCTTTATAGGTGAATAGTCCCTCCCTATCCATATTGGCCAGTACTGTAATTGTCTCTTTCCAACCTTTTCCTTGCCAGTCCAAAACCTTTATCTTGCATGTTCTGGCTTGTTGTGGCAACATACAGTTTAACAAAGTTTGCACTGCCAAAGGTTCATTTTGATCCATAGGTATTCCTGCATGTTTGTCCCAACTATTTTTCCATCTGCCTGCAAAATCTATCATTGATTCTTCTGCTTTCTGCAAGCAGCGGGTGACTGCCCCTATATCCCCATGCTTTTTAGCCCCTTGCAGAATTGCGTTCTTTCCTCGGTTTTTCAGCAAGTCATCATTAACTCTCCAGTCTCCATTTTCCCCTGGTGGGATGTGGAACATATCTTTTACTCCCTGCCAGGAAGATCCATAGGCCGCTTGCAACAATAATTTAACATTCTCCTGGGAGCGGATTATAAATTGTACACGTTTGCTCAAGCCAGTTGTGAAATGCTACCGGTTTCTTTACCGGATTTGGGGCGGCCGAGATCATATCTCTGGCTTCTCCCGGGGACCAGGGTTTCAGAACTGCCATAGTTCCTATAATTTCCCTAGGATGTTGGTGGATGGTAGAATCGGCTGCTTCTTTTGCTGTTTGTAGCCTTGTTTTGTGAATACCTATCCTCCCTGTGTCCTGGTTTGCTACCCCTCCCTCTACTGCCTCGGCTTCCCCTGATCCTGATGCTCCCGGACCTCCTCCCCCGGCTTCTCCATTACGTGGCTGATCCGGAGGGGCTGCTAGTTACCCCGGGGCTTGATTTCTATGGGCCGCGATTATTTTTATAATTTCCTGCCAACTATCTTGTTTTGGGGGTTCTATACGGGGATAGAGTCCTACTGCTGGTGCTGAGGGGATAGGAAGGCCCGGAGGACTATAAGAGGGAGGTTTTTCATTTTCCCCTCTTCCTTTTCCTTCTGATTTATTTTTAGGGAGTTGATGCCTCTTAGCAACCTCTGTCCATTTTTTAAAACAGTTTTCCATATAGTCCCTATCCCAAGTAGGGTCTCCCCCTCCTTCCTTGGTTGTTTTTCTCCATTCCTCAATCAAAGATAACTTAAAACTTCCTCCATATGGCCAATCCCCATCAGACCAACCGTACAAATCGCTACTAAACGTTACCGCATATTTGTCGTCTCCTGTTTCTTTAATTACAGTGTCCGCCGGCGAGCTGGGCGGCACAATGGGATCTCCTACCTTCTCTTGTTGCTTTACTACCTTACGGATTCTTTTCTCGGTCTTAGGATGTACTTTCATTCTTTCAGTCGAGAGGTCATCTTTCTTTCCTTTTCTAGGAGCTGGGCGCGAGCGCCCTGCTCGACGAGAGCCGTTTCCCATTCTTCCGGGTGCAACGTCTCGCGATCTTTTCTAAAATCCTACAAAATATACAGCAATTTACAAAGCGCTCACCAGTGTTCTCTCTTCCGCTCAGCTCGGCGTCTCCTTTTGCCTTTTTGTTATTTTAGCTTCTTTGCGGTAGCTACCTTAAATGCCTCACCCCCTCCAGGGGATCTCGGCGGCTCGTCCCCCTTTCAGCTAGGACGACCTAGGCACCTTCCTCCTTTCAGCTAGGAAGGTCCTTAAAATTCCTCTTTTCTCTTTAAAAGTTAAATTTAGTTCTTTTGGATCTCGTTTTTTTTTAGAGATCCTGCCGACTACGCCAGAATCTGTCGAGGAAATTTTAGCTTAAATTAACTCAGGCGGAGGCTTTCAGAGTCGTGCTTCGAGAGAATTTTATTGTACAAGCGAGATATCTCGGAGAGCTTGCTCAGTCCGCACCGAGGCAAAACTCTAAATTTTACAAGAAAACCCGCTCTATGTTTATACAGTTGAAACAGGAATTTTATCTAAAACACACCACACAAGTACATTAATCATACATTCTTGTAAATGCAATCAAAGCAAGAACTTTATCTAAAACACCTCATATGAGCATTAATCATACATCCTGTAAATACAAAGGTCATTTCAGGAGGCAGACTTTTATCTTGTCCTTGCATAGTTTCTCCCTGTCCGTATTCTGATAAGCAGGGTATCTGGAAACTCATGTAAACACTAGATAGTCGTGTATTTACAACATTCTTTGTTCCAAGATCTGAGAGGTGTTTTCTTTTCTAGCTCCACTAATTTAATTAACTCAGCAAGAAGTGAACTATTGGTGAGAAAGCAGGAATGGGATACTGAAGTTGCATGTTCAGCCATGAACTCATTGAATGGCGGTGCAGGCTAGAAGGGCCGAATGGCCTACTCCTGCACCTATTTTCTATTTTTCTATGTTTTAACCCTTTCCTTAAAAATAGGGCTTAGATCATTTTCTTCCACAATAACCAATGCTATTAGTTCTGTTTCCCGACAGGTATCGGCAGCTTGGGGTAATCCACCCGAAGGAGGACACAACATCATCCCGGGAGTCTGAGTGTATATGAAAAAGTTACATAAAGAACCTTTGGGTGCCAAGTGGGAGGGACCTTATCAAGTGTTATTGAACATCCAGGCAGCTGTTAAAGTCCAAGGAAAGAACGTCTGGATCCACGCTTCACACGTTAAATGAGCACCCGTAACTGAAGCTGAAATCTAATAAGGACAATTACTTTTTGCCAAAATGTATAAATTTACTGTATTACTGATTGTAGGTATTCTAGGCATTTGCCTACTTCTTACTAGCCGACCCTCTGCACCAAAGGGAAATAGTAGAGTACCAAGGGAATTACATGTAAATGCCCTTTTATATATGTCATACATTTATGCCAAACAAGGTAACATTTCTAGTTGTTGGGTGTGTGCGCATATTCCTATTCACTCAAAGGGAGGGATTCCCTTGAGGCCAGTTCCCTTGAATATCTCGGAAATGGCTGAGTGGATAATTAATCAAAACAAAACAGGCAAGGCATTTCAGGATATGGAAAACTGGGTACGTAAATGGAAGTCAACAGGTTACAATCTGACTACCTTTGAAGGGGGATACCAACCATGCTACAATAATTCCAAATGGCCCCCATTTTTTGTTATCACTAATACAACAGGAATAGGAAGACTGGGGGAATCGGTCTGTCTGATTAGAAACATCAAAGGAGGCCAAAATATGGGGTATAGTAACTGCTCCCGGAAATATAATGTAATCAAGCCATGGAACCGTCCAAACTGGGCCGATGTGGGAATTCTTAACGTAACGGGGATTCTGAATAAAACAGATGGAAAAGCCTGGACAGGCCCTGGAGTGTTGCTGACAAAGAAACAGCTAACCTTCATTGCCTATAATGGCACCTATTGGGTGTGTGGCCACAAGGCCTACCCTTGGCTGCCCCAGAATTGGACGGGATCCTGCTATTTAGCCTACATTGCGCCTTATATGTATCATATAAAGTCACTGTCGGAACATTTACATCGTCCTAAGAGAGCTATCACAGAAACAAAGAGTTTCTTTGCCATTCTGATCCCCAGGTATGGGACCGCCAGACTGGCAAGGGAATCCATTAACATGGCATCCGTTGTGGAACGGGTAGCCAATGATATCTCAGAGGCCCTAGTTAAAATCAATGCAGAAATGGTAGCAATCCGCACAGTAGCCCTACAGAATAGACTGGCCCTTGATTACATCCTGGCTGAAAAGGGAGGTACTTGCGCCCTACTCGGAACTGAGTGTTGCACATATATCCCAGATAGCTCCGAATAAATTACCCACTTAGCGGAGCATATCCAAAAGGAGGTAGAAAAACTTAAGCAACCCCCATCATTCACTTTGTGGAGCGGAGCCACTGAATGGCTAGGTTCAATAGGAACTTCATTGGTGGAAGGTTTAATTCTATTTGTTGTAATTATTTTACTTTTATATTGGTTGTTTATGTTGATTAAATGTTGTTGCGACCAGGTGGCTGCAGCTGCTGTCCCGCAGATGAGACACCTTGCAGGTCCCAGCAGACCATCTGTACATGGCACAGGGGTATGTTATGCTTAAGGGAAGGTTGTTTACTGGTTGAATTAAGATATTAATTTGGATTAAATTGGAATAAGGTTAATTAACCTACTAAAACCAGACTTCCATTGTGGCCACGATGGAACTCGGGTTGGTGTAAATTTGTGTGGAAGCAACTAGTCCAGATATGTGGCGAAACACATCAACAAATTTTAGAAGGAAACTCTATTAACATGTATGAAATTATTTTGTAGAATGTTTAACCAGTGATACCTGATGTTTTATGATTCAGTTTGTGAAAGAATCAAAGGGGGGATTGATAGAGAATTCAAACAGGCTGCATTTAGACAGGTTGAGAAAACACAGACTCCCATGTCTACGTGCGACTGAGCACATTGCATTAAGTCATCAATCAACTTGACATTTTAGGACCTTTGGGTAGCGAGCCAATTAAAGGTTAAAAGACTATCAAATGAGCCAATAAGGTCAAAGAAGGCGAGTTCTTTTCTGTAAAGTGCACCAGGTATAAGTACAGCCATTTTGACCATGTGGTCTCAGAAGGACAAAGGCCTGGCTTAAAGCCAGAAGCTTGTTGCTGCTGCCAAAATAAAGTTACATTCAAACTACAACCGGAGTTCGTATTTCATTGGAAATTAAGAGATCTAACAATTGCAGTCAGTCAAACAAGATCACCACAAACAACTGATCGATCCAAACACATTATCGGAAACCGCAGCGCAGCGGGGGATTATTCATAACATGGATCTAAATATGCGAGCTAAAAGCAGCTCAGAGATGTGTGGTACAGAAGCGAAGCGAAGTACAGAACGAACACGGAAGGAAGAGAACTGAAGAAGAACCAACCGGTCAAGGAACCAACGATCACAAACCTATAATCCATGATTACAGCTATGAACTGGACAGGTGATTGTATGTCCTCAGTCAATTCTCTCAGAAGTCTAGTTCTGTAGTTTTTAATTAGTTTTTGTTTAATAAAACTGACACTGGATTAAGCCTAAATTTTGTGCCATGTGTTGTCCTTTTCCTATAATTCCCGAGGTCTACGAATCAAGGTGGAGTGTAAAAATAAACACCCTACAGAGGCATATGATTAAAATAGGGCGAACAATACTAAAGAAAATTATGAGAGATATAGAAAGTGTAGTGGAGTGGTGGGAAGAGAGGTAAGAAGGATTAAAAGGGCAAATATGGAAAAATCTAGTCGAAAATATAAAAGAAAATGGTACTTTCGTAAGTATATAAGAAGTAAAAGAATAATTAAAGGGTAGAATTGAATGGTTTCCAGAAGCCCCTCCTTCCCAAACATTACAATGCCAGCTGGGCTTCCTGGCCTTGTGCCACAGGTGTGTACCAAAGATGTAATGGCAAAGGCATCTTCACTTGTCCTGGATCAAAGCTCCATGGATGTTCTGGCATATTTAGATGTTGATAGATAATGGCAAGAATTTGCGGTACTTACCCACTAGTTACCCATTAAACACATCAGAAAAAGTTAGGGCTGGTGTATTCAAGTGTAAGTGAATTTTTAAGGGTGTGATAGTTCCACACAGCCCACATCCAGCTTTTTCAATATTACATAAGGACATAAGAACATAAGAAATAGGAACAGGAGTAGGCCATACGGCCCCTCGAGCCTGCTCCGCCATTTAATACGATCTTGGTTGATCCGGTCATAGACTCAGGTCCACTTTCCTGCCCGCTCCCCATAACCCCTTATTCCCTTATCGGTTGAGTAACTCTGTCTCAAATTTATTCAATGTCCCAGCTTCCACAGCTCTCTGAGGCAGGGTATTCCACATATTTACAACCCTCTGAGAAAATAAATTTCTCCTCATCTCAGTTTTAAATGGGCGGCCCCTTATTCTATTATGCCCCCTAGTTCTAGTCGCCCCCATCAGTAGAAATATTCTCTCTGCATCCACATTGTCAAGCCCCCTCATAATCTAAGATCACCTCTCAATCTTCTGAATTCCAGTGCGTAGAGGCCCAACCTACTCAACCTTTCCTCATAAGTCAATTCCCTCATCTCTGGAATCAACCTAGTGAACCCTCTCTGAACTGCCTCCAAAGTAAGTATATCCTTTCGTAAATATGGAAACCAAAACTGCACGCAGTATTCCAGGTGTGGCCTCACCAATACCCTGTATAACTGTAGCAAGACTTCCCTGCTTTTATACTCCATCCTCTTTGCAATAAAGGCTAAGAAAACATTGGCCTTCCTGTTCACTTGCTGTACCTGCATACTAACCTTTTGTGTTTCATGCACAATTACCCCCAAGTCCTGCTGTACTGCAGCACTTTGCAATCTTTCTCCATTTAGTAATAACTTGCTCTTTGATTTTTTTTCACACTTTCCAACATTATACTCCATCTACCAAATTTTTGCCCACTCACTTAGCCTGTCTATGTCCTTTTGCAGATTTTTTGTGTCCTCCTCACACATTGCTTTTCCTCCCATCTTTGTATCATCAGCAAATTTGGCTATGTTACACTCGGTCCCTTCTTCCAAGTCGTTAATATAGATTGTAAATAGTTGGGGTCCCAGCACTGATCCCTGCGGCACCCCACTAGTTACTGATTGCCAACCCGAGAATGAACCATTTATCCACACTCTCTGTTTTCTGTTCGTTAGCCAATCGTCTATCCATGCTAATATATTACCCCAAACCCCGTGAACTTTTATCTTGTGCAGTAACCTTTTATGTGGCACCTTGTCAAATGTCTTCTGGAAGTCCAAATACACCACATCTACTGGTTCCCCTTTATCCACCCTCTTCGTTACATCCTCAAAGAATTCCAGCAAATTTCTCAAACATGACTTCCCCTTCATAAATCCATGCTGACTCTGCCTGACCGAATTATGCTTATCCAAATGTCCTGTTAATGCTTCTTTAATGATGGACTCCAACATTTTCCCAACTACAGATGTTAGGCTAACTGGTCTATAGTTTCCTGCTATTTGTCTGCCTCCTTTTTTAAATAGGGGCGTTACATTTGCAATTTTCCAATCTGCTGGGACCTCCCCAGAATCCAGGGAATTTTGGTAAATTATAACCAGTGCATCCACTATCTCTTAAGACCCTAGGATGCAAGCTATCAGGTCCAGGAGATTTGTCCGCCTTTAGTCCCATTATCTTACTGAGTACCAGCTCCTTAGTGATTGTGATTGTTTTAAGTTCCTTCCCCCCATAGCCCCTTGACTATCCACTGTTGGGATATTGTTAGTGTCCTCTACCGTGAAGACTGATACAAAATATTTGTTCAGAGTTTCTGCTATCTCCATGCTCCCCATTACTAATTCCCCGGTCTCGTCCTCTAAGGGACCAATGTTTACTTTAGCCACTCTTTTCCTTTTTATATACCTATAGAAACTTTTGCTATGTTTTTATATTTTGTGCTAGTTTACTTTCAGTCTATCTTCCCTTTCTTAATCATTTTTTTAGTCATTCTTTGCTGGCTTTTAAAAGCTTCCCAATCTTCTGTCCTTCCATTAGTTTTGGCTACTTTGTATGCCCTTGTTTTTAATTGGATACCGGCCTTTATTTCTTTGATTAGCCATGGATGGCCATCTTTTCTCTTACACTCTTTCCTCCTCTCTGGAATATATTTTTCTTGAGAGTTGTGAAATATCTCCTCAAATGTACACCACTGTTCATCAACCGTCCTACACTTTAATCTATTTTCCCAGTTCACTTTAGCCAACTCTGCCCTCATACCTTCATAGTCTCCTTTATTTAAGCTTAGTACGCTGGTTAGAGATATTAAATGCGCAAAACTGTGAATGGGCCGCGCGGCCCCTTAAAGAGGCTGTGCACCCAAAAATAATTAGGGGGATCATTGTTGATAAGTCTTAATTACTGCCAAACAACCTCTCTGGCACTGAAAAAAGTGGCTCTGCCACTTTTACAAGCATGGAGTTTCAATCCTTCAAATGTTAATTATTGCTGGAGATTTCAAAAATATTTTAAATTTCAATAATTTTATTTACTTTTTTTTCCCGTCTCTTTTACTGCTCTCTCTCTGAATTCCATCTTTCTTGCCCTTCTTTATTTTGCTTTCAATACATGATTTTACATTGAATTAAATATTCTAACTTACACATCTTGGTTTAGACTCTGTGGGGGCTAAATTCAGTAGCTCCGAAATTGGCGCGGATATTGCAATGTGCGATTAGCCCATGCCCGTTGAGTCCGATGCAGGCAACACATAAACTTTGTGCTGCCTGCTAATTAAAATGATTGCAGTGGTGAGAAACACACTTTTCAGTCGTTCAGTGCCTCAGCAGGGACCCAAGTTCATCCGAGGCTAGCACCACTTAAAGCTCTACTGAACTACTTAAAGCCAGCCTGTACCTCTTAAAGTGGAGGTGCATTCTGGCTGGACCAGCTGCTGGAAGTGTCTGGGGAACATATTGTGACCAAGAAGAACAATGAAATTGTGGGGCAACAGGGCAAAGAGAATGCTCCAAGGTTCACGGATGTGCACTCGAAGTCTTGGTGGAAGGGGTGGACAGGAAAAGATAGGTCCTCTATCCACAGAGGCTCTCCAGACAAACTCAAAAAGGCAATGGGAGCAGATAGCCTTGGTGCTCATTGCCAGAAGTCAAGCCCCGAGGACCTGGATGCAGTGCCGAACTGCATCCCACCAACTGCACCACTAGCCTCACACACTGTACCGCACACCCATCACACACCTACCACAATCTCAGTCAATCATGACTCATACCTCACAGTCATAGCTTAACCCATCCTCACACACTTAGCACTGCTGCAAGCCTCACGCCCACATCTCACAGCTTGCACAGCTATTCAATCATTACAGACATATCACCCAAACACGTTGCACCTCACCAGGGCCGGCGCAACCATTAGGCGAACTAGGCGCTCGCCTAGGACGGCAAAGTTTGGGGGGAGGGCGCCAAAAAATGGCGTGGATCAGATCTTGTGGAACAGTTTACTTTGTAACTTCACGGGTTGTTGCGCCGAACAAACTCAAGGGAACAATTCATCTGAAACGAAACGGTTGCTTCCAACACAAGTTACACTTTAAAAATAACAATGCAGAGCGTTGAGCTTTGAATGGTTGCCGTACTAATGAGATCGTTTATTGTAATTGAATGTCTTAGTCGGTGGAGACGGAACCATTTTACTCTACAGTGCACATCCAAAATGGTTCGATAGCCCTGGAGAAGCTGTTTAAGCCTTGCTGGAGTTTCACGGGCTAACGGGATTGTGCAGCTGCTGACTCAGCAGAAAGAATACTGACTCAGGCAGACTATCTCATGTCCCTCCTCCTGCATCTCTTGATTTCCACGTATCTCACCCACGATGTCAGTTTCTTCTCTTGTGGATGACGCACAGAAGGAAAACACCGCCTCGGAGTTGGTGCCTGTTGTTGCCTTTCAGGACTACCTACAGTTCAGAAACAACAAAAAGACAATGTGGTTTCTTCTCATTTGATATTGTTATTGATTTTTATTATTAGACCAATTACCTTTTCACAACGGTGGTCCCACATAACCAACACCATTTTGGGACCATGTTTTGATCGTGCATGAATCATGACTCCTTTACTATACAATCAAATGCAAAATCAGATCCCTATTTACACCAGATGCGTTTCTCCAAATTCTCGAGATACACCACTGTTTAATCCTGATAAGGGCATCATTAAATTGTCCAAGAATGTTACACTTGAACCAAGATTACACTTGAATCTGGATTTCTAGGCATTGCAGATAACATGGATAACTTCCAAAACTTGACTGAATTATCCATTTTGTAACAGGATCTTATGGAGATTTTTTTCTCACGCAAAATCTATCACACTTTTCAAATACCTGTTGTTTTAGGTTAAGTTGACTACGATCCCTTCCCTGTGCGTTTAAATAGAGCAAGCAATTTGGGCCAAGGAAGTCATTGAAACGGGCAATGGGTTGATAGTATTCTGAAGTCAGATTATGAGTAATTATATATAATATATTGGGGATGTCTCCAGCCACCCCAAGATGATTCTGTTTTTACTTGCTGGTTTCTTCTATATGGTTTCTAAGCACTAACTTTACTGGGTTATTCGGGCAAAGCTGGGTTGTTTCCATTCCCTGCAGTTACTCGAGTTAAAGGGTAATTGTTGATATTGCGTCGCTTCTTTCACTCCTGTACCATTTCGTATTTGCCTTTCTTTCAGTCGGAATGACATGACAGGGAATTAAAAAATCACATGTTTGGAGGAATCATGTGATAGATTGGTGAAGCTGTGGTGCATTACATTGGTACTCATGTACTTGAATTCCAAATGGTCTAATAGTGCCAGTCTTGTGAGGAAAGGGACACCTTGTGCCTAGTAATCAGGGTGCTCAGTGTAACAAGCCACTTGTATTAGTTGTCTATGCTTTTATAGAGGAACTTTTGTGGAAAACATGTATATCCCGAAACTCAAAAGCCAGCCATTAAAAGAGATACAACAGTGAGTGCACATTATACACAAAAATAAAACGGAAAAAAACCCTGTTAATTTGGCCGAAAAGGTACCTAACCCAAGCGTCCTTGTGAGATTGGGAATGGGGTTTATGTTGAGTGGGGGGAAGGGGTGGCTGCAGAAGTTTGTGCACAACGCGATTTGACATTTCTGTAAGAAAGTTCCCGTTGATGGTCTTTCACTCGGCTTGTCTCCGTCCCTCTCTCATTTGGATTCACCCGACTTAATCCCTCATTAGCAGGTTATTTAATTCCTACCTTTCGCGCATTATAATACAAATATGGAGATGAGCTCAGCCAGTCGTCTAGCAGAGGCTCTACCTTTTAAAAAGCCATCAGAAAATACCTGCCCTTAAAATAAATAAATAAACAGGCCCCCTGATATGGGGGTGGCTGGGATCCCACTGGGTGTAGTTAGAGAGGAAAGGGGACCTGGGGGGAGGCAATGCTCTCCAGTAATCACATCCAGCCCACCCAGATCCATCAGGGATCCGCCAAGCCCATTCGGTCCATCCCCCATCAGCGTCTTTCCACTGTCACCAGCGGGCTTTGATGCAGACTCCACTGCTTTTGGGCACCTGATCGGATCCTTTGTGAACAGATCGCTCAGCGAAAAGCATTCCCGCCCCGCCACCCCCCACCTAGAAGGTGCTGTTTTGATGGCCCTTGTGCACTGGGACCACTTGGTTTAGTCAGGTCTTGCGCAGAGTTAGGTTGCAAGGATCCTGGTCCCAGTAATCAAACAGCTTGCTTTGCCTGTCCACCTCCGAGAAAGTCATTGACGACGACCAGTACGTCTCGGATAACTTGAGTTGAGGTGGAGGAGATTGGTGGGGCGCCAGGTGAAGAGTTTGCCAATTACCCTTGCGCCGGCCCGCACCACACTCACTGCCTACTTCCCTCTCTCTTGCAGGACAAGGTGGCTCATTACTGAAGGCAACAGGGAGATAGGGGCTTCCCGTAGGGAGATAGGCGTGCCTGTATGTCCTAACTATCATGGAGGAGATGGTGCTGGAGATTATTGGAGCGGCCATCGCTGAGCCCGTGGCCAGAGGTGGGGCTGAAACAATTGACGATCCACATCCCACTTCTCCCTCACCCCACAATCTCTATTGATTTAGAAGATACAGATGGTGTAGCATGAATCTCTTGCTTTCTCCGCCCCCTTACCACATCCCTACAATTATGCCTTTCTCCTTTCAGATATCCAAGAACTGCAAACTGACCAGGCAGTGATGGAGAGGTAAGTACAAGAAGAGGAAGAAGGCAGTGGTGCTGAAGACACAGCATTATCTTGGAATACAGAGCATTAGTTACCTCCCTTGTGCAACAGTGGATGGCAAACTAGGAGATGTTGCAAATATCTCCTGCTCCAGCCTGAAAGGAGCTCAACGCCAACATATAGATAGTCGAATGATGACAAACCTAACCTGTTGAACATCTCTAGGCATTTGAATGCTACAGTATTGACTCTTCAGTATTTTCTAAACTAGATTTAGCCTTTGATGTATTTGTGGGTGCCTTTGAAACAAACATAATTTTGAAGACCTTTTTTTGAATAACATTGTATAAATGCACAGAATTCCCAAAAATATTGTCAATCTCTGAAATTGCTTATTTTCATTTTTATATATATATACATATTGCAAAATATATTTTGTAATCAAAGCTGAAAGACCCATTTTCAAGACTGTAAGGTTCCCTTTCATTCCTCCACAAAAGGAAACTATTCTGTCAATTCATACATAAATATGCCTTCCTTAAAGTCAACAAATAAATCTTGATCTGCATATCTGGCTTCAGATTACTCAAACATATAAAGAATGTGAAGTTAAAATGCAAGTCATCAATATGATAAAAGAGATTTTATCTTGAGCTTATTCTCGCTGTTCTCCCCACCCACCCTTATTGTTGAGTGGAACTCTAAAAGTGATTCGTCATGTATTTGCTCAGTGCTCTGAGAATGGAAGTTTCGTAATAGTGAATTAGAGTACCTGTCATCTTTCAACCAGGGGGGAGAGCTAGTCTAGATGATGTCATAGTTACAGTGTAAAAGCATTAGTCAGTCATGTTTAGGATGTCTTAAACTACATAGATTATTGCCATTTAACAAGGCACTCTAAAAATCCATCCCATTCGTATGAGTAAGCTGGAATTTTCCAATGTAAACTTTCACCTAGATTAGCATTTACATAATTCACATTGATCTTAGACATTAATATTAAGTTAGTGCTTTACTCTAAAACCCTTTGCTTATTAGAAGAGAAATCTGTCACTCCAATATTATCACTTTTTGTTGATTTAGGCGACACAGAGTGCTCATGTAACTTAAGAGTCAAGTCAGCAGTCTTATTCCCAAGTGCACTAAAGCAAGAGATGTAAGACCATCTCCAGAAGGTAGCCTTGAACTCCGATTTGAGTGCACACCAAGTACTGTATAACTATAGCCTGGTGTTTAAAAAGGGTCCATTCTGCATCCTTGGAAATTTATTTTTCAGTTTTTTTTATGTTAATACAGCATGGGTTCTGCTACGTTTTAAAGCCATCCAAATGTTAAAAATTGGCAGCCTGGAAAGCAGATTTTAGTACACACATCACAGCATGCACGCACAGTGATCTTTCCTTGCTCAATATTACCTGCAGCAGGGTATCCATGACATTGATACATTGGTTAGCCTTACTGAATGTGACATTCTACTGATATTAGTCTGAGAACCTATATGCAGTACAACTCAAACTTAATTGTATAACAATACTGCAAAAACCACCGTACAACCGTAGTGCGTCTGTCCTCCCAGGAGATTTGCAGGATCTTGCGGAGACATCATTGGTGGTATTTCTACAGCGATTTGAGGTATCTGCTGTATATGGTCCACATCTCTGAGCCATACAGGAGGGCAGGTATCACTACAGCCCTGTAGACCATAAGCTTGGTGCCAGATTTTTTCGGGCCTGATCTTCGAACACTCTCTTCCTCAGCCGGCCGAAGGCAGCACTGGCGCACTGGAGGCAGTGTTGAACCTCGTCATCGATGTCTGCTCTTGCTGATAATACGCTCCCGAGGTATGGAAAGTGGTCAATATTGTCCAGGGCCGCACTGTGGATCTTGATGACTGGGGGGCAGTGCTGTGTGGCGGGATTAGGTTGGTGGAGGACCTTTGTCTTACGGATGTTTAATGTAAGCTTTCGTATGCCTTGGTGAAGATGTTGATGATGACTTGGAGTTCAGCCTCTGAATGTTCTCGATCAGGCCAACATCCCCAGCCTCGAAGCACTGACCATACTCGACCAGCTCCATTGGGCAGGCCACATTGTTCGCATGCCTGACACGAGACTCTGAAAGCAAGCACTCTACTCAGAACTCCTTCATGGCAATCGAGCCCCAAGTGGGCAGGGGAAACATTTCAATGACACCCTCAAAGCCTCCTTGAAAAAATCCACCATCCCCAACGACACCTGGGAATCCCTGGCCAAAGGCTGCCCGAAGTGGAGGATTTCAAGGGACTGCCTATGATGATGACGATTATAATTAAGCAGCACATGTTTGGCATTTTACATTGGGTGTGAGGCCATCTGGAGGGGATGGTCTAATGACAATTTGCTTACAGTGCAAAGTGCAAAGACAATTTTTTAAACATTGAAAATAAAATTTTAAGAATCCAGGTGATTTGCTGGATTGAAATTAAGGAGGCAATTTCAATTTAACCCACCTGCTGGAAAACTGATGGGATCGGGTGTGACGCTGGTTTTATACCCCATCCTGATTTTACTCTCCGCTAAAGTCAATGGAGTTCCACCATAGGGTTCCCACCTGACAAGTTAGGTTAAAATTACCCCTAAGTATCTAATTCACCTGCAATAGAAGTCAGCTGAGCAGAGCACTATACATGTGTTTAACTGCACTTGAATTGCTATAAGAGCAGTGGGTGGTCTGAAAAGATACCTGTAATATAACTGCAGCATCCAAAGAATCAATCTTCATTTGATAGTTATCACTCACTTAGGACAAAATGTGCAATACCAGAACAGCTCAACAGACCGCTTTGGAACAGAATAGAATTATGAAAGGAAACTAAATGTTCTTAATAATAAACTTTACAAATAGAAGAAGAAATATAAAGGTACATTAATCAATCCCATGCTCCAAGAGTTACGTTTTTTCGGGAGAAAGGGTCAGAGATAGAATAACATTATAATGCCCAAGTGCAGTCACCCTTTAGTGTAATCCCTAACACAACAATGCATAACAAAAACTAGCTTTAGCACCAGGCCAAAGAGAAATATATCACATATAGCAGCCGAGTATGAAAGCTAATAACAATCCCATAATAGATTCATCCTTTGTAATTCATTACATGGCTTTTCTGTATTGTAAGTTAATAATAGAAACATAGAAACATAGAAACATAGAAAATAGGTGCAAGAGCAGGCCATTCGGCCCTTCGAGCCTGCACCGCCATTCAATATGATCATGGCTGATCATGCAACCTCAGTACCCCACCCCCACCTTCTCTCCATACCCCTTGATCCCTTTAGCCGTAAGGGCCACATCTAACTCCCTTTTGAATATGTCCAATAAACTGGACTCACAAATTTCTGTGGCAAAGAATTCCACAGGTTCACAACTCTCTGGGTGAAAAAGTTTCTCCTCATCTCGGTTCTATATGGCTTACCCCTTATCTTTAGACTGTGACCCCTGGTTCTGGACTTCCCCTACATCGGGAACATTCTTCTGGGCATTTGCTGGGCAGTAGTTGAGCAAATAGCCCAACTCTACATCAGCAAATGTCCCTTTCCTGAGGATTCGTATGATCTGTCAAGCTGAAACTTAACAGATCGCAAGTTCCGGGTTTTCATGCATGCCCATCACATGCAGAAATCCGGAACCTGCGGGGTACTTACAACTGTGTACTCTGTGCTTACGCAGTCATAGGCCCCAGAAAATCCAGGCCATAATGTTTATGTATTTCTGCGAGATTTCCGTGGATCTTTCGCCAAAATTACAACAATTGGGAGAATCCCCATGGAAATTCAACACTGTTACCCGAATAATATATACTTATTTCTTGCTGTGAAGAGCCATCATGTTCTCTTTAAGTGCAATATACATGAGAGAGGATGTGTTGAATATGCAATCAAAACTCGATAATCTGCTACCTAATGATTGGCCAACCATCCTAAATCATTACTGGGACTTAGAGGAATAGACACATCTCCACCTGTTGGGATTCTACTCATATGATTCTAAGTTATCATGTGGGTTAGTGTGATGCGAAGTCTGATCCTAACTAGAAAAGAAACAGAAGCTTACCGGTGCTCTGTGCTGGTAAGCTGCAAGATTTTAGCTGGTTAAACTCCAATGATACCTGTGCACACACGTGGGGGCATCTAAACTTTTGTTCTCACCAATCTACACCTAAGATCTCTAAACTTAGGGAAGTAAAGTGTGGCCGTATGGATAGAAAGTATTCAATCCATATTAAGCAATCAACAATTCTACATAAGTGAATTTCTAAGTAGTTTGGTTTAGAGACGACTCAAGCACAATGATGGCTTTCAACACAGGTGCCAGGCATCAAGTTAAATATTTATTTCATTTTCGACCATCTAGTCATGATAGCTTCCTTCAGTCTCCCAGTGAATTAAGCAGAGATTAGAAATTTACATCACAAAATGAGAAGGACCTTTGCACTGACAAAGTAAACGCAACTCATTTTAATTAAGTGATGGTTTACCCAACATTATTTTAAACATAGAGTGCTGTACTTATTGTCTTTGTGCACAACTCACAGGTAGGATGATACTGACTGTGACTGTGGTGCATTATCACTCCTTGTCGGTTGTGTATCTGTAAACCATGCACTCCCATATTCCGCTACCAGGGAGCGCATCCCCTGAAGTCCCAAGTGATCCCAGCATCCTTGGGAGCACTGTATATAAGCCGGCCCCTAAGGCTTGTTCCTCACTCTGGAGTGCCTTAATAAAGACTGAGGTCACTGTTACTTGTGTGCAGTCTCATCTGTGTTAGGCACACAATAACTGGCGACAAGTAAACGAATCCAACGCAAAGATGCAGCAAACTGTGGACATCCTGGAAAAGTTCTCAGAGGGTGAGGACTGGGAAGCCTATGTCGAACGGCTAGACCAGTACTTTGTAGCCAATGAGCTGGACGGAGAAGGAAGCACTGCAAAAAGGAGAGCGGTCCTCCTCACGGTCTGCAGGGCACAAACCTACAGCCTCATGAAGAATATTCTGGCTCCGGTGAAACCCACAGATAAGTCGTATGAGGAGCTGTGTACACTCGTTTGGGAGCATCTTAACCTGAGGGAGTGCGTGCTGATGGCGATGTATCGGTTCTACACGTGCCAGCGATCTGAAGGTCAGGAAGTGGCGAGCTACGACGCCGAGCTAAGGCAACTTCCAGGACAATGTGAGTTTGATGGCTACCTGGAGCAAATGCTCAGAGACTGTTTTGTACTGGGCACTGGCTACAAGACCATCCTATGAAAACTTTTGACTGTAGAGACACCGACCCTCAGTGAGGCCATTGCAATAGCACAGGCGTTTATGTCCACCAGTGATAACACCAAACAAATCTCTCAGCACACAACTGTTAACAATGTTCATAAATTAACTGGAACTGTGTTTGCGAGCAGAAATGTACAGGGCAGAAACCATGAGTCTGCAACTGCCAGCAGGCCTTCGGGTGACCCAGATGTCTCAGAGTCTGCCACAAAGGATGAATGCAAGGCAATTCACACCATGTTGGCATTGTGGAGGCTTCCATTCAGCCTATTCATGCTGCTTCAACGGGTATGTTTGCAAGAGCTGTGGAACAATGGGGCACCTCCAGCGAGCTTTCAGATCAACTGCAAACTCTGCAAAACCTGCTAACCACCACATAGCAGAGGAAGATTGGTCCATGGTGGATCAAAGCAATTTCGAGCCTCAGAGAGAGGAGGCAGATGCTGAAGTACACGGGGTACACACATTTTCGACGAAATGTCCACCTATAATGCTAAATGTAAAACTGAATGGCTTACCCATAGCCATGGAACTGGACACTGGCGCTAGCCAATCCATCATGAGTAAAAAGATGTTTGAGAGACTGTGGTGCAACAAGGCACTCAGACCAGCTCTGAGCCCCATCCACACGAAACTCAGAACGTACACCAAAGAGCTCATCACTGTCCTGGGCACCGCCATGGTCAAGGTCACCTATGAGGGCACGGTGCATGAACTGCTACTCTGGATTGTCCCGGGCGATGGCCCCACACTGCTTGGAAGGAGCTGGCTGGGTTAAATCCGCTGCAACTGGGATGACATCCGAGCACTATCACATGTCGATGAGGCCTCATGTACCCAGGTTCTCAACAAATTTCCTTCCCTTTTTGAGCCAGGCATTGGAAACTTTTCCGGGGCAAAGGTGCAGATCCACTTGGTCCCAGAGGTACGACCCATTCACCACAAGGCGCAAGGGGTACCTCACATGATGAGGGAGAGAGTGGAAATTGAGCTGGACAGGCTGCAATGCGAGGGCATCATCTTCCCAGTGGAATTCAACGAGTGGGCCAGCCCGATTGTTCCAGTACTCAAAAGTGATGGCACGGTCAGGATTTGCGGTGATTATAAAGTAACTATTAATCGTCTCTCGCTACAGGACCAATAAGGCAGATGACCTATTTGTAACTTTTTGTGTTTCATGCACAAGGATCCCCAGGTCTCTCTGTATGCAGCACTTTGCAATTTTTCTCCATTTAAATTATAATTTGCTTTTCTATTATTTCTGCCAAAGTGGATAACCTCACATTTTCTCACATTATACTCCAGCTGCCAAATGTTTCCCCACTCACTTAGCCTGTCTATATCCTTTTGCAGATTTTTTGTGCCATCCTCACAATTTGCTTTCCCACTCATCTTTGTATCATCAGCAAACTTGGCTACATTACACTCGGTCTCTTCACCCAAGTCATTAATATAGATTGTAAATAGTTGAGAACCCAGCACCAATCCCTGCGGCACCCCACTAGTCACTGTTGCCATCCGGAAAATAACCCATTTATCCCGACTCTCTGTTTTCTGTTAGTTAGCCAATCCTCTATCCATGCTAATATATTACCCCCAACCCCTTGAGCTTTTATCTTGTGCAGTAACCTCTTAATTTGGCACCTCATCAAATGCCTTCTGGAAATCTAAATACACCACATCCACTGGTTCCCCCTTATCCACCCTGCTCATTACATCCTCAAAGAACTCCAGCAAATTTGTCAAACATGATTTCTCTTTCATAAAACCATGCTGACTTGCTTGATTGAATCATGCTTTTCCAAATGTCCCGCTACTGCTTCCTTAATAATGGACTCCAGCATTTTCCCAATGACAGATGTTAGGCTAACCGGTCTATAGTTTCCTGTTTTTTGTCTGCCTCCTTTGTTAAATAGGGGCGTTACATTTGTGGTTTTCCAATCTGCTGGAACCGCCCCAGAATCCAGGGAATTACAACCAATGCATCCACTATCTCTGCAGCCACTTCTCTTAAGACCCTAGGATGTAAGCCATCAGGTCCAGGGGACTTGTCTGCCTTTAGTCCCATTATTTTACCTAGTAATACTTCATTAGTGATAGTGATTGTATTAAGTTCCTCCCTAACTATAGCCCCTTGATTATCCACTATTGGGATGTTTTTAGTGTCTTCTACCGTGAAGAGCGATGCAAAATATTTGTTCAACGTCTCTGCCATTTCCCTGTTCTCCATTATTAATTCTCCAGTCTCATCCTCCAGGGGACCAACATTTACATTAGCCACTCTTTTTCTTTTTTTACCAACCTAATGGGTAAGGTGTTTCTGGCTGGCCAAATAGTGAGAAGCTAGAAGTCCTCTGCTAACAAGCTGCAGGCTGTAGCTGGCTAAACTCGAGCTGTACCCTTATGTACACTCACAAGTCGCCAAGCTTTGACACTTGCCAATCTGTATCTCAGCTCTATGGATTTAGATAAGAATGTGTCATTATATATCAGGCTAACAGAAATTTTACCTGAGTGGATTTCTCATAAATATGGACACTCATTTGGACACTCATTTGACTGTAATAAACTACTGTTTTGAGTTGATTTTTGGTTCCTATGCTGCCTCTTCATGTAAAATCTAATAATGCATCTCATTTAGATTTGTAATTTATTCCCTATACTAACCATTATTGTATAGAGTAAGAGTACCAGCAAGGGAGGTAAGGGAATTACCAATCCAGGCAAGTATTGCCTCTCTCATACACCTTGTAGCAGCCAATTCAGCTTAAGGCCCAGAAGGAGACAATAAGTAAGTAAAAATGAGAGCTGAGGACTTCAAAACAGCAAACGGATTAAAACAATCTTATTATTTCACTCGTGTTTGACTTAAATATCCTGAGAAAAACAAAGATGACTCCAATAAAAAATTGTAATGACAGTTTTAAAAAATGTTACTGTAGCTTTATGGCAAGTTCCACGTTTTATTAATTTAAAGCAAGCTCAAATTATGTTGTGTCCAATAAAGGTCACTATAAAAACAATAGGCAGTAATAAGCAGGTGAAGACAGAAAAGGTGGCAATAGGTAGGATTTGATCAGAAAAGTTACATTATCAGATTTTTTAAAATAAAGTGGATGAGACATGGATTGAAAATAATTTTAACTTCTAGAAAAATGACAAATCAAACTTAAAAATAAGTATAGACAACAAATTGGGTCCAACTCATTTCTAAACGCATTCAATACATTCTATAAAGACAACAATGAATTATGTGGCTTGCAGAAAAAGAAAATGTGTGAAAAGCTCCTTGCTTGTGAAAGTTTTCATCACTTTTGTTACTTTTGTATCGAGGTAAATTATAATAAATCCTAGGGTTTCAATTTATGTAAACAATATGTATATTAGGATAGATTTTCATTTTTATCACCTGGGTATTAAGCATTACCAAATGCAGAAATGAAATTCTGGCGTGGAGGATCACACATCCCTTATAGAATGCAGTGGATGTTCCTTCCGTCATTTTAACTGGAAGGAAAATCAAGCGGATTCTCTGTGCTCAATTTAGATCATACTTAATGCTCACATGGTAAAGACAGCAACCTACTAATTGATTAAGTTGTGATCTTTGTTCTCATTGGCAATTTGAAATAATTAGCATTTGAAGTAAATTTACTTTTATTCATTCTCAGAATGTGGGCATCACTGACAAGCCCAGCATTTATTGTACATCCCTAGTTTCCCTTGAGAAGCTGGTGGTGTGTCTTCTTGAACCACTGCAGTCTGTGTGGTGAAGGTACTCCCGCGGTGCTGTTCGAGAAGGAGTTCCAGGATTTTGAGCTAGCGACTATGAAGAACGGCAATATATTTCCAAATCAGGGAGTGTGGCTTGGCGGGGAACTTGGAAATGTTCCCGTGCACCTGCTGCCTTGTCCTGTTAAGTGGTGTCATTTCCTGGTTTGGGAGGTGTGATCTGTGTTTAATTATATCCTTATTGATTAAATGGATAAATATTTGCCACCTGGTCCCCTTTATATGGCAAACTCAGGAAGCAATCAAGCTTCATTACTCAGGGTTGCAGCCTACAGTTTATGTCAAAGGAGGGCAATTTTCTCATAAAATAGATAGTCCTCCCCCTCCCCATATATTTGACAGAATAAATCAAAATGAGCCCCATTTAGCTGTAATGGTGGCTTTAATATTGTACGAACTGAACAGTAAATGGAATCATGTTCTTCAGATTCATGCAGGCAACAGGGTTACTAGTGTATTAATATTTCAGCCCACTCCCAACACATTAACTCCTCTGTTCTTGCCACAGATGCTGACTGATCTGCTGATTATTTCCAGAATTTCTATTTTTATTTCAGATTTCCAATATCTACAGTTTTTTGCTTTTTGTTTAGTATGCACATGTGTGTTGGAGCAGGAATGTGCATCCATCGGGAGAATTAATTTGGAGTTCTGTGACATTTGACACATTGATCACAAATAAACAGTAGAAAGATGCTCCAATTGTAAAAAACTGTCAAACAATACATTAGTTTGGATTCTATTAATACTTCACACATATCTAATAATACATTGTTTATAGTAGATAAACAGAATTGTATTACAGATAAAATAGTATAATTATTACATACCCAAACAACATGAGGTAGAAATATATCTTTGGGAGAAATAATTTCTTACTCACAAAATAGCCTTAAAATTAAACTCTGAATGCTTGAAGTATTGTCAAAAGCCTACTCATGAAACAGAAGATGAGGATGATGTAACAACATTCCTGTTGATTGACCAAATTTACATGTCGAAAGTGACACATTTTATTTGAATTCAGGGAAAGGGGAAAGGTGAAAGTTGGTTTGTCAAAGGCTGGAAGTTTAAGCAAATGAAACACCTCTTCGTCCATGAATAATAATTTAATATCTTGCTTGTCAGGATGTGGGGGAACAGTATGATACATCGGTGCTTTTCTCTAATCCTAAAATCCGATTGGCAGCTCCGAATGTGTATATTACCGCAGAAGAGTGAATCGGGAATGTCAAGGTGTACCTGTCTGGGTGGTTCCGCGGGGGCGTGCAATAAACTGTATAAATAAGTATACTGGAGCGGCAGTATTCCTCATCCCTCCCATCAGCAAACAGTTCATCACTGGCTCTAAAATGGGTAAGTCACTCTTGAGTAGAGGAGTAGCAGGCTGCAATGTGAATTTCAGTGTTCAGCGGTGTAACTTATCTGAAACAATAAAATAAGTTAATAAGACATTTCTATCGGTCATATAAATCTTCCTGTTTCTTTTACCTGACAGTCTCTTTTAGGTGCATCATCTTTATCCAAGTTGTATTAATGTTTGCGCAAGAGATAACTGTCAAACTCGTATTTGGAGCTTGTAACACAACAGTACTGAAACAGCACCAAACTATCGTTTTTGACAACGTGGTAAGAGAATTCATACTAAATGCAATTATATTTCACTGGGATTACAGGTCATGTATATAAGGAGTACTGAGTATCTATTAATTGTTATAATGTGAACCCGTCCATCGCGAATAAAGCTGAGCCTTTATAGAGAAAATGCAAGATCAGGCTAAAAGTGCCATCTCTAGTTGGGCCTAAGGCTCGGGACTTACTGCGCGGCTTTTCACTTGAGTACCTCTGAACAGCTCTGCAATGTAGTGCAATATATCCATTCATTGTACCATTAAAACATGTATTGTGCTGACAATCTAAATGATGTAGCTAAAAAAAGAATGAATTAACCGATTATTTTCTCTTTATTTAGGAAGCTAAACGAAGACCACCGAGTAAGGTAAGAATTAACAGAATGTTAATCTAAAGTCTTCCATATTGTGAGATCACCTTAGTTAAAAGAGGCAGTAAAAAAGCAAGCTGTTTAAAACAACAGCAAGAGGTAGGTTTTAAGGAGTATCTTAAAGAAGGTGCGAGAGGTAGAGAGGTTTAGGTAGCGAATTCCAGAGCTTAGAGTTTATATGGGTGAAAGCATGGTCACCAATGGTGGGGCAAAGAAAGGGGGGGATGCACATGAGGCCAGAATTGGAGGAACACATACCTCAAAATTTGTTTGCCCCATAAAACGGGCACGGGGATCTCAATGCGGCTTCAAATGCGCCTGTTAAAAGTAACACAGGCAGCACATTAACTTTGTACTGCTTGCTGATTAACATGATTGTAGCATTCATCATCATCATCATCATAGGCAATCCCTCAAAATCGAGGAAGACTTGCTTCCACTCTAAAAGTGAGTCCTCAGGTGACTGAAGTCCAATATGGGAATTACGGCCTCTGTCACAGGTGGGACAGACAGTCGCTGAAGGAAAGGGTGGATGGGGAGTCTGGTTTGCCGCACCTGAGCTTGTTTTCTGCATGCTCTCAGCGACGAGACTCGAGGTGCTCAGTGCCCTCCCGGATGCTCTTCCTCCACTTAGGGCGGTCTTTGGCCAGGGACTCCCAGATGTCGGTGGGGATGTTGCATTTTATCAAGGAGGCTTTGAAGGTGTCCTTGAAACGTTTCCTCTGCCCATCTGGGGCTCATTTGCCATGTAGGAGTTCCAAGTAGAGTGCTTTGGGAGTCATGTGTCAGGCATGCGAACAATGTGGCCCACCTAACGGAGCTGGTCGAGTGTGGTTGGTGCTTCAATGCTGGGAATGTTGGCCTGATCGAGGACACTGATGTTGGTGCATCTGTCCTCCCAGGGGATTTGCAGGATCTTGAGGAGACATCGTTGGTGGTATTTCTCCAGTAATTTGAGCTGTCTACTGAATATGGTCCACATCTCTGAGCCATACAGGAGGGCGGGTATCACTGCAGCCCTGTAGACCATGAGCTTGGTGCAGATTGTAGGGCCCAATCTTCGAAAATTCTCTTCCTCAGGCGGCCGAAGGCTGCGCTGGCGCAGTGGAGGCGGTGTTGAACCTCGTCCTTGATGTCTGCCCTTGCTGATAATAAGCTCCCAAGGTATGGAAAGTGGTTCACGTTTTCCAGGGCTGCGCCGTGGATTTTGATGACTGGGCAATGATATCATGATCTGCCCACTCTACATATTTCGGTGCATGCTCCTAACACCCACCTTACGGCTCTCACCAAAATCTGCACCAGAGGTGTGCGCATGCGGCAGAGATGACGTTTTCGACACCAAATGGCACACGAAGCCATTTCGGGCGCATGGTGCCGAATTTCTAGCCCACAGAGTTCGCGAAGGGTTGTGGGCAAAGACCCCTTTAAGCAGTCACGTGGTTAAGCCACGCTCTGGTGCTCCAGCACAGCCAGTTCATCAGCTTTTAAAAGGGAAAAATCGTGCATGCACAGTATTTTAAAAGGGTTGTGCAGTCCCTTAAAGAGGACGCACAAAAGGGAACAATGGTTGTAGGGCTGGAGGAGGTTACAGAGATAGGGAGGGCTGAGCTTGGAGGGATTTAAACACAAAGGTGAGCATTTTAAAATCAAGACATTTGTGTGGCAATGTAGGTCAGTGAGGACAGGGGTGATAGTGAACAGAACTTGATGCAAGTTAAGATATGGGCAGCAGACTTTTGGATGAGCTTAAATTTATGGAGGATCGAAGTGGGAGGCTGGCCAGGAAAGCATTGGAATAGTTGAGTGTAGAGGTAATAAAAGCATGGACGGGGATTTTCAGCAGGAGATGGACTGAGGCAGGGTGGAGAGGGGCAATATTAGAGAGATGGAAACAGACGGTCTTGGTGATGGGGAGTAAATGGGGTCAGAAGCTCAGCTCTGCATCAAATAGGACATCGCGGTTGCAAATAGGCTGGTTTAACCTGAGACATTTGCCAGGGGGAGAACGGAATGTGTGACCAGGGAACAGAATTGTGGCAGGGGCCGAAGACAATGGCTTTGGTCTTCCCAATGTTTAATTGGAGGAAATTTGATGACATTTGAATGATAAAATTGTGTGTAGTAGTGAATCCACATATATGTGATCTTGATATAAATAAATCCCTGACTTCTGTTCTGATCAATACAAACTGTTAGCAAGTTCTAACTTTGGCTCTTAGCCATACAGCCAATTATATAAATGTAAATTAGATAACAAGAAACTGTGTTCAGTTTATAACCTATTATCTGGGTCTGTCTATCTACCATTATCCATTGGTTAACTTGATTTTACATATTTTAGTCATTTTTATGAGATAAACACAGTGTTATTAATAAGGTTAAATAAAAAGCTCCATATTCTAATCAATGTCTTATTTTAGGACCCACTAACTGACATTATATGTGACACATGCAACTTGATGAGAAAAGCTGACGACAGCAACAGATCATTTGTTCAGAGAGCAATATATGCAGTCGAGAAAGCTTGTGATAAAGACATTTGTAAGGTAACTTTTATCTATCATTTATTGTTTTAAATTTTAAGATATACAATGTTCAAAGTTAAAACCAGTTATAATCTTAGATCATGGATGATCTTCTACCTCAACTCCACCTTCCCACACTACCCATATCCTTTCATATTCTTTAGTATCCAAAAATCTATTGATCTGTCTTGAATATACTCAACGACTGAGCCTCCGCAGTCCTCTGGGGTAGAGAGTTCCAAAGCTTCATCACCCTCTGAGTGAAGAAATTTCTCCTCATTTCAGTCCTAAATGGGTGACCCCTTATTCTGAGATGATGCCCCCTAGTTCTAGACTCTCCAGCCAGGGGAAACATCCTCCCAGCATCTACCCTGTCAAGCCCCTAAAGAAATTTATACATTTCAATGAGATCATCTCTCATTCATCTAAAATTGCAGAATATCCTCTTTATTTTTATACTCTAATCCTTTTGTAATAAAGGCCAACATACCATTTGCTTCCTAATTGCTTGCTGCAAGTTCAATTTCTGTGATTTGTACAAGGACAAGGACCCTCTTAATACCAACATTTCCCAATCTCTCACCATTTAAAAAATATTTTGCTTTTCTATTTTTCCTATCAAAGTGGATAACTTCACATTTCTCCACATTATATTCCATCTGTCATGTTCTTGCCCACAGTTAACCTGTCTATATCCCTTTGCAGCCTCTGCACCTTCCTCACAACTTACTTTCACACCTAGTTTTGTATCATCAGCAAACTTAGATACATTACATTTCGTCCCCTCAACTGATTCATTGATATAGTTTGTAAATAGCTGAGGCTCAATAACTGATGCTTGCGGTACTCTACGAGTTACAGCCTGCCAACCTGAAAATGACACGTTTATTCCTATTCTCTGTTTTCTGTCTGTTAACCAATCCTCAATCCATGCTTAATATATTACCCCTAATCCCATGAGCCTAATTTTGTGTAATAATCTCTTGTGTGGCACCTTATTGAATGCGTTTTGAAAATCCAAATACACTACATCCATTGGTTCTCCCTTATCTACCCTGTCAACTACAACCTCAAAAAACTCTTAACAGATTTGTCAAACACAATTTACCTTTCATAAATCCATGTTGACACTGCCCAATCATATTATGATTTTCTAAGTGCCCTGTTACCATGCCCCTAATAATAGAATTGGCACAGGAGCGGCGAGTGATCGATGAGCGATGTGATCGGGGCCCAGGAGAGGCGAGGACCCAGGGGCAGCACGAGCCAACCCAAACTGCAACATGTGTGAGCACTAGTTCCGTGTAGCAGAGCTTGTCTCCAGTCGTCTTGGTTAATCCTTGCCACTGGAACAAGACCTAGCTCTGTCAAGCCCGTGTGGTGGCTGGTGTGCAACGGCCACCACATGTTAAAAAAAATCCACGCACAGGCATCTTCCACCCTTCAACATGTAGTTCGGGACCTGGAATATTAGGTCCTTCATTGAAACACCTGTGAACTCACTCCTCTTTGGCGTGGAAGCAAGTCATCCTCGATATGAGGGACTGCTTATGATGATGATGAATAATAGATTCTAGCATTTTCCCTGCTACTGATACTACTGATCTATAGTTTCCTGTTTTCTCTCTTCCTCCTTTCTTGAATAGCGGGTTACTTGCCAATCCATGGGAACTGTTCTAGAATCTAGGCAATTCTGGAAGATCAAAACCAATGCATCTACTAAATCTTCAGCCACCTCTTTTAAAACCATAGGATGTAGGCCATCAGGTCCAGGGGATATGTCGGCTTTTAGTTCCATTAATTTTTCCAGTGCTATTTCTTTACTAATACTAATTTCTTTAAGTTCATCTTTCTCACTAGACCCTTGGTTCCTCATCATTTCCGAAATGTTTTTGTGCTTTCTTCCGTAAAGACAGGTGCAAAACATTTGTTTAATGTCTCTGCCATTTCCTTTATCCCCATTATAATTTCATCTGCCTCTGCCTGTAAGGGACCCACATTTGCTTTCATTAATCTCTTTCTTTTTACATACTATAGAAGCTTTAAACCTATGTTTTTGTAGAAATTGTTGATGACTTCCATTTGTTAAATATTTTTGAAATCTGTTATCGGTTTCATCTTACAATTTAAAGAGAAGGAATCGAACCTCTGTTGTGAATTTGGTCATGAAAGTTAATCGATATAATTGACAATGAACCATGTTGTGGTGCATTTTATTCGCAATCGCTCTGATAAAATGCATCAATTTTATTTTCTGTTTTTAAGAACACAGAGCGCCAATGCGCCACAAACAATTCGACAAGTGTGAAGAGGAGCAAAGATTTTTACAAGATTCAGAGAAGAATGTACAGCAATTGGTTGAATTTGCAAAGATCCACATTAACAACATATTAATGCCTGAATTTGCTGAAAATTTGCACTATAGTAATGGTATGTCTATAGTTTAGGGCATTATTACAGTACAAGAATTCCAAGAAATTATGGTGTGAGTAATTTATGCCATTATTTACGCCACACCATCGTTTACTGGGGTTTTTGTGCTGCTCAGCAGAGACCTACACTGAAAAGGTTGAACAGCGAATTATCAAAGCTCCGCCCCCATTAAAATTAATGGTGAGATTGAGTTTGCTGAATTAACGTCACTGTGATCGCCACAGCTGCCTAGACAATTACAAAATGGTACTGATATGTAGAGTGAGCAGATCATGATACTAAGTATTCAAGTGCTCAGCAGGTTGCCTGAAGGTAACATTTTTGCTGGGTACTTTGATTGATTAAGTTTTAAACTGCAAATAATAGAATGTTTTGACAGGCAGGCATGTTCTGTTTTTCCTGTGACATTTTTATATAAAAAAATTTATTGAACATCTGCGCTAGGCATGGATTACAACTAGTAATGAACTATGGCTAGTGATTGCAGACAGTTCTGAAGATAATTCAATGCATACAGGTCCCTTCTTGGCACCAATTTATATATTTATACAGCTTGTATATATTTATACAATTTGCTTCGCAGCTGACCGCAAATTACAGGCTATTGTTCCATTCTGTGTCGGGTACTGGCATCTTGGCATCTTGGCATCTTGAACATGTATCAGACATTGGCTGCTCTGCTCCCGATCTGCCATTTTATCTGCAGCATATTGTAATTCGTTTTCCAGTAAATTGTGGTGTGAATTTTCCATTAGAGGATCAAGGAGCACAATTGTCTAACTTATAGTGTTCCACGCCAATATCGCCACTGCAGCCATTGATTTTCGTTCTGCGATTTTCCCATTTGATTACTACAATTGTTCACCAATTTAGGATCAATGTTTTGATATTTGTGATATTGATGATGTAGTATTTGAATAGGCTACAGCAGAGAGATGCTAGCAACAGCACGTTGTTGCTCCCTCTTGTGACTCCTCTGCCTGACTACACTCTATAATTGCTGCTCGGTAATTGGCTTCTGGTAGAGCACCTCAGAACCTCATAAATATAAGCTAACAGATTATCATCGGGCAACATTGAGTTGAGTTATTAAACATAAGCCAGAGAAACTGCTTATTTCAAAATTTTAAATGGCTGGTCTTTTTAAAATTCTTATTTTTCGAATTGTTAACATTGTATGACATTTATAATTTAAAAATAGAAAAATTTAAAAATACAAACTTTAAAAAAAAAGTACGTTGCAGTAATTGGTGACTTAAAATAAAACTAAGGAATCAGTTAACATGTCTTCAATGAAAAGAAAAGTATCAACTTGGTTGTTTTCACCGATGAGAGTTTCCCTTGATATATAGTTTGTAATCGATTTTAATGAGGAAATGCATCATACTGAGTTTCTTGTGCATTTTATACACAGTTCAGTGTTTGCAAATGTATCATGAGGAAAATCAATCCACTGGCAACTTTCATTTTTTTAAATGTACAATTTTCACAATTTTTAAGTTTAAAATGTGGAATTTTAAGTAATGCTTTTGATATGTTTTATATTAAAATATGTACTTTTTATAGAGAAACCATTTATTTTTATGAAGCTTAAACATACTGCACAAACTATCTATCAGGAGTGCAAATTAATATTTACAGTATTATTGATGTAATTTTATTCAGCAGAGCAAGGCAATAAGGATAACAATGTAAAAGTTTTATTTAATGCTACCAACCTACTAAGTCTTAATTTATTGAATCCAGATAATAAGTTACAAACAGCTGTATGCTAATTTCAGTATTTTCTGCATTAACTGTAAATCCATTTGGAATATTCTTATTAACATTTAAGTATTTACAGTTTTATGGAGTTTTGGAACATTTAAATGTGCATTTATTATTAAAGAACACAAAATACAGAGAGTGAATCTGTGGGAATTTTTTTTAATAGAACATCACTTTGATTTTCAGGTAAAACTTCACTAATTTTCAATCTAACTTTATCACAAAAAAGAAAGCAGAACTCATCAGCATGGACCAGTTGGGCCAAATTGCCTGTTTCTGTGCTGTAAATACTTTGCAACAAAAATGACAAAATAGGTAGCATTGATAGCTCAGTTTCAGAAAATGATTATATGTTAATTATAAGGTTTGACATTTTATAGTTTACAGTACATCAAGCAAATTAAGAAAACTAAGTGCATTTAATGAAACCCCTGAATTTCATTGAATCAACTAAATCATAATCGTAGGTGAAAATCTTGTCAACTTACTTCAGATGTGACAGCAGACCAATAAGTTCCATCATTTATGGTCCCATCTCAGGAACATAAGAACAGGAGTAGGCCATTCAGCCCCTTGAGTCTATTCTACAATTCAATAAGATCAGTGGTTCACTAATTGGGGTCCACGAACCCCAAGAAGACCGCGGAGACGTTCCGGGGATCCGCGAATCATTGACAAATTGTCTTTCTATCTCCCTCCCTACTTTAAATGATTAATGCAAAGTCATCATCAACATAGGCAGTCCCTCAAAATCGAGGAAGACTTCCACTCCAAAAGTGAGTTCTCAGGTGACTGAACAGTTCAATACAGGAATTACAATCTCTTTCACAGGTGGGACAGACAGTCGTTGAAGGAAAGGGTGGGTGGGACTGGTTTGCCGCACGCTCCTTCTGCTGCCTGCGCTTGTTTTCTGCATGCTCTCGGCGACGAGACTCGAGGTGCTCAGCGCTCTCCCAGATGCACTTCCTCCACTTAGGGCGGTCTTTGGCCAGGGACTCCCAGGTGTCGGTGGGGATGTTGCATTTTATCAAGGAGGCTTTGAGGGTGTCCTTGAAACGTTTCCTCTGCCCACCTTGGGCTTGCTTGCCGTGTAGGAGTTCCGAGTAGAGCACTTGCTTTGGGAGTCTTGTGTCAGGCATGCGAACAATGTGGCCTGCCCAACGGAGCTGGTCAAGTGTGGTCAATGCTTTGATGCTGGGGATGTTGGCCTGATTGAGGATGCTAACGTTGGTGCGTCTGTCCTCCCAGGGGATTTGCAGGATCTTGCGGCGACATCGTTGGTGGTATTTCTCCAGCGATTTGAGGTGTCTACTGTATATGGTCCACGTCTCTGAAACATACAGGAGGGTGGGTATCACTACAGCCCTGTAGACCATGAGCTTGGTGGCAGCTTTGAGGGCCTGATCTTCGAACATTCTTTTCCTCAGGCGGCCGAAAGCTGCGCTGGCGCACTGGAGGCGGTGTTGAACCTCGTCGTCAATGTCTGCCCTTGCTGATAATAGGCTCCCGAGGTATGGAAAGTGGTCCATGTTGTCCAGATTTTAATGCAAAGTGGCTTGCTTACAGATGTATACCAGTTTGGCTTCTGAAAGCAAACACTCTGCTCCATGGTTGGGTTTAAGTATTTTTACCTCTCCTTGCATTTCACTTACTGATTGAGGCATTTACTGTTGATGCCAACTAAACTTTATAAATGGAAATTTCCTGGTATCAGGTGCTGATCGATAGTTCTGTTATCCAATTAGTGTCTTTGTCGGCGGTTTATTTGGAATGTTACTAACGGGTATCATCCTATCATTTCCCACATTACAACAGTGACTACACTCCAAAAATACTTCATTGACTGTAAATCGCTTTGAGACGTCCGGTGGTCATGAAAGGCGCCATATAAATCCAAGTCTTTCTTGCTTTATTGGCGCATGGGGAAGGTGGGACTTCCCACCTATGAATATAAGAACAAGAATTAGGAGGAGGAGGAGACCATATGGCCTTTCAAGTCTCCTCCGCCATTCAATAAGATTATGGCTGATCTTCGACCTCAACTTCACTTTCCTGCCCTCTTCCCATATCATTTAATTCCCCTACTAGTCCAAAAATCTATCTATCTCAGGCTTGAATATACTCAACAACTCATCATCCACAGCACTTTGGGGCAGGGAATTCCAAAGATGCACAATCCTCTGAGTGAAGAAATTCCTCCTCATCTAGGTCTTAAAAGGCTGGCCCCTTATCCTGAGACTATGCCCCCTTGTTCTAGACTCTCTAGCCAGGGGGAAACAATCTCTCAGCATTTCTTCTGTCAATTCCCTCAGAATCTTAGCACCTATAGGCCCAGTCTACTCAATTTCTCCTCAAAGGACAACCCTTTCATCCCAGTGTAAGGGGTTAATATTTCCACAGAAACCAATAGTCACAGAAGCCATCTCTGTGGAAGGCTTTTTTCCTTTAAAACACAGGATGGCTTCAAACAAAGGCCTTGCCTTTGAAGCCAATGGTTTCACGGAGTCGGCCATTGTAATTGTTTTCAATAATTAATAGCTTCATTTCTGTGAAACACAGATACCAGTTTCTGTAAATGGCTCTATACAGAGAACTTGGGCTAGATTTTCCATTATTTTTGCATGCATACCGCCCACTTAACATCCAATTCAGCGCTGAAATGAGATGTAACGCCCAGATATCACCCATTTAGGTGCAAAATGGAAACTGATGCTCATTTCTCGGACAGTTATCGTCAAGCGTTACTTTCGGCATGTACGTAACAGCGAGAAAAAAATAATACCGCCCGCCCACTTTTTGGGGGCGGAATCATCACATTGGGTGAAACCAACGCACATAATATCGCCCAGCATTACTTTCGGCAGGTAATTAAAAGCGAGATTCAATAATACTGACCGCCCACTTTTTTTTGTCGTAAAGATCACCTGCCGAAACTAACACCTAGGAGATCGCCTAGCGTCACTTTCAGCACCTCACACACATCTCACCCACAATCTCGCTTGCCGAAAAAAACGCTCTGAAAAGGTTGAACTGATCTGAATTAATCACAGCGGTGTGGACGCCATTTTGTAAATCGCAGGTCGCTTCACTGAAAAGGCTGCTTCAACTTCGGGGGATGGATGTACTCTGGAGTTCTTTTTAGGTGATGTGACCATCTGAACAGACATCTTATCAAACTGTGGACAATTGGATTTTACTGTAGTGGGGAAATTTATTGCTTGTGAACAATCGGCATTATACTTTTGTTGGAATGGGGCCAGCCATTTCTCAGATGCATCGATTACAACGCAGATGCTGCAGAGTGCAAATGGCACAACGTCTAATGCACAGCATGATGTGCCCAATCTAAGACGTGCCAGACTGATGAGGAGGACCAGACCATACACCCCCAGCACATACAGGGAGAAGAGGTCTTATCTCGACTTATCCGAGAACACCTGCCTGAGGAGAACACACTTCCACAAAGTGGTTATCAGTGAGATATGCCAGCTCAGCAGGGCAGATCTGCAGCCTGCCAGCACCTTCAGGACCGCACTGTCCATCGAGGTTAAGGTCACCACGGCATTGTTGTACTACGCGTCGGGTTCCTTTCAGGCCTCCGCGGTCGGCATTTGTGCTATATCTCAGCATGCCACACATTGCTGCATTCAACAGGTCATGGAAGCCCTGTATGCACGTAGGATGCACTTTATCAGCTTCCCTATTATTGTGTTCCTAACACAGATGAGGCTGCACACAGGGAGGTTAAAGTAACAGTGACCTCAGTCTTTAATGAGACACTCCAGAGTGAGGAACAGGCCTTAGGGGCCAGCTTATATTCAGTGCTCTCAAGGGATGCTGGGATCCCTTGGGACTTCAGGGGATGAGCTCCCTGGTGGTGGAACATGGGAGTGCATGCTTTACAGATACAAAACACCTATGACCACGGAGGCTCAGACTGACAGGGCTTGAGTATTCTACCAAATTGCTAACTTCCCCAAGGTGCAGGGAGCAATACACTGTACGCACATAGCCATGCGGGCATCTTCTCAGGACGCAGAGGTTTTTCGCAACCAAAAAAGATTTCACTCCCTGAAGGACCACAACCAGATAATTATGGCAGTGAATGCCAAATTTCCAGGCAGCTTCGATGAGGCTCACATGCTGCGTGAGAGCGCTGTATCTGACATGTTACCAGTCAGCCACAAGGTCAATGCTGGATGCTTGGTGACAAACGTAATGGCCTAGCAACCTGGCTGGTGACTCCCCTGCGTGACACCCACACCAAGGCCGAGAAGCAATACAACCAGAGCCACAGAGTCACACGCAATGTGGTCCAGAAAATCATTAGTGCACTTAAGCAGTGCTTTAGATGCCGGGAGCACTCAGGAGGGGAACTAAAATACAACCCTGATCAGGTAGCTCAATTTGTGGTCGTGTGCTCCATGTTGCACAACCTGTTTATCAGGAAGTGACAAGAATTGCCAGAAGGGACTGATGGTCCACCTCAGGAGAGAGAGAAAGAGGAGGATGAGGGGCTAGACACTGACCTAGGTCCAGACAATCAGGCTGACTATGCAACCATGTCCATGCCCCCCTCCAGACCATAGGAAAGGGCCCGTGGTGGCTACATGGCTGCAAGACCCTTACGTCAGCAGCTCAAAAATGAGCGATTTGCCTGAAAGAACGTTGCTGTTATTGACAAAGCTGACACACTGCTGTGTGTGCAGTTCAGACATCAATGGTGGGCATCACCTTGGTGCCAGTTAAAGTTTAAATTGATTGAAGTTAAGTTTAATTATATCCTTTCATGTTAAGGAATCACCAGTGTGTAACGGTCCAGCTATCTGAGACAATGCGCAACAAGGTTATGTTAAATAAAAAACATTTAATACGACCATTGGTCTGAAACTATAAGTATCTTGGGAAAAACACCCCACCCCCACCCCACTTTTTAAAACATTGACACCAATCAAATGGTCAACAGGTCCAGCAACACAGAACACAAATGCAAAGCAACAGGGTGGCCCCCTCTCCCCATATCTTACATATGCTGAGATGGAGATATAACACAGCCATCACCTGCAGACATGCACCTCACTTTCCTTCCCCCCCTCCCCTTCTCCCCACCTCTAACCCTTCCCCTCCTCACTCCATGCCACCTGGCCGAGGCGTTCCTTAGGCAGTGCCTCATTGGGGGGGATGAAGGCAGAGCCGGTGGTTGCACGGATACGGGAGCGAGGGGTACCGAGGTGGGAACATTCTCAGATCTAGAAGCAGGATCTTGCTCCTGCCTCTCATGTGTCATTGGCACTGGGGGTGCGGAGCCTAGGGGTGGAGTGCCGTGATCCGGGACCACTGGGAGGCCTGTGCCAGCAGTGTTCCTGACTATCACTTCCAGGGCCTCCGTCATCCACGGAACATACTCCGTCATGGTGCCAGAGATGCTGGCCAGCTGTCGGGATATGCCCCCCAATGCCAATGCAATGGTCACCTATGTCTACAGTCCTCCTGGACAACTCTACCATGTCGCCCCTCTCATTTGGCGCTTGTGGACCAGATCGGCCGCGTCCGCAAAACCTCCGCGGGGTTGGCGCCGTCCTGGGGATACCTGGAGTGCCCTGTGGCGAGGTGCTTGGGCCCGGTACCTCCAGAGTGGAGGTGGGAATGGCCGGAGGAGCACTAGATGGCCTTGGGGTCGAATGCCCTCTGGAGCCTGGCGAGGCAGGCTTTTCAAAGTCCGCGCTCTCATCCTTTGAGAACGGACCCAGCTGATTGATGGGCGAGAATCGGAGCTCCTCAGCACCAGATGTAGGATCGTCCAGCCCCCCGCCCCCACCCTCTGGCCTCTGTGGTCTTGCCTGGGGCCGCGCTGCTGGCTGAGCTGCAAAACACAAATGAGGTTATTAGAGGAGAAGGAGGTGAGTCCAGCGCTACACACAGCATATGCACGACAAAAGCACCACTATCAAAATCATCACAGACATCACATTTCATGCCCATCAACACATTCTGCATTGCAATGATTCTCATGAGGCCAGCATTATTGATCATCATCATCATAGGCAGTCTCTCGGTATCGAGGAAGACTTGCTTCCACTCTTAACATGAGTTCTTAGATGGCTGTACAGTCCAATACAAGAACCACAGTCTCTGTCACAGGTGGGGCAGATAGTCGTTGAGGGAAAGGGTGGGTGGGATTGGTTTGCCGCACGCTCTTTCCGCTGCCTGCGCTTGATTTCTGCGATGAGACTCGAGATGCTCAGCGCCCTACTAGATGCACTTCTTCCACTTAGGGCAGTCTTTGGCAAGGGACTCCCAGTGTCAGAGGGGCTGTTGCACTTTATCAGGGAGGCTTGGAGGGTGTCCTTGTAACATTTCCGCTGCCATAGGACACATTTAGAAATCATCTATCATATATTATTGTTTAGATATGAGTGGGTGTGGCATCTATTGACTTTACATCACGCAATGGTGTATACTTTACTCATGTGGCATCACTTCAGGGTCTGCAGCTGCCTGAGTGGCTGTCCGGGGCTGGTTCCCCACGAGTGCGAGCACCCGCTCCTCCATGTCAGTGAGGTCGCTGATGACTGGTGGCCCCCCACCCGTTCGCCTCTCTTGGCCCTATTCCTCGATAGCTTCTTCTGTAAAAGGTAACAGGATGACATGGCATGAGATCATTGCTTGATATCATTGCTAGGTACTGTCATAGAGTCTGATACAACACATAACCGACAGATGTAGTCATGATTATTATGATAATTATTATTCTTTGCCTAAAGATGTGCACCGTGACCACAGGCTTTGAGTACAACATTTCTGGTAAAAGTGGAAGACCTCACATCTGATTATAGTTACTCATGACTCTTACAAATCAAATTATTTAAATATATAAGTGTTATGTATTTAACCCCTTGTAATACACTACCACTAGAGGGCCTACCTGTTGGAGTCCCAAGTGATTCCAGCATCCCTTGGGAGCACGGTATATAAGCAGGCCACCCACGAGGTACCTGCACGCTGGAGTCGCATTAAAGGAGCTAAGGTCACCCTTGAGGTAATGAACAACCACACGAAAAGACCAGTTGGTATCCTGGAGAAGTTCTCAGAAGGGGACAATTGGGAGGCCTTCATGGAGAGACTCAACCAATACTTTGTGGCCAATGAGCTGGAAGGAGACGGGAACGCTGTCAAATGAAGGGCGATCCTCCTAACTGTCTGTGGGGCAACAACCTATGGCCTCATGAAGAATCTCCTAGCTCCGGCAAAACCAACAGAGAAATCCTGCGAAGAACTGTGTACACTGGTCCGGGAGCACCTAAATCCTAAGGAAAGCGTTTTGATGGTGAGATATCGGTTCTACACGTGTCAGCGATCGGAGGGCCAGGAAGTGGCGAGCTATGTCGCCGAACTAAGGCGACTCGCAGGACATTGTGAATTTGAGGGATTCCGAGAACAAATGCTCAAAGACTTTTTTGTACTGGGCATTTGCCATGAGACAATCCTTCGCAAACTTTTGACTGTAGAAACTCCAAGCCTATGTAGAGCCATAACGATAGCCGAGGCATTTATGTCCACCAGCGACAACACCAAACACATTTCGCAGAGTAAAGAAGTTTCGGCCAGTACTGTGCATAAAGTAACGTTGGTTTTGAGCAGAAATATACAGGGCAGAACGTACACGCCGGCTGCTGCTGCCCGACCTCAGATGACCCAGAGTCCGCCATCAATCGTTAATGCGAGGCAGTTAACACCTTGTTGGCACTGTCGAGGTGATCATCGGCCCCATCGATACTGCTTCAAGCACTATGTATACAACCGTTGCAGAAGAATGGGATACCTCAGGCGAGCTGCAAACCCTGCAAACCCTGCAAACCACCACATCACAGAGGAAAATCGATCCACTGGGGATCAGGCTGAATTAGAGACTCATACCGAGGAGGCAGAAGTGTACGGGGTACATACATTCACTACGAAATGTCCACCAATAATGCTGAAAGTTGAACTGAATGGAATTCCAGTATCTATGGAACTGGACACGGGTGCGAGTCAGTCCATAATGAGTAAAAAGGCCTTCGACAGGCTGTGGGGCAACAAGGCACACAGCCCAAGCTCAGCCCCATTCACACCAAACTCAGGACTTACACCAAGGAACTAATCCCTGTAATTGGCAGTGCAGAAGTCAAAGTCTCCTATGACTGAGCAGTACACGAATTCCCGATGTGGAATGTGCCAGGGGATGGCCCCACATTGTTTGGCAGAAGCTGGCTGGGTAAAATCCGCTGGAACTGGGATGACATCCGAGTGCTTTCGTCCGTCGACGACACCGCTTGTACCCAGGTTCTGAACAAGTTCCCATCGTTGTTCGAGCCAGGCATTGGAAGATTCTCGGGGGTGAAAGTGCAGATCCATTTGGTTCCCGGTATGCGACCCATCCACCACAAGGCATGGGCAGTGCCGTACATGATGCGTGAGAAAGTAGAAATTGAGCTGGACAGGCTGCAGCGAGAAGTCATCATCGCGCCGGTGGAATTCAACGAGTGGGCTAGTCCGATTGTCCCGGTACTTAAAGAGGACAGCACAGTTAGAATTTGTGGGGACTATAAAGTAACGATTAACCATTTTTCACTACAGGACCAGTACCCGCTACCCAAGGCAGATGACCTATTTGCGACCCTGGCTGGAGGGAAGACACTCACCAAGCTGGACCTGACCTTGGCCTACATGACGCAGGAACTGGAGGAGTCCTCGAAAGGCCTCACCTGCATCAACACGCACAAAGGTCTGTTTATCTATAACTGGTGCCCGTTCGGGATTTGGTCGGCCACAGCAATCTTCCAACGGAACATGGAGAGCCTGCTAAAGTCGATTCCTCGCACCGTGATTTTCCAGGATGACATATTGGTTACAGGTCGGGACATCATTGAGCACTTGAAGAATCTGGAAGAGGTTCTTAGTCGGTTGGATCGCGTAGGGCTCAGGTTGAACTGCTCGAAGTGTGTTTTCCTGCCGCAGGAGGTCGAGTTTATGGGAAGAAGAATCTCAGCAGACAGCATCAGACCCACTAACTCCAAGATGGAGGCCATCAAGAACGCGCCGAGACCACAGAACGTGATGGCGCTGCGGTCATTCCTGGGAATCCTTAACTATTTTGGTAATTTCCTACCTGGGTTAAGCACCCTGCTTGAACCTCGACATGCGCTACTGTGCAAGGAAGACGACTGGGTCTGGGAGTATTCACAAGAGGCTGCCTTTAAGACTGCCAGAAATCTGTTGTGTTCAAACAAACTGCTTGTCCTGTATAACCCATGTAAAAGATTAGTGTTAGTTTGTGATGCGTCGTCATACGGGGTTGGGTGTGTGTTACAACAGGCTAACGAATCGGGGATTTTGCAACCGGTCGCTTATGCATCCAGGAGTTTGTCCAAGGCCGAAAGGGCCTACAGCATGATTGAAAAAGAAGCTCTGGTGTGCATTTACGGGAAAAAAAAATGCACCAGTACTTATTAGGCCTCAAGTTTGAGCTTGAAACTGAACACAAGTCGCTCATATTGTTGTTCTCTGAGAGCAAAGGGATTAATACCAATGACTCTGTCCTCATCCAAAGATGAGCGCTCACGCTGTCGGCATACAACTATGTAATCCGCCACAGACCGGGCCACAGAGAACTGCACAGATGCTCTCAGTCGGCTGCTATTGTTCACCACCAGGGTGAAAATGGCACAGCCAACGGACTTGCTCATGGTCATGGAGGCATTCGAGAACGAAAAGTCCCCCGTTACAGCCCGCCAGATCAGGACCTGGACCAGCCAGGATCCTTTACTGTCTTTAATAAAACAACTGTGTCCTCCATGGGAGCTGGTCCAGTGTCCCAGCAGAGATGCAGGAGGCGATTAAGCCATTCCACAGGTGCAAAGATGAAATGTCCCTGCAGCCGGACTGTCTATTGTGGGGCAATCGCGTGGTCTTGCCCAAGAAAGGCAGAGATACGTTCATATGTGAACTGCACAGCACCCACCCAGGCATTGTAATGATGAAAGCCATAGCCACACCCCATGTGTGGTGGCTCGGTATCGACTCAGATTTAGAGTCATGCGAGCACCAGTGCAACACTTGCACCCAGAGAGGCATCGCTAAGTTTGTGGTCGTGGTCCTCCAAACCGTGGTTAAGGATCCACGTGGATTATGCGGGCCCATTTCTAGGCAAAATGTTTTTGGTTGTCGTGGACGCTCACTCAAAATGGATTGAATGTGTGATAATGTCGGTAAGCATGTCCACGGCCACTATTGAAAGCCTACGAGCCATGTTTGCCACACACGGCTTGCCTGATGTCCTAGTCAGTGACAATGGGCCATGCTTCACCAGTGCTGAATTCAAGGAATTCATGACCTGCAATGGGACCAAACATGTCACATCTGCCCCATTCAAGCCCGCATCCAACGGCCAAGCAGAATGGGCAGTTCAGACCATCAAGCAAAGCTTGAAACGCATGACAGAAGGCTCCCTGCAGACTCTGCTGTCCCGAGTGCTGTTCAGCTACTGTACCAGACCCCACTCACTCACCGGGGATCCCCCAGCCGAGCTGCTCATGAAAAGGGTGCTAAAAACAAGGCTCTCTCTTGTCCACCCTGATTCCATGATCATGTGGAGGGCAAGCGGCATCAACAAAGTGTGTACCATAACCACGCAAATTTGTCACGCGATATTGAGATCAATGATCCTATGTTTGTGCTCAATTATGGACATGGTCCCAAATGGCTCGCTGGCACGATCACAGCCAAAGAGGGGAATAAGATGTTTCAGGTCAAATTGACCAATGGACAAACGTACAGAAAATATTTGGACCAAATCAAATTGCGGTTCACCAACAGCTACGAACAACCCGAAGAAGACACCACCAACTTTGACCCTCCAACACACACACACGTGGCAACTGACATCATGTTTGACCACGAAGCTGAACTCACCATCCCCAGCAGCCCGGCAAGGCCGGCTGCCCAACAGCCCAGTGAAGAACCAACCAACTCACCCACACCCGCATTTGTACCAAGACGATCGACAAGGGAGCGAAAAGCCCCAGATCGTCTCACCTTGTAAATAAGTGTACTATTGACCACGGGGGAGTGATGTTATGTATTTAACCCCTTGTAACCTGTATTACACTACCACCAGAGGGCCTACCTGTTGGAGTCCCAAGGGATCCCAGCATCCCTTGGGAGCATGGTATATAAGCAGGCTTCCCATGAGGTACCTGCACTCTGGATTTGCATTAAAGGAGCTAAGGTCATCCTTGTTCATTGTACACAGTACTCAGTTTTCTTCCTTTATTACGAGTGTAACAATAAGTACACGTAAATATATTGTAATATTTACTCTTGCGGATCCGACAAGGTCGTTCCATCGTTCGCGGCATTGGTTACCCTCACGCTCCTTGTTGGTCGCCGATGAGACCACCTCTGCTATTTTGGCCCATATCTTCTGGTCGGCCTTTGGAGCGGGCTTCCCATGCCCTCTCTGGGTCAAATTACCACAGCGTGACTCGACCTCCTGCATGAGGGAGGCATTTTCCTCGTCCAAGAACCTCCTCGCTCTCTTTCGTCCTCCTAATTGTTCCTCCCCCAGCTCACTTATCTCACCAGCGTCAGTCTCCACAGCGTGCTGTGATGCCTCTTCCACTCCCTCCATTATAGACACCAAATTTGTGAAAATATCTGGCTGGTAACAGCTAATTTTTTTTCGCACAATTTGCTATAAAGCTCGAAACTCTCCCTTCTACCTCCCAAAGCAGCCAAACAAGCACCCACACTATACCCACACACGCCTTCACTCCCTCTCTGCTCCCTCTCTCTCTGTTTCCTCTTATGCGCATGTAATGATGCCCTTTGACCTCCTAAATCACGGGAAACGAGCGTTGCCATGCCATTGCTAAAGACAGTGACACTTTACGGCAGAAGGTCAGAGAGATTTAACGCTAACGCCCATTTCAGATCGCTCGTGGTAACGCCCAATTTTTAATATGGAGACTAGGAGCTTTGAAAATGGACGACAATCTGGCGATATGAAAACCCATATTTACTGCCCACGCTGGAAATAACGGCCATTTTTGGGTGATCTGCACAAAAGTGTAAAATCTCGCCCCTTATCTTTAGTGTCAGATATGTTAATGAACTTATGAAAATGGCTATTGTAGTTATGCTTACTGGTTTATCCCCAGCATTGAAGCACTGACCACACTTGATCAGCTCTGCTGGGCAGGCCATATTGTCCGCATGCCAGACACGAGACTCCCAAAGCAAGCGCTCTACTCGGAACCCTTCACAGAAAATGAGCCAAAGGTAGGCAGAGGAAACGTTGCAGGGGCACCCTCAAAGCCTCCTTGATAAAGTGCAACATCCCCATTGACTCCTGGGAGTCCCTGGACAAAGACCGCCCGAAGTGGAGGAAGTGCATCCGGGAGGGCGCTGAGCATCTCGAGTCTCATCGCCGAGAGCATGCAGAAAACAAGCACAGGCAGCAGAAAGAGCGTGCGGCAAACCTGTCCCACCCACCCCTTCCCTCAACGACTATCTGTCCCACCTGTGACAGGGTCTGTGGCTCTCATATTGGACTGTTCAGCCACCTAAGGACTCATTTTAAGAGAGGAAGCAAGTCTTCCTCGATTCCAAGGGACTGCCTATGATGATGATGATGATGACTGGTTAATGCTCTTTGACTGGAAGACAGTCACAAAAGACAGAGGAGATGGGAACAGATCATAAGATTGGAACACGATAATTGAATCATCAACAGCACGAGATAAAGCTCAGACCGTTAAAAATTAAGAATGTGACGATTGTATATTGAAAGAGGGTATAAGGACGTTAACTTTCAAACCATCTATATTAATTACTTAGATCAAGGGATGGAGTGCAATGTATCCAAGTTTGCTGACGATACAAATTTAGGAGGAAAAGTAAGATGTGAGGAGGACGCAAAAAGCTTGCAAAGGAATAGAGACAGTTTAAGTGAGTGGGCAATAAGGTGGTAGATGGAGTATAATGTGGGGAAATGTGAGGTTATTCACTTTGGCAGGAAGAATAGAACAACAGAATATTTATTAAATGGTGAGAAACTATTAAATGTTATTGTTCAGAGAGTTTTAGATGTCTTCGTACAGGAAACACAGAGAGTTAGCATGCAGGTACAGCAAGCAATTAGAAAGGCAAATGGCATGTTAGCCTTTAATGCAAGGGGTTTGGAGAACAAGAGTAAGGATGTCTTACTAAAATTGTACAGAGCTTTGGTGAGACCTCACCTGGAGAACTGTGTACAGCTTTAGTCTCCTTATTTAAGGAAGGATATACTTGCCTTAGAAGCGGTGAAACAAAGGTTCACTAGATTAAGCCCTGGTGTAGGGTATTTTATATGTCCTTATTTACTTAGATTCAACTGGCATAAATGGTGATGACAAGCTTTAGTAAATCAGAACAGTTTATTAAACACACACATACATGCATTACATAAATTTGGATAGTGAAGTCTTAGTTAAAATACAGGCTTTACTTCCCATACAACCAAGGACACAGAACACGTTGGCATGGAATGTTTTGCTGGACACCCTCTCTTCCTTCCTTGAAGCCACCACCTCCATGTGATGAGGGGCAACTGACCAACAACTGGATGTCAGTCTAACTGGGCTGTAGTTCCCTGTTTTCTCTCTCCCTCTTTTCTTGAATAGTGGAATTACATTTGCTATCTTCCAATCTGCTGGGACCATTCCTGAATCATGGGAATTTGGAAGATCACAACCAATGCATCCAATGCAGCGTCGAGGAGGAGGAGGAATTGGAGAGGCCAACTGGTGCAGCTGCAGCAGGGGCAGAAGGTACACAAAGAAGTAGAAAGAAATCGAAAGGTGATGTCACAGCCAAGGGGGTAAGTGGTTGGCTGGTAATTGGTGAGTAGTTTTTCTTTTTCTTTTCCTTTATCAGTAAGTAACCTTTAGCACTGTTGTTGCCAAATTAAGTTAATCTAAGGGTTAAGTCATGGCAGGAGAGCTCGGACACGTGTTATGCTCCTCCTGTACTATGTGGCAAGTCAGGGACGCATCCAGTGTCACTGACGACTACATGTGCGGGAAGTGCATCCGCCTGCAGCAGCTGACGGACCGCATTGCGGCACTGGAGCTGCGGGTGGATTTACTCTGGAGCATCCACGATGCTGAGGATGATGTGAATAGCATGCTTAGCGAGTTGGTCTTACCGCAGGTAAAGGGTACACAGTCAGATAGGGAATGGGTGACCAACAGGAAGAGCAGTGCAAGGAAGATAGTGCAGGGGTCCCCTGCGGTCATCCCCCTGCAAAACAGATACACCACTTTGGGTACTGTTCAAGAGGATGGCTCATCAGGGGAGAGCAGCAGCAGCCAAGCTCATGGCACCATGGGTGGCTCTGCTGCACAAGAGGGCAAGAAAAAGAGTGGGAGAGCTATAGTGATAGGAGATTCGATTGTAAGGGGAATAGATAGGCGTTTCTGCGGCTGCAACCGAGACTCCAGGATGATATGTTGCCTCCCTGGTGCAAGGGTCAAGGATGTCTCGGAGCGGGTGCAGGACATTCTGAAAAGGGAGGGTGAACAGCCAGTTGTCGTGGTACATATAGGTACCAACAATATAGGTAAAAAACGGGATGAGGTCCTACAAGATGAATTTAGGGAGTTAGGAGCTAAATTAAAAAGTAGGACCTCAAAAGTAGTAATCTCAGGATTGCTACCAATGCCACGTGCTAGTCAGAGTAGGAATCACAGGATAGTCAGGTGAATACGTGGCTTGAAGAGTGGTGCACAAGGGAGGGATTCAAATTCCTGGGACATTGGAACCGGTTCTGGGGGAGGTGGGACCAGTACCTGCACCTGGGCAGGACCGGAACCAATGTCCTAGGGGGAGTGTTTGCTTGTGCTGGTGGGGAGGAATTAAACTAATATGGCAGGGGGATGGGAACCTATGAAGGGAGATAGAGGTAAATGAAATGGAGGCAGAAGCAAAAGATATAAAGGAGAACAGTAAAAGTGGAGGGCAGAGAAACCCAAGGCAAAAAACAAAAAGGGCCACATTACAGCAAAATTCTAAAGGGGCACAGTGTGTTAAAAAGACAAGCCTGAAGGCTCTGTGCCTCAATGTGAGGAGTATTCGGTATAAGGTGGACGAATTAACTGCGCAGATAGCAGTTAATGGATATGATGTAATTGGCATCACGGAGACATGGCTCCAGGGTGACCAAGGCTGGGAACTCAACATCCAGGGGTATTCAACATTTAGGAAGGATAGGCAGAGAGGAAAAGGAGGCGGTGTGGCGTTGCTGGTTAAAGTGGAAATTAATGCAATAGTAAGGAGGGACATTAGCTTGGCTGATGTGGAATCGGTATGGGTGGAGCTACGGAATACCAAAGGGCAGAAAACGCTAGTGGGAGTTGTGTACAGACCACCAAACAGTAGTAGTGAGGTTGGGGACAGCAACAAACAAGAAATAAGGGATGTGTGCAATAAAGGTACAGCAGTTATCATGGGCGACTTTAATCTACATATTGATTGGGCTAACCAAACTGGTAGCAATGCGGTGGAGGAGGATTTCCTGGAGTGTATTAGGGATGGTTTTCTAGACCCATATGTCGAGCAACCAACTAGTGAACTGGCCATCCTAGACTGGGTGATGTGTAATGAGAAGGGACTAATTAGTAATCTTGTTGTGCGAGGCCTCTTGGGGAAGAGTGACCATAATATGGTAGAATTCTTTATTAAGATGGAGAGTGACACAGTTAATTCAGAAACTAGGGCCCTGAGCTTAAGGAAAGTTAATTTCGATGGTATGAGGCGTGAATTGGTTAGAATACACTGGTGAATGATACTTAAAGGGTTGACGGTGGATAGGCAATGGCAAACATTTAAAGGTCACATGGATGAACTTCAACAATTGTACATCCCTGTCTGGAGTAAAAATAAAATGGGGAAGGTGGCTCAACCATGGTTAACAAGGGAAATTAAGGATAGTGTTAAATCCAAGGAAGAGGCATATAAATTAGCCAGAAAAAGCAGCAAACCTGAGGACTTGGAGAAATTTAGAATTCAGCAGAGGAGGACTAAGGGTTTAATTAAGAGGAGGAAAATAGAGTACAGGAGGAAGCTTGCCAGGAACATAAAAACTGACTGCAAAAGCTTCTATAGGTATGTGAAGAGAAAAAGATTAGTGAAGACAAATGTAGGTCCCTTACAGTTGGATTCAGGTGAATTTATAATCGGGAACAAAGAAATGGCAGACCAATTGAACAAATACTTTGGTTCTGTCTTCACGAAGGAAGACACAAATAAACTTCCAGATTTACCAGGGGACCGAGGGTCTAGTGAGAAGGAGGAATTGAAGGATATCCTTATTAGTCAGGAAATTGTGGTAGGGAAATTGATGGGATTGTAGGCCGATAAATTCCCGGGGCCTGATAGTCTGCATCCCAGAGTGCTTAAGGAAGTGGCCATAGAAATAGTAGATGCATTGGTGATCATTTTCCAACAGTCTATCGACTCTGGATCAGTTCCTATGGAGTGGAGGGTAGCTAATGTAACACCCCTTTTAAAAAAGGAGGGAGAGAGAAAATGAGTAATTATAGACCGGTTAGCCTGACATCAGTAATGGGGAAAATGTTGGAATCAATCATTAAGGATGAAATAGCAGCGCATTTGGAAAGCAGTGACAGGATCAGTCCAAGTCAGCATGGATTTATGAAAGGGAAATCATGCTTGACGAATCTTCTGGAGTTTTTTGAGGATGTAACTAGTAGAGTGGACAAGGGAGAACCAGTGGATGTGGTGTATTTAGACTTTCAAAAGGCTTTTGACAAGGTCCCTCACAAGAGATTGGTGTGCAAAATCAAAGCACATGGTATTTGGGGTAATGTACTGACGTGGATAGAGAACTGGTTGGCAGATAGGAAGCAGAAAGTCGGGATAAACGGATCCTTTTCAGAATAGCAGGCAGTGACTAGTGGAGTGCCACAGGGATCAGTGCTGGGACCCCAGATCTTTACAATATACATTAATGATTTAGATTAAGGAATTGAGTGTAATATCTCCAAGTTTGCAGATGACACTAAACTGGGTGGTGGCGTGAGCTGTGAGGAGGACGCTAAGAGGCTGCAGGGTGATTTGGGTAGGTTAGGTGAGTGGGAAAACGCATGGCAGATGCCATATAATGTGGATAAATGTGAGGTTATCCACTTTGGTGGCAAAAACACGAAGGCAGAATATTATCTGAATGGCAGCAGATTAGGAAAAGGGGAGGTACAATGAGACCTGGATGTCATGGTTCATCAGTCATTGAAAGTTGGCATGCAGGTACAGCAGGCGGTGAAGAAGGCAAATGGTATGTTGGCCTTCATAGCTAGGGGATTTGAGTATTGGAGCAGTGAGGTCTCACTGCAGTTGTACAGGGCCTTGGTGAGACCTCACCTGGAATATTGTGTTCAGTTTTGGTCTCCTAATCTGAGGAAGGACGTTCTTGCTATTGAGGGAGTGCAGGTTCACCAGACTGATTCCAGGGATGGCTGGACTGACAGATGAGGAGAGACTGGATTAACTGGGCCTTTATACACTGGAGTTGATAAGTATGAGAGGAGATCTCATAGAAACATATAAGATTCTGATGGGATTGGACAGGTTAGATGCGGGAAGAATGTTCCCGATGTTGGGGAAGTCCAGAACCAGGGGACACAGTCTTAGGATAAGGGGTAGGCCATTTAGGACTGAGATGAGGAGAAACTTCTTCACTCAGAGAGTTGTTAACCTGTGGAATTCCCTGCTGCAGAGAGTTGTTGATGCCAGTTCATTGGATATATTCAAGAGTTAGATATGCCTCTTACGGCTAAAGGGATCAAGGGGTATGGAGAGAAAGTGGGAAAGGGGTACTGAGGGAATGATCAGCCATGATCTTATTGAATGGTGGTGCAGGCTCGAAGGGCCAAATGGCCTACTCCTGCACCTATTTTCTATGTTTCTATGTTTCTAATATCTCTGCAGCTAGCTCTTTTAGAACCTTAGGATGCACGCCATCAGGTCCAGGGGATTTGTTGGTTTTTAGTTCCATTATTTCTCAAGTACTTTTTCTCTCCTGATATGAATTACGTTAATTTCCTCACTCTCATTAGCCCCTTGGTTCACCACTATTTTTGGTCTCTACTGTGAAGACAGAAATAAATTATTTGTTTAAAGTCTCTACCATTTCCTTGTTCCCCGATATAATTTTTCCTGTCTCGGCCTCTAAGGGACAAACACTTACTTTTGCTACTTTCTTCATTTTTATGTACTTGCAGAAGCTCTTATAATCTGTTTTTATAATTCTTGCTAATTAACTCTCAGATTCTATTTTCTCCCTTTTTATCAATTTTTTTGTCAACCTTTGCTGGTTTCTAAAGCTCTCCAAATTCTCAGATTTATTACTATTCTTTGCAACATTATAAGCCTTTTCTTTTAATCTAATGCTATCCTTAACTGCTTTAGTTCGCCACGGATTGATCACTTTTCCCATGGAGTTTTTTTTTATCAATGGAATTTATATTTGTTGAGAATTTTGGAATATTTCTTGAAATGATTGGCACTGCTTATCTACTGTCATATCTTTTAATCTAATTTTCCAATCTACCTTAGCCAACTCGCCTCTCATACCTAGAGAATTTGGCTTTGTTTAATTTTAAGGCCCAGAAATTTGCCTCCTTTGCGCCTCCCTTTAGCACCACCGCGGGATGATAACGGGGCATTACTGGCTTTGCGACCAGCATGAAGTCCGCAAAATTCCAGTCAAGGTTTCTGGCAGCAGTAACTCCTAGCGCCACGAGCTCCTGCACCCGGAGATCGTGACATCATCATATCGCGTATCATCCCGGTAGCGCCCTGGACCCGAATTTTGATTCCACCCCCTGAAGCATTGCCGCACGACAACATAGACAGCTGCAGAAGGCGTTGTTAGGGAGGTCAGCCACTTGAGGAGTGGTATTTAAAGGTAAAGCCACTTCCAAATATAAAAAATGTTTTTTTCTCTCTCTTAGGTTGTGTTTTGGCCATCTTGATGTGCCGCGATTGATCACCTCTGCACTCTGTTAGAATGCTTGGGGCTGATCGTTGTGGATCGTAGCTGCCGCTGGCGATAAGGGACATCATTGAAATGCAGAGTTCAGCAATGGCCCTTCCCTTTAAGGGAGGGAATGAGCCTCTATTCCAAGCAGCGCTGCCCTCAACATTGGGCAGCGCTGCACAACTACCACCCCTCTAGCCAGCATTAACGCTCTAAATAAAGTGATAGTGCTTGATTTCGCGCTCCACTTCCTTCCTGGAACCCTAAACTGGAGATTCACAGCGGAGTCCCTCGCGTAGCTACCGCAAAAGTTAGCGTCCCAAATGGGACACTATGCAATTTCTCCCCCTAAGACTCTAGTATCGGACTTAAGAATGTCACTTTCAAACTCAATGTGAAATTCTATCATATTATGGTTACTCTTCCCTAGAGAGTCCTATACTATACTAATTAACCCTGTCTCATTTCACAAAACAAGATCTAAAATAGCCGGTTTCCTGGTTGGTTCTACGACATATTGTTCTAGGAAACCGTCTCGAATACATTCCTTGACTCACCCTCCTGACTTGCAAATTTGATTTGCCCAATCTATATGCAGATTAAAGTCCACCATAATTATTGTATAACCTGTGTTACAAGCATCTATTATTTCTTGATTAATACTCTGTCCAATGGTATAGCTTCTGTTAGGAAGCCTGCAAACTACTCACACCATTGTTTTCTGCCCCTTGTTATTTCTGATTTCCACCCATACTGATTCTACTTCCTGATATTCTGAGCTAAGATCCTTTCTCACTATTCAATATTCAGAAAGGATAGGCAGAAAGGAAGAGGAGGTGGGGTAGCATTGCTGGTTAAAGAGGAGATTAACGCAATAGTAAGGAAGGACATTAGCTTGGATGATGTGGAATCTGTATGGGTAGAGCTGCGGAACACCAAAGGGCAGAAAACGCTCGTGGAAGTTGTGTACAGTTGACCAAACAGTAGTAATGAGGTTGGGGATGGCATCAAACAGGAAATTCGGGATGCGTGCAATAAAGGTACAGCAGTTATCATGGGTGACTTTAATCTACATATAGATTGGGCTAACCAAACTGGTAGCAATACAGTGGAGGTGGATTTCCTGGAGTGTATAAGGGATGGTTTTCTAGACCAATATGTCGAGGAACCATCCTAGACTGGATGTTGTGTAATGAGAGAAGATCAATTAGCAATCTTGTTGTGCGAGGCCCCTTGGGGAAGAGTGACCATAATATGGTAGAATTCTTCATTAAGGTGGAGAGTGACGCAGTTAATTCAAAGACTTAAAGAAAGGTAACTTCGATGGAATGAGACGTGAATTGGCTAGGATAGACTGGCAAATGATACTTAAAGGGTTGATGGTAGATAGGCAATGGCAGACATTTAAAGATCATATGGATGAACTTTAACAATTGTACATTCCTGTCTGGTGTAAAAACAAAACAGGGAAGGTGGCTCAACCGTGGCTAACAAGGGAAATTAGGGGTAGTGTTAAATCCAAGGAAGAGGCAAATAAATTGGCCAGAAAAAACAGCAAACCTGAGGACTGGGAGAAATTTAGAATTCAGCAGAGGAGGACAAAGGGTTTAGTTAGGAGGGGGAAAATATAGTATGAGAGTAAGCTTGCAGGGGAAATAAAAACTGCCTGCAAAATCTTCTATAGATATGTGAAGAGAAAAAGATTAGTGAAGACTAAAGTAGGTCCCTTGCAGTCAGAATCAGATGAATTTATAATGGGGAACAAAGAAATGGCAGATCAATTGAACAAATACTTTGGTTCTGTCTTTACTAAGGAAGACACAAATAACTTTCCGGAAATACTAGGGGACCGAGAGTCTAGCGAGAAGGAGGAACTGAAGGAAATCTTTATTCGTCAGGAAATTGTGTTGGGGAAATTGAAGGCTGATAAATCACCAGGGCCTGATAGTCTGCATCCCAGAGTACTTAAGGAAGTGGCCCTAGAAATAGTGGATGCATTGGTGGTCATTTTCTAACATTCTATAAACTCTGGATCAGTTCGTATGGACTGGAGGGTAGCTAATGTAACCCCACTTTTTTAAAAAAGGAGGGAGAGAGGAAGCGGGGAATTATAGACCAGTTATCCTGACATCAGTAGTGGAGAAAATGTTGAAATCAATTATTAAAGATGATATAGCAGCGCATTTGGAAAGCAGTGACAGGATCAGTCTAAGTCAGCATGGATTTATGAAAGAGAAATCATGCTTGACAAATCTTCTAGAATTTTTTGAGGATGTAACTAGTAGAGTGGACAAGGGAGAACCAGTGGATGTGGTGTATGTGGACTTTCAAAAGGCTTTTGACAAGGTCCCACACAAGAGGTTAGTGTGCAAAATGAAAGCACATGGTATTGGGGGTAATGTATTGACATAGATCGAGAACTGGTTGGCAGATAGGAAGCAAAGAGTAGGAATAAATGGGTCCTTTTCAGGATGAAAGGCAGTGACTAGTGGGGTACCGCAAAGTTCAGTGCTGGGGCCCCAGCTATTTACAATATACATTAATGATTTAGATTAAGGAATTGAGTGTAATATCTCCAAGTTTGCAGATGACACTAAGCTGGGTGGCAATGTGAGCTGTGAGGAGGATGCTAAAAGGCTGTAGGGTTACTTGGACAGGTTAGGTGAGTGGGCAAATGCATGGCAGATGCAGTATAATGTAGATAAATGTGAGGTTATCCACTTTGATAGCAAAAACAGGAAGGCAGAATATTATCTGAATGATGACAGATTAGGAAAAGGGGAGGTGCAACGAGACCTGGGTGTCATGGTACATCAGTCATTGAAAGTGGGCATGCAGGTACAGCAGGCGGTGAAGAAGGGAAATGGTATGTTGGCCTTCATAGCTAGGAGATTTGAGTATAGGAGCAGGGAGGTCTTACTGCAGTTGTATAGGGCCTTAATGAGGCCTCACCTGGAATATTGTGTTCAGTTTTGGTCTCCTAATCTGAGGAAGGACATTCTTGCTATAGAGTGAGTGCAGCGAATGTTCACCAGACTGATTCCCGGGATGGCAGGACTGACATATGAAGAAAGACTGGATCGACTAGGCTTATATTCACTGGAATTTAAAAGAATGAGAGGAGATCTCATAGCAACATATAAAATTCTGACGGGATTGGACAGATTAGATGAAGGAAGAATGTTTCTGATGTTAGGGAAATCCAGAAGCAGGGGTCACAATTTAAGGATAAGGGATAAGCCATTTAGGACCGAGATGAGGAGAAACTTCTTCACTCAGAGAATTGTGAACCTGTGGAATTCTCTACCACAGAAAGTTGTTAAGGCCAGTTCATTAGATCTATTCAAAAGGGAATTAGATGTGGCCCTTATGGCTAAAGGGATCAAGGGGTATGGAGAGAAAGCAGGAATGGGGTACTGAAGTTGCATGATCAGCCATGATCATATTGAATGGTGGTGCAGGCTCGAAGGGCCGAATGGCCTACTCCTGCATCTATTTTCTATGTTTCTATGTTACTACTGTCCTTATGTCATCCTTATTTATCAGGGCTACTCACCTCATATTCCAGTCTGCCTGTCTTGTCGATACATCAAGTATCCTGGAATATTTAGTTCCCAACCCTGTTTACTTACACCATGTCTCTGTAATGGCTATTAGATCATACCCATTTATCACTATTTGTGCCACAAATTCATTTATCTTGGTACGAATGCTTCATGCATTCATGTAAAGAGCATGTTGTTTTACTCTTTTACCATTGTTCCCTGCTTTCATCTTCTTTGCTGATGCACGATTACCATTAAGCTGTCTGAAGGGAAATTCGGTTCTGCTTTTTCAAGGGCACAAAGAATTGCTGCCTTACTGAATACCGCCATCGAAATCCTGATGTCAGTACGCGTGCAACGCCTCGTTGGCGCCAGTGTCGGCAAATTCCCTTTTGCCGCCTCAGTTACCGGCTGGTGGGGAATACCCCGACTCGACGTCTCTCCAGGGCATCAAGCAGTACATCGACGACAGCGTCCGAGAAGTGGTGAGCGCGCTGACGAGCTGCTGCTACATCTGCCATCCTCACCCTGTGAGCGAGCGAATATACACTGAGGCGGTGCCGCGCCCAATCACCACCTCAATTGAATCCAGGTGGTGGCAGCATGTCTATGGCTTGGTTACAAATGATGATTGCCGCCTGGATGCTGCCGCTCTACTTACCACCATTTATTGCCTCCAGAGTAGAGTGCAATGCCTAATTTAACGCGGCAATCCCCTCTTCAGGCAGCAAAACTGAATTCTGCGATTGGTGGCGGCAGCTACCGCCTGGTGGTAAAATCTCCATTCACATGGTGATACCGCCTCCAAAACGGTGTTAGAAAATTTCAACCCTTCTGTTCCTTATTGTCACACACTGCTTATCTTTACCCAAATCACTACATTGCTCCATTGCCGTGACTTTTAAGAATTCCAAAGATTCACCACCCTCTGAGTGAAGAAAATTTTCCTCATCTCAGTCCTAAATGGCCGACCTCTTATTCTGAGACTGTGACCCCTGGTTCTAGACTCCCCAGCCAAAGGAAACATCTTTCCTGCATCTACCCTATCATGCCCTGTAAGAAATTTGTATGTTTCAATGAGAGCACCTTTCATTCTTCTAAACTCTAGAGAATATAGGCCTAGTCTACTCAATCTCTCCTCATAGGAAAATACCAAGAATCAGTCTGGTGAACCTTTGTTGCACTTCCTCAATGCCAAGTATATCCTTCCTTAGGTAAGGGGACGAAACCTGTACATAGTACTCCAGGTGCGGTTTCACCAGGGCCCTATATAATTACAGTAAGACATCTTTACTCTTATACTCAAATCCTCTTGTAATAAAGACCAAGATACCATTTGCTTTCATAATCACTTGCTGTGATTTATGCACAAAGACACCCAGGTCCCTCTGAACACCAACATTTTCCAATCTCTCACCATTTAAAAAACACTCTGTTTTTCTATTTTTCCTACCAAAGTGGATAACTTCATATTTCTCCACAATATATTCCATTTGCCATGTTCTTGACCACTCACTTAACCTGTCGAGATCCCATTGAAGCTGTCATGCATGTATGCTTGGGGTTACTAGCCACCAGATGGCACCACCGTCGGAGGTCATTGAGCTGTACGCACGTGTGTACGGCCCAAGAATAAAAGGCAAGCCATCATGTAATATAATCACTTTGGGCCCTAATAAAATAGAGCCAGGTTTGTACTTGTGTTAATTTACTGTATTCCGTCTATCGAGTTATTACAGACATAACATTTGGCGACGAGGTAACTTAAGAACCTTCGCATGCAAAAATGAGCACAATTGGAATTCTGGAGAGATTTGTGGAGGGAGAAGACTGGGCAGATTTTGTGGCTTGCCTGCACCAGTACTTCATGACCAATAAAATGGAGCAACCTACTGATGCAGTTAGGCGCAGGGCGGTTTTCCTCACGGTTTGCGGTCCGAAAATCTATGGATTCATAAAGAATCCTCTCTTGCCTGCAAGTCCAACGGACAAGGACTATGAGGAATTGTGTGCTCTGGTATGTGCCCATCTCAAACCAGAAGGAGGCATCATCATCTCACAATATCGATTCTACAAGCACGTTCATTCTGAGGGCCAGGATGTGTCAGAATTCGTGGCCGACCTAAGACGTCTAGCTGGATCATGTAAGCTCGAAAACGCGTTGGCAGACATGCTGCGGGACTTCTTTGTAATCAGCATCAACCACGAGGTGATCCTGCGTAAGCTACTGGGAGCGGAGACACTGGATTTGAGCAAGGCCATCACGATTGCCCAGGCATGCATTACGACGGACAAAACTTAAAGCAGATATCATCGAAAAATCGGAACTCGGCAAGTACTGTAAACAAGATTGTATTGTCATTTGGCAGAGCTGCATATGGCAGGGCCTACTCGACTGCGTATGCAAAACATGTGCCTGCCCAAAACAGGAATTAATCCGATTTCACCGTGTTGGCGTTGTGGGGGCAATCATCGGCCTCATCAATGTCGCTTTAAACAGTACATTTGTAAAGGCTGTTTGAGACGGGGGCATCTCCAGCACACATGTCCGCAACTGAGCAAGGTGCTGTGACACACCACGTGGAGAATGATACCAACATAGTGCGGATCCGGATATGTAATCCAAGATACCAGAGGAGGAAGTATATGGGCTGTATTCATTCCTAGCAAAGAGCCAACCGATAATGATTAATGGGAAACTTAACAGTGTGCCGGTACCAATGGAATTGGACACGGGTGTGAATCAATCAATAACGAGCTAGAGGACATTCGACAAGCTGTGGGATACTAAGGCTGTGAGGCCTAAGCTGAGTTCAGTCAATGCCAAGTTGCATACATACACTAAAGAACTCATAACGGTGATTGGCAGTGCAGTAGTCAAGGTGTCGTATAATGGTGCAGTTCGTGATTTACCGTTATGGATTGTTCCAGGCAGTGGTCCAACGCTGTTCGGCAGGAATTGGCTAGAAAAAATCATATGGAATTGGAACAATATCAAAGCGTTGTCGTCGGAGGATGATACTCCATGTGCTCAAGTGCTGAGTAAGTTCCCCTCGCTGCTTGAACCAGGCATCGGCAATTTCACAGGAGCCAAGGTGCAAATCCACGTGGACTCGGATGCAAGACCCGCCCATCATAAAGCTCGGGCAGTTCCATACATGATGAGGGAGAAGGTCAAAATCGAATTGGACAGACTCCAGCGTGAAGGGGTCATATCACCGGTCAAATTTAACGAATGGGCCAGCCCCATTGTTCCTGTGTTGAAGAATGATGGCACTGTCAGGATTTGTGGAGACTACAAGGTTACGATCAACTGAGTTTTGAAACAGGATCAATACCCATGACCAAAGACTGATGACCTGTTTGCAACGCTAGCCAGGGGGAAGTCGTTCACTAAACTGGATCTGACGTTGGCCTACATGACACAGGAGCTGGTCGAGACGTCGAAGAAACTCATGTGCACCAACACTCATAAAGGACTGTTTATCTACAACAGGTGTCCTTTCAGAATTTGCTCGGCTGCAGCCATATTTCAGAGGAACATGGAGAGTCTACTGAAGTCCATCCCCAGAACCGTCGTGTTCCAAGATGACATCCTGGTCACAGGTCATGACACTGCCGAACATCTGAACAACCTGGAAGAGGTTCTCCATCATCTGGAACTCAGCCTGAAATGTTCGAAGTGTGTCTTCATGGCACTGGAAGTCGAATTCCTGGGGAGGAAAATTGCTGCTGATGGCATCAGGCCTACGGACTCGAAAACCAAGGCATCAAAAATACACCCAAGCCTTAGAATGTGACAGAGCTGCGTTCGTTCCTTGGTCTACTCAACTACTTTGGTAATTTCCTACCTAGAGTCACTGCATATGCTGCTAAGAAAAGGCAACAACTGGGTTTGGGGTGCGTCTCAAGGTAGAGCTTTTCAGAAAGCTACTAATCTGCTTTGCTCTAATAGTGCTGGTACTTTATGCTCCGTGTAAGCATCTAGTATTGGCCTGTGATGCTTCATCATGTGGAGTTGATTGCATGCTCCAACAAGCTAATGAGTCGGGTAACCTACAACCTATTGCGTATGCTTCTAAAAGTTTGTCAAAGGCCGAAAGAGCCTACAGCATGGTAGAAAAAGAAGCATTAGCCTGTGTGTATGGGGTTAAAAAGATGTATCAGTACCTGTTTGGTCTTCGGTTTGAACTGGAAACAGATCACAAGCCACTCATTTCATTGTTTTCAGAAAACAAAGGTATAATTACCAATGCATCGTCCTGCATCCAGAGGTGGGCGCTGACATTATCTGACTATGATTATGTCATTCGCCATAGACCTGGCACCGAGAATTGTCCACACCGGAGGTGGAGACGCCACAACCTGCAGACCTACTATTAGTTATGGATGCTTTTGAAAGTGAAGGAACCCCTGTCATGGCTCAACAAGTTAAGACCTGGACCAGCCAGGACCCGATATTATCGGTTGTGAAACGTTGTGTCCTTAGTGGTGATTGGTCTGCCATACCCAAGCAAATGGGTGATGAGACCAAATCTTACAACCATCGCAAAGACGAACTATCCATTCAGTCAGATTGTATACTGTGGGGTAATCGTGTTGTTATGCCTAAGAAAGACAGAGAGAAATTTGTACATGATCTACATAGCACTCATCCCGGTATTGTCATAATGAAAGCCATTGGCAGGTCTCATGAATGGTGACTTGGAATTGACTCTGATCTGGAATCATGTGTGCATCAGTGCAACACTTGCATGCAGCTTAGTAAAGCACCAGCGAAATTGCCGCTGAGACTGTGATCGTGGCCATCTAAACCATGGTCCAGGATCCACATCGACTTTGCAGGTCCCTTCCTGGGAAAGATGTTTTTAGTGGATAGAGTGTACAATCATGTCATCCAGTACATCTACAGCTACCATTGAGAGCCTTCGTGTCATGTTTGCCACTCATGGTCTGCCCGACATTGTTATAAGCGACAACGGACCTTGCTTCACTAGTCTGGAGTTTCAAGAGTTCACGAAACTCAATGGTATCAAACATGTGAGGTCAGCACCATTCAAACCCGCATCTACTGGTCAAGCAGAGCGTGCGGTCCAAACCATCAAGCAGAGTATGAAACGTGCAACTCAAGGTTTACTGCAGACTCGCTTGTCATGCATATGGCTTAATTACAGGACAAGACCCCACACGCTTACTGGGGTCCCCTCTGCTGAACTATTGATGAAGAGAGGTCTCAAGACTAAGCTCTCTCTTGTCCACCCTGACTTGAACGATCATGTTGAATACAGATGTCAAAGTCAGCAGCGGTATCATGATCGTGCTGCTGTGTCACGCGACATTTCTGTTAACGATCCTGTGTATGTAGTAAATTATGATCAAGGTCCCAAGTGGATCGCCGGTACTGTTATGGCTAAGGAGGGTAACAGAGCGTTTATCGTCAAGCTCAAGAATGTGCAGACATGCAGGAAACATGTTGATCAGATAAAGCTGCAGCACACGGATGAAACGAAACAGTCTGAGGAAGACACAATCAGTGACCAACCCCAACCTACCCTCGGCCCTCAGTCATCAGAGGACTCCGCTGTCATCAATGAATCTGGACTTTCATGCCCTAACATGGTCATTGCTATTCCCATCAGATCGGCTACTCAGCCCCCAGTCATAACAGACTCAGAACGCTCGCCCAAGGCTGGAGTTGAACTGAGATGATCAACTCGACAGCGGAAAGCCCCGGACTTTCTCAATTTGTAAAAAGACTGTTACTAATATCTTAAAGGGGGATATCACTGTCGGAGGTCATTGGGCTGTACGCACGTGTGTGCGGCCCAAGTATAAAAGGCAAGCTATCATGTAATGTAATCACTTTGGGCCCTAATAAAGTAGAGCCAGGTTTGTACCTGTTCAGAGTTTACAGTATTCAGTCTTTCGAGTTATTACATACATAACAGAAGCCTCTTTGCATCCTCCTCACAACTTACATTCCCACCTAGCTTTTATCATCAGCAAACTTGGATATATTACATTTGGTCCCTTCATCCAAATCATTGATACAGATTATGAATAGCTGAGGCCCAAGTACTGATATTTGCAATATCACACTAGTTACAGCCTGCCAACCCGAAAATGACCCATTTATTTCCCTTTCATAAATCCATGTTGACTCTGCCGAATCCTATTATTATTTTCTAAATGCCCTGTTACCACGTCCTTAATAATAGATTCTAGCATTTTCTCTATTACAGATGTCAGGCTAACTGGTCTGTAATTCCCTGTTTTTTCTTTCCCTCCTTTCTTAAATAGTGGGGTTACATTTGCTACTTTCCAATCCATGGGAATCGTTCTAGAATCTAGAAGATGACAACTAATGCATCCACTATCTCGATAGCCACCTTTTTTAAAACCCTAGGATGTAGGCCATCATGTCCAGGAGATTTATCAGTTTTCAGTCCCATTAATTTCACCAGTACTATTTTTTTACTAATACTAATTTCTTTCAGTTCCTCCACTATTTCCGGGAGGTTTTTTTGCATCATTTTCCATGAAGACAGACACAAAGTATTTATTTAATTCTCCTGTCTTAGCCTGTAAGGGACACACATTTACTTTCACTAATCTTTTCCTTTTTGCAGGCCAAAGGTTTGATAAACGTAGATCCCTTGCAGTCAGATTCAGGTGAATTTATAATGGGGAACAAAGAAATGGCGGACCAGTTGAACAAAAACTTTGGTTCTGTCTTCACGAAGGAAGACACAAATAACCTTCTGGATGTACTAGGTGACCGAGGGTCCAGTGAGAAGGAGGAACTGAAAGAAATTCTTATTAGGCGGGAAATTGTGTTAGGGAAATTGATGGGATTGAAGGCCGATAAATTCTCGGGGCTTGATAGTCTGCATCCGAGAGTACTTAAGGAAGTGGCCCTAAAATTGTGGATGCATTGGTGATCATTTTCCAACAATCTATCGACTCTGGATCAGTTCCTATGGACAGGAGGGTAGCTAATTTAAGAAAGGAGGGAGAGAGAAAACAGGGAATTATAGACCGGTTAGCCTGACATCAGTAGTGGGGAAAATGTTGGGATCAATTATTAAAGATGAAATAGCAGCGCATTTGGAAAGCAGTGACCGGATCGATCCAAGTCAGCATGGATTTATGAAAGGGAAATCATGCTTGACAAATCTTCTAGAATTTTTTGAGGATGTAACTAGTAGAGTGGACAAGGGAGAAACAGTAGATGTGGTGTATTTGGACTTTCAAAAAGCTTTTGACAAGGTCCCACACAAGAGATTGGTGTGCAAAATTAAGGCACATGGTATTGGGGGTAATGTACTGACGTAGATAGAGAACTGGTTGGCAGACAGGAAACAGAGAGTCGGGATAAACAGGTCCTTTGCAGAATGGCAGGCAGTGACTAGTGGGGTGCCGCAGGGCTCAGTGCTGGGACCCCAGCTATTTACAATATACATTGATGATTTGGATGAAGGAATTGAGTGTAATATCTCCAAGTTTGCAGACGACACTAAGCTGGGTGGCCGTGTGAGCTGTGAGGAGGATGCTAAGAGGCTGCAGGGTGACTTGGACAGGTTAGGTGAGTGGGCAAATGCATGGCAGATGCAGTATAATGTGGATAAATGTGAGGTTATCCACTTTGGGGCAAAAACACGAAGGCGGAATATTATCTAAATGGTGGCAGATTAGGAAAAGGAGAGGTGCAACGAGACCTGGGTGTCATGGTACATCAGTCATTGAAAGTTGGCATACAGGTACAGCAGGCAGTGAAGAAGCAAATGGTATATTGGTCTTCATAGCTAGGTAATTTGAGTATAGGAGCAGGGAGGTCTTACTGCAGTTGCACAGGGCCTTAGTGAGGCCTCATCTGGAATATTGTGTTCAGTTTTCGTCTCCTAATCTGAGGAAGGACGTTCTTGCTACTGAGGGAGTGCAGCAAAGGTTCACCAGACTGATTCCCGGGATGGCAGGACTGACATATGAGGAGAGACTAGAACGACTCGGCCTGTATTCACTGGAGTTTAGAAGGATGAGAGAGGATCACATAGAAACATATAAAATTCTGACGGGACTGGACAGGTTAGATGCAGGAATAATGTTCCCGATGCTGGGGAAGTCCAGAATCAGGGGTCACAGTCTAAGGATAAGGGGTAAGCCATTTAGCACTGAGATGAGGAGAAACTTCTTCACTCAGAGAGTTGTTAACCTATGGAATTCTCTACCGCAGAGAGTTGTTGATGCCAGTTCATTGGATATATTCAAGAGGGAGTTAGATATGGCCCTTATGGCTAAAGGGATCAAGGGGTATGGAGAGAAAGCAGGAAAGGGGTACTGAGATGAATGATCAGCCATGATCTTATCAAATGGTGGTGCAGGCACGAAGGGCTGAATGGCCTACTCCTGCACCTATTTGCTATATGTTTTTATGTCTCTCGCTAGTTTACTCTCATTCTTTTTTCCCTTTCTTTATCATTTTCTCAGTATTCCTTTGCTGAATTCTAAAATCCTCCCAATCCTCAGGCTTGCTGTTCTTTATCATTTGATCTAATACTATCGTTAACTTCTCTTATTAGCCACGATTGCACCACTTTTCCTGTGGGATTTTTGTGCCTTAAAAGAATGTATATTTGTTGTTAATTATGTATTAAAGGGTTGAAATTCAGTCCTGCCGTTTTTGAGGCGGTGACACCGGCTGAGTGCTGATTTTAATGCCAGGCAGTAGGTGCCGCTTCAAACTGCAAAGTTCAGTGTTGCAGCCCAAAAATGACAGAGCAGCACTAAAAGTGTTGTTGCACACTCATCCTCGGGCGCCAAGGGAGCGGCATCTCAGGTGGCCGACTGAATTTCCCAACAGTAGGCTGCCGGCATGCGAGATGAACATTTTTGAACTATTTCCCTCACCCACATTTTCCCACTGGTCCCTTTAATACATAAATGCAAAATAAATAACATAACCACTAATCTTGATCCCTGGTTGTTACCACCCCAGAATCCCTGATATCCTGCCAGCTTTCCCTGCCGCTCGCCTGCCGGTAAGGGCACCATACTTATCTAATTTTGGATTTGCCACATGCATGTAGTCAATGGCACCCTGTACCTGTGGGAATCCAGCCAGAGAAGTGAATTCAAGTGCCTGCTCATTTTGGCTATTGTCATCACTGAGGGAATTTACATAATTGTCGGCCCTGTCAAAAAAACCATCAGTGACCTGCCTTATGCATTCATGCGCAGCCGACTGGGAGATCCTGGATATGTCACCGCAGCACCCTTTAAAGAACCCAGTATTAACAACTCTCATGATTTAATCACGTTGACATGCAATTTTTTAATGAAAATTCACTCCAATTGCAATTCAATTCAGAAAAGTCATGATTTTTTTTCGACTTCAAAGGGTCTGCCAAAAATAATCAACAATGCACTGTACCGTACCTGTACACTGCCACTTTCACCATCCAAACAGCAATTTGTCCTCCACTTCGGGTGCTGCCACTGGTAAAACCTGATTTTTATTTTGCCTTCTCTCAACCACTGTCACCTCGGCCTGGCCATGCATGCCTAGTGGTAAATGCAACACCTGAGCAGTAGCATGTTAATGGCACCGGAGCTGGACAGCAGCCCTTGAAGGAGCAGGTAAGGATAGTGAGATGGGTCTCAGCAGGGCTCGGCGTTTCATTTACGTATGGCATAAGAGGGCATTGATCTCCTCAATGCCTGCCCGGTATCTGGTGCTTTGATCTGCAGGTGATTGGGCCACGCTCGCGACAGGGAACAAGTGGTTAGAAAGGATTCTGGGCATTAGTGAGCATCATGTTTATCATCAAGGAGTGAGATGGATTGCAGCCCTTCTCACAATATGGAACGGTGTTTAATCATCAGTGGCATCCACAGTAAGTCATGTGTTTAAACCAATATGAGTGACTCACTCCTAATGCATGAGATTCACAGGTTTCTTAGTTTAATCATTTTATAACTTTATCCCCCTTACGGCATTATAACAGTGACTACACTTCAAAAAGTACTTCATTGGCTGTAAAGCACTTTGGAACATCCGGCGGTCATGAAAGACGCTATATAAATGCAAGTCTTTATCTCTCTTTTTCTTTCTCTCTCTCTTTCTTTCTCCCTATCTCTCCCTCTTACTCTCTTTCCCTCTTTCTTTCTCTCTTTCTCTCTTTCCTTCTTTCTAGATTTTTGATTTCCATCTGTAATATAACCTTTCTTGGAGAGGGGAGGACAGGGAAGGGATTGTTGTGCCTTTAATATCCCACATACAGGCAGGTATATACAAGCTAGCAAAATACTGCAGGTGCTGGAAATGTGAAATTAAAAAAAGAAAATGAAGGAAAACACTCAGCAGATTGAGAATTCAGATGGGGCTAGACTTTCCACTGAAGATCGCTGGGCTATCGTCCATCTATGGCCCAAATAGGCAGGCTATCACCCATTTTACCTGAAAAGTGGAAAGTTGGGCCGGGACATCGCGCAAACATTGCCAGCCCAACTTTCGGCACACAAGAATTTTACATCGCCGAGGTGATCGCCCACCGCAACTTCTGACACATCGCCCACACATCGCCAGGCTGATCGCTCGCCAAGAAGATCGCTGGAGATCGCTAGAGAAAAGCTCCTCCTACCTGGCACTCTTCACAGAAACTCGGCACTATGAACGCCATTTTGAATGTCGGAGAAATTGAGAGGCTGCTTAAAGAAGGGGCTTATCAGGATATTTGTGATTTGTGAGTTATTTAAGGGCCTTATTTGCTGACTGATCTACTCACATTTATATTTATATTTATTGAGGACAAAGGGCATTTATAGCAATAGTGATAGGGTCTGTAACTTCTCTACCATTATTTGTAAATGCTCACATGCTGGAGACTGAAGATGGGTTTATTGAAGACCCCAATCAAAGAGATGGCAGACTGATGCGGAGGAGGAGCTCTTACACCCGGCGAATTTACAGGGAAAAGCAATCATACCTGAACTTGTCTGATAACACATGCCTTTGGAGGCTGTACTTCCGAAAGGAAATCATCGCTGAGATATGCCAGCTCATCAAGAGAGATCTGCAGCCTACTAGCACCATCAGGACTGCACTGCCCATTGAGGTAAAGGTTACTGCGGCACTATCCTATGCATCGGGCTCCTTTCAGGCTTCTGCTGGCGAGATCTGTGATATCTCTCAGCACGCCATACATTGTTCCATTCGACAGGTGACTCAAGCCTTTTACACATGCTAGATAGACTTTATAAGATTCCCTATGACCAGAGAGGCACAGACCGGGAGGGCTTTGGGTTTCTCGAGAATAGCAAACTTCCCCAAGGTGCAGGGAGCAATAGACTGTATGCACATCGCCCTGAAAGCACCTCTACAGGATGTGGAGGTGTTTTGTAACCAAAAAGGATTCCACTCCCTGAATGTGCAGCTCGTTGTCGATCACAACCAAATAATCATGGCAGTAAATGCTAATTTTCCAGGCAACGTCCATAATGCGCACATCTCGCGTGAGAGCACTGTCTCTGCCCTGTTTAACAATCAGCCACAAAGTCACTGTTGGATTCTGGGGATAAAGGATATGGCCTTGCCAGCTGGCTTATGACCCCCCTGAGTAATCCCCAGATGGAAGCCGAGAAGAGTTACAATGAAAGCCATGTAGCTACACGCAATATCGTCGAAAAGACAATTGGAGTGCTGAAGCAATGCTTCAGATGCCTGAACCACGAATTCAAAAGGAAAGGAAGTAAAGCAGAAATTGGACAGCAAGAATCTAGAAAGTGAATCTGTAAGATTCAGGAAACAGGGCTTAGTATGTAGCAAGCAAGGAGGTCTTCTTGTGCTGAATGGTATATACTTTAATGCAAGGAGTATAGCGAATAAGGCGGATGAGCTAAGAGCACAGGTAGACACTTGGGAATATGACATTATAGCCATTACAGAAACATGGCTGAAAGAAGGGCAGGTTTGGCAGATCAATATTTCTGGCTACAGGATTTTTAGAGAAGATAGAGAGGGGGGTAAAAGGGGGTTGGGGGGGGTGGTGGTGTCACGGTGCTGATTAAAGAAACTATTACAGCGGTGAGGAGGGATGATATGTTAGAGGGATCATCAAAAAAATCTGCAAAAGGACATAGACGGGCTCAGTGAGTGGGAAAAAATTTGGCAGATGGAGTATAATGTTGGAAAGTGTGAGGTCATGCACTTTGGCAGAAAAAAAATTAAAGAGCAAGTTATTATATAAATGGAGAAAAATTGCAAAGCGCCGCAGTACAGCGGGACCTGGGGGTAATTGTGCATGAAATACAAAAGGTTAGTATGCAGGTACAGCAAGTGATCAGGAAGACCAATAAAATCTTGGCCTTTATTGTAAAGGGAATAGAGTATAAAAGCAGGGAAGTCTTGCTGCAGTCATACAAGGTATTAGTGAGGCCACACCTGGAATATTGCGTACAGTTTTGGTTTCCATATTTAAGAAAGGATATACTTGCTTTCGAAGCAGTTCAGAGAAGGTTCACTAAGTTGATTCTGGAGATGAAGGGGTTGACTTATGAGGAAAGGTTGAGTAGGTTGGGACTTTACCCATTGGAATTCAGAAGAATGAGAGGTGATCTTACCGAAATAAGATTATGAGAGGGCTTGACAAGGTGGATGCAGAGAGGATGTTTCCACTGATGGAGGAAACTAGAACTAGGGGGCATAATCTTAGAATAAGGGGCCGCCCATTTAAAACTGAGATGCGGAGGAATTTCTTCTCTCAGAGGGTTCTAAATCTGTGGAATTCGCTGCCTCAGAGAGCTGTGGAAGCTGGGACATTGAATAAATTTAAGACAGAAATAGACAGTTTCTTAAACGATAAGAGAATAAGGGGTTTTGGGGAGCGGGCGGGGAAGTGGACCTGAGTCCATGATCAGATCAGCCATGATCGTATTAAATGGTGGAGCAGGCTCGAGGGGCCATATGGCCTACTCCTGCTCTTATTTCTTATATTCTTATGTTCTTACGAGAGGCTTAACTCCGATGGCAACTTTTTGATATTGGCATTTAACCATGCATCTGCTTCTCGCCTGAAGTTGCTGTTATAGTTATACAAAAAGGAATTTGATAAATACTTGAAAAGGAGAAATGTAGAAGACTATGGGTAAAGAGCAGGGAAATGGGACTAATTTGATAGTGTTATATATGTGAACTTGTATTTACTCTGTACAGCCACCAGAGGACTCATTCCCTGGAGTCCCAAGGGATCCCATAATCCTTGGGGAGCACAGATATTTAAGGAGGCCTCATAGGTTGGAGAGGCACTCTGGAGACCTGCAATAAAAGACTACGGTCACACATTACTTTGAGCTCACAGTGTTCAGTCTGACTCTTTTTCCATACATGGCGACGAGATACAGATAGCGAACCCAAAGATGCAGAGAACAGTGGGCATCCTGGAGAAATTCTCGGAGGGAGATGATTGGGATACTTTTGTGGAGCGACTCGACCAATACTTTGTGACCAACGAGCTCGATGAGGAAGTGAAGCTTACCCTCATATTCTATTTTCCCCCTCCTAATTAAACCCTTTGTCCCCCTCTGCTGAACTCTAAATTTCTCCCAGTCCTCAGGTTTGCTGCTTTTTTTGGCCAATTTATATGCCTCTTCCTTGGATTTAACGCTCTCGCTAATTTCCCTTGTAAGCCACGGTTGAGCCACCTTCCCCATTTTATTTTTATGCCAGACAGGGATGTACAATTGTTGAAGTTCATCCATGTGATCTTTAAATGTCTGCCATTGCCTATCCACCATCAACCCTTTAAGTATAATTCGCCAGTCTATCCTAGCCAAATCACGTCTCATACCATCGAAGTTACCTTTCTTTAAGTTCAGAACGCTAGTCTCTGAATTAACCGTGTCACTCTCCATCTTAATGAAGAATTCCACCATATTATGGTCACTCTTCCCCAAGGGGCCTCGCACAACAAGATTGTTTATTAATCCTCTCTCGTTACACAAGAATTACATTCATCGCAAGAATTACATTCTTCCGAAGTCCATTTGACTTTGTACAGTTTATTTGCATTTTGTGGTCGGTAACATCACCTGGAGGCCTGGGGGGGTGAGAGACCAGGGGGGTTGGGGGGGAGGCGGGGTGGCTGAATGGAGGCCAGGGGGTGGGGGGAGGTCTCTGATCATGTGGGATATGTTAGGTAGGGACCCTGGATCCAGGAGGTAGGTGTAAAGGAACTTACATAGGATTACATAGGGATATACAGCACAGAAACAGGTCATTTGGCCCAACCAGTCCATGCCAGCGTTTATGCTCCACTCGAGCCTCCTCCCATGTTTCCTCATCTAACTCTATCAGCATAACCATCTATTCCCTGCTCCCTCATATTCTTATCTAACCTCCCCTTAAATGCAGTTATTCTATTTGCCTCAACCACTCCTTGTGGTCGCAAGTTCCACATTCTCACCACTCTCTGGGTAAATAAATTTCTTCTGAATTTCCTATTTGATTTCTTGATGGCTATCTGATATTGATGGCCTCTAGTTTTGCTCTTCCCCACGTGGAAACATTCTCTGTATCTACTATTTCAAAACTTTTCATAATTTTAAAGACCTCTATTAGGTCATCTATCAACATTCTCTTTTCAAGAGAAAAGAGACCCAGCCTGTTGATCCCTTCCTGATAGGTATATCCTGGCATTTCTGATATCATCCTTGTACATCTTTTTTGCACCCTCTCCAGTGCCTCTATATCCTTTTTATATGGTGAACAGAACTGCACGTAGTACTCCAAGTATGGTTGAACCAATGTTCAATACAAGTTTAGCATAACTTCACTACTTTTCAATTCTGTCCCTCTAGAAATAAACCCCAGTGCATGGTTTGCTTTTTTAATGACCTTACCTCCTGGATCCAGCAGTCCTCACCTTGCTGTAGCTGGTGAGTTTTATGCGGTGTGCAAAACCTGACCAGCTAAAGTTAAACATAAAATCGAGGTTAAAGAGGCTTCCAGCCTCATTATAATATTTAAATAGATGGCCCACCTCTTGGCAACAGGTTGGCTGCCTGACGCCATCCCACCTCCCTTAAAAGTGGAAATGGGCAAGTTGGAGGCAGGTTCGGGTCGGGATTCTGACTTTTAACACTTTAACTACCTCCATGCACCCAACCCACTCTTTTGTTTAGTATAGTCCTTACTACTAGGGGAATCAAGGGGTATGGTGAGAAAGCAGGAATGGGGTACTGAGGTTGCATGTTGAGCCATTAACTCATTGAATGGCGGTGCAGGCTCGAAGGGCCGAATGGCCTACTCCTGCACCTATTTTCTATGTTTCTATGTTTCGATAAAATCCGCCCCCTATGTTTCTAGGGAAATAATGATCATTTTAATAACCATACTGCTTTTGCTATTATAAAGTCATTGAAAAGTAGTACTGTAAGCAAGCAGTAAAAGTATGGAACGAGTCAAAACAAAAATGTGTCTTGCAACAACACCAACAAATTTCATTTATATAGGCCCAGAAATCCCTGTTTCTTCTTCACGCGGGCGTTCGACTAAAAATAGGAAAGAAGTGCACCTACCTTTTGGTCGAATGCCCACCAGAGATTCCGGACTCGAGGCCTCCTCTTCTTGCGCAATGGAGCGCGTTCACGTTGGGACGTCCGTAGGAGTCACGTGGGCCTGGACACCCAATCACAGTAAAGTATTTTCTCATTCATAGTAATAGGAGTTTCGTAAGTCGGAAACTCCTATTAACTATGAATGAGAAACACCCCCAAAAACCCAAACATTATATAAAACATTTTAAAAAACACCTCACATAAATACACTATAGAAATTAAAGTTGATAGAAATGTATTTTAAAGAAAAAAAATTTGCCGATTCAAAAAAAATTTTTTAATTATGCTTTAAAATAAAATTACCTGAGTGGGCAGGGTTTTAACATAATTATGTTTTTTTTAATTTTATTTTAATCATGTTTTTGATATGTTTTTAAACTCTTACGCCTGTAAAAATAGGCTATGTGCCTGCTTTTATCAGGGCAAGAGTTTTGAGGACATTTGCTGGGCAAGATATGGGTAAATCCTGCAATCTTGCCCAAGCAAATGTCCTCACTCCCGAAATGTCAGAAACGTGACAGATCGGAAAAGCCGCTTTTCAGCGCATGAGCGTTGCACGTTGAAAACCGGCTTATCCGATGCCTTCCCGGGTCTGTAGAAACATCGTACAGACTCAGGGAGGCTGGGATTTCTACGCCATAGTGTCTTTAACATAGTAAAATGTTCCAAGGCGCTTCATAGGAGCGTTATCAAACAAAATTTGACATCAAGCCACATAAGGAGAAATTATGGCAGATGACCAAAAGCTGGGTCAAAGAGGTAGGTTTTAAGGAGTGTCTTAAAAAAGGAAAGAGAGGTAGAGAGGTTTAGGGAAACAATTCCAGAGGTTAGGGCCTTGGAAGCTGAAAGCAGGGTTGCCAATGGTGGAGTGATTAAAATTCGAAATGCTCAAGAGGCCAGAATTGGAGTTGCGCAGATATCTTGGTGGGCTGGAGGAGATAGGAAGCGGGAAGGCCATGGACAGATTTGAAACAAGAATGAGAATTTTTAAATCGAGGCATTGCTTAACAGAAGCCAATGTAGGTCAGCGAGCACAGGTGATGGGTGAAAGGGACTTGGTGCGAGTTAGGACATGGGCAGCAGATTTTGGATGACCTTCAAGTTTACCAAGGGTACAACATGGGAGGCCATCTTCAGCTGCTTCATCAATGACCTTCTCTCCATCATAAGGTCAGAAGTGGGGATGTTTGCTGAGGATTGCTTCAGTTCCATTCGCAACTCCTCAGATAATGAAGCAGTCCGTGCTCACATGCAACAAGACCAGGACAACATTCAGGCTTGGGCTGATAAGTGACAAGTAACATTCGCGCCACACAATGTGCCAGACAATGACTATCTCCAACAAGAGAGAGCTTTATCACTGCCCTTGATATTCAATGACATTACCATCGATGAATCCCCCACTATCAACATCCTGGGGGTCACCGTTGACCAGAAACTTAACTGGACCAGTCACATAAATACTGTGGCAACAAAAGCAGGTCAGAGGCTGGGTATTCTGCGGCAATAGACTCACCTCTGACTGCCCAAAGACTTTCCACCATCTACAAGGCACAAGTCAGGTGTGTGATTGAATGCTCTCCACTTGCCTGGATGAGTGCCATGAAGGAGTGCTGGCACGTATATGTGATTGGAAGTTCATCTTGGGGTCAAATATGATATCAAGGTTGTGAACAGTCTGGTTCAGCCTCAGACAACACTCAAGAAGCTTAACACCATCCAGGACAAAGCTGCCTGCTTGATTGGCACCCCATCCAGCACCTTAAATATTCACTCCCTCCACCACCAGTGCACCATGGCTACTGTTATGTCTGAAATGTACTTATGAATGACTCCACGAGGCAATGTGTTGTACTCAAACTGTAGTGACTTTGGTCCTTTATTTGTAACTCCAGAGTGAGGCACAAGCATGGTAGGCGGCCTTTTATACTAGGCTCTGCACACCTATGCAGGTGACCCTCAGGTTTCTCACTGCAGTGCTCTCTGGTGGACAGCCTCTGCCACAGGGGCAGGAAAGCCCGGTCTCCACCAGTTGCATCCTCTAGTGGTGCCAGCATAGCATATACACAGTGTAAATCTTATTGATAGTACATCAGGTAACAAGTCTCCATCTTATGCAACTATACAGTGACTACACAGAGAATATAACTATAGTCTGCATATATAACATCACTCTCCCCCAAGTCCTTTGTGCCAATTACCTTTGCACTATGTGCTCTGGCTAAGCTCTCCCCAGACTTAAGTGCCAATAGCCCTTGCACCTTGGCTGTGCTTTGGCTTGGCTCGCTCCCTGTTAACCCCCAAGTCCTTTTGCCACAACGTTGGGTAGTGGTTACCAGTTTGGATGGTTCGATAATGCAGTGGAGGTTCCAGTGGGTTCTGGGTGTGATCCATGTGTGTGTCCATGGCTACATACATCCATTTCCCCACACCCCCCCACAGCGAGATCATGCAGTAGGCCCATTACATTAACATACAGGATCAGACACAGTGCTAGTACAAAGAAAGGAAGTTACAGTTTGTATTGTGACACTTACATTCATTAGGTTTTGCGGTCGTGCACCAAGTTTGGGTAGATTGCATTCATGGTTCAGTCATGGTAAGTACTGAGGTAGCAGTACAGATATGCGAGGACGCAGATTCCAGAGCAACCGGACGGGGTCCTAGTCATCTGATGGCGGCGCTGCGCCCCCTGCGACCAGGGTGGGCTTGGTTCACTCACCTAGCCAGGACTCAGGGCCTTTGCCGTTGTCTACTGGTGGGCAGAGCCACAGATGTGTGTGGCCTCCTTGTCCTCCTTTGAGGGCTGCAGAATCTTCTGCCTGCTCTCTAACGGTGTTGGGAATCTGGCTGTTCCAGGTCCAGTTTGGGGAACTCGTTGGTTCTGACCTTTCGCTCCCGGACACGGCCGAGGTAGTGACTGGGTCTGGGGTCTGCGCCGCCTCCACCCGGGTGGTGGGCAACGGCAGCCGACTGCGCGTATTGGCGCCATTTTCGTTTCCAGGTCCATGGCAAATAGTGTCATCGGGTACCTGCAGCATGGGATAGACCTGGGGCAGGGTATCAGGATCAGTGCCTTCACAATCCTGAGGTCGCTGGCCTATAAATTGTGGGGACACCTGGGCAGGGCATCAGGATCAGTGCCTTTACCCTCCCAAATTCACTCGCTTGCTACTTTTGGGGACACTCTATTCCTGACATCTCGCAACAACATATCGGGCTAGACTTTCCACTTTCAGACTAAGGCCGAAAAAAATGGGCCTTGTTCCAGCGATGCAGGACCAATCGCCCGTGCTGATCGCCGGCTCAAGGCCTATTTTTTTTGTTGCGATTTTCCACTTGGCTTTACCTCAGCAATGTCAAATGGGCGATGTGATTTCTCGGCAATCTCACAATCGCCCAAAGAAAACGGAAGTGAATGAAAAAAAAGCTTCCCTAGCAACGCATTACTGCGCATGTGCAGGTTGATTTTTTTTTCAGGTTGATGCTCCTTCCCGCGTTTTCGGAGGTCGGGGTCATCACACATGCTCAGAAGCTCTGTGAGGGCCGGGGAGAGAGAGAGAGAGAATAAAACATTTTGTGTTCTGAATAATCTCATATTAATCGATAATGGAGGCATCATTTGAAAGGAGTCGGGCCAAGCCTTTCAGCGAGGAGGCCAATGAGGTCCTGGTGAACGTTGCCAGCACCAGGTAGGAGGATCTGACACGGGGTGGGCATGGGAAACCTCCACCCCGTGCATAATCGAAGGATTTGGGTAGAGATTGCCGACGTGGTCACGTCTGCATCTAATGAAGCCCAGACACCGGACCAGTGCCGCAAGCGTTGGAACAGCTTACTGGCAGCTGCGAGAGTAAGTTGAAATTTATATTTATGTATTATTTAATGATCTAAAGAGTAACTAGAATCTGCAATGTTATTAGGTTACATTTAAACATAACTAAATTATGAATAAATTTATGCAACCCAGCATAAAATTAAATGTTGTCGTGTGAAATATGCAACGTAATGCTAATTTGTAATAAAACATTTAAATCTGTCAGTCTTAAATGTCTTCAATGTCTTAAATTGCCTGATCCATTTGCTTATGCCGTGCAATGTTATCGTATCATTTACAGAAGAAGATCTCGATCAATAATCGGGAGCAACGCAGGACGGGCGGGGGCTCTGCCATGATGCACAGTTTAAGTGCTTACGAGTAGCTCGCAGTGGCCTTGGTGGGGCCAGGAAGCCGTTCGGTCACATTCCGTGATGTGGCCGAACCCACCCTTGGGACATGTGAGTAATGAGAAATGTGCATTGTTCAATGTGTGAATCGTTAGTAAATACTAAGAATATCGTAGTTCCGCATGTAATGTTATGCAATTAAAATGTAATTTGATATTATGCAATGTTATGCAATTACAATGTAATGTTATGCAATTATAATATAATCTGATATATAATGGTGATGTACTATATGAGGTCATGTTAGGTCATGTTAGGTCATGTTAAACCTTGAGATCACCTGTGCATATGGGGTAATGGAAAGCATTGCAATGTTTTGAGTTCGAGAAAAATTGGAATGCAATGATTTAAATAGTTAATCGTTGTTTATCAAATTAAAGGTCAAGTGGTCGTCGAGTTAGTGGAGTGCACTACCACGGAACCGTCTCCAGCATTACAGGAGGCAGAAGAAGAAGAGGAGTCACTGCAGACTCCTGCTGCTGTGCTTCAGCAGGAGGAGGAGGAGACGGAGACGGAAGAAGAAGAGATATTTTTTGCGGTGGGGGGGGGGAACAACCTGTGGCCATCTCAGTTGAGATGGAAGAAGCACCGGGACCAAGCGGTGTGCAGGTGGCGACGCCAAGGCGCGTCATATTGCAAACGCCGACCCCACGGAGGTCTGGTCAGCGTGGCGGGCAATCGCCTGCCTTGGAGGGCCAGACAGAGAGCTTGATTTTCCTGTGTAGGGAGACGGTCGCAATGGGTCGCGAACTTATCCAGGGGTTCGAGGGATTCTCTGCGAACTGGAGCCAGTTTCCAGCATCCTGGAGCCAGTTCTGCCAGAACTTCTCCAACTGGTCTTCTGAGCAGTCACTGACTGCAAGGGAGACCTTGGAGGCTATTCGGCAGCAGACTGCCGCAACCAATGCCCTACGGCATGCGTTGCTGGCTGGACACGGCGCTGCACCCCAAGGTGTCGTGTCTGCTCGCAGCGAGACCCCTAGCACTCAAGCGAGTACGGAGGGCACAGTTCCTCTGGACTCAGAAGAAGAGCCTCAGGCTTCCGCTTCCTCTCCGTCACTGTCATGTATCTTACATTAATATATATAACTGTATCCTAACATGCTATACATGACTGTAATAAGATATGACCTGTAACCACCAGCATACCTTACCACCAGGGGTGCACTTGCAAGAGACAGGTATATAAGGACAGGTCTCAGGCAAGTGCAGCTTTCCAGAGCTGTGAAATAAAGGTGCAGGTCCAGAGTGACCTTGACTTCACTACATGCCTCGTGTGAATCTGTACTGAGGGGACAATACTTTACAGTGGCGACGGGTTACGGGATTACAGAATCCACACAATGGCGAACAACGGATCAGATGAAAAGTACAATGTGGGAGACAATTGGGAGGACTTTATAGAAAGGCTCCAGCAAAGCTTTGTAACCAAAGACTGGTTAGGCGACGATAAGGCAGATAAGAGAAGAGCCCATCTCTTGACCAGCTGTGGCTCGAAAACATACGCTTTAATGAAGGATCTGTTGGCACCCGAGAAACCAGCAAACAAGTCGTTTGAAGAATTGAGCACACTGGTAAGAGACCACCTGAAGCCAGTGAGCAGCCTACACATGGCCAGGCACAGGTTCTACAACTACAGACGCTGTGTGGGCAAGAGCATACCCGACTTCGTGGCGGAACTTCAGAGGTTGGCTAGTTTATGTGAGTTCTCCGATGAACTGAGGCGAGAAATGCTGAGAGACTTTTTCATTGAAGGAATAGGCCACGCAGGCATATTCCGAAAGCTCATAGAGACCAAGAACCTGACCTTAGAGGCAGCAGCACTGGTTGCACAGACATTCTTGGTAGGGGAAGAAGAAACGAGGTTAATTTACAATGCAGGTATGACAACTAACGAAATAGTGGAACAAGAAGTTCACAGCACTAAACAAGCTGCTACCCCCACACACAGACAAAACCGGGAGAACAGGCTCTCGACAGCAGGCAGAAGCCATCAAGGGCCACAGGAACGGCCGTTCACACCTCATCAACCCACAATGCGAGCAATCAACTACAAACTGAGAGAAGTTCAAGAGAGATCAGCCAGACGCAGCTCATTCTTTGGGAACTCTTTGAACAATGGAATAGGTCTGTGCTGGAGGTGTGGGGGTGGGCACTCGTCAAGGGGATGTCGATTTCAGCAGGCTGTTTGCAGAAATTGTGAATATACAGGGAATTTGGCCCGCATGTGCAAAGAAACGGAAGCTCGGCTGGTATACGAATCGTCGGATGGGTCGGAAAACGGACCAGAAGATGGTGGGGACAGTACCCGGGACACCGATGTACAGCGGGTCAACACGATCAATGGCCGCTGCTCCTACAACAGGACGCCTCCTATAATGATGAGGGTCCTACTCAACGGGATATCTGTCAACATGGCGCTGGATACGGGAGCGAGTCAATCTCTCATGGGGGCTCAACAATTTGAACAACTGTGGCCGCATAAAAGAGACAGACCAAAACTCACAAGGGTCGACACCAAACTAAGGACCTATACCAAAGAAATCGTACCAGTCCTTGGCAGCGCATGCTCTCTGTCACACACAAAGGGACAGTGAACCGACTTCATCCTGTGGATTGTCCCTGGAGACCCCCCAGCACTGCTGGGGAGAAGCTGGATGGCAAAACTAAACTGGAAATGGGGTGATATCCATGCCATGTCATTAGAGGAACGGATCTCCTGCTCAACAGTTATAAAGCGATTTGAACATCTCTTTCAGCCAGGTGTGGGCACTTTCAAAGGGGCCAAAGTCAAAATCTACATCACACAGGATGCTAGACCGGTCCATCACAAGGCCAGAGCTGTACCCTATGTGATGAGGGAAAAGATTGAACACGAACTAGACAGGCTTCTGCGGGAAGGCATTATATCACCTGTGGAATTTAGCGACTGGGCAAGTCCCATCGTCCCAGTCATGAAGTCTGATGGATCCGTACGAATCTGTGGGGACTACAAATCTACCATAAACAGAGTCTCCCTACAGGACCAGTACCCGCTGCCCAGAGCAGAGGACTTATTTGCCACATTGGCTGTAGGTAAATTTTTCTCAAAATTAGACCTCACATCTGCGTATATGACGCAAGAATTGACCGAGGAATCCAAGCTACTCACCACCATCAACACACATCGAGGCCTTTTCATGTACAATCGATGCCCATTCGGCATCAGGTCGGCAGCTGCAATATTCCAGCGCAACATGGAGAGTCTGCTCAAGTCCATCCCGGGGACGGTTGTATTTCAAGACGACATACTTATCACGGGCAGGGACACCGACTCCCATCTCCGTAATTTGGAGGAAGTACTAAAGCGGTTGGATCGGGTAGGCCTACGAGTCAAGAAATCCAAGTGCCTGTTTCTCGCACCCGAGGTTGAATTTTTGGGCGGAAGGATTGCCGCTGATGGAATCCGCCCAACAGAGTCCAAAACAGAAGCAATTTGCCTGGCACCCAGGCCCCGGAATGTCTCAGAACTGCGCGCCTTTCTCGGGCTACTCAATTACTTTGGGAACTTTATGCAGAACTTAAGCACGCTGCTGGAGCCTCTCCACGTGCTACTCAGGAAGGGGTGCGATTGGTTTTGGGAGGACACCCAGGAACGCGCCTTCAATAAGGCAAGCAACCTTCTGTGTTCCAACAGTGTTTTGACTTTCTTTGATCCAGGTAAAAAGCTAGTTCTCACATGCGATGCGTCAGCGTATGGGGTCGGGTGCATTTTGCAACATGTCAATAGTGCGGGCAAATTACAACCCATAGCTTATGCCTCCAGGTCACTTTCGCGGGCGGAGCGTGGGTACGGAATGATAGAGAAGGAGCGCTCGCGTGCGTGTACGGTGTCAAAAAGATGCACCAATACCTTTTCGGGGCCAAGTTCGCATTAGAAACCGTCCACAAGCCCCTCACGTCCCTCCTATCTGAGAGCAAGGCAATAAACGCCAACGCCTCGGCGTGAATTCAATGGTGGGCACTCATGCTGGCGTCCTACAACTATACCATAAGGCACAGACCAGGCACAAACAACAGTGCCGACACGCTCAGCAGGCGACCACGGAAGGGTCTGACGAACAGGACTGTGAGATAATCATGGGAATCAATGCCTTTGAGTCCACAGGTTCACCCATGACGGCTCGCCAAATCAGAGCCTGGACGGCCAGCGACCCCACGTTATCTTTAGTTAAAAAGATGTGTCCTAACTGGTGACTGGGCAGAGGCTCGCGATGCCTGCCCCGAGGAATTAAAACCCTTTCACAGGCGCATGCATGAGCTATCACTACAAGCAGACTGCCTGATGTGGTGCAGCCGAGTAGTCATGCCTCTGCGAGACAGAGAGGCATTTGTCCGGGAGCTCCACCGCGAGCACCCGGGGATCGTTCTCATGAAGGCCATAGCCAGATTCCACTTCTGGTGGCCTGGTATTGACGCGGACTTGGAGCTCTGCCCAACTCAGCAATGCCCCCAGGGAAGCTCCACTGAGCTCCTGGCCCTGGCCTACCAAACCGTGGTCACGGGTGCACTTGGACTATGTGGGCCCATTCATGGGCAAAATGTTCCTCGTAGTTGTAGATGCATTTTCAAAGTAGATCGAATGCACCATTTTAATCTCGAGCACAACCTCCACCACTGTGGAGAGCCTCGCAACCATGTTTGCAATGCACGGAATCCCTGACATATTGGTCAGTGACAATGGTCCCTGCTTCACCAGCGCAGAATTCCAAGACTTTATAATTGACCACGGCATAAATCACGTCAAGACGGCACCGTTCAAGCCGGCCTTCAACGGCCAGGTAGAGAGAGCAGTGCAAATCATTAAACAAGGCATGCTTAAAATCCAAGGTCCCACGCTGCAGGGTCGTCTGTCGTGACTGCTGCTGGCATACAGATCTCGTCTGCACTCACTGACTGGGATCCCCCCCGCACAACTGTTGATGAAAAGGACTTTAAAAACAAGGCTCTCATTAATCCTCCCCGACATGGACAAAATCGTTGAGGCAAAGCACCATAAGCTGACTGAGTACCATGACAGAAATTCGAGGGGGAGATGGAATGAGATAGGGGACAACGTGTTTGTACTAAACTATGGCAGGGGTCCCAAATGGCTTGCAGGGACAGTAACAGGCAAGGAAGGAAACAGTCTACTGGTAGTACAAATGGACAATGGCAAAACCTGCCGGAGGCATGTAGACCCAGTCAAAAGCAGATTTACCAACAACACTGCGGAACCAGAGGCAGACTACAATGTGGAACTCGCACCACACCTGGTGGACAGACAGAGGGAACAACCTGAGGAAAGGGCAATCCCAACAGACAGCCCAGGCGAGTCAACAACAATCACATCAATCGAAACAGACAGCCCAGGCGAGATACCAGCAACCACAGCCAAAGAAAAACAGACACCAAGGCAAACAACTGAACCACAACTCAGACGCTCCACGCGAGAGCGTAGACCACCGGAGAGACTGAACCTATAAAGACAATAAGACCTTGAGGGAGGGTGATGTCATGTATCTTACATTATTATATATAACTGTATCCTAACATGCTATACATGACTGTAATAAGATATGACCTGTAACCACCAGCATACTTTACCACCAGGGGTGCACTTGCAAGAGACAGGTATATAAGGACAGGTCTCAGGCAAGTGCAGCTTTCCAGAGCTGTGAAATAAAGGTGCAGGGCCAGAGTGACCTTGACTTCACTACATGGCTCGTGTGAATCTGTACTGAGGGGACAGGACTTTACAGTCACCTCCACCACGGCAGGAAGTCTTGACATCCCACTCTGCACGACGTCTTGGTGTTGGTCTGCATAGAACAAAATGGGCGGGTGGGGTGCGAACACGGGGTGGGACAGGATCTGGAGGGAAACGTGGCCGCAGGTAGGGAGGGGGGGAGTCCTTCTCTATCGTTCACTTGTTTTAAAATGTTCACTTGCTGTTATTAATTTATTATACTCTTGTTATTGTTATTGTTACCAAATTGGCCAATTGTATTCAATAGTTAAATGTTCACTTGTTCACTTGTTAAGATTACTTAACTGTTCACTTTCCATTCTTTCTGAAATGGTCACTTGTTATCGTTACTGAAATGGTAACTTATTAGCATGACTGAAATGGTCACTTGTTATCATTACTTAAATGGCCACTTGTTCCTTAAAATGTTCAATTTCTTCTTCTTCTAACGTTTTGGGGATTTTGAGGGAAGGGTGGGCTGGTGCGGGGGGTGGGGGGTTGGAGGGTGCGTGTTGTTCATTAGTTCTTAAAAAAAATATATTTTTGTTAATTAAAAAAAAAGCTTTCTACAACTTTTGTACCTTCTCCATTATTTACATAAGTTTTACAATATACAGTTCTTCATGCAGATTTGTTTGTTTATTCTGTTTCACCACGGAATATCATTACATAACTTCATTGTGTAAAACCTGTTTATTAAATAATTCCGATATATCATGAGATCTATTTAGCATAGATAATGTGATAATATCTATTTATATTCCCTGTCCTAAATTTCTGAGTACAATTGGCTTCAATTTTACTCTCTAAATAACTCAGAACAATTCCCCACCCTTCCTCAGAGGCTAAAAATGGCATCCGTAGTGCCCATTTCCCTCTCTAAGGCCCTGAAAAAGCAACTATATTTGAGCATTCTTTTGGGCCTTTCATCGGCCCAGCGAAGTGCATGCTAAGTGCTGAAACTTGGGATGGGCCTTGTGTGGGCGATCATTTGGGCGATCATCTCAGCGATCAAAGTGGAAACTTGGGGGCCTATTTTTCCGGCGATATTTTGTGCCTAGTTTCCACTTTTTACTCAAAATGGGCAGTAGAGGTCCATTTTGGGCCATAGATGGGCCATAGATGGGCGATGTGAAGTGGAAAGTCTAGCCCTTTGTTCTTTACATTAGGAATAGTACCGACATCTCGCAACAAAATTTTGATCACAATCTTAATCGGTTTGTTACATTGATTGCCATGCATACAATGTCTCTTTAAGTTCAGTTGGTTGCAGGTCTCCTTTAAGAGAACCCTGCTGGCTTTACCCCAATCAAATCCTTTGTTAGACACCACGTGTACATAGAAACATACATAGAAAATAGGTGCAGGAGAAGACCAAGTGGCCCTTCGAGCCTGCACCACCATTCAATATGATCATGGTTGATCATGCATTTCAGTATCCCATTCCTGCTTTCTCTCCATACCCTTTGATCCCTTTAGTCATTAGGGTCACATCTAACTCTCATTTGAATATATCTAACGAACTGGCCTCAACAACTTTCTTTGGTAGAGAATTCCACATGCTCACAACTCTCTGAGTGAAGAAGTTTCTCCTCATCTCGGTCCTAAATGGCTTACTCCTTATCCTTAGACTGTGACCCCTGGTTCTGGACTTCCCCAGCATTGGGAACATTCTTCCTGCCTCTAACCATTCTGAAAAGGACCCGTTTATCCCAACTCTCTGCTTCCTGTCTACCAACCAGTTCTCTATCCAATCTCTTTGCACACCAATCTCTTGTGTGGGACCTTGTCAAAAGCTTTTTGAAAGTCCAAATACACCACATCCACTGGCTCCCCCTTGTCCACTCTACTAGTTACATCCTCAAAAAATTCTAGAATATTTGTCAAGCATGATTTCCCTTTCATAAATCCATGCTGACTTTGACCAATCCTGTCACAGCTTTCCAAATGCGCTGTTATTACATCTTTAATAATTGATTCCAACATTTTCCCCACCACCAAGGTCAGGCTGTTTTCTCTCTCCCTCCTTTTTTAAAAAGTGGGGTTACATTAGCTACCCTCCAGTCCATAGGAACTGATCCAGAGTCAATAGAATGTTGGAAAATGACTATAGAGTGTTGGTCCCTCAGCGTTGCACCTCGTGATATGGCCGCGGCCATCTTTTTTTCAGCCACGCTGCACCTCGCTGCAGCAGAGACGCCATCTTGCCTCTATCCTCGAGGTCGACTGCCTTGATCCTTCTCTCCCGCGATTCTGCCACAAAAGCTGAAAGAGTGCCTGTGAATTCGATCTTCCTCCCCAGAACTCCTGTCATTGGAGCCGGGAAGGTACTTTTAGGTCGTTCCAGTCGGATCATTGCCACGCAGTCGTGATGGATGGTCTGTGCCTCAGGTGCTGCGCTGGTCTATTCTCTGGTGCCTGGCCCAAGCGAAGGTGAGGTTTTGCTCTGCCTCTGAGCATGGGGGACATCGATTGCTGGAGTGAAGAGGTCTTGCCATTTCCACTGGATCTTCCCCATCCACCTTCTTCCAAGTAGCGTTGGATCATCACTTGCAACAATCCACAGAGGTCGTTTGCCACAAAATATTGCTCAAGCCTTTCCATGAAGGCATCCCAATCATCACCCTCTGCGAAGTCTTTTAGTGTGCCAAAGGTAGCCATGATCGCGTGAAAGTCATTGTTCTCATCGCCAGTTGTTATGTCCATAATGTACTTATGAATGACTCCACAAGACAATGTGTTGTACTCAAACTGTAGTGACCTTGGTCCTTAATTCCAAACTCCAGAGTGAGGCACAAGAATGGTGTGCAGCCTTTTATACTGGGCCCTGCACACCTATGCAGGTGACCCTCAGGTCTCCCACTGCAGTGCTCTCTGGTGGACAGCCTCTGCCAAAGGGGCAGGAAACCCCAGTCTCCACCAGTTGCACCCTCTAGTGGTGCCAGCATATATACACAGTGTAAACCTTATTAATAGTACATCAGGTAACAAGTCTCCATCTTATGCAACTATACAGTGACTACACAGAGAGTATAACTATATTCTGAATATATATAACATCTAGAGTGTGTACCATCTACAAGATGCCCTGCAGCAACTTGCCAAGGCTTCTTTGACAGCACCTCCCGAAACCGCTACTTCTCCCACCTGGAAGGACAAGGGCAGCAGGTGCATGGGAACACCATCACCTGCAAGTTCTCCTCCAAGTCACACGCCATCCTGATTATGGGTGCATTGGGGAGTGTGAGTGTGGCGGAGGCCATCTCCAGCATGGCCCATGCCTCTCAGCAGTCCAGTGACAACATCATTGCCCATCTAAACAGGCAAACGAATTCAATGAGCGAGAGTGGGGTCCCAGAGGTGATGGTGCATGCTATGGTTGACATGGCAGCAGCCACGACATCAAAGGCTGAAGCCATACAAGATTTTTGTGATGTCATGCAGTCACTGGTTGCTGGCATGCACTCAGACTGCAGCGGTTCAAACACAGACTGCAGCATTTCAGGCACTCCTTGCATTCATTCAGTCTCACAGTGCTGCCATGCAAGCTGTGTCTGCCGCTATCCTCTCTGTCTTTTCACAGTCGGATGGGGAACACACGGTGCTGCAGCAGGTCAGCAATCTGTAGGGGCATATATTGCTCCTGATGCTCTGGCACCGTCCCGGAGGAGTGGCAGTTTGCCGCTGGAAATGGAAGGTGCTGTCCTTCCTCACGATGACAGCATTCCGGCTCCTGCCACTGCCAGTCCACCTCTGCAGCCGACACCCCAGCCATCCCACTCTGCTGCCTGCCATCCTGAGGCAGTGCAGTCAGCAGTCAGGACGTCTATGCCCACAGCTGTTCCAGGACGTCCTCGTAGGCCATCTGTCCTGTGCTCCTCAGACACACAGCAGCCCTCAAGCAGCCTTGCTGCAGGCACTGAGGCACCATTGAGGAAGAGCAGTAGGTGAGGGAGGGGGTTGAGGCTGAGGGGTGGGAAATGCCAACGGAAATCTCACTGATTAAAGATGTCCCCATGGGTCCCAGTTACATCATAAGAACATAAGAACATAAGAAATAGGAACAGGAGTAGGCCATATGGCCCCTCGAGCCTGCTCCGCCATTCAATAAGATCATGGCAGATCTTGGTGTCAATGTTATTCCTCTGTTGTTTTCTTTCAAGGGGCAGGTACTCCATGTTGATTTATTTGAGGGTGGGGTTTTAATGAAAAAGTCCAAGATCTGATGTTTCTTTTGTCATGTATCCTACATGGCTACTGTTGGTACTATCACAAGGTGTGCCACCAGAGGGCACAACAGTGGGAGAATTGTAGGTTACCTGTATAGGTGTGCCTGGCCTAATATAAAAGGCAGGCCACCAGGTGTGATCCTCTCTCTGGAGTTAACAATAAAGGACTAAGGTCACTACAGTTTAAGTACAACACATTGTCTCATGGAGTCATTATTAGAGCATCTAAGAACACAACAATTGGCGGCGAGATTACGAACTTTCACGCGAAAATGGCTATCCTTGGTATGTTGCAGCAGTTCGCCAATGGAGATGATTGGGACGCCTTTGTGGAGAGGCTTGAACATTTCTTCACAGCAAATGACCTGGCAGGAGACGACCCGGCCACACTGGCTGATAAGCGGCGAGCTATCTTGCTAACCTGTTGTGGGCCCACCGCCTTTTTCCTCATCAGGGACTTGCTGGTACCAGCGAAGACAATGACCAAGATATACAAGGAGCTCGTAACCCTGATCCATGAGCAACTCAAGCCCAAGGAGAGCACCCTCTCAGCCAGACACTGGTTCTATACCCTCCGACAGCCCGAAGGCCAGGAAATCGCGAAGTACGCCGCAGACCTCAGGAGGTTGCGAGGAGGCAACATCCTCCGAGCCAGAAGCAAGAGCTTCCTCCTGGCCCGCATGTGTCGTTGGCAATGAGGGTGCAGCACCTTGGGGTTCAGTGCCCCATTCCAGGAACACTAGTAGCCCTGTGGCACCAGTGTTCCTGGTTATCACCTCCAGGGCCACCGCTATACTTGGCACATACTCTGTCATGGTCGCGGGTATGGTGGCCAGCTGCTGGGATATGCCCCCCATTGTCTGGAGGATCTGCTGATCTATGTCAACACTCCTTCTGGAAAAATTAACCATGTCCCCGCTTAGATCTGCCGCTGGTGGAGCAGTCCTGCTGCGTCGAACCAACCTCTGCAGGGTCGGCACCCACATGGAGACACTTGAGGTGCCCTACAGCAAAGTGCTTGGGCCCACTACCTTCACGATGGAGGAGGACATGGTCGCAGGAGCACTAAATGTCATCGGTGTTGTAGGCATGATGGAGCTTGTTGCTGCAGGCTCCTCAAACTCTGCTCTGTCCTCAGTGGAGAAGGCATCCTACAGCTCCAGGGGCGAGATTCGGGACTCCTCACCACCAGACTGACGATCCCTCGCCGACTTCGCCGCCGGATCCGCACCTTGCCTCGGTGGTGTTGCCTGTGACTGCGATGTTAGCTGAGCTACAAAATATAAATGAGGTTATTAGAGGAGAAGGGGGCGCTAGGGTCACAGGGTGATTCAAATGCTACACACAGCATATGCATGAGAACAGCACTACCATTATCAAAATAATTTGACTAATTTTCAAGACGTGTTATTGGCGGGCACTCAATGAGGCACACGCACCGAATTCACTGACCGGGGTGCAAGCATGCACGTTGCACCAGGAGTACGTCATGATCAGAGCGATCGTCAGCAGCCAGGCACTAATGGTGAGCCTCTAATGAATTTGCCATCGGGGCGCTAAGTTTTCACGCTCGCATTAATGCCCCCTCTGGCCGCTAACTGAGGCTATAGAAAACCGAAAATCCAGCCCTTTGTGTCTTCCTCACAAATTGCTTTCTCACCTATCTTTGTATCGTCAGCAAATTTGGCTACAACACACTCGGTCCCTTCATCAAGTCATTAATATAGATTGTAAATAGTTGAGGCTGCAGCAGTGATCCCTGTGGCACCCCGCTAGTTACAGTTTGCCAACCTGAAAATGACCCATTCATCCCGACGCTCTGTTTTCTGTTAGTTAGCCAATCCTCTATCCATGTTACTATATTATCCCCAACACCCTGAGCTCTTATGTAGTATCCTTTTATGTGGCACCTTATCGAATACCTTTTGGAAATCTAAATACACTCCACCTAATGGTTTCCCTTTATCCATCCTGCTGTTACATCAACAAACTCCAATAAATTTGTCAAACAAGATTTCCCTTTCATAAAACTATGTTGACTCTGCTTGATTGCATTATGATTTTCTAAATGTCCTGCGACTGTTTCCTTACTAATGGATTCCAGCATTTTCCCAATGACAGATGTTAGGTTAACTGGCCTATAGTTACCTGTTTTCTATCTCCCTCCTTTCTTGAATAGGGGCATTACAGTTGCAATTTTCCAATCCGCTGGGTCCTTTCCAGATTCTGGGGAATTTTAGAAGATTACAACCAATGCATCCACTATCTTTTTTAAGACCGTAGGATGCAGGCCATCAGATCCAGTGGACTTGTCAGACCTTAGTCCCATTAGTTTGCCTAGTACTTTTTCTCTAGTGATAATGATTGTTTTAATTTCCTCCCTCCATTTTGCCCTGTGATTTTCTACTATTATTGGGATGCTTTTGTGTTTTCTACCATGAAGACAGATACAAAATATTTGTTCTAAGTCTCTGCCATTTCCTTGTTTCCCATTATTAATTCCCCAGTCTCATCCTCTAAGGGACTAACATTTACTTTAACTACTCTTTTCCTTTTTATACACTTGTAGATGTTCTTATGGTCTGTTTTTATATTTCTTGCTAGTTTACTTTCATAATCTATTTTACAAGAGAACATAAGAACATAAGAAATAGCAACAGGAGTAGGCCACATGGCCCCTCGAGCCTGCTCCGCCATTCAATAAGATCGTGGCTGATCTGATCATGGTCTCAGCTCCACTTCCCTGCCCGCTCCCCATAACCCCTTAACCCCTTATCATTTAAGAAACTGTCTATTTCTGTCTTAAAATTTACTCAATGCCCCAGCTCCATAGCTCTCTGAGGCAGCGAATTCCACAGATTTACAATTCTCTGAGAGAAGAAATTTCTCATCTCAGTTTTAAATGGACGGCCCCTTATTCTAAGATCATGCCCTCTCATTCTAGTCTCCCCCATCAGTGGAAACATCCTCTCTGCATCCACCTTGTCAAGCCCCCTCATAATCTTATTTCGGTAAGATCACCTCTCATTCTTCTGAATTCCAATGAGTAGAGGCCCAACCTACTCAACATTTCCTCATAAGTCAACCCACTCATCTCCAGAATCAACCTAGTGAACCTTTTCTGAACTGCCTCCAAAGCAAGTATATCCTTTCGTAAATATGGAAACCAAAACTACACGCAGTATTCCAGGTGTGGCCTCACCAATACCTTATATAGCTGTAGCAAGACTTCCCTGCTTTTACTCTCCATCCCCTTTGCAATAAAGGTCAAGGTTCCATTGGCCTTCCTGATCACTTGCTGTACCTGCATACTATCCTTTTGTGTTTCATGCACAAGTACCCCCAGGTCCTGCTGTACTGCAGCACTTTGCAATCTTTCTCCCTCTTTATTATTTTTTTTAGTCATCCTTTGTTGGTTTCTAAAATGTTCCCAATCTTCTAGCCTACCTCTAATCTTCGCAACATTGTATGCCTTTTCTTTCAATTTGATACCATCCTTAACTTCCGTAGATAGTCACGGGTGGTTCACCCTTCTCATAGTCTTTCTTTCTTAATGGAATATATAATTCAGGCGCTGCACGCCAATTGACATCATGATCTGCATATTGATGTGTGGGCGGCGAGCATAGGCAACGGCAGCACTACCGGCCTCCTCTGGACCTGATGGCCTACATTCTAGGGTTCTAAAGGAGGTGGTTGCAGAGGTAGTGGATATATTGTTTGTGACCTTCCAGAATTCCTGTGATTATACAAGATTGGAAGGTAGCAAATGTAACCCTGCTATTCAAGAAAGGAGGGAGAGAGAAAATAGGGAAATACAGGCCAGTTAGCCTGACATCAGTTGTCAGGAAAACGCTGGAATCCATTATTAAGGAAGTGGTAACAGAGCACTTAGAAGATCATATTATGATTAGAACAAGAATTAGGAGCAGGAGTAGGCCTTTCAGCCCTCGAGCCTGCTCCGCCATTCAATGAGATCATGGCTGATAGAAACATAGAAACATAGAAATTTACAGCACGAAAGGAGGCGGATCTTCTATCTCAACTCCACTCTCCTGCTCTATCCCCATATCCCTTGATTGTCTTAATATTCAAAAATCTATCGATTGTATTAATATCAAAAAATCTATCGATTGAATATACTCAAACTCTGAGCCTCCACAGATTCACCACCCTCTGAATGAAGATGTTTCTCTTCATCTCAGTCATAAATAGCCGGCCCCTTATTCTGAGACTGTGAACCCTGGTTCTAGACTCCTCAGCCAGAGGAAACATCCTCCCTGCCTCTACTCTGTCAAGCCCTGTAAGAATTGTGTATGTTTCAATGAGATCACCTCTCATTCTTCTAAATTCTAGAGAATATAGGTCGATTCTACTCAATCTCTCCTCATAGGACAATCCCCCCATCCCAGGGGAATCAGTCTGGTGAACCTTTGTTGCACTCCCTCAATGGCAAGTATATCCTTCCTTAGGTAAGGAGACCAAAACTATACACAATACTCCAGGTGCAGTCTCACCATGGCCCTATCTAATTGCAGTAAGACATCTTAACTCTTTACTCAAATCCTCTTGTAATAAGGGCCAACATACCATTTGTTTTCTTAATTGCTTGTTGTACCTGCATGTTAACTTTCAGTGATTCATGTACAAGGACACCCAGGTCCCTCTGATCACCAACATTTCCCAATCTCTCACCATTTAAAAAATACTCTTCTATTTTTCCTACCAAAGTAGAGAACTTTACATTTCTCCACATTATATTCCATTTGCCATGTTCTTGCGCACTCAATTAGACTGTCTATATCCCCTTGAAGTTTCTTTGCATCTTCCTCACAACTTACATTCCCACCTACCTTTGTATCATCAGCAAACTTGGATATATTACATTTGGTCCCCTCATCCAAATCATTGATATAGATTGTGAATAGCTGAGGCCCAAGCACCAAACCTTGCGGTACCCCACTAGTTACAGCCTGCCAACATGAAAAGAACCCATTTATTCCTACTCTCTGTTTTCTGTCCATTAACCAATCCTCAATCCATGCTAGTATATTACCCCAATCCCATGAGCCTTAATTTTGTTCAATAACCTCTTGTGTGACACCTTATCGAATGCCTTCTGAAAATCCAAATACACCATATTCACTGGTTCCCCCTTATCTATTCTGCTAGCTATAACCTCAAAAAACTCTAACAAATTTGTCAAACATGATTTCCCTTTCGTAAATCCGTGTTGACTCTGCCCAATCCTATTATTCTGTTCTAAGTTCCCTGTTACCACATCCTTTATAATAGATTCTAGCATTTCTCCTACTACTGATGTCAGGCTAACTGGTCTGTCGTTCCCTATTTTCTCTCTCCCTCCTTTTTTAAATAGTGGGGTTACATTAGCTACCTTCCAGTCTGTTGGAACCCTTCTAGAATTTAAGGAATTTTGGAAGGTAACAACCAATCCACTATCTCTATAGCCACCTCATTCAAACCCCTAGGGCGTAGGCCATCATGTCCAGAGGATTTATCGGCTTTCGGCCTCATTAATTTCACCAGTACTATTTTTTAATTAATACTAATTTCTTTCAGTTCCTGATTCTCGTTAGCCACCTCATATTCCATTATTTCCGGGAGGTTTTTCGTGTCTTCTACCGTGTAGACAGACACAAAATATTTGTTTAATTTCTCTGCCATTTCCTTATTCCCCATTATAATTTCTCCAGTCTCAGCCTGCAGGAGGCCCACATTCACTTTTGCTAATCTTTTCCTTTTTACATATCCAAAGAAGCCTTTACAGTCTGTTTTTATGTCTCTCGCTAATTTACTGTCATATTCTGTTGTCCCTTTCTTTATCAATTTCTTGGTCCTCGTTTGCTGAATACTAAAGTCCTCCCAATCCTCAGGCTTACTGCTCTTTTTGGCAGCATTATAAGTCTCTTCCTTTGATCTAATACTATCTTTAACTTCTCTTGGTAGCCACGATTGAATCACTTTTCTTGTGGGGTTTTTGTGCCTTAAATAATGTATGTTTGTTGTAAATTATGTATTCATTTTTTAGATGCTAGCCATTGCTTGTCTACCATCATACCTTTTAATGTAGTTTCCCAATCCACCTTAGCCAACTCTCTCCTCATACCTACGTAGTTTTCTTTGTTTAGATTTAAGACCTAGTTTCAGATTTAACTAAATCACTTTCAAACTTAATGTAAAATTCTATCATATAATGGTCACTCTTCCCTAAAGGCCCCTTTACTACAAGGTTATTAATTAATCCTTTCTCATTGCACAATACTAGATCTAAAATATCCTGTTGTCTAGATTAGGCAGAGTCAACATGGTTTTATGAAAGGGAAATCGTGTTTAGAATTTTTTATAACTAGCAGGGTAAAGAAAGGGGAACCAGTGGATGTAGTATATTTGGATTTCCAAAAGGCATTCGATAAGGTGCCACATAAAAGGTTGTTACAGAGGATAAGAGCTCATGGGATTGGGAATAATACCCACTACCGATGTCAGGCTGACCAGTCTACAATTACCTGTTTTCTCTCTCCCTCCTTTTTTAAAAAGTGGTGTTATATTGGCTACCCTCCACTCTATAGGAACTGATTCAGAGTCTATGGAATGTTGGAAAATGACTGTCAATGCATCCGCTATTTCCAAGGCCACCTCCTTAATGGACTCTGGGATGCAGTCCATCAGGCCCTGGGGATTTATCAGCCTTCAATCCCATCAATTTCCCCAACACAATTTTCCGACTAATAAGGATCTCTCTCAGTTCCTCCTTCTTACTAGACCCTCTGACCCCTTTTATATCCGGAAGGTTGTTTGTGTCCTCCTTAGTGAATACCGAACCAAAGTACTTGTTCAATTGGTCTGCCATTTCTTTGTTCCCCATTATGACTTCCCCTGATTCTGACTGCAGGAGACCTACGTTTGTCTTTACTAACCTTTTTCTCTTTACATATCTATAGAAGCTTTTGCAGTCCATCTTAATGTTCCCTGCAAGCTTCCTCTCGTACTCTATTTTCCCTGCCCTAATCAAACCCTTTGACCTCCTCTGCTGAGTTCTAAATTTCTCCCAGTCCCCGGGTTCGCTGCTATTTCTGGCCAATTTCTATGCCACTTCCTTGGCTTTAATACTATCCCTGATTTCCTTTGATAGCCACGGTTGAGCCACTTTCCCTTTTTTATTTTTACGCCAGACAGGGATGTACAATTGTTGTAGTTCATCCATGCGGTCTCTAAATGTCTGCCATTGCCCATCCACTGTCAACCCCTTAAGTATCATTCGCCAATCTATCCTAGACAATTCACGCCTCATACCTTCAAAGTTGCTCTTCTTTAAGTTCCATGGTCTCTGAATTAACTGTTTCATTCTCCATCTTAATGTAGAATTCCACCATATTATGGTCACTCTTTCCCAAGGGGCCTCACACAATGAGATTGCTAATTAATCCTCTCTCATTACACAACACCCAGTCTAAGATGGCCTTCCCCCTAATTGGTTCCTCGACATATTGGTCTAGAAAACCATCCTTTATGCACTCCAGGAAATCCTCCTCCACCGTATTGCTTCCAGTTTGGTTAGCCCAATCTATATGCATATTAAAGTCACCCATGATAACTGCTGCACCTTTATTGCATGCACCCCTAATTTCCTGTTTGATGCCCTCCCCAACATCACTACTACTGTTTGGAGGTCTGTACACAACTCCCACTAACGTTTTTTGCCCTTTGGTGTTCTGCAGCTCTACCCATATAGATTCCACATCATCCAAGCTAATGTCTTTCCTAACTATTGCATTAATCTCCTCTTTAACCAGCAATGCTACCCCACCTCCTTTTCCTTTTATTCTATCCTTTCTGAATGTTGAATACCCTTGGATGTTGAGTTCCCAGTCCTGATCATCCTGGAGCCACGTCTCTGTAATCCCAATCACGTCATATCTGTTAACATCTATTTGCACAGTTAATTCATCCATCTTATTATGGATACTCCTTGCATTAAGACACAAAGCCTTCAGGCTTGTTTTTTTAACACCTTTGTCCTTTTAGACTTATGGTCCTTCATTGAAACACCTGAGAACTCATCCCTTTTTGGCGTGCAAGCAAGTCATCCTCGATATGAGGGACCCCCTATGATGATGATGATATCTTTGGCCTCCTGATCTGAGGAAGGATGTACTTGCCTTAGAAGTGGTGCAACGAAGGTTCACTAGATTGATTCCTGGGATGAGAGGGTTGCTCTATGAGGAGAGATTGAGTAGATGGGGCCTATATGTTCTGGAGGTTAGAACAATGAGAGGTGATTTCAATGAAACATTTAAGATTCTGAGGGGGATTGATAGGGTAGATGCTGAGAGATTGTTTCCCCTGGTTAGACTAAGGGGCGTAGTCTCAGGATAAGACTTTGATGAAGAGAAATGTCTTCACTCAAAGGGTTGTGAATCTTTAGAATTCTCTATCCCAAAGGGCTGCGGATGCTGAGTCGTTGATTATATTCAAGGTTGAGATAGATAGCTTTCTGGAATTTAGGGGAAGCAAGGGATACGGGGATCGAGTGGGAAAGTGGAGTAGTGGTCGAAGATTAGCCATGCTGAATGTTTTAGATGTATGGCCCACTCCTGCTCCTAATTCGTATGTTCTTATGTTCTCCCCAAAATGGCGGCTGCCGCATTCCACGCAGGAAGCGGGCGGAAGCGAGGCGGTCGCCATTTTTCAGCAAAACCGACCTTAACAACCGGGGCTAGATCTCTGAATTTCACGCCCCACATTTCAGTTTGATGACCTATCAGAACTGGAAAAAGATAGAGAAGCAATGACGGCGAAATTCAGGCCCTTAGCGGCAGTAGTTACGGCTGGTTTTGAAAAGAAAAAATGGAGTCCGCCTCACTTCCGTCCACTTCTGGCACCGTCTGCGCTGTGCGCCACCTTGATGAGGATAATAATACATGCGGGATGTGCTTTCGCTAGCAGTCTGCAAAGTAGGCAGATCATGACATTAGTCAGCATGTAACGCTAATTTGACACATGACCAATGTTCCCTCTAATATTTTTTGTGCGTACGGTCCCTTTAACTGGCTGCATTGCCCATTCAAATTTTCGTGAATGTGCAGTTTCTTGCACTGAAAATTCGGTGAACGGCCTGCATGGAACCTCTAGACCGCTGCATGGCCACACAACTAAATGGAAATGTTGCGCGTGAACTACCATTTTGGACGTCGCCACTCCATTCAACACCTTGTCCTAAACACGCACAGCTGAACGTGCGTTTAGATACACGAGGGACCCCCCACCAGCACTATTTAAAGGGAAACATCCAACTTGCAGGTAAGTTGATTATTTCTCTTGACTGGCTCTTGCAGAGTTTGTATGAATAATGGGCTGCTGAAAGACATTTAAAAAGAGTGATGCTGGACTTGGGTAAGTGTTGGCTCCTACTGCAAGACTTCTGACTACACTACTTGCTCCCAGTCACCTACCCACCTAGGATCTTCAGGGAGCACTTCTCCTACCTACAGTTAAGCCAGGAGCAGTGTGTTTGCATAAAAGCATAGAATGGTTCCAGCACAGAAGACCATTCGGCCCTTCGAGCCTGCGAGAGCACTTCAGCTAATCCCACTCCCCTGCCCTTTCCCTGTAGCCCTGCAATTTATTTTCCTTCAGGTACTTATCCAACTCCCTTTTGAAAGCCATGATTGAGTCTACCTCCACCGCCCTTTCAGGCAGTGCATTCCAGATCCTAATCACGCGCTGCGTAAAAAAGTTTTTCTTATGTAGCTTTTGGTTCTTTTGCCAATCACCTTAAAATTGTATCCTCTGGTTCTCGACCCTTCTGCCAATGGGAACAGTTTATCTCTATCTCGTCTGTCCTGACCCCTCATGATTTTGAACACCTCTATCAAATCTCCTCTCACTCTTCTCTGCTATAAGGAGAACAACCACAGCTTCTCCAATCTATCCACATAACTGAAGTCCCTCATCTCCGGAATCATTCTCATCAATCTTTTCTGCACCCTCTCTAAGACTATCACATCCTTCCTAAGGTGCAGTGCCCAGAATTGGACACAATATTCCAGTTGAGGCCAAACCAATGTTTTATACAGGTTCATCATAATTTCTATGCTTTACTTCCAAATTTTGTGTCATCTGCAAATTTTGAAATTGTGCCCTGTACACCCACATCCCAGTCATTAATATATATCAAGAAAAGCAGCGGTTCTAGAACTGACCCCTGGGGAATACACCGTCCTCCAGTCCGAAAAACAACCGTTCACTACTACTCTGTTTCCTGTCATTTAGCCAATTTCATATCCATGCTGCCACTGTCCCTTTTAGTCCATGGGCTTCAACTTTGCTGGCAGGCCTTTATGTGGCACTTTGTCGAACGCCTTTTGGAAATCCATGTACACTACATCAACCGCATTGCCCTCATCAACTCTCTCTGTTACCTCAACAAAAAACTTGATCAAGTTGATTAAACACGATTTGCCTTTAACAAATCCATGCTGGCTTTCCTCAGTTAATCCACACTTATCCAAGTGACTGTTAATTTTGTCCATGATCATTGTTTCAAAAAGCTTCTCCACAACTAAGGTTAAACTGACTGACCTGTAGTTGCTAGGTTTGTCTTTACACCCTTTATTGAACAAGGGTGTAACATTTGCAATTCTCCTGTCCTCTGGCACCACCCCCATTTCTAAGGAGCATTGGAAGATTATGATCAATACCTCAGCAATTTCTTCCTTCATTTCCCTCAGCGTCCTAGGGTGCATCCCATCCGGTGCTGGTGACTTATTTACTTTAAGTACAGCCAACCTTTCTAGTACCTCGTCTTTATCAATTTTTATCTCATCCAGTATCTCCTCTATCTCCTCCTTCACTATGACTTTGGCAGTATCTTTTTCCTTGGTGAAGACAGATGCAAAGTACTCATTTAGTACACAGGCATACCCTCTGCTCCATGCATGGGTCTCCTTTTTGGTCCCTAATCGGCCCCACCCCTCCTCTTACTACCTGTTTACTATTTATATGCCTATAGAAGAATTTTGGATTACCTTTTGTGTTAGCTGCCATTCTATTCTCATACTCTCTCTTTGCCCCTCTTATTTTCTTTTTCACTTCACTTTCTATATTTAGCCTGATTTTCAGATGTATTCTTGACCTGATATCTGTCATACATGCTCTTTTTCAGCTTCATCTTACTCTCGATCTCTTTTGTCATCCAGGGAGCTCTGACTTTAGTTGCTCTATCTTTCCCCTTTGTGGGAATGTACCTCAGCTGTACCCAAACTATTTCCTCTTTAACGGCAGCCCATTGTTCCACTACAAGTTTTGCCTGCTAATCTTTGATTCCAATTTACCCGAGCCAGATCTGTTCTCATCCCATTGAAATTGGCCTTACTCCAATTAAGTATTTTTACTCTAGATTGCTCCCTGTCCTTTTCCATAGTTAATCTAAACCTTGTGATACTGTGATCACTGTTCCCTAAATGTTCACCTACTAAAACTTGCTCTGCTTGACCCACCTCATTCCCCAGAATCAGATCCAGCAATTTCTCCTTCCTTGTTGGGCTGGAAACTTACTGATACAGAAAGTTCTCCTGAACACACCAGAAATTCTTCCTCTCTCTACCCTTTACATTCTTACTATCCCAGTCTATATTAGGATAGTTTAAGTCTCCCATTATCAGTATAGTTTTTGCATCCCTCTGTAATTTCTCTGAAAATTTGCTCCGCTATATTTTTTACCCACTAGTTGGTGGCTGATAGAATCCATCTAGTAGTGTAATGGCACCTCTATTATTTCTTAACTCTAACCAAATAGATTCTGTCCTTGACCCCACCAGCACTGTAACATTATTCTTAACCAATACTGCCACCCCATCTCATATCTTTCCTTCCCTATCTTTCCTGAACACCTTACAGCCAGGAATATTTAATACCCAATCCTGCCCTTTTTTCAGCCAGGTCTCTGTTATTGCCACAACATCATATTCCCATGTGGCTATTTGCGCCTGCAGCTCACCAACCTTATTTATTATGCTTTGTGCGTTCACAAACATACACTGTAAATCTATCTTAGACCATTCTGTGTTCTCTCTTAGTCTGACCCCACCTAATACCTTACTATTTATTACTTTAGTGCTATCCGTCTCTCCCAATCCTTTGTGCCTTTTATTTCTCCTTTCTCATGTTACATCCTGGTGCCCATCCCCCTGCCAACTTAGTTTAAATCCTCCCCAACAGCACTAGTTGGGGTGCAACCCATCCATCCTGTTCAGGTCCCACCTTCCTCAGAACTGGCCCGAATGTCCCCAGGAATCTGAAGCCCTCTCTCCTGCACCATCTCTCCAGCCATGCATTCATCTGCTCTATCCTTCTATTTCTATATTCACTCGCATGTGGCACCAGGAATAATCCAGATGTTACTACCTTTGAGGTCCTGCTTTTTAACCTCTTTCCTAGCTCCCTAAAATATGCTTGCAGAACCTCATCCCTCTTTCTACCTATGTTGTTGGTACCGATATGGATCATGACCTCTGGCTGTTCACCCGCCCCTCAGAAGTGTTTTGCAGCCACTTAGTGACATCTTTGCCCCTGGCACCAGGGAGGCGACCTACCATCCTGGAATCACGCCTGCAAGCACAGAAACGCCTGTCTGTTCCCCTAACTAACGACACCTCTACCACTATTGCCTTTTCAATCTTCCTCTTCTCCCCCTTCTGTACAGCTGAGCCACTCATGGTGCCATGGACATGGCTCTGGCTGTACTCCCCAGAGGAACCATTGCCATCACCAGTATTCAGTACTGAGTGGTTGGAGAGTGAGATGCACTCAGGGGATTCCTGCACTACCTGCCTGGTCCTCCTCTTCTGTCTGGTTGTCACCCATTTCCTCTCTGCCTGCACACTCTTACACTGGGGGGTGACCACCTCCTGAAACGTGCCATAGCGTCCGTTTGGGGGCCGTAACAGCCGCGAGGCGGGATTTCCTGCGCCAGGCGCGGAAGTCCCGCTCTGCGACCTAAATTCAGGTTACCACCCCCGAGAGCAAATGGAGCGCAAAATATCGTGCTCTACTTTCTCTGTGTGGCACGAGTGGGGCAGAAAGGTTCAGTGAGGGGCGCAGCGCTACGCGGTGGGACACATAGTGCTGCCGCATAGACGGGGCGCTATCCTTCACTCTGCGGGGGAGTGATGGGTCCCTAACTGGACCATCGGGGAGCGGGGTGTCATGGCGTCAGGTTAAGTTAGAGAGAATAAATGCTAATACTTACCCACCAATCATCTACCTGCAATCCCGTGACGTCACTCCTTGCTTTTGCTGTTCTTTTAGAATTCGGCGGATTTGTGTCTGCCGCCTCTGCTGCCAACTCCTTTCAGGTCCCAGAGGTGGCAACAGAAATCTGCCACCTCCTGCAACCAGATCTGCAGCCCAAGAGCAGGGCACTGATGGTCCTAAAGGTGACTGTGGCCCTGAATATTTTAACCAATGGATGCTCCCAGGCTGGAACAGGCGGCAGAGCTAACATCTCGCAGTTTGATGTCCATTCCTGCATCCCAGATATCTTAGAGGCTTTGTATTATAGGAGAAGGGACTTTATTGTCTTTTCTCTAAACAGAGAGAAGCAGGACAAGCACGCAAATGGCTTTACTATAAAAGCGGGCTTCCCCATGGTGCAGGGCGCCATCGACTGCACACACGTGGCTTTGCGGGCGCCGCATATCAATGCTAAGATGTACTGTAACTGCAAAGGGTACCACTCACTTAATGCACAGTTGGTGTACGATCACACCTGGTATCATAAGAACATAATAAATAGGAGCAGGAGTAGACCACACGGCCCCTCGAGCCTGCTCCGCCACTTAATACGATCATGGTTGATCCGATCATGGACTCAGGTCCACTTCCCTGCCCGCTCCCCATAACCCCTTATTCCCTTATCGTTTAAGAAACTGTCTATTTCTGTCTTAAATTTATTCAATGTCCCAGCTTCCACAGCTCTCTGAGGCAGCAAATTCTACAGATCCACAACCCTCTGAGAGAAGAAATTTCTCCTCATTTCAGTTTTAAATGGGCGGCCCCTTATTCTAAGATTACGCCCTCTAGTTCTAGTCTCCCCTATCAGTGGAAACATCTTCTCTGCATCCACCTTGTCAAGCCCCTTCATTATCTTATACATTTCGATAAGATCACGTCTCATTCTTCTGAATTCCAATGAGTAGAGGCCCAACCTACTCAACCTTTCCTCATAAGTCAATTACCTCATCTCCGGAATCAACCTTGTGAACCTTCTCTGAACTGCCTCCAAAGCAAGTGTATCCTTTCGTAAATATGGAAACTAAAACTGCACGCAGTATTCCAGGTGTGGCCTCAGCATTACCCTGTACAACTGTAGCAAGACTTCCCTGCTTTTATACTCCATCCCCTTTGCAATAAAGGCCAAGATTCCATTGTACTGCAGCACTTTGCAATCTTTCTCCATTTAAATAATAACTTGCTCTTTGATTTTTTTCTGCCAAAGTGCATGACCTCACACTTTCCAACTGTAATGTATGTACATAAGGTCTGCCCACAGCACGAAGCAGATATCGTGACAAAACAGGAACTTCACGGCAAGTACTGTGCACAAAATTGTATCGACGGCCGGCAGAGCTGCACATGGCAGGGCTTACTCGACTGCGTATGTGAGAACGGGAGCTGCTCAAAGTTCACCATCGAGGGCCTACTTGACTGCGTATGCGAGAACGAGAGCCGCTCAAAGCCCGCCATCGGGCGCAAATCCGAGCTCAACGTGTTGGCGTTGCGGGTGCAATCACTGACCCCATCAGTGCCGCTTCAGGCAGTATGTATGCAGAGGGTGTGCGAAGACGGGCATCTTCAACGGATGTGTCCGCAGCGGAGCAAGCGAGCTGCGACACACCACGTGGATGATGATCAATTCAGCATGGATCTGGCGATGCAGCCCAAGACATTTGAGAGCTCCGAGGAGGAAGTGTATAGCGTACGTGCGTTCCTAACAAAGAGCCAACCGATAATGATGGAGGCAAAATTAAACGGCGTGCCGGTATTCATGGAATTAGACACGAGTGCGAGTCAATCGATAATGAGCCAGAGAACTTTCAAAAAGCTGTGGAAGACCAAGGCAGAGAAACCCAAGCTGAGTCCGATAAAAGCGAAGTTGCGTACCTATACCAAAGAGCTCATACCAGTGACCGGTAGTGCAGCAATAAGAGTGTCATACGAGGGAGCAGTTCATCATCAACCGTTATGGATTATCCCAGGCAACGGCCCATCGTTATTCGGCAGGAGTTGGCTCGAGAAAATAAAATGGAAATGGTACGATATCAAAGCTTTGTCATCAGCGGATGATGATTTGTGTGCTCAAGTGCTGAGCAAATTTCCCTCACTGTTTGAACCGGGAATTGGCAGCTTCAAGGGAGCCAAGGTGCAGATTCACCTAGGCCCAGACGCAAGGTCCATCCATCACAAAGCCAGGGCAGTCTCACACATGATGAGAGAAAAGGTCGAGCTCGAATTGGACAGCCTACAACGTGAAGGGGTCATCGAATTTAATGAATGGGCCAGTCCCATTGTTCCGGTGTTAAAGAGTGATGGCATGGTCAGGATTTGTGGAGACTACAAGGTCACGATCAACCAAGTTTTGAAACAAGATCAGTACCCGCTACTGAAAGCTGATGACCTGTTTGCAACGCTAGCCGGGGGGAAAATCGTTCACCAAATTGGATCTAACGTCGGCATACATGACACAGGAACTGGTTGAATCATCAAAGAAACTTACGTGCACCAACACGCACAAAGGACTGTTTATTTACAACAGGTGCCCTTTTGGCATTCGTTCGGCGGCAGCCATATTTCAGAGAAACATGGAGAGCCTATTGAAATCTGTCCCCAAGACCGTGGCATCCTAGTCACAGGTCGTGACACCACCGAGCACCTGCACAATCTGGAAGAGGTTCTGCGTCGTCTGGACAAAGTGGGACTCAGGCTGAAACGTTCGAAGTGTGTTTTCATGGCACCAGATGTCAAATTCCTTGGACAAAAGATTGCTGCAGACGGAATCAGGCCTACAGAAGCAAAAAAAAAGGCTATCAAAAATGCACCCAGGCCCCAGAATATGACAGAGCTGCATTCATTCCTGGGTCTTCTCAACTACTTCGATAACTTCTTACCCAAATTGAGCACAGTATTAGAGCCTTTGCACAAGCTGCTCAGGAAAGGAGACGACTGGGTGTGGGGTGAACTTCAAGACAGAGCCTTTGAGAAGGCTAGAAATCTGTTGTGTTCCCACAAGCTACTGGTACTGTATGACCCATGCAAGCGTCTAGTTTTGACCTGTGATGCATCGTCCTATGGGGTCGGCTGCGTACTCCAGCAAGCCAATGAGTCAGGCTAACTACAACCAGTTGCATATGCATCTTGAAGGCTTTAGCATGTGTTTATGGGATTAAAAAAATGCACCAATACCTGTTTGGGCTTCGCTTCGAGCTGGAAACCGATCACAAGCCGCTTATATCGTTGTTCTCGAAACATAAAGGTATCAATACCAACGCGTCGTCCCACATCCAGAGGTGGGCACTTACATTATCTGCCTATGATTATGTCATTCACCATAGACCAGGCACCAACAACTGCCCTGATGCATTGAGCCGGTTACCATTGCCCACACCGGAGGTGGAAACGCCAATGCCCGCACAGCTACTCATGGTCATGGATGCCTTTGAGAGTGAAGGGTCGCATGTCACTGCTCAACGAGTTAAGACCTGGACTAACCAGGATCCGACCCTATCGGTTGTAAAACATTGTGTTCTTAACGGGGACTGGTCGACCATCACCCAAGGAAATGGGTGATGAAACCAAACCGTACAGCTGTCGCAAAGATGAGCTTTCCATCCAGCCCGACTGTTTACTGTGGGGTAATCGTGTTGTAATGCCCAAGAAAGGCAGGGCGAGATTTGTAGGAGAGTTACATAGTACGCATCCTGGTTTTGTCATGATGAAGGCCATCGCCAGGTCCCATGTTTGGTGGCCTGGCATTGACTCGGACTTAGAGTCATGCGTGCATCAGTGCAGTGCTTGCATGCAGTTAAGCAATGCCCCAAAGGAAGCTCCGCTCAGTCTGTGGTCATGGCCATCCAAACCATGGTCTAGAATCCACATTGACTTTGCGGGCCCCTTCCTCAGTAAAATGTTTTTTGTGGTGGTGGCTGCATACTCCAAATGGATACCATTGTGTTCCTAACACAGATGAGCCTGCACACAGGGAGGTTAAAGTAACAGTGACCTCAGTCTTTAGTAAGACACTCCAGAGTGAGGAACAGGCCTTAGGGGCCGGTTTACACACAGTGCTCCCAAGGGATGCTGGGATCCCTTGGGACTTCAGGGGATGTGCTCTCTGGTGGCGGAACATGGGAGTGCATGCTTTACAGATACACAACATCACTCCTCCCCAAAGTCAAAGTGGAAACTATTTACAAGGCGAGGCGGTCGGGAGCCTTTCTTTCCCTGGTGGACTACCTCTGTACAAATGTCTGTTCTGGTGTGTTGGCTGTGCCCTCGCTGGGCTGGCGTGTTGTAGGTCCTGCAGGGCTGCTGGGTGAGCCTGGCCTTGCTGGGCTGTTGGGCATGATGGGTTCAATTTCCTGGTCCGGGGTGGTGTCGTGGGTGTGTGTTGTGGGCTCAAAAAAGGTGGTGTCTGCTGTGGGTTGTTCAGGGCAGTCTGTGAACCGCAGTCTCGTTTGGTCCAGGTGCTTTCTGCAAATTTGTCCATTGTCTAGTTTGACTACAAACACCCTACTCCCTTCTTCAGCTATCACCGTGCCCGCGATCCACTTGGGACCATGTCCATGGTTTAGCACATACACTGTGTCATTCAGATCAATTTCCCGTGACACAGTGGCGTGACCATCGTTTACATTTTGTTGCTGCCGCCTGCTCTCTACCTGATCATGCAGGTTGGGGTGAACCAGCAAGAGTCTGGTTTTAAGTGTCCTTTTCATGAGTAGCTCAGCCGGGGGCACCCCTGTGAGCGAGTGGGGTCCCGTGCGGTAGCTGAGCAGTAATCGGGACAGGCGGGTTTGGAGTGAGCCATCTGTGACTCGTTTAAGGCTCTGTTTGATGGTTTGTACTGCCTGCTCTGCCTGCCCATTGAAGGCTGGTTTAAACGGGGCTGAGGTGACATGTTTGATCCCATTGCGGGTCATGAATTCTTTAAATTTAGCACTGGTGAAACAAGGCCTGTTATCACTGACCAGTATGTCAGGCAGGCCGTGGGTGGAAAACATGGCCCTCAGGCTTTCAATGGTGACGGTGGCGGTGCTTCCCGACATTATTTCACATTCAATCCATTTTGAAAAATTATCCACCACCACCAGGAACATTTTATCGAGAAACAGGCCCGCATAATCGACATGGATCCTCAACCATGGTCTGGAGGGCCAGGACCACAAACGTAGTGGTGCCTCTCTGGGCACGTTGCTCAACTGAGCACACACGCTGCATTGCCATACACAGGACTCTAAGTCAGAGTCGATACTAGGCCACCACACGTGGGATCTGGCTATCGCTTTCATCATTACTATACCCGGATGTGTGCTGTGGAGATCCGAGATGAATGTCTCCCTGCCCTTTTTGGGTAGCACTACGCGGTTACCCCACAACAGGCAGTCTGCCTGAATGGACAGCTCGTCCTTTCGCCGCTGGAACGGCTTGATTAGGTCTTGCATTTCAACGGGGATGCTGGCCCAGCTCCCATGCAGTACACAGTTTTTTACGAAGGACAGCAGAGGATCTTGGCTGGTCCAAGTCCTAATCTGGCGGGCCGTGACAGGTGATTTACCATTTTCAAATGCTTCCATGACCATCAACAAGTCTGCGGGCTGCGCCACCATCAACAAGTTTGCAGGCTGCACCATTTCCATCCCTGTGGTGGGCAATGGTAGCCAACTGAGAGCATCCGCACAGTTCTTGATGCCTGGCCTGTGGCGGATGGTATAGTTATACGCTGATAGCACGAGTGCCCACCTTTGTATGTGGGCTGAGGCATTAGTATTTATCCCCTTGTTTTCAGCGAACAGGGATATGAGGGACTTGTGATCGGTTTCCAGCTCAAATTTGAGGCCAAATAGGTACTGATGCATTTTCTTTACCCCGAACATACACGCTAATGCCTCTTTCTCAATCATGCTGTAGGCCCTCTCAGCCTTAGACAAGCTCCTGGAGGCATAGGCGACAGGTTGCAACTTCCCTGCAACGTTAGCTTGTTGTAATACACACCCAACTCCGTACGACGATGCATCACATGCTAGCACAAGTCTTTTACACGGGTTATACAAGCTTGTTGGAGCATAAAATGTTTCTGGCTTTCTCAAAAGCAATTAAATGTTTTTTTCCCCATACCCAGTTCTCACCTTTACGCAAAAACACATGTAGGGGCTCTAAGAGGGTGCTTAACCCCGGTACGAAGTAACCAAAATAGTTGAGGAGTCCCAGGAACGACCGCAGCTCCGTGACGTTCTGTGGCCTGGGCGCGTTCCTGATAGCCTCTGTCTTGCCATCTGTGGGTCGAATGCCATCCGCCGCGATCTTTCTCCCCAAAAACTTCACTTCTGTTGCCATGAAGACGCATTTCGACCTCTTCAACCGCTGCCCTACGCGATCCAGTCGCTGGAGGACCTCCTCCAGGTTTTGTAGGTGCTCGACGGTGTCCCGACCCATGACCAATATGTCGGCCTGAAAAACCACCATGCGTTGTACCGACTTGAGTAGGCTCTCCATGTTTCTCTGGAAGATCGCTGCAGCCGACCGAATTCCAAACTGACATCTGTTATAGATGAACAGTCCCTTGTGCGTGTTGATGCAGGTGAGGCCCTTCGAAGACTCCTCCAGCTCCTGCATTATGCAGGCCGAAGTCAGGTCGAGCTTTGTGAATGTCTTGCCTCCTGCCAGCATCGCAAATAGGTCGTCTGCCTTAGGTAGCAGCTATTGGTCCTGTAGCGAGAAACGATTAATAGTTACTTTATAATCGCCACAAATCCTGACCATGCCATCACTTTTGAGTACTGGAACAATCGGGCTGGCCCACTCACTGAATTCCACTGGGGAGATGATGCGTTGCAGCCTGTCCAGCTCGATTTCCACTCTCTCCCTTTTCATGTGAGGTACTGCTCGCGCCTTGTGGTGAATGGGTCGTGCCTTTGGGACCAAGTGGATCCGCACCTTCGCCCCGGAAAAGTTTCCAATACCTGGCTCAAAAAGGGAAGGAAATTTGTTGAGAACCTGGGTACATGAGGCCTCATCGACATGTGATAGTGCTCGGATGTCATCCCAGTTCCAGCGGATTTTGCCCAGCCAGCTTCTTCCAAGCAGTGTGGGGCCATCGCCCGGGACAATACAGAGTGGCAGTTCATGCACCATGCCCTTGTAGGTAACCTTGACCATGGCGCTGCCCAGGACAGTGATGAGCTCTTTGGTGTACGTTCTCAGTTTCGTGTGGATGGGGCTCAGGGCTGGTCTGAGTGCCTTGTTGCACCACAGTCTCTCAAACATCTTTTTACTCATGATGGATTGGCTAGCACCAGTGTCCAGTTCCATGGCTGCGGGTAAGCCATTCAATTTTACATTCAGCATTATAGGTGGACATTTCGTCGAAAATGTGTGCACCCCGTGTACTTCAGCATCTGCCTCCTCTCTCTGAGGCTCGAAATTGCTTTGATCCACCATGGACCGATCTTCCTCTGCCACGTGGTGGTTAGCAGGTTTTGCAGAGCTTTTGGAGGTGCCCCATTGTTCCACAGCTCTTGCAAACATACCCTTTGAAGCGGCATGAATAGGAAGCCTCCACAACGCCAACAAGGTGTGAATTGCCTTGCATTCATCCTTTGTTGCGGACTCTGAGTCATCTTGGTCACCTGAGGCCTGCTGGTAGTTGCAGACTCGCGGTTTCTGCCCTGTACATTTCTGCTTGCAGACACAGTTCCAGTTAATTTATGAACATTGCTAGCACTTGTGTGCTGAGAGATTTGTTTGGTGTTATCACTAGTGGACATAAACGCCTGTGCTATCGCAATGGCCTTACTGAGGGTCGGTGTCTCTACAGTCAAAAGTTTTCGTAGGATGGTCTCATGGCCAATGCCCAGTACAAAAAAAGTCTCTGAGCATCTGCTCCAGGTAGCCATCAAACTCACATTGTCCTGCAAGTCGCCTTAGCTCGGTGACGTAGCTCGCCACTTCCTGACCTTCAGATCGCTGGCACGTGTAGAACCGATACCTCGCCATCAGCACGCTCTCCCTCAGGTTAAGATGCTCCCGAACCAGTGTACACAGCTCCTCATACAACTTATCTGTGGGTTTCACCGGAGCCAGAATATTCTTCATGAGGCTGTAGGTCGGTGCCCCGCAGACCGTGAGGAGGACCGCTCTCCTTCTCCGTCCAACTCGTTGGCTACAAAGTACTGGTTTAGCCGTTCGATATAGGCTTCCCATCCTCACCCTCCGAGAACTTCTCCAGAATGCCCACAATTTGCTGCATCTTTGCGTTGGATTTGTATACTCGTCGCCAGTTATTGTGTTCCTAACACAGATGAGACAGCACACAGGGGGATTAGAGTAACAGTGACCTCAGTCTTTATTAAGACACTCCAGAGTGAGGAACAGGCTTTCGGGGCCAGCTTATATACATTGCTCCCAAGGGATGCTGGGATCCCTTGGGACTTCAGGGGGTGCGTTCCCTGGTGGCGGAACATGGGAGTGCATGCTTGACAGATACACAACACAGTGGAGATAGTTTCTCTCTATCTACCCTATCTGTCCCCCTAATATCTTGAAAACTTCAATCAGATCACCCCTTAAACTTCTAAATTCTATGGATACAACCCTAATTTGTGTAATCGCACCTCGTAACAACGCTTGATCCGGGTATCATTCTGGTAAACCTACAATAAGATGCATTCCATCCAAAGCCATTATATCCTTCCTAATGTGTGGTGCCCAGAACAGCTCAAAGTACTTCAAGGGGCTGGATTTTCAGTTGTCAATAGCCTCAGTTAGCAGCCAGAGGGAGTGTTAATGCGAGCAATAGAGCTTAATGACTGTTTTAGCGCCCCGGCGGAAAATTCATTAGAAGTTTACCGCGGCGCAAACCAGTAGCACCTGGTTGCAGACGATCACTCTGATCATGACGACGGTCCTGGAGCAATGCCCATGCTTGCGCCCTGCTTGTTAAATTAGGTGCAGCTGCCTCATTTAGTGCCCACCAATAATCACATCAGTACAGGCTTCCAGAGTCATTAACTGGTGGCTACTTAAAAAGATGAGGAAGCACTTCCCTCGGAGGTCACAGCCAGTTTACACAGAGCATGGTGCGTGAGCCCCCGAGTTTGCAGATAGACATAACAGTTCAGCTTTAGAAAAAGCTATTTTGAAAACTTTAACGGGGGCATAACTACTTCGCCAGCATTGGATGCTCTAGCAAGGTGACGGCAAGAGAGAAGGGCTGTTGGCCATATCAGTGGCCGAAGGAGGAGAGCCCTTAGACGTCGGGGCAGGAGTCCTTATCCCCTATGACTTTACCAGTGGCAATGCTCATACCTGAACCTGTGTCAGGAGGCAGTGCTTCCGAAAGGAGGTAGGTACAGAGATATGGCATCTCCTGCAGGCAGACCTGCAGCCTCACATCAGCACCAGGACTGCGCTGCCCGTTGCAGTGAAAGTCATGGTGGCATTCACCTTCTACGCCTCTGGCTCCTTCCAGGCTGCATCAGGGGACATATGTAGTGTCTCACAATTCGTAGCACATCGCTGCATCCGTGACATCACACAGGCTCTCTGCACACGTAGAATGGACTTCATTACCTTTCCAATGACCAGGGAAAACAGGATGGGTTTACCAGGATAGCAGGCTTCCCAAGGTTGCAAGGAGCAACTGTTTGCACGCACATGGCCTTGCGAGCACCATTCCAGAATGCAGAGGTATTTAGAAACAGAAAGAGATACCACTTCTTAAATGTGCAGCTGGTGTGTGATCACACTCAGCCCATCCTCGCAGTCAACGCTTGCTATCCTGGAAGCTCACATGATGTGCATATCCTTTGGGAGAGCACTGTGCCTCGACTGTTTCAGCTACCACGGGAAGGCCGAAGCCGGCTGCTTGAGGACAACGGATACGGCCTGGCCACATGGCTAATGACCCCTCTCCACAACTCCGCCACAGAACTGGCAGAACGCTACAATGAGAGCCATGCCACCACCTGCAACATCATAGAGCAGACTATAGGGGTGCTGAAGCAATGATTCCGATGCCTGGACTGCTCTGGAGGCAGCCTTCAATACTCTCCTGAACAGGTTTCACTGTTCGTTGTGGTGTGCTGCACACCTTGGCCAAAATGAGGGCCCAGGGCTTGCCAGTGGAGGCCCACCTCAGGAGGACGAGGAGAAGGACGAGGAGGAGGAGTAACAGGAACAGGAATGTGCCGATGCCCCGAATGTCCAACAAGACGACGAGCACCAGGAGCAGCCACGGAGGAGGCAGCGTGCCAATATTGGCGGCGACAGGGCTCTTCGGAGGCAGCTCATAAGGGAGCGCTTCGCTTAAATGGGGTGAGTTGAGCGATGCAACTAATAATGACCTTGCATTGTGCCATGTTAATGCTACCTCTCCATTACAAGTGCAGGGTCATACACCAGAGGCTGAAGGAGATGGTCAAAGTTACACTTTGTTTTTCACACATCGCTCAAACAAGCCCAAAAAACCCACACCCTCAAACAAAACGAAATGGAGCACCCATCCCTTCAAAGAACATAAACAAAGATGAGACTTCATTACATTTCTACAGAGGTCCCAAGGGGAGACATTTGTTCAGTGGGTCTTACCCTGGTATTTCCCATCCTTCTGCCTCACACCCCTCCCACGCCTACTGCTCCTCCTCACTGTGGCCTCAGTGCCTGCAGCATGGCCGCTTGAGGGCTACTGTATGTGTGAGGGAGAAAGGACAGACGGCTTACTTTGACGCCCTGGACCAGCTGTTGCAATGGAAGGCCCAGCTGCTGACTGCACCGCCTCAGAATGGGGGCCGACAGTGTGGGACGGCTGGGGTGCAGGCCGTGGCGGGTGCAGAGGTGGACTGGCAGTGGCGGGAGCCAGAATGCTGTCATCATGAGAAAGGACAGCACTTTCTATTTCCAGCAGCACACTGCCAGTCCTCCGGAGTGGTGCCAGACATCAAGAGCAATATATGCAACCACAGATTGCTGACCTGCTGCGGCACCATCTGCTCCCCGCCCGACTATGGGGATGACAGAGAGGATAGCAGCAGACACAGCTTGCATCCTCCGCCTGCTCCACAACGACATGCAGACCGTGATCCTTACCAACGGATCCATTACAGACCCAATCCACGTCCGGACCGGGGTCAAACAGGGCTGCTTCATCGCCCCAACCCTCTTCTCAATCTTCCTTGCTGCCATGCTCCACCTCACAGTCAACAAGCTCCCCGCTAGAGTGGAACTAAACTACAGAACCAGTGGGAACCTGTTCAACCTTCGCCATCGCCAGGCCAAGTCCAAGACCACCGCAACCTCTGTCGTCGAGCTACAGTATGCGAACAACACCTGCGTCTGCGCACGTTCAGAGGCTGAACGCCAGGACATAGTCGACGTATTTACTGAGGCGTACGAAAGCATGGGCCTTATGTTAAACATCCATAAGACTAAGGTCCTCCACCAGCCTGTCCTCGCCGCGCAGCAAGATCCACGGCAAGGCCCTGGACAATGTGGACCATTTTCCATACCTCGGCAGGATTTTATCAACAAAAGCAGACATCAATGAGGAGATTCAACACCGCCTCCAGTGCGCCAGTGCAGCCTTCGGCCGCCTGAGGAAAAGAGTGTTTGAAAACCAGGCCCTCAAATCTACCACCAAGCTCATGGTCTACAGGGCTGTAGTAATACCCGCCCTCCTGTATGACTCAGAGACATCTCAAGTCGCTGGACAAATACCACCAATTTTGTGCCACCTTCAGCTCTTTGTCCGATTCCGACAAATTTCTCAATTGGTGGCGCGAACTTTTTCAAGGTGCTAAAATTACCGCTCCACCTGTTTTAAAGCCGCAACAGAGGCGCGACCGAATTTCCACCCCCAGGTGTGGTCTAACCAGGGTTTTGTATAGCTGCAGCATAACGTCTACCCGCCTTGTATTCTAGTCCTCTAAATATAAAGGCCAACATTCCATTAGCCTTTTTGATTAATTTCTGTACCTGTTCATGACATTTTAATGATCTATGTACCTGGACCCCCACGTCTCTTTGGACATCCACTGTTTTTAGCTTTTCACCATTTAGAAAGTATCCTGTTCCATCCGTTTTAGGATGATCTCACATTTGCCTACATTGAAATCCATTTACCACAGTTTTGCCCATTCACTTAATCTGTCGATGTCCCTTTGTAGTTTTATGCTTACACTGCCCACAATGCCATCTATCATTGTGTCATCAGCAAATTTGGAGCTATGACTTACTGTGCCATCATCTCAGCCATTAATAAATACTGTAAATAGTTGAGGCCCCACCACAGATCTCTGTGGGCATCACTAATCACCTCCTGCCAATTTGAGTACCTACCCATGATCCCTACTGCTTGTCTCCTGCCGCTCAGCCAATTTCCTAGCAAGGGCAATAATTTGCCCACAATGCTGTAGGCTTCTACCTTAGTTAACAGGTTTTTATGTGGGACTTTATCAAATGCCTTCTGGAAGTCCATATAAATAACATTCAATGACATTCATTCCCCTGTCCACTACTTTAGTCACCTCCTCAAAAAATTCAATCAGGTTTGTCAGGCATGACCTACCTTTCACAAATCCATGCTGGCTCTCTCTGATCTGTAGAGAGGGCTTTAAACTAATTAGTAGGGGGGAGGATTCAGGTGAGCGAAAATGTTAAAAGTCAAAGAATAAGGAAAGGCAATAGAGCACAGTAGCACTGGGGGAAATGAAAACCAGAGGGTGCCAGGAAGGGACAGAATGTATAAGCATAAAGGTGAATCAGAAAGTGGGGTCAAAGCAGGAAAAAATGGGAAAAGAAACAAATTTAAAAGCTTATCTGAGTGCACGTAGCATTCGTAACAAAATAGATCAGTTGACGGCACAAATAGATACAAATGGGTATGACCTGATAGCCATTACAGAGACATGATTGCAAGGTGACCTGGATTGGGAACTAAATATTCAGGGGTATTTGACAATTCGGAAGGACAGACAGAAAGGAAAAGGAGGTGGGGTAGCACTGTTAATAAAGGATGAGATCAGTGTGTTAGTGAGAAACGATATTGGTTCAGAAGAGCAAGATGTTGAATCAGTTTGGGTGGAGATAAGGAATAATAAGGGGGCAATGTCACTGGTGGGTGTAGTCTATAGGCTCCCTAACAGTAGCTACACTGTTGGACGGAGTATAAATCAAAAAATAATGGAGGCTTGTAAAAAAGAAATGGCAATAATCATGGGCGATTTTAACCTTCATATTGATTGGACAACGCAAATTGGCCAGGGTAGCCTTGAGGAAGAGTTCATAGAGTGCATCCGGGTTAGTTTCCTTGAACAGTACGTTACGGAACCAACCAGTGAGCAGGCTAGCTTAGATCTGGTACTGTGTAATGAGGCAGGATTAATAAATGATCTCCTAGTAAAGGATCCTCTCGGAATGAGTGACCACAACATAGTTGAATTTCAAATTCAGTTGGGGGGTGAGAAAGTTGGATCACAAACCAGTGTTCTAAGCTTAAATAAAGGCGACTACAAAGGTATAAAGGCAGAGTTGGCTAAAGTGGACTGGGAAAATAGATTAAATTATGGGACAGTTGATGAGCAATGGCAGACATTTAAGGAGATATTTCATAACTCGCAAAAATATATCCCAATGAGAAGGAAAGACTATAAGAGAAGGGATAACCATCTGTGGCTAACTAAGGAAATAAGGGATGGTATCAAATTGAAAACAAGGGCATACAATGTGGCCAAGACTAGTGGCAGGCCAGAGGATTGGGAAACTTTTAAAAACCAGCAAAGATGGACTAAAAAAATGATAAACAGAGGAAAGTAAACTAGCATGGAATATAAAAACAGACAGTAAGAGTTTCTACAGGTACATAAAAAGGAAAAGAGTGGCTAAAGTAAATGTTGGTCCCCTAGAGGATGAGACTGGGGAATTAATAACAGAGAACAGGGAAATGGCAGAGACGTTGAACAAATATTTTGTATCGGTCTTCACGGTAGAAGACACTAAAAACATCCCAATAGTTTTTATCAAGGGGCTATCGGAAGGGATAAACTTATTACAATCACTATCACTAAAGAAGTAGTACTCGGTAAAATAATGGGACTAAAGGCGGACAAGTCCCCTGGACCTGATGGCTGACATCCCAGGGTCTTAAAAGGAGTGGCTGCAGGGATATTGGATGCATTGATTGTTATCTACCAAAGTTCCCTGGATTCTGGGGTGGTCCCAGTGGATTGGAAAACCGAAAATGTAACCACCCTATTTAAAAAAGGAGGCAGACAAAAAGCAGGAAACTATAGACTAGTTAGCCTAACACCTGTTGTTGGGAAAATGCTGGAGTCCATTATTAAGGAAGCAGTAGTGGGACATTTGGAAAAGCATAATTCAATTAAGCAGAGTCAGCATAGTTTTATGAAAGGGAAATCACGTTTGACAAATTTGCTGGAGTTCTTTGAGGATGTAACGAGTAGGGTGGATAAGAGGGAACCAGTGGATGTGGTGTAGTTGGATTTCCAGAAGGCATTCGATAAGGTGCCACTGAAAAGGTTACTGCACAGGATAATAGTTCACAGGGGGTAATATATTAGCATGGGTAGAGGATTGGCTAACTAACAGAAAACAGAGAGTCAGAATAAATGGGTCATTTTCCGGTTGGCAAACAGTAACTAGTGGTGTGCCGTAGGGATTGGTGCTGGGTCCTCAACTATTTACAATCTATGTTAATGACTTGGATGAAGGGACCGAGTGTAATGTAGCCAAGTTTACTGATGATACAAAAATGGATGGGAAAGCAAATTGTGAGGAGGACCACAAAAAATCTGCAAAGGGATATGGACAGGCTAAGTGAGTGGGCAAACATTTGGCAGATTGAGAATAATGTGGGAAAATGTGAGGTTAACCACTTTGGCAGCAAAAATAGAAAAGCAAATTATAATTTAAATGGAGAAAAATTGCAAAGTGCTGCAGTACAGAGGGACCTGGGGGTCCTTGTGCATGAAACACAAAAAGTGAGTATGCAGGTACAGCAAGTAATCGGGAACGCAAATGGAATGTTGGGCTTTATTGGAAGAGGGCTAGAGTATAATAGCAGAGAAGTCCTGCTATAACTGTACAGGATATTGGTGAGGCCACACCTAGAGTACTGCATATAGTTTTGGTCTCTGCATTTAAGGAAAGATATACTTGCACTGGAGACTGTTCAGAGAAGGTTCAATAGGTTGATTCCGGAGATGAGGGGGTTGACTTCTGAAGATAGGTTGAATAGGTTGGGCCTATACTCATTGGAGTTCAGAAGAATGAGGTGATCTTATCGAAACATATAAGATAATGAGGGGGCTCGACAAGGTGGATGCAGAGAGGATATTTCCACTCATAGGAGAAACTAAAACTAGGGGACATAGTCTCAAATAAGGGGCCGCCCATTTAAAACTGAGATGAGGAGGAATTTCTTCTCTCAAAGGGTTGTAAATCTATGGAATTCTCTGCCCCAGAGAGCTGTGGAGACTAGGTCATTGAATATATTTAAGGCGGAGATAGACAGATTTTTGAGCTGTAAGGGAACAAAGGGTTATGGGGAGCGGGCAGAGAAGCGGAGCTGAGTCCATGATCAGATCAGCCATGATCATATTAAATAGCGAAGCAGGCTCGAGGCCTACTCCTGCTCCTACTTCTTATGTTGTTATGTTCTTATGATCAACTGAAAATTTTTGAGGTATTCAGTCACCCTATCCTTAATTATAGCAATTTCTCAACAACAGATGTTAGGCTAATTGGTCTATAATTCCTTGGTTTCCCTCTCTAGTCATTCTTAAATAGCAGAGTGACATGCAATTTTCCAGTCCAAAGGAAGCGTTCCTGAATCGAGAGAACTTTGGAAGATTATAATTGGGGCATCTGAAATGTGCTCACCTACTTCCTTTAAAACCCTGGGATGGAAACCATCTGGCCCTGGGGATTTGTCACTCTTTAGTTTCATTATTTTCTTCATTACTGTTATTTCACTTACATTAATTTTATTGAGTCCTTGTCCCTGATTCAAAATGAGTTTCCTTGGGATTTCAGGCATGCTATCCTCTTTTTCTACTGTAAATACTGATGCACAGTAATTATTCAACATGTCTGCTATTTCCTTATCATTGAAAATATTACTGCTTTCAGTTTTTAAGGGGGCAACATTGCTACTGACTATCCTCTTTTTCCTGATATTGTAAAAAATCTTTGTGTTTATTTTGATATCCCTTGCAAGTTTCTTTTCATACCCCCTTTTTGTAGCTTTTACTATCTGTTTTGTGATCCTTTGCTGTACTTTGTATCTTTCCCATTCGCCAATATCTGTGCAATGTTTTGCATTTTTGTACACTTTTTCTTCTAGTTTTATGCTGTCCCTTACCTCTTTAGTCATCCATGGCTTTTTTTTTTAGCAAGTAGAGCTCGTGCTGCTCAGGGGTATGAGCTGGTTCTGTATCACCTTCAATTCCTTTTTGAACATCTCCCACTGATCTTCTGTCATTTTACCCAATAACAGACTTGCCCAGTTTACTGTGTCTGTCTCATCCCATTGAGGTCGGCCTTACCGAAATCTAGAATCTTGGGCAGTGATTTCCCTTACCTCGGCGGGTCCATGGCGGGCGAAGTCAGTGGCGGGTCCCAACCTCGCTGCTGGTTCCAGGCCATTGTCTAAAATGATTTTACGTTGATTGGGCTTGTTAAGCCCGCCCAGCGCGTTTCCTTGCCAATTGAAGGAAACAGGTCTGATTACGTCATTCGATGACGCATCAACAGCCGGTTTCCTTAACGGGACCATGCACAAATTTAGTTTGACAGTTGCTCTGTCAATGTTCTACAGTATTGAGGTACTGCAAACACTGACAGAGGTGCACAGCTGCACTCAGGCTCTCCCATGACACCCTTCATATGTTTATGGAGGGAGTCATAGCATGCAGAGAGGTTCTCTTCCCTTTCCCATGGGCGGAAGAGAACTCCCCAGGAGACCAACGCAGAACATTGCACAGGAGGGCACAAGCAGGGAAGGACGTCAGGAAGACTAGGCTGCTGTGGCAAAAACCTTTCAATGATCTTAATAGATCACGAAACGTTACTGCTGTGCCACTCATTACATCCCCATCACTCTGCCTTCCCTACCTTACTCCTGCACAACCTTACTCACACCAACTTATCTTGCACCTTCACCCATTCCTCTCTATCTGTTTTATCACTTCCCACCCGCCACACACACTCTCATCCTAGTCCAATCATACCAGCTAACAGCACACAAGGGTTTACAGGGTACAATTTCAAAATGTGCAGGTGACACAAAACTTGGAAGTATAGTAAACAGTGAGGAAGATAGGCAGGCTGGTGGAATGGGCGGACATGTGACAGATGAAATTTAACACAGAAAAGTGCAGAGTGATACATTTTTGTACGAAGAACGAGGAGAGGCAATATAAACAAAGGGGTACAATTCTAAAGGGGGTGCATGAACAAAGTGACCTGGGCGTGTATGTGGACAAATCTTTGAAGGTGACAGGGCAGGTTGAGAAAGCGGTTAAAAAAGCATATGGGATCCTGGGCTTCATAAATAAAGATGAAGGGCTGGATTTTCGTTATGTTGCTGGCTCTATTCACGCCCCAGAAGGGCAGTAATGGCGGAAGAGAAGCTTACCGGGCGGGCGGGTGACCAGCTTCCAGTGCCCCGCCAGCAAATTTGTTGCCGGTTTTGCGGGACGCAGAGCAGCACTGCCGGTTTCGACTGCACTAATCCTATAGCGCCCCGTAGTGCGCCGTGGTGGGACCGGCTGGAAAACCAGATGGTCAGAGCTGTCCTGGCGGCAGTGAGTGATAGAATTGGTGAATGAGCTAAGTTTGATTGTTTTCTTTAGTTTTATTTTTGCGATGTAGCTTATTGTGGGGTGTTCAAGGTATTAGGAATGTTTGTTGTGTTTTTAGTTGCGATTTATTTTTGCCACAGAAGCCTCTCTAAGGGCATTCCGAGACCGTCTTTTTAAAAATGGATTTTCAGTTGTTCAGCTGGCCTTGCACCCTAAAAGAGGTGTGTAATGCCTCCCTTAGCGCTCCGCCCCACACTCAGAGCCCAGCCGATGAATTTTGCTGACTAAGGTGTAAGCATTTCTCGGGTGCTATAATTACTATCCCGCTATGAATAACGCCACAAAATGGACATAAACAAATCCAGCCCATAGAGTACAAAAGCAAGGAAGTTATTATGAACCTTTATAAAACACTGGTACGATCTCAACTGGAGTATTGTGCCCAATTCTAGGCACCGCACCTTAGGAAGGATGTGAAGGCCTTAGAGAGGGTGCAGAAAAGATTTACAAGAATGGTTCCAGGGATGAAGGACTTCAGTTACGTGGATAGACAGGAGAAGCTGGGGTTGTTCTCCTTAGAGCAAGAAGGTTGAGAGGAGATTTTATAAATTATGAGGGTTCTAGAAGGAGTAGATAGAGAGAAACTGTTCCCATTGGTGGAAGGGTCGAGAACCAGAGTACACAGATTTATGTTGATTGGCAGAAGAACCAAAGGCGACGTGAGGAAAAACTATTTTACGCAGCGAGTGGTTAGGATCTGGAATACACTGCCTGAGAGGGTGGTGGAGGTAGATTCAATTGTGGCTTTCAAAAGGGAATTGGATAAGTACCTGAAGAAAAACAAATTGCAGGGCTACAGGGAAAGGGGGAGGGAGTGGGACCAGCTGAAGTGCTCTTGCTGTAACCATTGGGCTCAATTTTCCCCAATGTCATTTTTTGGCCTATTTCAAGAGGTATGCCTGTTTATTTTTGGCCTGACTACTCCCCAAAAAACTTGAAAGTTTCCCCATTCTAATTTTTGAAATTGGCGTTGCGCAACCTGTCCTTTAGCTTTGGGAGGTGGAGCCTAATGTCCGCGCCGAAAAAGGGATGCCCCCCTGCCCTCCCCCACCCCACCCCGCCCCCCCGCTTCTGCGCATACACGAGAAAAAAAAAGATGTTTTTTACATGACTGCTATGGGCGCGCAGGCCCAATACAGCTCCCGGTTTGCATTCAGCCATTTTTAAAGAGCCAGTTGTGTGTGAGAACTTTGAGTGGTGTGTGAGTACTTTAATTCTCAGTGAAAAAATCGGAGCTGCAATATGCAACACGGCTCAAGGACCAAGAATTTCTCACATAACAAAGTGGAGGCACTGGTTACTGTAATTGAGGCCAGATGACACGAGCTGAACACCAGCAGAGGTCAAATAAAAGTTTCACCAAAAGAAATGATGAAACGCTGGAACCAACTTTCAAAAGATTACTGTGCAATGGTCTGGCGGTCAATGCAAAAAGAATTGGCAGGATCTTGGTCAAGTAGTTAGTGTAAGTAATATTTTTATTTATTCACTGGAATTGCAATTGTAAATGTGACCATCTATATGGCCCACTCAACAGAAAGACACCCTCTCCGAAAAGTTATATTTTCATCTTTGCTGTTGGGGAGGATTTAAACTGATATGGCAGGGGGATGGGAACCAATGCAGGGAGACAGAGGGAAACAAAAAGGAGGTAAAAGCAAAAGACAGAAAGGAGATGAGGAAAAGGGGAGGGCAGAGAAACCCAAGGCAAAGAACAAAAAGGGCCACTGTACAGCAAAATTCTAAAAGGACAAAGGGTGTTAAAAGAACAAGCCTGAAGGCTTTGTGTCTTAATGCAAGGAGTATCCGCAATAAAGTGGATGAATTAACTGTGCAAATAGATGTTAACAAATATGATGTGATTGGGATTACGGAGACGTGGCTCCAGGATGATCAGGGCTGGGAACTCAACATCCAGGGGTATTCAACATTCAGGAAAGATAGAATAAAAGGAAAAGGAGGTGGGGTAGCATTGCTGGTTAAGGAGCAAATTAAGGCAATAGTTCGGAAGGACATTAGCTTGGATGATGTGGAATCTATATGGGTGGAGCTGCAGAATACCAAAGGACAAAAAACGTTAGTGGGAGTTGTGTACAGACCTCCAAACAGTAGTAGTGATGTTGGGGAGGGCATCAAACATGAAATTAGGGGTGCGTGCAATAAAGGTGCAGCAGTTATAATGGGTGACTTTAATATGCACATAGATTGGGTTAACCAAACTGGAAGCAATACGGTAGAGGAGGATTTCCTGGAGTGCATAAGGGATGGTTTTTTAGACCAATATGTCGAGGAACCAACTAGGGGGGAGGCCATCTTAGACTGGGTGTTGTGTAATGAGAGAGGATTAATTAGCAATCTCGTTGTGCGAGGCCCCTTGGGGAAGAGTGACCATAATATGGTGGAATTCTGCATTAGGATGGAGAATGAAACAGTTAATTCAGAGACCATGGTCCAGAACTTAAAGAAGGGTAACTTTGAAGGTATGAGGCGTGAATTGGCTAGGATAGATTGGCGAATGATACTGAAGGGGTTGACTGTGGATGGGCAATGGCAGACATTTAGAGACCGCATGGATGAACTACAACAATTGTACATTCCTGTCTGTCGTAAAAATAAAAAAGGGAAGGTGGCTCAACCGTGGCTATCAAGGGAAATCAGGGATAGCATTAAAGCCAAGGAAGTGGCATACAAATTGGCCAGAAATAGCAGAGAACCCGGGGACTGGGAGAAATTTAGAACTCAGCAGAGGAGGACAAAGGGTTTGATTAGGGCAGGGAAAATGGAGTACGAGAAGAAGCTTGCAGGGAACATTAAGACGGATTGCAAAAGTTTCTATAGATATGTAAAGAGAAAAAGGTTAGTAAAGACAAACGTAGGTCCCCTGCAGTCAGAATCAGGGGAAGTCATAACGGGGAACAAAGAAATGGCGGACCAATTGAACAAGTACTTTGGTTCGGTATTCACTGAGGAGGACACAAACAACCTTCCGGATATAAAAGGGGTCGGAGGGTCTAGTAAGGAGGAGGAACTGAGGGAAATCCTTATTAGTCGGGAAATTGTGTTGGGGAAATTGATGGGATTGAAGGCCGATAAATCCCCAGGGCCTGATGGACTGCATCCCAGAGTACTTAAGGAGGTGGCCTTGGAAATAGTGGATGCATTGACAGTCATTTTCCAACATTCCATTGACTCTGGATCAGTTCCTATGGAGTGGAGGGTAGCCAATGTAACCCCACTTTTTAAAAAAGGAGGGAGAGAGAAAACAGGGAATTACAGACCGGTCAGCCTGACATCGGTAGTGGGTAAAATGATGGAATCAATTATTAAGGATGTCATCGCAGTGCATTTGGAAAGAGGTAATATGATAGGTCCAAGTCAGCATGGAAATCATGCTTGACAAATCTTCTGGAATTTTTTGAGGATGTTTCCAGTAGAGTGGACAAAGGAGAACCAGTCGATGTGGTATATTTGGACTTTCAGAAGGCTTTCGACAAGGTCCCACACAAGAGATTAATGTGCAAAGTTAAAGCACATGGGATTGGGGGTAGTGTGCTGACATGGATTGAGAACTGGTTGTCAGACAGGAAGCAAAGAGTAGGAGTAAATGGGGACTTTTCAGAATGGCAGGCAGTGACTAGTGGGGTACCGCAAGGTTCTGTGCTGGGGCCCCAGCTGTTTACACTGTACATTAATGATTTAGACGAGGGGATTAAATGTAGTATCTCCAAATTTGCGGATGACACTAAGTTGGGTGGCAGTGTGAGCTGCAAGGAGGATTCTATGAGGCTGCAGAGCGACTTGGATAGGTTAGGTGAGTGGGCAAATGCATGGCAGATGAAGTATAATGTGGATAAATGTGAGGTTATCCACTTTGGTGGTAAAAACAGAGAGACAGACTATTATCTGAATGGTGACAGATTAGGAAAAGGAGAGGTGCAACGAGACCTGGGTGTCATGGTACATCAGTCATTGAAGGTTGGCATGCAGGTACAGCAGGCGGTTAAGAAAGCAAATGGCATGTTGGCCTTCATAGCGAGGGGATTTGAGTACAAGGGCAGGGAGGTGTTGCTACAATTGTACAGGGCCTTGGTGAGGCCACACCTGGAGTATTGTGTACAGTTTTGGTCTCCTAACCTGAGGAAGGACATTCTTGCTATTGAGGGAGTGCAGCGAAGGTTCACCAGACTGATTCCCGGGATGGCGGGACTGACCTATCAAGAAAGACTGGATCAATTGGGCTTGTATTCACTGGAGTTCAGAAGAATGAGAGGGGACCTCATAGAAACGTTTAAAATTCTGACGGGGTTAGACAGGTTAGATGCAGGAAGAATGTTCCCAATGTTGGGGAAGTCCAGAACCAGGGGACACAGTCTAAGGATAAGGGGGAAGCCATTTAGGACTGAGATGAGGAGGAATTTCTTCACCCAGAGAGTGGTGAACCTGTGGAATTCTCTACCACAGAAAGTTGTTGAGGCCAATTCACTAAATATATTCAAAAAGGAGTTAGATGAAGTCCTTACTACTAGGGGAATCAAGGGGTATGGTGAGAAAGCAGGAATGGGGTACTGAAGTTGCATGTTCAGCCATGAACTCATTGAATGGCGGTGCAGGCTAGAAGGGCCGAATGGCCTACTCCTGCACCTATTTTCTATGTTTCTATGTTTCTATGTTTCTAAGATGGGCCGCAACAAAAGAGAGAGAACTCGAACAGGAGAAGGCCCGACATATCTGCACCCACTTGGAAGACAGGGTCGCTGCTTTGATGGGTCCTGCCTGGAGAAAAGCAACCACCACTGCACAAGCTGGGCCCACACTCAAGGGAGAGGGTAAGTCCTGCAAACTCTACAGTCTGGCTTTGCTGAAAGTTAAGTACTGTGCAAGCTAGCCATTCTTCGATTCATGGGGCTGTCTCCATCAGCTACGCTTTGGTTGATGCAATGTGCTATCATTCATCATGGTCGTTCAAATGAGCCTGCTGCCTGTGCTGTGTGAGCCTACTCATGCCACCCTGCCCCATCCTCTGCTGCTAACCATTTGTCTGTTCTGTTATATTTTGCAGAACTTGAGGCCAATCCTGACGAGGCTGAAGCCGAAACAGAAGAAGATTCAGACGCAGACTAGCCTGAAGAGAACATCTTCCAATTCCACCTTCCAGACCAAGAGCAAGGGGGTGAGGGGCAAGGGGAGGGGCAGGGGGGGGATGAAGCCCCCACTGTTGTACTCAATCTGGAGGAGGTGTTGGTGCTGCCCATTGAGGTGCCAGCCCCTTTCCTGAGTGGTACGAGTGTTGGGACATTTCATGGTTTCACACAGTCCGAGGCTGCAGGTTCCAGTGGGTGCAGCAAGCCACACCCAGGGTGAGGAGGGGAAGGAGAGCTCGACAACGCTCTCCTGAGGTACAGGATGCAACAGATGTGGTTCAGATGATGGCAATGAGTGGGGAGAGCATTGACCTTACGCGATCACTCCTGGACACCATCAGTAGGGTTGGGTGATGAGGTATCAGGATTGTCGGGAGAAGTAACAACACTCTTGCAAGAAATGGGAACACTGTCCGGGCACATTAGGGATGGAATGTCGCATGTAGCTGATGTGCTGTTGGTGAACATGAGGGAGGGAATGTTGCAGTTAGCCGAGATGCTGTCAGGGTACATGAGGGGGAGAATGTCGGAGATAGCTGCTGCAATAAGGGAACACGCCCAGACCCCGCAGCCATTGACGGAATCAACTGCCACTCCCACTCCAATCCCCAGACCAATCTCAGAAGAGGCCCAAGTCGGGCCTTCCACATTACCGCCTGCCCCCGCCCCCAATCAAGAAGTGCGCATTACCCGAGATGCCCGAAAGAATAAACTTGGTACCAACCCGAGAAACTCTGCGCCACCGCCTGCGGGCAGGGGCAGAGTTAACAAGGCCAAGTGCAGCAGGTGGCCTTCGAATAAGGTGGGAGAAGGGTGCAGCCTTTCTTTGCTGCTGCTGTTGCTGTGATTGTTGTTACTGTTGTAACTGTTCTCAAATTAAAAGTTTTTGTAAGTGATGTAAATTTACAAGTTTAAAAGTTTGTAAGTGATCTTAACTGAAAACTTTAAAGTTTGATACAAAAATATTTTTATTAAAGTTAAGTTAAGTACAAACAAGTTAAACTTTTGAATAAAATATATTTTAAATTATAACTGAATCATTTTCATTATTTGTTCCATTATTAACACAACTTTTTGAACTAAAGAAGAATCATTTCCATTATTTGTTCCATTAACACAACACAACATTATGGAACAAGTCCAAACAGTAAACATGGTCCATTTGGAATAGTTGCCGCTGAGCCTTCAGGCATCAAAGCGTTCACAGATGAGCTGCTGGCGCAAGGCTCGAGCAATCGTTAAAGGGGCACAACGGCCCGCCCTCCTCCGCCGTCGTGCTCCTGGTTCACGTAGTTGCATATCCTCCTCCTCCTTGTCATTCTCCTCCTCGTCATCTGCATCTTCCTCCTCATCATCAGTCACTCTCACCTCAGGTGGGTCTTCTACTACCAGCTACTGCTGCCTCATGATGGCTAAGTTGTGTAGCATACAGCAAACAACAGTGAACTGACCGACAATCTCAGGGGAGTATTGCAAGTAGCCTCCTGAATGGTCCAGGCATGGAAACGTTGCTTCAAGATGCTAATTATTGTGTCTGTAAGCACTCTATTAATGATTCCATGAGGTCAGGTATTGCACTTGAACTGTTGTGACCTTAATCCATTTATTGCAGCTCCTGAATGAGGGTACAGTAAGATGAGCTCCCTTTTATACTTGGTTACCTCCAGTGTGCAGGTGACCCCTAGGTCTCCACCAGTTGCACCCTCTGGTGGTACAGGCATAGTGTATACAGTGTGAAGATACATTCAGTGGTCTTATGTAACTGTACATTGAGTGTACAGGGTATATACTTATTTTATACATACACAACATCACTCCCCCTAAGTCTTGTGCCACTGGCCTTTGCAGTGTGTGCTCTGGCCCTCGACTTGAGTGCCCAAAGCCCTTGCACTTTGTCTGTGCTTGGGAATGACACTCTCCCTATAGACCCCTAAGTCCTTATTGCCACAACATTGGGAAATGGTCAGCAGAGGACGGATGGAAGTTGCAGTGGGGTTTGTATGGGTTCTGGGTGTGATCCATGTGTGCCCATGGCTACATACATCCATTTCCCTCCTCATCCCCATACATAGACAATGTGTGTGGCTCAACATCTGCATTTGCATACATGTACAGAGAAAAAATAGGATTAGTTATATCACTGTTTGGGTTTAGCAGCAGTGGAACAAGTACATATTACGGGTAAGGTACATACATGGTATTACAGTCTTGCCCCTGGGGTGTAGGTGCAGGAAGGTGAGGACGCTAGTTCCAGAGTGACCGGACTGTGTCAGCTGGATGGGCTCGGATCACTCACCTGGCTGAGTCTCAGGGCCTTTGCCTTTGCCTAGTGGTGGGCAGAGCCACAGGAATCTGTGGCCTCCCTGTCCTCCTTTGAGGGCTGCAGCATCTCCCTGTTGCCTTTCAGCGGTAGTGGGAGCCTGGTCATCACAGGTCCTGTCGGAAGGGCTGGAGGGTGCTGGCCTCTTGTTCCCAGTACTGGCCCTGGTGGCCAGAGAGGTAGGGCCGATCTGGGACAGGGTGCCAGTAGTGGTGCCTGTGCTGTCAGCTGATCGCTGGCCCTGCAGTGGGTATGTTCCCTCTGTGTGTGGCCACAATCCCTGGGGCATCACATTGGTTCCGGAGGCGCAGGCTACATGATCGGGTAGCCCGCTGGACCTGGGTGCTTCTGACGGGAGGTTACCCTTGGTTTTGTCGGCGTACAAGTAGAGCCCGGCATCGCACATCATTTCATCATTTATAGTCATGATACATTGGCTCCGACCGCAATCACCTGATTCAACATTGTTAGTTGTCTTTATATATTCGCATATGTCACTTAGATCTTCGCATTTGTCAATTACATCTTTTCCCTGTATACTACTGTATACATCGCTGTACAATGTTGCATTTAGATATTTGCATTTTGTTAATTACATCTTTTAAATGTGTATCACCGGCATCGCTGTACAAAGAGTGGAACTATCCCTTTAATTGTGCTGGGTTGCCGGTATCCTTTAAGAGGGCCTTGCAATCTTTACCCCAATCCAGTTCGCTGCTCGGCATCATGTGTTGCCCCCTCAACGCTGCCCCTCGTGGTTTGGTCCCGGCCATTTTGACTTCAGGCGCTTCACCTCGTGGTGCGGGCGCCATCTTCTTTCTCTCCATGAGGTAGGCTGCGGTGATCCTTTTCTCCCCAGGTTCTGCCACGGAAACAGGGAAGTTACCTTCTGCGCCGATCTTCTTCCTCCGGAGTCCTGCCACTGGAGCCCTGAAGGTGAGGTCTGGTCGTTTGGGTTGGATCATCTCGCCGTTGGGTAGTGCGGTCTGTGTCATCGCCGCGCAGTCGAGTTGGACGGTTGGATTTTCAGGTGCTGTGATAGATCCAAATTTGGGGCCGCATAGGACGTCGATCGCTGGGGCCTGGAGGCTTTCCCAGCTCCAACAGATTTGGATTTGTTTCATCCATCTTCTTCCTAGCAGCGTTGGACCATCACCAGCGACGATGCACAAAAGTAGCTTGTGCATTGCCCCGCTGTAGGACACCTGGACATCCACGCTGCCAACGACTGGGATGGTATTGTTCATGTAGGTGAGCAGCTTCACCTGGATTTGGAGCATTTTAGGTCGTTCGATTGGATTGTCCCAGAATTTCTCGAAGGCCGCCTGATTCATCAGTGATTGGCTCGCCCCTGTATCGACCTCCATCGAGTCTGGGACACCGTTGATTTCAACTTCCATTTTCAATGGGGAACTCTCAGTGGAACAGGTAAACACTCCGTATACCTCTTTCTGGGGCTGGGCTGCCTCCTGGACTCTCTCTTCATCTTCATCATCACTGGAGCCCGGGTGATCGGCCAATTCTTCAGCGACTTGGTGAGTAAAATTTTTCTTACACATTCGCTGTAGATGGCCTTTCATGTTGCAGCCTTTGCAAGTATAGTCTCTGTAGCGGCACTGGTGCCCTGTGATTTCCTCCACAGCGCCAGCATGGGGCTGGCCGGTTGGCCCCATGTGGCGGACTCGGGGTTACGGGACTCGGGGTCGCAGTCTTGCCTCTAAAGGGCGCTAGTCAGGTTCGAGTGCTGCGGGTGAGTCATCATCCTCTTGGAATCACAGGCCGAAGCCATGAACGCCTGGCTGACGTTAATTGCCTTCTGCAGGGTGACTGTGGTGTCCCTTGGGAGCACAGGTATTTAAGGAGGCCTCACAGGCTGGAGAGGCACTCTGGAGTCCTGCAATAAAAGACCTAGATCACACTTTACTTTGAGCTCACAGTATCTGGTCAGACTCTTTATTCATACACAATAACTGGCGACAAGATACAGATGACAAACCCAACGATGCAGAGAACAGTGGGCATCCTGGAGAAATTTTGGAGGGGGATGATTGGGAAACCTTCATGGAGCAACTCGACCAATACTTTGTGGCCAATGAGCTGGAAGGAGAAGCGAACACTGCCAAATGAAGGACGATTCTCCTCGCCGTTTGCGGGGCACCAATGTATGGCCTCATGAAAAATCGGCTTGCTCCAGCGAAACCCACAGAGAAATCATATGATGATTTGTGCACACTGGTCCAGGAGCATCTGAACCCGAACAAAAGCGTTCTGATGACGAGGTACCAGTTCTACACCTACAAAAGGTCTGAAGGCCAGGAAGTGGCGAGTTATGTCGCCGAGCTAAGACGCCTTGCAGGACATTACAAATTTTAATGACATTTAGAGCACATGCTCAGAGACTTTTTTGTACTTGGCATTGGCCATGAAATGATACTTCGCAAATTTTTGACTGTAGAGACCCCAACCTTGAGTAAAGCCATAGCGATAGCCCAGGCGTTCATTGCCACGAGTGACAATACCAAACAAATCTCTAAGCACACGAGTGCTGCTACAAGTACTGTGAATAAAGTAACGTTGCTTTCGAATCGCAACATACAAGGCAGACCTCACATGCCTACAGCTGCACGTCCACAGATGTCTGAGTCCACCATCAAGGGTGATGAATGCAAGGCCATTAACACCTTGCTGGCCCTGCGGGGGTGATCATCATTTCCATTCATGCTGCTTCAAAGGATACGTTTGCAAGGGCTGTGGAACAATGGGACATCTTCAACGTATGTGCAGACGAGCTGCAAACCCTGCTAATCCTGCAAACCACCATGTTGCAGAAGAGGACAGATCCACGGCGGATCACGATGAACCAGAGCCTCATACCGAGGAGGCAGAAGTATATGGGTTGCACACATTTTCCACAAAGTGTCCCCCGATAATGCTGAAGGTTGAATTAAATGGACTTCCGGTGTCAATGGAGCTGGACACGGGCGCGAGCCAGTCCATTATGAGCAAAAAGACTTTCGATAAATTGTGGTGCAGCAAGGCCTCAAGGCCAGTCCTGACTCCCATTCGCACTAAACTGAGAACTTACACAAAGGAACTGATTCCCGTAATCGACAGTGCTACTGTAAATGCACGTACGATGGAGCGGTGCACAAGCTACCACTCTGGGTGGTATCGGGCGATGGTCGGCAGGAGCTGGCTAGGAAAGATACGCTGGAACTGGGATGACGTCCGAGTGCTCTCGTCCATCGACGACACTTCGTGTGCCCAGGTCTTAAACAAGTTCCCCTCGCTGTTTGAACCAGGCATCGGGAAGTTCCAACGAGCAAAAGTGCAGATCCACCTAATTCTGGGGGCGCGACCCATGCATCACAAGGCGAGAGCAATACCGTACATGATGAGAGAGAGGGTGGAGATCGAGCTGGACCAACTGCAACGAGAGGGCATCATTTCGCCGATCGAATTCAACGAGTGGGCCAGTCCAATTGTTCCAGTCCTTAAGGGAGATGGCACCGTCAGAATCTGTGGTGATTATAAAGTAACTATCAATCATTTCTCCCTGCAGGATCAATGCCCACTACCAAATTCTGACGACTTTTTTGCGACTCTGGCAGGAGGAAAGACGTTCACGAAGCTGGACTTGACCTCGGCCTACAAGACGCAGGAGCTGGAGGAATCATCGAAGGGCCTCACCTGCATCAACACGCACAAAGGTCTCTTCATTTACAACAGATGCACGTTTGGGATTTGATCAGCCACAGCGATATTCCAGAGAAACATGGAAAGCTCACTGAAGTCGATCCCGTGCACCGTGGTCTTCCAGGACGACATCTCGGTTACAGGTCGGGACACAGTCGAGCATCTGCAGAACCTGGAGGAGGTTCTTAGTCGACTCAACTGCATGGGGTTCAGGTTAAAACGCTCGAAGTGTATTTTCCTGGTGCCTGAAGTGGAGTTCCTGGGGAGAAGAATCGCGGCGGACGGCATCAGGCCCACCGATTCGAAGACGGAGGCAATCGAGAACGCACCGAGGCCACAGAACGTGACGGAGCTGCAGTCGTTTCTAGGATTCCTGAACTACTTTGGTAACTTCTTACCGGGTCTCAGCACACTGTTAGAACCACTGCACACTTTACTGCATAAAGGAGACGAATGGGTATGGGGTAAAAGCCAAGAAAATGCCTTTGTTAAAGCTAGAAAACTGTTATGCTCAAACAAATTGCTTGTGTTGTATCATCCATATAAGCGTTTGGTACTAGCATGTGATACGTCGTCAAACAGTGTCGGGTGTGTATTGCAACAAGCTAATGAATCTGGGAAATTGCAACTGGTTGCTTATGCATCCAGAAGTCTGTCTAAGGCTGAGAGGGCCGACAGCATAATTGAAAAAGAAGCGTTAGCGTGTGTTTATGGGGTAAAGAAAATGCATCAATATCTGTTTGGGCTCAAATTTGAATTGGAAACTGACATTAGCCACTGATATCCCTCTTTTCTGAAAGTAAGGGGATAAACACGAATACATCGGCCCGCATCCAGAGATGGGCGCTCATGTTGTCCGCATACAACTATGCCATCTGCCACAGGCCAGGCACAGAAAACTGTGCCGATGCTCTCAGTAGGCTGCCATTGCCCACCACAGGGGTGGAAATGGCACAGCCCGCAGATTTAGTCATGGTAACGAAAGCATTCGAGAGTGAGCAATCACCTGTTACCGCCCGACAGATTAGAACCTGGACGAGCCAGAACCCCTTACTGTCCTTCGTAAAAAACTGTGTGCTTCACGGGAGCTGGTCCAGTGTCCCATTAGAAATGCAGGAAGAGATAAAGCCATACCAGCGGCGCAAAGATGAAATGTCTATACAGGCAGACTGCCTTCTGTGGGGTAATCGTGTAGTGGTACTAAAAAAGGGCAGGGACACTTTCATCAGTGATCTCCACAGCACTCACCCAGGCATTGTAATGATGAAAGCGTTAGCCAGATCCCACGTGTGGTGGCCCGGTATCGATGCGGACTTAGTGCGCATCGATACCGCGTGCACAAATGTAGCACATGTTCACAGTTAAGCAATGCACCCAGGAAGCTGCCACTAAGTTTATGGTCTTGGCCCTCCAAACTGTGGTCTGGGATCCATGTCAACTATGCAGGCCCATTCTTGCGTAAAATGTTCCTAGTGGTTGTAGATGCGTACTCCAAATGTGGGATAATGTCGGCAAGCACATCCGCTGCCACCACTGAAAGCCTGCGGGCCATGTTTGCCACACACGGCCTGCCTGATGTCCTTGTGAGTGACAATGGGCCATGTTTCACCAGTGCCGAGTTCAAAGAGTTCATGATCCGCAATGGGATCAAACATGTTGCATCTGCCCCGTTCAAACCAGCATCCAATGGTCAGGCAGAGAGAGCAGTGCAAATAATCAAGCAAAGCTTGAAGAGGGCAACTGAAGGCTCACTGCAGACTCGCCTATCCTGAGTCCTGCTTAGTTACCACACGAGACCCCACTCGCTCACTGGGATTCCACCCGCTGAACTGCTCATGAAAAGGGCACTTAAGACAAGTCTCTCGTTAGTCCACCCTGATCTACGCAAACAGGTAGAGAGCAGGCGGCTTCAACAAAGTACATATCATGATAGCGCAAATGTGTCACACAAAATTGAAATTAATGATCCTGTATTTGTGTTGAACTATGGACAAAGTCCCAAGTGGCTTCCCAGCACTGTTGTGGCCAAAGAGGGGAGTAGGGTGTTTCGGGTCAAATTTTCAAATGGAATCATCTACAGGAAACACTTGGACCAAACCAAACTCAGATTCACGGACTATCCAGAGCAACCCACATTAGACCCTACCTTTTTTTTGACCCCCCAACACACACACCAGTGGTTGACCACGAAGCAGAACCCATCACCTGCAGCAGCCCAGTAGGACTCACCACACCAGGCAGCCCAGCAAGGCCAGTTGCACAGCAACCCAGCGAGGGCCCAGCAAACAACTCACCAAAACCAGCATTTGCACCGAGACGATCAACTAGGGAAAGAAAGGCCCCAGATCGACTCACCTTGTAAATAGTTACACTATTGACTTTGTGGGGGAGTGTTGTTACATATGTGAACCTGTAACTACCTTGTGTAACCACCAGAGGGCTCATGCCCTAGAGCCCCAAGGGAACCCACAATCCCTTGGGAGCACCTGTACTTAAGGAGGCTTCACCGGCTGGAGAGGCACTCTGGAGACCTGCAATAAAAGACTAAGGTCACACTTTACTTTGAGCTCACAGTATCTGGTCAGACTCTTTATTCATAAACAGAGGAGGCCCTCGTGGCCGATTCCAATAACAAAGATGTCCCTCAGTGCTTCTGTGAGGTGGTCGCCAAAATCACATGGTGCAGCCATTCATCTAAGGTCTGCAGCATATTTTGCGATTTCTTGGCCTTCGGGCCGCCGGTGTATGTAGAATCGGTGTCTGGCTGTGAGGATGCTCTCTTTAGGTCTGAGCTGTTCCTGTATCATTGTTACGAGCTCCGCATACGTTTTGGTTGTCGTCTTCTCTGGGGCTAGCAAGTTCTTGACAATGCCATAAACGGTGGGTCCACAACTGCTGAGCAGGAGAGCTCTGCGCTTATCAGCCAGCGAGGTCGGTGTGTCTCCAGCCAGGTCATTCGTGATGAAAAAGTGTTCGAGTCTTTCCACAAAGGCATCCCAATCTTCCCCATCAGCGAATTGTTTAAAGTTGACAAGGTTAGCCATTTTTCGCATGGAAATTCGTAATCTCGTCGCCAGTTATTATGTTGTAAGCATGCTAGTAATGACTCCGTGAGGTACGGTATTGCACTTGAACTGTTGTGACCTTAGTCCATTTATTGCAGCTCCTGAATGAGGGTACAGTAAGGTGAGCTCCCTTTTATACTTGGTTACCAGCAGTGTACAGTTGACCCCTCGGTCTCCACCAGTTGCACCCTCTGGTGGTACAGGCACAGTGTATACAGTGTGAAGATACATTCAGTGGTCTTATGTAACTGTACATTGAGTGTACAGGGTATATACTTATTTTATACACACACAACACGAATGGTCCTCTATTATGCTGCGCGTCGCAATGTGCGACTTGTATTCCCGGTCAGCTTCTGTCCGGGTCACACATAGGGATGTCATGAGCCAGGTGGTGAGGCCGTACCCTTTGTCCCCAGCGGCCAGCTCTGCCCTTGTAGTTGCTGCTGAAACATGGCAGATATAGTGCTCTCACGTAGGATGAACACATCATGGGTGCTCCCAGGGTATCGCGCATCAACTGTCATGATGCGATGCATGTCGTCACAGGCGTGCTGCACATTCACAGAGTGGAAGCCTTTTCTGTTCCTATACATCTCGGAATCCTCCAAAGGTGCTCGCAAGGTGATGTGGGTACAATCAATGCAGACCTGTATCTTTGGGAAGCCAGCAATCTTGGAGAAGCCCACAGCCCTGTCACACATTGTCTGGGCGGTCATGGGGAACTTTATGTAGTCATTCCTCTGGGCATATAGTGCAGCAATCATCTGCCAAATGCAGATATATGTTGCATGTTGAGAAATGGCGCACACATCCCCAGTTGTGGCATGGAATGATCCAGATGCATAAAATGAAAATGCAGCTGTAACCTTTACTTCAACTGACAAAGCAGTCCTCCTGATGTTTCTAGGGGGCAGGTCTGTTTTTATTAACTTACAGATCTCAGTTACAATTTCTTTGTGAAAGGCAGCCTTCTCACAGTCTGCATCACTCAGACGCAGGTATGAACGCCTGTCTCGATATACCCGACATGGGTAAGGCCTCATGCCCATCATCCTACGTGCTCTGAGGTTCCTCATGCAATGACGTCGAATCAATCGTCTGCTCCGCAGCACCATCATGCAGAAAGCTTGCACGAAGTATGGCATTGTCAATATTACGCCCATAATTAAATTGTACCTTTACAAGAAGCTCAAAACAGCAGGGCAAAGCACTCTCACCTTCTTTCCTCTTTCTCTCCAAGGTGGACACCTTAGTATGGACCACACCCAGGTCTGCGCATGCGCAATAGGCTTGCTTAGAATGGGAAGCTAGGCATTCAATGAAGACATTGGGGCAACAACGTCCAATGCAATTCTTTAATTTTTGATATTTTTCGAAGTACCACCCCACCACCGAACATCTCCTCACCGGGCTAGAGGGTTGGAGCATCGGCCGAACACAGGGGCTTGCCTTCCAAACCCACCCTGACCACCCTGCCCCTCCCCACCCCCAGGCTCCTTTTGAAGCTGCTGTATAGCCTAAGGGTTCTCATCCCTTATATAAGTGGCTGGCAGTTCAGTTCGGCTTCCACCCCCTCCCCACCCCGAGCTTCTTTTGAAGCCGAGCCCTGAGCCCGTGTCCGGGCAAGGGAGCGATTCTGCCGGCCGATGCTCCGACCCTCGATCCCGGTGAGAACACGTTCAGTGGTGGCATGGTACTTTGAAAAAAATCTAAAAATAAAGAATTGCATTAGATTTCCATTTTCTCCCTTTTGACATTGAAAAAAATTAAGATTTATGATGCATATTCTTTGTCTTCTTGACTCCCTCCAAAACTTCGGCTAAAAACAATGGCGTCTTTCTGCACTGATTTTGTGCACTGGTTTGTCTTGTGCCCAAAAGGTTTTTCGGGAGTGGTCACATACGCCGCCCGAAGAAAAATGTAAGTTGGCCAAACAATGTGAAAAACTGGTGCAGACATCAGGTTATGCCCCCATGACGCAAAAAAATCGTAACTTAAAAAAATCGTATCTAAGTGAATTACGCTGGCGCAGAAACTTTGGGGAAACATAGAGATTTTAATTTACTAAAAAAAACGATGCAGGTCAAAAAAACGGCGCAGATAATTGGGGAAAATTGAGCCCAATTAATGATTCTATGATTCTATTCACACACACTTTTATCCCTCACAACAATTTGAATTCTTGCTGTGAGCTTTTAACTTCTTTCTGTTTTGTTACACCTCAAGTGTCCAACTCAAGATTTCAAATGAAACTCTTTCGCGGTCTTTGTCTGCTGTGAAAGGACTGATGTTAATTTCTCCTCCTCCTCCTGTGCTTTATCTTTTTCAATCTGTATTTTGTCTCCATCTCACACAAAGTCTGCATCTGTCATCCCTTAACTTTTTTTAAATTTAAAGTTGTGAGACCATGTAAGTATCTCTTGTCACGTTAAACAACCCAAATCATAAGTCATTGTCGCCACGTTAAACAACCTACCCGTTGAGTCCATCTGTGAACCCATCATGGTACCAACCCTGGGCTACTACGCAGGTCATTACAACCCAAAAACTCGTTAACAGGTACAACAGCCTTAACACTTAACACGTGCACAGAAACTTCGTACAAAACTGCACCTTGAGGCTCCACTGTGAGTAATTTATACGCGATTCAGGGGCGAAATTCCCCAGCGCCATGATTGGGGGCAGCAACCAACTCAGGCCCGGCCGCAAAATTGTGGTTACCATCCCTCACAGGAAGTGGTGCGCAATCCCGCGCGCTCCGCTTTCTGTTGGGGAGCTACTGGGGCGCGTTGGTCAGTGCTACGCGTCTGCTCCACATAGCGCTAACACGTTTAAATGCCTCTTCCCTTCAGTTAAAGGGGAGGGCTGCTGCGCACTCTGCCAGGCCTCTGATTTTTTCCCTCCACCTCCCCCCCAAGAGCTTTCTCCACAAAAGCTGAATGCAATACTTTATTGGGGTTTAGACATTTAACATTTTGGTGAGTGGGTGGCAGGTAAATTGCTGTAATAAATACAGCAACTGTTCCATACATGGGCTACAGGTTGACTCATTTCTTCCTAGTTCAGTGGTAACTGACGCGACCTTCGGCCTCCTGCTCAGTTTAGCGCTGGAAAGAGTGCATTACACCACAATTTCTACACATTGCTGATGCAAATTAGCAGGCAGCACCAAAATACCGGTGCTGCCTGCGCTCTCTCTGCGGGCGGCCGTTAGCCTTGGCCGGCGCTGTTTCCGGCCGGTTTCCGGCCTACTCAATTTTCTAGGCCTATTTCTTTCATCATCATAGGCAGTCCCTCGAATTCAAGGAAGACTTGCTTCCACTCTAAAACTGAGTTTTCAGGTGACTGTACAGTCCAATACAGGAATTACAATCTGTGTCACAGGTGGGACAGACAGTGGTTGAAGGAAAGGGTGGATGGGACTGGTTTGCCACAAGCTCCTTCCGCTGCCTGCGCTTGTTTTCTGCATGCTCTCAGCGACAAGACTCAACGTGCTGAGCGCCCTCCACTTAGGGCGGTCTTTGGCCAGAGATTCCAAAGTGTTGGTGCGGATGTTGCACTTTATCAAGGCGGCTTTGAGGGTGTTCTTGTAACATTTCCTCTGCCCACCTAGGGCTCACTTGCTGTGTAGGAGTTCCGATAGAGCGCTTGCTTTGGGAGTCTTGTGTCGGGCATGCGGACAATGTGGCCCGCCCAACAGAGCTGGTCGAGTGTGGTCAGTGCTTTGATGCTGTTTTTATTACATTATTGCATTAATAAAAGAAGCTACAAGGCAATATGTAAAGAAGTTAAAATACAAAGGTTAAACTTATAGACAGATATAACCTGTTGACACCGACAAGGTTGTGAGGTGATCGATCTCGAAATAATCTTGTGGTAACACATGAGCGGCCCAGCCTCGCTTGAGAATGTTCTAACTAAACAAAGCTTTATATCTTCCTTAATTATATTAAACCACCCATTATATTATGGGAACTTGAGCCTGCTTTTGTTCCGAAATGTCAATAGATTTCAATGTTTTCCCAAGCCAAGCAGCCTCCTAACCACGCTCGCATATTCCAAAATAGACAGAAACAGTCAACGAATGGGTTCCCATGCTATGATCCCATAACATACGATAATCACAGTCGACGAAATGTCTTCTGACTTCGGTGTATAAGGACAGTTAAACAAACTGCTGAAAATAAAAACTTTGGCCTAGAAATTCATTATCGCCCCCTTTGGGGACGGTAATATCCAGATGGTGGGAAACGATGTGACAGGCGCGGAAGTCCCGCCCTGCTCGCTAAATTCGGGTTACCGCTTCCAGAAAGAAATGGAGCACCAAGCAATGACTGCCCTGCGCCAAGAGAAGGGCATCTTCCTGGTCGCCAGACTTTCCCCCAGGACCCGCGCGTAGTCGCCCCCACCAAGATGTCCCAGAACGCCTTGTGGAACTCCACGGTCAGCCCGTCCAGCCCCGGGGCCTTTCCCCTCGAGAGCTGGTCGAGGGCACCGGTCAGCTCCGCCAAGCTTAGCGGAGCGTCCAGATTTTCGGCGCCCTCCAGGTCGACCTTCGGCAGATCCTCCCACAAAACTCAACGCGCTTCCTCGCTGGACGGATCCGGAGAGAACAGAGCCCTGTAATAGTCTCGGGCCCTGATGCTGATGCCCTCCGGATCCGAGACCAGAGATCCATCGTCGGCCAGCAGCGTCAAGAGCTGCTTACAGACCCCCCGTCTTTTTTCCAGTGAGTAGAAGAAGGGGGAGCCACGGTCAGGTCCCAGAGGAACCGGATCCGCGACCTCACGAACGTGCCTCGGGACCCGACGAGCTGCAGGTCCTTCAGCGCAGCCTTCTTCGCTTCGTACACCGTCCGCAGGGCCGGGTCCTCGACGACTTGACCGAGGCGGGATTCCAGGTCAAGCACCTCCCTTTCCAGGCGCCCGACACTGGCCGCCCGCCTCTTGATACAACAGCTCAACAACTCTTTTAGTTGTTAACTAATAATCAAGTGCCCCCTGATTTAAAACTTTTCAAACAAGTGCCCCCTTGTTTTTTAAAAACATTTTTTAGTTTTTTTTTCCGGGGGCACCGAGAGGCAAATTATACAAATGCCCCCTAGCTAAAAGGGGAGGAGGACACTAAAACCCGACACAATAAACCAATTAAACTTAAAACATATAAAATCAAATGAAAATTTGGTTGCCGGGGGTGATGATGCACTCCAGTCCCTCCGGCGCCCACCTCTCGCGGAAGGCCGCGAGCGTATCGGTGGACACCGCGTGCTCCATCTCCAGGGACACCCTGGCCCGGATGTAGGCGCGGAAGAGAGGCAGGCAGTCGGGCTGAACGACCCCGTCGACCACCCGCTGCCTGGAGCAGCTGATGGCCCCCTTGGCCGTGCCCAGCAGCAGTCCCATGAGGAGGCCTTCGGACTTACCCGCTCCCCTCCGCACAGGGTGCCCAAAGATCAGAAGTGTGGGACTGAAGTGCAACCAGAATTTGAGGAGCAGTCCCTTCAAATATTGGAACAGGGGCTGCAGCCTCGCACATTCCGTAAAAACATGGAACACGGACTCCTCCAGACCGCAGAAATTGCAGGCAGCCTGGGAGCCTGTGAACCAGCTTAAAAACTTGTTGCACAGGACTGCTCCATGCACCACCCTCCAGGCCAAGTCCCCAATAAATAAAGGGAGGACTCCCGCATAGAGAGCACGCCATTGGGAACCCCCGCCCCCTCCGGACGTCAAGATGGTGCGCCATGGCGTGTCTGGACGGCAGACGAGGATGGCAAGGTGGAGAGTGTGCAGAAGCAGCCCGTACAGGAAACGCACTCTGCGCAGAACTGAAAGGCACGGAGGGGATTTCCCCGAGGCGGCTCAAGTTGTGAGGCGCCGGGTCCCGAGGGAGGTTCCGGGGTTTGGCGCCGATGAGGAATTCTGTCCGGACGGGGGTCAGTTCGGACGCGATCTCCCCACGTGCTTGAGCCTCCTCGACACACCTAACGGAGTCAGGGCCCAGAGCTGTTTTTAGCGACTCGATGGCATCGGCCGCGCGGCGGACATGTTCCCAGTTTAGGCGCAGTGCAGCACGTCTGGTGCCATCCAGCCCGCTCCTCCGCCATCGAGCAGGTCCCTGACCCTGGTCACCTCGCCAGCCACGGCCCTCTCATCCACCTGCCACCTAAAACCTCGGTCATGGAGGTACGGATTCCTGAGCAGCGGCTCCTGCCGGACAGCCGCCACTCCAGCCGGTGGAGAGCTGCGCTTGGTGGCAACTCTGTTCCAGACCCTGATGAGTTCCTGGTAAAAGACAGGCAGCCCCTGCATGGCCCCCAGGCTCACAAACAGGAGCTGTGTGTCGTAATTGAGGCCGTACTGCTGGCAGAAGAAATACGTCGCCAGCGCACGCCACCTAGGAGTGGGCTCGACATAAAGGTATCTCTGCAGGGTCTGAAGACGGAAAGTCGCGAGCTGGGCGCTGACGCACATCAACGACTGACCGCCCTCCCTAAGTGCGAGACTCAAGACCGCGGCAGAGACCCAGTGCTTCCTGTTGTTCCAGCTTCTTCTGTATCTTGGCGACAAACGCAGGGGAAGGGGTCAAAGTGACCAGCCGGAACCACAGCATAGCGGCCACCAGCTGGTTTATGACTAGTGCTCGACCCCTGTAGGACAGCACTCAGAGCAGTCCTGTCCAGTGCCCTAGGCGAGCGGCGATCTTGACCTCCAGCTCTTGCCAGTTCGCAGGCCAGGCTTCCACGTCGGGGCTAAGGTAGACTCCCAGATAGAGGAGATGGGTCGTGCTCCAGGCAAAAGGCCTGAGCTCCTCCGGCAGGGAGTCCACCCGCCACTGACCCACCAGGGGTCCGGAACATTTCTCCCAGTTGATCCTGGCAGAGGATGCGGCCGAGTAAATCTCCTGGCACTCACGCATCCTCCGCAGGTCAGCAGGATCCTCTACCGTGAGGAGCACGTCATCGGCGTAAGCCGAGAGGACGACCTCCACGCCCGGCCCTTGCAGAGCCAGTCCCGTCAACCTCGTCCGCAGGAGGCGCAGGAAAGGCTCCACGCAGATGGCATATAACTGGCCGGACATGGAGCATCCCTGGCGCACCCCTCTCCTAAAGCGAAGGGGCGCCGTCAAGGACCCGTTAACCTTAATCAGACACTCCGCGGCGGCGTACAGAGGTCAGATCCGGGCGACGAAATGCGTCCCGAAACCGAAAGCGCGCAGAGTTCCGAACAGATAATCGTGATCCACCCTGTCGAACGCCTTCTCTTGGTCGAGGGATAAGAAGGCGACCGACAGACCAGCCTCCTGGGAATGATGGATGAGGTCCCGGACCAGATGGATGTTGTCGTGGATTGTCCGGCCCGGGACTGTGTAGGACTGGTCGGGGTGGATCATGTGGTCCAGCACGGCACCAAGGCGAGCAGACATCACCCTGGCGAAGATTTTGTAGTCCGTGCTGAGGAGGGAGTCCGGGCGCCAGTTCTTAAGTGGGCGGAGATCGCCCTTCTTAGGCAGCAGGATGATGACTGCCCTGCGCCAAGAGAGGGGCATCTCCCCGATCGCCAGACTTTCCCCCAGGTCCCGCGTGTAGTCGCCCCCCAGGACGTCCCAGAACGCCCTGTGGAACTCCACGGTCAGCCCGTCCAGCCCTGGGGCTTTTCCCCTCGAGAGCCGGTCGAGGGCGCCGGTCAGCTCTGCCAGGCTTAGCAGAGCTTCCAGATTTTCGGCGCCCTCCGGGCCGGCCTTCGGCTGGTCCTCCCACAAAACTCTACGCGCTTCCTTGCTGGACAACTCCGGAGAGAACAGAGCCCCGTAATATTCTCGGGCCCTGTTGCTGACGCCCTCCGGATCCGAGACAAGAGAGCCGTCGTCGGCCAGCAGCGTCAAGAGCTGCTTACGGACACCCTGTCTTTTTTCCAGCGAGTAGAAGAAGGGGGAGCCACGGTCCAGATCCCGCAAGAACCGGATCTGCGACCTCACGAACACGCCTCGGGACCAGACGAACTGCAGGTCCTTCAGCGCGGCCTTCTTCGCTTCGTACACCGTCCGCAGGACCGGGTCCTCGACGACTTGACCGAAACGGGATTCCAGGTCGAGCACCTCTTTTTCTAGGTGCCCGACCCTGGCCGCCCGCCTCTTGGTAGAACAGCTCAACAACTCTTTTTGGGGGAGACAAAGTAGACATTAAATCAAGTGCCGCCCGATCTGGGGGACACTCCAAACATTTTTCAAGGCCCTTTTTTGTGTTTTTTTTGTATTTTTTGGGGGGGTTTTTTGGTGTTTTTTTTGTATTTTTTGGGGGGGTTTTTTGTTGTTTTTTTTGGGGCACTAAAATCATATAATTTACAAATGCCCCCTATAAAAGGGGAGGGGGACACTAAAAATCCAGCAATTAAAACAAATTAAACTTTAAAACATATAAAATCAAATTAAAATTTGGTTGCCGGGGGTGACAATGCACTCCAGTCCCTCCGGCGCCCAGCTCTCGCGGAAGGCCGCGAGCGTACCGGTGGACACCGCGTGCTCCATCTCTAAGGACCCCCTGGCCCGGATGTAGGCACGGAAGAGAGGCAGGTAGTCAGGCTGAACGACCCCCTCGACCGCCCGCTGCCTGGACCGGCTGATGGCACCCTTGGCCGTGCCCAGGAGCAGTCCTACGAGGAGGCCCTCGGACCTACCCGCTCCCCTCCGCACAGGGTGCCCAAAGATCAGGAGTGTGGGACTGAACTGCAGCCAGAATTTCAGGAGCAGCCCCTTTAGATAATGAAACAGGGGCTGCAACCTTGTGCACTCAATAAAAACATGGAACACGGACTCCTCCAGACCGCAGAAATTGCAGGCGGCCTGGGAGTCCGTGAACCGGCTTAAAAATTTGTTGCACGGCACTGCTCCGTGCACCACCCTCCAGGCCAAGTCCCCGATGAATAGTGGGAGGACTCCCGCATAGAGTGCCCTCCATCGGGAACCCCCGCCTCCTCCGGACGGCAAGATGGTACGCCATGGCGTATCCGGACGGCCGGCGAGGATGGCAAAGTTGAGGGTGTGCAGGAGCAGCCCGTACAGGAAACCCCTCTGCGCAGAACTGAAAGGCACGGAGGGGATTTCCCCGAGGCGGCTCAAGTTGTGAGGCGCCGGCTCCCGAGGGAGGTTCCGGGGTTTGCCGCCGATGAGGAATTCCGTCCGGACGGGGATCAGTTCGGACGGGATCTCCCCACGTGCTTGAGCCTCCTAGACACACCTAACGGAGTCAGGGCCCAGTGCTGTTTTTAGCGACTCGATGGCATCGGCCGCACGGCAGACGTCGGCCGAATTTAGGCGTCGTGCCAGCATGTCTGGCGCCATCCAGCCCGCTCCTCCGCCATCGAGCAGGTCCCTGACCCTGGTCACCTCACCAGCCACAGCCCTCTCGTCCGACTGCCACCTAAAACCTCGGTCGTGGAGGTACGGATTCCCGAGCAGCAGCTCCCGCAGGACAGCCGCCACTCCAGCCGGTGGAGAGCTGCGCTTGGTGGAGATTTTGTTCCAGTACCTGGTGAGTTCCTTGTAAAAGACAGGCAGCCCCTGGACGCCCCCCAAGCTCACAAACAGGAGCTGCGTGTCGTAGTTGAGGCCGTGCTGCTGGCGGAAGAAATACGTCGCCAGCGCACGCCACCTAGGAGGGGGCTCGATGTAAAGGTATCTCTGCAGGGTCTGAAGACGGAAAGTCGCTAGCCGGGCGCTGACGCACACCAACGACTGACCGCCCTCCCTAAGCGAGATACTCAAGACCGCCGCAGAGACCCAGTGCTTCCTGTTGTTCCAGAAGAAGTCCACCAACTTCTTCTGTATCTTGGTGACAAACGCAGGGGGAGGGGTCAAAGTGACCAGCCGGTACCACAGCATAGCAGCCACCAGCTGGTTTATGACTGGCTCTCGACCCCTGTAGGACAGCACTCGGAGCAGTCCTGTCCAGCGCCCTAGGCGAGCGGCGACCTTGGCCTCCAGTTCTTGCCAGTTCGCCGGCCAGGCTTCCTCATCGGGGCTAAGGTAGACTCCCAGATAGAGGAGATGGGTCGTGCTCCAGGCAAAAGGCCTGAGCTCCTCCGGCAGGGAGTCCACCCACCACTGACCCACCAGGAGTCCGGAACATTTCTCCCAGTTGATCCTGGCGGAGGATGCGGCCGAGTAAATCTCCTGGCACTCGCGCATCCTCCGCAGGTCAGCGGGATCCTCTACCGTGAGGAGCACGTCATCGGCGTAAGCCGAGAGGACGACCTCCACGCCCGGCCCTTGCAGAGCCAGTCCCGTCAACCTCGTCCGCAGGAGGCGCAGGAAAGGCTCTACGCAGATGGCATATAACTGGCCGGACATGGGGCATCCCTGGCGCACCCGTCTCCTAAAGCGAAGGGGCGCCGTCAAGGACCCGTTAACCTTAATCAGACACTCAGCGGCGGCGTACAAAAGTCGGATCCGGGCGACGAAATGCGTCCCGAACCCGAAAGCGCGCAGAGTTCCGAACAGATAATCGTGATCCACCCTGTCGAACGCCTTCTCTTGGTCGAGGGATAGGAAGGCGACCGACAGACCAGCCTCCTGGGAGTGATGGATGAGGTCCCGGATCAGATGGATGTTATTGTGGATTATCCGGCCCAGGACCGTGTAGGACTGGTCGGGGTGGATCATGTGGTCCAGCACAGCGCCAAGGCGAGCAGACATCACCCTGGCGAAGATTTTGTAGTCCGTGCTGAGGAGGGAGACTGGGCGCCAGTTCTTAAGTGGGCGGAGATCGCCCTTCTTAGGCAGCAGGACGATAACTGCCCTGCGACAAGAGAGGGGCATCTCCCCGGGCGCCAGACTTTCCCCCAGGTCCCGCGCGTAGTCGCCCTCCAGGACGTCCCAGAACGCCCTGTGGAACTCCACGGTCAGCCCGTCCAGCCCTGGGGCTTTTCCCCTCGAGAGCCGGTCGAGGGCGCTGGTCAGCTCTGCCAGGCTTAGCGGAGCTTCCAGATTTTCGGCGCCCTCCGGGCCGGCCTTCGGCTGGTCCTCCCACAAAACTCTACGCGCTTCCTCGCTGGACGGCTCCGGAGAGAACAGAGCCCCGTAATATTCTCGGGCCCTGTTGCTGATGCCCTCCGGATCCGAGACGAGAGAGCCGTCGTCGGCCAGCAGCGTCAAGAGCTGCTTACGGACACCCTGTCTTTTTTCCAGCGAGTAGAAGAAGGGGGAGCCGCGGTTCAGATCCCGCAGGAACCGGATCCGTGACCTCACGAACGCGCCTCAGGACCCGACGAACTGCAGGTCCTTCAGCGCGGCCTTCTTCACTTCGTACACCGTCCGCAGGGCCGGGTCCTGGACGACTTGACCAAGACGGGATTCCAGGTCGAGCACCTCTTTTTCTAGGCGCCCGACCCTGGCCGCCCGCCCCTTGGTAGAACAGCTCAACAAACCTGTGAGCATACTCGCTGTTGCATGCAGTACACATAACTTGCTGTGTAAATTAGGTTAGTTCATTAAAACTTTGCTTTGTTAATTATTCTTGATTTCAGTTTACATTGTCATTGTGGTCAACCACATCTGCTTCGGTTTCGATTTTCTTCATCTTATCTTCCCTATATTACAACTTTATTAAACCATAGAATCATAGAATGGTTACAGCATGGAAGAAGACCACTGTGACAGATTATTATATGAATAATCATAGAATAGTACATTACAGAAGGAAGCCAGTTGGCCCATCAAGTCTGCTCCGGCTCTTTCAAAGTGCAATCCAGTTACTCCCACCGCCCACTCTTTCCACATATAACTGCAATTTTTTTCTCTTTCAAGTATTTGTCCAATTCGATTTTGAGGGAATGAGGATCCCCTTATTTCATTCATCGGACCAGTCCATGTGATCCCCGGGACGCTCGTGAACTGCCTGTGCCCCTGAGATACGTGGGTCTCTACCTGCGAGTACCTGGAGAGGCCCAGGAGCGAGAGTCGCCGTGGATCCCGAGGCTCTAGGTCGGCATGGATCATCTTTGCGGATCGAAGGCTGTTCTTCGCGGGAAGGCTCTGACCGCAAATTCAGGGCTTATATAATTGGAGTAAAAACTCATTCCAATAAGATGCATCAAATTTCCCCCTGATCAGTCAAACAGTGTAGGAGGTAAAAACAGGAAATGCTGGAAATCTCATTGGGTGGAAAGAAACAGAGTCAACGTTTCAGGTCTGTGACCCTTCGTCAGAACTGGAAACGTACAAAATGTAACAGATACTTAAGGAACTGCAGTGGCACAAAAAGGGGGAAGAGGAGGAAAGAACAAAAGGGAAGGTCTGTAATAGGTGGAAGGCAGGAGTGACTTGAGAGACAAAAGGGATGATGGGCTGACTTGTGATGGTAATGGCACAAGTTAGAAAACAAAAGATGAGTCTCGATAGGGTGTGAATGGCTGCCATAGGAAAGAGAAAAAATAAAAATATAAACGAAAAAGGCTGGGGGGGGGGGGGGTGGGGGGCGGGGGCAGCTGGTATTGTAAAAGAAGGGGAGGAAAGGGAACAAAATGTGGGCAGAGGTTATGGTCTGAAATTGTTGAACTCGATGTTGAGTCCAGAAGGCTGTAAAGTGGCTAAACGAAAGATGAGGTGCTGTTCCTCAAGCTTGTGTTGAGTTTCATTGGAACAGTGTAGGAGGCCGAGGATGGCGAGGTCAGTGTGGGAATGGAGCGGAGAATTAAAGTGACAGATGACCGGAAGCCTCGGGGGACGCTCACAGACTGAATATAGGAGGTAAATACTTTTCATAGAATCAAAGAAGTTTACAGCAAGGAAGGAGGCCATTTCGACCCATTGTGTCCGTGCCAACCAACAAGAGGCTATCCAGCCTAATCCCACTTTCCAGCTCTAGGTCTGTAACCCTGCAGATTACGACACTTCAGGTGCACATCCAAGTACTTTTTAAATGTGGTGAGAGTTTCTGCCTCTACCACCCTTTCAGATAGTGAGTTCCAGAATCCCACAATCCTCTGCATGAAGAAATTTCCCCTCAAATCCCCTCTAAATCTTCTACCAATTACTTTAAATTTATGCCCCCTGGTTGTGGACCCCTCTGCTAAGAGAAATAGGCCCTTTATATCCACTATATCTAGGTCCCTCATAATTTTATACACCTCAGTGAGGTCTCCCCTCAGTCTCCTCTGTTCCAAGGAAAATAAATCTAGCCTATCCCATCTGTCCTCATAGCTAAGATTCTCCACTCCCAGCAACATCCTTGTAAATCTCCTCTATACCCTCTCCAGTGCAATCACGTCCTTCCTGTAATGCGGTGACCAGAACTGCACGCAGTACTCCAACTGTGGCCTTACCAGTGTTTTATACAGTTCAAGCATAACCCCCTTGCTCTTGTATTCTATGTCTCGGCTAATAAAGGCAATCATTCCACATGCCTTCTTAACTACCTTACTTAAAGGCCTGCTACTTTCAGGGATCTGTGGACGTGCACTCCAAGGTCCCTTTGTTCCTCTACACTTCTCATTGTCCTACCACTTAAAGTGTATTCCCTTTCCTTGTTAGCCCTCCCCAAATGCATTACCTCACACTTCTCTGAATTAAATTCCATTTGCCAGTGTTCTGCCCACCTGACCAGTCCATTGATATCTTCCTGCAGTCCGCAGCTTTCTTCTTCATTATCAACCACACAGCCGATTTAGTATCATCTGCAAACTTCTTAATCATACCCCCTATATTCAAGTCCAGATCATTGATGTATATCACAAAAAGCAAGGGACCCAGTACTGAGCCCTGCGGAACCCCACTGGAAACATCTTTCCAGTCACAAAAACACCCATCAACCATTACCTTTTGTTTCCTGCCTCTGAACCAATTTTAGATCCAACTTGCCACTTTGCCCTGGATCCAATGGGCTTTTACTTTCGTGACCAGTCCGCCATGTGGGACATTATCAAAAGCTTTGCTAAAATCCATATACACTACATCATATGGCTTTGCCCTCATTGACCCTCCTGGTTACCTCCTTGAAAAATTCAATCAAGTTAGTCAGACACAGCCTTCCCTAAAAATTCTGTGCTGACTGTCCTTGATTAATCTGTGTCTTTCTAAGTGAAGATTTATCCTGTCCTTCAGGATTTTTTCCAATAATTTTCCCACCACTGAGGTTAGGCTGACTGGCCTGTAATTACTCGGTCTATCCCTTTCTCCCTTCTTAAACAAAGGTACAACATGAGCAATCCTCCAGTCCTCTGGCACCACACCTGAAGCCAGAGAGGATTGAAAATGATCGTCGAAGCCTCTGCTATTTCCTTTTTTGCTTCGCTTAACAGCCTGGAATACATTTCGTCTCGGCCTGGGGACTAATCCACTTTCAAAGCTGCTGAACCTCTTAATACCTCCTCTCTCACTATGCTTATTTCATCTAATATTTCACACTCCTCCTCCTTGATAGAAGTGTCTTGATAGAAGTTGCCTCTTTCTTTTGTGAAAACAGATGCAAAGTATTCATTAAGAAACATACCCACATCTTTTGCCTCCACACACAGATTACCCTCACGGTCTCTAATAGGCCCTAACCTTTCTTTAGTTATCCTCTTGCTTTTAATATATATATATAAAACATCTTTGGGTTTTCCTTGATTTTACTTGTCAAGAATTTTTCATGCTCTCTCTTTGCTTTCCTAATATCCTTTTTCATTTCACCCCTGGACTTTCATTACTCCAGAGATTTTGCAGTATTTAGCCCTTGGTATCTGTCATAAGCCTCCCTTTTTTTCTTTATCCTATCCTGTATGTCCCTCAACATCCAGGGAGCTCTAGATTTGTTAGTCCCACCGTTTTTCTTTAAAGGCACATATTTGGCCTGAACCCTCCGGATCTCCTCCTTGAATGCCTCCCACTGCTCTGACACTGATTTACCCTCAAGTAGCTGTTTCCAATCCACAATAACCAAATCACCTCTCAGCTTAGCAAAGTTGTTTTTTCCCCAATTTAGAACTTTTATTCCTGATCTAAGCTTGTCCTTTTCCATAACTACCTTAAATCTAACTGAATTATGGTCACTGGCACCGAAATGCTCTCCCACTGATACCCTTTTCACCTGCCTAGCTTCATTCCCTAAAATTAAATGCAGAACCATCCCCTCCCGTGTTGGGTTTGCTACATGCTGGCTAAAAAAGTTTACTTGAATGCATTTTAGGAATTCTACACCTTCTATACCATTCACAGTAGTTTTATCCCCGTTGATATTAGGATAGTTGAAATCCCCTACTATTACTGCCCTATAGTTTTTGCACTTCTTAGAAACTTAGAAACATAGAAATTAGGTGCAGGAGTAGGCCATTCAGCCCTTCGAGCCTGCACCACCATTCAATATGATCATGGAATTGTGTATAGACCAGCAAATAGTAGAAGTGAGGTTGGGGACAGCATCAAACATGAAATAAGGGATGTGTGCAATAAAGGTACAGTAGTAATCATGGGCGACTTTAATCTACACATTGATTGGGCTAACCTAACTGGTAGCAATGCGGTGGAGGAGGATTTCCTGGAGTGTATTAGGGATGGTTTTCTGGAGCCATATGTAGAGGAACCAACCAGGGAGCTGGCCATCCTAGACTGGGTGATGTGCAATGAGAAGGGACTAATTAGCAATCTTGTTGTGCGAAGCCCTTTGGGGAAAAGTGACCATAATATGGTAGAATTCCTTATTAAGATAGAGAGTGACACAGTTAATTCGGAAACTAGGGTCCTGAACTTAAGGAAAGGTAACTTTGACGGTATGAGGAGTGAATTGGCTAGAATAGACTGGCAAACGATACTCAAAGGGTTGACGGTGGATAAGCAATGGCAAACATTTAAAGATCACATCGATGAACTTCAGCAAATGTACATCCCTGTCTGGAGTAAAAATAAAACTGGGAAGGTGGCTCAACAATGGCTAACAAAGGAAATTAAGGATAGTGTTAAAGCCAAGGAAGAGGTATATAAATTGTCTAGAAAAAGCAACAAACCTGAGGACTGGGAGAAATTTAGAATTCAACAGAGGAGGACTAAGGATTTAATTAAAAGGGGGAAAATAGAGTACGAGAGGAAGCTTGCAGGGAATATAAAAACTGACTGCAAAAGCTTCTATAAATATGTGAAGAGAAAAAGATCAGTAAAGACAAACGTAGGTCTCTTGCAGTTGGATTCAGGTGAATTTATAATGGGGAACAAAGAAATGGCAGATCAATTGAACAAATACTTTGGTTCTGTCTTCACGAAGGAAGATACAAATAACCTTCCGAAGGTACGAGGGGACAGTGGGTCTAGTGAGAAGAAGGAACTGAAGGATATCCTTATTAGGTGGAAAATTGTGTTAGGGAAATTGATGGGATTGAAGGCCGATAAATCCCCGGGGCCTGATAGTCTGCATCTCAGAGTGCTCAAGGAAGTGGCCCTAGAAATAGTGGATGCATTGATGATTATTTTCCAACAGTCTATCAACTCTGGATCAGTTCCCATGAACTGGAGGGTAGCTAATATAACACCACTTTTTAAAAAAGGAGGGAGAGAAAAAACAGGTAATTATAGACCGGTTAGCTTGACATCAGTAGTGAGGAAAATGTTGGAATCAATCATGAAGGATGAAATAGCAGCGCATTTGGAAAGCGGTGACAGGATCGGACCAAGTCAGCATGGATTTATGAAAGGGAAATCATGTTTGACGAATCTTCTGGAATTTTTGCGGATGTAACTGGCAGAGTGGACAAGGGAGAACCAGTGGATGTGGTGTATTTGGACTTTCAGAAGGCTTTTGACAAGGTCCTACACAAGAGATTATTGTGCAAAATCAAAGCACATTGTATTGGGGGTAATATACTGATGTGGATAGGGAACTGGTTGGCAGACAGGAAGCAGAGAGTCAGGATAAACGGGTCCTTTTCAGAATGGCAGGCAGTGACTAGTGGAGTGCCGCAGGGCTCAGTGCTGGGACCCCAGCACTTTAGAATATACATTAACGATTTGGATGAAGGGATAGAGTGTAATATCTCCAAGTTTGCAGATGACACTAAACTGGGTGGCGGTGTGAGCTGTGAGGAGGACGCTAAGAGGCTGCAGGGTGACTTGGACAGGTTAGGTGAGTGGGCAAATGCATGGCAGATGCAGTATAATGTGGATAAATGTGAGGTTATCCATTTTGGGGGCAAAAACACAAAGGCAGAATATTATCTGAATGGTGGCAGACTAGGAAAAGGGGAGGTGCAATGAGACCTGGATGGCATGGTTCATCAATCACTGAAAGTGGGCATGCAGGTACAGCAGGCGGTAAAGAAGGCAAATGGTATGTTGGCCTTCATAGCTAGGGGATTTGAGTATAGAAGCAGGGAGGTCTTACTGCAGTTGTATAGGGCCTTAGTGAGGCCTCACCTGGAATATCGTGTTCAGTTTTGGTCTCCTAGTCTGAGGAAGGATGTTTTTGCTATTGAGGGAGTGCAGCGAAGGTTCACCAGACTGATTCCAGGGATGGCTGGTCTATCATATGAGGAGAGACTGGATCAACTGGGCCTTTATTCACTGGAGTTTAGAAGGATAAGAGGGGATCTCATAGAAGCATATAAGATTCTGACGGGACTGAACAGGTTAGATGCGGGAAGAATGTCCCCGATATTGGAGAAGTCCAGAAACAGGGGACATAGTCTTAGGATAAGGGGTAGGCTATTTAGGACTGAGATGAGGAGAAACTTCTTCACTCAGAGGGTTGTTAACCTGTGGAATTCCCTGCCGCAGAGAGTTGTTGATGCCAGTTCACTGGATATATTTAAGAGGGAGTTAGATATGGCTCTTATGGTTAAGGGGATCAAGGGGTATGGAGAGAAAGCAGGAAAGGGGTGCTGAAGGAATGATCAGCCATGATCTTATTGAATGGCGGTGCAGGCTCGAAGGGCCGAATGGCATACTCCTGCACCTATTTTCTATGTTTCAACCTCAGTAACCCTTTCCTGCTTTCTCTCCATACCGCTTGATCCCTTTAGTCATAAGGGCCACATCTAACTCCCTTTTGAATATATCTAACGAACTGGCCTCAACAACTTTCTGCAGTAGAGAATTCCACAGTTTAACAACTCTCTGAGTAAAGAAGTTTCTCCTCATCTCGGTCCTAAATGGCTTACTCCTTATCTTTAGACTATGACCCCTGGTTCTGGACTTCCCCAGCATCGGGAACATTCTTCCTGCCTCTAACCTGTTCAATCCCGTCAGAATTTTATATACTTCTATGAGATCCCCTCTCATTCTTCTAAACTCCAGTGAATACAAGCCCAGTCGATCCAGTCTCTCCTCATATGTCAGTCCTGGCATCCCGGGAATCAGTCTGGTGAACCTTTGCTGCACTCCCTCAATAGCAAGAACGTCCTTCCTCAGATTAGGAAACCAAAACTGAACACAATATTCCAGGTGTGGCCTCACCAGGGTCCTGTACAACTGCAGTAAAACCTCCCTGCTGCTATACTCAAATCCTCTTGCTATGAAGACCAACATGCCATTTGCCTTCTTCACCGCCTGCTGCACCTGCTTGCTAACTTTCAATGACTGATGTACCATGACACCCAGGTCTCGTTGTGTAAATGTAGATTCTTTTCTCTCAATCTGGTTCAGCAAAATTACTGAAACGAATACCGTTTGTGCTTTAAACAAAGCAAGCTTTTATTTGAAAAGCAAATCCCGATCGGGGACCTTATCAAACAGAAGGAATGCAACTCTGATAGATCGCACCCACTTCCTACGGACATAGTGACGTTACATTGTAAAGGGACGATGGTTATACATTTTCGGCAAAAGATAACAAGATAGGGCTAGAGTGACATCCTAGTTCAGCCTATCTCTTTTGATCCCTCTTTCCCTTTGTCCACTCATAAGCCAACCTAAGTATGGTCTGATTTTAAACAAAGACCTTCTGTTAATGTTTCAGGTTAATAACATGATTTAATAAGACCTTGAGGTTTTTCTGCAAGCTGTAGGTTTTGTTTCAATATGTATTAGTGTTGTAACATTTCGCAGTCTCGAGTCTGAGATGTCATGGCTATTCCTCCATGAATTCTTTGTTAGCTTATACTGTCCCTATACAATTCCCACGTTCTCAACTTCAATGTCTCTATACATTTTTAAACATTCACATTTGCACCTCCCCTTTTCCTAATCTGTCACCATTCAGATAATATTCTGTCTTCCTGTTTTTTCCACCAAAGTGGATAACCTCACACTTATCCACATTACACTGCATCTGCCATGCACTTGCCTACATATTTGCTCTTCTATCTCCCTCTCACTGTTTGGGGGTCTATAATACACTCCCAGCAGTGTGATCAGCCCTTTTGTGTTTTTCAGACCCATATGGCCTCATTTGATGATCCCTCTAACATATTATCCCTCCTCACAGCTGTAATAGTTTCTTTAATAAATACTACCCCCTCCCTTTTTACCCCCTTCTCTATCCCGTCTGAAGATCTTGTAACCAGGAATGTTGAGCTGCCATACCTGCCCCTCTGTAATAGCTATAATATCATACTCCCAAGTGTCTACCTGTGCTCTCAGCTAATCTGCCTTATTCGTTATACTCCTTGCATTGAAGCATATACCATTTAGTACAGCCAATCCTCCTTGTTGACTACTTTCTAGCCCTTGTTTCCTCTGTCCTTCAAATTCACTTTCTATACTTTTGCTTTCCAATTCCAGATTTACTCCCCTCCCTACAGAATCTATTCTCAGGTTTCCATCCCCCTGTCAATCTATTTTAAACCCTCCCCAAGAGCATTAGCAAACCACCCCCGCCCCCCCCCCCACCACGAGGATATTGGTCCTGGCTCTGTTGAGGTGCAACCTGTCCAGCTTGTACAGGTCCTACCTCCCCCAGAAGTGGTCCCAATGCATTAGGAATCTAAAGCCCTCCCTCCTGCACCATCTTTCCAGCCACGCATTCATCTGTTCTATCCTCCTATTTCTTTCTGTACTCACTAGCTCGTGGCACCTGGAGTAATCTGGAGATTACTACCTTTGAGGTCCTGCTTTTTAATCTCTCTCCTAGCTCCTTAAACTCTGCAGGACCTCATCCCTCTTCCTACCTATGTCATTGGTACCGAAATGGACCACGACCTTTGGCTGTTCACCCTCTCCCTCCAGAATGCCCTGCAGGCGGTTGGTGACATCCTTGACCCTGGCTCCAGAGAGGCAACATACCATCCTGGAGTCATGTCTGCGGCCGCAGAAATGCCTGTCTGCTCCCCTGACTATTGAATAGCCTACCACTATAGCTCTTCCATTCTTCTTCCTACCCCATTGTGCAGCTGAGCCACAGCTTTTAAAACTACAGTTGTAATAATCTCAGGAAATATTTTAAGCTGTGTTTCTTTAATTTTATACATTGGGGTTTTCTAGTTTAGGAATTGATAAAATGATATGCAAAGTTTGGAAGGCTGCTTTCAAAAATATTCTCACCAAGAGTTCTTCAAACGTCTGCTGTTGTCAAAATATTAATTGAATTCTCTTCTGAACGATTTACACCAGTGAACTCCTGACCAACAGTTCATGTTCCCTTTTTGTTATTTCCATCGATGTCTCATGCAATAGTTTAAGGAGATATTTTGTGGGGATTCCACTCACCGTCCCTCCAGATCTGAGCCTGTGCTTTAACACTCACTCACCAGGGAGTGAATCCCCTTTACGGTATGCAGGCTAGTGTACTGTCACTGCTAGCTACAAGATGGTAGATCCCCCTCCCCCTCCAGCACCATGGTGAAGCACAAACCTCCACACAGCAACCATCATGGTGAAAGATCTGTGGAGCTACGGCAGTCAAAGAGGTGGGAGTGTCAGGCGGTCTGTCACCCATTTGTGGACCACACACAACACCCCGACAAATTTCCACAAGAGAGCTGTGGCCAAATGCCTCATGATGTGGCATTACACACAATGCTCCAACCCTACACATGCCAACACCAGATCCGATAGTAAAACCCAGGAGCCGTCACCAAATGATCTGGCACAGCACATTGCCCGAGAACGCCGCACCAATCCTTCGGGCGTGACCTTCAGCCTCATGCTGAGCTTAACGCGGAAAGAGCGTATTACACAACAGATTCTCCGCTCCGCTCATTAAATTGGCAGGCAGCACCAAAATATCAATTTGCTGGTGGCCATTTGGCTGTTACTGGCAAACGTCAACCAATCACCCTTGTGCATTCCCTTAGTGCCTGTCTTCCATGTGCCTTTGCCTGTTCCAGTGCTTCTACACAGTGCTCCCCCTGTGGCTGCAGCATGGCTGGTGGAAGATTGTTGACTCTCAGTGGGGAGACTGCAGATGGCCTTAGAGGATGACTTCGAGCAGCTCTGGGCCTCGAAGGCCCAGCTTCGGACTGCACTATCTCAGCATGGATGGCAACAGTCTGGGCTGGCTGACCAACAGGCAACAGCAACCGCACTGGCAAAGTGACAGTGGTGGGAGGACGAATGCTGTCATCCTGAGAGAGGACAGCAGGTTCGTACTCCCCGGAGCCACAGCCACTTCCCCCCGGGCAGCGCCTCAGCAATCCTAGTAATCTGTTGGGAGGACAGATTCCAGGACTATTGCAACACCCTTTCCGCCCTACTATCTGCAGCTATGGTGTCAGCAGTCTGAGCTTGCATGGCAACAAGCTGACATTGCATGACAGAAGTCTGAGTTTCTACTGCAGCACTCACACTTTGGGTGACTTCTGCTTGTGCTGCAATGGAAGCTGAGACATCGGCCATCAGATGCTGCATCATGGTTGGGTCCACAAGTGTGTTAATGGAGTTATCTACTACTTTCAGGAGCTGGGCGCCAAGCTCTGTGCAAAGCCCTGTGTCAAGTTGGTGCCAAACTCCTCCATGCTACTTGATATTGTACACAGACTTTCTAGCAGGCCTGACAATACAGCAAGCATTTTGTTATGCATACCCATCAGAACTCGTGTGCAACCTTGCCCTCCGGTGAGCTGGCACCTATGCTACCTTTGGTCTCTGCCCTTGCTGTAGCGCACGTCTGCTTGGTGTCTCACCACATGCAGATTCTGCCTCTAAGCTATCCTTTAAATTATGTGCAGTGTTAGTATCTGAGCTGGTGGCTGCGAGTGTGAAATCGAGTAACGGTGTTTCTTCATCATCAGTGTCTTCTTACACTTCCACTTGTTGATATTCCATCACTGCCGGCCAGTTCTGGCCAAGCTGCAGTTCTGAAAAGAGAAAGGCACGAGCGTAGGGCTTTGGTGAGGGGAGGGGGAGTCAGTAAGAGGTGCATGCTTACACCATCTGCAGCTTGTAAATCAGAATAGATTGTGGGATGAGGGAGAAGTGGGATGTGAAAAGGAGGATTAGGTATGAGGATACCATCATCTTCGATAGTTTCAGCTCCGTCGCTGGCCATGACCTCAGCAATGGCCGCTCCAATGATCTGCTCTATCCACTGTCTCCTTCATGGGGATTAGGACATGCAGGCACGCCTGTCCCCCACTGGTTAGCTCCTGTTGGCTCCGGTTGTGCGCCACCTTGTCCTGCAAGAGAGAGGGAAGTGTGTCAGTGGGTGTGGAGCAATCTGTTTTGATGATGTACCTGTCATGGCCGAATAGCTGGCAGTATGTGCAAGCTGTGAGATGTGGGTGTAAGGCTTGCTGCAGTGCTAAGTATGTGGGGGCGAGGTGAAGCTATGAATGTTAGGTATGAGTCCTGATTGAGAGAGCTTGTTGGTAGTTGAGTGATGGGGGTGTGGTGTATAAGAACATAAGAAATAAGAGCAGAAGTAGAACATTTGGCCTCCCAAGCCTGCTCTGCCATTTAATAAGATCATGGCTGATATTGAGCAGTGCCTGAGGTTAGTGGTGCAGTTGATGGGATATGGCATTTGAAGATGCATTCACTGACCTTGACCACTCGTGTGAGGTCATTGAACATAAGAGCATCAGAAATAGGAGCAGGAGTAGGCCATACGGCACCTCGAGCCTGCTCCATTTAACACGATCATGGCTGATCCGATCATGGACTCAGGTCCACTTACCTGGCCGCTCTCCATAACCCCTTATTCCCTTTGTGGCACTGGATCCAGGACATTGGGGCTTGACTCCTGGCATTGACCGCCACACTATCAGGTCCCATGCCTTCTGAGAGTTTATCTGGAGGGCCTTGTGTTCCCCTATGAATAGAGAACATCTCTCCTCCTCGCTGCCTCCTCCACCAAGGCCTCCAGTGCAGCCTCGGAAAATCTTGGAACCCGCTCTCTGCCATGTTGTGCATTTATTCAGTCTTTTTGCAGATCAGAATAAGTCACACAACGACTTCTAGTACCTGCTCCAATCACAACGCACTTCCCCTTTAAGAGGTACAAGCTGGCTTTAAGTATTGCAGGTTAGCTTTATGTGGTGCTATCCTTTCACAATTTTTGTCTCCCTGCTGAGGTGTGCATCCACTCAACAGTGCGCTTAGTGCTGGCTGCATGCTGCAATCATGTTAATTAGCAGGCAGCACGAAGTTTTCGTGATACGATAAGTGCAGGTTAATCCCGCATAGCAATCCCTGCACCCGTTTTTGAGCACTGTCCAATTTAGCCCCCCATAGGTGGACCTGTTATATGTACCCTTGTAGCAAGCAGAGATAAGATGTGAAGTTTTGAAGTACATATACTTACAGCCATAGAGGCATGTTGCAGGCCGTACGATTTATGCTTACATGTACATGTATTTTGCCGCCACATTGAGATGAAAGGAATGTTTCAGGATAAACCTCTGTAAGAATGTGAGTGAAAGAAGAGTTACAAGGGTTTATTTGCTAATGCAAAGTGTTCTCTGCTGCTAATGTGCAGCCATGGTGTTCATTCAAAGTACAGTAAGGTAGAAATAGTGCCTTAGCTACCTGATTAAATCTCTAAGCTTTTTCCTTGCTTGCTAAGCAACACCTCGATTTCAAAATTCTTATCCTTGTTTTCAAATCCCTAACGGGGCTCACCCCTCCCTATCTCTGTAATCTCCTCCAGCCCCACAACTCCCCCCTCCACCTCGAGATGTCTGCGTTCCTCTAATTCTGCCCTCTTGAACATCCCTGATTATAATCACTCTACCATTGGTGACCATGCCTCCTGTTGCCTAAACCCTAAGCTCTGGAATTCCCTGCCTAAACCTCTCTGCCTCTCTAGCAATCTTTCTTTCTTCATAACGCACCTTAAAACCTACCTCTTTGACCAAGTTTTTGCTCACCTGATCTAATTTCTCCTCGTGTGGCTCGGTGTCAAATTTGTTGTCTTATAATACTCCTGTGAAGCGCCTTGGGACATTTCACTACGTTAAAGGTGCTATATAAATACAAGTTGTTTTTGTTGTATTCATGTTCTCTGGGTGTTGCATTGAGCATTATCTATAACCATAAACTTTGTGATGCTATTCTGGGCAGTCTGTGCCCTGAAGTACCAAAAATGGCCATTCTCCTTTGCCTAATGTGATTCAATAACACTTCAACTGAAGCATCAGTAAATATTGGGGAGTATGCTGTACCCCACCTGTCACCTCCATCCAAAGGCTGAAGCTAAATTGATGTTGTAGATTTCTCCTTTAGATAAAAAGCTTTTCTCCTTTAAGATACTGCAGTAAGTCTTTAAATCCTACAGCAGCCATAAAATCCATCCCACAGCTGCTTTTTTATCAAGCATTGTTTACCCTTGGAGCACAATAGAAACAATATGATATGGCTGACCCCAATGTAGCCATGTCTGCCTTATGCCCATTCTGTTCTCAGATTGGAAAATCCCTACATATAGGTGACAGAGGTAAAAAAAATGGTCTCATTCTCCATTATTCACATGTTGGGGTATAGTACTGGGGTGGTTATGTTACTGGACTAGAAATCCAGAAGTCTGGACTAATGAGTTCAAATCCCACCACAACAGCTGGGGAAACTAAATTTAGTTAATTAAATAAATCTGGAATTAAAAAGCTAGTATCACTAATCTTGAACATGAAACTACCAGATTGTCGTAAAAACCCATCTGGTTCACTAATGCCCTTTCGGGAAGGATATCTGCCATCCTTACCTACTCTGGCCAACATGTGACTCCAGACTCACAGCAATGTGGTTGACTCTTAACTGCCCTCTGAAATGGCCAAGCAGGTCACTCAGTTGTACCAAAGTGCTACAAAGAAGTATACTAAAAATACAACTGGACGGACAACCCGGCATCAACCTAGGCACCGGACATGACAAAGGCACACCCAGCCCAGTTGACTCTGCAAAGTCCTTCTCACTAACATCTGGGGACTTGTGCAAAAATTGGGACAGCTGTCCCACAGACTCGTCAAACAACAGTCTAACATAGTTATACTCACTGAATCATACCTTTCAGCCAACATCCCAGATTCCTTCATCGCCAACCCTGGGTATGTCCTGTCCCACCGGCAGGACAGACTCACCAGAAGTGGTAGCACAGTGATATACAGTCGGGAGGAAGTGGCCCTGGGAGTAATCAATATTGACTTTGGACCCCATGAAGTCTCATGACATCAGGTCAAACATGGGCATGGAAATCTCCTGCTGATTATCAATGAACCTTCCTCAACTGATAAATCAGTACTACCCTACGTTGAACACCACTTGGAAGAAGCACTTAGGGTAGCAAGGGCACAGAGCGTAATCTGGGTTGGGGACTTCAATGTCCATCACCAAAAGTGGCTCGGTAGCACCACTACTGATCGAGCTGGCTGAGTCATGAAGAACATAGCTGCCAGACTGGACCTGTGGCAGGTGGTGAGAGAACCAACATGAGGAAAAAACCTAATACAAAAGCAAAATGCTGCGGATGCTGGAATCTGAAATAAAAACAGAAAATGCTGGAAATCTCAGCGGGTCAGGCAGTATCTGTGGAGAGAAAAACAGAGTTAACGTTTCAGGTCAATGAACCTTTGTCAGATTGAAGGGAAAAATCTACTTGACCTCATCTTCACTAATCTACCTATCGCAGATGCATCTGTCCATGACAGTATAGGTAGGTGTGACCACTGCACAGTCCCTGTGGAGACAAAGTCCTGTCATCACACTGAGGACATAGAAACATAGAAACATAGAAAATAGGTGCAGGAGCAGGCCATTCAGCCCTTCTAGCCTGCACCGCCATTCAATGAGTTCATGGCTGAACATGAAACTTCAGTACCCACTTCCTGCTTTCACGCCATACCCCTTGATCCCCCGAGTAGTAAGGACTTCATCTAACTCCCTTTTGAATATATTTAGTGAATTGGCCTCAACTACTTCCTGTGGTAGAGAATTCCACAGGTTCACCACTCTGTGGGTGAAGAAGTTTCTCCTTATCTCGGTCCTAAATGGCTTACCCCTTATCCTTAGACTGTGACCCCTGGTTCTGGACTTCCCCAACATTGGGAACATTCTTCCTGCATCCAACCTGTCCAAACCCGTCAGAATTTTAAACGTTTCTATGAGGTCCCCTCTCACTCTTCTGAACTCCAGTGAATACAAGCCCAGTTGATCCAGTCTTTCTTGATAGGTCAGTCCCACCATCCCGGGAATCAGTCTGGTGAATCTTCGCTGCACTCCCTCAATAGCAAGAATGTCCTTCCTCAAGTTAGGAGACCAAAACTGTACACAATACTCCAGGTGTGGCCTCACCAAGGCCCTGTACAACTGTAGCAACACCTCCCTGCCCCTGTACTCAAATCCCCTCGCTATGAAGGCCAACATGCCATTTGCTTTCTTAACCGCCTGCTGTACCTGCATGCCAACCTTCAATGACTGATGTACCATGACACCCAGGTCTCGTTGCACCTTCCCTTTTCCTAATCTGTCACCATTCAGATAATAGTCTGTCTCTCTGTTTTTACCACCAAAGTGGATAACCTCACATTTATCCACATTATACTTCATCTGCCACGCATTTGCCCACTCACCTAACCTATCCAAGTCACTCTTAGCCTCATAGCATCCTCCTCGCAGCTCACACTGCCACCCAACTTAGTGTCATCCGCAAATTTGGAGATACTACATTTAATCCCCTCGTCTAAATCATTAATGTACAATGTAAACAGCTGGGGCCCCAGCACAGAACCCTGCGGTACCCCACTAGTCACTGCCTGCCATTCCGAAAAGTACCCATTTACTCCTACTCTTTGCTTCCTGTCTGACAACCAGTTCTCAATCCACGTCAGCACACTACCCCCAATCCCATGTGCTTTAACTTTGCACATTAATCTCCTGTGTGGGACCTTGTCGAAAGCCTTCTGAAAGTCCAAATATACCACATCAACTGGTACTCCTTTGTTCACTTTATTGGAAACATCCTCAAAAAATTCAAGAAGATTTGTCAAGCATGATCTCCCTTTCACAAATCCATGCTGACTTGGACCTATCATGTCATCATTTTCCAAATGCGCTGCTATGACATCCTTAATAATTGATTCCATCATTTTACCTACTACTGAGGTCAGGCTGACCGGTCTATAATTCCCTGCTTTCTCTCTCCCTCCTTTTTTAAAAAGTGGGGTTACATTGGCTACCCTCCACTCGATAGGAACTGATCCAGAGTCAATGGAATGTTGGAAAATGACTGTCAATGCATCCGCTATTTCCAAGGCCACCTCCTTAAGTACTCTGGGATGCAGTCCATCAGGCCCTGGGGATTTATCGGCCTTCAATCCCATCAATTTCCCCAACACAATTTCACGACTAATAAAGATTTCCCTCAGTTCCTCCTCCTTAATAGACCCTCTGACCACTTTTATATCCGGAAGGTTGTTTGTGTCCTCCTTAGTGAATACTGAACCAAAGTACTTGTTCAATTGGTCTGCCATTTCTTTGTTCCCCGTTATGACTTCCCCTGATTCTGACTGCAGGGGACCTACGTTTGTCTTTACTAACCTTTTTCTCTTTACATACCTATAGAAACTTTTGCAATCCGCCTTAATGTTCCCTGCAAGCTTCTTCTCGTACTCCATTTTCCCTGCCCTAATCAAACCCTTTGTCCTCCTCTGCTGAGTTCTAAATTTCTCCCAGTCCCCAGGTTCGCTGCTATTTCTGGCCAATTTGTATGCCATTTCCTTTGCCATCTTCAGCTGCTTCATCAATGACCTTCCCTCCATCATAAGGTCAGAAGTGGGGATGTTCGTTGATGATTGCATAGTGTTCAGTTCCATTCGCAATTCAGCAGATAATGAAGCAGTCCATGCCCGAATGCAGCAAAGCCTGGAAGACTTTCAGGCTTGGGCTGATAAATGGCAAGTAACACTCATGCCACACAAGTGCAAGGCAATGACCATCTCCAACAGGAGAGAGTCTAATCACCGCCCCATGACATTCAACAGCATTACCATTGCCGAATCCACTTCAACACCACTGACCAGAAATTTAACTAGACCAACCACGTAAATATTGTGGCTACAAGAGCAGGTCAGAGGCTGGGTATTCTGTGGTGAGTGACTCACCTCTTGACCAATGTCCTGTTAAGCAGCGCCCAATCTGCAGATCATGCACAGGTCGCTCAGCAACGTTATACTGGAAAAACCATGCATGCACGTTAATTTGAATGGGCCGCGCAGCCCGTACCCAAAAGAATATTGCTCCTGACTCCCCAAAGTCTTTCCATCATCTACAAGACACAAGTCAAGAGTGTGATGGAATATTCTCCATTTGCCAAGGTGAGTGCAGCTCCAACAACACTCAAAAAGCTCAACACCATACAGGACAAAGCAGCCGTCTTAATTGGCACACATTCCAGCATCTTAAACAGTCACTCCCTCCACCACCGCGTAGTGTGGCCGCAATGTGTACCATCTACAAGATGCACTGCAGCAAATCGCCAAGGCTTCTCCGGCAGCACCTCCCAAACCCGCTACCGCCTAGAAGGACAATAGCAGCATGTGCATGGGATCACCATCATCCTCAAGTTCGCCTCCAAGTCACACACCATCCTGACTTGGAAATATATTGCCGTTCCTTCATCGTTGTTGGGTCAAAATCCTAGAACTCCCTCCTTAACAGCACTATGGGTACCTTCACCTTACAGACAGCAACGATTCAAGAAGTTATTCACCACCACCTTCTCAAGGGCAATTAGGGATGGGCAATAAATGCTGGCCTTGCCAGAGATGCCCACATCCCATGAACGAAAAAAAAAAAAATTGATAATCTTATGCGCTGATAACTTACAAAACAACATAAAATGGAATTTGTTCAGATACATTCATATTCTGTGGTGTGGGATGGTGTTTAGGGACACTGGGATCAAGGATTCCAAAATGAGAAATTACAGGTAGCAATGTAAGGGTTAATGAGAGCTATGGTGGGAGGCTTGAAACTAGCCACTCTACCACCAGGGAAAGCAAACAGAGCAAAACGAGGGGCATGTAGGCTGAGATCTGAAATCGAGTGGTAACCCACCACATCAACCAGGGGAAGCTAATAGGGCAGGTGGGCATGGGTAGACTGTGGCCTCAGGCTCAGAATTAGGGGGTTGCAAATGGGTTGATGATTGAGGGAGGCCCACAAACAGGCAGGGGGTGTTCCTGTTTACCCATTTATTGGGTGAAAACCCCCAAATTTAGGTTTTAAAGACCCATTAATCAGGGGAAAATACCCCAAAATTAAATTAAAAAAAACAAAATCATGCTAGACCGGGGCGCACATGCTTAAGAGCCAACAATATTGCCCATGGCAGTGAAAGTAACTATGCATTTGATTTTTTTGCCTTGGGCTCTATCCAGGCTGCAGTAGGTGACATCAGCCACATTAGTTAGTTTGCAGTTCATGGCTGCATTAAGCAGTTCAGTGATATCCTCTTTGCCAACACCAATCAAGTTATAACATTCCCCCTGGATGCCAGCAATAAGTATAAAAGGGATGTAGGCTTTGCTGCCATAGCAGGCTTCCCTCAAGTTCAGGCTGTGATTGACTACACCCGTTAAGTGAAGATTTTCCTGGCGCTGCACCCAGGTGTACTGGATCACGCGGGTGCAATGAACATTGAAAAATGGGGTGGGTTGGAACACTTGCTTGGAAAGAAACTGCCCAATGCTCTAGCATTTAAATTGCAGGCAGAGGTCCTAACCCACCAGATGGTTTGTATTCTCCACTAGAATGTCTAGAAAATGCAATAACCTATTTTCTTAACAATCTTACTTGCCCAACAAGAAAGGACCCAGTGTTGGATCTAATTTTAGGGAATGAAGTGAGGCAAGTGGAGCATGTTTCAGTGGGGGAGCATATGGATGATCCCAATATTATTAGGTTTAGAGTAGTTATGGAAAAGGACAAGGAAAAATCAAATGTGAAAATATTTAACTGGAGGGCTAATTTCAATGAGTTGAAAAGAGATCTGTCCCAAATGGATTGAAATCAAAAATTAGCACATAAAACAGTAAATGAGCAATGGGAGGTCTTCAATCAGGAGATAGTTTGAGTACAGACTAGACTCATTCTCATGAGGGGGAAAGGAAGGGCATCCAAAGCTAGAGTTTTCTGGATGACTAAAGATATAGGGGGTGAAATTGCCCTGCGCCCCATTTGTAGTGCACAATTCAAATTAAATGAAAATTTAGCGCCCGGCAAGATGGGCAGCTAAATGTCTCGGAATTGCGGTCTTCAAATCCAAAAAATCTGCGGGCGGCAGCAGAGGTGTAATTCACCTCTGCGAGGCAATAGAGAGGCAGAAGCGTGGCGCTAACGCGTCACAACGCCCCTCCCCTTCTTTTAAAGGGGAGGGCTGCCGCGAATTCTGCAGCCGCTTTTCTGGCGCTCATTGGGCCACCAGGGAGGGTTTCGGCCGAGCTAGCGGCCAACAAAAATAAGATGCCAGCCACAGCGCAAGGCCCTCCCCTTTAAGGGTGACCGGGGTGCCCCAGTTACCACAGCTTTGCAACCCGCAATGCTGTCAATGGCATTGCCCCATGCTAACCTCGCTCCTGCGGGGCAATTTTCCTCGCGGGGTGTAATGGGGTTGGTGCGGGGTGATAAGGGGTCGGCGCACACAGCGATGATGTCATCGTCATGTGCGCCGCTGCCCGGGGTGAAAACTACTGAGCGTGGCGCAAAGCAGTTTTCGCCACCGCCATCTCAGGGGCAATTCCAGCTGGGTCACTTCCGCCGCCTGCTCCCGGGCGAAAAGTCCTTATCGCCCCGTTAACACCTCCCGGAGGCGCTAACGGGCCATTCCGAAAGGGGCAAATTTGGCTCCATAGAGGTTAAAATGAGACAGAAAAAGGAGGCTTATGATAAATATCGGGTTCATAATTCAGTGAAGAATCAAGCTGAATCCAAAAGTACAGAGAAGAAATGAAAAAGGAAATGAGAGGCAAAGAGAGTGTATGAGAATAGATTAGCGGGTAAAATAATAGGGAACCTGAAAGTTTTTTTATAAACATATAAATAATAAAAGTCAAAGGAAGGGTGGGGCTGATTAGAGACCAAAAAGGAAATATTCTCGTGGAGGCAGAGGTCATGGCTGAATTACTAAATGAGTACTTTGCATCTGACTTCACTAAAGAAGAGTGTTGCCAATGTCACACTAAAAGAAGTAGTAGACAAATTGGATAAGATGCATCCTAGGTTGCTGAGGGAAATAAGGGTGGAAATTGTGGAAGCTCTGGCCACAACCTTCCAATGCTCCTTATATATGGGAGTGGTGCCAGAGGACTGGAGGATTGCAAATGTTACACCCCTGTTCAAAAAAGGGGCGAGAGATAAACCCCGGTAGTTACAGGCTAATCAATCTAACGTCAGTAGTGGGGAAACTTTTAGAGACATTGATCTGGAACAAAATTAATTGGTTCTTGTAAAAATACAATTCTGGGCACCACACTTTACAAAGGATGACAAGGTCTTGGAGAGGGTGCAGAGGAGATTTACTAGAATGGTATGAGGAATGAAAGACTTCAATTATATAGAGAGACTCGAGAAACTGTTTGTTCTCCTTAATGCAGAAAAGTTTAAGGGGAGATTTAATAGATGTGTTCAAAATCTTGAAGGGTTTTGATAGAGTAAATAAGGAGAAACTGTTTCCAGTGGCAGGAGAGTCGCTAACCAGGGAGCAGATTTAAAATGATTGGCAAAAGAACCAGAGGCGACTTGTGGAAATATTTTTTGACGCAGCAAGTTGTTATGATCTGGAATGTACAACCTGAAAGGGTGGTGGAAGCAGATTCGATAATTATTTTCAAAAGGTAATTGCCTCAATACTTGAAAAGGAAAAAGTTGCTGGACTATGGCGAAAGAACAGGAGAATGGGACTAATTGGATAGCTCTTTCAAACAGCCAGCACAGACATGTAAAATTCTATGATTCTATGATCAGGACTTCTCCCAATGAGTCACCAGCTTTCACAAATAGAATAGGTTTCCATTCCCTTAATAGACAGCTAGTGATTGATCACCACCAGTGAGTCATACAGGCTTTTGCCAGATTTCCTGAGTATTAGTCAGTAGGTTGTAGGTTCAATTCCCGCTCCAGAGAATAGAGCACAAAATCTAGGCTGACAGCTCAGTGCAGTACTAAGGGAGTGCTGCACTGTCGGAGAACCCATTTGTTAGCGCGAATGTTTTCCTGCAAGAATCACTCGACACTCTGGGTCGGTTCCAACGCCAAAATGGCTTTTATTACGCTGGCGGGGAGAGAGCCTCTGGTCCAACTCCAGGCACTCCACTCCACCGCACAAAGAAATCCATCGATATTTATATGTTTTACAACAGTTCATTACAGTTACTTCAGCCCACATCGGCTGAACACAATCCAATCATAACGGGATTATAGATTACATATAGGTTTTTTTAGCCCAATAGAATTCCCCTGATACCTCAGGGGATGTATGTTCGGTTCTTGTCAGCTCAGGCTGATTCATGATCTTGTTATGTGATGCAGGCCCCCCCTTATCTCTGTTTCTCGGGGCTCTGCTGTGTGAAGTCATTGATTAAGGACATTCCATTCCAGGTACTATAATGGTTCGTTATAGTTATCTTGTCTCAAGCTGTTGATCCAAGGCATTCCCGGTAGTGGGCCTCACAGGGTCATTGCTCGGTCAGCCTCAGTCAGCAGTTCATTGCTTGACTAACTGAGTTCCCATCATGCTTGGGCAGCCATTTTATATTTGGCCATTTTAAACATATACACGTATAGATATATTCAGCAGGTGCCTCATGCCTAGTGTATAGATATATTCAGTAGGTGCCTAATACCCTACAACAATTCCCCCCTTTCGGTAAAGGGACTAATCCTAGTCCCCCTTTAACCAACCGCCTTACCTTTATTAGTTTTTGTGCACAGCCCGGTACTTCCTGCCTCAACGTGCTGGCCAGTCACGCGGTTTCAGGAGTCCCAGTTGCTTAGATCAAATTGACAAAGGCCAAATCCTCCTGCCCCTCTATTAGACAGGCTTGTTTAATATCCGGGGACCGGGCATGGGTCCCTCTTCGTTGCACGTGGTGCCTGCATGCCTGGCAGGCCATTATGCCCCATGTTATTGCTAAGATCAATTGTATCCCAACCAGTATGTGTGAAATTATTCGAATCCAAGGATGGATGTTCACAGTTATTCCCCAGTCCCAGACCTTTCTCCACCAACTCTGACTTTGTAAGTCTACATCGATATCTTCTTCCAGTACTTTGATTTTAGTTTGCAGTTGGTGGTAGAGCTTTACGGATTGACCCACCCGAGCCTCAATTCCCGTAATACTTCGGTTAGATGTGGGATAGGGACCTGATCTGGCTCGTCATAATCCTGCAAATGATCGTGGAGCTGATCGGTTACATTAATAACTTCGGGTTTCCGGCGCCTAACCTGGGTGATATGTGCTTGCCCGATCGTGACAGGTCGTAGCGGCGCAAAGCAAAAGTTCGGCTGCGGTATCGGGCACTGCAGGTCATTATACTCGTATGAACGCTCTGTAGTAGAGACGCAGTATCTTCCCTTCCCTCCGTAGCCTGCCCTCGCAAGGTGCCTGTGTGCGGGCACTATTTCTAGTACACATCTGTCGGTTCGGTTAAACCCGCACTCGTCTAGCTCACCTCGGCCCACCGGGTGAGGACATACTGTGATCTCCCCCCTTTGCTTGCATTCTGTTAGGGAAATCCCGGTAAGTATGTCGTTTCGGCGAACGGCGGAGGTGGTGGTCAGATAGTAACGTATGGAGACATTTTCCAGTATGACTCCGATATTCTCTAGTTGGTACAGGGGGAACGGCCCTGGATCCGGCGTGGCTATAGGGATCATCAGGACTACCCCTATCCCAGTAGTCCTACCCATCTGGCAATCTGGAATCGCTGGGTATACTCGGGTCAGTCCCTTCAGAGTACAATTATCCAGTGTCCCCCTCTGGTTAGCCAACTGAGCCAAATGTGAACTGTCTATCCAATCGGGTACCTCCCCGCTTTGGATCTGATCGAGATTGTGGCGGATCCGTCCCATCATCCACAGGCCATAAGCGTGACAGAGTTGCCCCTGTCTTTGCTTTCCTGTATCTTCATTTTCTCTATCAATGAGGTGATTGATGGTTTTGGCGTGAGCTTCCAGGACTGAGATGCCATCCAACTGGATTTCGGCACCCTCCTTTCCTAGGTTGGCTTGGTCTTCCTGGTTTTGCTCCACCCTCTCTAATAACCCCTTCATCACCCCTCTAAGCTGTTCCACCCTCTCGTTTAACCCTTGTATGTCTATCGAGTTTACTACGGAGGTCCCTGTATTGAAGCCGGTAGCAACATCATTAACTATTCCCCTCTTTATCCTGGGGGCTGACTCCTGTCCTTGGAATCCACTGGCACCCATTGCATCGGCAGCCTGCTGCATACAACTTTACTGAATACATTGTACATATTTCTTGCCTGCTCTGTACAATATTTCGGCATTCGTATGCCTGAGACATTGATCAGGACAGGCACAATTTCATGTTTGACATTATCATATAATAGTTCACCCTCGTTGAACAGTACAATCCCATTTTCTGGTCCCTTAGTAGTTATGGGGCATGGCAATTCCTCAGGCTGTGTGGTGGTTGTTATGGGGCACGGTGTCGGAGTGGGTGAGAAGCATACATACAACAATATTGCGGCAGCCTCTACCTCCTTGTAGTATCCACACAGCCCCACCCCCTTTTTGTGGGTGACTAACGGTTGTGGTTGGGCAGGGGGCGCACAAATTATCCCAAATACATTTATCGAGCCCCCTGGCCTCCCTTCGCCCAATGCAACTGCTCCTCGTACCCGTGGAGCATTGCACGCATACTTTGTCCTTATTCAGGTTCACTTGCAGCCATGCATTAAAATAAGTCCTGTCCTTGCTCCAGTCCTTGGCTGCTGGGATGCACATTCCATCCGTTAAATTAAACAAGACTCCATAGTTCATGTAGTTGTTTATTTCCTGAGTGCGCTGCAATCCGTTGGTATAATCCAGTGTTTGCGTGGGTCTTAAGGTTCCCAATATTATGAGTTGAATCAGTCGTCGCGGTCCCATCTCGGTGAATTTTATCTGCAATTTTAAACAGACAGCCTGGTCATCACCAGGTGTTAGGTTCTGGTCTACTTGTGTCGCGGTCACTCTGTGGAATCGGAGGTAAGGATTAGGTTATCCATATTCTTTATAGTCGTACCATCTCTATCACTTCATGTCCCTGTCTGGACTGCCGTCGGTTTTGTATTTGAGCCTGCTGTGCTCGAGCCTGCACGATGACCCATCTAAATATTATTCAAACTCCAATCAACACCAATGCCACCACTATTCCTCCAAACATCGCAGTCTGCTTTACTGTTAGGTTGGATTTGTGGACTATACCTACCCCCTGTGGAGTACATTGGCTCGATTGTCATAGGTGATGGTGCTATGGCTGCACACTGCACTATCCGCATGGTCCCGTTTTTAAAAATCTCTTCCAGCCTGTTTATCTTAACTTTTAATTCTTGACCAGCTAGTTCTGTTTTATTTTTATTCTGACTATCCCACCATTTACTCTGTCTGTCAGGTGAGTCTTCTTTATTTTAGTAAGAAATTTAAATTAGTAAGGTCCAGTGTAAAACAGCTGTCAATGGAAAGGGTTAACTCCTTTACAGGTTTGTAAGAAGGCCTGATGTCATTACGTGACTTCGCGTAATCATCCAAATCTTTGTGCCTTCAAAACTTGCTTAGAAATTAGGAATCCGTTAAAACAGCAGAAATCATTAGTAAAGTGGTCATAATAAAAATCTTTTCATTGGGAAAGACAGCATTTTCTAAACTTCTAATTCAAGTACTTGCCAAAGATTTTTTTTTAAATGAGAGACTGAAATCCAATTTTCACACAAGCTGCATACATTCCAACATTTCGGTTTTTTTTAATGGTTCCGTTCACTGGGCAAATCTTGTGTTTTATTTCTCTCTCTGCTGAGTTCGCATAGCTTAGATCTTTTCTCCTCGGTTATTTTCAAAACCCTCCTCCTTGTTTAGACTGTTCGGGACTTTTCTTGATAAACAACCCGGCTATTCTGGAAATCTTTTCAAACTGCAGTGAAACTTTATCGTAATTTAAAATCATTATCAATGTAGAGTGTCTTTTACCTCTTCCAATTTTTTTTTTCCTTTTCCCAATTAAACCAATATCTTTTTCACAGCAAACATCAACTAGTATTTAGTAAGTTAGGTCTTTTTCCATTGCAAACACATTTTTTTTTCAGCACTTATTTAGTACGTTACATCTTTTTTCAAACCTTTTAGTTTTATTTCTTTTTTTTTTAAAAAGAGATCAGATTTAACTTTTTGTTTTAAATGTATCGCATTTTGTTGTGCCTTTTCTGAACCAGTGGTACTTGAAACCTTCACAACAAAATTAATTCTTCACTGTTCCCATCCTAATTTCTGCTCCCCTTTTGTAGAATTGATATTTATTGTTGAATTACAAAATGTCAAATATGGTAATACTGGTTTTTTTTGCCTAACTTCTGTTTTAGAAGCTGATCAAAACTTTAATCTTTTGCTCTGTAACTTCAATTTTGTGATACAGTATCTCATAAATTAAATTTTTTTTAAGCTTTAGCTTCTGACGCAGCATGTGTAAAAATCTCTTTACTGAGCTAGAAGCTTTCACGTCAAGGTTTTACACAAAGGAAAAATGGGACCTTACTTCCCCAGCCTGCAGCCTCGACACACCCACACAAGCTTCTTTTTTTTTAAAAGGCATTACAGTTTCCCTTCTCTGTTCTTTATCTTATTCCTAGACAGACATTCACAAAAGTCTCTTTTCATTCAACAAAGTTTATTGTTTAGCTGGCTCTATTCTTGGATCCATACTTAACTTAAGATAATCACTATCAGGTTTTTAAAAAATTTCTTACATATTGATTTACTTCCTCTGTTAATTTTACATGGGCTCGCAGTATCAAGACCACAGCCTTTTCATTTTTATCTTTCTTTTCCTTCTCCCACCATTCCCGCTGATTTGCTGGGGGTCCTGGGGATCCCATCCTGACTTAATCATCTTCTCAATTAGTTTCTTTTGTTTTTTCGCCAGGTGGCGGGTAAGGGACCCTTCCAATCCCCAATCGAGGTTACTTGCTTTATTGGCCATTCCTGGGTAGGACTAGAACCGTTAGGAATCTACTCTCAGAGGTCCGATTTTTACCTAGCATAACTTGTAGTAGACGGTCTCCTGGCTACTGTCAGGTCACAAGTTCTACTGTTACACAAACTTATACAATTCTTAAAACGCGTTTAAGAAATTCCCGCAGTGCCCCACGCCTCCTGAACGACTACCTACCACTGTTTTGTCTGTCGGTCCGACCCTGTTCACGGGTTTAGTTTCCGTTGGTCGCTGTGCACCGCCTGGTCTCTGGGGTATATTTTCAAATCACACTACTGGGTCTGGGAAGTGTTGCTCGGTATCACGATCCCACGGCCTAAGTGTGTTTCCTACGCCTACTTAGTTCCTGGCCGTCACATGGGACTAAAGTCCTCTTAATTCAGGCTCAGGCTAGTCATTTGAGATATTAGACCGTCTTCTCGTGTCGATCAACCGGCTTCCACCTCCCACACCCTTTATAATTAAACATTTTTTATACTCACCCGGGTTTTTCCAAGGGCGTCCAGCGACTCCGGGAAATCCTGTTCGTGACGCCACTGTTAGCGCGAATGTTTTCCTGCAAGAATCACTCAACACTCTGGGTCGGTTCCAATGCCAAAACGGCAGGGAGAGAGCCTCTAGTCCAACTCCAGGCACTCCACTCCACCGAACAAAGAAATCCATCGATATTTATATGTTTTACAACAGTTCATTACAGTTACTTCAGCCCACATCGGCTGGACACAATCCAATCATAATGATTATAGATTACATATAGGTTTCTTTAGCCCAATAGAATTCCCCTGATACCTCAGGGGATGTATGTTCGGTTCTTGTCAGCTCGGGCTGATTCATGATCTTGTTATGTGATGCAGGCGCCCCCTTATCTCTGTTCCTCGGGGCTCTGCTGTGTGAAGTCATTGATTAAGGACATTCCATACCAGGTACTATAATGGTTCGTTATAGTTATCTTGTCTCAAGCTGTTGATCCAAGGCATTCCCGGTAGTGGGCCTCACAGGGTCATTGCTCGGTCAGCCTCAGTCAGCAGTTTATTGCTTGACTAACTGAGTTCCCATCATGCTTGGGCAGCCATTTTATATTTGGCCATTTTAAACATATACGCATATAGATATATTCAGCAGGTGCCCAATACCCTACAACACCATTATTTGGTAATTACCTCATTGTTGTTTGGGAGACCTCGCTGTATGTAAATTGGCTGCCTCATTTTCTATATTACAAAAATGACTACACTTCAAAAGTACTTAATTGATTGTAGAGTACTTTGGGACATCCTGAGAGAACGAAAGAAAGAAAGATTTGCATTTATATAGCACCTTTCATGATCACCGGACGTCTCAAAGTGCTTTACAGCCAATTAACTACCTTTTGAAGTGTAGTCACTATTGTAATGTAGGAAACGCGGCAGCCAATTTGCACACAGCTAGCTCCCACAAACAGCCATATAATCTGCTTTAGTGATGTTGTTGGGGGCTAAATATTGCCCAGGACACCGGGGATAACTCCCTGCTCTTTTTCGAAATAGTGTCACGGGATCTTTTACGTTCACCTGAGGGCAGACGGAGCCTCGGTTTGACATCTCATCCAAAAGACAGCACTCCCTCAGTATTGCATTGGAATGTCAGCCTAGATATTTGCGTTCAAGTTCTGGAGTGGGACCTAAACCCACAACCTTCTGACTCAGAGGTGAGGGTGCTACCAACTGAACAACTGACTGACCGAGCTTGTGAAAGGTGTTGTATAAATGCAAGTCTTTCTTTATACTGTGCTGGGTCTCCACCTTGAGAATAAAGCCTATCCTCTTTAAACCTGGATCATAACACTGTTACAAAACCACTGAACCAAGATACAACCTGAGCCATGAGACCACTAGAGCCATCACTGAGCAGCCCATTGGACTCCTCAACCGAATATTTTCATTGTCTGAACATGTCTGGGGGCTTTCTGCATTCTGCAAAACTTTGCTGTGCAACGGGGACAGCTTGTAGAACCTGCACAACAAAAAGCATCCAAGGCTCACGCCAGAATGATTTAAAAAGATGAATAAATTATTCAAATGTTGTAGGACTTTTTTCTGATATTAGACTGCCATAACACTGGATTCACTCAGCAACTCATGGCACTAAAAGTCAGGAAGAACCTTTCAACAGCACTATTTAAAGAGCTCATCCACTACTCACAGGTTAGTTGTTGTCCTGGGAGGAAACGGGCGATGTTACGGAGGGAGATGGAAGTAGGCGGTCTTGGTTATGGAGCGGATATGTGGTTGGAAGCGCATCTCAATGTCAAATACGACACCCAGGATTGCGAATGGTCTGGTTCAGCCTAAGATAGTTGCCAGGAAGAGGGATGGAGTTGGTGGCTAGGGAACGGTGTTTGTGGCAATGCATTTGGTCTTCCCAATATTTAGCTGGAGGAAATGTCTCCTCATCCAGTTCTGGACATCAGACAAGCAGTGTGACAAATCAGGGACAGTGGAGGGGTCAAGAGAGGTGCTGGTGATGTCGAGCTGGGTGCTGTTAGCGTACATGTGGAACTCGTTTTGTTTTTGGATGATGTCACCGAGGGACAAAAAGAAAAGAGTGGCTAAAATAAATGTTGGTCCCTTAGAGGACAAAACCGGAGAATTAGTAATGGGGAACATGGAGATGGCAGAAACTCTGAACAAATATTTTGTATCAGTCTTTACGGTAGAGGACACTAAAAATATCCCATCGGTGGATAGTCAAGGGGCTATAGGGAGGGAGGAACTTATCACAATCACTAAGGAGGTGGTACTCAATAAGATAATGGGATTAAAGGTAGATAAATCCCCTGGACCTGATGGCTTGCATCCTAGGGTCTTAAGAGAAATAGCTACAGGGATAGTGGATGCATTGGTTGTAATTTACCAAAATTCCCTGAATTCTGGGGAGGTCCCAGCAGATTGGAAAACTGCAAATATAACGCCCCTATTTAAAAAAGGAGGCAGACTAAAAGCAGGAAACTATAGACCAGTTAGCATAACATCTGTGGTTGGGTAAATGTTGGAGTCCATTATTAAAGAAGCAGTAGCAGGACATTTGGAAAAGCATTCAGCCAGAGAGAGTCAGCTTGGATTTATGAAGGGGAAGTCATGTTTGACAAATTTGCTGAAATTCTTTGAGGATGTAACGAACAGGGTGAATAAAGGGGAACCATTGGATGTGGTGTATTTGGACTTCCAGAAGACATTTGACAAGGTGCTACATAAAAGGTTACTGCACAAGATAAAAGTTCACGGGGTTGGGGTGATATATTTGCATGGATAGAGGATTGGCTAATCAACAGAAAACAGAGTCGGGATAAATGGGTAATTTTCCGGTTGGCAAACATTAACTAATGGGGTGCCACAGGGATTGGTGCTGGGGGATCAACTATTTACAATCTATATTAATTATTTGGATGAAGGGACCAAGTGTAATGTAGCCAAGTTTGCTGACGATACAAAGATGGGAGGAAAAGCAATGTGTGAGGAGAGGAGGACACAAAAAACCTGCAAAAGGACATAGACAGGCTAAGTGAGTGGGCAAAAATTTGGCAGATGGAGTATAATATTGGAAAGTGTGAGGTTATGTATTTTGGCAGAAAAAAAATCGAAGAGCAAGTTATTATTTAAATGGAGAAAAATTGCAAAGTGCTGCAGTAGAGCGGGACCTGGGGTCCTGGTGCATGAAACACAAAAGGCTAGTATGCAGGTAAAATAAGTGATCAGGAAGGCAAATGGAATCTTGGCATTTATTGCAAAGGGAATGGAGTATAAAAGCAAGGAAGTGTTGCTACAGTTATACAGGGTATTGGTGAGGTCACACCTGGAATACTGCGAACAGTTTTGGTTTCCATATTTAAGAAAGGCTAAACTTGCTTTGGAGGCAGTTTAGAGAAGGTTCACTAGGTTGATTCCGGAGATGAGGGGGTTGACTTACGTTATGTATGCAATAAAGGTTCAAACTGAGTACTGTTTAACTAAGCAAGGTACAACCTTGCTTCTGCTTTATTTTGGCCCAAAGTGATTGACTCACAAAATGGCTGACCTTTTATACCAGAGCAGCACCATGTACGTGCTGCTCAGTGACCTCCAACAATGACAACATCTGGTGGCTACAAACAGCATGTACATACATGACAATACCCTCCTCTGAGATCTTATCACACTCTTTCACAGGTTGAGACTGTCCGGTGCTTTACGCTCCCGGATTGATCTTCTCAGTTCGATTCCGGCCTTGGGTGAATGTGCGGAGTCTGTTGTGGCTGGTGGCTGGATGGCTGACTTGTTGGGGGTGGCAGTGGCCATGTCAGGAATTGCAACTCCATTTTTATTGAATAAGTCTGTGATGGAAATTCTGGGGTCACTGATGACCCTTGAGTCCACTGAAGGCTGCTGGTAGGTTGGTTGGTCATCGACGGTTTCTTCATCCGACTGCTCTGGCTCGTCGGTGTGCCTCAGCTTTGTTTGATCCATGTGTTTCCTGCAAGTTTGCCCATTCTTGAGCTTAATAACGAATATTCTGTTGCCCTTCTTGGCCATGACCGTACCAGCGATCCATTTGGGACCCTGACCATAATTCAACATACAGGATCATTAACAGAAATCTTGCGTGACATAGTTGTGCGATCGTGATACTCTTGTTGATTCTGTCTTCTGTATTCAACATGATTACTTAAATCTGGGTGTACCAGAGATAACTTGGTCTTAAGACCTCTTTTCATCATGAGTTCAGCGGGCGAGACCCCTGTGAATCAGTGGGGTCTTGTCCTGTAACTCAGCAGTATGCAGGACAAGCGGGTCTGCAGTGACCCTTGGGTTACTCTCCTCATGCTTTGCTTGATAATTTGTACTGCACGTTCAGTTTGCCCGTTGGACGCAGGCTTGAACGGTGCTGACCTTACATGTTTTATGCCGTTGAGATTTACAAACTCCTGAAACTCCTCACTGATGAAGCATGACCCATTGTCGCTCACTACTATGTCAGGCAGACCATGTGTCGCGAACATGACATGGAGATTCTCTATGGTTGCCATGGACGTGCTGGATGACATGATTATGCGTTCTATCCACTTAATAAGCATCCACCACCACTAAAAACATCTTGCCCTGGAAGGGACCTGCAAAATCTACATGGATCCTGGATCAAGGTTTGGATGAGCCTGACCACAGACTCAGCGACAATTCTGCTGGTGCTTTGCTGAGCTGCATGCAAGTGTTGCACTGATGTACACGTGCTTCCAGCTCAGAATCAATTCCTGGCCACCATACATGGGACCTAGCGATGGCCTTCATCATAACTATACCAGGATGTGTGCTGTGTAACTCATGCACAAACTTCCCTTTCCCTTTCTTAGGCATTACAACACAATTGCCCCACAATATGCAATCTGCTTGAATAGACAGTTCGTCCTTGCGACAAATGTACGGTTTGGCCTCCTCGCACATTTGCTTAGGTATGGCAGACCAATCTCCTTTGAGGATGCAACCCTTTATCACCGATGATATCGGGTCCTGGCTGGTCCAGGTATTAACTTGTTGAGAAGTGACACGGGTACCTTCACTCTCAAAAGCATCCATGATTAACATTAAATCTGCCGGTTGTGGTGTTTCCACCTCCGTTGTGGACAACGGCAACCGGCTCAAAGCATCGGCACAATTCTCTGTGCCAGGTCTGTGGCAAATGACATAATCATAGGCAGATAATGTCAACACCCAACTTTGGATGCGGGATGAAGCGTTGGTATTGATACCTTTGCTTTTTGAAAACAACGAAATGAGCGGCTTGTGATCGGTCTCTAATTCGAACCTCAAACTGAACAGGTATTGATGCATCTTTTTAAAACCGTACAAACACGGTTCTTTTTCTACCATACTGTAGGCTCTTTCTGCTTTAGACAAACTTTTGGATGCATACGCGACAGATTGAAGTTTCCCCGACTCATTGGCTTGTTGTAACACGTAAACTAATTCCATATGACGATGCGTCACAGTCCAAAACTAAACGTTTACATGGGTCATAATGTAGCAGCAGCTTGTTTGAGCAAAGCAGATTGGCGGCTTTCTCGAAAGTTCTGTCTTGCACTCACACCCAGCCTTTTCTCAATAGCATGTGCAGTGGTACTCAATTTAGTTAGGAAGTTACCAAAGTAGTTGAGTAGACCCAGGAACGAACGCAGCTCCGTCACGTTCTGCGGCTTGGGTGCATTCTTGTTGGCTTTGGTTTTCACGTCAGTAGGTCTGGTGCCATCAGCGGCGATTTTCCTCCCAAGGAATTCGACCTCCGGTGCTATGAAGACGCACTTCGGGCATTTAAGTCTGAGTCCCACTCTGTCCAAACGCAGTAAAACCTCTTCCAGGTTGTTCAGATGTTTCTTGGAGTCACGACCGGTGATCAGGATGTCATCTTGGAACACGACAGTTCTGGGAACGGACTTCAGTTGACTTTCCATATTCCTCTGGAATATTACTGCAGCTGAGTGAATTCCAAACGGCACCTGTGGTAAATAAACAGTCCTTTGAGCGTGTTAATGCACGTAAGTCTCTTCGACATCTCGACCAACTTCTGCGTCATATAGGCCAACGTTAAATCCAGTTTTGTAAAAGACTTCCATCCGGCTAGCATCGCAAACAAGTCATCAGCCTTCGGTAATGGGTACTGATCTTGTTTTGAAACCCTGTTGATCGTAGCCTTGTAGCCTCCACAGATTCTGACTGTGCCATCACTTATCAGCACAGGAACAATGGGGCTGGCCCATTCATTAAATTTGACAGGTGATATGATCCCTTCACGCTGGAGTGTGTCCAGTTCAATTTTGACCTTCTCCCTCATCATATACGGCACTGCCTGAGCTTTATGATGGACGGGTCTTGCATCCGAGTCCACGTGGATCTACACCTTGGCTCCCGTGAAGTTCCGATACCCGGTTCGAACAGCGAGGGCACTTGCTCAATACTTGGGTACATGTATCTTCCTCCGACGACAACGCCTTTATGTCGTTCCAGTCGCATCTGATTTTCTCCAACCAGCTCCTGCCGAGCAGCGTTGGGCCATTGCCTGGAACAATCCACAGCAGTAACTTGTGAACCACACCGTTATACGACACATTAATTTGTGCACTGTCAATCGCCTTTATCAATTCTTTGGTGTACATGCACAGATTGGCGTTAACAGGACTCAGCCTGGGCCTCACAGTCTTAGTATCCCACAGATTATTAAATGCCCTCTCGTTCATGATCGATTGACTCACCCCTGTGTCCAGTTCCATCGATGCCCCGTTAAATTTCACATTAATCAAAATTGGTTTACTCTTGTTTATGAAAGAGTACAGTCCATACACTTCCTCTTCTGGCATCTCGGATTGCGTATCCGGATCCGCGTTAGTCTGACTCTCATCCTCCACGTGGTGTGTCGCAGCTCACTTGCTCATTTGCGGACACTTGCGCTGGAGATGCCCCACTCTCAGACAGCCTTTGCAATTATATTGCTTAAATTGGCACTGGTGGTGATTTCCCCCACAATGGCAACACGGAGAAGTCGGATACATTCCCGCTGGTGGACTTTTGGCAGCCACAGGTTTTGCGAACCCAGCCAGATAGGCCCCGCCATGTGCCGCTCTGCCAAACACCGAGTCATTCGCGAACGCAGCCGGATAGGCCCTGCCATTTGCCGCTCTGCTGAACGCCGAATCAATTGCATTTACAGTACTTGCCGAGGTTTGGTTCTTCACCGCTATTTGCTTTAGATTCCTGTCCGTCGTCATACATGATTGAACGATCTGGATGGCTCTTTTTAAATCCAACTCCTCCACCACCAGAAGTTTGCGCAGGATCACCTCGTGGTTGATACCGATAAAAAGTCCCGCAGCATGTCTGCCAACACCGTCCCGAACTTGCACGGTCCCACTAGACGGATGCAATAAAGGTTCAAACTGAGTACTGTTTAACTAAGCAAGGTAAACCTTGGCTTTGTTATATTTAAAGTGCCTGACTCTCAAAATACCAGAGCAGCACCATGTGCGTGTTGCTCAGTGGCCTCCAATAATGACATCATCTGGTGGCTACATCAGCATGTACATACATGACAACTTATGAGGAAAGGTTGAGTAGGTTGGGCCTCTACTCATTGGAATTCAAAAGGATAAGAGGTGATCTTATCGAAACGTATAAGATTATGAGGGTGCTTGACAAGGTGGATGCAGAGAGGATGTTTCCACTGATAGGGGAGACTGGAACTAGGGGGCATAATCTTAGAATAAGGGGCCGCCCATTTAAAACTGAGATGAGGAGGAATTTCTTCTCTCAGAGGGTTGTAAATCTGTGGAATTCGCTGCCTCAGAGAGCTGTGGAAGCTAAGTCATTGAATAAATTTAAGACATAGTTTCTTAACCGAAAAGGGGTTATGGGGAGCAGGCTGGAAAGTGGACCTGATTCCATGATCAGATCAGCTATGATCGTATTAAATGGCAGAGCAGGTTCGAGGGGTCGTATGGCCTACTCCTGCTCCTATTTATTATGTTCTTATAAAAGCAGGGAAGTCCTGCTACAACTGTACAGCGTATGGGTGAGGCTACACCTATAGTACCGCGTAGTTTTGGTCTCCTTATTTATGGAGGGATATACTTGCATTGGAGGCAGTTCAGAGAAGGTTTACTAGGTTGATTCCTGAGATGAGGGGGTTGATTTATGAAGAAAGGTTGAGCAGGTTGGACCTATACTCATTGGAGTTTCCAAGAATGAGCGGTGATCTCATTGAAACATCGAAGATAATGAGGGAGCGCGACAAGGTAGATGCAGAGAGTATGTTTCCACTCGTGGGGGTAACTAGAACTAGGGGGCATAGTTTCATAAGGGGTTGCCCATTTAGAACTGAGATGAGGAGGAATTTCTTCTCTCAGAGGTTGGTAAATCTGTGGAATTCTCCACCCCAGAGAGCTGTGGAGGCTGGGTCATTGAATATGTTTAAGGTGGGGATAGATTTTTGAGCATTAAGGGAGTGAAGGGTTATGGGAAGCAGGCAGGGAAATGGAGCTGAGTGTATGATCAGATCAGCCATGATATTAAATAGCGGAGCAGGTTTGAGGGGCCAAATGGCCTACACCTGCTCCTATTTCTTATGTTCTTATGCTCAGTTCGCTCTTGGCTAATAAAGCAAGCTCACGGACTAGCAGCTCAGCGTGTCTCTGTCCTTCATTTGTTTTATCCACATACATTACATCACTCACCACCTCGCAATGTAGTCCAGAGGCTCGCTATTCTCTTGGAAAAGAAGAACCGCCTAGCATCCAGTCTCTTCTGTGTATATCTACTGCTTAAGCTAGGAAGCCCAAGTAACTATTTGTTTACGTAGATCGTTCGTTCTTGAGTTGTTAGCTTTTTGGAGTTGAGCTAGTTATTTCTAGTTTGACATCCACGCAAAGCTGTAGGGCCTCTCTATCGTTGTTAATGAGACGTACTCTGTGGTTCCACTTTCAGCAGCCCCGGGAACTGAACTATCAACCTGCTTGAGATGAAGGCAAGAACGAGAGGAGGAGAATAAAAAATGTAACACTCAACCAGTGAGCGGAACTGTGCTGCGGCACGTGGAGCGCAGTGCGGGGAACCTTTCAGGTGTCGCACCCGGGCTAACGCGGGGAAAGGCGGAAGGAAGGCAACCTGTAGCGGTGCGAGGCAGGGTTGGGGACCGTCACTTGGCCGGACAGGCAGTTGGGCAGTTGGTGCGGCGGTTCCAGCTTTCGGGCAGCAGCATGTCGCGCGGGAGCGGGAGCAGGAGCAGGAGCAGCATTTTCAGCGGTTACCGGGCGCTCGCACTCTACTGCAACCACGTCCCGCACGTGGTCCGCTTCCACCAGCGGCACCGCGAGTTCTACCTGGTCACGGCCGTGGGAGCCAGCTTCCACACCTACAATGTGAGTAACATTACTCCCCGTGTTGTGTATTCAGCTTCCACACCTACAGTGTGAGTAACATTACTCCCCGTGTTGTGTATTCAGCTTCCACACCTACAGTGTGAGTAACATTACTCCCCGTGTTGTGTATTCAGCTTCCACACCTACAGTGTGAGTAACATTACTCCCCGTGTTGTATATTCAGCTTCCACACCTACAATGTGAGTAACATTACTCCCCGTGTTGTGTATTCAGCTTCCACACCTACAGTGTGAGTAACATTACTCCCCGTGTTGTGTATTCAGCTTCCACACCTACAGTGTGAGTAACATTACTCCCCGTGTTGTGTATTCAGCTTCCACACCTACAATGTGAGTAACATTACTCCCCGTGTTGTGTATTCAGCTTCCACACCTACAGTGTGAGTAACATTACTCCCCGTGTTGTGTATTCAGCTTCCACACCTACAATGTGAGTAACATTACTCCCCGTGTTGTGTATTCAGCTTCCACACCTACAATGTGAGTAACATTACTCCCCGTGTTGTGTATTCAGCTTCCACACCTACAATGTGAGTAACATTACTCCCCGTGTTGTATATTCAGCTTCCACGCCTACAATGTGAGTAACATTACTCCCCGCGTTGTGTATTCAGCTTCCACACCTACAATGTGAGTACATTACTCCATGTCCTGTCGATTAATATCATAATCTAGACCTACAATTGGAGGTTTCAAGACACATAGATTTTTATTATGTAAGGGTATCCAGGGATATGGAACAAAGGGTCATTTGAGGTGTGTAGATCGGTGATCTAGTTGAAGATCAAGGCCTACTCTTCCTAAGATGCATCTGAGATGCTGCCTGTTTAAAATTCCATGTCATTTTAAAACTGGTAAAGAAGGCAGAAAGCATTTATATAGCACTTTTAACGCACTCACTACACCCCTAAGCGCTTTACAGGCAGTGAAGCATTTTTGAAATGTCACTGTTGTAGGGAATGCGGCAGCCAGTTTATTCACATCAAGCACCCATAAACAGCAATTAAATAAATGACCAAATCATCCAAGTCTTATTTGAGGGACAAATGTTGTTCAAAGTACCAGGTGAACTCTTCTGCTCTTTGATTACTATCTTGGGATCTTTTGCATCCATCTGCTTCAGTTTAAACTAAAAAATAGGTGCAGATGTAGGCCATTCGACCCTTCGAGCCTGCACAACCATTCAATAAGATCATTGCTGATCATTCCTTCAGTACCCCTTTCCTGCTTTCTCTCCATGCCCCTTGATCCCCTTAACTGTAAAGGCCATATCTAACTCCCTCTTGAATATATCCAATGAACTGACATCAACATCTCTCTCCGGCAGGGAATTCCACAGGTCAACAACTCTGAGTGAAGAAGTTTATCCTCATCTCAGTCCTAAATGGCCTACCCCTTATCCTAAGACTATGTCCCCTGATTCTGGACTTCCCCAACATCAAGAACATTCTTCCTGCATCTAACCTGTCCAGTCCTGTCATGTTTCTATGAGGTCCCCTCTCATCCTTCTAAACGCCAGTGAATAAAGGCCCAGTTGATCCAGTCTCTCCTCATATGACAGCCCAGCCATCCCTGGAAGCAGCCTGGTGAACCTTTGCTGCAATCCCTCAATAGCAAGAACGTCCTTCCTCAGACTAGGAGACCAAAACAGAACACAATATTCCAGGTGAGGCCTCACTAAGGCCCTGTACAACTGCAGTAAGACGTCCCTGCTCCTATATTCAAATCCCCTAGCTATGAAGGCCAACATACCCTTTACCGCCTGCTGTACCTGTGTGCCCACTTTCAGTGACTGATGAACCATGACACCCAGGTCTCGTTGCACCTCCCCTTTTTCTAGTCTGCCGCCATTCAGATAATATTCTGCCTTTGTGTTTTTGCCCCCAAAATGGATAACCTCACATTTATCTACATTATACTGCATCTGCCATGTATTTGCCCACTCACCGAATCTGTCCAAGTCACCCTGCAGCCTCTTAGCGTCCTCCTCACAGCTCTCACCGCCATCCAGTTTAGTGTCATCTGCAAACTTGCAGATATTACATTCTATTCCTTCATCCAAATCGTTAATGTATATTGTAAAGAGCTGGGGTCCCAGCACTGAGCCCTGCGGCACCCCACTAGTAACTGCCTGCCATTGTGAAAAGGACCCGTTTATCCCGACTCTCTGCTTCCTGTCTGCCAACCAGTTCTCTATCCACGTCAGTATATTACCCCCAATACCATGTGCTTTGACTTTGCACACCAATCTCTTGCGTGGGACCTTGTTAAAAGCCTTTTGAAAGTCCAAATACACCACATCCACTTGTTCTCCTTTGTCCACTCTGCTAGTTACATCCCCAAAAAATTCCAGAAGATTTGTCAAGCATGATTTCCCTTTCATAAATCCATGCTGACTTGGTCTGCTCCTGTCACTGCTTTCCAAATGGGCTGCTATTTCATCCTTAATGATTGATTCCAACATTTTCCCCACTACTGATGTCGGGCTAACCGGTCTATAATTACCCGCGCTCTCTCTCTTTTTCAAAAGTGGCGTTACATTAGCTACCCTCCAGTCCATAGAAACTGATCGAGTCAATAGATTGTTGAAAGTTGAAATGGATTGGTTGTTGCAGCATGGTGTGCTAAAGAACATTGCAGATCCAGAGCTTAAGCTATCTGTAACCGTACTAACTGGACACAGTCGAGCCACAGGAGACCACTAATCAAGTAAATTCAATTAGAAGGGTTTCATGTATAAGAACATAAGAAATAGGAGCAGGAGTAGGCCATTTGGCTCCTTGAGCATTCAATAAGATCATGGCTGATCTGATCATGGGCTTAGCTCCACTACCCTGCCTGCTCCCCATAACCCTTTGTTCCCTTATCGCTCAAAATTCTGTCTATCTCCGCCTTATATTCAATGACCCAGCCTCCACAGCTCTCTGGGGCAGAGAATTCCACAGGTTTACCATCCTTAGAGAAGAAATTCCTCCTCATCTCAGTTTTAAATAGGCGGCCCCTTATTCTGGGCTCAATTTTGGCCATGACTTACTCCCAAAAAATTGGAGCAAGTTTTTTTTGTTGTAAGTTTTAAAAAAAAAAGCCACTTTTCCCAATAAACTTGCTCCAGAGTAAATCAATTAGGTACCATTTTTTTTTTTAGTTGATTTTTTTTTCAAAAGGGTGCAGTCCCAGACACTTATGCCAGTTTTGGCCAGCAAAAACACTCCAAATCGACTTAGGTCAGTGTATGTGGCCAGCTCTGAAAACGTTGCAGTTAATCGGCGGACCTTAGGCCAGGAATAGGGGAGGGAATGGAACTGGAGAGGACTTGAAACTAAACAACCAAGCACCAAACATTGCAAGGAAAAGCTCAAACAATTAAAATACTAATAGAAATCAAGTAAATCTGACCTTAATCTTTAAAGTCGGCCGGGAAGGCAGGGGGCCGGCCTGTGCGTGAGGCCATTCAGCCTGGGATAGGAGCGGCAAGATACGCATCGGGAGTCCAGTTATCCAGGGCTTGGGGTGGCTGCAAATTAGGCCGGGGGGGAATGTGTGGAAGCAGAGCGACCGAACACGGCATCAGTGTGGGGGGGGAGGAGGAGAGAGAGTGAGAGATGCTGCCCTTTAAATCAGCGGTGGGGGGGACGGCAAAGTAGAGCAACTGAACGTGGCATCGGTGGGGCGGGGTGGGGGGAAGAGAGAGAGATACTGCCCTTAAAATCAATGGTGGGGGAGGAGAGGAGGGAGGCAGGTCACAAGACCCAAGAGGAGGCGAGGAGAGGACAAAGGACCTTTTGGGTGTGATCCATCTGGAGAGAGAACTGCAAACCTGTGCTGTGCTGCCTGCTTTGACCTTCTTTGAAAGTTTAACTTTTAAGTATGGGGTTAATACTCTCAATGCCATACCTTTTGCGAGCGTTCTGCGTCATTGTGCTACGTAGGAGACAATTGATTAGAGCTCATCACATCAGGAACATCAGAGCCCGTAGGCTGCTGGGCAGGAGACCTTACCCACATCGGCAATTTCGAGTCAGGCGTTCGTACCTGGACCTGAGTCTTGCAGAGTGTGTCAGAAGGCTGTGTTTCTGCACAGAAGTTGTCCGTGAGATATCTGTGACTTGCTGAGAGCAGACCTACAGCCGAGAAGCAGCAGGTGGACTGCTTTGTCAGTTGAAGTGAAGGTTACAGCTGCACTTTCCTTCTATGCCTCCGGATCGTTTCAATCTACAACTGGAGATGTGTGTGCCATCTCTCAACATGCAATACATGTCTCCATTCACCAGGTCACAGCTGCACTGTATGCAAGGAGGGGTGACTTCATCAAGTTCCCAATGACCGGCCAAGCAATGTATGAGCAGGCTGTGGGGTTCTTAGGATTTCTAGCTTCCAAAAGGTACAGGGCTGCATTGATTGTACCCACATCGCCTTGCGAGCACCTTTTGGAGGATGCCGAGATGTATAGGAATAGAAAAGGCTTCCACTCCATTAATGTGCAGCTCGTGTGTAACGACATGCATCGCATCATGTCAGTCGATGCAAGATACCCTGACAGCACCCATGATGCATTCATCCTACGCGACAGCTTTATGTCTGAAATGTTTGAGCAGAAGAGAAGAACTGGTTACTGGGAGACAATGGATTCAGCTTTGCCACCTGGCTTGTGACACCCCTACGTGTAACCCAGATGGAAGCTGACCGTGAATACAACATGTTGCACATTGCGACACGCAGCATAATAGAGAGGACCATTGGCATCTTGAAACCGCGTTTCCGATGCCTGGACCATTTCAGAGGCTGCTTGCAATACTCCCCTGAGATTGTCGGTCAGTTCACTATTGTGTGCTGTATGCTGTATAACTTGGCCATCATGAGGCAGCAGCACCTGGTAGTGGAAGAAGACCTACCTGAGGTGAGAGTGGCTCATGATGATGTGGAAGATGCAGGTGGCGAGCAGGAGGAGGAGAATGATGATAACGATGAGGAAACCATGCAAGTGCCTGAGGCCAGAGCAGGACGTCGGAGGAGGGCAGGCCGTTGTGCCCCTTTAACGGTTGCTCAAGCCTTGCGCCAGCAGCTCATCTGTGAACGCTTTACTGATGCCTGAGGGCTCAGACAGCTATTCCGCATGGACATGTTTATTTTTTGGAGCTGTTCCTAATCTTGTGTTGTGTTAATGGAACATAATTCAGCTTTAATGTAAAATATATTTTATTCAAAACTTCGCAATGTACTTAACTTTAGTGTAATAAAATTATTCTTGTAACAAACTTACTACAAAGTTCACTTATAAACTTATAAATTTACATAACTTACAAAAAAATCCAATGTGAGAACAGTTAGAACAGTGAGTGATGTGACATAAAAAACAAAAACAACAGCTGCAGCAAAGAAAGGCTGCACCCATCTCTCATCTCCCTTATTCTAAGACCGTCCGCTGCGCTTGGTCTTGGACTCCACCACCCCTACCCACAGGCGGTGGCACAGTGTTTCTGGGGTACACACCAAGATTCTTCTTTCTAACATCTCGACCACTGGGCACCTCTTGTGGGTGGGGGGCGTCAGCGTCACATGGCAAGTTGGAGGGTGCGGCTTTGGGCTGTTCAGAGCTTGGTGCGGGGATTGGAGTGGGAGTGGCAGTTGATTCTGTCAATGGGCACGGGGTCTGGGCGTGTTCCCTTATTGCAGCAGCTAATTCTCATATGCCTCCCTCATGCACCTTGACAGTGTCTTAGTGGTCTGAAACATTCCCTCCTTCATGGCCTTGGTCATTGCAACTGTCGTTCTTTCCACTACCACTGACATTCCATCCCTCATGGCCACTATTCCCTCGCTGATGAACACTATTCCCTCACTGATGTTAGCGGACATGGTTCCCATTTCCCGTGCCGTTACTGTTACTTCTCCCGACAGTCCCGCTACCTCCTCACTCACCCCAGTTATGGTGTCCAGGAGTGATTGGGTAAGGTCAATGCTCTCCTCACCCAATGCCATGATCTGAACCACATCTGTTACATCCTGCATCTCAGGAGAGCGTGGTCGATTTCTCCTTCCGCTCTCCCTGGATCTGGCTCGTGGCATCCCAGTGGGAAGCGCAGGCTGGGACGTTGGGACCCTGGGTGTTCCCTGCTGATTTCCACCACCAAAGAGACCTGCAACCTCGGATGGTGGGGCCACGGGTGTGAAATGCTGCGGCACAACACCACCACTGGAATCCGCACCTTCGGACGCTGGGAAACCATAGAATGTCGAACCACCAATCATGAATGGCCTGGCAAGTCGGATATGTTGACCTCCAAGATTCAGTAGAACACTCCTATCATCGAACCCCTTCCCCATCCAGTCAAACTGCCCCTCACGCCCGTGTTGGTTTGAAGGGCTGATCTCTTCAAGCTTGTCCAAATCTGAATCTTGATTTGGATCATCAGGATTGTCCAAGTTCTGCAAAATATAACAGAACAGTCAAATGGTCAGCAGCAGAGGAGGGGGCAGGATGGGTGGCATGAGTACTCTGACACATAGCAGGCCAGGCAGCATGTTGATTTGAAGGGCCACGATGAATTTTCATGACTTACTCCCTCGCGTGCGAGCCCAGCTTGTGCAGTACTGATGGTTTTTCCCCAGGCAGGACCCATCAAAGCAGTGACCCTCTCTTCCAAGGGTGTCAGTGGTTGCAGATTTGCTGGTCCTCCTCCTGTTCGAGTTGTTTCCCTTTTGTTGTGGGACAGTTTCCTCTGCAAAGATGAAAATGCAACTTTTTAGAGAGGGTGTCTTTCTGTTGGTTGGGTCAGTTGGTCACATTTACAATTGAAATTGCATTGAATAAATGGAAATATTGCTTACCAAGGTCCTGCCACTTCTTTTTACACTGGCTTCCAGATCACTTGGTGTTCACCAATGCGCAGAATTCTTCTGCAACTTCGTTCCAGTGTTTCTTCATCTCTTTGGGTGGCACTTTTGTGTGACCTCTGCTGGTATCCAGGTACTGCCATCTGTTCTCAATGACTGTAACCAGTGACTCGACTTTGTCATGCAACAAATTCTTTGTTCTTGGTATAAGTTGCTGCATTATTGCTGCAGCTGCTCTGAGATGCTAACAGCACTTTGCAATGCTCTGAGACACAGCACTTTTGCAATGATCCCAAACACAGTCCTTATTTTGCATACAAACAGCACCGTCTGTCACTTTTCCAGGCATGCAGCACTTAATTTGAGGAACCAACTCAGGCAGGCACTGCTGCTTGTATTCAGCAGTTAATTCGGTTCAGAGCTCTCCTTTTGGCACGAAAATAAAACCAGCTGCGATTACCTTTAAAAATGGCCGAGTGCCAAGTTTTGGTGCATGCGAGCACATTGGACCCGACACCACTCCGCATGCGGGCAGCTGCCGGCATTGTTTTCAGCACAGGGCTGTAGCTCCGCCCCCCCCCCCCCCCACTGCACGATATACGCCGCACCAGGACCCGGGGCATTCGACCAGAGCGGCCAGGATGGGGGCACATTTTTTCGCGCCGTTTACAGCACACAAAGTCGGCGCATCTAGGGTAAGTGCGCCAAAAAAAGGGGTTGGGGAAAATTGAGCCCTCTGAAACTCTACCCCCTAGTCCTAGATTCCCCCATGAGTGGAAACATTCTTTCGGCATCTACCTTGTCGAACCCCCTCATTATCTTGTATGTTTCGTTAAGATCACCTCTCATTCTTCAAACTCCAGTGAGTACAGGCCCAACCTGCGAATACACGACCTCATCTCTCACCTGGAGGGAGGAGAGCATGCTGGGAGATCTGAGATGCAGTGATCGTGACCATCTTTAAAAAAGGGGACGTCCGACTGCGGCAATTACAGAGGAATTGCCCTGTTATCAGCCACTGGGAAAGTCGTCGCTAGAGTCCTCCTCAACCGTCTTCTCCCTGTGGCTGAGGAGCTCTTCCTGGAGACACAATGTGGATTCCGTCCTCTTCGGGGCACAATGGACATGATTTTTGCAGCGCGACACCTGCAGGAAAAATGCAGGGAACAGCACCAGCCCTTATACATGGTCTTCTTCGACACTGTCAACCGCGAGGGCCTATGGAGCGTCGTCCTCCGTTTCGGATGCCCCCAAAAGTTTGTCACCATCCTCCGCCTGCTGCATGACGACATGCAGGCCGTAATCCTTACCAACTGACCCAATCCACGACCGGACCGGGGTCAAACAGGGCTGCGTCATTGCCCCAACCCTCTTCTCAATCTTCCTCGCCGCCATGCTCCACCTCACAGTCGACAAGCTCCACGCTGGAGTGAAACTAAACTACAGAACCAGTGGGAACATGTTCAACCTCCGCCGTCTCCAGGCCAGGTCCAAGACCACCCCAACCTCTCTCGTCGAGCTACAGTACGCGGATGACGCCTGCGGACGAGGCTGAACTCCAGGATATCGTCGACATATTTACTAAGATGTACAAAAGCATAGGCCTCGTGCTAAACATCAGCAAGATAAAGGACACCCTCAAAGCCTTCACCAGCCTGTCCTTGCCGCACAGTACTGTCCCCCGGTCATCAAGATCCACGGCGCGCCCCTGGACGACGTGGACCGCTTCCCATATCTCGGGAGCCTCCTATCAACAAGAGCAGGTATTGACGACGAGATCCAACACTGCCTTCAGTGTGCTAGTGCAGCCTTCGGCCACCTGAGGAAAAGAGTGTTCAAAGACCAGGCCCTCAAAACTGCCGCCAAGCTCATGGTCTTACAGGGCAGTAGTGATACCACCCCTCCTGTATGGCTCAGCAACATGGACCATGTACAGTAGGCACCTCAAGTCGCTGGAGAAATATCATCAACGATGTCTCCACAAGATTCTACAAATCCCCTGGGAGAACAGACGCACCAACATTAGTGTCCTCGACCAGGCCAACATCCCCAGCATTGAAGCACTGACCACACTTGATCAGCTCCGCTGGGCAGGCCACATAGTTTCCATGCCAGACACGAGACTCCCAAAGCAAGCGCTGCACTCTGAACTCCTTCACGGCAAACGAGCCAAAGGTGTGCAGCGGAAACGTTACAAGGACACCCTCAAAGCCTCCCTGATAAAGTGCAACATCCCCACTGACACCTGAGACCTTGGCCAAAGACCGCCCTAAGTAGAGGAAGCGCATCCGGAAGGGCGGTGAGCACCTCGAGTCTCGTCGTCGAGAGCATGCAGAAATCAAGCGCAGGCAGCGGAAAGAGCGCGCGGCAAACCAGTCCCACCCACTCCTTCCCTCAATGACTACCTGTCCCACGTGTGACAGAGACTGTGGTTCTTGTATTGGACTGTACAGCCACCTAAGAACTTACGTTAAGAGTGGAAGCAAGTCTTCCTCTACTCCGAGGGACTGCTTATGATGATGAATAATGGACTTGAGCATTTTTTTCCAACGTCGGATGTTAGGCTAACTGGTCTATAATTTCCTGCTTTCTGTCTGCCTCCTTTTTTAAATAGGGGCATGACATTTGCGGTTTTCCAATCCGCTGGGACCTCCCCAGAATCCAGGGAATTTAGGTAGATTACAACCAATGCATCCACTATCTCTGCAGCCATTTCTTTTAAGACCCGAGGGTGCAAGCTATCGGGTCCAGGGGACTTGTCCACCTTTAGTCCCATTATATTACCGAGTACTACTACTTTAGTGACCACGATTGTTTTAAGTTCCTCCTATAGCCCCTTGATTATCCACTATTGGGATGTGAAGACCAATACAAAATATTTGTTCAAAGTCTCTGCCATTTCCCTGTCCCCCATTATTAATTCCCCAGTCTATCTTCCCTCGTTATTTTTTTAGTCGTTCTTTGCTGGTTTTTAAAAATTTCCCAATTCTTTGACCTCCCACTAATCCTGGCCACTTTGTGTGCCGTTGTTTTCAATTTGATACCATTCTTTATTTCCTTAAGTTAGCCACGGATGGTTATCCCTTCTCTTAAAGTCTTTCCTTTTGAGTTGTGAAATATCTCCTTAAATGATCATACATGTTAGAATTAAGCAGGCCATCATCAGACCGAGAATCATGAGATGAGCAGTAATTTCTGATCCTCCTTGAAGAGTAAATATAAGCTATTAAAGGGTTGCAAGAAAATCTTGAGGCATGAATGGTGCACGAAAGGACACTCACAAGTAACAACATTTGCTTTGCCTTTAGCTTGGGCATCTGGTAATTTGATAAACCTGTGTACTTGAATTGTAGCTAGAACCTGCTGGACTACTGCTTGAACGAGATCTCGACAAAGTGCTCTCTCAAACCGTTTATATGTGAATGGACATACAATCAATGCCTTCTGATATATGCATTTCATGAATCCCCTTGGAGCTGAGGAGGTGCCATTTGGGAGAACCTTTTATCAAAGCGTTAAACAGCAAATAGTGTATGGAGTTGCGCCTTGAGACGCCATTGGCTTAAAATTATACTTGGGTTAAATCGTTAAATTGCTGTGTTTGATTTTTTTACATTTTTGTGAGAGGTTTAGTATAGGATGGGAGTGGAACAGATGACTGAAACCTGCATGACTTGGGAGATCCTGAAATCTTGTTCTACAGGAGATTGGAGAATTACTGTAATGCACATACCAGTAGCTGGTCACCCTGCAATAGTGAATTAAAGAAAAACTTTAATTTAAAGAACACCTTTCACATCCTTGAGATGTCTTGAGGTACTTCACAACCAATGAATTACTGTTATGTATGCAAATGCAGCAGCCAATTTTCACACAGCAAGATCCCACAAAGAGCAATCGGATAAATAACTGATCTGTTTTTGCTGGTGTTGGTTGAAGGATAAATGTTGGCCAGGGCAAGGTGAAATTCCCTATTCGACTTTGAATAGTTCCAGAGGACTGTTTGCCTTCGCCTAATCAAGTAGATGGGGCCTCGATTTGATGTTTCCTGAAAGATGGCACCTCCGACAATGCAGCACTCCATTGGTACTACACTGAAGTGTCACGCTAGATTATATGATCAAATTAGTGAGGAGGGAATTGGGTGGCCATCAGGATAGGAAGAGGAGAAATGGGAGGCAGTGCAGGGAACCCTGAGAATGTTGAATTGGCAAACACATAGTCCATATAGCCTGTAACATTGACAGCGACTAAGAATGGCAACCATGAGGAATTCCACTGCACTGGAGATTTCATCGTTGGGAATAGACAATAACTTGAATTAATAGAGCACTATTAATGTAGAAAAATTGGAGTGCAGAATTTGGGAGCGATTATAGGGCTGGAGAGATTGTGAAGGGATTTATAGACAAGGATTTTAAATTTGAATACATTGAGGTGAGGGGAGCTGGTAATGTTTGATGGGAATGGATGAACCAGACATGAGCAGCAGAGTTTTAAAATCATTTGTTTTTGTGATGTGGATGATGTTGGCAAGACTGCATTTATTGCCCATCCAAAGTTGCACTTAATAGCACATGTTGGGCTGCTGCTTTGAACCGCTGCAGTTGTGCAAATCTAGCCCCTTGATTTTTGTACAGCATAAGTTAGTTTTCCATTTTGAAATATTTTGGTGAATATCTCATTAGCGTAAATCATATAACTTACATTTTTTTATCACCATTAATATAGTAAAACAACCCAAAGTAATCATCCATAGGCTAATCAGTAATATAAATAACATTTCTGTTATTTAACAGGTGAAAAGACTTGGAATAGTTGCAGTTAGTAAGTATACAAATTTCTATTCATATTGTTTTTAAAATTTAGATTATGGTTTGCTTGCATTCTTTACTTTATAAAAGACAACTCTTCTGATTCATATTGATTGGTGCAATCTGCAGTAAATTACAATTCAAGCTCATTTTTCACCATAATCAAGGGTATAAGTAATTTGTTACACTTGCAAGGTGAGATGTATCCCTGAAGTTACCAACATAAAAAATCAAGAATATTTACAGTGCTTCACAAAAGAAATGCAGACCATTCTAAAAGTTAGCAGAACAGATTTTACTGGTCATTCATCTCATTTGTTGTTTGGACATCGCTGCATGCTTAAGTGATTGCATTTCAAAAATAATTAATTGCTTGCATTTGGAATGTCTGGAGGCTGTGATAAGATATGAATCAGAAGATTTTTTTTTACCAACTGTACTGAGAAAGTGGTGTGGGATGTAGTTCTTAATAGTAGTGGCTCTGCTACTACCATTAGTCACTCGGGGAATTCCACAGGGATTATTGTTGGGACTGTTGCTCTTCATTATCAGTGATCTGACTAAGGACATCAGGGGAATTGTCTGCAAGTTGTTGATGTGGGAGGTGTCTATCAATCATCATAGTCGCCTGGAACTTGTTTGACTTTGGGTTTCTTCACATTACTGACCACCTCCGTTTGTCCCTCGAGCTTGTCCAGCTTTTTGTGGTTGATTCCATCCTGTATACATCAGCTTAGGTTTGCGCAACCTCTGTGCTCATGCCATTATCTCCTTTATGGTTTAATAGCTAAATCACTTCATCTTGTATACCTTCCTTCTGTGCCGTAAATGGGACAGTGGATATCTTGGGACTGATTCTGGAAGGCTCCACTTGCTGGATAGGAGTGTAGGAAAGAAGAACTAATTGTGTTTTGTGACATCCCAAAACGCTTATCTGCCAATTAAGTATTATTGAAGTGTAGTCACGACTATAATTTAGGGAAACAGGGTCAGCAGAGATCCACAAACAGCAATGAGATAAATAAGCAGATAATCTGTTTTGGTGGTGGTGTTTCAAGGACAGATATTATTTTGGACTTTGAGAGACCTCCCTAGCTCTTTGATTACTGCCATGGGATATTTTACATCTACCCAAGCGGGCAGATGGGGCCTCGGTTTAACGTTTCATTCAAAAGATGGCATCTCTAAAAGTGTAGTGCCTTCTCAGTACTAGACTGAACTCTTGAGTCCTGGCATGAAGCTTGAATACGACCTTCTGACTCCGAGGCACGAATGCTACCACTGAGTCACAGTTGATACCTAAAATGTTAGTTGAGCAATCCGCCCAGATTTTGTGAATTAAAGCCTTTAAACATATTCTGAGGCTATACTACAGTCCATTGAAACCCTCAGTACTACTGACAAATGCATGTTGATCAGTCCCGTGCCAAATCAATTTTTTTTTTAAACCAAAGCTTTCTCTCCCATTGAATTGTTCACACATGTGAAATGAGGATGATTTGGATTGCCTAATCTTTTAGTAGTTGGCTTCTGAAAGGTGTCTTATTATTTTCAGTATTGGTTGTAAAATTTGCTTTTTTTTATTACTACCAACTTTATCTACATTTTTATTACTGCATATGTGCTTGGTGAGACATTTACCATGCTTTTTCCGAAAGGAATCTTGCTTCTAGCGCATATTTCACTTTTTATCAAAATGCCCAGTATGGGAATCTCTTTGGTACACCAATATTTGTAGGAAGTAAATTGATTCACAATGAGACAAGGAAGGCAGGTACAGTTACTATCGGATGTTATGTACCTGCCCATACTACTCTAGAACCTATATCCAGATAGATCCTACCTAGGCATATCAGAAAAGAGTTAGCTGGGCTATTTCTTTATGAAAAGGAATGGTGTCACAAAATTGAGTAATCTCTTGGCAAACTTATAATTACTGTAGGGACGGCTATTTCTGTGCCTCTACAGGCAGCAGAACCTTCCAAGACACCATTAGTTACCATCACCAACAGCATATTCATCACATTCCCTGTGGAAGAAGTGCTAGTTGGACAGGGCACTGAACTTTTACCGGTGCCAGGGCTCCCAAGAGTGCAGAGCATTGCAGATGGCATCCATTTGGTAATCGGATTCCAAACACCTACACCATAGTGTATGAAATTAAAGGTCCAATCTATTGATGTCTAGGTTCTGTTAGATGATGGGAATCTCATTGTACAAGTCAAAACCTGATACAAAAATAGAAAATGCTGGAAACACTCAGTAGCTTAGGGAGTATCTGCGAAGAGAATAGATAAAATGTTTTGGCTATGGATATTTCAGATAAACAGCATTTAAAAAGGAACAACCGAAGGAAGGGAAAAAACTATATAACTACACACTGGAAAATAAATAGAATGTCCTGTGACCAGATCAAGTGATCATCCATTTGCTTAATTTGGATTAGTGTTAATTGTTTTTTGATAAACATTATATTCGATATAATCAGAAATATGGAACTCCTTCCCCCAATATCTCTACCTCGACACCAGAAACCTCCTTGCGACCCCTTTTTTTTTTTATCATGCTTTTAATCATTACGGACATACTTCTAATTTTTTTCTTCCTGCTCTTTTTTTTCTATCAACCCTGTAAAGCATTCTGAAAGGTTTCTTTTTATTATATTGAGCACTATATAAAGGTACAACGTCCCGAATCCGGCAACCTCTGGACTGAGGCCGTTTCGGTTTTTGGGTTTTTCCAGATTTCAGAAAAGAAATCCGATGTCCCGAATCTGGCAACCTCGTGGACAATTTTCGGGTATTTCTGGATTTTGGAGAAAATCCAGCAACCTTGAGGCCGGGCTGGCTTGAGTATTTTTCTGTATTTAAAATATGAAACGGAATGTACTCAAAGCATGTGTTGGGATGAAAGGAAGACTTTTCTTCAAGGTGGACTCCCTGAAATAAGGAATCGACACCTGCCTGTGTAGCGACCACTGAATCACTCAGACGAAACCTCGGTTCAACCGGTCGTTATTCAAGCATGCAGGGGAAGAGTTCAGGAATGAACCTTTGAAATACAAGGATTTCTACATGCACAGTTATACAGTTTTATTTGAGGTGTGCAACCCTCCTATAAAACTCATTGATTTGAAGACCCTTATCAGACTCTTTTCCTTCCCCCCCCCCCCGATCAAAACCCCCCCCACAATCAAGGGTTTCTAGATGCACAGTTATTTTCGGTCCGTTTTGAGAGCAGAAAGTCGGCGCACCTCAGGTAAGTGTGCCGAAAATACCGGAGAGCCAAATTTGGGCCCATTGTACCTGTAAATACAAGCTATTGTTTTGATGGTGGTTGTTTTTCTCAGTCTATTTTTATATTTGGGAAACATAACTTTATATATAAATTTAAATGTCTGTTATTGAATCATTTCCTCTAAGGAAGTTTGGCCTTGGCATTTGTAACAAAATAAATCTGGCCTAATTTTAAATAAAAGTCAATTCTGATGATATTCCAGTTTAAATGTTGTAATTTATCCTTTTAGGTAATGCACTTCCTGAAGACATCACTTGTCTGGCAGCAGACCGAATGCTTGTGTTTGCAGCTCATGGCAACTCTGTAAAAGCATTCGCCAGAAACAAAGAGGTGAGTTTAAATTTTGTTCAGTAAGTTGAATGATATCTTTTGAGAAATTTCAAAACTTTAGAAACTCATTTATGACTCTTGGACTTTATAATTAAAATTAACTTGTATTGATCATTTTTTCCTGATTTATAAATGTGCGTAGGGTATTAATCTTGCATAAAACAATTAAAATATCTTAAATGATAAAGAATAAAAATAGATAGGAAGGACTGGGGTTGCAAAAGGTGAGAAGAATAAACCTGGTAACTACAGGCCAATCAGTTTAACATCTGTGGTGGGAAACCTACTAGAGACCATTGACGTGGACAAAATTAATTCTCACTCGGAGAAGCATGGGTTAATAAGGGACAGTCAGTACAGATTAGTTAAAGGCAAATCATGTCTGACTAAGGAGCTAAATTTAAAAAGTAGGACCTCAAAAGTAGTAATCTTGGGATTGCTACCAGTGCCACGTCTTAGTCAGAGTAGGAATCGCAGGATAGCTCAGATGAATAGGTGGCTTGAGCAGTGGTGCAGCAGGGAGGGATTCAAATTCCTGGGACATTGGAACCGGTTCTGGGGGAGGTGGGACCAGTACAAACCGGACGATCTGCACCTAGGCAGGACCAGAACCAATGTCCTAGGCAGAGTGTTTGCCAGTGCTGATGGGGAGGAGTTAAACTAATATGGCAGGGTGATGGGAACCAATGCAGGGGGACAGAGGGAAATAAAATGGAGACAGAAGCAAAAGACAGAAAGGAGATGAGTAAAAGTGGAGGGCAGAGAAATCCAAGGCAAAAAACAAAAAGGGCCACTGTACAGTAAAATTCTAAAGGGTCAAAGTGTAATAAAAAGGCAAGCCTGAAAGCTCAGTGCCTCAATGCGAGGAGTATTCGGAACCCAGAAGAGGGCTCTGAGCTAGTTAGAGTGGGTGAGAGCTCAGATGAACAGGACCCCAAAAAAGAATGCAAAAGGCAGGAGACAATAGAGCAGAGTAGCACTGGGGTAAGTGTAAACCACAAGATGACAGGAAGGGACAATATGTATGAATATAAAGGGGCTGCAGGAGGGGTCAAAACTAAAATTCATAGTTTAAAAACTAGTATTAAAACACTCTACCCAAACGCACGCAGCATTCGAAATAAAGTAAATGAGTTGACGGCACAAATCATTACAAATGGGTATGATTTGGTGACCATTACAGAAACGTGGTTGCAGGGTGGCCAAGACTGGGAATTAAATATACTGGGGTATCTGACAATTCGGAAAGATAGACAAGAAGGGAAAGGAGGTGGGGTAGCTCTGTTAATAAAGGATGATATCGGCAGTTGTGAGAGATGATATTGGCTCTAATGAACAAAATGTTGAATCATTGTGGGTGGAGATTAGAGATAGTAAGGGGAAAAAGTCACTGGTGGGTGTAGTTTATAGGCCCCCAAATAATAACTTCACGGAGGGGCAGACGATAATCAAGGGAATAATGGAGGCATGTGAAAAAGGAACAGCAGTAATCATGGGGGATTTTAACCTAAATATCGATTGGTCAAATCAAATAGCATGGGGTAGCCTTGAGGAGGAATTCATAGAATGCATATAGGATTGTTTCTTCGAACAATGTGTTACAGAACCTACAAGGGAGCAAGCTATCTTAGATCTGGTCCTGTGTAATGAGACAGAAATAATAAACGATCTCCTAGTAAAAGATCCTCTCGGAATGAGTGATCACAGTATGGTTGAATTTGTAATACAGATTGAGGGTGAGGAAGTAGTGTCTCAAACGAGCGTACTATGCTTAAACAAAGGGGACTACAGTGGGATGAGGGCAGAGTTGGCTAAAGTAGACTGGGAACACAGACTAAATGGTGGCACAATTGAGGAACAGTGGAGGACTTTTAAGGAGCTCTTTCATAGTGCTCAACAAAAATATATTCCAGTGAAAAAGAAGGGCGGTAAGAGAAGGGAGAATCAGCCGTGGATATCCAAGGAAATAAAGGGGAGTATCAAATCAAAGACCAATGTGTATAAGGTGGCCAAGGTTAGTGGGAAACTAGAAGATTGGGAAAATTTTAAACGACAGCAAAGAATGACTAAGAAAGCAATAAAGAAAGGAAAGATAGATTACGAAAGTAAACTTGCGCAAAACATAAAAACAGATAGTAAAAGCTTTTACCGATATGTAAAATGGAAAAGAGTGACTAAAGTAAATGTTGGTCCCTTAGAAGATGAGAAGGGGGATTTAATAATGGGAAATGTGGAAATGGCTGAGACCTTAAACAATTATTTTGCTTCGGTCTTCACAGTGGAAGACACAAAAACCATGCCAAAAATTGCTGGTCACGGGAATGTGGGAAGGGAGGACCTTGAGATAATCACTTTCACTAGGGGGGTAGTGCTGGATAGGCTAATGAGACTCAAGGTAGACAAGTCCCCTGGTCCTGATGAAATGCATCCCAGGGTATTAAGAGATGGCGGAAGTTATAGCAGATGCATTCGTTATAATCTACCAAAATTCGCTGGACTCTGAGCAGGTACCATCGGATTGGAAAGCAGCTAATGTTGTGCCTCTGTTTAAAAAAGGGGGCAGACAAAAGGCAGGTAACTCTAGGCTGGTTAGTTTAACATCTGTAGTGGGGAAAATGCTTGAAGCTATCATTAAGGAAGAAATAGCGGGACATCTAGATAGGAATAGTGCAATCAAGCAACATGGATTCATGAAAGGGAAATCATGTTTAACTAATTTACTGGAATTCTTTGAGGATATAACGAGCATGGTGGATAGAGGTGTACCGATGGATGTGGTGTATTTAGATTTCCAGAGGGCATTCAATAAGGTGCCACACAAAAAGTTACTGCAGAAGATAAAGGTACGCGGAGTCAGAGGAAATGTATTAGCATGGCTAGAGAATTGGCTGGCTAACAGAAAGCAGAGAGTCGGGATAAATGGGTCCTTTTCGGGTTGGAAATCGGTGGTTAGTGGTGTGCCACAGGGATCGGTGCTGGGACCACAACTGTTTACAATATACATAGATGACCTGGAAAAGGGGACAGAGTGTAGTGTAACAAAATTTGCAGATGACACAAAGATTAGTGGGAAAGTGGGTTGTGTAGAGGAAACAGCGAGGCTGCAAAGAGATTTAGATAGGTTAAGCGAATGGGCTAAGGTTTGGCAGATGGAATACAGTGTCGGAAAATGTGAGGTCATCCACCTTGGGGGGGGGAAAAAAAACAGTAAAAGGGAATATTATTTGAATGGGGAGAAATTACAACATGCTGTGGTGCAGAGGGACCTGGCGGTCTTTGTGCATGAAACTCTTTTTGGAGTTTATCTGAAAAACATAAAACATTAAACCGTGCCACCCGACATGGATGACACACCAGACATTTACAAGGCCCTTTTTTTTTTCTTTTTTGTGTTTTTTTTTGTGTTTTTCTTTTTTTTGGGCACTAAAATCACATTTTTCCAGTGCCCCCTATAAAAGGGGAGGGGGACACTAAAAGCACCGGCAATTAAAACAAATTAAACTTCAAAATATAAAATCAAATTAAAATTTGGTTGCCGGGCGTGACGATGCACTCCAGTCCCTCCGGTGCCCACCTCTCGCGGAAGGCCGCGAGCGTACCGGTGAACACCGCGTGCAGTCTACTGCACCTGGTATTCCCAGGCGGTCTCCCATCCAAGTACTAACCAGGCCTGACTCTGCTTAGCTTCTGAGATCAGACAAGATCGGGCATTTTCAGACTAGTGTGACTGTATTCCCAAAAAGTTAGTTTGCAGGTGCAGCAGGTAATCAGGAAGGCGAATGGAATGTTGGCCGCCTTCATTGCGAGAGGGATGGAGTACAAAAGCAGGGAGGTCCTGCTGCAACTGTATAGGGTATTGGTGAGGCCGCACCTGGAGTACTGTGTGTAGTTTTGGTCACCTTACTTAAGGAAGGATATACTAGCTTTGGAGAGGGTACAGAGACGATTCACTAGGCTGATTCCGGAGATGAGAGGGTTACCTTATGATGATAGATTGAGCAGACTGGGTCTTTACTCGTTGGAGTTCAGAGGGATGAGGGTGATCTTATAGAAACATTTAAAATAATGAAAGGGATAGACAAGATAGAGGCAGAGAGGTTGTTTCCATTGGTCGGGGAGACTCGAACTAGGGGGCACAACCTCAAAATACGGGGGAGCCAATTTAAAACCGAATTGAGAAGGAATTTCTTCTCCCAGAGGGTTGTGAATCTGTGGAATTCTCTGCCCAAGGAAGCAGTTGAGGCTAGCTCATTGAATGTATTCAAATCACAGATAGATAGATTTTTAACCAATAAGGGAATTAAGGGTTATGGGGAGCGCGCGGGTAAGTGGAGCTGAGTCCACGGCCAGATCAGCCATGATCTTGTGTAATGGCGGAGCAGGCTCGAGGGGCTAGATGGCCTACTCCTGTTCCTAATTCTTATGTTCTAACCTGTTCGAGTTCTTTTGAAGTAACAGAGAAGGTTGACGAGAAGTTGTTGTATATTTGGACGTTCAGAAGGCATTTGATAAATTACCACACAACAAACTTATTTGGAAAATAGAAGCATATGGCAATAAAGGGATGGTGGTAACTTGCGTACATAATTGGCTAAGGGATAGGAGGCAGAGAGTAGCGGTGAACGGGTATTTTTCTGACTGGAGAGAAGTATGGAGTGCGGGTCCCCCTAGGGGTCGGTGTTAAGATTATTGCTTTTCTTGTTATATGATCTAATTGAATGGCGGAACAGGCTCAAGGGGCTGAATGGCCTACTATATGTAATTGTGAAACAATTGTCTTTAGTTTCTTTATTAGGTGGTGAACATGCAAGTAAAGATTCTATTTCACAATTTATGAAACAATTCACAGTTTTTGGGATACACAAGATACCTATAATAAAATTCCACATTTTAAGAAGCAGCTAAGCTTAAGGACAATGTCATTGAAGAATCCATATTAACAAAACAAAACAAAATAACTATTGTTTTGGGTGCACATGTTTATCGAAAAATGCTTTTGAGATTGTACAGTGACACTTTTGACACCTGTAACTTAGAAAACTGCACATCATTCAAAAATGAGTTGATATATTTCCTAGCTGTGCATAATCCATGGACTGGATTCTGTTAAGTATTATTTTGATGTTACATCATTCAAATGTACTTGATTATTATTGTTTGACCAGTTTATCTATTGAGTACTAACACTTGAAATTCATTTTTGATTCATAGAATTATTTTTAAATAGAGTAGTATTTTTACCCGTTAACTGAATTCAGTTGGGGCATCAAAGTTGTAATAGTAATTACACCACAAAATCATCATTCAATAGAGTATAAACTAATTTTGTGTATTTATTTACTATGGTATATTAAAATTTAAATTGTTCTGTGGCATTTCTTGTAACCAGTATGTTGGAGAACCATGTAGGTTTCTTTCCCTGCTCTGCTGTATTCCTTTTTTCAGCATGCTTCTATTGGGGAATCAGAATCGGGCCAAGGCATCTCCACACAAGGAGGAAGGTTGTTGCCAGCCCATTTGCATATGCCTGTTGGTGGATGACTTGAGAACAACAAGAATCATAGAAATTAGGACACAGAAGGAGGCCATTTGACCCATTGTGTCTGTGCCGGCCGAAAAAGAGCTATCCGGCCTGGGAATAATTACCCATCCTATTGAGTAGGGAAAATATGTGACCCAGTTAGACCTGAACGCAGAGAAAATTGTGGAGGGGAAATTGGAAAAATTGCAACTTGGGGTTAGTTATTTTAACTTAGAAGTTCTTGAATCTGCTTGCCATTCCATAACTAATGTAACTGACACTTGTTGGTCTAAGTATAAAAACAGAAACATATATAATCTTTTCAAACAAAAGATCAAAAGAAATAAAATACTTCCAAGTGAAAGCCAAAATGAAACAACAATCATCAGTATATTGATGTAAAATTGAGCTGCTAATTTTTAATCCTGGTACACATTAGGCAGCTCACCATACAGTGGCCTCCCCCAACTCCAGAATTCAATATGTGGTGAGAAGGCAAAAGAGGTGTGTTTCAGATCTATCAAAAGGCTAGCGTTGTTGGGCCTAATTGTTGTCATTTGTTCTTTATTTTTATATCCAATTAAAATGATTAATAGAGGAACCCGTATTACATAGAATATACAGTACAGAAAATACAGCACAGAAAAAAGCCATTCAGCCCAACCAGTTCATGCTCCACTTGAGCTTCCTCCCATCCTTCCTCATTTAACTATCAGCATAACCCTCTATTTCCTTCTCCCTCATATGCTTTTCTAGCATTCCCTTAAATGCATCGATACTACTTGCCTCAACTACTCCCTATGGTATAGAGTTTTACATAGTTTCTTCCGAATTCCCTATTTGATTTCTTGGTGACTATCTTATATTGATGGCCTCTAGTTTTGCTCTTTCCCACCTGGAAACACTTTCTCTGTGTCGTGTCTTTATCAAAACCTTTCATAGTTTTAAAGACCTCTATTGGGTCACCCCTCAGCTCTTTTCAAGAGAAAAGAGACCCATCATCCTTTCCTGATCGATATAACCTTGCATTTCTGGTGGTATCCTTTTAATAATATGGCGATCAGAACTAACACAGTACATTAAGTGTGGTCTAACCAAGATACAATATCTTCTTTGCTTTCCCACCTCTAAAGATTGACAACATCCGTTAATTGCTTCTGCTTTAAATTCCCTCCCTTCTCCTTGTCCATTTTCCCCCTGCCGTAACCCTTAAATTTGTATACTTCTCTAATTTCTCTCCTATCTTGCCCTTTCCAAGCTTATCTTGTCAATGAGACTGACCACCTGCTCTCTCGACCCTGTTCTTACAAAATTGCTGACTACCCACCTTCCCTTCCTGCTCCCATGTTAGTGGATATTGTTAACAGCCCCCCCCCCCCCCCACTTCAAATCTGCCGTCATCACCCCTCTTCTCAAAAAAAACAACTCTTGATCCTTCACTCTCCGCAAACTATCACCGCATCTCCAAACTCATTTTCCTCTCCAAAGTTCTTGAATGTTTTGTCGCCTTCCAATTCCATGCATATCTTTCCCAGAACTCCTTGTTTGAATCCCTCCAAACAGGCTTCCACCCCTGCCACAGTCCGAAACTGCTCTTGCCAAGGTCACAAATTGCATCCTAATTTTTCTGCAACAAAGGTAATTTATCTCTTCTAATCCTTCTGGACCTGTCTGCAGCCTTTGACACGGCTAACGACAAAATTCTGCTCCAGTGCACCTCCACTGTCATCCAGCTGGATGGGACTGCAGAAGCCTAGTTTCATTCCTATCTTTCCAGCCGTAACCATAGAATCACCTGCACTGGATTGACTCTCTTCGACCCATACCTTCACCTCTAGTGTCCCCCAAGGATCTATCCTTTGCCTCCTAGTTCTCATCTGCATGCTGCCCCTCGGTGACATCATCTGAGTGTTTTCACATGTATGCCGATAGTACCCAGCTCTCCTCCACCTCTCCCAACCCCTCCACCGTCTCTATACTATTAGACTGCTTGTCTGACATTCAGCACTGGATGAGTAGAAATTTCCCCAATTAAATATTGGGAAGACCAAAGCCATTGTCTTTGGTTCACGCCACAAACTTCGTTCCCATTCCACTGATTCGATCTCTCTCCCCAGCAGCTGTCTAAGGGTGACAAAGTCTGGTCGCAATCTTGGTGTCATATTTCATCACAAATTGAGCTTCTTACCTCAACTTATCTGCTGCCGAAATACTCATCTGTGCCTTTATCACCTCTAAACTTGACTATTCCTGGCCGGCTTCCCTAGTTCTACCCTCCATAAACTTGAGGTCATCCATAACTCGCACCAAGTCCCGCTCACCTATCTCCCCTATGTTTGCTGACCTACATTGGCTCCCAGTTAAGCAACGACTCGATTTAAAAAATTCTCATTCTTGTTATCAAATCCTCCATGGCCTTTCCCCATCTAATCTCTAATCTCCAGCCCTATAATTATCACAGACTTCTGCACTGTGCCTATTCTAGCCTTATTGATCACCCCCGATTTTAAATGCTCCGCCATTGGTTGTTGTGCCTTCAGCTGCCGAGGTCGTAAGCTTTGGAATTCCCTACCTAAATCCACTTCTCTTTCCTCCTTTAAAATGCTCCTTAAAACCTACCTCTTCGATCAACATTTTGGCCATCTGCCCCAACTTCTCCTTAGGTGGCTCGTTATCATTTTTTTTAATAACATTCCTGTGAAGCACCTTGGGATGATATATTACGTTCACCCATGGTGTCTCATTAATGTTTAGTTTGTTCTTGTTTTTAGTGGAATATATTTTTCCTGGACTCTGAACACCATTTTAAATGTTTCCCATTGCTGTTCTACATCATTATTTGCCAATATTGTTCATTTTATCTTCCCAAGTTCTATTCTAAGCCCCTCAATCAGCTTTTCTCCAATCTATTATCCTGGGCTTTGACATGCTTATGTCCTTCTCAATTATTTTCCTAAACTATATCATATTATGGTCACTATTGCCTAGATGTTCCCCTCCTTTTACTTCTCTTATCTGCTCTGGTTCATTCTGCATTACTAGATCCAGTAGCAAATCCTCCCTTGTTGGGCTACTTACATAATGGTTTAAAAAGGTGTCCTGCACACATTGTAGGAACTCCATTCCCTTATCCCCTTTACCTATCTACCTCAATTAATTTTGAGGTAGTTGAAATCCCCCGTGATTTATTATTTTGCTTTTTGCTAATTTCCCTAATTTGTTTGCCTATTTCTTCCTCCATCTGCCTTCCACTATTGGGTGATCAATAGACTACCCCTATTAGTCTATTGATCACCCAATAGACTAATAGGGGTAGTCTATTGATCACCCAATATTTTTATCATTTATCTCTATCCACACGGTATCAATTTCTGTCTTATAGATGGCTGCGTTACTTATTTCTACTGCCATCATGTTATCTTTATTATATCATGGAATAGTTTAGAAATGTTTAGGACAACAGATTACATTATCTGTTCTTTTTGGAAGTCCAAATTTAAACGTAAAATCTACCACTTTTATGGACTTGTTTTTATTTTGTCGTGATGTGCAATTTAATTGTAGTCCTTCGTCTTAAACTCGCTAACCTTGAGCTCTCATGATGGACTGTGCATCTTGTTAAACTTAACCACTACTATTGATTTTTTGGTAAATTATAGTTCCATGAGTCGGATTGCCCCTGATACCTCGCCCAAGTAGCCATTGTTCAAGTGATCTCAAACCCAATCCTGTCCAGACTGACATCCATAACATGTAATTCCAGCAGCAACTGGTCTGTATGGCTCTGCTATCGCCATAACCAGCTAAGCAGTAGGGTTGTCTAAATTATATTGTTGCTGTATGGCAGTACTGAAAGAAAGGAAATGCAGGACTAGAGAAGTTGCAGCTTTTCATCCAATACATCAAGAAATTTTCAACTGTTACCAAAAATATTTTAATATTTGGTGAATAAAACTTGCAACATTTTGTCAGTAAAACGATACACAGTTTGGGTTCTTGCGATTCTGTATATATACTAAGTTTCCCCCTTGATCATCCAGGGTAATCAGGGTAAAAATTGGGGTGCGTGATCAGCCATGATCTTGTTGAATGGAGGCGCAGGCTCGAAAGGCCGAATGGCCGACTCCTGCACCTATTTTCTATTTTCTATGTTCTATGTAATCTCTTTTTCAGTATAATTCATTGATTTAACTTGTTAATACAGTACTTGAAACATTTTTTTAGTTTGGCAACAAGTGCTTGTTTTCTCTAATTATCAGACAATTGACCGATTTTTTTTTTTTTCCCTTCATTTTAGATTGTGCATACATATAAAGGACATAATGCAGAGGTCCACCTTCTGTTGCCCTTTGGTGATCATATGATCTCAGTGGATCGAGATAACATACTTATCATTTGGGATGTGCAATCAGAGGGTGAGTTTATTAGATTACATAATATACTTGCTGCTGTACTTCTAGAATCTCTTCGACCACTACTTCCTTTCCTACATTTTCAGGATTGTCATTTGGAAGTATTGAGATTAGCAATTTAATCTGAGCATAGGATAACACTTGTACACTATCAGTTATGTTTTCAATGCTTTATGTTTCTTTAATTTTGTCCTATCATTTCTGAAATTGTTGACTCATTCTGGGTTCCATGTCATCTAGTCTTCCGATACCGCATCCAAATGGCCATTCTTTGTGTGTCCAGAGATTTGGTACACGATTCTACTACGGGTCATTGTAGCCAAGCCTAATCTTGTTCTACATACACATACTGGATAGTAATTGGAAGTGGTTTATTTTTCTCCCTGTCCCACCCATAGCCCAAGAACACTGAAACCAATTGTAATACCCTACTCCAGATGTGATAATCTGATTTATTCCAATGAATGTTTGAACCTGGGACCTTCCTGATCTGTATGGTTCAGTATTATGGTGCATTTAACCTCTGAGCCACCTGAAATTCAGTGTTTAGATTGTCTCTGCATTGTAACATTTTATCACACACCAGTAAGATGTGCATCACTGCTGGAATGCACAACGCATATAACACAATCCTAGAATATAATAAAATACAATAACCATGACCAGTTGTTTCATGATGCAATGGTAACTTCAGTTTTGGATTCAATGGGCCCAAGTTTCGGGCTGCGCCTAGAACGGTGCAGCCCCGACCTGGACGCCCGTTTTTCACGCCACAAAGTGCACCTAAAAAATACTTACCAATTCTCCGGCTCCCTGCAGGTTCTCTGGAGCTGGGCGTGGCGCAGCACGAGCTGTGGGGTGCGGAGCCAGGTCCCTGCGCTGAAAACCGTGCCGGGACCCTCTGTACATGCGCGCTACAGTGGGCGCGCATGTGCAGTAGCTCCAGGCGCCCAAAACTGTGTGGGAGGGGCCCGAAGCACGCAGCCCCTAGCCCTGGCCGAATGGCCTCACTGGGGCTGCGTGGATAAGGCTGACCTCCCACGCCCAGCTCCTGCTTCCTCCTGACCCGACTCGTCCCCGACCCGACCACACCCCCACCCCCGGACCCGACCCGACTCGCGTTCCCCCCCGGACCCGACCCCGGACTCTCGCTTCGCCCCTGGACCCGACCCAATCTTGGACTCACGTCCCTCCCCCCCCCCCCGCCCCAGGACCCGATCCCCGACCACCTACCTGTAAATCCGGTGCTGGGCCCGAAGTCTTGGGCCCAGCCCATTCAGCCTCCCTCTCCTCTCTCCTCCCTTCTCTTTCTCACCCCACCCCCACCCCCCCCTTCTCTTCACCCCCCTCCCCCTCCCTTCTCCCTTCTCCCTCTCTGTCTGTGTGTCCCTCCCTCCCTCCCGTCTCTCTCTCTCTCTCTCTCTCTCTCATTTCCCCCCCCTCCCACCCTCGCTGTTAGAAACACAGACACTGACAGACAGAGAGTGAGAGAGACACAGACAGACAGAGACACTGCGGGGGGGGGGGGCCCGTCGCAACACGCTGTTGGAGGGCTCCCGGTGCTGCAGTCGGTAAGTAGAAAATGTTTTGTTTTATTGATTTAAAAAAAATAATAATAATTTTTTGATTGATTTATTGATATGTTTATCATTTATTATTGATGGCTCTTTATTTGTAAAACTGGTGTTTAATGTTTGTAAACTTCCCTTTAAACCCCCCCCCCCCCCCCCATTCCCTACGCCTGATTTGTAACCTACGCCTGATTTTCTAAGTGTAGGCAAGGTTTTTCTGAGCGTACAAAAGTCTACACTTACTCCATTCTAAGTTAGTTTGTAGTAAGTTTTCACTGCCTAAACTTTCAAAACGGGCGTATGTGGCCGGACACGCCCCTTTTGGAAAAACAAAAATCTGTTCCAAACTGAAACTGTTCTAACTGACTCACTAGAACTGGAGCAAACTAAATGCCGAGAATTGCAATTTCTAAGATACTCCATTCTAAACCAGTTGCTCCAAAAAAACAGGAGCAACTTTGGTTCGGTATTCACAAACAACCTTCCGGATACAAAAAGGGTCGGAGGGTCTAGTAAGGAGGAGGAAGAGGGAAATCCTTATTAGTCGGGAAATTGTGTTGGGGAAATTGATGGGATTGAAGGCTGATAAATCCCCAGGGCCTGATGGACTGCATCCCAGAGTACTTAAGGAGGTGGCCTTGGAAATAGTGGATGCATTGACAGTCATTTTCCAACATTCCATTCTCTGGATCAGTTCCTATGGAATGGAGGGTAGCCAATGTAACCCCACTTTTTAAAAAAGAAGGGAGAGAGATAACGGAATTATAGACCGGTCAGCCTGACATCGGTAGTGGGTAAAATGATGGAATCAATTATTAAGCATGTCATAGCAGTGCATTTGGAAAGAGGTGACATGATAGGTCCAAGTCGGCATGGATTTGTGAAAGGGAAATCATGCTTGACAAATCTTCTGGAATTTTTTGAGGATGTTTCCAGTAGAGTGGACAAGGGAGAACCAGTTGATGTGGTATATTTGGACTTTCAGAAGGCTTTCGACAAGGTCCCACACAAGAGATTAATGTGCAAAGTTAAAGCACATGGGATTGGAGGTAGTGTGCTGACATGGATTGAGAACTGGTTGTCAGACAGGAAGCAAAGAGTAGGAGTAAATGGGGACGTTTCAGAATGGCAGGCAGTGACTAGTGGGGTACCGCAAGATTCTGTGCTGGGGCCCCAGCTGTTTACACTGTACATTAATGATTTAGACGAGGGGATTAAATGTAGTATCTCCAAATTTGCAGATGACAAAGTTGGGTGGCAGTGTGAGCTGTGAGGAGGATGCTATGCGGCTGCAGAGCGACTTGGATAGGTTAGGTGAGTGGGCAAATGCATGGCAGATGAAGTATAATGTGGATAAATGTGAGGTTATCCACTTTGGTGGTAAAAACAGAGAGACAGACTTATCAGAATGGTGACAGATTAGGAAAAGGGGAGGTGCAAAGAGACCTGGGTGTCATGGTACATTAGTCATTGAAGGTTGGCATACAGGTACAACAGGCAGTTAAGAAAGCAAATGGCATGTTGGCCTTCATAGCGAGGGGATTTGAGTACAGGGGCAGGGAGGTGTTGCTACAGTTGTACAGGGCCTTGGTGAGGCCACACCTGGAGTATTGTGTACAGTTTTGGTCTCCTAACCTGAGGAAGGACATTTTTGCTATTGAGGGAGTGCAGCGAAGGTTCACCAGACTGATTCCCGGGATGGCGGGACTGACCTATCAAGAAAGACTGGATCAACTGGGCTTGTATTCACTGGAGTTCAGAAGAATGAGAGGGGACCTCATAGAAACGTTTAAAATTCTGACGGGGTTAGACAGGTTAGATGCAGGAAGAATGTTTCAAATGTTGGGGAAGTCCAGAACCAGGGGACACAGTCTAAGGATAAGGGGTAAGCCATTTAGGACCGAGATGAGGAGGAACTTCTTCACCCAGAGAGTGATGAACCTGTGGAATTCTCTACCACAGAGAGTTGTTGAGGCCAGTTCACTAAATATATTCAAAAAGGAGTTAGATGAAGTCCTTACTACTAGGGGGATCAAGGGGTATGGCGAGAAAGCAGGAATGGGGTACTGAAGTTGCATGTTCAGCCATGAACTCATTGAATGGCGGTGCACCTATTTTCTATGTTTCTAACTCGGGCTGAAACTTGACCCCAAAATGACAGGCTTGCAAAAAAATGCAAGTACCTCCTAGTTTCTACAAATTTTTTTTAAAAAGTACATTTGCTGCCGTTATAAAAATACCATTAGTTAACTGGAATTAGAATATTCCTTTAAGTTATCTGATGCTTTTGTTTAACCCTTGATTATTTATTTGCAGAAGAGTATCTTCAACTGAACTTTGATAAAATCGTGTTTGCAGTTTCTGCACTTTTGCACCCAAGTACCTATATCAACAAAATTCTTCTTGGCAGCCAGCAAGGGAGTCTTCAGCTATGGAATATCAAGTCCAAGTCAGTTCAGCTTCTTTAGTATTGTTTTATAAAATTGTTGCAATATTAAGGTTTCAGTTAAAGTTGTTGCTCTCTCAATTATTTTTCATATAATTCAGTTAAAGCTAAAAACGCATTTAAAGCCAAAAAAGTAAATTTCATCCAACCTTATTCCCTTCATTGTTCCTGATGGTCAGTGAAAGTTGGGATTTCAATGTCTAGATAATCATGCGACAGCTCTAATATACTACATTTATGTCCTGTTTTATTTAAGGTCATAGTGCAATTCTGTATTGCTTCTGCAAGGATTTGCACTTTATTGTGCTGATTTCTGTTCTTTGCTCCTGCGTCCTGTTACTGAGAAAATTGTGGAGCGCTGCAACTTTAATGTACTTGATGGGTAAAAATAGAAATATAGAAAGTAGGTGCAGGAGTAGGCCATTCGGCCCTTCGAGCCTGCACCACCATTCAATATGATCATGACTGACCATGCAACTTCAGTACCCCATTCCTGCTTTCTCTCCATACCCCTTGATCCCTTTAGCCACATCTAATTCCCTTTTGAATGTATCAAACGAACTGGTCTCAACAACTTTCTGTGGTAGAGAATTCCACAGGTTCACAATTCTCTGAGTGAAGAAGTTTCTCCTCATCTCGGTCCTAAATGGCTTACCCCTTATCCTTAGACTGTGACCCCTGGTTCTGGACTTCCCCAACATCGGGAACATTCTTCATGCATCTAACCTGTCCAATCCCGTCGGAATTTTATGTTTCTGTGAGATCCCCTCTCATTCTTCTAAATTCCAGTGAATATAAGCCTAGTTGATCCAGTCTTTCTTCATATGTCAGCCCAGCCATCCTGGGAATCAGTCTGCTGAACCTTCGCTGCATTCCCTCTATAGCAAGAATGTCCTTCCTCCGATTAGGAGACCAAAACTACACACAATATTCAAGGTGTGGTCTCACCAAGACCCTGTACAACTGCAGTAAGACCTCCCTGCTCCTATACTCAAATCCCCTAGCTATGAAGGCCAGCGTGCCATTTGCCTTCTTTACTGCCTGCTGTACCTGCATGCCTACCTTCAATGACTGATGTACCATGACACCAAGGCCTCGTTGCACCTCCCCTTTTACTAATCTGTCACCATTCAGATAATCTGCCTTCCTGTTTTTGCAATCAAAGTGGATAACCTCACACTTATCCACATTATACTGCATCTGCCATGCATTTGCCCATTCACCTAACCTGTCCAAGTCCCCCTGCAGCCTCCTAGCATCCTCTTCGCAGCTCGCAGTGCCACCCAGCTTAGTGTCATCTGCAAACTTGGAGATTACATTCAATTCCTTCGTCTAAATCATTAATGTATATTGTAAATAGCTGGGGTCCCAGCACTGAACCCTGCGGTACCCCACTAGTCACTGCCTGCCATTCTGAAAAGGACCCGTTTATTCCCACTCTTTGCTTCCTGTCTGCCAACCAGTTCTCTATCCACGTCAGTATATTACCCCCAATACCATGTGCTTTGACTTTGCACACTAATCTCTTGTGTGGGACCTTGTCAAAAGCCTTATTATTTGTAAAAGTACCACAGATCTCACTGGGATTATGTGCTGCATTATTTACGAGTGACTGACTGTTTTGGGAGTATACAGTTTTTATTTCAAATTGAAGGGAAACCTTGTGCCTTTGTTAGCTTTTTGACCCCATTTTGGTGTGCTAGGACTAACGTAGAAGCTGAAGGTCTCCTGAATCACCTGCTTAGATCAGTCTCTTTCTCCCAGAGGAATTGAAAGTTAGAAGTGAGGGGTGATTAGTGTTATGTGCAATACCTCCCCATGGTTCCCCCAAATGATCTACTTTTGGTTACTTCCTTTTCCTTATCTGCATTTCTAATTTGTTCTTGACGTGGATGATGTTGGCACCATTTATTGCCCATCCCTATTTGCCCTGCAATGGTGGTGGTGTGGGCCTTCTGCTTAAACCGCTGCAGTCCTTATGATAATGGTGATTCCACTGTGCCCCCTTGGCGACATCATCCACAGGCTCAGTGTAAAATTTTATGTGAACACTGATATCCAACTCTACCCTTTGACCTTTCCGCTGCCTCTGTGCCTTTGGATAGGTCACCTCTTCCTCCAGCTCAGCGTCAGCAAGACCAAAGCTATGCAGGCTTGAAGGGCCGAATGGCCTACTCCTGCACCTATTTTCTATGTTTCTATCATCATCAGCCCCCACCACAAGATCCACTTCTTTGCCACTGACTCCATGGCCAGTCCCTTATGCTGAACCAGACTGTTTGCAGTCTGGTGTCCTGTTTGTCCCTCGGCTGAGCTTCAAACCCAACACGCGTGACTGGAATAATAGTGTAGAAGGAAGGGTTTCAGATTACTGGGACTGCAACCACTTTTTGGGCCAAGGAAGGTTAAACAGATGGATTGTCCTTCAGTTGAACTGGAGAGGTTTTGTGAACTTAATGGGGCTGAATTTGTGGCCCCCACGGGCACATACGAGGTGCGCACATGCCCGTAGTGGTCCTGCAAGTTCCGGGTTTAGGCATGCACTGTGCATGTGCCTAAACCCGGAACTTGTGATCTGTCAAGAATCTTCTAACAGAAATGGACATTTGCTGGTGGAGAGTTGGGCTATTTGCCCAACTTCTGCCCAGCGAATGCCCGTGAAATTCTTAAGACTTTTAAAGGACAGAAAAATACAATTTTTCAATAATTTAAACATTTAATAACCTGTGACAGTGTTTATTTTAAGACCCTTTAAAAATATGTAAATGTTTTTAAATAAATTTTTGTTTTAAATTAATTAAATTCCCTTTTGATGTGTGTGATTTTCTTAAGTGTTTGTGTATTTTTTGGGGTATTCCCAGTCATACTTATGGTGATTCCGTGTATACGGAACTCACCGCAAGTATGATGGGAATACCCCTATTTTGATTGGTTGGGCCGGCCCACGTGATCTCAGGGACGCTTGCGAAATGCCTACGTCCGTGGGATACGTGGGCCTCTACGCAGGCCCCTGTGTAGAGGCCCCGGACCGCAAGTCGCCGAATCACCCGGACCACCAGATAAGCTTGTAGAATTCTTTCAGGTCAGAGGCATCCGTCCGCGGGAAGCCTTCTACCGCAATTTCTAGATCAATATAAGTAAGAGAAACAAATGGTAATGGAGTATTCTTTGTCAGAGATTGTAAAGATTCAAGTTGTTGCTTTACTTTATTTATAAAGTGGCATTGTGTGGATTTGTGCCACATGAGACCGATTGGTTCAATTGGAATGAATAGAGATTGGCAGTCGGAAATTCAATTTAAGATTTGAGATCTTCTGATTTTAAAACTTTTTTACAAATCCAACTGTACAGTCTAATAAGTATTGTTTGGCTACATAGGTTTCACGTCATGACAGAATAAAGTTTACATTGCATTTGACGACAAGTTCATGTATGGAAAGCATGCAACAGCTGTAAAAGTAAGCTGTTAGGCCAGAGTAAATGTCATTTCTGACCAAATGAACTATCCCTTATTTAGCAAGTGACCCACTTTTCTTTTGAAATGCATCATTTTGTTGGACTTGACAACTATCTACTTGGAATGTTCTATTGACATGGGTGTGGTTTCTAGAAATGTTTGATTTACTTTTGTCAAACATGAGAAATCTTAGTCTGTAATTGTTTAGTCATATTCATAGTGAATATGTAGTGAAAGTGATTCATACGGGAATTAATTTTGTTAATTGTTAATATACTTGATAGTAACAGCTAGTCATGCCTCAAAAATATAGATGAGTCATTTCCTTAACTGAACAACAAAGATATGAGAATTCAACAATTATCAAGTACTTTTTAAACTCTCCAATGTTATGACTGCTTTTTCTTTTGATTTCTAGCAAACTTTTATTTACGTTTCAAGGTTGGGGCTCAGGAGTATCTGTGCTTCAGCAGGTCAGTGCAGTGTTTTGTTGTAATGTGCTACTAATGAGTTTAAATACAATAGGTTAATTATGTATTTGAAAATATGGTTTCACTTTCCAGTAAAAATAACAGCATAAACAGTCCTAAGCATTTAAGTGATTCATTGCAATCTTTTCAAAAATGCTATGAAAGAATTGGCATTGTAAATTTTAGAATCTCTTTCCTCGAATCATACAGCACAGAAAGAGGCCATTCGCTCTATTATACCTGTGCCAACTCTTTAAAAGAGCTATTCAATCAGTGCCACTCATTCCCTTGCTTTTTCCTATAGCCTTGCAGATTTTCCTTTTCAAGTATTTATCCGATTTGAAATAGGTACTATTGAATCTGCTTCCATCACCTTTTTGGGTAGTGCATTATAGATTGTAACAACTCGCTGCGTTTAAAAAAAAAAAATCTTAATCTCTGTTGGGGTAAAAAGAAGACTTCTCTTCTTTAAGGTGGATTCCCTGAATTAAGGAATCGACACCAGCCCTTATAACATCCACGAAATCGATCAGACAAAACCTTGGATTACTTGTCCGATCTTTATTCAAGCATATGCAGGGGAAGCGTTCCAGACTTAGCTGCCTAGGAATGAATCTTCAACAAACACATGAACCTACACACACAGTTATACAGTTTTCGAGGCATGGTGGCCTTGTGAACACTAGCTTACGACTTCTGGTTGGCTTACCACTGATCAGCGGAGCTACATTGATTCGTTAGCCCTTATCAGACTGGCTGCTGAGTGGTTTCGCAACCTCTCCATCTCCCATAGCATGTGCCGATCTCAGTCTATTGGAATGTGTTGTTCCGCAGTCTTAACCTTGCTCTGGCTTTTTCAGCTTGGTCTGCAGTTTTTAAAGATAAATACACAAGCAAAGCTATTCCCTTTAACCTGATTCCATGCCATTCCATTATTTGGGTCTTAAGTATCCTTTTTACTTAAGTAGTATGCTTCTTACTCAAGTGTACTTTTTACTCCCTTACAATCTCCCCGCTGGTTCTGTTACCAATTATCTTAAATCTGTGTCCTTTGGTTATTGTGCCCCCTGCCACTGGAAACAGTTTCCCTTTATTTGCTCTGTCAAAACCCTACATAATATCGAACACCTCTATTAAATCTCCCCTTAACCTTCTCTGCTCTAAGGGGAACAATCCCAGCTTCTCTACACTCCCCACATAACTGAAGTCACTCATCTCTGGTATCATTCTAGTAAATCTCCTTTGTACCCCCTCCAAAGCCTTTACTTCTTTCCTTAAGTGTGGTGCCCATAATTGGACTTAATACTCAGCTGAGGTATAACTAGTGATTTATAAAGGTTTAGCATAATTTCTGTTTTTTTTACACTATGCCACTCTTTATAAAGCCAAGCATCCTATGCGCTTTTTTAATTGCTGTATCAACTTGTGTTGTGATTTGTGTATACGAACCTTTGGGTCGCTCTGTTCCTACAATTTTAAAGGGGATGCACCATTTAGTTTCTGTTGCCACACCTCATTCTTTGTTCCAAAATCTCATCATTCTTTCACTCCATGCCCCCACATATATTAAATGTTCAAATAAGTAGCAGCTTTTGAATTATTCAACCTTTTATGGGAGTGATCATATCCAATACTGAATTGCTGCTGAAATGATTACCTAAGACATCTTTGTAGGCTGCTGCTATTCTGCCAGACCCAGTCTGAGACTGTGTTTAAAGTATGCAGAGATGGTAGATCCAAGATTTGTTGTCTGAGGTCCACTCACTTCTGTGTAAATACTACTTGCATTTTAATGGGATAGAGGCAGAGTCAATTTATGATTGTCCTATCATGAATTCTACATCTACCACACACCACTGTCTTTTTCATTTATGGAGCACTAAATTCCTTCTTCCACTTCCCTGACAAAAATCAAGTGGTGTTCATATCTCAATAACCCATGATGTGAATGCAATGCAAATGCAGTGTTATATCTTGGAGGTAGTTGCATAATAGCATGAAGGTGTAGCTACTATATGCTATTTAAATGGAAAGAATCTGACCAAATTTCATTTTTACATTATTAAAAATATTTACACCATTGTTTTAAACTCCATGGGGTCATGATCAATGCTGCTTATTATTCTAATGGAAAAGCAGAGAATTTCCCCATTCTTTTCCCCTATATTTCTCGTGGTAGGTTTCTTGTATATTCAACAAAGTTTGGAGCTACAGTGAGTCCAAATTAAATTGTTAGTGTGAGTATACAGGAAGTTAACCAATGATTTAAATGTTTGATTTGCAATTACAGTAACATATGGTTGCTTGCTTTGCTATATAATTTAAAAGAAAACAGCATTAATTTGCAAAAGCGAGCTTAAAAGAAAGATACTTCCTGCTAAAATACTGGCACTTTATTGCTAAATAAGTTAGTACTTGAATACAATTCTATAATCAAGGCCACTGATGCATGGCTTTTGAGATAAATTGACACAATTGTGGAGTATGATGCTCAAAACACCAATTTAAAAATCTCATAAGGGAATTTGATTTACTAAATTACTGTAAATCTGGTCATATTTATAATCATATTAGAAGATTTCAAATTTTTTGGTGATAAAGGTACAGTGGTTCCATAAACATTTTAATTTCCATTTTATTGGGTTTTATTCTATTGTTTAGGCCCCAGCTGTGGATGTAGTTGCAGTAGGCCTCACATCTGGTCAGATAATTATTCATAATCTGAAATATGATGAAATGTTGATGAAATTTCAACAAGACTGGGGACCGATCACAGCTATATCATTTCGCACAGGTAATCTGATTATATCAGTCAATTATTTAAAATAAATTTAAGATGGGAATGAAAGCTTTAGTCATATTGTGTATTAAGTTAAGATTTAAGAATCTGTGAAATCTTTGAAATACAATTTAAGTATCACTGTTTAAATACAGGACCGTGTCATGATTTTGGTACCACGGCAACCAATTCTACACCGTACAGTCTGGTTTGACTAGTTTCATTGTATGAAGTAAAACTTTGATCATTATACAAACTGCAGTTGACTGTTTTTTAAAAAAAAAGTTAAGCCCATTATGTTAATCTTTCAATTGTTGAGATATTGCAAAACAGAGAATTATATAGTTACCAGTAGTTTTAGAAAACTCCTATCTATTATAATGTCTGTTTTATCAGGGAGACATCAAAGTGTATTCCTTATAAATTACTTTGCACAAAGTAGTTACTTGAACAATCCTTGTATGGGTACAACATTGTTTCACATTTTACTTTTTAAGATGGTTATCCAGTGATGGCTGCTGGGAGTCCTGTGGGTCATGTTGGACTATGGGATTTGGAGGAGAAGAAGCTGATTGGTCAAATGAGGGAAACGCATACAACAGCGGTTTCAGGACTAACATTTGTTCATGGAGAACAACTTCTCATTACCACTGGTGAAGACAATGCAATCCGGGTATGATGCATGTGCTGTTAATGGCATCAAATTAATGCATGTTTAGAAAATATTGTTTTCTAAGGAAACTGGGTTGATTAAAATCTGTAAATAGATAATACTACGATGATATATGTGCTGATTTTAATGTAACATGCAATAATTACTGATGGTGCTATTCACATTATGTGCTGCAGTGCTACTTTCTGTCTCATTAGTTGTTTGCAGGAGCTGCCTGCATGGATTCCCTCCCAGAGGAAAAAATTAAAATGACAATAAGCAAGTAACATTAAGGTTGTACTGTATTACAAAGAAAATTTGTTCAGAGCAGTAAAACTCTCTGGTGTTAAGATGACACTGTTGTGGTTCATGAAGTTGTCTCAACCCTTCAGTGTTATGATCTTGTAATATATTGCAGACTACAAGTTATTATTTTTGAAATGTGATTCTGCAGACCGTCTCTCTGCTCCTGATTGTCTCAAACTCTGATAGACCTATCAGACGACCAACCATACTGACTTGTGTCACTTACGTAAGGATTATATTTAAGGCACTTTGGTATTGTTAGTGGTATGCTTGTGCAGTATAGAACTATGATTGGATTAATAAAGCTACAGCTCTCAATACAGTGAGCTCCTGGTTTCAACCATGTTATTGGAGGAGATACTGTGTGGAACCCAGACAGTTTCTGAGAGGGAGTAAGGCACACACTGGTTTTGTATATTTTCTACTGCCTAGCTATCGGCCTTTTATTTGTTAACCAGTCCACTTAGTTATCAGAGATCAGTCAATATGCTCCCAAGTAAAGTTCATTTTATTCAAAGTATAATATCTTAAACAAGGTTAAGTACTTGCAACCGAGCAAGCTTAGTCAGGGAAATAATGAATCCAAAGTTGTGTTATCATATGTTGCCTTAGAAACCTCAGTTGCTTACAAGCTTCTTAAATGTTAATTTATGGCATGCCTGCCATGACATGATCTGGCCTGGTTCGCATGCAACCTGATATACATTTTTCAGCTACAGTGTGCATTATACAATGGTCCATTGATGTGGGTGAAGCTGTCCTTCCACCATCCTGTATTCCACTTTCCTACTTGCTAAAGTAAGCAAGTTTATCTTTTTCCTTTTCCAAGGTCTCCAGATCATTAATTAGGTTTTTACAAGGTTAGTAACAGGCAGTACCATGTATGGATGTTTTCAGGGCTCACAGAGAGATGAGAATGGCAGGAGGTATCGACCTTTCCTCGCAAGGGCACCAGAATGATGATTCAAACCGAGTGGAATCTTCTGCTTGTATTTGTGTGCGCTGTTTCTTTTTACTTTACTGGAGTCAGCATTCTACATTTTAATCCATGTGATCTAATACATTTAACACGATACTTCAGCCATTGCTTTCCTTAACCATCCCCTCACCTCTACCTTTGATACCCTTGTCCCCGACAAAGTTTTACTGTCTCCCATCCTGGTCATTTTCCCTGTCACTGCCCCCATATTCAGTCCCTCGCATCTAGTGGGGGTAGACTTGAGCATATTGGCACACAAATGGTTTAGTCATTCATCACTGGACCTGGCTGGACCACATCAAGGGCCATCAGGCCTTATTCCCCTCTGCCAAGCCCACCCACTGCTACAGGATCATCCTGGAGAGCGAAAATAACCCTAGGCACCTTTTCTCCAACACGAGCCTTGTGCTTAAACTGCTCTCACTGCCCACTCCGGCATCACTTCCACCAGCAATTGTGAACTCATGGACTTTTTTTGTCATGAAGGTTGAAACTATCATTCAGTTACCTCTGCTATTTCTCCCTGCCCCTTGCTCACCAAGACAAACCTGCTTCTCTCTCTAGTTTCTCTCGTATCTCTTGTGCTCATGGAGCTCGTCTTGCCCATGAGACCCACCCCCTTCTCCCATGACCCCATTCCCACTAAACTGACTCCCCAACTTTCCTTTATGGCCCCCATGCTAGCTGACATTGTAAATTACTCCTCCAAAATTCTCTGGACTCTGGGGAGGTACCAGCGGATTGGAAAGCAGCTAATGTAACGCCTCTGTTTTTTTTTTTAAAAAAGGGGGCAGGTAACTATAGGCCGGTTAGTTTAACATCTGTAGTGGGGAAAATGCTTGAAACTATCATTAAGGAAGAAATAGCGGGACATCTAGATAGGAATAGTGCAATCAAGCAGAAGCAGCATGGATTCATGAAGGGGAAATCATGTTTGACTAATTTACTGGAATTCTTTGAGGCTGTAACGAGCATGGTGGATGGAGGTGTGCCGGTGGATGTGGTGTATTTGGATTTCCAGAGGGCATTCAATAAGGTGCCACACAAAAGGTTACTGCAGAAGATAGTGGTCCGCGGAGTCAGAGGAAATGTATTAGCATGGATAGAGAATTGGCTGGCGAACAGAAAGCAGAGAGTCGGGATAAATGGGTCCTTTTCGGGTTGGAAATCGGTGGTTAGTGGTGTGCCACAGGGATCGGTGCTGGGGCCACAACTGTTTACAATATACATAAATGACCTGGAAGAGTGGACAGAGTGTAGTGTAACAAAATTTGCAGATGACACCCAGATTAGTGGGAAAGCGGGTTGTGTAGAGGACACAGAGAGGCTGCAAAGAGATTTGGATAGGTTAAGCGAATGGGCTAAGGTTTGGCAGATGGAATACAATGTCGGAAAGTGCGAGGTCATCCACCTTGGGGGAAAAAAAACAGTAAAAGGGAATATTATTTGAATGGGGAGAAATTACAACATGCTGAGGTACAGAGGGACCTGGGGGTCCTTGTGCATGAATCCCAAAAAGTAGTTTGCAGGTAATCAGGAAGGCGAATGGAATGTTGGCCTTCATTGCGAGAGGGATGGAGTACCAAAGCAGGGAGGTCCTGCTGCAACGGTATTGGTAAGGTAGCACCTGGAGTACTGCGTGTAGTTTTGGTCACCTTACTTAAGGAAGGATATACTGGCTTTGGAGGGGGTACAGAGACGATTCACTAGGCTGATTCCGGAGATGAGAGGGTTACCTTATGATGATAGATTGAGTACACTGGGTCTTTACTTGTTGGAGTTCAGAAGGATGAGGGGTGATATTATAGAAACATTTAAAATAATGAAAGGGATAGACAAGATAGAGGCATAGAGGTTGTTTCCACTGGTAGGGGAGACTAGAACTAGGGGGCACAGCCTCAAAATACGGGGGAGCCAATTTAAAACCAAGTTGAGAAGGAATTTCTTCTCTGAGAGTTGTGAATCTGTGGAATTCTCTGCCCAAGGAAACAGTTGAGGCTAGCTCATTGAATGTATTCAAGTCACAGATCGATAGATTTTTAACCAATAAGGGAATTAAGGGTTACGGGGAGCGGGCGGGTAAGTGAAGCTGAGTGCACGGCCAGATCAGCCATGATCTTGTTGAATGGCGGAGCAGGCTCGAGGGGCTAGATGGCCTACTCCTGTTCCTAATTCTTATGTTCTTCGAAATGGTTCAACTCCCTTTCAAAACTGCCATCATCATCGATCTTTCTCAAAAAATCCACTCTCAACCCCTCTGTCTCTACAAACTGCTGCTTTATCATGAATCTCCATTTCCATTTCCTTTTAATGTGTTATTGCCTCCCCCCGGCCAAATCTTGCCTTGTTTGAATTTCTTCAGTCACGTTTCTGCCCCCATCACAGCATCGAAATAGCCTTAACCAAAGTCACAAATGGCATCTTCTGCAATTGTCATCATATTGTCCCTTCTCACCTTCTCTGCAGCCTTTGACACGGTGGACAGCAGCATTCTCGTCTAACATCTTTCTCCGTTGTCCAGCTCGGTGGGACTGCCCTTGCTTGGTTCCAGTCATGCCTATCTGATTATAGCCAGAGCGTCTCAAACCATGCCGTCTTTTTCCACCGCTGTACCCCTGAGGGTTGTGGGGGGGGTGGGGGGGGTTCATGCTATCCTTTAGTGACATCATCTGCATGCATGGGGTCAGCTTCTCCATGTATGCTGATGACATCCAGCTCTATCAATACACCAACTCTTGGCCTTTCACTGCCTCTGTTTTGTCAGACTTTTTGCTCGATATGAGTCTCAATTTGCTCCCATTAAAAATTATGAAGACCGACAGAAGCCATCGTCTTTGGCTCCCAGTGCTAACTCTTGCACTCTTGCCACTGATTCAAAACCCCATCCATAGACCTTGTCCAAGGCTAAACCAGACAGTTGGCAATCTTCGTGTTCTATTCCACTCTGCGCTTAACTTCTGACCCCGTATCCTGTCCATCACAAAGACTGCCTACTTCCACCTCCATAACATCGCCTGCCTCTGCCTCAGTGCATCAGCCTCCAGCCATGACTATTCGAATGCTTCCCTGGTTGACCACTTTTTTTTTTTTGCACCTTCCATATACATTAGCTGATCCGAAGCTCACCCTTCACATTGTCCTTGCTGACCTATATCGTGTCAAATTTTTAATTTTCAGCCTTGTTTATAAATCCCTTTATGGCCTCCGCTCTTTCTATCTCTGCAATCTGTCCCTGCCCTACACCCCACCCCTCTGGAACTCTCGGTTCCTTGATGCTTCTTGTGCACTCCTACTCCCTTCGCCCCATCATTGGCCTTAAGTCTCCTATACCCCATGCTCTGGAATTGTCTTGCTAAACCTTGCTTCTCCACCTCCTTTTGAGACCCTCCTTAAAACCCACCTCTTTGACCTAGTTTCTGGACACTCCTAATATCTCATTCTTTAGATCAGCATCCATCTTTTTGATTATGCCTCTGTGAATCACACGGGATGCTTTTCTACATTAAATGTACTATATTAATGCAAGTAGTTTTTGTTCTAACAGGCTAGTTGATGTTGCATTGCTGAAGTCCTGAAAGGGGGTCATCTGTCACATCCTTGCCCAGAATATGAGGGGATCTAAAGCAGGACAAATTGTAAAAACAGTTTTGAAAAATGTAATTAAACATTTTGGTCTGAACACGTATTATCGTATTGATGTGACAGATGGCAATTGCATTGGTAACTCCTTTACTATTATGCCAATTGCAACTTATACAGTATGGAGGGATTCACTGACACCAATTTCAAAACCAAAGGTAAACTATAACCACCCAGTAGACCTTGATTTGTGTATCCAGCTGTTTTTTCTCTTCCTTCATTTACCCCTGAATTATATAATGCAAAAATCTGCAAAGTCAGTGATAATGCACGATGACCAGTGAAAAATTGCTGTATTCTTTTTTTAAACTGAATAGGTGATGACATTTATGTGGGGCTGACTAATAGCTCTATTTAAATGTCATGGATCTAATGGCGTGACTCATGAATTCACTAGGTAGTAATTGTTCTTTATCATATTCAGATTTTCAGTGGTTCATTGTAAATACCAAATTAAAGGAGAAAATGCCTGGAATTATGTCACATTAGTCAGTCTTATGTGGTGCACATAGAAAGTAAAAGTAAAGTGTAGTCTTCCGATGAAGTCTGGTGAGATAATTGGACAAAGGTATCCAGACGCAAGAATTTTAATAAGATAATGGTCAATTGCACATGGTAAGGCAGAGACTGTTGCTTGTCTCAAGTGTCTTTGTACAAGGTACAAATAAGTCTAAAAATATTTAACTGCAGGTGGGCTAATTTCAGTGAGTTGAAAGGGATCTGGCCCAGGTGGACTGGAATAAAAAAAGTTAGTAGGCTAAACAGTAATTGAATCTTTAAAGAGGAGATGGTTTGGGTACGAACTGGAAACATTCATTCCTATGAGGGGGGGAAAGGAAGGTCATGCAAAGCTAGAACTCCCTGGATGACTAAAGTTACAGAGGTTAAATTGAGGCAGGAACAGGTGGTTTATGATAATTGTATGGTTCATAATACAGTAGGGAGCCAAGCAGAATATAGGAAGTACAGAGGAGTTCTTAAAAAAAAAAAAAAGTAGAGTATGAGAATAGATTAACCGCTAACATAAGAGAACCAAAAAGTCTTTTCATAAACACACAAATCGTCAAAGGAAGGTTGGCTGATTAGGGACCAAAAAGGAGATAATCTTGTGGAAGCCAAGAGCATGGCTAAGATACTAACTGAGTAATTTGCATCTGTCTTCACTGGAGAAGAGAATGCTGCCAGTGCAGCAGTAAAGGAGGAGGCAGGATAGGATTAAAAAATAAAAGGCTGGCTGTCCTTAAAGTAGAAAAGTCACCTGGTTGAGATGAGATGCATCGTAAGTTAGTGAGGGAAGTAGGATGGAAATTGCAGAGGCTCTGGCCACAATCTTTCAATCCTCCTTGGATATGGGGGTAGTGCCAGAGAATTGGATGATTGCAAATGTTACACCTCTTTTTAAAAGAGGGCAGCTATAGGCCAGCCAGCCGAACACTTTGTGATAATCCGGGTTAAAATTAAGTGACATTTGAAAAAGTATGGGCTAATAAATGAAAGTCAGCATGAATTTGTAAAGGAAAATTGTGTTTGACTAACTTGATTGAGTTCTTTGAGTTAACAGTTTGAGGGTAGTGTGGTTGATGTGTATATGTAGACTTTCAAAAGGAATTTAACAAAATACCACATAATAGACTTGTTAGCAAAATTGAAGTCCATGGGATTAAAGGGACAGTGGCAACATTGATACAAAATTGGCTAAAGGACAGAGGCAGGGAGTAGTGGTGAATTTGATGTTTTCCAGTGGTCAGTATTGGGACCACTGCACTTCTTGATATGACCTGTACTTGGGTATATATGGCACAATTTCAAAGTGTGCACATGATACAAAACTCAGAAATGTCGTTAACAATGAGGAGAATAGTAACAGACGACCAGGAGGACATAGACAAACTAGTGAAATGGGCAGAAACAATGACCGATTCAATTTAACGCAGAGAATTGTGAAGTAATACGTTTTGCTTAGGGAGTCTCGTGTCGGGCGATGTGGCCCGTCCAACGGAGCTGGTAGAGTGCGGTCAGTGCTTCGATGCTGGGGATATTGGCCTGAGCGAGAACACTGATGTTGGTGCATCTATCCTCCCAGTGGGATTTGCAGGATCTTGCGGAGGCAGCATTGATGGTACTTCTCCAGCGCTTTGAGATGTCTGCTGTATATGGTCCACGTCTCTGAGCCATATAGGAGGGTGGGTATCACTACTGCCCTGTAGACCATAAGCTTGGTGCCAGATTTGAGGTCCTGGTCTTCAAACACTCTCTTCCTCAGAAGACCGAAGGCTGCGCTGGCGCACTGGAGGCGTGTTGGACCTCGTCATCAATGTCTGCCCTTGCTGATAGTAGGCTCCCAAAGTATGGAAAATATTCCATGTTGTCCAAGGGCGCTCTACTCTGAACTCCTACACAGCAAGCGGCCCCAGGTGGGCAGAGGAAAGGTTTCAAGGACACCCTCAAAGCCACCTTGATAAAGTGCAACATCCTCACCAGCTACTGGGAGTCCCTTGCCCAAGACCGCCCAAAATGGAGGAAGAGCATCCATCCGGGAGGGCGCTGAGCACCTCGAGTCTTGTCGCCAAGAGCATGCAGAAATCGAGCACAGACAGCGGAAGGAGCATGTGGCAAACTAGGCTCCCCACCCACCCTTTCCTTCAACCACTGTCTGCCCCACCTGTGTCAGAGACTGCAATTCCCGTATTGGACTGTATAGTCACCTGAGAACTCACTTTTCGAGTGGAAGCAAATCTTCCTCGATTCCGAGGGACTACCTATGATGATGATGATGATGAATACATTTTGGTAGAAAGAATGAGAAGAGGCATTATAAACTAAATGGTACAATTTTAAAGTGGGTGCAGGAACAGAGCAACCTGGGTGTGTATGCACACACTCTTTTGAAGGTGGCAGGACAAGTTCAGAAGATTGTTAAAAATGCATATGGGATCCTTATTGTTATTAATAGTGAAAGAGTGCAAAAGCAAGGACGTTAATGCTAAACCTTTATAAAACACAGGTTAGGCCTCAGCTCGAGTATTCTGGGCACCAAACTTTAGGAAGGAAATCAATACCTTGGTGCAGAAGCGATTCGCTAGAATGGTACGACCGATGAAAGACTTCAGTTACGTGGAGAATACCAGGAAAGTGACGCAAAGTCTAAAAGACAGGAGGCTAAATTCGATAATCCCCGAAAAGGGGCACGGGGATCGCGATGAGCGATTAACCTGCGCCTGTTGCTTCCGATGCAGGCTGCATGCAAACTTCGTGATACCTGCTAATTTAAATGATTGGAGCGTGCAGCCAGTGCTAAATGTGCTGTTGAGTGATGCACGCCTCAGCAGGGGGCCCAAGAGGCTAGCACTATTTATCTAGTCTGTACTACTTAAACCCAGCCTGCACCTCTTAAAGGGGAGGTGTATTCAGGCTGGAGCAGTTGCTGGAAGTCTTTGTGGAGGATATTATGAGCAGGAAGAAGACTGAATAATGGTGCAGCAAGTGAGAGCGCATTCTCCAAGGTTCTCTGACACTGCTTTGGAGATCTTGGTGGAGGAGGTGGACAAGGAGCAACGAGGTCCTCGATCCACAGGGGGCTAGTAGGCCCTCCAGACAAACTACGCGAAGGCAGATAGCCGTGGCGGTCAATGCCAGTAATCGAGCTCCAAGGATCTCTGACAAAAATTTCAATGACCTCACACAAGTGGTCAAGGTCAGTGAATGTATTTGTAAATGCCATATACCACCAACTGCACCTCTAGCCTCAGCAGCTGCTCAATGCCCCACACCCCCATCACTCACCTACCAACAATCTCTATCAAACAACACTCCTACCTCATTCATATTTTTCACCTCTCTCTCACACATTTAGCACTGCTGCAAGCAAGGTAGCACTGCATAGGAGCACTAGGACTGGTAAAGGCACAAAGGGAATGCACAAGCGTGATTAGTCGATGTTTGTATGCACTGGCATGGTTTGATTTTATAAATTTGATTTGGAATGTTTATTTTGTGTAGCGCCCAAACAACGGGCACTATGGAGCCGAATTTTGTGGCCAGAAACTTTAAACTTAGTTGCTTTGGATGGCAGGGAGGCTGCAGTGGGGTGAGTTTTCAGTTGTGGCCAGTAGAGGCTCAGTAGCTGGGTAATGGGATCATGTTCTCTGCGGCAGCACCCAAGCGGTGAGAGGCCTGCAACTGCACCATAATGACGACTGTTCACACAGGAACTCGTGTTACAAATTTTTGCAGTGATTTACATTGAAATTGCTGACCTAAGAGGATTATTCAAAAATTGTGATAACAGTAAAGCTTGCAGACAGTAGGTATATATGGCTCATACACAAAATAATATATAGATGTATATTAAGAGCAATGATCCTAACATTGAGCCCTGGTGTAGTGCCACTATTTATGTCCCTCCAGTTTTTAAAAACTTCTATGAACCACTACTCTCCTTTATATCCCTGAGCCAACTTCCTATCTATGCTGCCACTTTCCTTTTAATACAGTTGTGCCTTAATTTTATCAAGAAGGGTCCTATGCACCACCCTTTAAAGAAAGAAAGAACTTGTATTTATATAGCACCTTTCACGACCTCAGGACATTCCAAAGCACATTACAGCCAATTAAGTACTTTTGAAGTGTCACTTGTACTGTAAGGAAATCCATATCCAACATCATTACATTTCCTTTATCAATTATTTCTTCAAAAAACTATTAAAATTGTATGATATGACTTGCCTTTTATATATCTCTGCTGACTGTCCTTTAATAACCTATGTCTTAATGAGTATTCATTCTATCCCATATTATGGCCTCCAGAAGCTTACTTATTGCCACTGTTAGGCTAACTAACCTACAGTTTATCGCTTTTTCTAAGTGTTTTTATTAGCTGTTTTCATGTGACTTGCTTTCTCTTTGTTGTCTTATTGAGATGATCTTCATGATTCCTTCACTAGAGTTATTCTTTCAATTAAACCGATTAACCCATTATTTCTTTTCTCGATTTTTCTTTTTTCTTCAGCCCGACTAAGGGGCTAATTTAACTTTGTTTCAATGAAGGGTCTGTGCCCAAAATGTTAACTTGCCCCATCCTATCTCTGTAATCTTTTTGAGCCTCGCAACCCCACAAGATGTCTGCGCTCCTCAAGTTCTCCCCTCTTGAACATCCCTCATTATAACTGCTCAACCATCAGTGACCGTGCCTTCAGCTGTTTGGGCTCTAAGCTCAGGAACTCTCTCCTTAAACCTCTCCGCCTCTCTATATCTCTTTCCTCCTTTAAGACGCTTCTTAAAACCTACCTCATTCACCAAGCTTTTGGTCATCTGCCTTAATTTCTTCTTTTGTGGCTCGTTGTCAAATTTACCTGTTTTGTCTTGTAATACTGTTGTAAAGCGCCTTGGGACGTTTTACTACGTTAAAGACACTATATAACTAAAAGTTATTATTTATTGTTATTACCTCAGCATATGTTCTATCTTATTTATTTGAATTTTATTCCCTTTTCTGCCACCTGTATAACATGCATTGGGACTTTTCTGCATTAAAACACTAAAGTTCACATTTTTATTGTAGTTCAATAGGAAGTTTTGCTATGCTGTTGTAGGACTGGACTCTGGCCAGTGGATGACACGAATTTCATTTTTTATAATTTAATGCCTTCAGTTTTACTCATTTCCAACCTGTGGGTGGCACTGTACAGGAAACAGACAGTCTAATGCAGTATTTGAGTCAGCACTGCGGGAGCAAAGTTTGAAAAGGGAAAGAACGATTGTGTTTGTAGTCTACTTCCTTTCCCTCAATTTTCTTTCCCTTATATGATTCATAGAATCATGGAATTTTACAGCACAAAATGAGGCCAATATGCCCATCTGCTGGCTCTAATCCACTTAGCCTCATTTCCCTGCTTTTTTTTGTTATTTTTCAAGTATTTGCCCACTTCCCTTTTGCTTCCACATATTTGCTGGGACATTCCATGTTCTAACATTCCTCTGCTTTAAAAATAATCTCCTATGTTCTCCCTTCATTCTTTTGATGTTGATATTAAATTTATGGCCTCTATGTACCCCCTCATGAACCAGGGGAAATAGTTTTTCCTTATTTACCTCATCTAATGTTCTCTGTCTGATTGAAAATAGACTCCGTTTCGCTAGCTTGTCCTCCTAGTTAATTACCCTTAATCTTGGTATCCTCTTACGAAGCCTCCTCTGCACCATCTCATGGACTTGGCAGCTTTCCTAAGACACTGTGGCAAAACATGGACACTGTATTCCAACTGTAATCTGACTAATTTTTGTAAAGGTTTAGAATCCCCTCTTTGCTTCTCTACATTCTTTCCATATTTATTAAACCTTGAATCCCAGTTGCTTTTTTTGCAGCTTTATATGCCCTCCAACTTTTAAAGATTTAGCTAGCTAAACCTTTTTTTAAAGATTTGTGTATCTAACTTCTGGCCAATGTTCCCCCTGAGGTGCGCAGCCGCACACCAGTCGTGAGGTCCCATGCAGGCCGCTCCCCAGTTGTTTCACCGGAATAGATATGGCGCATGCCTGGCCGCAGCAAGAAAAAAAACAGGGAACATTGCTTCTGACCCAAACTCATTGACTTCTTGCTTGGGGTATGCTTCCACAAATTGTAAGACACACTCCAATACCTTGTGCAACTATCAGTTATTATGTGTGATTCCTGGTGATGGATGCCGGTAAGTTATTTAACTGCGGGCAACATCACAACCAAGACCTATGAAGTCGCAAGATACAGTTTATGTAGGAACCAATGATGTAGGGAAAAGCAGAATGTAACTCTTGCAGAGAGATACTTTTAGGAGTAAGTTTTGGATTAAAGTACAAGACCTCAAGGGTGGTAGTCTCAGGATTACTTTTGATGCCACTTGCTGAAGAAGTCATGTCAATGCAAGGCTAGAAAAATAGTTTAGGAGGAAGAGTTTCTGATTTCCAGGACATTGAAAGAGAGACTTGCATTTATATAGTGCCTTTTCACAACCTCAGGGCATCCCAAAGTGCTTTACAGTCAATCAAGTACTTTTGAAGTATCGTCACTATTGTAATGTAGGAAACACGGCAACCAATTTGCATGCAGCAAGCTCCCACAAGCAGCAATGTGATAATGACCAGATCATCTTTTTTAGGGGGGTTTAATTGAGGGATAACAATTGGCCAGGACACCAGAGATAACTTCCCTATCACTTCTTCGAAATAGTGCCATGGGTCTTTTATGTTCCCTTGAGAGATCAGATGGAGCCTCGGTTTAACGTCTCATCTGAAAGACTGGGGCCGGGGAAGGACTGGCTGCGCTATGAATTAAAGACAGTTACTGCTGTCTTTACAGCAAGTATAAATAAGACAGTGGGGGAGAATTAAAACTAATATGGTAGAATTCTTTATTAAGGTGGAGAGTGACACAGTTATATCGGAAACTAGGGTCCTGAACTTAAGGAAAGGTAACTTCGATGGTATAAGGCGTGAATTGGCTAGAATAGACTGACAAAGGATACTTAAAGGGTTGACAGTGGATAAGCAATGGCAAACATTTAAAGATCACATGGATGAACTTCAACAATTGTACATGCCTGTCTGGAGTAAAAATAAAACTGGGAAGGTGGCTCAACCGTGGCTAACAAAGGAAATTAAGGATAGTGTTAAAGCCAAGGAAGAGGCATATCATTTGGCTAGAAAAAGCAGCAAACCTGAGGACTGGGAGAAATTTAGAATTCAACAGAGGAAGACTAAGGGCTTAATTAAGAGGGGGAAAATTAGAGTACGAGAGGAAGCTTGCAGGGAACCTAAAAACTGACTGCAAAAGCTTCTATAGATACAGGAAGAGAAAAAGATTAGTGAAGACAAACGTAGGTCCCTTGCAGTCGGATTCAGGTGAATTTATAATGGGAAACAAAGAAATGGCAGATCAATTGAACAAATACTTTGGTTCTGTCTTCACGAAGGAAGACACAAATAACCTTCCGGAAGTACTAGGGGGCAGTGAGAAGGAAGAACTGAAGAATATCCTTATTAGGCGGGAAAGTGTGTTAGGGAAATTGATGGAATTGAAGGCCGATAAATCCCCGGGGCCTGATGGTCTGCATCCCAGAGTACTTAAGGAAGTGGCCCTAGAAATAGTGAATGCATTGGTGATCATTTTCCAACTGCCTATCGACTCTGGATCAGTTCCTATGGACTGGAGGGTAGCTAATGTAACACCACTTTTAAAAAGGAGGGGGGAGAGAAAATGGGTAATTATAGACCGGTTAGCCTGACATCAGTAGTGGGGAAAATGTTGGAATCAATCATTAAGGATGAAATAGCAGCGCATTTGGAAAGCAGTGACTGGATTGGACCAAGTCAGCATGGATTTATGAAAAGGAAATCATGCTTGACGAATCTTCTGGAATTTTTTGAGTACGTAACTAGCAGAATGGACAAGGGAGAACCAGTGGATGTGGTGTATTTGGACTTTCAAAAGGCTTTTGACAAGGTTCCGCAAAAGAGATTTGTGTGCAAAATCAAAGCACATGGTATTGGGGTTAATGTACTGACGTGGATAGAGAACTGGTTGGCAGACAGGAAGCAGAGAGTCGGGATAAACGGGTCCTTTTCAGAATGGCAGGCAGTGACTAGTGGAGTAACGCAGGGCTGAGTGCTGGGACTCCAGCTCTTTACAATATACATTAACGATTTAGATGAAGGAATTGAGTGTAATATCTCCAAGTTTGCGGATAACACTAAACTGGGTGGCGGTGAGAGCTGTGAGGAAGACGCTAAGAGGCTGCAGGGAGACTTGGGCAGATTAGGTGAGTGAGCAAAGGATAAATGTGAGGTTATCCATTTTGGGGGCAGAAACACGAAGGCAGAATATTATCTGGATGGCGGCAGATTAGTAAAAGAGGAGGTGCAACGAGACTTGGGTGTCATGGTTCATCAGTCACAAAGTGGGCATGCAGGTACAGCAGGCGGTGAAGAAGGCAAATGGTATGTTGGCCTTCATAGCTAGAGGATTTGAGTATAGGAGCAGGGAGGTCTTACTGCAGTTGTACAGGGCCTTAGTGAGGCCTCACCTGGAATATTGTGTACAGTTTTGGTCTCCTAATCTGAGGAAGGACGTTCTTGCTATTGAGGGAGTGCAGCGAAGGTTCACCAGACTGATTCCAGGGATGGCTGGACTGTCATGAGGAGAGACTGGATCAACTGGGCCTTTATTCACTGGAGTTTAGAAGGATGAGAAGCGATCTCATAGAAACGTATAAGATTCTGACGGGACTGGACAGGTTAGATGCAGGAAGAATGTTCCCGATGTTGGGGAAGTTCAGAACCAGGGGACATAGTTTTAGGATCAGGGATAGACCATTTAGGACTGAGATGAGGAGAAACGTCTTCACTCAGAGTTGTTAACCTGTGGAATTCCCTACCGCAGAGAATTGGTGATGCCAGTTCATTGGATATATTCAAGAGGGAGTTAGATATGGCCCTTACGGCTAAGGGGATAAAGGAGTATGGAGAGAAAGCAGGAAAGGGGTACTGAGGGAATGATCAGCCATGATCTTATTGAATGGCGGTGCAGGCTCGAAGGACCGAATGGCCTACTCCTGTACCTATTTTCTATGTTTCTAATAGGGCAGAGGAAGGGACAAACAGATAACCTAGGAAAAAAAAAGTCAAGAAGATAAAAGAAAAAAGAACTTTCATTTACATCACATCTTTACACATCATCAAGATGCTGCAAAGCATGTCGCAACCAATTAAGTAGCTTTTGAAGTTTAGTCACTATTGTTTTGCAGACAAATGCAGCAGTCAAGTTGTGCACAGCAAGATCCTACAAACAGCAGCGAGATAAATTACCACTTAATCTGTTTTTGGGCTGAGGAGTAAAAAATAACCGAGAGCTCCCCTGCTCTTATTTAAGTTGTACCATATCTCCTAGCTCTTCTTCAAATAGTACCATGGGAGTATTTAAATACACCAGAGGGGATAGATAGGGACTTGTCAGAAAGATAGCACTCCTTCAGTATTGCACTGTGTGCCAGCCTAGATTATGTATTGAAGTCTCTGGAATAAGGCTTAAACCCACAATCGGTTTACTCACAGGCTGACTCCCTATAGTTAGGAAAGTATCTGAGTGCGGCAAAGGTGAAACTCTGTTGTGGGCAAGGAGGCGAGACTGCAGTAGACCAACAGGTGAAGAAAATGAATTGAACCAAGAGCCAAGAACTTGGTTGTCAAATAAAAGAAATGTGTACATGGTCAGATGCAGTTGTTAAAGGTGGTCTCAATTTACCAGGGAGAAACATAGAAACATAGAAACATAGAAACATAGAAACATAGAAACATAGAAACATAGAAAATAGGTGCAGGAGCAGGCCATTCAGCCCTTCTAGCCTGCACCGCCATTCAATGAGTTCATGGCTGAACATGAAACTTCAGTACCTCCTTCCTGCTTTCTCGCCATAACCCTTGATCCCCTGAGTAGTAAGAACTTCATCTAACTCCCTTTTGAATATATTTAGTGAATTGGCCTCAACTACTTTGTGGTAGAGAATTCCACAGGTTCACCACTCTCTGGGTGAAGAAGTTTCTCCTCATCTCGGTCCTAAATGGCTTACCCCTTATCCTCAGACTGTGACCCCTGGCTCTGGACTTCCCCAACATTGGGAACATTCTTCCTGCATCTAAGCTGTCTAACCCCGTCAGAATTTTAAATGTTTCTATGAGGTCCCCTCTCATTCTTCTGAACTCCAGTGAATACAAGCCCAGTTGATCCAGTCTTTCTTGATAGGTCAGTCCCGCCATCCCGGGAATCAGTCTGGTGAACCTTCGCTGCACTCCCTCAATAGCAAGAATGTCCTTCCTCAAGTTAGGAGACCAAAACTGTACACAATACTCCAGGTGTGGCCTCACCAAGGCCCTGTACAACTGTAGCAACACCTCCCTGCCCCTGTATTCAAATCCCCTCGCTATGAAGGCCAACATGCCATTTGCTTTCTTAACCGCCTACTGTACCTGCATGCTAACCTTCAATGACTGATGTACCATGACACCCAGGTCTCGTTGCACCTTCCCTTTTCCTAATCTGTCACCATTCAGAAATTAGAAAATCTATAAATGATGCAGTAGGAGTGAAAGCATGATCCTGAACACAATACTGGATTGTTACAAGAAGCAATTGATCAAAAGAAATCGCATGAGCTGGGCACTATTGGACATAAGAACATAAGAAATAGGAGTAGGCCATATGGCCCCTCCCCATATGGCCCACTCCCCATAACCATTGACTCTCATCGTTCAAAAATCTGTCTATTTCCACCTTAAATATATTCAGTGACCCAGCCTCCACAGCACTCTGGGGTAGAGAATTCCAAAGATTCACAACCCCCTGAGAGAAGCATTTCTTCCTCATCTCTATTTTTTAAATGGGCGACCCCTTATTCTGAAACTATTGCCCCCTAGTTCTAGATTCCCCCATGAGGGGAAACATCCTCTCTGCATCTACCCTGTCAAGCCCCCTTAGAATCTTATATGTTTCAATAAGATCACCTCTCATTCTTCTAAACTCCAATGTATAGGCCTAACCTGCTCAACCTTTCTTAAGACAACCCCTTCATCTTAGGAATCCACCTTGTGAACCTTCTCTAAACTGCCTCCAATGCAAGTATATCCCTCCTTAAATAAGGAGACCAAAATTGTAAGCAGGACTTCCCTACTTTTATTCTCCATCCTCTTTGCAATAAAGGCCAACATTTCATTTGCGTTCCTAATTACTTGCTGTACCTGCATGCTAACTTTTTGTGTTCCATGTACAAGGACCTCCAGATCCCTCTGTACCACAGCATTTTGTAATCTCTCCCCATATAAATAATAATTTGCTTTTTTATTTTTCCTACCAAAATGGATAACCTCATATTTTCCAACATTATGGGCCCAAGTTTCCACATGATTTGCGCCTGATTTTTAGGAGCAACTGGTGGACAACGGACTATCTTAGAAATCGCAATTCTCCACATTTTTTTTTCTGCAGTTCTAGTCAGGTAGAACAGTTCTACTTTGGAACAGAATTTTTTCTTCTAAAGGGGGCGTGTCCGGCCATTGACGCCTGATTTCAAAGTTTCCACAGTGAAAACGTACTCCAAACTAACTTAGAATGGAGCAAGTGAAGATTTTTGTAGAACTGAAAAAACCTGTTCTACACATTAAAAAATCAGGCGCAGGTTACAAATTAGGCGTCCAGAACGAGGAGGGGGGTGAACGGGAAGTCATTAAATTCTACAATAAATCCTTATTTATACTTATACAAATATTATACAAATAAATCCAACCTGAATAAACATTTATAAGCAAAGAAAAGATTAAATAAACCATCTTCCTACCTGTGTGAAAGTGCTTCAGCCAGCCTCACAAGTTCGTTCCCGACGGCGGGAGGGAGGGGAGTGCAGGCCTGCCCGCCCAAACGCAGCGGGGAGGGAGTGAGGGAGTGCGGGCCCGCCCGAATGCAGCGAGTGGGGGGGGGGGGAAGGAGGAAGACGTTCCCGACGGCGGGAGGGAGGGGAGTGCGGGCCTGCCCGCCCGCCCGAACACAGCGGGGGTGGGAAGACGTTCCCGACGGCGGGAGGGAGGGGAGTGCGGGCCCGCCCGAACGCAGCGGGGGGGAGGTGGGTAGAGACGTTCCCGACAGTGGGAGGGAGGGGAGTGCGGGCCTGCCCACCCGACCGAACGCAGCGGGGGGGGGGAAAAGACGTTCCCGACGGCGGGAAGGAGGGGAGTGCGGGGCCGCCCGCCCGAACGCAGCGGGGGGAGGAGAGGGGGAGGAGGACTTTTCCGACGGCGGGAGGGAGGGGGGGGGGGGGGGGGGGAGTGCGGGCCCGCCCGAACGCAGCGGGGGGGGGGGGGGGGGGGGAGAGACGTTCCCGACAGCGGGAGGGAGGGGAGTGCGGGCCCGCCCGAACGCAGCGGGGTGGGGGGGGGGGGGGTGGAGGGAGGAAGACGTTCCCGACGGCGGGAGGGAGTGCGGGCCCGCCCGAACGCAGCCGGGGGCGGGGGGGAGACGTTGCAGACGGCGGGCGGGAAGGAGACAGTGAGAAGGTTGCAGGAAGCCTCAGTGCTGATTTGCTGATGGCAATGTGCTTTTATTAAAAAATGTTCAAAAATTAAACGGCTACAAAGAACTACAAAAATGGCCGAGTGCCAATGTTTTCCTTCACACTGCACGTGCGCCAACGCGCACGCGCAGGGATGCCGGCAGGAAAAAAACTAATTTAAATAGTACCTGCCCCCTCCCACTTACAAAATCGGCGCGAGTGTAGGCTCCGCCCCCCTGGGCGCCATGCCAAACAGACAAGGAGCTGCATAGCTCTCCAGAATCGCGGGGGTTTTTTCCGGCGCCGTTTTAGGTGCGAAAAACGGGCGCCCAGCTCGGAGGGGCACCCATTTTTTATTGTGTGGAAACTTGAGCCCTATAATCCATCTGCCAAATCTTTGCCCATTCACTTAGCCTATCTATATCCCTTTGTATATTCTTTGCGTCCTCCTCACCACTTGCTTTCCCACTGGTATTATTAGCCGGGAGATAGTAGAACAGAGTCAGAATACTTTTGGTGGGGTGAAATCCTTGCTTAAGAGTAATTTACCTATTTTTTTTAAATGACTATAAATATATTTATTTCATGGCTAGGTCTGGATTTTTGATGCTCCAGGAGGTGGAGGTCGCCTTTTACGATGCCGTACGGGACACAGTGCCCCTCCAACCAAAATAAAATATCATGGATCTGATGGACAAAATATTCTTAGCTCTGGTAAGAACAACATTTTCTTGCATGTGTTATTGCTTGGCCTTGAGTTATCTGATTGTATGGAAATAAATCTCCACTTTGTTTATGGTTTCATCAGAATAAGCCACACTTAAATGTAATAAAAATAAAACTGCTGTATAACATACAAGAAAATACAATTGACTTAATGTTCATTATCCCCTGCCCGAATGTAAGCTATTCTGCATACATCTACATATCTGGTGAATTGCAAACTCATTATAAAAGATCATTCATCACTTGTTTCTCCATGGCATTGGTAAACTAGGCAATCTTCTGCCAATGCATTCTTTATTTTTCCAATATGTGTGGAGAACAATATTATTCAACAATGAGCATGTAGAGATGAAAGAGCCAAAAAGAGTTCAATACAATATATTGTCTGATGTAGCCAAAGTGGCAAATGCTCGATTCTATTATTATTAGCGACGTGGTAACAGGGCACTTAAAAAATAATAATAGGATTTAGCAGAGTCAACATGGATTTATGAAAGGGAAATCATGTTTGACGAATTTGTTAGTTTTTCTGAGATTGTAGCTAGCAGAATAGAAAAGGGGGAACCAGTGGATGTGGTGTATTTGGATTTTCAGAAGGCATTCAATATGGTGCCACACAAGAAGTTATTAAACAAAGTTAGGGCTCATGGAATTGAGGGTAATATACTTACATGGATTGGTTAACAGACAGAAAACAGAGAGTAGGAATAAACGGGTCATTTTCAGATTGGCAGACTAACTAGTGGGGTACCGTAAGGATCAGTGCTTGGGCCTCAGCTATTCACATTCACAATCTATATCAATGATTTGGATGAGGGGACCAAATGTAATACAGGTGTAGCACCTAAAATTTGGGACTGAGGCCGTTCCGGACTTTCGAACGTGTTTTTGATGTCCAAAGTCCAGAAACGCCAGAGTCCAGGTTCAAGTATTTGCGGATTTTGGAACACCAGAGGCGTGTCCCAAGTCCGGAAATGCCAAGCCCAGGTTACAATATTTCCGGTTTTTGACATCATTTTATCGTTCTTCTCTTCGCAGACCTTATAGTCCTTGCTTCTTTGCAACTCTCTTGTTTTTGTACCTGTATGTTTTGGAACGTAGTCTGATGCCCTGTACACCTGTACCTGTACAAGCCGAAGGGGACTTGCGCGCAGAGTTTGGTTGGTTCTAGCTGAAGGGACTTGTGTGTTGTGCAGAGTTGGTTCTCGCTGGGGACTTGCGCGCAGAGCTTGGTTGTTTCTGGCCGAAGGGACTTGCATGCGGACCCAAGAGCAACGGTGCGGTGACTGTGAAGACCTGGCCTGGAACATGTAGGATTGGAGATTTTTATTCTTGTAATTTTTGTTATATGGATTTCATTTTTTGACGTTTCCCTGGGCCCGGCTGGTACCGATAAGGGTTTGGCAGGGTGTCCAGATTCCGGAACATTTTGCAGATTCTGGACGACCCTGCCACGGATTGGTCCGGATTCCGGAAATCTGGATTTTCGATGTTGCACCTGTATATCTAACTTTGCTAATAATACAAAGCTAGGTGGGAATGTAAGTTGTGAGGAGGATGCAAAGAGGCTTCAAGGGAATGGGCAAGAATATGGCAAATGGAATATAATGTGAAGTTATCCACTTTTGTAGGAAAAATAGAAAAGCAGAGTATTTTTAAATGGTGAGAGATTGGGAAATGTTGGTGTTCAGAGAGACCTGGGTGTCCTTGTACACAAATCACTGAATATTAACAGGCAGGTACATCAAGCAATTAAGAAAATAAATGGTGTGTTGACCTTTATTACAAGAGGATTTGAGTATAAGAGTAAAGATGTCTTACTGCAATTATATAGGTCCCTGGTGAGACCACACCTGGAGTATTGTATACAGTTTTGGTCTCCTTACCTAAGGAAGGATATACTTGCCATAGGAGTGCAACGACGGTTCACCAGACAGATTCCTGGAATGTGGGGGGGGAGGGGGGGGGGAAATAGTCCTATGAGGAGAGATTGCATAGACTATGCCTATATTCCCTAGAGTTTAGAAGAATGAGAGGTGATCTCATTGAAACATACAAAATTCTTATCGGGTTTACCAGGTTAGATGCAGGGAGGATGTTTCCCCTGGATGGGGAGTCTAGAACCAGGGATCACAGTGTCAGAATAAGGGGTCAGCCATTTAGGACTGGGATGATAAATTTCTTCATTCAGTGGTGAATCTTTGGAATTCTCTACCCCAGAGGGCTGTGGAGGCTCAGTCGTTGAGTATATTCAAGACCAAGATTGATAGATTTTTGGATATTAAGGGAATCAAGGGATATAGGGGATAGCGCAGGAAAGTGGAGTTGAGGTAGAAGATCAGCCTTGATCTTATTGAATGGTGTAGCAGGCTCGATGGGCCGAATGGCTTACTCCTGCTCCTACAGTATTTCTTATGTAAATTTGAAGTCTGAGAAATAGAAGACTACCACCACACTGAAAAAAATCAAACATAGATTGGCGAATGATACTGAAGGGGTTGAATGTGGATGGGCAATGGCAGACATTTAGAGACCGCATGGATGAACTACAACAATTGTACATTCCTGTCTGTCATAAAAATAAAAAAGGGAAGGTGGCTCAACCGTGGCTATCAAGGGAAATCAGGGATAGCATTAAAGCCAACGAAGTGGCATACAAATTGGCCAGAAATAGCAGCGAACCCGGGGACTGGGAGAAATTTAGAACTCAGCAGAGGAGGACAAAGGGTTTGATTAGGGCAGGGAAAATGGAGTACGAGAAGAAGCTTGCAGGGAACATTAAGACGGATTGCAAAAGTTTCTATAGATATGTAAAGAGAAAAAGGTTAGTAAAGACAAACGTAGGTCCCCTGCAGTCAGAATCAGGGGAAGTCATAATGGGGAACAAAGAAATGGCGGACCAATTGAACAAGTACTTTGGTTCGGTATTCACTGAAGAGGACACAAACAACCTTCCGGATATAAAAGGGGTCGGAGGGTCTAGTAAGGAGGAGGAACTGAGGGAAATCCTTTATTAGTCGGGAAATTGTGTTGGGGAAATTGATGGGATTGAAGGCCGATAAATCCCCAGGGCCTGATGGACTGCATCCCAGAGTACTTAAGGAGGTGGCCTTGGAAATAGTGGATGCATTGATAGTCATTTTCCAACATTCCATTGACTCTGGATCAGTTCCTATGGAGTGGAGGGTAGCCAATGTAACCCCACTTTTTAAAAAAGGAGGGAGAGAGAAAACAGGGAATTACAGACCGGTCAGCCTGACATCGGTAGTGGGTAAAATGATGGAATCAATTATTAAGGATGTCATAGCAGTGCATTTGGAAAGAGGTAATATGATAGGTGCTAGTCAGCATGGATTTGTGAAAGGGAAATCATGCTTGACAAATCTTCTGGAATTTTTTGAGGATGTTTCCAGTAGAGTGGACAAGGGAGAACCAGTTGATGTGGTATATTTGGACTTTCAGAAGGCTTTCGACAAGGTCCCACACAAGAGATTAATGTGCAAAGTTAAAGCACATGGGATTGGGGGTAGTGTGCTGACATGGATTGAGAACTGGTTGTCAGACAGGAAGCAAAGAGTAGGAGTAAATGGGGACTTTTCAGAATGGCAGGCAGTGACTAGTGGGGTACCGCAAGGTTCTGTGCTGGGGCCCCAGCTGTTTACACTGTACATTAATGATTTAGACGAGGGGATTAAATGTAGTATCTCCAAATTTGCGGATGACACTAAGTTGGGTGGCAGTGTGAGCTGCAAGGAGGATTCTATGAGGCTGCAGAGCGACTTGGTTAGGTTAGGTGAGTGGGCAAATGCACGGCAGATGAAGTATAATGTGGATAAATGTAAGGTTATCCACTTTGGTGGTAAAAACAGAGAGACAGACTATTATCTGAATGGTGACAGATTAGGAAAAGGGGAGGTGCAAAGAGACCTGGGTGTCATGGTACATCAGTCATTGAAGGTTGGCAAGCAGTTAAAGCAGGCGGTTAAGAAAGCAAATGGCATGTTGGCCTTCATAGCGAGGGGATTTGAGTACAAGGGCAGGGAGGTGTTGCTACAATTGTACAGGGCCTTGGTGAGGCCACACCTGGAGTATTGTGTACAGTTTTGGTCTCCTAACTTGAGGAAGGACATTCTTGCTATTGAGGGAGTGCAGCGAAGGTTCACCAGACTGATTCCCGGGATGGCGGGACTGACCTATCAAGAAAGACTCTGACCTATCAAGAAAGACTGGATCAACTGGGCTTGTATTCACTGGAGTTCAGAAGAATGAGAGGGGACCTCATAGAAACGTTTAAAATTCTGACGGGGTTAGACAGGTTAGATGCAGGAAGAATGTTCCCAATGTTGGGGAAGTCCAGAACCAGGGGACACAGTCTAAGGATAAGGGGGAAGCCATTTAGGACCGAGATGAGGAGGAATTTCTTCACCCAGAGAGTGGTGAACCTGTGGAATTCTCTACCACAGAAAGTAGTTGAGGCCAATTCACTAAATATATTCAAAAAGGAGTTAGATGAAGTCCTTACTACTAGGGGAATCAAGGGGTATGGTGAGAAAGCAGGAATGGGGTACTGAAGTTGCATGTTCAGCCATGAACTCATTGAATGGCGGTGCAGGCTAGAAGGGCCGAATGGCCTACTCCTGCACCTATTTTCTATGTTTCTATATCTTTTTCACCAGCATCCTTCTGCCATAGTTAACATGCTTTGTTCTTGAGATTCTCCAAAATCAGAATTGGACAAGATGTGATTCCCATTTTTAAAAAGCAGGTTATTCTAGGTGGGGAGGACTTATTTTTGCGTCTAATTGAACTCTTCTGAATTTCCTTTCTCCTGAAGTGTCTCAAAATAATGCTCTGAAGACAATTGCTAATCAGTTGGAGCATTTTCTAATGTCCCAAAGCATTAAAAAAATAAACTGGATGTACCATTTAAACAATGGCAAATGTTATATTTGTTAGTGGTGCTGTTTGGATCTTTTTAGTTCCATTTTTAGTCCCAGTAGCACTTGTAATACCATACTTTCTAAAGTCATTACTATATACAAGAGCACTATTTGACATGAAAGTTACCTAAGATTCACAACAGCAGCAGTGTACCGTGAATTTTTATAGATAATCCTGCTTTAACTGCAAAAGCAAAGCATATAGATTTGTGACTCAAAATCCAATGTTCATCTGGGCATTATTTTATAGAATTTTACAGTATGCAGGAAGGCTGCTCAGCCTATTGCACCTGCACTGAGTCTTTAACTATCCTCTTAGTCCCTTTCTTTTGTGGTTTCCCTATGTCCTTTTAAGTTTTACATTTTCAAATATTTAACTACTTCCAATTTTACGGATTCTGCTTCTACCACTGTTTCTGGTAGCATATTTCATGTGCAAACATTCCTCTGCATAAAAATATTTCTCCAAATCTTTGTGATCTTTTGTTGGTCTTAAATTTATGGCCTCAGTGTTAATAGTATGTCCATATTTGTTATTTAAAGCGGTCAATTTTGAATGCCATTCAAATCTCCTATTAATCTATATTAGTGAAAAGAGGAGCAGTTTGTCAAGTCGTCTTTAATTACAGCTTTATCAACTTGCCCACTCATTTTTAAAGATTTTTGTATCTGAACAGCTAAGTTGCTCTGCTCTTCCATTTTTAAAATGTTATCATTTAGTGTATTTTCCTCCTCTTTGAAAATGGATTATCTCATTTTTCTCCGCTTTAAATTTAATCTGACATTTATCTGCCTAAACTATTAACCTGTCTATATCCTCTTGTGGTTTTATAGCCAGTCCCACTGGTGCATCATTGACCAGGGAGGAAGTCGGTGTCACAGCCCTCCACCTGGCTGTGGGCATAGAGAAACTGGATATGGTGACAAGAGTTTAAATAGGAATTTCTTAAGTTTTGACCCAAGATCAGGAGGTGAAAGCTAAAAATAAAGGTGGTCAGTTTTTACTGTTAGAAGTAGTCTGAAAGAAAGGTAATGCCAAAAACAAGTCAGTCCACAAAATATATAAGATGGATAACTATTTATTCTAGGAGAGAAGCGAGATTGTTAAGAAAGTGGAATTTGCTTTGATTGTTGTTTTGTATGTTCATTTGCTGTCTGTGCAATAATATAGTATAATGATTTATATCACAGTCGGATTCAGGTGAATTTATAATGGGGAACAAAGAAATGGCAGACCAATTGAACCAATACTTTGGTTCTGTCTTCACAAAGGAAGATACAAATAACCTTCTGAATGTACTAGGGGACAGTGGGTCTAGTGAGAATGAGGAACTGAAAGATATCCTTATTAGGTGGGAAATTGTGTTGGGGAAATGGATGGGATTAAAGGCCGATAAATCCCCGGGTCCTGATAGTCTGCATCCCAGAGTACTTAAGGAAGTGGCCCTAGAAATAGTGGATGCATTGGTGATCATTTTCCAACAATCTATCGACTCTGGATCAGTTCCTATGGACTGGAGGGTAGCTAATGTAATGCCACTTTTTAAAAAAAGGAGGGAGAGAGAAAGCGGGTAATTATAGACTGGTTAACCTGACATCAGTTGTGGGGAAAATGTTGGAATCAATCATTAAGGATGAAATAGCAGCCCATTTGGAAAGCAGTGACAGGATCGGACAGAGTCAGCATGGATTTATGAAGGGGAAATCATGCTTGACGAATCTTCTGGAATTTTTTGAGAATGTAACTAGGGAGAATCAGTGGATGTGGTGTATTTGGACTTTCAAAAGGCTTTTGACAAGGTCCCGCACAAGTGATCGGTGTGCAAAATCAAAGCGCATGGTATTGGGGGTAATGTATTGACGTGGATAGAGAACTGGTTGGCAGACAGGGAACAGAGAGTCGGGATAAACGGGTCCTTTTCAGAATGGCAGGCAGTTACTAGTGGGGTGCCGCAGGGCTCAGTGCTGGGACCCCAGCTCTTTACAATATACATTAACGATTTGGATGAAGGAATAGAGTGTAATATCTCCAAGTTTGCGGATGACACGAAACTGGATGGCGGTGTGAGCTGTGAGGAGGACGCTAAGAGGCTGCAGGGTGAATTGGACAGATTAGGTGAGTGGGCAAATACATGGCAGATGCAGTATAATGTGGATAAATGTGAGGTTATCCATTTTGGGGGCAAAAACACGAAGGCAGAATATTATCTGAATGGCAGCAGACTAGAAAAAGGGGAGGTGCAACGAGACCTGGGTGTCATGGTTCATCAGTCACTGAAAGTGGGCACACAGGTACAGCAGGCGGTAAAGAAGGCAAATGGTATGTTGGCCTTCATAGCTAGGGGATTTGAATATGGGAGCAGGGAGGTCTTACTGCAGTTGTACAGGGACTTAGTGAGGCCTCACCTGGAATATTGTGTTCAGTTTTGGTCTCCTCATCTGAGGAAGGACGTTCTTGCTATTGAGGGAGTGCAGCGAAGGTTCACCAGACCGATTCCAGGGATGGCGGGCTGTCATATTAGGAGAGACTGGATCAACTGGGCCTTCATTCACTGGCCTTTAGAAGGATGAAAGGGGATCTCATAGAAACATATAAGATTCTGACGGGACTGGACAGGTTAGATGCGGGAAGAATGTTCTCGGTGTTGGGGAAAGTCCAGAACCAGGGGACATAGTCTTAGGATAAGGGATAGGCCATTTAGGACTGAGATGAGGAGAAACTTCTTCATTCAGAGAGTTGTTGACCTGTGGAATTCCCTACCGCAGAGAGTTGTTGATGCCAGTTCATTGGATATATTCAAGAGAGAGTTAGATATGGCCCTTACGGTTAAGGGGATCAAGGGGTATGGAGAGAAAGCAGGAAAGGGGTACTGAATGAATGATCAGCCATGATCTTATTGAATGGCGGTGCAGGCTCGAAGGGCCGAATGGCCTACTCCTGCACCTATTTTCTATGTTTCTATCACGAATTTGCCAGTAGACCTATCAATAAAAGTGGCTATTTCTCTCTTGGGTTGGTGGGTTTAAAGAGAATATATGCTGTTCTCAAAATAAATGGAATACATTCTCGATAATGGAACCAGACAGTTAATGGTATCACTTGTTGCGTTACACACACTGGCCCATTTGATTGTAAAAATCTTAGATGCCTGCAATTTGTGGCTTTTCAAAAAATAAACCTGTGTCAGGTCACTGTTTTAAAACACAACACTTAAATGTAACTCAATTCCAAAATCCTTCCATGAAGAAAAAATTATAAAGTGCCTGTTGCATGCTTTTTGAAAATCTGCTCACCTTTTACGAAGCTGTACTGGCTACCCTTGATTAACCCATGTTTTTCTAAGCGAGCATTCATTTTATCCTGTATTATGATCTCTACCCACTTCCTCTGTTAAGCTAAGATCTATTAGGTCTATAGTTCCCCAGTTTAATCCTTTCCCCCATCTTGAATGCAGACGTGACATTGGCAAACCTCCAGTCCTCTGGTACAGCTTTTGTATTCAAGGATATTATCAGGACCAGATGAGTTTCCACTTTCAGGTGCCACCAACCTTTTCAGTGCTACTTGTATGTTTATAGTTATCATGTCAAAATTATTTATCTCTTCCTCTTGTAGTATTTCATTTCTACTACCATTCTTTTTTTTTTTGCAAAATTTATTCTTGCTTTTTCGCTAATTTATTTACATATTTCATCTTCTCTGGATTGTCCCAACTGTATTTCATGAACTTAGAGACTATTGCAAAAAACGTTTATCAAAGTAAAAATATAAGAAAAGCTAAATGTAACCCACTTATATAATCATAATTATAAAGCAATCTTTCTCATGGACAAGAACATATCAGATTATTGAGATTTGCATCTCCAAGCTACCTTTCATGTCCATTATTTTTTTTTAATTTTAAGCGTAATATCTGACCTCTGATGGCTTCAGGCAATGTTAGAATCATATAATTTGGAAGGAAGTACTTGAAAGTAACTAGAGATGAATGATTTGCTCTCCTTTCCTATGTAGAAGAGCTAGGCTTCTGCTTGATATCCCCCAAAAAATCTGACGCTCCTGATCCTAGTGGCCTGCAGCAATGCGCAGCGCAAGGGGAAGCTCGGGGGAGGAGTCCTGCTCAGAGTCAGGCAGATGAGGACCTAGATTGGGAAGCTATGTTCAGGGAGTCCATGCAGATGCACCATGAGATTATGGGTGCATCGGAAAGTGTGACGCAGAGCATGAATGTACTTGCTATGAGTGTGGCGGAGGCCACCTCCAGCCTTGCCCATGCTCGCAGCAGTCCACTGAGCCCATCCTTGCTCGTCTAAACTGAGAAGCAGCCACAACGAGCGACAGTGGGTTCCCAGAGGTAATAGCGCGTGCCATGCTTAACGTGACAGTAGCCATGACATCACAGGCCGAAGCCACGCAAGGTGTTCGTGATGTCATGCAGACTCTGGTTGCTGGCATGCAATCTCAGACTGCAGCATTTCAAGCGCTCCCTGCATTTATGCCATCTCAGATTGATACCTCAAGACTTGCTTAGAATGAATCCTTAGGTGGCTGAACAGTCCAATACGAGAGCCACAGTCCCTGCCACAGCTGGGACAGACAGACAGTCATTGAGGGTAATGGAGGGTCTGAAAGGTTTGCCGCATGTTCTTCCCGCTGCCTATACTTGTTTTCTGCATGCACTCGGCGATGAGACTCGAGGCCCTCAGCGCCCTCCCGGATGCACTTCCTCCACTTAGGGCAGTCTTTGGTCAGGTACTCCCAGGTGTTGGTGGGGATGTTGCACTTTATCATGGAGGCTTTGAGGATGTCCTTGTAACGTTTTCTATGTCCACCTTTGGCTCGTTTGCCATGAAACATAGAAACATAGAAAATAGGTGCAGGAGTAGACCATTCGGCCCTTCGAGCCTGCACTGCCATTCAATGAGTTCGTGGCTGAACATGCAACTTCAGTACCCCATTCCTGCTTTCTCGCCATACCCCTTGATCCCCCTATTAGTAAGGACTACATCTAACTCCTTTTTGAATATATTAAGTGAATTGGCCTCAACAACTTTCTGTGGTAGAGAATTCCACAGGTTCACCACTCTGGGTGAAGAAGTTTCTCCTCACCTCGGTCCTAAATGGCTTACCCCTTATCCTTAGACTGTGACCCCTGGTTCTGGACTTCCCCAACATTGGGAACATTCTTCCTGCATCTAACCTGTCGAAACCCGTCAGAATTTTAAACGTTTCTATGAGATCACCTCTCATTCTTCTGAACTCCAGTGAATACAAGCCCAGTTGATCCAGTCTTTCTTGATATGTCAGTCCCGCCATCCCGGGAATCAATCTGGTGAACCTTCGCTGCACTCTCTCAATAGCAAGAATCTCCTTCCTCAGGTTAGGAGACCAAAACTGTCCACAATACTCCAGGTGTGGCCTCACCAAGGCCCTGTACAACTGTGGTAACACCTCCCTGCCCCTGTACTCAAATCCCCTCGCTATGAAGGCCACCATACCATTTGCTTTCTTAACCGCCTGCTGTACCTGCATGCCAACCTTCAATGACTGATGTACCATGACACCCAGGTCTTGTTGCAATTCCCCTTTTCCTAATCTGTCACCATTCAGATAATTGTCTGTCTCTCTGTTTTTACCACCAAAGTAGATAACCTCACATTTATCCACATTATACTTCATCTGCCATGCATTTGCCCACTCACCTAACCAAGTCGCTCTGCAGCCTCATAGCATCCTCCTCGCAGCTCACACTGCCACCCAACTTAGGCCCCAAGTTTCCACATGATTTGCTCCTGATTTTTAGTAGCAACTGGTGTAGAACGGAGTATCTTAGAAATCGGAATTCTCGTCATTTAGTTTGCTCCAGTTCTAGTCAGTTAGAACAGTTTCACTTTGGAACAGAATTTTATTTTCAAAAGGGGGTGTGTCCGGCCACTTATGCCTGTTTTCAAAGTTTCGTCAGTGAAAACTTACTCCAAACTAACTTAGAATGGAGTAAGTGAAGATTTTTGTACGCTCGGAAAAACCTTGTCTACACTTTAGAAAATCAGGCGTAGGTTACAAATCAGGCGTAGGGAAATGGGGGGAGGGGGGGGGTTTAAAGGGAAGTTTACAAACATTAAACACTTCAGTTTTACAAATAAAGAGCTATCATCAATAATAAATGATAAATACATCAATAAATCAACAAATAAATCAATCAAAAAAAAAAAAAATTTTCTACTTACTGACTGCAGCACCGGGAGCCCTCCAACAGCGTGCTGGGATGCCTCCCCCCCCCCCCCCAGTGTGTCTCTGTCAGTGTCTCTATCTCTCTGTCTATCTGTGTGTGTCTCTCATTCTCTGTCTGTCAGTGTCTTTGGGGGGGGGGGGGGGGGGTGGCGGTTGTGGGAGGGAGTTCGGGTCGGGGGGTGGGGGGGTTGTGGGAGGGAGGTCGGTTCGGGTCAGGGAGAGGGAGGTCAGGTCAAATCCAGTCCGGGGCGGGGGGTCGGGTCTATATCAATGACTTAAATGAGGGGACTTAATGTAATATACAGGGTATTGGTGAGGCCACACCTAGAGTACTGCGTACAGTTTTGGTCTCCATATTTAAGGAAGGATATACTTGCATTGGAGGCTGTTCAGAGAAGGTTCACTAGGTTGATTCCAGAGATGAGGGGATTGACTTATGAAGATAGGTTGAGTAGGTTGGGCCTATCCCCATCAGAAGAATGAGAGGTGATCTTATCGAAACATGTAAGATAATGAGGGGGCTTGATAAGGTGGATGCAGTGAGGATATTTCCACTCACCAGCCATGATCTTTATTAAATGGCGGAGCAGGCTCGAGGTGCCAGGTGGCCGACGACTCCTGTTTCTGATGTTCTTATATCAAAGTTTGCTGACGAAGCAAAGCTAGGTGGGAAAGTAAGTTGTGAGGAGGACTTAAAAGAGACTTCATAGTGAAGAAGACAGGTTAAGTGACTCCTTCCAGTCTATAGGAAACATAGAAAATAGCTGCATGCGAAGGCCATTCAGCCCTTCGAGCCTGCACCACCATTCAATAAGATCATGGCTGATCATTCCCTCAGTACCCCTTTCCTGTTTTCTCTCCATACCCCTTGATCCCCTTAGCCGTAAGGGCCATATCTAACTCCCTCTTGAATATATCCAATGAACTGGCATCAACAACTCTCTGCGGCAGGGAATTCCACAGGTTAACAACTCTGAGTGAAGAAGTTTCTCCTCATCTCAGTCCTAAAATGGCCTACCCCTTATCCTAAGACTGTGTCCCCTGGCTCTGGACTTCCCCAATATCGGGAACATTCTACCCGTATCTAACCTGTCCCATCCCTGCAGTAAGACCTCCCTGCTCCTATACTCAAATCCTCTAGCTATGAAGGCCAACATACCATTTGCCTTCTTCACCGTCTGCTGTACCTGTATGTCAACTTTCAATGACTGATGAACCATGACATCCAGGTCTCGTTGCATCTCCCTTTTTCCTAATCTGCCGCCATTCAGATAATCTATCTTTTGCGTTTTTGCCCCGAAAATGGATAACCTCACATTTATCCACATTATACTGCATCTGCCATGCATTTGCCCACTCACCTAACCTGTCCAAGTCACTCTACAGCCTCTTAGCGTCCCCTTCACAGCTCACACCGCTACCCAGTTTAGTGTCATCTGCAAACTTGGAGATACTAGACTCAATTCCTTCATCTAAATCATTGATGTATATTGTAAAGAGCTGGGGTCCCAGCACTAAGCCCTGCGGCACTCCACTCGTCATTGCCTGCAATTCTGAAAAGGACCCATTTATCCCGACTCTCTGCTTCCTGTCTGCCAACCAGTTTTCTATCTATGTCAGTATATTACCCCCAATACCATGTGCTTTGATTTTGCACACCAGTCTCTTGTGTGGGACCTTGTCAAAAGTCTTTTGAAAGTCCAAATACACCACATCCACTGGTTCTCCCTTGTCCACTCTACTGGTTACATCCTCAAAAATTCCATAAGATTCGTCGAGCATGATTTCCCCTTCATAAATCCATGCTGACTTGGACTGATCCTGTCACTGCTTTCCAAATGCACTGCTATTGCATCCTTAATGATTGATTCCAATATTTTTCTCACTACTGATGTCAGGCTAACCGGTCTATAATTCCCCGCTTTCTTTCTCCCTTTCTCCCTCCCTTTTTAAAAAGTGGTGTTACATTAGCTACCCTCCGGTCTATAGGAACTGATCCAGAGTCGATAGACTGTTGGAAAATGATCACCAATGCATCCACTATTTCTAGGGCCACTTCCTTAAGTACTCTGGGATGCAGACCATCAGGCCCCGGGGATTTATCGGCCTTCAATCCCATCAATTTCCCTAACACAATTTCCCACCTAATGAGGATATCCTTCAGTTCCTCCTTCTCTCTAGACCCTCGGTCCCCTAGTACCTCCGGAAGGTTATTTGTGTCTTCCTTCGTGAAGACAGAACCAAAGTATTTGTTCCATTGGTCTGCCATTTCTTTGTTCCCCATTATAAATTCACCTGAATCCGACTGCAAGGGACCTACATTTATCTTCAGTAATCTTTTTCTCTTCACGTATCTATAGAAGCTTTTGCAGTCATTTTTATTTTCCTGGCAAGCTTCTTCTCGTACTCTATTTTCCCCCTCTTAATTAAACCCTTTGTCCTTCTCTGCTGAATTCTAAATTTCTCCCAGTCCTCAAGTTTGTTGTTTTTTCTGGCCAATTTATATGCCTCTTCATTGGATTTAACACTATCCTTAATTTCACTTGTTCGCCATGGTTGAGCCACCTTCCCCATTTTATTTTTACTCCAGACAGGGATGTACAATTGCTGAAGTTCATCCATGTGATCTTTAAATGTTTGCCATTGCCTATCCACTGTCAACCCTTTAAGTATCATTTGCCAGTCGATTCTAGCTAATTCAAGCCTCAAACCATCAAAGTTACCTTTCCTTAAGTTCAGGACCCGAGTTTCTGAATTAACTGTGTCACTCTCCATCTTAATAAAGAATTCTACCATGTTATGGTCACTCTTCCCCAAGAGGCCTCGCACAACAAGATTGCTAATTAGTCCTTTCTCATTACACATCACCCAGTCTAGGATGGCCAGCTCCCTAGTTGGTTCCTCGACATCTTGGACTAGAAAACCATCCCTAATACATTTCAGGAAATCCTCCTCCACCGCATTGCTACCAGTTTGGTTCGCCCAATCAATATGTAGATTAAAGTCACCCATGATAACTGGTGTACCTTTATTGCATGCATCCCTAATTTCTTGTTTGATGCTGTCCCCAACCTTACTACTACTGTTCGGTGGTCTGTACACAACTCCCACTAGCGTTTTCTGCCCCTTGGTATTCCGTAGCTCCACCCATACTGATTCCACATCATCCAAGCTAATGTCCTTTCTTACTATTGCATTAATTTCCTCTTTAACCAGCAATGCCACCCTGCCTCCTTTTCCTTTCTGTCTATCCTTCCTAAATGTTGAATACCCCTGGATGTTGAGTTCCCAGCCTTGGTCACCCTGGAGCCATGTCTCCGTGATGATAATTACATCTAATTCGTTAACTGCTATCTGCGCAGTTAATTTGTCCACCTTATTCCGAATAATCCTCGCATTGAGGCACAGAGCCTTCAGGCTTTTCTTTCCAACACACTTTGCCCCTTTAGAATTTTGCTATAATGTGGCCCTTTTTGCTTTATGTGTTGGGTTTCTCTGCCCTCCACTTTTACTTTTCTTCTTTCTATCTTTTGCTTCTGCCCCCATTCTACTTCCCCCTGTCTCCCTGCATAGGTTCTCATCCCCCTGCCATATTAGTTTAACTCCTCCCCAACAGCACTAGCAAACACTTCCCCCTAAGACATTGGTTCCGGTCCTGCCCAGACTGTCTGGTTGTACTGGTCCCACCTCCCCCAGAACCGATTCCAATGTCCCAGGAATTTGAATCCCTCCCTTGTGCACCACTCCACAAGCAATGTATTCATCTGAGCTATCCTGCGAGTCCTACTCTGACTAGCACGTGGCACTAGTAGCAATCCTGAGATTACTACTTTTGAGGTCCTATTTTTTTAATTTAGCTCCTAACTCCCTAAATTTGTCTTGTAGGAAATCATCCCGTTTTTTACCTATATCATTCGTACCTATATGCACCACGACAACTGGCTATTCACCCTCCCTATTCAGACTGCCCTGCGCCTGCTCCGAGACATCCTTGACCCTTGCACCAGGGAGGCAACATACCATCATGGAGTCTCTGTTGCGGCCACAGAAACGTCTATCTATTCCCCTTACAATTGAATTCCCTATCACTATAGCTCTCCTACTTATTTTTCCTGCCCTCCTGTGCAGCAGAGCCAGCCACGGTGCCATGGACTTGGCTGCTGCTACCCTTCCATGATGAGTCATCCCCCTCAACAGTACCCAAAGCGGTGTATCTGTTTGGCAGGTGGATGACGCAGGGGACCTCTGCACTACCTTCCTTGCACTGCTCTTCCTGTTGGTCATCCATTCCCTATCTGACTGTGTAGCCTTTAGCTGCGGTATGACCAACTCACTAAATGTGCTATTCACGTCATTCTCAGCATCGTGGATGCTCCAGAGTGAATCCACCCGCAGCTCCAGTGCCGCCATGCGGTCCGTCAGGAGCTGCAGGCGGATACACTTCCCACACACGTAGTTGTCAGGGACACCGGAAGTGTCCCTGACTTCCCACATAGTACAGGAGGAGCATAACATGTGTCAGAGTTCTCCTGCCATGACTTAACCCTTAGGTAAACTTAAATTGGCAACAACAATGCTAAAGGTTACTTATTGATAAAAAAGAAAAGATGAAGAAAAATTACTTACCAATCACTTACCCCCTTGGCTGTGATGTCACCTTTCGATTTCTTTCTACTTTTTTTGCCTTCTCCCTGCTGCAGCTGCACCAGCCGGCCTTTATAGGCCGCTCCGACGTCCTTGAACTCCCGCCTCTCCAACTGATGGGCCTCTTGTAGGCCTCCCGACGCAACGCTGCTCCTCCTCCTCGCTCTCCCGCCCCCCCGACTGCGACTGATGGGCCTCTTGTAGGCCTCCCAACTCGACGCTGCTCCTGCTCCTCGCTCTCCCGTTCCCCGACCTCGAACTATTCCAGAGTGCAGTGAGCTATTAAAAATACAGGCTAGGGGTTTGCACAGCAGATGTCCCATCTCCATGAGGACCGTCGGGTGGATATCATCTGGCCCACCTGCTCTATATCTATTTTCAAGTTCTTAATTCTTTCTAAAACAATATGTTCATCTATGATAATACTAGTTTTGTTAGTAACTTTATTAAATCCTTATAGTTGAGCATCAGTTTCAAGGGTGAAGACTGATGCAAAGTACTCATTTAATATTTCCGCCACACCCAGTGAGTCCTTGAGCATTCTTTAAAGGCCCAATACAGTCTTTGACAGTTCTCTGACTCTTCACATAACTGAAAAAGCTTTTCCCATTACTTCCACAGTTGTCTATGATCCTTTTTTTTCCATTAGCCTTTTAGCTGATCTAATAGCAGCCTTTGGTTTCTTTAGTTCCTTATACACAGCTCTGTTTAGTTGAGTACTAAATGTCTTTAATTTAGAGAAACATTTTTGTTTACATCTTATTTGTCTTTGTACATGACCTGCCAGCCACCTTGGCTTTTTCTTACCACACTCTTGACTTTCATATTTGTTTTCCACATTTTTATCTTCTTCAAAACCTTCTATTTGTATTCTACATCGGTCTCATCTGCCATTTTGGTAAAGTTTGCTCTTCTGAAATCTGGTATGAGTTGCAGATTCTCGGTATCTTTTAGTTCTACTAGCCAATTAAAACCATATAGCAAATCTATACAAGGAATGGACTTCCAGATAGAGTAGTGAAAGCAAAAATGCAGGAAACATTTAAGAAACAATTGGATGCTGCAGAAGGACCTTTTGGGGGACATTTCAGAATGGATGAATGAAGATAGGACAAAAAGTCTCCCTCATCTATAATTGTTATTTGAAGTAACTCAAGTCTACAATTTTGGGGCCTAGCTACAGGGTGATGTCAGCCTCCCCATTTAGATCAGCAGAGGGTTTTTTTCAAAGCTTATCTGGACCTTTCCATGAACTGGCTAAAACACAAAAGCATGCTGAAGTTAAGTTTATGACTAGGAGAAGCTGTGCATGAACAGAACATGAACATGTGCATTATTGCTAAATCCATCCCACATTATACATTGAGATTGGGGCAGGTTAAGCTCAGCAGTAACCAGTGCATATTACTAATCTTCCAATGGAAGTGACTCATAAGAACATAAGAAATAGGAGCAGGAGTAAGCCATTTGGCCTCTTGAGCCTGCTCCGCCAATCACTAAAGATCATGGCTGATCTGATCCTGGCCTCAACTCCACTTCCTCATAACCCTTATCATTCAAAACTCCGTGTATCTCCACTTTAAATATATTTAAAGACACAGTACTATAAAAGAGGTCTAATTGTTCTGCTATGCGGTGGTCTGCAGGAGTAATTTGGCTATTTTTATGAACCAATTTGATTAAAGTACAGCTGCAAATCCACTTTTTTGTGCTCTTCACTTTTTTTTAAATTGTTTTATTTTTAAAATGTCACTCATTTATATATTTTTTAATATAGGACGGGATGGAACTTTGCAGTCATTTTCCACTATTCATGAACGTTTTAATAAGAGTTTGGGACTGGGTAAGTTTAGTTGAAAAATATGATGGCTATGTTACAGTTAACTTTTTTCAGTGTGATTAAAATGTACTACATATTTTAAAATGTGGAATCCATTCAATAAATAGCAACAAAAGTATTTCACTTTTTTTTATGACAAACTGGTAAAATTTTTCTAACATTATTTTTTAACATGTTTAACTTTCTTTTGAGAATAATGACACTGAAGCGCTACAATACGTTTCTCCCTTCTCCCTCCTCCTCCTCCCCCATCCCCACCCCATGCTTGACTAGTTTTCTCAGCTGGGCCCTCTGGAAGAGTGAGAAGGCATCCCACGGTGGCTTCATCCACAGAAGAATGAGGAAAGAAAACATTTGCTGTCCATTCTCTCAAACGTCCTCATAACCTAGCTCAAAGGAAATACAAAATGAGATGTAGATCATAGAAAGGCTAAAAGGAACTTAAACAAGCAAATCCTCATGGATGCATGATATTTATTCAATGGTTATTGAGAAAGACAAAGGGATAGGCTTTGTGAAGTGCCGCTAGGAAGTCTCAATTGGATCGACAAAACACAGTCGAGCAACTAAGCATCCATCAATGAAAAGGAAAAAAAGAAAGACTTACATTTATATAGCGTCTTTCACAACCACCGGACGTCTCAAAGCACTTTACAGCCAATGAATTACTTTTGGAGTGTAGTCACTGCTGTAATGTGGGAAACGCGGCAGCCAGCTTGCACAAACAGCAATGTGATAATGACCAGATAATCTGTTTTTGTTATGTTGATTGAGGGATAAATATTGGCCAGGACACCGGGGATAACTCTCCTACTCGTCTACGAAATAGTGCCATGGAATCTTTTACGTCCATCTAAGGGCAGACAGGTCCTCGGTTTAACGTCTCAACCGAAAGCCGGCACCTCCAACAGTGCAGCACTCCCTCAGTACTGCACTGGAGTGTCAGCCTAGATTTCTTGTGCCCAAGGGTGGGACTTGAACCTACAACCTTCTGACTCGGAGGCGAGTGTGCTACCCACTGAGCCACAGCTGACACAGTGCAGAATAAAATCAACTATCTGGAGTAAACTTGAGGACTGCTTATATAAAGACTAATATATTATAGCCAACATAAATTCAGAAGGGACTAATTTTGCATTGCGGATGAGACATTAAACCGAGGCCCCATCTGGTGTCTCAGGTGGGTGTAAAAGATTGCTACAGTTGTAGCAAGACTTCCCTACTTTTATACTCCATCCCCCTTGCAATAAAGGCCAACATTTCATTTGCCTTCCTAATTACTTGTTGTCCCTGCATGCTAATTTTTTGTGTTTTATGTACAAGGACCCCAAGATCCCTCAGCATTACAACAGTGACTACACTTCAAAAGTACTTAATTGTAAAGCACTTTGAAACGTCCGGTGGTTGTGAGAGGCGCTATATAAATGCAAGACTCTCTTTCTTGCCAACCTCCTTGACTTCTTTAGTAAATGACATCTCACGTGGACTTTAAAAATCCTAGACTTTATTGTACTGGAACCTTCTGAGAACTCTGCATTCCTTCAATTCTGGCCTCTTGTGCATCCCTGATTTTCTTTGCCCCGTCATTGGCAGTATTGCCTTCAACTGTCTAGGCCCTGAATGTTGGAATTCCCTCCCTGAACTTCTCCAGCTCCTTTATGATACACCTTGAATCTTACCGCTTGCCTGTCCTAATATCTTGTGTGCCTCGGTGTCAAATTTTGTTTGATAATGCTCCTGTGAAGCATCTTAGAACATTTAACTTAACATACCTTAGGGCTGAAATTCAGGCACGCCAGAAACCTGGCGCGCCTATGATTTCTCACATGTTTTTACCGCCGCATGCGAAGAGGTCGCCTCTTGATCAATATTCAGGATTTTGTCGTTTTTTCACGACAAGACCGGAAATTGATCTTAATGGGGGCGGAAGTGCAGCGGTAAGTCCTGGTGAAGGGCGGAAGTTGGGGCGGGACCGAGTCTCTGCCGCTGTCACTCTGTGGCGGAGTGGTGGTGACATCAGTGCATGTGTGCCTCAGCATGTGTCTCCCCTCATTTAAAGAGGAGAGAATTGCCGATTCTGTAGGTTCGGCCACTGGGCCACCAGGGAGGGTTTCGGCCGGGTCTGGCCTGGCACCCAAGAGGGCGTGCCAGGCAGCTTGTTGGTGGCCCGGCCGAACCCAGTGTAATAATTGGCTGGCCGATCGGGGAGTCGGCCTGCAAAAATTAAAACATGGCGGCCACGGCAGTGTGCCCTTCCCTTGAGCTGCCATGCTGCGCACATACAGAACAAGGTGCACCGACAGAAAAAGTTGTCTGGGGCACCGCGTGGTGGCGCAAAGACTTTTGCAAGTAAATTTGGGGTGCAGTGTGCTGGAGGTGCGGGAGATTGACGGTGCGCGCTTTGATGAAGCGCTTGCGGCGGTCAGCAGCAACGGGACGGAAATGAGGACAGGTTGAAAAATCTCCAAACTAAATTTGGGTCGTGGCGGCCAATGGACTGCAACATGGCAGCATGCAAATGGCGGTAACGGGCCTTATCCGGACCCCGAATTTCGGCCCCTTTGAATCCTACCGCTTACTTGTCCTAATATCTCCTTATGTGTCTCACTGTTAAATATTGTTCGATAATGCTCCTGTGAAGCGCCTTGGGACATTTTACTAAGTTAAAGATGTTATGTAAATAGACATTGTTCTTCCTTTAACAAAGTTCTGCATAAAATATATTATGCTTAAAAATAAAAATTTTGCTCCAACGATCTAGGATTTCACTCAAACAAAATTGTGTACCCACCCCTATAATGTAAATAAATAAAAGTTGGCAATGGTGCAAAGTAGTGGGTACTTGTTGTTTGAATGATGCCAAGGTGAGGGAGGAAATTCAGAGTGGAATGCCTAAGGAGCAGTATTGTGACAGCAACTGTTTCTAAAGGACTATGACGACAACTTGCATTTATATAGTGCCTTTTAATGTAGTAAAACATCCCAAAGCACTTCACAGGTGTGTAATCAAAGACAAATCGGGAGTGGGGACAGGCAGTTGAATCTGAGGAGGTAGCAAGGAACATTACAATAAGGAAGCAACTAGCTTACAATAAAATTAATTTGTTCCAGGGTGCTATGACTTTGCTCGAAGATATCCAAATAATTACAGATGATTACCCATCTTAATTCATCCATCCAGAAAATCCCTTGTTGCAGAACCCAGTTGTTTCTTAAATTCATGCCAGGTATTTGCCTTCCACTATTCTGGATGTCCATTCCATATATTAATAATTTTTTGTATGAAGAATTTCCTGATAGATATCCATCTGAAATTTTCTGAATATTGAGCACTCCAAAAAATGCAAATTTGTGACTCTCTCTACTCTTGAAATATGTAATTGGGCACAACAGTGCTGGATGAAAATTAATGCTATTAAATTCAATGATGGATGAAATGTAAAGTACTACACAATTGGAACAGGCTGAATAAGTACTCAGCAGAGATCAAGAGTTGCAGGCCTAAAAGCTGATTGTAAATCACAATGGTGCCTAATGAAAATATGTGGTATATTTCATTTGTAAAGTGACAGTGCATCCACTACCTATACTTGCATACATAATCGCAAACAAAGAGGTTTAAGGTTTTAACAGATTGCAAATCTCCAGTGATTGGACATCATGAACGCAATCAGTAAAGTAAATGTGATGCTTAATTCTGTAGGCAAAACGGCAGAATAGAAGATGGAGAAAGCTGTGTTTATATTGTATTCTGCTCTGGTCAGACCACAACTTGAATACTGTGTCAGTTCTGGTAACTGAGAGAGCAAACATTCGAGCCTCAAGACTGATCCCTCTTATCAGTAGACCCAAATTATTTGGAAGACTGGAGCAACTTGTCGTTACAACCTTGAAAGTAGGCTACTGAATACTGATTTAATAGAGGTATACACAATTATTAATCGGATATAGAAAAGTTAAATCCAAAAGTGCTACTTCAAATTAAGCAATGACTAGGACAAGATTGCAGGAGTTAACCTGGCAAAAGGCAAATTTAGGACTGATCTTGGAAAAATTCCTCACTGAATGATCAATACATGGAATGGACCTTCAACTTGGTAGTGGAGGCAAAAACGCTAGAAATATTTAAACAGCTAGATTAGTTACAGATGGTTCTTTCTGGATGGGCTGAATGGCTTTCCTCATCCATATCTCTCTTGTGAATATTAGCAAAGACCTAGAAGCAAATCAACTACTTGCCTTCTTGGCAGGGAATGGGAGAGAGACCCCTAAAAAGCAAGGAAGAATGGCTTATAATAGCAGCTGAATAAATAACATGCCTATTTAATCTTCTAAATTAACACATAATCTGTATTTGTTTGCATCCTTCCTTCTCTTTAGAAATGTGTAACGAAGAGTTGCTTTTATGAGCATGTTTTTTTTTGTTTTAAGGTTCCATTAACAAAAAGAAATCCAAAAAGAAAGGGTTGAAGTATGATACAATGAAACTACCTCCTATTACTACATTTGCTTCAGGTAATGGTACATCTACACAAATTCTGGTTTTCTAGTTTAGAATGAGCTGAATAGCCTTCATGTTGGAAGATTTTAGAGTTTAAACACACAGGACGGAATTTTCTGGGGTCCATGCGGGCACGATCGGAGGTGGTTTGGATGGTCAATGTGGTAAAAAGTCGGAGCGGATCAGGAACCCGCCATCATCCCGCCCCCATGCAGCTTTCTCTCGAGCTCATTTGGCGATGTGGCAGAGGCGGGTGGCCCAAATCGAAATCATTATAAGCTCGTTGTCGGACAGTTAAGAGCCTTTTTCCCCCTACATTTCAAATTTTCCTGCATGGCCACGGGATTCACGCAGCTCGGGAACCACGTCTGTCAACCTGAGGTGGGAGTTGAGTGGCCATTGCTCCAGCTGATTACTTGACCGCATCAAATGAACTATAAAAGCTCCGATCTCACAGCTGATCAATTTCCTCAGGCAGAAGCTGTTGATAACTACATTGCCAGCACAGATTTAACTTTCTGCAGGCTGCAAGTGTTTCCAACAAAGTCTTCATCCAGTGTCCACCTCATTGGAACAACTGCTCTCACCATTGACATTGCTTCTGTCAACTCTACTTGATCTGCCATCTATTCCATCAACATGGGTGCTGTTTATACTGTCTCAGCTTGGTTCTCAAAATCTGACATTGATGAGCCCCAACACCAGCAGCACTAACAATACCGTCACCTACCTTCTCCGCAACTACCCAATGATACTGGACAGGACAGAGGGCATCAACATCTGAGCACATTGCTGCCAGGAGGACAGGGATGGCTTCATCATGGCCAGATTTACTTAACTTTATGCTGTACACCCATATGGCTGCCACATGCTCTGCCAGGTGGTACCACCCCACAGCAACACCATAAACCATCCCCACAATGACCAAGCCATTTTGGTACCGTTATGTCTTCACCATTCACTACAACTCCAGAAGCTACTTCCAAAGATGCACACACATTTCTCCAAGACCGGAAAGTGGTGAAAATAAAGAATGTTATTGTTGAGATCACATTAACAGAAACTTGACATTAACATTGAATAAAACATCCAAGTGGCTACCCTTGTGAATCTACTTGTGTCATCTTTCTCTTGCATGTGCTTCTGAGGTGCCACCCCTGTGGCTTCAGCAGAAGCAGAGGCATACTGCACACTTCCCTCCTGCAACTGATTAGATACTCTTGGCAGACGTTCTTTGGGTTTTGGAGCCTGTGATGGCTCCACCAAAGTCTGCTCCTCCTGCGACTGTAGGGGCAAACTCGGCCATCGCTGTCCGAGGAGGCATCTGGGGCTCTGACTGAGAGGGTGGCAACAGAGAAGCAGTGTCAGCGCTTTGAGAGGAACACACACTTCCATGTCTCTTCTCACCATCATCCCGCACTTCCCAGCTAGCAAGGAGCTGAAGAGCACCTTGCTGCACATCAGTGGGGCCATGAGACCCCACATCTACGCTAACATCCCTCCTAGAGAGAAGGTCTATGAGCCTCTGCCATCTATTCTCCATAGATAGCATATGCTCATGTAAGTGGCACATCAGCTGCTCCATGCAGGTGGCCATCCATTATCATGGAAGAGCCTACAGGTGGCATTGCCTGCGTGAGGACGGTGCTCATGTTGGAGGTGGACTCCTCCATTCTCTGAATATTTGCAGTCATCGCGTTCGCAAAACTTGTCACAGCCTCCTGCACTTCCTGCATCTTCAGGATCTCCTTTCTGCATGGCCTCTCAGGCTGTGTCTGCATGCAGCTGAACAGAGCTGGGAGCATCCTGTGTCCTCGTCTCCACCATCTGCTCTTGTTCACATGTGAGTTGTGAGACACCAGGTAACAACACTGTCTCATGTGGAACCCACCGAGGTATTTGTATCTGTGCTGGCGCTGGGTGCACTTATGTCTGGTGCACCCACAGAAGTTGGAAACTCCTCTAAGGAGTCTGCTTCTTCTTTCCCCAGTAGTGGGGGGGCTCTTGATGGACCTGTGAGAGAGTAAAGAGATGAGTTAGATATATCACATGAATATTTAATACAGATACCATTATGTAATTGATGACCATTCAGTGGCTGATTACATCAGTCCCCATATGAAGGACTGATTTACAGCATGTAGCTGTTTGATATGTAATTCTGTCACCAGGTTGCTAAGGTGTCCCCCTCACTCCGTCTCCCACCTCGAACAGCTCGGCGAATCCCAATACTTCTAACCCAGCTATTGTGAGGGTGGTAAACAATGGCATTCCGCCTCCCTCTTATTGTGGCCTCTCTCCTGCAAGGAGGGAAAGAAGAAATGGTTGAGTGAGACTGGTGGAATGAGTGTAATGAATGGATGGGTTTGATCTTGAGGGAGACTGATGGAGTGGGTTGGCAATGCCAAATGGCCTCCGTGTGTTAGTTGGTATGATTACGTTGGGGTGAGTGTGAGGAGTGGCTAGTAAGATGAGGATGTCATAATGTAGATAGAGAGGGATGGGTAGATGTGCAAGGTATGTTCTGAGTAATAATGTAAAGGAGTAGGGTTGGGAAGGCAGAGTGATGGGGATGTGCTGCGGGGCACAGCGGGATGAATTTGAGTGGCTTCCTACTCGTCTTTCCTGATTTAATTAGATCATTGAAATGTTTTCAGATCTGCACACAGGTCCTCCTGACCACCTCTGCAATTTGGAGCCAAGCTCATTTTGTCTCCTGGGGAGGTATCTTCCACCCATCGGAAGGGAAGAGGACCTCCCTGCGTGCTGACACCCTCCACAAGGATATGGAGGGAGTTATTGGAGAACCTGGGTGCAGCTCTCTGCCACTGTGCAGTCATTGTTCCAAAAACTTGGAAACGTCAAAAGCTCCATTGCAGTGACTGCACACTCCTAGATGAACCTTCAAATGCAATATGGCCATGGCTCCTTTAAATCTACTGGCTGAAAACACGCCCATCAGACCAGCATCCTCTAATTGGGCCAGGTAATACGCTGGGCGGGCTTAATAGGCCCCATTGACGCAAAGTCGTTTTCTGCAGCAGGATGAAAGCAGCAACGTCCCACCATGTCGACTGCCCGCATCTGACCCACCTAGGTACAGAAAATTAGGCCATAGAATCTTACTAGACTTTTCAAGAATATTTTAGTTTGTATACTTATAATTAAGCAATATATGTCCTCAACTTGAAAAATATTTGATATATATATATATATATATATATTATAAAATATTTTATTTATATATATTATATATATGTGTGTGTGTTTCTAATGTGGCTAATGAATTTGCTTTTGATTTGTTATGATAGAAACAGCACGTCAGAGTTATTGGGATGGAATTGTTGCCTGCCATCAAGGGTATCTAATCAGTACAACATGGAACTACCAGAAAACATCAATGGGAGCACACAAACTTGAGCCTAAGAGATTTCATAAAGATCGTACCCTGGATATATATGCCACAGTATGTAAATTTTGCACTGTTCCTAAAATTATTTTTTTAGCATAGTCATTAGCATGTGTTTCTGTGTATATGACTGTGCTGTAGAAGAGAGATTTTTTTTAAAAGTCAGAATTTACTGAATAAAAAGGACGGACAATTGACAGGACTAATGAACCACAATTATCACTACGTATAACTGATGATTGCATTTTTCATTTGTATAATATTGACAGGTTTCAACTAACTAGTTCTGAACTCTGAGGAGAGTTGAAAGTATAGGGGTAAAAATACATTTGACTGCATTTTCTTTCTCTTTCATGTACACACATAGACACACACACACACACACACAATTTTTGCTGAAGCATTATCAGTAGCAATTGGATATCTAGTCTGATGGCCAGGGACATCACAACAAATATGTTCTCTTTCAAAACAGGAAAGAGCAGGGGATTGGGACTAATTGGAAAGCTTTTTTAAAAAAGCCACTACCGATGGCCAAATGGCCACTTTCTGTGATGTATGATTTTATGAAAGACACAAGGGTAGCAGAGAGTTTCCAATCTTCAATTAGCATTTCAAGCAACTGTTTTGCTGATATCAGCAACCTTTGTGTTTAAAAATTAACATGCAAAAATCAAGATCCATATTCCTTTTCAGACCAAATGTCTGCAATCTAAAATGTTACTTTAAATATTGGCACATCTATTACGTATTTCTAGCATTGCCTATTTTTAATTTAGATTTACAGGTGTAGAAATTCGAAAACTGGTGGTATTGGATCGGTCTCCAATTATACGCAGTGTCTGATACACAATAACAACTTGTATTTATATAGCGCCTTTAATGTAGTGAAATGTCCCAAGGAGCTTCACAGGGATATTATGAGATAAAAGATTTGACACCGAGCTGCACAAGTAGAAATTAGTGTAGGTGACCAAAAGCTTGGTCAAAGAGGTATGTTTAAAGGAGCATCTTGAAGGAGGAAAGAGAGGTAGAGAAGTGGAGAGGTTTAGGCAGGGAGTTCGAGCTTGGGGCCTAGGCAACAGAAGGCATGGCCACCAATGGTTGAGCGATTATAATCAAGGATGCTCAACAGGGCAGAATTAGAGGAGCGCAGATATCCTCTAGCGGGGGTGGGGGGCGGCTTTGTGGGGCTGGAAGAGATTACAGAGATAGGGAGGGGTGAAATCATGGAGGAATTTGAAAATACAGATGAGAATTTTGAAATCGAGGCGTTGCTTAACCACAAGCCAATGTAAGTCAGTGAGCACAGGGGTGATGGGTAAACGGGACTTGGTGTGAGTTAGGACACGAAGGCAACTTTTGGATCATCTCTAGTTTACGTAGAGTATACTGGGAGGCCAGCCAGGAGTGCGTTGCAATAGTCAAGTCTAGAGTCCATTGTAGTCAATGGAACTTTTTTAAAATTCGTTTTATTGGGTGTCGCTGGCAAAGCCAGCATTTATTGCCCATCCCGAATTGTCCTTGAGAAGGTGGTGATGAGCCACTGCAGTCCATGTGGTGAAGGTATTTCCCTAGTGCTATTAGGGAGGAAGTTCCAGGATACAATGAGGGAATGATATATTTCCAAGTTAGGATGGCGTGTGACTTGGAGGGGAATGTGGAGGTGATGTTGTACCCATATGCCTGCTGACCTTGTCCATCAATTGGTAGAGGCCACAGGTTTGAGAGGTGCTGTCGAAGAAGCCTTGACGAGTTGCTGCAGTGCATCTTGTTAGCTGGTATACACTGCAGCCACGGTACGCCGGTGGTGGAGGGAGTGAATGTTTATGGTGGTAGATGCCAATTAAGCGGGCTGCTTTTTCCTGTATTGTGTTGAGCTTCTTGAGTGGCGTTGGCACTGATCCAGGCAAGTGGAGAGTATTCCATCACACTCCTGACTTGTGCCTTGTAGATGGTGGAAAGACTTTGGGGAGTTAGGAGATGAGATGCTCGCCGCAGAATACCCAGCCGCTGACCTCTTTTTGCCACAGTATTTATGTGGCTGGTCAATGGTGATCCCCAGGATGTTGTTGACTGGGAATTCGGCGATAGTATTGCTGTTGAGTGTTGAGGGGTGGTGGTTAGACGCTCTCTTGTTGGAGATATTCATTGACGCGAATGTTACTTGCCACTTTTCAGCCCAAGCCTGGATGTCGTCCAGATCTTGCTGCATGCGGCATACTGGTTGGGCCGAGGACACTGCCCTAAGAAACTCCTGCAGCAATATCAGGCGCTACCTGTTTTGCGCCACCACCCAAGATGAATTCCTAGGCCACAGTATTTTTTAATCCATCATTTGTTTATATTGTAGTTCAACTTTAAAAAAAAAAGATATATTTTAAAACATTAATGGCTTGAATATTTTCATAACTGCAAAATACATATTTTTTTAATTTATTGAGATTTAAATGTTACGTGTCCGCTCTGGTTGCACTCTCACCACCTGAATCAGAAAGTTATAGGTTCAGGTCACACTCCAGAAATTGAGCACATCATCTCAGCTGACATTTCATGGTATGTTAAACCTTTCCATGACATTAAAGATTCCATGACATTATTTGAAGAGCTAACCAACATTTATCCCTTAACCGACACCAATAAAATAGTTTAATTGGTCACTTATCTCATTGCTGTTTGTGGGACCTAGCTATTGCCAGATTGCATGCTGTATTTTCCTACATTACACTGACCACACTTCAAAGGTAATTTATCTCTCAAGTGCTTTGGGCCGACCTGAGGCCACGAAATGCGCGCTATGAATGTTAGTTCTTACTATATTTTTTTTACTCCACTTAACACATATAATCGGCAAATTTGTTTATTTACTGATTTAAAATTGCACAATATGAAGTAAATATTAATTTGGTACTGTATCCTTTGGATATTAATGAATAGTTCAGGTAGCATATGTAGATATAATCTGACAATTCTCCCATTTCTCTCCTTGTGTACAATAAACCCAGTATGTAAATTGTGTGCAGATGACCCATTGATGTGTTCTGTACGAATTAAATTTTATAAATAACGGCGCCTAATCTAGCTGGAATGTAGAAGCATCACTGAAATTGAAACATTTTTGATCCTTTACTGTTTTAAAATAGGCATTTCAGTAATATCATATCTTATATTCTAGAGTTTTAATGGAGCAGTGTCCAGACAAAACATAAAATCCAGGTGCTAATGTGATGTATCGCTGTTATAGGAGAGAATAGGTACACTGAAAAAGAAGCAAAGTGTGAAAGTGTTTTAGGCGGATAGAATCCTTGTATTGATACAAATATGTATATCACATTAAAAGTGAGTGCACAATGTGATCTGAAAATTTAAAATACATGGACCCAGAAGTTGCAATTGGAGGCTTCCGCGGTGGATGCCTCTGACCACGAAAATTTTTACGGAAGTACCAGTTGTTCCCGGTGTTTTGGGGGCTTCTGGGCCTCTACGTGAAGACCTGCGCAGAGGCCCGCGTATCCCAACAGCGTATGTCAGAGTAGGAGTATTCCCATTCATACTTATGGTGATTCTGTATGTACGGAAATATGAATGGGAATACCCCCCCAAAACACACACACTCATTAAATACATTACAAAAACACATTACATATTTAAAATTAATTAAAATACAATTTAAATATTTTATACAAAAAAAGTTTAATTTTTTTAATATGTTTTAACAGGGCTAAAATAAACTTGCCTTAATGGACAGGGTTTGTTAATATATAAATTAGTTTTATTTTTCTATTTTATTTTTCTATTTTTTAAAACTCTTACGTTAGCAAAAGCATGCCTTACACCTGCTTTCACCAGGCGTAAGAATTTGAAGAATATTTGGTGGGCAGGAGTAGCCCAAATAGTTCAACTCTCTGCCTGCAGAGGCCATTTACTTCTGGATGCTTGACAGATGGCAAGTTCCGGGTTTAGACGCATGCATACCAAAACCCGGAACTTGCGGGGCTCTTACGGGTGCACTTCGTACACATCTGTAGGGGCCGCGAATTCAGGCCCATAGTTTACAGTTATGATTGCTTGCCATGCCAAGCGAAGTTTGTCCATCCTGCACACAAGTCTGCTCCATCATCATCACCACTGGGCAAGTAGTTAAGATGCTGGGGATTCAACTGCTGGCAATGATATTGCAGCAAAGGCTCATAATGTCAGATTCCTCACCAAAGCCACAATCTTTAATCCAATCTATTATGGAATGAAAGCAGTTCATTTTCAAATATTGTGAATGCATAGCGCTTCATTATTTTCTTCAACCTTTTAAGCTTTAGCCTTTGCTATCGGGGAAAATTGTGGCTCAGTTGGTAGCACCCTTGCCTCCGAGTCAGAAGGTTGCAGGTTCAAGAGGGACTTGAAGACAAAAATCTAGGTTGACACTCCAGTGAAGTACTGAGGGAGAGCTGCACTGTTGGAGGTGCCATCTTTCAGATGACATGTAAAAGCAGCTCTTTCTGGTGGATGTGAAAGATCCCATGGCACTATTCGAAGAAGAGCAGGGGAGTTATCCCCAGTGCCCTGGCCAACATTAATCCCTCAATCAACAACACTAAAAAGAGATTATCTGGTCATTATCACATTGCTGTTTGCAGGGGCTTGCTGTGCACAAATTGGCTGCCGCGTTTCTTAAATTACCACAGTGACTACACTTCAAAAAATACTTAATTGACTGTAAAGCGCTTTGGGACATCCGGTGGTTGTGAAAGGTGCTATATAAATGCAAGTCTTTTTATAAAATAGTGGGAAACTGAGGGGCTAATAAGACTTAGGTACTTAGAGTAAATGATATCAGTAGAGAAAAGATACTTGAGAAACTAATGGGACTAAAAGTCGACACATCCCCTGGACCTTAGAGCCCACATCCTAGGGTTCTAAAAGAGGTGGCTGCAGAGATGGTGACTGCATTAGTTGTGAGCTTCTAAAATTCCCTAGATATTATAACGCTCCCAGTGGATTGGACGGTAGAAAATGTAACCCTACTATTCAAGAAAGAAGGGAGCGAGAACTACAGGCCAGTTAGACAAGTTGTTGGGAAAATTCTGCGATCCATTATTGAGAAAGTAGAGTAAAGGCACTTAGAAAATCCGATGATTATGCAGAATCAGTTTGGTTTTATGAAAGGGAAATCGTGTTTAACAAATGTATTAGTTTTTTGAGGTAACTAGCAGGGTAGATAAGAGGAAACCAGTGGATGTAGTATATTTGGATTTCCAAAAGGCATTCAATAAGTTGCCACATAAAAGGTTGTATTAAAAAAGGTTGGGGTAATATCTTATCATGGATAGGGGATTGGATAACGGACAGAAAACAGAGCAGGAATAAGCATGTCATTTTCCAACTAGTGGGGAGCCGCAAGGATCAGTGCTTGGGCCTCAGCTATTTACAATCTATATTAATGATTTGGATGGAGGGACCGAGTGCAATGTATCCAAGTTAGCTGACGATACAAAGCTAGGTGGGAAAGTAAGCTGTGAGGAGAACACAAAGCCTGCAAAGAGATATGGACAGGTTAAGTGAGTGGGCAATAAGATGGCAGATGGAGTATAATGTGAGGTTATTCGCTTTGGTAGGAAGAATAAAAAAAAAGATTTTTTTAAATGGTGAGAAACAATTGAATGTTTGTATAAAAACAGAAAATGCTGGAAATACTCAGCAGGTCAGGCAGCATCTGGAGAGAGAAGCAGAGTTAACGTTTTAGGTCGATGACCCTTCATCAGAACTGGAAAAAGTTAAGAGATGTAACAGATTTTTAAGCAAGTGTAGGGGCAGGGAAAGGGGGGAGGGGAGGAAAGAACAAAAGTGAAGGTCTATGATGGGATGGAAGGCTGAAGAGATTGAGGCAAAAGGAGATAGTAATAGGACAAGTTAAGAAACAAAAGATGAGTCTAGATAGGATGTCGATGAAGATGGCAGAATTATCAACCGCTGCTGTGGGAAAGAATAAAAAGCAGAAAATAAATAGGGTAAGAGATTATGGTTTGAAATTGTTGAACTCTTGAGTCCAGGCGGCTGTAAAGTGCCTGAACAAAAGATGAGGTGCTGTTCCTCGAGCTTGTGTTGAGCTGCCTGATGCACAGATGCTGCCTGACCTGCTGAGCATTTCCAGCATTTTCTACTTTTATTTCAGATTCCAGCATCCGCAGTATTTTGCTTGTGTATTAAATGTTGTTGTTCAGAGAGATTTAGGGTGTCCTCATACAGAAAGCAAAGTTATAGCAAGTGATGAGGAAGGCAAGTGGCATGTTGGCCTTTATTGCAAGGTGGTTGGAGTACAAGAGTGGAAGTCTTACTACAATTGTACAGGGCTTTGGTGAGACCACACCCAAATACTGTGCACAGTTTTGGTCGTATCTGAGAAAGAACATGCATGTCTTAAGAGACGGTGCAACAAAGATTCTCACTATATTGATTCCTGGGATATGAGAGTTGTCCTGTGAGGAGAGATTGAGTAGACTCGAGTTTAGAAGAATGAGAGGTGATCTCATTGAAATATAAGATTCTGAGGGGGGGGTGACAGGGTCAATGCTGACAGATTGATTCCCCTGACTGGAGAGTCGAGAACGAGGGGGCATAGTCTCAGGATTAGAGTCCAGACTTTTAAGCCAAGACGCGGAGGAATCTTGTGACTCGGGTTTGTGAATCTTTGGAATTCTCTGCCCCTACGGGCTGTGGATGCTGAATCATTGAGTATATTCAAGCCATGATCATCATGAATGGTGGTGCAGGCTTGAAGGGCCGAATGGCCTGCTCCTGCACCTATTTTCTATGTTTCTGAGATACAGATTTTTTGACTCAGCGAATCAAGAGATATGGGGATCGGGTGGGAAAGTGGAGTTGAGGTCAAAATTTGCCATGATCTTATTGAATGGCGGAGCAGCCTCGAGGGGCCATATGGCCTACTCCTATTTCTTATCAGTTTGCGTTAGTTTTACCAGCGCAATCCAGGTGAAATCGGCCAAACCAGCACAAAAGATTGCAGACACTCAATTTACGCATGAATTTCCATGATTTTTAACACTGGTTTAAAAAGCATTTTTCCCAAAGCCAGCTAGGCCTATAAAACTGGCCACACTTTCAGATTGAAATAATGAGGATGACTGGTGCCAATTGCGGCCATTTCTGGCTGCTCGAGGAGGGTCTTCTGATTGAGCTTGTTTTCTTAGGTGCACAGGCACTCGTCGACACGTATTTTTTTAAAGTTACTACATTTTTAAAATTTAATTTACTAAGAGACTGATTAGTGTACACTAATGAAACTAGTAAAACGTTCAGTAGTTTTTAAGTCATTTTCAGTGATTTTAAAATCAGGTGGAGGACTTAGATGCACATTAAAAATGCTTATTTTTTGAGAGATACCCAATCAGTCCCACCCACCCACCCTTTCCCTTAACGACTGTCTGTTCCGCCTGTGGCAGGGACTGTGGTTCTCTTATTGGACTGTTCATTCACCTAAGAACTCATTTTTAGAGTGGAAGCAAGTCTGCCTCGATTCCAAGGGACTGCCTTGATGATGATGACGACCCAATTTTAGGTGTATTAATGAAAGTACACCAGGTTACTACTCATTAATGCATCACTGAATATTTTATAAGAAAAGAAAAGAAATCTTTACCCTGACCAATGCGCTGGTTTATGGAAGATTTTATGCTTGTGATTTTGCAAATGCATTTCAGCGGAAACTTGAATTGTAACCTAACCCAGCACAATTTGCGCCCATTTTCCCGATTGCGCCCAAAGCAGAATCTCTACCTCTAGATTTTTTTTTCTCTCCCTTGAGCTCTCTTCAAGCTATGGGTAATCACTTTAAGCATGTGGGTTAATTGCACTTTTGTTCAGTGTAATTGTTATCTACTATATTCAGACTCTTTATTCAAAATCAGTCCCATCATGTTGAGCTTCTTTGAACCACCCATCAATTATTTCCTTTCCCTTCCTCTCTTGAAGGACTGAACTTTTTGTCATCGACCTGGCTTCCCGAGCCCGATCGAATGATGCCCAGCAGGGTCATGAATGGCTGCAGGACATTGAGGGAGGAGGGTGATCAGCCAGAGGTTGTTGTCCATATCGGTATAGAGGCATAGAAAATAAGTGCAGGAGTAGGCTATTTGGCCCTTCGAGCCTGTACCGCCATTCAATAAGATCATGGCCGATCATTCCCTCCGTACCCCTTTCCTGCTTTCTCTCCATACCCCTTGATCCCCTTAGCCGTAAGGGCCATATCTAACTCCCTCTTGAATATATCCAATGAACTGGCATCAACAACTCTCTGCGGCAGGGAATTCCATAGGTTAACAACTCTCTGAGCTCAACATTCCTGGTTTTTCAGGGTTTTCAGACGGAACACGGGGATTAAAAAAGGAGGGGGGGTCGTGGTCTTGATTAAAGAAACAATTATAGCTGTGAGGAGGGATGATATGTTAGAAGGATTATCAAATGAGGCCATGTGAGTTGAATTGAACAAAAAAGGGGCGATCACACTGCTGAGTGAATTATCGATCCCCAAACAGTGAGAGGGAGATGGAAGAGCAAATATGTCAGAAAATTTCTGAAGTGCAAAACTATAGGGCAGTAATAGTAGCGGATTTCAACTACCCTAATTACGCTAGAGGACTGCTAACGTTTATCATTGTTTAAGAAGGGCGAAAGGGATAGACTGATTAATTACAGGCCAATCGGCCTAACATCGGTGGTGGGAAAATTATTGGGAAAAAAATCTCCGGGGCAGAATAAATCTTCATTTAGAAAGACACGGATTAATCAAGGACATTCAGCATGAATTTGTTAAGGGAAGGTTGTGTCTAACTAACTTGATTTTAATTTTTTGAGGAGATAACTAGGGTCGATGACGTGCATTTGATGTCTATATGGATTTTAGCAAGGCTTTTGATAAGGTCTCTCATGGCAGACTGATCACGAAAGTAAAAGCCCATGGGATCCAAGGCAATGTGACGAGTTGGATCCAAAATTGGTTCCAAGGCAGGAAGCAAAGGGTAATGGTTGATGGGTGTTTTTGTGACTGGAAGGCTATTTCCAGTGGGGTTCCGCAGGGCTCTACTAGATCCCTTGCTTTTTGTGGTACGGGTGTATATCAACGATTTAGACATGATTGTTGGGGGTATGATTAAGAAGTTTGCAGATGATACCAAAATTGGATGCGTGGTTGATAATAAAGAAGAAAGCTGTAGACTGCAGGAAGATATCATCATAGACAGTCCCTCAGAATCGAAGAAGTCTTGCTTCCACTCTTAAAATGAGCCCTTAGGTGGCTGAACAATCCAATACGAGAACCACAGTCCCTGTCACAAGTGGGACGATAGTCGTTGAGGGAAGGGGTGGGTGGGAGGGACAGGTTTGCCGCACGCTCTTTCCACAGCCTGTGCTTGATTTCTGCGTGCTCTCCGCGATGAGACTCGAGGTGCTCGGCGCCCTCCAGGATGCACTTCCTCCACTTAGGGCGGTCTTTGGCCAGGGACTCTCGGGTGTCAGTGGGGATGTTGCACTTTTTCAGGGAGGCTTTGAAGGTGTCTTTGTAATGTTTCCTCTGTCCACCTTTGGCTCGTTTGCCGTGAAGAAGTTCCAAGTAGAGCGCTTGCTTTGGGAGTCTAGTGTCTGGCATAGAAACATAGAAAATAGGTGCCCTTCGAGCCTGCACCACCATTGAATAAGATCATGGCTGATCATTCCTTCAGTACCCCGTTCCTGCTTTCTCTCCATACCCCTTGATCCCTTTAGCCGCAAGGGCCATATCTAACTCCCTCTTGAATACATCCAATGAACTGGCATCAACACCTCTCTGCAGTAGGGAATTCCATAGGTTAACAACTCTGAGTGATGAAGTTCCTCCTCATCTCAGTCCTAAATGGCTTACCCTTATCCTAAGACTATGTTCCATGGTTCTGGACTTCCCCAACATCGAGAACATTCTTCCTGCATCTAATCTGTCCAGTCCCGTCAGAATTTTATATGTTTCTATGAGATCCCCTCTCATCCTTCTAAACACCAGTGAATACAGGCCCAGTCGATCCAGTCTCCTCATATGTCAGTCCTGCCATCCCAGGAATCAGTCTGGTGAACCTCCGCTGCACTCCCTCAATAGCAAGAATGTCCTTCCTCAGATTGCGGACAATGTGGCCTACCCAGCAGAGCTGATCAAATGTGGTCAGTGCTTCAATGCTGGGGATGTTGGCCTGGTCGAGGATGCTAATGTTGGTGCGTCTGATATCAATCAGGTGGGCAGGACAATGGCAAATGTAATTCAATCCTGAGAAGTGTGAGGTAATACATTTGGGGAAGGTTAACAAGGCAAGGGAATACACAAATGGTCAGACACTGAAAAGTGTAGAGGAACAAAAGGACCTTGGAGTGCATGTCAACAGATCCCTGAAGGTAGCTGGCCAAGTAGATAAAGTGGTTAAGAAGACATACGGACTACTTGCCTTTATTAGCCAAGGCAGAGAATACAAGAGTAGGGAGGTTATGCTTGAACTGTATAAAACACAAGTTAGGCCACAGCTAGAGTACTGTGTGCATTTCTGGTCACCACAGTACAGGAAAGATGTGATTGCACGATAGAGGGTACAGAGGAGATTTACGAGGATGTTGCCTGGACTGGAGAATTATAGCTGAGGAAAGATTGGATAGGCTGGGGATGTTTTCTTCGGAACAGAGGAGACTGAGGGGAGGCCTGATTGAGGTGTATAAAATTATGAGGGGCTTAGATAGAGCGGATAGGAAGGACCTATTTCTCTTAGCAGAGAGGTCAACAACCAGGGGGCATAGATTTAAAGTAATTGGTAGGAAGTTGAGAGGGGATTTGAGGGCAATTCTTTTCACCCAGAGGGTGATGGGGCGGTCTGGAACTCACTGCCTGAAAGGATGGTAGAGGCAGAAATCCCTACCACATTTAAAAAGTATTTAGATATGCACTTGAAGTGCCGTAACCTACAAGGCTTACGGACCAAGAGCTGGAATGTGGGATTAGGCTGGATAGATCTTTGTCGGCCAGCGCGGACACAATGGGCCAAAATAGCCTCCTACCATGCTGTAAATTTCTATGATCTCTCTAACCTCGAACCCTCCAACCCCAGCCGCCAAACACACTGTTCCTTTTACTCTAGCCTTTATGCATCCCCCTTCCTTTCGCCCCACCTTTGCCAGTTGTACCTTCTGCCAGCTGGGCCCCATACTCTGGAATGTCTTCCCTATATTTCTCTCCTTTAAGGCCCTCACCTCTGATCAAGCTTTTGGTCACCCATCCTAATAAAGCCTCCTTTATCTCGGTGTCCACTTTTTGTCTGATTACACCTCCTGTAAAATACTTTTGGGACATTTTTCTACATTAAAAGCACTATATAAATGCAAGTAGATTTTCATTTATGTCTGCTCAGCCTATTTGAAATACATTTGCAATGATTTGACTGGAGCATCAGTATTGTCAGTTCTGTAGAGCTCAGCAGTTTACAGTTTTGCCTTTTCAGCTGGAGAACGCTGTATACGATGGTGAGCATTTTATGTGGGAAGTAGTAAAAGGAATTGGAAACAAAATGTCAAACATTTCGTTTCAAATGTTTCAGCTCAACTCTCGTGCATTTTTTCAGAGTTTGCATTATCTGCCAGCATCAGGTATGCGTTAGTTATATGATAGTTAAGATTCTTGTAGTTGCCCTGACATTAAGCAAATATTACATTGATGGAGCTTAGTGCAGTGCCGAGTAGAGAACCATTAAAGCTCCTGAAGCATTACGGTCAGGAATTCTATTTTATTTGAGGGAGAAATTTTCTCAAACCAATTTGTAGTGCTAAATCTGAAAGTCAGCTACTGTGTTTTAAGTTTTTGCCAAATTTACAAACTGCTACAGGTAGTATTTAAAAAAAAAAAATCTCAAACGTAGTGTGATGCTGGAGTAGTGCTGTGCTGACTCCAGTTTGCGGCAGGAACCCACACAAAGCTCCAGAAACCAATGTGTGTCATGATGTGCATTTTGAAACCAGTCTGTCTACTTGGCACCAATCCACCCTCTCTCTCCTCTTCCTACCTCCCTTCTCCCCTCGAGTAGTAGGCTTGTGCTTAAGCAGGTTGAAGTTGTATATACAGAAATGCACAGACTGAATACTGATTTCTTCCAAAATGTAAAATGTTACTACATGCACAGGCACACAAATGTGATGTTGTTAGTTACACATCTAAGATTGCACGTGAATGCTCAACTGGACCACTGGTCATATAAATCTTGTACTGTCTGGGTAGCTTATTGGTCTATGGGAGGTGGAAGGGAGTATACATGGAGTATACATCTAGTCACAACAGATGGCGAGGAACTAAGAATACATCAATTATCTTAATCCTGTGGGAGGGGGATGCGGGAGAACTATTTTCTATAATTTTAGTACAGAAGGATATTCGTTCCAGCAAATCTATCCCTTTTTCATAGAGCAAACTCACCTACTTATCTTCACAACATACTCTTTCAACCCCTCTTTCCTCCAGAAATGTGCCAGTTGTTTCTTGAACCAGTTGTTTCTGCTTCCGTGGACCCCTCTAACTTAGTCTTCCACAATTCCATTACATTTTGATAGAGAACATTCTGATTAACTTCCTTTCTTATTCCAAATATACTAACTTTTTAGCATGTTTGAACCCTTTACCAAAGTGAATAATCTGTTTTGATCAATTTTCTTCATAATGGTAAAGTTTATTTTGATGTCCTTGCAGTCTCTCTTTTCCAATGAAAAGCTCAATTTTTTTTAACCTTACCTCAACCTAAATGCCAGCTACTGGGAAGTGTTTTTGTAGCTCAGTTGCAGTACCCTCTCGAGGTGTTTTATAACCAGGTGACCTGAACTGCACACAGGACTCCATTTGGAGTCTTAACAATGCTTTATGGAACGGTATACAACCTTTATTTGATTTGAACTTTTATTTTTCTGCTACCACAACCCACTGCTATGTTTGTTTTTATTGTAGCTAAGTATTGAGTTGATGGTTTCATAGGTTTATCCAGTGTTTCCTCCTGGCTCTTTTTCCTTACCAGCACACTCTACCAAGGTTCCTCTTGTGTCCTTTGTTCCCTGTTACAGTTTAGGTATTTTCTCACATACAGTGGTGGTAGTCACTCCCATAAGCATCTTCTGTTTAGGGATGTGCCTATACTATATCTAAATACAATAATGTAACTAAGCCATGTAACAATAGTATCACCATGTAATCTGAACTGAATATTCATGTCTTTTGCACATGTACTTCAATCTCTTTGAAGTTGGGCCAACAAAGCACTTGGTGAGACTAAAGCCAGATACGACTTGTTAACCTACTTTGTTTCTTTGAATAAAGTTATGATCAGATTCACTTAGCTCAATCAGTACAACTTGTCTTCATGTAATAGTACAAAATAGCAAACACAATGGGGGGAAAATTGCAGTTGGAGGCTTCCTTTGTAAGAACACCTCCAACCCGAAAATAATCTACGAAAGTACCTGGTGGTCCCAGAGGCCTAGGCTCGCTGCGCAGTGCATGGGAGATGTACGTACGTGCTGGAGTCACATGGGCCTGGACCACCGATCACTATGCAATATTCTCATTGATAAAAATGGGAACTCCGTTTGTACAAGTTCCCATTACTGTCAATGAGAAAAACCCCTAAAACACCAAAAACACAGCATAATAAATAAATAAAACACCTCACATATTTAAAATTAAATGTTTTAGAAAAACAATATTTTTTGGATTTAAAAAAAAAGTGTTTTAATAGGGTAAAAAATAAACTTGCCTTAATGGACAGGGTTTTTAATTTAAAAATGAGTGTTTAAATTTAATTTTTATATATTTTAAAAGTGTTACGCTGGTAAAAGTAAGCTGTGCGCTTGCTTTTACCAGATGTAAAAGTTTGAAGGATATTCGCTGGGCCCGTGCCGATGTCCTTCTGGGGATGCGGAGGATCTGTACGGAGAAATCTTGACAGATTGGAAAAGCCAATTTTCAGTCCGTGCGCACTTTGTATGGACCCGGCGAAGCTGAAATTTTTGGCCCAATATGTTGCTGTACATCAATGGGAATCTTTTAAGCCATTCTTGTCTGAAAGGAGCCAAGAAAAAGAGCATTGGAAGTATGAAACCATGAAGGGAAGGAATGGGGATAATGTAGTCAACATTTTAAAGATTTAATGATGAGCAAGAAAGATCAGATATAGAAATAATTATATTGAAAGAACAAAGTGATGAAAATAAAGCATAAATCAAAGTTACTTGTGCGCTTCCATGATACGTGACTAATCTATGTACCCATCCTCTGTTAATTTCCAAGATGCTTATTTGCTTGTGCAGTTTATTTTGTTGTCGAGTCGATGTATTTAAAAAAAAATATCAAACGCTATAAAAGAATTTTGTTGCATTCTTAGGCCGTGGATATCACATCTTGTGGAAATTTTGCTGTTGTTGGCCTTTCTTCGGGCCATGTAGACGTATATAATCTGCAATCGGGCATCCATAGAGGACAGTATGGTGAAGAAAAGAGTAAGTACAAGGTCAAAGATAAAAATGTTTGGTATCATTTGCTTTAATGGTAATTTGTGCAGACAACTGTATGCAGAGCAATGAAATATGGAAATTGAGGAGGAGGATTATCATACTAAGTGTTGTACAAAACACCATATTTTAAAAATATGAATACATAGTATTGTCAAACCACCATTTGCGGCCTGCTCGCTAATGTGACAGCATAATGCAAAATATTCGGCAGCGACTAATAATTTTTGACACAAAGTGTATCCATATTAAAAGCAGAAATTGCTGAAAATGCTCAGCAGGTCAATCAGCATCTGTGGAGAGAGAAACAGTTAATGTTTCATGGACCTGAAATATTGGGGTCAAGTTTCGGCCTAAGTTCCTATTTTTTTAGAGCAACTAGTTTAGAATGGAGTATCTTAGAAATTGCAATTCTCGGTATTTAGTTTGCTCCAGTTCTAGTCAGTTAGAACAGTTTCATTTTAGAACAGATTTTTTTTCAAAAGGGGGCATGTCCAGCCACTTACGCCTGTTTTGCAAGTTTAGGCAGTAGAAACTTACTCCAAATTAACTTAGAATGGAGTAAGTGTAGATTTTTGTACGTTCAGAAAAACCTTGCCTACACTTTACAAATCAGGCGTAGGGAACGAGGCGGGGGGTTGGAAGTCATTAAATTCTACAAGCATTCGACAGTCTCACTTATACAAATAAAGAACTATCCTGAATAAAAAATTATAAATAAAGCAAATAAAAAATATTGAATATTCCTACCTGTGTGAAGCAGCAGCAGCCTTCGAGCTGCGGAGCTTCAGGCCTTTCGTGCAGGAGACAGGGGCGGCGTCAGTCCACCGACGGCAGCCCAACAACGGCAGCAAGCAGCCTTCGAGCTGCGGTGCTTCAGGTAGGCCTTTCATTGCAGGCGACAAGGGCGGTGTCAGTGGCACGGCGGCAGCCGAAGAGGCAGTAAGCAGCATTCGAGCTACAGAGGAGCTTGAGGCCATTCAGCCAGGAGAAGGGGGGGGCACGGTTGGGGCCACACACACAGCCAACGCAGCAGCCTCCACAGCTGTGAATTTATTTTTATAGGCTGCAGGCCATTCGGCCAGGAGACAGGGTAGGTGTGCAAAGCACTGGGAGGGGGCGACAGCCAGCCAGTTTAAAAGTTAAATTTGTAATTGAAGTATGGGTGCTGCATTATCAACATCACTGATTATGCAATGGTTCGCCAGCAATTTTGATTAGAGCTCACCGCACCAGGAACATCATAGCCCGTAGGCTGATGGGCAGGAGACCTTACCCACGTCGGCAAGATCGAGCCAGGCGCTCGTACCTGGACATGAGCGAGGCTGATTGTGTCAAAAGGCTGCATTTCCGCAGAGAAGTCGCTGAGATCTGTGATATGCTGAGAGCAGATTTGCAGCCCAGAAGCAGAACGCCGACTGCCTTGTCTGTTGGAGTGAAGGTAACAGCTGCACTTGCCTTCTATGCCTCGGGATCGTTTCAGGCTACAACTGGAGATTTGTGCGCCATCTCTCAACGTGCAATACATGCCTGCGTTTACCAGGTCACGGCTGCACTGTATGCGCAGAGGATTGACTTCATCAAGTTCCCAATGACCGCACAAGCGATCCATGACAGGTCTGTGGGCTTCTTCAGGATTGCTGGCTTCCCAAATGTACAGGGCTGCATTGATTGTACCCACATCGCCTTGCGAGCACCTGTGGAGGATTCCGAGCAGTACAGGAATAGAAAAGGTTTCCACTCCATCAATGTGCAGCTCATGTGTGACGACAAGCAGCGCATCATGTCAGTCGATGCGAGATACCCTGGCAGCACTCATGATGCGTTCATTCTATGTGACAGGTTTATATCTGACATGTTTGAGCAGCAGCCAGAAGGGCAGAGCTGGCTACTGGAGACAAAGGGTATGACCTGACCACCTGGCTCATGACACCCCCACGCGTGACACGGACTGAAGCTGACCGTCAAAACAACATGGCACACATTGCGACGCGCAGCATCATAGAGAGGACCATTGGCATCTTGAAACACCGTTTCCGATGCCTGGACCATTCCGGAGGCCACTTGCAATACACTCCTCAGATTGTCGGTCACTTCACTGTTGTGCACCGCATGCTCCATAACTTAGCCATCATGAGGCAGCAAAAGCTGGTAGTGGAACCAGAAGACCCACATGAGGGGCCAGCGCATGATGATAGTAATGTGGAAGAGCAGGATGAGGATGATAACAATCAGGAAAGCATGCAGGTGCCTGATGCCGGAGCACGAGGTCGGAGGAGGGTCGTCCATCGTGCTCCTTTAATGATTGCTCGAGCCCTGCACCAGCAGCTCATCCATGAACGCTTCAATTGCTGAAGCCTGAGGGCTCTGCGACCACTGTTGCACAATGACATGTTTATTCTTTGTAGTTGTTCCTATGTTGTGTTGTGTTAATGGAAGATGAATCAGTTTTAATGAAAATATATTTTATTGAAAAGTTATCACTAATAAAATATTTGTTGTAGCAAACTTTACTTTTTAATAGGACTCTTGAAGGTCACTTAAAAACTTTAAGATCACTTATAAACTTGTAAAGTTACAAAACAATTTCAATGTGAAAAATCTTAGACTCAAGATCACTTAAACTTCAAGATCACTTTTTAGGTGCAAAATTAAATAAGTTATAAAATGTGAGAGCATTTACACTAACAACATTTATGTTGTAAAGTTTCAAAACAATTTCAATTTGAAAAACGCTACTACAGTTACATCAAGAATAAGAACAAAAGCAGCAAAGAAAGGCTGCAACCATCTCTCATCCACATCTCGGTGAATGTTCACTTCTTCATGGGGGTGTCATTTGATTGGTGCCCTTATTGCAGCGGCTATCTCCCTGATGGCCTGTGCTGTCACTTGCATGCCCTCCCTGACAGCCTGTGCCGTCGATTGCACTCCCTCGGACATTCCCTCCCTAAGTTCCCGTGTTATTACTGCTATTTCTCCCGTCAGTACCGTCACCTCTTCACCCACTGCACTGACGCTACCGATGAGTAATCGGGTAAGCTCATTGGTCTCCATACCCAGTGCCACAACCTGAGCCGCATCTGTTGCACGCTGCATCTCAGGAGAGCGTGTCTCCAATCTCCTCCTCTGCCTGGGTCTGCCTCGCAACACCACTACACAGGGAGGCGCGGGCTGGGACGGCGGGCTCTCGGTGTTCTAGACGACAGCACTAGAGTGGGAGGCGCGGGCTGGGATGGTACAGCCCTGGGTCTTGCATCCGGCACCACTCGAGTGCGAGCTATGTGCTGGGATGGTGGGTGAATGGGTGTAAACTGCTGCATTATATCACCAGCACCACTGGGACCCGTAACGTCGTAATCAAAACCATGGAAGGTGAAACCAGAACCTATGCAAGGGGTTGAAACTCTGATGCTCCTTAATGTGGGCTCATAAAGATTAATTTGGAAGCTCTTCCCTGTAGACATTTCTGTCATCGCCGCCTGCAGCCAGTCTGGATCGTCCGCATCTAGTTGTACTGGTTCTTGTTCTGGATCTTCAGGATCTTCAATGTTGATGGCATCATCATCATGTTCTGCAAAATACATCAGAATAGTCAAATGTTTAATAGCAAGGGAGGGGGCAGGATGGGTGGCATGAGTACTCTCACACATAGCAGGCCAGGCAGCAGGTTGATCTGATGGGCCACGATGCATTTTCAGGACTTACCCTCTTGCTCGCATGCGGGCCCAGCTTGTGCTGTACTGATTGCTTTTCTCCATGTACGACTCACCATAGCAGCTACCCTTTGTTCCAAGGGTGTCAGTGGATGCAGATTGGGCGTGCCTCCTCCTGTTCGAGTTGCTTCCCTTTTGTTGTGGGCCAATTTCTTCTGAAAAGAGTAAAATATAACCTTTTACAGAGTGCGTCTTTCTGCAGGGTGGGACGTACAGATAGTCACATTACAATTACGATTACATTAAAAAATGAAAATATTACTTACACTAACTACTTGACCAACGTCGTGCCATTTCTTTTTACACTGGCTTCCAGATCTCATGGTATGCACCACTGCGCAGTAATCTTCTGCAACTTGGTTCCAACGTTTCTTCATTTCTTTAGGTGGCACTTTTATGCGACCTCTGTTGCTGGTATCTAGCTCCTGCCATCTCTGCTCTATGACATTAACTCCACTTCCTCATGCAAGAAATTCTTTGTTTTTGGTGGACGTTGTTCCATTGCTGTATTGAATTGACACTCCTATTTTTCAAAACATACAGTCCTTATTTTGCATGCACCAATGCAGCACTTGTTCTGGAAGTTTAGCAGCAAAAAGCAGCACTCACTGATTTCAGCAGGTGATTTCTTCAACAGTGCTGCTAAAAGCACTCCTTCAGGCACAAAAAATCACCAAGATTCAATCCCAAGCTTTCCACAGCTCCACAAAACAAATAGTACTTTTCTTCAAGTTCCTTTTAAAAATGGCCGAGTGCCAATGTTTGTAACCTACTGCGCGCGTAGGGCTGCCAGCACGACAACGTCGGATCAGAGTTAGCCCTGCCCCCTTGCACTTTCAAAATCGGTGCGACGCTGTGGCTCTGCCCCCCGCTGATCTGTGCGCGCCAAGCTCCGAGGAACCTGCAGGAAGGCCGAGAATTCCTCCGTAGGTTTTTGATGTGCTTTTGGGCGCCAAAAACGGGCGTCGATGTCAGGGCTGCGCTGTTCTAGGCGCGTCCCGAAACTTGACCCCATTAACTCTGTTTCTCTCCACAGATGCTGCCTGACTTGCTGAGCATTTCCAGCATTTTCTATTTTTATTTCAGATTTCCTGCATCCGCAGTATTTTGCTTTTGTATCTATTAAAATGGTTATTTTTGATATGTAATTGTATCATTGCAATCTATTTGAGATTATAGCATAATTTAAAAATGATGAGAAGGATGCAGGTTGAATTGTGTAGACAGTATGATTTTATAATTCTCATTTGTAAGATTTGTTGTCACACTGAAATATTTTTTTAATAGGTATAGATAAAAATTGAACAAAACAATTGTCTCCTTTCTATTACAGATGTAAAGCTGAGATTTTTTTCTAAAAAGGTCTTATTTCCTTGTGACATACAAGACATTAGTTTAATTTAAAGGAGACAGATTTTTGTCCCAACTTTCTCCCTCCTTTCCTGAAGGTTCTGTTCCTTCTCCAATTGCTCAGGTGCTGGTAATCCTCCTGTATCTTGCCCAAGTTGTAATTTGTTTGAGCCTAAATGATGAGGATCAACAAAAGGGCAGTTTGACTACAGAGGACGGCACAGTAAGCTATGATCCTGTTCTCGCCCATTCTTCTTCCTATGACTGGTCATTGATAAATAATTGAGAACAAGAAAAAAAAATTGTACTGAAGCCAGTTGCAGTATCCCAATTGCTGCTTTACACAAGATCAGCTTATACAACATAGATTTGAAATAAGCACACTTAATGTTTTGTATAGCTCAATGCCATGCCACATTTATATATCATACACCATTGTGTAGCTACTGTGGGGATATGTAAGGGGACCCCCACTGGTGCAGAAGTGTTGAGTCTCTGCCTGGTCTTTACAGGATTGAAAGTATAACAAAGACAAATCTCTCCAGCATAGGATGTAGGGAATCCCATTCTATTTGGTTGAGTGCCTTCTCTGTATCCAGGAAGAGATAACTGATCTAAATCCTTCTGTTCACCATTAGCTGAATCATCTGTGCCTAGTATGCTGCCTATTTTAGTGTTCTGCGAATTTAATAAGCTTACAATTAGTATCTATATCTAGGTGATTAATGTAGATAAGAAACAACAGGGGCCCAAGTGCTACTACCCCTGTGGCACTCCCCTCAGTCTGACACTGCATTTTTATCGTTTACTGTGTTTCCTTTATTTGGGATAAAATGTTATCTGTAAAAGAGGTTAATATGTTTCTGTGCATTACATAGCATGACATACTACAATTATACCAATAATGAAAATAAAGCAAATTTATATATTATTAGAAAAGTATACATTTTATAAAATAAGATGTTGGACAATATGTTCAAAGCTGTGTTCTAACTTTAGGCTCAAATGACTTTTTTAAGCCACATTCTTGGATGATAGCTTCTGAAACGTTAATCACATTTGCTCTTAGGTATTTTATGTCCTTTTTTTCCCCACCTTTTATAGAAGTTGGAATTAGGTTTCATGGGCACTGTTTGTGCTCTTGCTCAAGTGAACATTCTTCATGTCTGAACCCAGATTAAAGGGCTATTTGACTTTCAGCATCACAGTGAAGCCTGATCTTACCCGTACCCATATTCATATGCATGCATTTTCCAGCAGGGGGTTAATAATAGTGGTCTGAAGTATGAGTCTTGGTTATTTTTTTTCCCTCTACTGTCCTAGAAAAAAGCAAGTTAATTGCAGACCAGGGGTGAAGCCTTGGGATTCTGTTGGTGTGTGGCTCAACACAACACCACACGGAGCATTAATTTACTGAACTATTGGTGAAGTCCTAGGTGAAATTAAAACACTTGTGATTATGTCACACCTTATCACAATGTCTGGAAGTGCTTTGGTTACTTGAAGTGCAAAGATTTGTTATATTGGCAAACACTGCAGGTATTTTGGCCCAACATCTCTTTCCCCAACCCCCCGCCCCTCAAATATGTTTCTGGAGGTATTCGTTGAGGGAGGAACTTTGGGCAGAATATTCAGAGAAACGTGCCATGAACTCTTTAACGCCCACCTGAATCACTGAAACAGGCAAACAAGGCCTTGGTTTAACATCTCATCTGAAGGACAGTACATCTGACAATGTAGCAGTCCCTCATACTGCATTGGATGTAAACCTATGACTTGCTGAAGTTGGGCAGGGGGATTGTTTTAAGTTAAATAATTCAATGCACTGGTTCTGTAGTTCTGGTGAATATGCTAATTCTGGCTATCAACTTAATTTCCTAAGCTCACGAAGGCCAGATCCGAGGGGTTGCTGTTGACGGACTGAATCAGCTCACAATTACTGCTGGTGGGGATAAACTGATCAAGTTTTGGAAGTTTAAATCAAAGGAGTTGGTCTATACGACTACACTGGATGCATCACCAGCCAGCATTTTGCTACATAGAGAAAGGTGGGAAATGTGTCCTTTTCAATCAATGAGTTATTCTATTTTTTTTTAAGTTGTGTTCCTGCTGCTTGTAATGGTTTTATGCATCGCCTTAATATCCTGTCCAAGTGCTTTTAGGAGCAGAAATGGCACGAAATGTAAAAGTCATATTTAACTCTGGCTTCAATGATTTGTAATTGTTGATATAAGCTCATGCTACGAAAGTGAAGGATTAAAAATTTGAATTTTGTTGATTGACTTGTGTTGGGAATTACTAATCCAAAACTGGTTTCTTAAGTGTGTATCTATTATCTGAGCCACACTTATGAAATTCACAGATTATAAGTAGTAGTTATTCCCATTCCTGACAGTATTGTAGAACGACCTGTTGGCCTGGAAATTTCTGGCTCCTGGAAGCGGTGGTATAAAAGATGTTAGCAGACCAGCATACACATTGGAGGTTCTGCATGGTCTCTCCCAAGATGTGTGATAGCGGTGTTATGATGTGCACAAACATCTGAGAGGGTTTCAGGATATACTTGCCATAGAGGGAGTGCAACAAAGGTTCACCAGACTCATTCCTGGGATGGGGGGGTGGGGTGGGATGATTGTCCTATGAGGAAAGATTGAGTAGACTAGGCCTATATTCTCTCGCGTTTATAAGAATGAGAGGTGATATCATTGAAACATACAAAATTCTTACAGGGTAGATGCAGGGAGGATGTTTCCCCTGGCTGGGGGTCTAGAACCAGGGGTCACAATCTCAGAATAAGGGGTTGGCCATTTAGGACAGATGACGAGGAGGAATGTCTTCACTCAGAGGGTGGTGAATCCTTTAAATTCTCTACCCCATAGGGATGTGGATGCTCAGTCATTGAGTATATTCAAGACAGTGATTGATAGATTTTTCGATATCAAGGGATATGTGGATAGTGCAGGAGAGTGGAGATCTTACTGAATGGCGGAGCAAGCTCAAGGAGCCAAATGGCCTACTTCTGCTCCTATTTCTTATGTTTCTTGTGTTCTAACTCATTACAGAGCAGCCTGGAGAAAGTGGCAGGCACACCTGAAAATCTCCCCCCACTTCATGGGGAACCAAGGGTCTAATAAAAATGAGGAACTTAAAGTAATTAATATTAGTAAAGAAAAAGTACTGGAGAAATGAATGGGACTAAAAGCCAACAAATCCCTTGGACCTGTTGGTCTACATCCTAGAGTTCTAAAAGAGGTGGCTGCTGAGATAGTAGATGCATTGGTTGTGATCTTCCAAAATTCCCTAAATTCTGGAATGGTCCCAGTAGATTGGAAGGTAGCAAATGAAACACCGCTATTCAAGAAAGGAGGGAGAGAGAAAACGGGCAACTATAGGCCAGTTAGCCTGACATCTGTCATCAGGAAAAGTTCTGGAATCCATAATTAAAGAAGTTGTAATTAGGGCACTTAAAAAAAATCATCATATGATTAGGCAGATTCAGCATGTTATTGTAAAAAGGAAATTGTGTTCAACAAATCTATTAGAGTTTTTTGAGGATGTAACTAGCAGAGTAGATAAGAGAACCAGTGGATGTAGTATATTTGGATTTTCAAAAGGCATTTGATATGGTGCCACATGAAGGGTTATTACACATGGGATTGGGGGTAAAATATAAAAATGGATAGAGGATTGGTTAAAAGACAGGAAACAAGAGTAGGAATAAACATGCTCTTTTCAGGTTGGCAGGCTAATACTAGTGGGGTGTCGCAAGGATCAGTGCTTGGGCCTCAGCTATTTACAATCTATATTAGATGAAGGGACCAAGGATAATGTATCAAAGTTTGTTGATTATACAAAGCTAGGTGAGCAAGTAAGTTGTGAGGAGGACACAATCTGCAAAGAGATATAGACAGGTTCATTGAGTGGGCAAGAAGGTGGCAAATGGAGTATAATGTGGGGAAATGTGAGGTTATCCACTTTGGTGGGAAGAATAGAAAAATGGAATATTTTTTAAATGGTGAGAATCTATTAAATGTTGGTGTCAGATTGGAAATAGCCAAGTTACGGCTATCTCTGGTCACTTTAATAATCAGGATTGACTGTAAACCAATTTGGTGGGTATATTGGGCCCAAGTTTCCACATGATTTGCGCCTGATTTTTAGGAGTAACTGGTGGAGAACGGACTATCTTAGAAATCGTAATTCTCCACATTTTTTTTTCTGCAGTTCTAGTCAGTTAGAACAGTTTCACTTTGGAACAGAATTTTTTCTTCAAAAGGGGGTGTGTCCGGCCACTGACGCCTGATTTCAAAGTTTCCACAGTGAAAACGTACTCCAAACTAACTTAGAATGGAGCAAGTGAAGATTTTTGTAGAACTGAAAAAACCTTGTCTACACATTAAAAAATCAGGCGCAGGTTACAAATTAGGCGTCCAGAACGAGGTGGGGGGGGGGGGGGGAGGGAAGTCATTAAATTCTATAATAAATCCTTATTTATACTTATACAAATATTATACAAATAAATCCAACCTGAATAAAAATTTATAAGCAAAGAAAAAATTAAATAAACCATCTTCCTACCTGTGTGAAAGTGCTTCAGCCAGGGAGAATGATGCAGGAAGCCTCAAGTTGAGGAAGCCGTTCGTTCCCGCAGGGCGGGGGGGGAGAAACGGCTGCCTCAACTTTCTGAGGCTTCCTGCAGCCTTCTCACTGCTGCAAGAAGCCTCAGTGCTGATGGCAATGTGCTTTTATTAAAAAATGTTCAAAAATTAAACAGCTACCAAGAACTACAAAAATGGCCGAGTGCCAATGTTTCCTTCACACTGCGCGTGCGCGAACACTCCAAGGCGCACGCGCAGGGTTGCTGGCAGGAAAAGAACTAATTTAAATGGTACCCGCCCCCTCCCACTTACAAAATCGGCGCGATGGTAGGCTCCGCCCTCCTGGGCGCCGCGCCAAGCAGACATGGAGCTGCAGGGCGCTCCAGAATCACGCGTTTTTTTTTCCGGCGCCATTTTAGGCGCGAAAAACGGGCGCCCAGCTCGGCGGGGCGCCCGTTTTTTATTGTATGGAAACTTGGGCCCATTGTGTTTAATCAGAGTTTAAGATGGAATATAACACATTAGTTATACACCAAAAACATCCGACCGTGACAATTTGTTGATACCAATCTGATCAGGCAAATGGCTGACATACGTAAGCAGTTCTCTGGCTTGCAGCCTCTTTTTCTTCGTCTAGAGCTTCCTTCAGTAAAGCATGGAATCGCTCAAAGAGCATTTGACCAGCCCAACTTCTGTTTCGCTCTCCCCTCGCACCATTTGTGAGGACAGCTTTGAGAAGGCTGCTTTTATTCTCTTAGGGGCTGGGATATTGACAAGACCGTTTAACCTATAGAGGTTCCCTAAAAACTCAATACTCAATGATGTGTCGAGTTCTTTGTTTCAATTCTGAATCAAGAATCCTCCCTAAAGATGTCTCATGATTTTGGCCACATTTCTTTTCTGTGTATACTTTCTCAGCGTTTCTTCCTTTTGAAATTCATGTCTTATCTTTTTCATCCTTATCCTCTATTTGATCTCTAGGCCCAAAAGAGAAAACTGCCTGCTTCAGGGTCAAAATCTCCTTTATGACATAGCAAATTGTTTACATTAACTTTCCTCCATTTTAAGTATTTCTGTAACACATTGTCTCAAGATTTCAATTTTGTTTATGTATCTTTAACTTGAAAACAACAGATAATAGTTGTCATAGTGCAGAATGCTATAACATTTCAACAGGGAAGCAAATCATTAGCATTTCTAAGCATCTAATCCCAGTCTGAGGAGTCACTTCGTCGCCAGTTCAACACAACCATTTAAACACAGCCTTCACTTTGGCAGAAAAAAATCAAGGAGCAAGTTATTATTTAAATGGAGAAAGATTGCAAAGTGCTGCAATACAGGGGGACCTGGGGGTACTTGTGCATGAAACACAAAAGGATAGTATGCAGGTGCAGCAAGTGATCAGGAAGGCCAATGGAATCTTGGCCTTTATTGCAAAGGGAATGGAGTATAAAAGCAGGGAAGTCTTGCTATAGCTATATAAGATATTGCTGAGGCCACACTTGGAATACTGCATACAGTTTTGGTTTCTATATTTACGAAAGGATATACTTGCTTTGGAGGCAGTTCAGAGAAGGTTCACTGGATTGATTCCAGAGATAAGGGGGTTCCGGAGATGAGGGGGTTGATTTATGAGGAAAGGTTGAGTAGGTTGGGCCTCTACTCATTGGACTTCAGAAGAATGAGAGGTGATCTTATCGAATGGTATAAGATTGAGGGGCAGAGAGGATGTTTCCACTGATGGGGGAGACTAGAACTAGGGGGCACAATCTTAGAATAAGGGGCTGCCCATTTAAGACTGAGATGAGGAGGAATTTATTTTCTGAGGGTTGTAAATCTGTGGAATTTGCTGCCTCAGAGAGCTATGGAAGCTGAGACATTGAATGGATTTAAGACAGAGATAGGCAGTTTGTTAACCCATACAGGAATAAGGAATGATGGGGAGCGGGCAGGGAAGTGGACCTGAGTCCATGATTGGATCAGCCATGATCGTATTAAATGGCAGAGCAAGCTCAAGGGGCCGTATGGTCTAATCCTCCTATTTCTTATGTTCTTCTTCGCATCACTGTTTTAGTTGCATAACCACATCTTGGCCCCAAGTTTCCACATGATTTGCTCCTGATTTTTAGGAGCAACTGGTGTAGAACGGTGTATCTTAGAAATCAGAATTCTCCACATTTAGTTTCCTCCAGTTCTAGTCAGGTAGAACAGTTTCACTTTGGAACAGAATTTTTTTTTCAAAAGGGGGCGTGTCTGGCCACTGACACCTGATTTCAAAGTTTCGTGAGTGAAAACGTACTCCAAACTAACTTAGAATGGAGTAAGTGAAGATTTTTGTACGCTTGAAAAAACCTTGTCTACACTTTAAAAAATCAGGCGCAGGTTACAAATTAGGCGTCGGGAACGAGGTGGGGGGGGGTGGGGGAAGGGAAGTCATTAAATTCTACAATCAATCCTTAGTTATACTTATACAAATATACAAATAAATCCAACCTGAATAAAAATTTATAAGCAAAGAAAAGATTAAATAAACCATGTTCCTACCTGTGTGAAAGTGCTTCAGGCAGGCCTTTCAGGCAGCGGTGTGGCGTCAGTGTCTCGACGGCAGCGGCAGCAAGCTTCGAGCTGAGCTGCAGTGCTTGAGGCAGGCCTTCATTCTCTTCGTGGCTGGCCGCGAAGAACCAGCACCGGACGGACCCGAGGCCATTCGGCCATGAGATAGCAGCGGCGTCAGTGGCTGGCCGGCAGCCGAAGAATCAACGCAGGACACACGCAGCTCATTAAGGTTCTTGAGGCCATTCGGCCACGCTTTAGGGGCGGCGTCAGTGGCTGGCCGGCAGCCAAAGATACAGCAGCAGCCTTCAAGCTGTGAGGGGGACTGAGGCCATTTGGACAGGGAGAGGCAGCCACATAGACAATTTTATATTTAAATTTGCAGAATGGGTGCTGCATTGTCAACACCACATATTATGCAATGGTTTGTGAGAGGGAGGCGCAGGCTCGGACGGTAGTGCACTGACTGTAGAATGCTGCATTATACCAGCAGCACCACTAGAACCCGCAACATCAGAAGCGAAACCATGGAAGGTGGAACCAAGACCTATGCTAGGGGTTGAAACTCTAAATTGAAAGCTCTCCCCTGCAGACATTTCAGTCATCGCAGCCATCATCCATTCTGAATCGTCCGCAGCTGGTTGTACTGGTTCTTGTTCTGTACCCTCAGGATCCTCAGGGTTGGCAGCAGCAGCATCGTCATCATCATCATCATGTTCTGCAAAATACATCAGAACAGTCAAATGCTTAACAGCAAGGGAGGGGGCCAGATGGGTGGCATGAGTACTCTCACACATAGCAGGCCAGGCAGCAGGTTTAAAGGGCCATGATACATTTCCAGGACTTGTCCTCTTCCTCGCGTGCGGGCCCAGCTTGTGCTGTACCGATTGCTTTACTCCATGTCCGACTCATCATAGCAGCTACCCTTTGTTCCAAGGGTGTCAGTGGATGCAGATTGGGCACGCCTCCTCCTGTCCGAGTTGCCTCCCTTTTGTTGTGGGCCAATTTCTTCTGCAAAGAGTAAAATATAACTTTTTACAGAGTGTGTCAGTCTGCAAGGTGGGACATACAGATAGCCAGGTTACAATTACAATTAAATTAAAAATAGGAAATATTACTTAAACTAACTACTTGACCAAAGTCGTGCCATTTCTTTTTACACTGACTTCCAGATCTCCTGGTATGCACCACTGCGCAGTAATCTTCTGCAACTTGGTTCCAGTGTTTCTTCATTTCTTTTGGTGGCACTTTTATGCGACCTCTGTTGCTGGTATCTAGCTCCTGCCATCTCTGCTCAATTACGTTGACTAATATCTCCACTTCCTCATGCAAGAAATTCTTTGTTCTTGGTGGACGTTGATCCATTGCAAAGTTGAATTGGCACTCTTATTTCTCCAAACACACAGTCCTTAATTTGCATGCACCAATGCAGCACTGGTTCTGCAAGTTTAGCAGTGAAAAGCTGAACTCACTGATTTCAGCAGGTGATTTATTCAGCAGTGCTGCTAAAAGCACTCCCTCACACACAGAAATATCAAAAAAAATTAAATTACAAGCCTTTTCAGGGGTCCAAGAAACAAATCTTCACTTTTTCTGCAGTATTTTTAAAAATGGCCGAGTGCCAATGTTTGTGTGAGACTGCGCGAATGCTCCAATGCGCACGCGCAGGGTTGCCGGCACCACGAAGGCTAATTTAAATTGTACCCACCCCCTGCTGCGAAGAGCGTGCCGCACCAAGCAGACATCGAGCTCCAAGGAGCTCGAGAATATCGGACTTTTTTTTAGGCGCAGCTTTCGGCGCGAAAAAGAGGCGCCCAGCTCGGAGGTGCGCCGTTTTCGCCGCGGCACGAAACTTGAGGCCACAGTTTGGACACCCCTGATTTCTAACAAGGGATTTGGGTGTCCTTGTACACAAAACACAAAGTTAGCAAGCAGGTACTGAAAGTAATTAGGAACACAAATGTTATCTTGGCCTTTATTGCAATGGGGTTGGAACAAAATTGTACAGAAATCTTGCTGCAATTGTACAGGGCTTTGGTGAGACCACATCTGGAGTAGTGTACAGTTTTGGTCTCATTGCCTAAGGAAGGATATAGTTACTTTAGAGGGCGTGCAACAAAGGTTCTCCAGATTGATTCCTGGGATGAGCGTTGTCCTATGATTAGAGATTGAGTAGAATGGGCCTATACTCCTTGGAGTTTAGAAGAATGAGGTGATCTCATTGAAATATGCAAGATTCTGAGCGGGCTTGATGGGTTAGATGATGAGAGGCTGTTTCACCTGGCTGGAGCATCAACGACAAGAGGACATAGTCTCAGGATAAGAGGTTGGCCACTTAGGACCGGGTTGAGGAGAAATGTCTTCACTCAGAGGGTTGTGAATCTTTTGAATTCTCTACCCCAGAGGGCTGTGGGTGGTCAGTCGTTGAGTATTTTCAAGGCTGAGGTTAATAGATTTTTGGACTGTAAGGGAGTCGAGGGATATGGGTATTGGGCGGGAAAGTGGAGTTGAGGTTGAAGATCAGTCATGATCTTACTGAATGGCGAAGCAGGCTCGAGAGGCTGTATGGCCTACTCCTCCTATTTCTTATGTTTTCCTCTCTCTCATACATTTCCCCCCCCCCCCCCCCCCCAAACCCATCACTACTCCTTTCTTCTTGCTCTCCGGCTGCAGTCCCAGCCTTGAACCCTCCTGTCTAAGCCTACAGCTAACTTCTGTGCCTCTCTTGGCATTCTCCAAAGGATCCATTGAGGCACCCATCACTGCCTCCTCCAAGCAGCCAACCCCAACTGCCTTTGTAAAACACTTAGAGGCATTTTTCTACATTAAAGGTGCTATATAAATGAAAATTGTTGATTGATTAGGATTAGGATGTAATAGCTACAAGGAGCAAGGATTTGACTTGGATCATTAGAGATGTTGGTGAGGCAAAGCAGATCTTAGATCAGCTGAGACTTTGATAGTAGTAATCTATTCTATGAAAGTGTATCAAATGAGTCTTGATACTCAAGTGTCTAGCAGAAGTTGCTAGTTCTTCATGGGCTGGTTCTTCATCAGCAGTGTCATCATCCCACACTCTGGCATCCTCTAGGACATCTGCCATCAGTACTTTCCTAATTGCAAAGTTGTGAAGCCCACAATATGCTACCACAATCTGGTTCATACTACAAGGCACCTCTGGACCCAGACACATAATCATATGCATCCCAAAGGCTTGTTCAATGCTTATCCTGGTGTCTGCGTGTATTTCATTGCAGCACTGGTACTTTTCCAAAAATGCTTCATGAGCCACGGATTAGTGCTATCCCTTGCCAGCCATCCTGCTTCTGTCCCTGCTGTTGAAATAAAGCTGGACTGACAAAGTATAAAAGCATCATGACATATTCCCAGCATATTGTGAATTCCTGTGCTAGAAACTGCCTGTTGGCACAATTTACTTTAATAATGAGAGAATTGAAGCCTTTGCAGCATATAAATATGGAGGGCATTGGTGACTTGCCTTATAGAGGAGTGCTTGACAAATTAGTTGGTCTGGCAAAAGTCCTCTAGCTCCCTGGAATGAGCCTGTGTGTAGAAGTTGAGAACTTTAGTCACTTCGTGCTGCAGTCAGAGCTGTGCATACTATGGACCTTGATTGCAGATCTGGCTGCTGCAATAAATAGAGCTTCTCCAAAGTTTCATGATCGAAGAGCAGCCTGCTAAGATCAAGCTCCTCGGAAAGGTCTTGGAAAATGCATCGAGGTCTATACATCCTCCTGGAAAGCTAGTCTGGCTTTCCTCTGGTGCTGCCTGATTAATTTGGCTTCTTTTATTAGTCATGAAATGGTGTTGGGGATATTGATGAGATTGAAGTCTGATAAATTTCCAGGGCCTGATAGTCTGCATCCCAGAGTACTTAAGGAAGTGGCCCTAGAAATAGTAGATGCATTGATGGTCATTTTCCAACATTCTATAGACGCTGGATCAGTTCCTATGGATTAGAGGGTAGCTAATGTAACCCCACTTTTTAAAAAAAGGAGGGAGAGAGAAAACAGGGAATTATAGACCGGTTAGCCTGACATCGGTAGTGGGGAAAATGCTGGAATCAATTATTAAAAATGTAATAGCAGCGCATTTGGAAAGCAGTGACAGGATCAGTCCAAGTCAGCATGGATTTATGAAAGGGAAATCATGCTTGACAAATCTTCTAGAATTTTTTGAGGATGTAACTAGTAGAGTGGATAAGGGAGAACCAGTGGATGTGGTGTATTTGGACTTTCAAAAGGCTTTTGACAAGGTCCCACACAAGAGATTAGTGTGCAAAATTAAGGCACGTGGGATTGGGGATAATGTATTAACGTGGATAGAGAACTGGTTGGCAGACAGGAAGCAAAAGGCCCAAGTTTCGGCCTGAGTTGCTCCTGTTTTTTTGGAGCAACTGGTTTAGAATGGAGTATCTTAGAAATTGCAATTCTCGGCATTTAGTTTGCTCCAGCTCTAGTCAGTTAGAACAGTTTCACTTTGGAACAGAATTATTTTTTCAAAAGGGGACATGTCCGGCCTGTTTTCAAAGTTTAGGCAGTGAAAACTTACTCCAAACTAACTTAGAATGGAGTAAGTGGAGATTTTTGTACGCTCGAAAAAACCTTGCCTACACTTTACAAATCAAGCGTAGGTTACAAATTAGGCGTAGGGAACGGGGGGTGAGGGAAGTAATTAAATTCTACGATCATTCAACAGTCATACTTGTACAAATAAAGATCCAACCTGAATAAAAATTTATAAACAAAGCAAAGATTAAATATTCCATGTTCCTACCTGTGTGAAGCAGCAGCAGTCTTCAAGCTGCGGTGCTTCAGGCAGGCCTTCCTTCCATCAGTGGCTGGACGACAGCTGAAGAAACAACAAGCAGTCTTCAAGCTGCGAAGGGGACTGAGGCCATTTGGCCACACGATGGGGGTGGCATCAGTGGCTCGATGGCAGCCGAAGATACAGCAATCAAGCAGCCTTCGAGCTGTGAGGGGGACTGAGGCCATTTGGCCACGGGATAGGGGCATCGTCAGTGACTGGCAGGTGATTTATTCAACAGTGCTGCTAAAAGCACTCCTTCACACACAAAAAAAATCACTAAAATTAACTCTCGAGCCTTTCCAGGGGTCCACGGTTCACTTTTCCTCTAGTCTCTTTAAAAATGGCCGAGTGCCAATGTTTATTTCCCACTGCACATGCGCACACGCTCCAACGCGCACGCGCAGGGTTGCCGGCATGACGTTGCCTTATTTAAATTAGGCCCACACCCCCCACTGCTTGTAGAATCGGCGCGAGTGTCTGGCTCCGCCCCCAGCTGTTCTGTGCACGCCGCGCCAAGCTGCTGAAGACCTGCGAGGAGCCGGAGAATATCGGAGGTTTTTTCGGCGCACTTTCGAGCGCGAAAAACGGGCGTCCAGGTCGGGGCTGCGTCGTTTTAGGCGCGGCCTGAAACTTTGGCCCAAAGAGTGGGAATAAACTGGTCCTTTTCAGAATGGCAGGCAGCGACTAGTAGGGTACCGCAAGGTTCAGTGCTGGGACCCCAGCTATTTACAATATATTAATGATTTAGACGAAGGAATTGAATGTAATATCTCCAAGTTTGCAGATGATACTAAGCTGGGTGGCAGTGTGAGCTGTGAGAAGGATGCTAAGAGGCTGCAGGGTGACTTGGACAGGTTAGGTGAGTGGGCAAATGCATGGCAGATGCAGTATAATGAGGATAACTGAAGTTATCCACTTTGGTGCAAAAACAGGAAAGCAGAATATTATCTGAATGGTGACAGATTAGTAAAAGGGGAGGTGCAGAGAGACCTGAATGTCATGGTACATCAGTCATTGAAAGTAGGCATGCAGATACAGCAGGCAGTAAAGAAAGCAAATGGCATGTTGGCCTTCATAGCGAGAGGATTTGAGTGTAGGAGCAGGGAGGTCTTACTACAGTTGTACAGGGCCTTGATGAGGCCACACCTTGAGTATTTTGTGCAGTTTTGGTCTCCTAATCTGAGGAATGATGATCTTGCTATTGAGGGAGTGCAGCGAAGGTTCACCAGACTGATTCCCGGAATGGCTGGACTGACAGATGAGGAGAGACTGGATCGACTAGGCTTATAGTCACTGGAATTTAGAAGAATGAGAAGGGATCTCATAGAAGCATATAAAATTCTGACTGGATTGGACAGGTTAGATGCAGAAAGAATGTTCCCGATGTTGGGGAAGTCCAGAACCAGGGGTCACAGTCTAAGGATAGGGGGTAAGCCATCTAGAACCGAGATGAGGAGAAACTTATCCACCCAGAGAGTTGTGAACCTATGGAATTCTCCACCACAGAAAGTTGTTGAGTCCAATTCGTTGGATATATTCAAAAGGGAGCTAGATGTGGCCCTTTATGGCTAAAGGGATCAGGGGATACGAAGAGAAGGCATGAGTAGGGTCCAGTTGCAATGATCAGCCATGATCAAATTGAATGGTGGTGCAGGTTCGAATGGCCTGCTCCTGCATCTATTTTCAATGTTTTTCCAGCCCCCTGCTGCACCTCTTCCACCAGTGTGTGTATATGTAAAGTTGGATACCAATTGGGAAGCCCTCAAATACGAGCTCTGTAATTCTCTTGAAATACAATGATGTCGAGTATAGGGAAGAGATTCCTGAGAATAACGTTGATTTTTTTTCAATATCTGTAATCCATCCCAGGATATGGCCAAAAGTAATTCGCAACTCATGTCTTATCTCGTCCTTGCCACAAATTGCCAGGTTATTTACACAATAATAATGGCGGCACATTAAACTCGTGTTATTTTGCCAGCAAATTTTGGCCCAACATCTCTCTGTTGGAGAAAAGACCTCCAACTGAATAGTTTGAATATTGTACCTCCATGATTAGTTTCACAGCTAAGAATAACTGTATACCTTTTAGGCCTAAATGACAAGTCAGGACAAATAATTAATTAACGAAAACAAAAGACACGATTTAGATTTTCTTCATCTTGTCTTGAGACAAAAACAAGACTGCAGATTGATCAACATAACCAACCACCTCATATGCTCATATGACTGAACAAAAGTCATATATTAAAATTATCTTGTTTATATTGTGTTTTTTTTAAAAAGTGTAGCCTCTTCACTTTCGGGTCATCAACATATAACATAACTGTAGCCTATCTTTTTTTTTAAAAAAAAGTTGAGTTGCAGGGCCACAGATCTGTATAATGACAGCATTTTGCTGTTGGATGCACTGTTTGGTAATCAGTAGATATAAGTTGGTAGATAAGAATTTACAAATCTAATCTATTGAGTAAGACCATAATATATGAAGTAGAACCAATTGGAGAAGGTCCAAATGTACTTTGCATTCTATTTTTTAAAACTTCTCGATTTCAGTGTGGCACAAGATTTTACTGCTTTGACAAATTACTCTTCAGAAATTGATGCATCTATATTTATATTCTTTTCACCAGTGGCATGTTGGCTGTTGCTGTGGATGATTTCAGGATAGCAGTCCTGGATAGTGAAACAAGAAAAATTGTGAGGAGATTCTCTGGACATCAGAATCAAATAAATGATATGGTATGATATTTTGCAGGAATAGTTTCTCGCATTTTTGGGAGGGCGTTTACATCTTGAATATCATTTCAGTCTGGTTTAACCAGTTCTATTTGAATTTGACTGGTGGTGTATGTCACTGTGGAGAGTGGGCAGAATAATGTCAATTATTTTAGCCAGTTATGCTTCACTTGTGGACTAATGTAGCTGCAGTTTATAAGAGAGATAGCTGATGCTCTATTTTATATTCTACGAAAGCATCAATGTGTAATCTAAATGCACTCTTATTTTTCGCTGTTGAGGATTGCTTTAGCATTTTAGCAGCAACTTTTAATAACTACGGTGGAACTGACACATTGCTCCAATACTGTGATTTTACATTTAAAAATGAATGTCTTTAATTGATAATTAAAAATAATGGATAATACTTTGAAGCATTAATAAACCGTTCCTTGGAATGGTGGGATGCAGGTTCAATGCCCCATTTTGCAGAGTACTAAATCTCAATAATTGACTGCAGGAGTGTGATAAAGTGGAGACTTGTGCTTCCTCACAGGAATAGAGAGGTAGCCCTGGACTATTCTTGCAGACTCCCTTGCAGAATGGCGGGGGGAAATAAAGAAAAAGATAAACTCAGAAAAATCTTACTTTAGAATTAAAAACAACGTTGAAATGTCAAGCCTAGTTTATAGACAATTGGGGTCGATTTTCGCTGCCTTCACGTTAACGTTAACTGCCTCAAAATCGGGTCGGTAGCTTTATCGCACCATTAATACAGCGATGCAATCAGCTTCAATTTGAAAGAGGTCTACTGTTGGGTGTCCAAAGCTGTAATACACCAATTAATTAAACGGGCCACCCGTTTCCGGTGATAGAATCCAGATTTCCATATTAAAAGTGGCCTGTCACTTAATAGAACCCCGATTGCCATTTAAGGTCGGAATGAATCGGAGCATGAGCCGTGTGCACTTCAACCAGTTCCACGGCTGATGGAACCGAAGAGGCCCGCAAAAGATTAAATGTTTAATTATTTTTGTGCAGGAGTGCACCTCCATAATCCACAAAACTAACCTAGGCCGCAACCGTTCTGGGACTCCGGATACCACATCTCCATAAAATCTCTCAGGGCTCTTCAACAGAATGGGCGGCTGACCAGTGCGCACAGCCAGTCAGACAACCAAAAGTCAAAGTTGACCCCATTGAAATTATCACAGAAACAATAGTGCAACACATCTTAATTGCAGCAATATTCACAATTAAACTTGTAGGGAACGGTAGCATAGTGGTTAATTTACGGCACAAGTAATCCAGATGCTTGGACTAATATTCCGGAGACGTGAGCTATGGAATTTAAATTCAGTTAATTAAATAAATCTGGAATAAAAAGCTAGTGTTCGTAATGGTGACCATGAAACTAACGGTTTGTTGTAAAAACCCATCTAGTTCACTAATGTCCTGCAGAGAAGGAAATCTGCCGTTCTTACCTGGTCTGGCCTATATGTGTCTCCAGACCCACAGCAATGTTGACTCTTAACTGCTCTCTGAAATGGCCTAACAAGTCACACAGTGATAACAAACCGCTACAGAAAACAACAATAAGATGAATAGAACTGGACGGACCACCCAGCATCGATCTTGGCACCGGACACGACAACGGCACACCCAGCCCAGTCGACCCTGCAAAGTCCTCCTCACTGGGGACATGCCAAAATTGGGAGAGCTGTCCCTCAGACTAGTCGAGCAACAGCCTGACATAGGTATAATTTTGAGTGTATGACTATCAGCCAATATCCCAGACTCCTCCATCACCATCTCTGGGTATGTCTTGTCCCACCGGCAAGACAGACCCACCTGAGATGGTGGCACAGTGGTATACAAGCGGGAGCAAGTCGCCCTTGGACTCCACAACATTGACTCCGGACCTCATGAAGTCTCATGGCTTCAGGTTAGGCATGGGCAAGGAAACCTCCTGCTGATTACCACCTACCGCCCTCCCTCAGCTGATGAATCAGTACTCCTCCATGTTGAACACCACCTGGAAGAAGCAATGAGGGTAACAAGGGCACAGAATGTACTCGGGGGGGGGGGGGGGGGGGGGGGGGGGGAACTTCAGTGTGCATCACAAGAGTGGCTCGGTAGTCACTACTGACCGAGCTGGCCGAGTTCTGAAGGACGTAGCTATCAGACTGTGCCTGCAGCAGGTGGTGAGAGAATCAACACGAGGGAAAAACCTACTTGACCTCATCCTCGTCAATCTACCTGTCGCAAATGCATCCATCCATGACGGCATTGGTAGCAGTGATCACCGCACAGTTATTGTGGAGACGAAGTCCCGTCTTCACACTGAAGATGCCCCCTATCGTGTTGTGTGGCACGACCACCGTGTTAAAGGGGATAGATTCAGATTCAGATCAGATCCAGCAGCTCAAAACTGGGCATCCATGAGGCGCTGTGGGCCACCAACAGCAGCAGAATTGTATTCCACCCCAATCTGTAATTCATGGCCCGGCATATCCCTGACTCTGCCATTGCCATTACCATCAAGCCAGGGGACCAACGGTGGCTCAATGAGAAGTGCAGACGAGCATGCCAGGAGCGGAGCAGCAACGTGCATGCTAAGCAGCATGCTATCAAGAGCTAAGCGATCCCATAATTAGAGGAACAGATCAAGGTTCTGCAGTCCTGCCACATCAAGTCGTGAATGGTGGTGGACAATTAAACAACTAACTGGAGGAGCAGGCTCCATGAATATCCCAGCACACAAGTGCACAAGTGAAGCGTTGGCAAACCTCTTCAGTCAGAACTGCCGAGGGGAATGAGGTTCCCACCATCACAGCAGCCAGTCTTCAGCCAATTCGATCCACTTCATGTGATATCAAGAAGCGGCTGAGCACACTGGATACAGCAAAGGCTATGAGCCCCGACAACATACCAGTTATCGTGCTGAAGACTTAACTGCGCCTCTAGCCAAGCTGTTCAGTATAGCTACAATGCTGACAAATACCTGAAAATGTGGAAAACTGTTCAGATATATCCTATCCACAAAAAGCAGGACAAATCCAATCCGGCCAATTACCGCCCCGTCAGTCCACTTTCAATCATCAGCAAAGTGATGGAAGGTGTCAATAGTAAACAGAGAGTTGGGATAAATGGGTAATTTTCAGATTGGCAGACTGTAAATGGTGGGGTGCCACAGGGATCAGTGCTGGGGCCTCAATTATTTACAATCTATTAATGACTTGGATGAAGGGACCGAGTGTACTGTACCCACATTCTTTGTTGATACAAAGATAGGTGGGAAAGCAACTTGTGAGGGGGACACACACAATCTGCAAAGGGATGTAGATAGGCTAAGTGAATGGGCAAAAAATTGGCAGGTGGAGTGTAATCTGGGAAAATGTGAGGTTATCCACTTTGGTAGGAAGGATAAAAAAGCAAATTATTATTTAAATGGAGAGAGACTACAAAATGCTGCGCTACTGAGGGATCTGGGGGTCCTTGTACGTGAAGCACAAAAAGTTAGTATACAAGTACAGCAAGTAATCAGGAAGGCAAATGGAATGTTGGCCTTTATTGCAAGGGGGATGGAGTATAAAAGTAGGGAAGTCCTGCTACAACTGTACAGGGCGTTGGTAAGACCACAACTGGAGTACTGCGTTCAGTTTTGGTCTCCTTATTAAAGGAAGGATATACTTGCATTGGAAGCAGTTCAGAGAAGGTTCACATGGTTGATTCCTGAGATGAAGGGGCTGTCCTATCAAGAAAGGTTGAGCAGGTTGGGCCTATACTCATTGGCATTTAGAAGAATGAGAGGTGATCGTATTGAAATGTATAAGATTCCGAGGGGGCTTGACAGGGTAGATGTAGAGAGGATGTTTCCCCTCGGGGAATCTAGAACTAGGGGGGCATAGTTTCATATTAAGGGGTTGCCCATTTAAAACAGAAATGAGGAGGAATTTCTTCTGAGGCTTGAAAATCTATGGAATTCTCTGCCCGAGAGCTGTGGAGGCTGGGTCTTTGAATATATTTAAGATGGAAATAGACAGATTTTTGAACTATAAGGGAGTCGAGGGTTATGGGGTGTGGGCAGGAAAGTTGAGTTAAGGCCAAGATCAGATCAGCCATGATCTTATTGACTGGCAGAGCAAGCTCGAGGTGGCCAAATGGTCTACTCCTGCTCCTGTTTCTTATGTTCTTGTGCTATCAAGCGACACTTACCAATAACCTGCTCACCGATGCTCAGTTTGGGTTCCACCAGGACCACTCCGCTCCAGACCCCATTACAGACTTGGTCCAAACATGGATGAAAGAGCTAAATTCCAGAGGTGAGGTGAGAGTGACTGCCTTTGAGATCAAGGCAACATTTGACCGAGTGTGGCGTCGAGGAGCCCTAGTAAAATTGAAGTCACTGGGAATTGGGGAGGAAAACTCCACTGGCTGGAGTCATATCTAGCACAAAGGAAAGTGTTGGAAGTTAATCATTTCAGCCCCAGAACATTGCTTCAGGTGTTCCTTCAGGTAGTGTCCGAGGCCCAACCATCTTCAGCTGCTTCATCAATGACCTTCCCTCCGTCATAAGGTCAGAAGTGGAGATGTTCAGTTCCATTCGCAACTCCTCAGTTCATGAAGCAGTCCATGCCCGCATGCAGCAAGACCTGGACGACATTCAGGCTTGTGCTGATAAGTGGCAAGTAACATTCATGCTATGCAAGTGCCAGGCAATGACCATCTCCAACAAGCAGGAGTCTAACCATCTCCCCTGATGGTTACCATCGCTGAATCCCCCACAATAAACTTCCTGGGTGTCTCCATTGACCAGAAATCTAACTGGACCAGCCACATAAATATTGTGGCAACAAGAGCAGGTCAGAGGCTGTATTCTGCAGCGAGTGTCTCACCTCCTGACTCCCCAAAGCCTTTCCACCATCGACAAGACGCAAGTCAGAAGGGAGATGGAATACTCTCCACTTGCCTGGATGAATGCTTCTCCAACAACACTTAAGAAGCTCGACACCATCCAGGCCAAAGCAGCCTGCTTAATTAGTGCCCCCATCCACCACCTTCAAGATTTGCTCTCTCCACTCCTGGCGCACCGTGGCCACAGTGTGTACCATCTACAAGATGCACTGTAGCAACTCGCCAATGCTGCTTTGGCAGCACCTCCCAAACCCGCGACCTCTACCACCTAGACGGACAAGGCCGCAGGCACAAGGGAGCACCATTACCTGCAAGTTCCCCATCCAAGTTACACTCCATCCTGACTTGTAAATACATCGCCGTTCCTTCATCGCTGGGTCAAAATCCTGGAACATCCTCCCTAACAGCACTGAGGGAGTACCTTCACCACACGGGCTGCAGCGGTTCAAAAAGGCTGCTCACCACTACCTTCTCGAGGGCAATTAGGGATGGGCAATAAATATTGGCCTTGCCAGCAATGCCCATGTCCCGGAACGATTTTTTTTTAAATCACCCTTTCCCATATCCCATGACAGATTTCCCTTTGACCTCATCTTGCACCCCACCAGCCTCCACATTCAACGGTTCTCCCTCCCCTTTTAGCATTCAGAGGAAATTGTTCCCTCCGTGACACCCTGGTCCACTCTTCAGGCGCCTTCTGTTACAAGCGCAAGAGAGAATGCCTGACCTTTCACCACCTCCTTTTCACACCTTCCAGATGAAACAGCAATTTACTTGTACTTGTCCCAGCTTAGTATACTATATTTGCAGCTGGTGATATGGTCTTCTCTACATTGGGAGATGAATTGTAGATTGGGTAATCACTTTGCTGAACATAGAAACATAGAAAATAGGTGCAGGAGTAGGCCCTTCGAGCCGACACCGCCATTCATTGAGTTCATAGCTGAACACACAACTTCAGTACCCCATTCCTGCTTTCTCGCCATACCCCTTGATCCCCCTAGTAATAAGGACTACATCTAACTCCTTTTTGAATATATCCAATGAACTAGCATCAACAACTCTCTGCAGCAGGGAATTCCACAGGTTAACGACTCTCTGAGTGAAGAAGTTTCTCCTCATCTCAGTCCTAAATGGCCTACTCCTTATCCTAAGACGATGTCCCCTGGTTCTGGACTTCCCCAACATCGGGAACATTCTTCCCGCATCTAACCTGTCCAGTCCCGTCAGAATCTTATACGTTTCTATGAGATCCCCTCTCATCCTTCTAAACTCCAGTGAATAAAGGCCCAGTTGATCCAGTCTCTCCTCATATGACAGTCCAGCCATCCCTGGAACTAGTCTAGTGAACCTTCGCTGCACTCTCAATAGCAAGAACGTCCTTCCTCAGATTAGGAGACCAAAACTGAACACAATGTTCCAGGTGAGGCCTCACTAAGGCCCTGTACAATTGCAGTAAGACCTCCCTGCTCCTATACTCAAATCCCCTAGCTATGAAGGCCAACATACCATTTGCGTTCTTCACCGCCTGCTGTACCTGCATGCCAACCTTCAATGACTGATGAATCATGACACCCAGGTCTCGCTGCACCTCCCCTTTTCCTAATCTGCCATTCAGATAATCTATCTTTGTGTTTTTGTCTCCAAAATGGATAACCTCTCATTTATCCACATTATACTGCATCTGTCATGCATTTGCCCACTCACCTAACCTGTCCAAGTCACCCTGCAGCCTCTTAGCATCCTCCTCACAGCTCACACCGTCACCCAGTTTAGTGACATCTGCAAACTTGGAGGTATTACACTCAATTCCTTCATCTAAATCATTAATGTATATTGTAAATAGCTGGGGTCTCAGCACTGAGCCCTGCGGCACTCCACTAGTCACTGCCTGCCATTCTGAAAGGGACCATTTATCCCAACTCTCTGCTTCCTGTCTGCCAACCAGTTCTCTATCCACGTCAGTACATTACGCCCAATACCATGTGTATTGATTTTGCACACCAATCTCTTGTGCAGGACCTTGTCAAAAGCCTTTTGAAAGTCCAAATACACCACATCCACTGGTTCTCCTTTGTCCACTCTGCTAGTTACATCCTCAAAAAATTCTAGAAGATTCGTCAAGCATGATTTCCCTTTCATAAATCCATGCTGACTTGGACCGATCCTGTCACTGCTTTCCAAATGCGCTGCTATTTCATCCTTAATGATTGATTCCAACATTTTCCCCACTACTGATGTCAGGCTAACCGGTCTATAATTACAGGTTTTCTCTCTCCTTTTTAAAAAAAGTGGTGTTACATTAGCTACCCTCCAGTCCATAGGAACTGATCCAGATCGACTGTTGGAAAATGATCACCAATGCATCCACTATTTCTAGGGCCACTTCCTTAAGTACTCTGGGATGCAGACGATCAGGCCCCAGGGATTTATCAGCCTTCAATCCCATCAATTTCCCGTCGAATCAGAATATTCTTCAGTTCCTCCTTCTCACTAGACCCACTGTCCCCTAGTACATTCGGAAGGTTATTTGTGTTTTCCTTCGTGAAGACAGAACCGAAGTATTTGTTCAATTGGTCTGCCATTTCTTTGTTCCCCATTATAAATTCACCTGAATCTGACTGCAAGGGACCTACATTTGTCTTCACTAAAATGTTTCTCTTCACATATTTATAGAAGCTTTTGCAGTCAGTTTTTATGTTCCCTGCAAGCTTCCTCTCATACTCTATTTTCCCCCTCTTAATTAAACCGTTAGTCCTCCTTTGTTGAATTCTAAATTTCTCTCAATCCTCAGGTTTGTTACTTTTTCTTGCCAATTTATATGCCTCTTCCTTGGTTTTAACACTATCCTTAATTTCCCTTGTTTGCCACGATTGAGCCACCTTCCCCGTTTTATTTTTACTCCAGACAGGGATGTGCAATTGCTGAAGTTCATCCATGTGATCTTTAAATGTTTGCCATTGCTTATCCTTTAGGTATCCTTTGCCAGTCTATTCTAGCCAATTCACACCTCATACCGTCGAAGTTACCTTTCCTTAAGTTCAGGGCCCTAGTTTCCGAATTAACTGTGTCACTCTCCATCTTAATAAAGAATTCTACCATATTATGGTACTCTTTCCCCAAGGGGCCTCGCACAACAAGATTGCTAATTAGTCCCTTCTCATTACACATCATCCAGTTTAGGATGGCCAGCTCTCTCGTTGGTTCCTCGACATATTGGACTAGAAAATCATCCCTCACACACTCCAGGAAATCCTCCTCCACCGCATTGCTACCAGTTTGGTTAGCCCAATCAATATGCAGATTAAAGTCGCCCATGATAACTGCTGTACCTTTATTGCACACATCCCTTATTTCTTGTTTGATGCTGTCCCCAACCCCACTACTACTGTTTGGTGGTCTGTACACAACTCCCACTACCGTTTTTTGCCCTTTGGTATTCCGCAGCTCCACCCATACCGATTCCACATCATCCAGGCTAATGTCCCTCCTTACTATTGCATTAATTTCCTCTTTAACCAGCAACGCCACCCCGCCTCCTTTTCCTCTCTGCCTATCCTTCCTAAATGTTGAATACCCCCTGGATGTTGAGTTCCCAGCCTTGGTCACCCTGGAGCCATGTCTCCGTGATGCCAATTACATCCTATCCGTTAACTGCTGTCTGCACAGTTAATTCGTCCATCTTATTCCGAATACTCCTCGCATTGAGGCACAGAGCCTTCAGGCTTGTCTTTTTAACACACTTTGCCCCTTTAGAATTTTGCTGTAATGTGGCCCTTTTTGTTTTTTGCCTTGGGTTTCTCTGCCCGCCACTTTTACTATTCTCCTTTATATCTTTTGCTTCTGCCACCATTTTATTTCCCTCTGTCTCCCTGCATAGGTTCCCATCCCCCTGCCATGTTAGTTTAACTCCTTCCCAACAGCACAAGCAAACACTCCCCCTGGAACATTGGTTCTGGTCCTGCTCAGGTGCAGACCATCCGGTTTGTACTGGTCCCATCTCCCCCAGAGCCAGTTCCAATGTCCCAGGAATTTGAATCCCTCCCTTTTGCACCACTCCTCAAGCCATGTATTCATCTGAGCTATCCTGCGGCTCCTACTCTGACTAGCACGTTGCACTGGTAGCAATCCCGAGATTACCGATTGAACAAGTACTTTGGTTCAGTATTCACGAAGGTGGACATAAACAATCTTCCGGATATAAAAGGGGTCAGAGGGTCTAGTAAGAAGGAGGAACTGAGGGAAATCCTTATTAGTCAGGAAATTGTGTTGGGGAAATTGATGGGATTGAAGGCCGATAAATCCCCAGGGCCTGATGGACGACATCCCAGAGTACTTAAGGAGGTGGCCTTAGAAATAGCGGATGCATTGACAGTCATTTTACAACATTCCATAGACTCTGGATCAGTTCCTATGGAGTGGAGGGTAGACAATGTAACCCCACTTTTTATAAAAAAAAAGGAGGGCGAGAGAAAACAGGGAATTATAGACCGGTCAGCCTGACATCGGTAGTGGGTAAAATGTTGCAATCAATTATTAAGGATGCTATAGCAGCGCATTTGGAAAGAGGTGACATGATAGGTGCAAGTCAGCATGGATTTGTGAAAGGGAAAGCATGCTTGACAAATCTTCTGGAATTTTTTGAGGCTGTTTCCAGTAGAGTGGACAAGGGGGAACCAGTTAATGTGGTGTATTTGGACTGTCAGAAGGCTTTCGACAAGGTCTCACACAAGAGATTAATGTGCAAAGTTAAAGCACATGGGAGTGGGGGTAGTGTGCTGACATGGATTGAGAGCTGGTTGACAGACAGGAAGCAAAGAGTAGGAGTAAATGGGTACTTTTCAGAATGGCAGGCAGTGACTAGTGGGGTACCGCAAGGTTCTGTGCTGGGGCCTCAGCTGTTTACATTATACATTAATGATTTGGACGAGGGGATTAAACGTAGTATCTCCAAATTTGCGGATGACACTAAGTTGGGTGGCAGTGTGAGCTGCGAGGAGGATGTTATGTGGCTGCAGAGTGACTTGGATAGGTTAGGTGAGTGGGTAAATGCATGGCAGATGAAGTATAATGTGGATAAATGTGAGGTTATCCACTTTGGTGGTAAAAACAGAGAGACAGACTATTATCTGAATGGTAACAGATTAGGTAAAGGGGAGGTGCAACAAGACCTGGGTGTCATGGTACATCAATCTTTGAAGGTTGGCATGCAGGTACAGCAGGCGGTTAAGAAAGCAAATGGCATGTTGGCCTTCATAGCGAGGGGATTTGAGTACAGGGGCAGGGAGGTGTTACTACAGTTGTACAGGGCCTTGGTGAGGCCACACCTGGATTATTGTGTAAAGTTTTGGTCTCCTAACTTGAGGAAGGACATTCTTGCTATTGAGGGAGTGCAGCGAAGATTCATCAGACTGATTACCGGGATGGCGGGACTGACATATCAAGCAAGACTGGATCAACTGGGCTTGTATTCACTGGAGTTCAGAAGAATGAGAGGGGATCTCATAGAAACGTTTAAAATTCTGACTGGTTTAGACAGGTTAGATGCAGGAAGAATGTTCCCAATGTTGGGGAAGTCCAGAACCAGGGGTCACAATCTAAGGATAAGGGGTAAGCCATTTAGGACCGAGATGAGGAGAAACTTCTTCACCCAGAGAGTGGTGAACCTGTGGAATTCTCTACCACAGGAAATTGTTGAGGCCAATTTACAAAATATATTCAAAAAGGAGTTAGATGTAGTCCTTACTACTAGGGGGATCAAGGGGTATGGCGAGAAAGCAGGAATGGGGTACTGAAGTTGCATGTTCAGCCATGAACTCAGGGAATGGCGGTGCAGGCTCGAAGGGCCGAATGGCCTACTCCTGCACCTATTTTCTATGTTACTACTTTTGAGGTCCTACTTTTTAATTTAGCTCCTAGCTCCCTAAATTCGTCTCGTAGGACCTCCTCCCATTTTTTTACCAATATCGTTGGTGCCTATGTGCACCACTTCAACTGGCTGTTCACCCTCCCTTTTCAGAATGTCCTGCACCCGCTCCGAGACATCCTTGACCCTTGCACCAGGGAGGCAACATACCACCCTGGAGTCTCGGTTGCGGCCGCAGAAACGCCTATCTATTCCCCTTACAATCGAATCCCCTATCACTATAGCTCTCCCACTCTCTTTTTCCTGTCCTCCTGTGCAGCAGAGCCACCCACGGTGCCATGAATTTGGCTGCTGCTGCTGCCCTCCCCTGATGAGTCATCCCCCTCAACAGTACCCAAAGCAGTGTATCTGTTTTGCAGGGGGCTGACCTCAGGGAACCCCTGCACTCCCGTCCTTGCACTGCTCTTCCTGTTGGTCACCCATCCCCTATCTGGCTGTGTACCCTTTACCTGCGGTGAGACCAACTAGCTAAACGTGCTATTCACGTCATTCTCAGCATCATGGATGCTCCAGAGTGAATCCACTCGCAGCTCCAGTGCCGCAATGCGGTCCATCAGAAGCTGGAGGCGGATGCACTTCCCGCACACGTAGTCGTCGGGGACACGAAGCGTCCCTGACTTTCCACATAGTACAGGAGGAGCATAACACGTGTCCGAGCTCTCCTGCCATGACTTAACCCTTAGATTAACTTAATTTGGCAACAACAATGCTAAAGGTTACTTGCTGATAAAGAAAAGAAAACGAAAAACTACTTACCAATCACTTGCCCCCTTGGCTGTGATGTCACCTTTCGCTTTCTTTCTACTTTTTTGCCTTCTTTCTGCAGCTGCACCGACTGGCCTCTTCGACCTTGAACTCGCGGCCTTTTTATAGGCCTCCGACCCCGGACTCCCGCCTCCCCATCTGCTGTTCTGTTGTATTACACCTCTGGGGCTTATCTTTTTTTTTCTTTACTTGTCTCATTACTACCCTGTTTTGCCTTGCGCCATCATCCCTTTTGTCATTTGAATCACTTCTGTCTCCCACCCTATTACAGACTCTTTGTTCTTTCCTTAACCCCCTGCCTACTTTATCCCTGACTACCTGTTTAAAAACCTAAATCTCTAACTTGTTCTAGTTCGGTGACCGGTCATTGCCCTAAAATGTTTAATCCCGTTTCTCTCTCCACAGACGCTGCCTGATCTGCTAAGTGTGTTCCAGCATTTTCTCGTTTATTTCACAAATTATGGCTCTATTTGAAATGAATAATTATTTAACAAAATTAGACTAAAGACAATATAACACTAACTGTTGAATACAACTCTATATCCTATTACTATGACCATACAATTTTTAAACATTTTTTTGCAGGCCTTTAGTCCAGATGGTCGTTGGTTAATTACTGCTTCAATGGACTGTACCATTAGGACCTGGGATCTCCCATCAGGGTGGTAAGTTGAAATAAAAGGTCACACATTAATAATATTGGAAGAAAGTTCTGTTGCTACTTTATGCTGTTGTACTTAGTTATTTTAGTAAACTAGCAGATCTCTTGTGGAGATGATCACGGATGAGGCCTTGAATTAAAGACTTTAAATGTAAGGAAGGCATTAAAGGCAGAAAAGACAATTTATTGATTAAATTTAACCATATTATTGTGAAATATGTAAATATTTAAAACCTTATTTTGCACATCAAAGTTCAATTACTGAGGAAGAATAGCAGATTTTTTTAAAGAATTTTGAGTCATTTGAACAATTCATTAAACCATGACAAACAAACAACAAAAACCATTGGAAATTCCTATTATAAATATTTGTATTGGTAGTTTCAGTGTTAAATATTGACACAAAGGTGTGACCATAAATTGTGGCAACAGAAGGTAAGGTTTGTGGTCAGTAAGTATTTGTGCATCCACAAGATTTTTTTGTAATATATAGTTACTTGCTGCAACACTTTTTATGTTAATGTTTGTCAAAATTTACAATAGAAACTACTCATGCAAGCATTTATAACAGATAAACCCTTTCTAACCTTGTGAACATTTATAATGGGGAGAAACCTATGTAAACATATCAACATTTTATAATCTGTAAACCAATAGTAAACCAGAATTATATTTTTACAATGAGCAAAGCTTCCAGTTATATTACCTATGTTTTGGCGATTGTTAGATAATATAAGCATTTTTATTACTGAGACACACAGATAGCAAAAGATAGCGACAAAATGGTGAGACAGAGCTGCACAGACAGACCAAGCCCCTGTGAAGCGAAACTCTGTTTCACGAACTCACTACCGCGGAATACCGGATATCTATCACCATCTAATAGTATTTTGTATTTCATCCTACTCTGTATTCTCAGTTTAACTGGTAAAGGATGCTGCTGTGTTGTCTGTGTATCGGACATTCATTTCTGCACGAGTCAGAACTTTCTATGGCAAGGCAAAGCCATTCTGTTCAGTTTCCCCAGAAACTTTTGGGCATCAGGTACTGATTCCATTCCTGGCTGCGTGTCCGTGTTGCACCCGATGGTGTGCAATTGTGTACATTATTTAGCTCCAAGTTAAGTTAATACCCCACATCTGTTTCATTGTAAAGATAGTCTACTCCCATCTCTCTGCAACAGTAGCAGTCTCACGTCTGCCGTCATTGAAACCATTGTCCGCACCTTCCTGAGCTCATGATTCTCTGCTACCTAGCCATCAGCCTGCATAAACTCCAAATAATGCAGAACTTTGCTGCTTGCTTCATGCCCCATACAATGGGCTCAAGTTTCGGCCTGAGTTGCTCCTATTTTTTGGCGGGGAGGCTGAACGGGCCGGGCCGCTGCTGCAGCCGCCGACACTTCGGAAGGCCCCACCGACGATGGAGAAGAGGGGGGGAGGGAGGGGCGGAAGGTCTGATGGGGAGGGAGCTGAACGGGAGGGAGGTCCAGTCCGATCTTCGCCTGGTGAGCCCATTCGGCCAGGGCTAGGGTCGGGCCCCTCCCACACAGCCTCGGGGGCCTGGAGCTACTGCACATGCGCGCACGCTCTAGCACGCATGTGCAAAGGTCCCGGCACTGTTTTCAGCGCTGGGACCTGGCTCCACCCCCGACCCCTTGTGCTGCACCATGTCAAGCACAAAGTCGTCCTGAGGAGACCAGAGAATCGCAAGGTAAGCTTTTCGCGCCCTTTTACTTCCAGAAAGTCGGCGCACCTTATCGAGATGCGCCGTTTTTCCAGAGGGCGGAAACTTGTGCCCTAAGTTGCCACTCCTGTTCTTAATGGGCACCATTGATGATCCATACCCCAGTAGTCTACTTTATTAGCCTCTTAATTTTCAAATCTCTCCATGACCTTGCTCCAGCTTCCCTCTTCAACCCTCTGGTGTTCTACTGTCTTCTCACCTGCCCCTCCACTCCCTCCTCCATCATTGGTGGCAGAGCCCTTGGTACATGCCTGTGCACCATAGAGTTCTCTTCACCCACCTTGCCACTTTTCTCCCCTCTTCAAAACCTCAAAAGCTGCATCTTTGACAGTGCCTTCAATAATCTCTCCCAATTCCTGCTCTGTATCCTCTTCTGTAAAGCACCTCGGGACACTTGTGAAAAGAACTGTAAACATTTAGAATTAAATTAAATTATATTTTCAAAGTTTTTAATTTGAAATCCTGTTTTTTTTTTCACTTTCTCTCTCCACAGCTTAATCGACTGCTTTTTGCTTGATTCGGCAGCTGTCAGTATTACCATGTCCTCTACTGGAGACTTTCTGGCTTCTGCTCATGTAGATGACTTGGGAATTTACCTCTGGTATGTGCAACTTTTACAGAACAAAAATATTATATTCATCATTTGTTAATGTGTTTCTCCAAATCTATTTTCAGACACAAAAGTGAAATGTTTCACTTTCTTTCTTCAGTGATTATTGGCAATGTTTTAGTTAAGCATTTGTTCAGCGGTTACATGAGAGACTACTTGTATTTTTAATGTTGTCAAGTACTTTGTGAATTCAAAGACCCAATTAGCTTCCTGCATTGTGCCATTGTACAAAGGTATAGGTGTAATTACTAAGTGTAATGACTGCTACCAGTATAAAAAGATAAAGCGCCTTTCACAACCACTGGGCATCTCAAAGAGCTTTAAAGCCAGTTAAGTACTTTTTGAATTGTAGTCACTGTTGTCACGTAGGAAATGCAGCAGCCAATTTGTGCACAGCAAGCTCCCACAAACAGCAATGTGATGATGACCAAATAATTTTTTTTTTAAGTGATGTTGATTGAGGGATAAATATTGGCCAGGACGTGGGGGAATCTAGAACTAGGGGACATAGTTTCCGAATAAGTGGTCGTCCATTTAAAACGGAAATGAAGAGGAATTTCTTCTCTGAGGGTTGTGAATCTTTGTAATTCTCTACCCCTGAGAGCTGTGGCAGATGGGTTATTGAATATATTTAAGGTGGAGATACAGATTTTTGAATGGTATGAGAGTCGAGGGTTATGGGGAGCGGGCAGGGAAGTGGAGTTGAGGCAAAGATCAGATCGGCCATGATATTGAATGGTGGAGCAGGCTCAAGGGGCCAAATGGCCTACTCCTGCTCCTATTATGTTCTCATGACACCAGAGATAACTTCCCTGCTCTTCAAAATAGTGCCATGGGACCTTTTACGTCCACCTGAAATAGCAGATGGGACCTTGGTTTAACAACTCATCCCAAAGACCGCATCTTTGACAGACCAGCACTCCCTCAGTACTGCACTGGAGTGTCGGCCAATATTTTTTTGCTTTAGTAACTGGAGTGGGACCTGAACCCACAACCTTCTGACTCAGAGGTGAGTGTGCTACCAACTGAGGTAATGGCAAATAAAATAATGTTCCCAAATCCTACAAGAGATATCAGAAACCAAATGAATTGTACAAACTTTACAACAGAAACTTCCATTTGTAGAGTGCCTTTAACATAGTAAAATTACCTATAGTTCTTCACAGGAGAGCTAAACAAAATCTGACATCGAGCCACTTAAGATATGAGGTGACCAAAAGCTTGGTTGAAAAGATAGATTTTAAGGAAGGGAGAGAGATAGAGATGCGGGGAAGTTTAGGGAAGGAATTTCGGAGCATAGGGTTTAGGCAGCTGAAGGCACGGCTACCAATGGTGGAACTATTAAAATCGGGAATGCACAAGAGGCCAGAATTGGAGAAGCACAGAGATTTCAGAGGGTTGTATGGCTGGAGGAGGTTACAAAGATGGGGAGGGACGCGACCATGGTGGGATTTGAAAACAAGGATGAGAATTTTAAAACTGGGGCGTTGCCAGACTGGGAGCCAATGTAGGTCAGCGAGCACAGGGGTGGGTGATGGGTGAATGTTGACTTCCAGCGAGTTAGGATACAAGCAGCAGAGTTCTGGATGAGCTCAAGTTGATCGACCAGGAGAGCGTTGGAATAGTCAAATGTAGAGGTAACAAAGGCTTGCTGATGCGAGGGTGGAAGAGTTGGAGGACGTTAGTAAGGTAGACGAAGGCAGGTCTTGGTGATTGAGCGGATGTGTGGTCTGAAGCTCATCTCGGGGTCAAATACAACACTAAGGTTGCAAACAGTGTAGTTCAGCCTCTGGCAATTGCCAGGGAGAAGGATGGAGTAGGTGGCTATGGAACATAAGAAATAGGAGCAGGAGTAAGCCATTTGACCCCTAGAGCCTGCTCTGCCATTCAATAAGAGGCTAATCTGATCCTGGCCTCAACTCTACTTCTCCGCCTGCTCCCCATAACCCTCGACTCCCTTATCATTCAAAAATCTGTCTATCCCCACCTTAAATATATTCAAAGACCCAACCTCCACAGGGGTAGAGAATTCCAAAGATTCACAACCCTCTGAGGGAAGAAATTCCTTGCCATTTCCATTTTAAATGTGCGACCCCTTATTTTGAAACGATGCCCCCTAGTTCTAAATTCCCCCACGAGGGGAAACATCCTCTCTGCATCTACCCTGTCAAGCCCCCTTAGAATCTTATATGTTTCAATAAGATCACCTCTTATTCTAAACTCCAACCTGCTCAACCTTTCTTCATATGACAACCCCTTCATCTCAGGAATCAACCTCATGAACCATCTCTGAACTGCCTCCAATGCAAGTATATCCTTCCTTAAACAAGGAGACCACAACTCCAAGTGTGGTCTTACCGTTGTAGCAGGACTTCCATACTTTTATACTCCATCCCCCTTACAATAAAGGCCAACATTCTATTTGCATTCCTAATTACTTGCTGTACCTGCATATTAACTTTTTGTGTTTCATGTACAAGGACCCCCAGATCCCTTTGTACTGCAGCATTTTGTAATCTCTATCCATTTAAATAATTTGCTTTTTTATTTTTCCTACCAAAGTGGATAACCTCACATTTCACATTATATTCCATTTGCCAAATTGTTGCCCACTAACTTAGCCTATCTATATCCCTTTGTAGAATCTTTGCATCCTCCTCACAACTTGCTTTCCCACCTATCTTTGTATCATCAGCAAATTTGGCTACATTGCACTCGGTTCATTCATCCAAGTCATTAATATAAATTGTCAATAGTTGAGGCCCCAGTACTGATCACTGTGGCACTCCACTAGCTAGAGTTTGCCAACCTGAAAATGACCAATCTGTCCCAACTTTGTTTGCTGTTAGTAAGCCAATCTTCTCTCCACGCTAATATATTACCCCCAACCCCATGAGCTCTTATCTTGTGCAGTAACCCCCTATTATGTGGCACCTTATCGAATGCTTTCTGGAAATCCAAATACACGACATCTACTGGTTCCCCTTTATCCACCCTGCTTGTTACATCCTCAAAGAACTCCAGCAAATTTGTCAAACATGATTTCCCTTTCATAAAACCATGTTGACTCTTCTTGATTGCATTATGATTTCTAAATGTCCTGCTACTACTTCCTTAATGATGGACTCCATGATGAACCATGACACCCAGGTCTCATTGCACCTCCCCTTTTCCTAATCTGCCACCATTCAGAATATTATCTGAATGGTGGCAGATTAGAAAAAGGGGAGGTGCAACGAGACCTGGATGTCATGGTACATCAGTCATTGAAAGTTGGCATACAGGTACAGCAGGCGGTAAAGAAGGCAAATGGTATGTTGGCCTTCATAGCTAGGGGATTTGAGTATAGGAGCAGGGAGGTCTTACTGCAGTTGTACAGGACCTTGGTGAGGCCTCACCTGAAATATTGTGTTCAATTTTGGTCTCCTAATCTGAGGAAGGATGTTCTTGCTATTGAGGGAGTGCAGCGAAGGTTCACCAGACTGATTCCGGGGATGGCTGGACTGACATATGAGGAGAGACTGGATCAACTGGGCCTTTATACATTGGAGTTTAGAAGGATGAGGGGATCCCATAGAAACATACAAGATTCTGATGAGACGGGACAGGTTGGATGCGGGAAGAATGTTCCCGATGTTGGGGAAGTCCAGAACCAGGGGACACAGTCTTAGGATAAGGGGTAGGCCATTTAAGACTGAGATGAGGAGAAACTTCTTCACTCAGAGAGTTGTTAACCTGTGGAATTCCCTGCCGCAGAGAGTTGCTGTTGCCAGTTCATTAGATATATTCAAGAGGGAGTTAGATATGGCCTGTACAGCTAAGGGGATCAAGGGGTATGGAGAGAAAGCAGGAAAGGGGTACTGAGGGAATGATCAGCCATGATCATATCGAATGGTGTTGCAGGCTCGAAGGGCCGAATGGCCTACTCCTGCACCTATTTTCTATGTTTCTATGTTTCCAGCCTTTTCCCAATGACTGATGTTAGGCTACTTTCTGTCTCCCTCCTTTCTTAAATAGGGGCATTACATTTGCGGTTTTCCAGTCCGCTGGGACCTCTCCAGAATCCAGGGAATTTTAGTAGATTATAACCAATGCATCCACTATCTCTGCAGCCACTTCTTTTTAGACCCTAAGATGCAGGCCATCAGGTCCAGGGGACTTGTCCGCTTTTAGTCCCATTAATTTGCCTCGCTCTTTTTCTCTAGTGATGGTGATTGTTTAAGTTCCTTCCTTCCTATTATCTTATTATTGGGATGCTTTTAGTGTCTTCTACCGTGAAGGCTGATACAAAATATTTGTTCAAAGTCTCCGTCATATCCGTATTTCCCCATTATTAATGCCCCAGTCTCATCCTCTAAGGGGCCAATGTTTACTTTAGCTACTCGCTGCTTTTTTTATATACCTGTCTGTCTGTTTTTATATTTCTTGCTGGTTTACTCTCGCATGCTATCTTCTCTGTCTTTACTTTTTTAGTCGTCTTTTGCTGGTTTCTAAAAATTTCCCAATCCTCTGGCCTTCCACTGTCTTCAACATTGTATGCCTTTGTTTTCAATTTGATACCATCCTTTACTTCCTTAGTTAGCCAGCGATGGTTCATCCTTCTTAGAATCTTTCTTTCTCACTGGAATATATCTTTGGTGAGAGTTATGAAATATTTCAAATCTTTGCCACTGCTTTTCTGCAGTCTTGCCTTTTAATATATTTTCCCAGTCCACTTTAACCAACTCTGCCTTCATACCTTTGTAATTACCTTTATTTAAGTTCAGGACACAAGTTTGAGACCTAGCTTTCTCACCCTCAAACCGAATTTGAAATTCTACCATGCTATGGTCACTCTTCCCAAAAGCATCCTTCAGTATGAGATCATTAATTAGTCCAGACTCGTTGCACATTACCAGATCTAAAATAGTCTGCTCGCTGGTTGGTTCCACAACGTATTGTTCCAAGAAACCATCCCGAATACACTCTATGAACTCTTCCTCAAGGCTACCTTTGCCAATTTGATTTGTCCAATCAATATGAAGATTAAAATCGCCCATGATTATTGTCTTACTTTCTTACAAGCTTCCATTATATCTTGATTTATATTCTGTCCTACAATGTGACTACTGTTAGGGGGCCTATAGACTACTCCCACCAGTGACTTCTTTCCCTTATTGTTTCTTATCTCCACCCAAGCTGGTTCTACATCTTGATCTTCTGAGTCAGTATCATTTCTCACTACTGCAATGATCTCATCCTTTATTAACAGAGTTACCCCACCTCCTTTTCCTTTTTGCCTACCCTGACGAATGGCAAATACCCCTGAATATTCAGTTCCCAGCCTTGGTCACTTTGCAACCACGTCTCTGTAATGGCAATCAGATCATACCCATTTATTTCTATTTGTGCCATCAACGCATCTATCTTGTTACGAATGCTGCGTGCGTTCAGATATAGAGCTTTTATTATTGAATTATGTGTATATGCTCTGTCCCTTCCTGTCTCACACTGATTATCATTACCCTGCACTTTTGCCTTCTCCTTTCTCTTCGACTTTTTAAATTTCCGCTCACTGGATCCCTACCTCCCACTATTTAGTTTAAAGTCTATCTACAGCCCTATTTATTCGATTCACCAGGACACTGGTCCCAGCCTGGTTCAAGTGAAGCCCGTCTCGATGAAATAGCTCCCTCTTATTCCAGTACTGGTGCCAATACCCCATGAATTGAAATGCCCCACTAAAAAGTTAGACCTAAAGAGATTTAGGTGTAACTGGGGGTTTAAGAGCATATTGACTGCTAAACAAAGATTATGACCCTGAAAAACTAATTTTAATTTTGAATGCTTATGGCAGGGACTGAAGACAATGGGTTCAGTCTTCCCAATATTTAGTTGGAGGGAATTTCTGCGCATCCTGTCAGACAAGCAATGGGACATATTCGAGGCAGTGAAGGGGTCGAGAGAGAGGTGATGATGAGGTAGAGCTGGGTGTCCTCAGTGTATATGTGATACCTGACGACGTGTTTTTGGATGATGTCGCCGAGGGGCAGCATATAGATAAGAAATAGGAGAGGGTCCAAGGATAGATCCTTGGGGTACTCCAGAGGTAATGGAGCAGGTCCTCAAAATTAGTTTTTCAGGGCCATAACCTTTATTTAGCGCTCTTAAACCCCCCCAGTTACACCTAATCTCTTTAGGTCTAACTTTTTAGTGGGAAATTTAACATGGAAGAGACAAAATTTTCGTTAGTTTCTATGATTTGGAAGATTTCACTGATTGCCGTCTCAGGGTGGTGGGCACATCACAGTCTGTGGAGGAGCAGTGAATGACAGATCACAACGTCAGGATTTTTAAATCTTGAAGTTGAGGTCAGTTTCAAAGATGAAATGACTGCTAATGCTGCCAGTTCACCATCAGGACTGCAAATTCTGGGTCAGTATTCTAGCTGGGGCCTGACCAGTGAGAAGGTTTACCGTAACTACTTTGCTTTTGTGCTCTATGCCTCTATTTATAAAGTCAAGGATCCCCATATGTTTTTTAACAGCCATCTCAAATTGTCCTGCCACCTTCAAAGATATATGTATGTGAACCCTGAGGTCTTTTTGTTCCTGCACCCACTTTAAAATTGTACATTTTAATTTATATTGCCTCTTTTAATTTTTCCTTCTAAATTGCCGCACTTCACACTTCTCGGCATTAAATGTCATCTTTCACGTGTCAGCCCATTTCACCAGTCTGTCTATGTCCTCCTAAAGTCTGTTACTATCCTCCTCATTGTTTACTACATTTCCAAGCTTTCTCTCATCTGCAAACTTTAAAATATGTTTGTGCTTCTTAAATGTTATGCATGGTTTGGTAAAGTTCAATTAATGTCCATGCATTGCAGATTTCAAATACGTAGTGCTGGTTAGTTTTATATACCATTTAATGTATTGCATTGGAAATCTAGGCACATTGTGGAAAAACCATTGATGCAAGCACAAGGGGGGTGATACTCAAGTGTTTGTTCTTTACTTCTGCATTCTTCATTCTGCTGAGGTTGAAACCAATAGGAATTGAACAAGGCTATTAGTGGACTAGGCCAGTAATGAAGTGCAATAGGAGAATTGTCAATTATTTCTCATCTACTTTTGAAATATTTAGATGATGAAGTAACAGTTTTGTTTTTAAACTTTCCACTGAGGGAGTGATGTATTATCAGAGATGGCATCTTTCAGATAAGATGTTTAACAAAGCCTGTAAAAGATCCCATGGCAGTATTCAAGGTAAAGCGGGGAAATTCTGCCATTATCCTGGCCAGCACTTGTACCTCAATCAACACCTCCAAAGACTAGTTAACTGGTTATTTATCTCGTTGCTGTCTGTAAGAGTTTGCTGTGGGCAAATTGGCTTCCATGTTTGGCTACAAAACAGAAGTGCCTACGCTTCAAAAGCAATACACTGGCTGTGAAGCGCTTTGGGATGTCCTGAGGATATGAAAGGCAGTATGGAAATGCAGGTTCCTTTCTTTTTATAAAAGCACAACTGCACATAACCATAAGTGAGCAGAAACTGTAAGAGTCATACATCAATGAGCTGTCAATGAATTTGAATTGGAAAAATGTATATTTCCTTTCAAAAAATAAATGTTTGGGTGGGTTGACCATGAAATGCAAGCCATCAAACTATGTTAATTGTATGAACAGCAAATCCTAAAATGTCCTTTTCTCCCTCTTTTTTTATTTAGGTCCAACAATACGCTGTATAATATTATTTCCCTTCGGCCGCTTCCTGCTGATTATCAACCTTCTGTTATAATGCTTCCTGGAATGTGCCAACAACAAGGTTTTTTTTTAAATGAACTTAACTTCCAGAAATTGCATTTAAATTTTAGGTTTTCAGGCTGCTTAATATTGTGTATATGCTGCTACCTCAAATGATTTTTTAAAAAATGATAAAAAAATTATAATGTTGATTATTTGGCTTTCTTGGGTTCTCTTTAAACAGAATATGTAATGTATGTGGAAGTTTATTACAACTTGTTGGCTTTTAACATTTTTAAATAATGTGGAAACCACTTTTGTTTTAGAGCTGGAGACTTCAGACAAAGAAGAAGAAGTAGAAGGTCAGATGATAGAATATGATTCATCTGAACAGCTGGGAGAGCAGTTGGTGACACTCTCTTTACTTCCAGAATCACGCTGGAAAAATCTTCTCAACCTCGATGTTATCAAGGTAGCAAATTGTTAATGTACTTTTTAATCTAAATGTTCTTGAATGAAACGTGGACCATTTCCCATGCTTCGGGAGCCTCTTATCAACAAGGGCAGACATTGACGACGAGATTCAACACCGCCTCCAATGCAGCCTTCGGCCGCCTGAGGAAAAGAGTGTTCGAAGATCCAGCCTTCAAATCTGCCACCAAGCTCATGGTCTACAGGGCTGTAGTAATATCTGCCCTCCTGTATGGCTCAGAGACATGGACCATGTACAGTAGACACCTCCAAGTCGCTGGAGAAATACCACCAATGATGTCTCCACAAGATCCTGCAAATCCCCTGGGAGGACAGACGTACCAACGTTGGCGTCCTCGACCAGGCTAACATCCCCAGCATTGAAGCACTGACCACACTCGATCAGCTCCGCTGGGCAGGCCACATTGTTTGCATGTCTGACACGAGACTCCCAAAGCAAGCACTCTATTTGGAACTCCTTCGTAGCAAACCAGCCAAAGGTGGACAGAGGAAACGTTTCAAGGGCACCCTCAAAGCCTCCCTAATAAAGTGCAACATCCCCACCGACACCTGGGAGGAAGTACATCCAGGAGGGTGCTGAGCAACTCGAGTCTCATCGCCAAGAGCATGCAGAAATCATGCGCAGGCAGCAGAAAGAGCGTGCGGCAAACGAGTCCCACCCACCCTTTCCCTCAATGACTGTTTGTCCCACCTGTGACGGGGACTGTGGTTCTCGTATTGGACTGTTCAGTCACCTTCCGGTGTCCCTTACGACTACATGTGTAAGAAGTGTATCCGCCTCCATCTCCTGATGGACCGCGTTGCGGAATTGGAGCTGAGGGTGGATTCACTCTGGAGCATCCACGATGCTGAGAATGACATAAGTGGAGTGAGTTGGTCTTACCGCATGAGAAGGATCCACAGCCAGCTAGGGAATGGAAGACCAGCAGGAAGAGTAGTACAAAGAAGGTAGTGCAGGGGTCCCATCTGGTCATCCCCCTGCAAAACCGATACACTGTTTTGAGTGCTGTTGAAGGAGTTGACTCATTAGGGGAGAGCAGCAGCAGCCAAGTTCATGGCACCATGGCTGGCTCTGTTGTACAGGAGGGCATAAAAAAGAGTGGGAGAGCGATAGTGATTGAATCCCCTATCATAAGGGGAATAGATAGGCGTTTCTGCGGCCGCAATCGAGACTCCAGGATGGTATGTTGCCTCCCTGGTGCAAGGGTCAAGGATGTCTCCGAGCGAGTGCAGGACATTCTGAAAAGGGAGGGAGAACAGCCAGTTGTCGTGGTGCACATTGGTACCAACGACATAGGTAAAAAAAGGGATAACGTCCTACGAGACGAATTTAAGGAGCTAGGAGTTAAATTAAAAAGTAGGACCTCAAAAGTAGTAATCTCGGGATTGCTACCAGTGCCACGTGCTAGTCAGAGTAGGAATCGCAGGATAGCACAGATGAAATCGTGGCTTGAGCAGTGGTGCAGCAGGGAGGGATTCAAATTCGTGGGGCATTGGAACAGGTTCTGGGGGAGGTGGGACCAGTACAAACCGGACGGTCTGCACTTGGGCAGGAAGGGAACCAATGTCCTAGGGGAGTGTTTGCTAGTGCTGTTGGTGAGGAGTTAAACTAATATGGGAACCAATACAGGGAGACAGAGGGAAACAAAAGTCAGAAAAGAGATGAGTAAAAGTGGAGGGCAGAGAAACCAAAGGCAAGAAACAAAAAGGGCCACTGAATATAAAAGGGCTGCAGGAGGGGTAAAAACTAAAAATCATGGTTTAAAAACTAGGATGAAAACACTCTACCTAAATGCACGCAGCATTAGAAATAAAGTAAATGAGTTGACGGCACAAATCATTACAAATGGGTATGATTTGGTGGCCATTACAGAGACATGGTTGCAAGGTGGCCAGGACTGGGAATTAAACGTACAGGGGTATCTGACGATTCGGAAAGATAGGCAGGAAGGGAAGGGAGGTGGGGTAGCTCTGTTAATAAGGGATGATATCGGGGCAGTTGTGAGGGATGATATTGGCTCCAATGAACAAAATGTTGAATCATTGTGGGTGGAGATTAGAGATAGTAAGGGGAAAAAGTCACTGGTCGGCGTAGTTTATAGGCCCCCAAATAATAACTTCATGGTGGGGCGGGCAATAATCAAGGGAATAATGGAGGCATGTGAAAAAGGAACGGCAGTAGTTATGGGGGATTTTAACCTACATATCGATTGGTCAAATCAAATCGCAGGGGATAGCCTGGAGGAGGAATTCATAGAATGCATACGGGATTGTTTCTTAGAACAGTATGTAACAGAGCCTACAAGGGAGCAAGCCATTTTGGATCTGGTCCTGTGTAACGAGACAGGAAAAATAAACGATCTCCTCGTAAAAGATCCTCTCGGAATGAGTGATCACAATATGGTTGAATTTGTAATACAGATTGAGGATGAGGAAGTTGTGCCAGAAACGAGCGTACTATGCTTAAACAAAGGGGACTACAGTGGGATGAGGGCAGAGTTGGCTAAAGTAGACTGGAAACAAGGACTAAACGGTGGCACAATTGAGGAACAGTGGAGGACTTTTAAGGAGCTCTTTCATAATGCGCAACAAAAATATATTCCAGTGAAAAAGAAGGGCGGCAAGAGAAGAGATAACCAGCCGTGGATAACCAAGGAAATAAAAAAGTATCAAATCAAAGACCAATGCGTATAAGGTGGCCAAGGTTAGTGGGAAACTAGAGGATTGGGAAGATTTTAAGCAACAGCAAAGAATGACTAAAAAAGCAATAAAGAAAGGGAAGATAGATTACGAAGGTAAACTTGCGCAAAACATAAAAACAGATAGTAAAAGCTTTTACAGATGTATAAAACGGAAAAGAGTGACTAAAGTAAATGTTGGTCCCTTAGAAGATGAAAAGGGGGATTTAATAATGGGAAATGTGGAAATGGCTGAGACCTTAAACAATTATTTTGCTTCCGTCTTCACAGTGGAAGATACAAAAACCATGCCAAAAATTGCTGGTCATAGGAATGTGGGAAGGGAGGACCTTGAGATGATCACTCACTAGGGAGGTAGTGCTGGACAGACTAATGGGACTGAAGGTAGACCAAGTCCCCTGGTCCTGATGAAATGCATCCCAGGGTATTAAAAGAGATGGCGGAAGTTATAGCAGATGCATTTGTTATAATCTACCAAAATTCTCTGGACTCTGGGGAGGTACCAGCGGATTGGAGAGCAGCTAATGTAACGCCTCTGTTTAAAAAAGGGGGCAAGCAAAAGGCAGGTAACTATAGGCCGGTTAGTTGAACATCTGTAGTGGGGAAAATGCTTGAAACTATCATTAAGGAAGAAATAGCGGGACATCTGGATAGGAATAGTGCAATCAAGCAGACGCAGCATGTATTCATGAAGGGGAAATCATGTTTCACTAACTTACTGGAATTCTTTGAGGATATAACGAGCATGGTGGATAGAGGTGTACCGATGGATGTGGCGTATTTAGATTTCCAAAAGGCATTCGATAAGGTGTCACACAAAAGGTTACTGCAGAAGATAAAGGTACGCGGAGTCAGAGGAAATGTATTAGCATGGATAGAGAATTGGCTGGCGAACAGAAAGCAGAGAGTCGGGATAAATGGGTCCTTTTCGGGTTGGAAATCGGTGGTTAGTGGTGTGCCACAGGGATCAGTGCTGGGACCACAACTGTTTACAATATACATAGATGACCTAGAGGAGGGGACAGAGTGTAGTGCAACAAAATTTGCAGATGACACTAAGATTAGTGGGAAAGCGGCTTGTGTAGAGGACTCAGAAAGGCTACAAGGAGATTTGGATAGGTTAAGCGAATGGGCTAAGGTTTGGCAGATGGAATACAATGTCGGAAAGTGTGAGGTGATCCACCTTGGGGGGAAAAAAACACAGTAAAAGGGAATATTATTTGAATGGGGAGAAATTACAACATGCTGTGGTGCAGAGGGACCTGGGGGTCCTTGTGCATGAATCCCAAAAGGTTAGTTTGCAGGTGCAGCAGGTAATCAGGAAGGTAAATGGAATGTTGGCCTTCATTGCGAAAGGGATGGAGTACAAAAGCAGGGAGGTGTTGCTGCAACTGTATAAGGTATTGGTAAGGCCGCACCTGGAGTACTGCGTGCAGTTTTGGTCACCTTACTTAAGGAAGGATATACTAGCTTTCGAAGGGGTACAGAGACGATTCACTAGGCTGATTCGAGAAATGAGGGGATTACCTTATGATAAATTGAGTAGACTGGGTCTTTACTCCTTGGAGTTCAGAAGGATGAGGGGTGATCTTATAGAAACATTTAAAATCATGAAAGGGATAGACAAGATAGAGGCAGAGAGGTTGTTTCCATTGGTGGGGGAGACTAGAACTAGGGGGCACAGCCTCAAAATACGGAGGAGCCAATTTAAAACCGAGTTGAGAAAGAATTTCTTCTCCCAGAGGGTTGTGAATCACTGGAATTCTCTGTCCAAGGAAGCAGTTGAGGCTAGCTCATTGAATGTATTCAAGTCACAGATAGATAGATTTTTAAGCAATAAGGGAATTAAGGGTTACGGGGAGCGGGCGGGTAAGTGGAGCTGAGTCCACGGCCAGATCAGCCATGATCTTGTTGAATGGCGGAGCAGGCTCGAGGGGCTAGATGGCCTACTCCTGTTCCTAATTCTTATGTTCTTATGTTCTAAGAACTCATTTTTAGAGTTGAAGCAAGTCTTCCTCGGTTCCGAGGGACTCTCGATGATGATGATGATATGAAAATAACATGCCTTAGGGAAAAAAGTTAAATCAGTTGTTATTACTCTGCCTTCTGTGCACATATATTGTTTTGTACACATCCCACTGATGGCTTACAATATGTGGTCTTGTTCATTTATTCATAGTTTCAATGTTGTAAATTGCTTACTACCTAAATTTCAATTAAATGTTTACTTTATTTTTGAATGTTTGTCTAATACCTTTATCATAAGCCATACTTTCATTATCCATAAGTTATTTGAGAACTCGGGGATAATTTTAATTGGTTAGAATGATATATCAAACTAAAGGTGCCATCATATATTTTAGTAAAACTTATCTTGATGGCCATTTTAAAATCACAATGTTCTGATCATTCATCTATTTTGTTTGGCTGATCTACAGAAAAGGAACAAACCCAAGGAACCACCTAAAGTGCCCAAATCTGTTCCCTTCTTCATTCCAACTGTTCCTGGCCTAGTGCCTCACTTTGCTGCTGCAGAACAACAAACTGCGGAGGGCCAGGTAGGAGGGAAACAAAGAGTGTTTGATATATGTCTATGGTGATATCATTATTCAAGACAGGCAAAGACCTGGTGTTTGAGCCTTTTGCAAGCTTTTGACATTTATGCTCTTCTATGCAATTTGATTTTCTTGGTTTGAAAATGTTACAGTTGTGGAAGAGATGTCAGAAGTAAAATTATCAAGTGGCACTTAAAATCTGTTGCTTAAAAATATACACCCAGTTGGTTCTGGCATCACTAGATCCATCTTAATTTCATCATAACAAAAGGAAAACAAGATTTTTCCTTTAGAAATTGCAGCAAAAATGTAATTTATTTGGATTAATAATACAGATATTGGGCTCAAGTTTCTGCCTGAGTTGCTCCTATTTTTTTTGGAGCAATTGGTTTAGAATGGAGCATCTTAGAAATTGCAATTCTCGCCATTTAGTTTGCTCCAGTTCTAGTGAGTTAGAATAGTTCCATTTTAGAACAGACTTTTTTTTTTATTTAAAGGGGCATGTCCAGCCACTTACGCCTGTTTTGCAAGTTTCGACAGCAAAAACTTACTCCATTCTAAGTTAGTTTGGAGTAAGTGTAGATTTTTGTACGCTCAGAAAAACCTTGCCCACACTTTGGCCCCAAGTTTCCACACGCGGCAAAACAGGCACCCCTCCGAGCTGGGCGCCCGTTTTTCGCGCCGAAAACGGCGCCTGAAAAAAAACGTGCTATTCTCGAGCGCTTTGCAGCTCGATGTCAGCTTGGCGCGGAGCCTACCACTCGGGCTGATTTTGTAAGTAGGAGGGGGCAGGTACCATTTAAATGAGTTTTTTTTGTGCCGGCAACCCTGCGCGTGCGCGTTGGAGCGTTCGCGCATGCACAGTGTGAAGGAAACATTGGCACTCGGCCATTTTTGTAGTTCTTTGTAGCTGTTCAATTTTTAACATTTTTTAATAAAACCACATTGCCCTTCCATGATCAGCACTGAGGCTTCTTGCAGCAATGAGAAGGCTACAGGAAGCCTCAGAAGTTGAGGCAGCCGTTTCCCGACGGGCCCGACCGACGGCAGGGGGGGGCCTCCGCCCCCGCCCCGCCGTCGGGAATGGCTGCCTCAACTTCTGAGGCTTCCTGCAGCCTTCTCACTGCCTCCCCCCTGCTGCCTCCCCCCCCCCCCCCCGCCGTCGGGAACGGCTGCCTCCCCCCGCTGCTGTCGGTCGGGCCCTTACTGCCTTCCCTACCCTGCCGTCGGGAACGGCTGCCCCAACTTGTGAGGCTTCCTGCAGCCTTCTCCCTGCCTGAAGCACTTTCACACAGGTAGGAACATGGTTTATTTAATCTTTTCTTTGCTTATAAATTTTTATTCAGGTTGGAATTATTTGTATAATATTTGTATAAGTATAACTAAGGATTTATTGTAGAATTTAATGACTTCCCTCCCCCCCCCCCCCCCCCCCCCCCCCCCACCTCGTTCCCGACGCCTAATTTGTAACCTGCGCCTGATTTTTTAATGTGTAGACAAGGTTTTTTCAGGCCTACAAAAATCTTCGCTTGCTCCATTCTAAGTTAGTTTGGAGTACGTTTTCACTGTGGAAACTTTCAAATCAGGCGTCAGTGGCCGGACACGCCCCCTTTTTGAAAAAAAAATTCTGTTCAAAAGTGAAACTGTTCTACCTGACTAGAACTGCAGAAAACTTAAATGTGGAGAATTGCGATTTCTAAGATACTCCATTCTCCACCAGTTGCTCCTAAAAATCAGGAGCAAATCATGTGGAAACTTGGGGCCTATAAATTAGGCGATGGGGGCGGTGGGGGGGGGGGGGGGGGCGGGGCGCAGTTTACAAACATTAAACACTTCATTTTTACAAATAAAAAGCCATCATCAATAATAAATTATAAATAAATCAATAAATCAACCAATAAATCAAATTTTAAAAAAAGTTTTAAAAAAAATAATAAAAAATCAATCAATAAATAAAAAAAATTAAGTTTCTACTCACCTACTGCAGCACCGGGAGCCCTCCAACAGCCTGCTGGGACGGAACCCCCCAGGAGATGCCGGTCAGGTGGGCCCCGCCGCCGCCCAGGACTTCGGGCGGGCCCCGCCAACGCCGCTTCGGGCGTGGCCCGCACCCAGCAGATGATCGCCGCCCAGGACTGTTTGAGTTCTCATCACTGCTTTCTGTGTGGCTGGAATCTAGGGCTACTGGCTCCACAAGTTCCTTAGTCAGACACTCATTGTCCTCTTTCACAATTTCACGGGAGGCTTCTACAACTATGCTCGTGCTCCCTTCTGAGGAACTCTTGACAAGAATTCAGGGAATCTTGAAACAATTGTGGGTGGTGTCTGAAGACCGAAAGCCAGAATCAGGAAATTTTTGCAATGATCACTCCAAGTGAGTATCTTGTCTGGAAGGGCGGGGGGACGGGGGTTAGGTGGCTATTTAAGAGAAAGGATTGTGTTGTGAATTCAGAAGGATGTTGTGGGAGCGTGGATTCTTTTGTGTCAGAGTGCAGTACTACATTCAGTCTCTGGGTCATGGATATCTGCCACTCCTGGAGGCTCTGAACTTGATTCCATAAAAACTTTACAGCTTCATCCTGCACCTAGAAGATGCCAGGCCACCGAGGACTTAGGGCGGGGCCCGCCCCCCCCCCAGCGAGATGCCGGGCGGACAGGCACAAAAGAATCCACGCTCCCACAACATCCTTCTGAATGCACAACACAATCCTTTCTCTTAAATAGCCATCGAACCCCGCCCTTCCAGACAAGATACTCACTTGGAGTGATCATTGCAAAAATTTCGATCATTGCGGGCCTTGCCAACGACGACGGCGCCACTTCGGGCGGGGCCTGCACCCAGAAGATGCCGGGCCGCTGCCAAGGACTTTGGGCGGGACCCGCCCCCCAGCGAGATGCCGGGCAGACGGGCCCTGCCGATGACGACAACGCCACTTAGGGTGGGGCCCGCACCCAGAAGATGCCCGGCTGCCGCTGAGGACTTCGAGCGAGGCCCGCCCACAGCGAGATGCTGGGCGGGCCCCGCCGACGACAAGGTAAGGGCTGTCAGGCCACTCGGCCCGAGTTAAGGGCGACGTCCCTTCGGCCAGGGATAGGGTCGTCTCCTGGAGACAGGACGCGCTGGAAGGGCCAGGAGCCACTGCGCACACGCACATCCTCCACTGTGCACGCACGCAGCTGCCAGCACTGTTTTTGGCGCAGGGCTGTAGCTCCGCCCCCAGCAGCTCCTGCCGCGCCGAGCTGGAAACAGGCCTACAGATATCAGAGAATCGCGAGGTAAGTATTTAGTGCTTTTTCAGTTCTACAAATTAAGCGGGCCTCTCCGATGTGTGCCGTACTAGCGGTGGTCTGAAACTTGAGCCCATTGAGTGTATCTGATGCACTGTGATGGAGGATTGTTTAAATATTAATGTAATCTGGATTATAACATTCTCTACATAGATTCAGAAATTAATAAGTATCAGAACCATTGTGGCATTTTGTGTTCTAAATCTTTTTTCCAAAATGTACAAATAAATTTAGGATATTTTCTAGATTGGAATTCAGTTCTGTAATATTGAAAAATATATATGTACGATGCAAAGGAAGTTCTGAAATCAGAGTAAAGAATGTGAAATCTTCTTCAATTCTACTAAATCTTTTTATCTTATTCTCAGTCCAAAGTGGTAAACCTGGGCATATTGGCACAAAAAACAGAATTGTACATGCAGCTGGAGGGTGCTCTAAACACCAGTAATTGTAAGTAACTTGTAGCTGATGTTTTTTCTTAAATTGAATGTGCTTGGTGTATCCCTTTTATTGATTAAAAGTATATTGTCAGTATTCTACACTTCTAACATTGGGCTATGCCATGTAAGAATAGTAAGTTAGTGGTCTTCAAGAAGACCAAATCAACATGAAACAATTAGATTCTTATGAGTACCATCTTTTTCCAATGTTGTGAGCATATATAGAAATCTTAGCAAAGAAGCATAGATCTCATGTTTTTAATAAGTTACTCTGTTTTGCCAACTTGGTTCTCTACATTATGTTGTGGCTGTGAAAGTGACATATTCCCTAACTTCTGCCTGTGTTAGCCACAAAAAAGCAGTTGGAAAGGACATGGAGGTTGTGCAGGAATCCATTTTCCACAGCTTTTCTTTCCTGCATGGGAAAGTTCCTTGCTACTACTTGGCATCTGCTACAAATGACCAAGCTAGAATTGTGTATTTCTGATGTATGGGGATCATATGGCTTTTATACTGTTACTGATTTGTTAAGAGCTCAACCTTACACTACTATACAGATAACATAGATAAAAATAAAGATGCAGCGCATATTGTTCTTAGATTCTCTATATATTGTGGGAATAAAGCCTTGTTTGATTTCTTCTGGATAAACCATGTGTTTAGCATACATATGAAACTGATGAGGTAGATGAATGGGATGGTCTTTTTCTCCCATATGATATAAAGCCCCAGCATCTGCACCATTGCATCAGTTTGTTTCCCTTCAACTGATGTTGCTCCTCACACCTCTTGCCACTGCATTGCATCTCTCCAGAAGAGTAGGGCAATTGACAAAGTCATTGCAGTTTCACACTTTGCAAGTAGTTTCTGTTTCTAGACAGTAGCTTTTTCTGGTTTTATCCTGAAAATAGGGTTGGTTGGAGAACCTCCCAAAAAATATATTTATTAGGGCACACAAACAAATCAAGGAAAATAAAATCAATGGGCTCAATTTTCCCCAAAGCATTTTTTTGGCCTACTTGAAGAGTTACGCCCAATTTTTTGGGGGGGGTGCCTAAGTATGCCAAAAAAATATTCCCTGTTGGATTTTTTCATTTTTGGCGTGGCATAATCCAACCTTTAGTTTTGGCGGTGGAGCCTTGATCTGCGCCAAAAAGATCAGGCTGCCATGGTAACAAGGCACACAATGCGTGCTGAGGCTGCAAAATGAAGCATACGAACAACTCCCAACACATTAAAAGAATTGACAAACACATAGCAGCAACTTACCTCCAACCCTACCTGAATACTGCAGAGAGTTGTTGATGCCAGTTCATTGGATATATTCAAGAGGGAGTTAGATATGGCCCTTGCGGCTAAATGGATCAAGGGGTATGGAGAGAAAGCAGGAAAGGGGTACTGAGGGAATGATCAGCCATGATCTTATTGAATGGTGGTGCAGGCTCGAAGGGCTGAATGGCCTGCTCCTGCACCTATTTTCTATGTTTCTATGAATGGCTTGCCGGTCCGGTCCCCATTCTCCTGATCTGGTCCCATTCTCAGCCCCGGACACACACACATTCTGTCTGTCTGTCTGAACCGGGGACCGAGAATGGGACCGGACAGCCATCGAGCGGGGTTGGAGGTAAGTTGCTGCTATGTGTTTTTCAATTCTTTCTGTGTCCAGGCACCTGCTGTGCTGATTTCCTTAACTCTCCAGAAGGTTTTTCTGCAGAGGCCACATATGCTGGCCTAAGCACAACTGGAGTAACTCTCAGCTGGCCAAAATTCCCTAACTGGCCATAATTGGTGTAGGTGGCTGGTTACGCCCCCTTTAGCTGAAAAAAAAACTGACCTAAAAAAATCGTAACTAACTGAGTTACACTGGTGCAAATTGATTGGGGAAACTGTGGTTTTTCAACTTGGGCCAAAAAGAGCAGCTTGCTCAAAAAAAACGGCACAAATCACTGGGGAAAATTGAGCCCAATACTAGTGGCTTGTTTAAGGGTTCAGCTGCGAGCAGTGCTCTTTCAAAGGCTTAGGATAATGACCATTAACTGTACTCTTCAGACAGCCATATAGAGTTGTGAAAGAGCAAGCAAAATATCCAAGAGCCCCCAAAAAGGGTTTATGTGAGACAATTTGAATTTTAGCACTCACCGCACCCCCCCGCTCCTACCTTAAGCTGACTCCAAGTCATAGTCAACATCTTCACTGAGGCGTACGAAAGCATGGGCCTTAAACTAAACATCCGTAAGACACACAGTACTGCGCCCGCCCCCCCCCCCCAGTCATCAAGATCCACAGCGTGGCCCTGGACAACATGGACCACTTTCCATACCTCGGGAGCCTGTTATCAGTAAGGGCAGACATCGACGGCGAGGTCGCCTGAGAAAGAGTGTTCAAAGATCAGGCCCTCAAATCTGCCACCAAGTTCATAGTCTACAGGGCTGTAGTGATACCCGCCCTCCTGTATGGCTCAGAAACGTGGACCATATACAATAGACACCTCAAATCGCTGAAGATATATCACCAACGATGTCTCCGCAAGATCCTGCAAATCCCTTGGGAGGACAGACGCACCAACGTTAGCGTCCTCGATCAGGCCAACATCCCCAGCATCAAAGCACTGACCACACTCAACCAGCTCCATTGGGCGGGCCACATTGTTCACATGCCTGACACAAGACTCCCAAAGCAAGTGCTCTACTCTGAACTCCTACACGGCAAGCAAACCCAAGGTGGGCAGAGGAAATGTTTCAAGGACACCCTCAAAGCCTCCTTGATAAAATGTAACATTCCCACCGACACCTGGGAGTCCCTGGCCAAAGACCGCCCTAAGTGGATGAAGTGCATCCGGGAGGGCACTGAGCATTTCGAGTCTCGTCGCCGAGAGCATGCAGAAAACGAGCGCAGGCAGTGGAAGGAGCGTGTGGCAAACCAGTCCCAACCACCACCCTTTCCTTCAATGACTATCTGTCCCACCTGTGACAGAGACTGTAATTCCCGTATTGGACTGTTCAGTCACCTAAGAACTCACTTTTAGAGTGGAAACAAGTCGTCTTCAATTTTGAGGGACTGCCTATGATGATGATTTCACTAATTATTAATTTCTTGGTCTATTCTTTTAAAATCCAATATTTTTATGTTCCTCTCATTTTTCTTTAGTTCTCAAGCATTTCAATGTCAATGCTATTTATGATCTCTGGATTCTTTCTCTTTCCACCCCCACCCCACAACACACTAATTTTGATGAATATTTTTTCTGCTATTGACCTCTCTCTCTTAAATTGCTATTCCTCCACGTGTTTTGTTATGTATTGTCTTCTGTATTCTGCCCTGGTATTTTGATCTCCTAGTCGATGTCCCATTCTAATTACATCTCTATTCTATTGATCTTTCATTTTTCCATCAACACATTTCCAATTCTATTCCTGGTTCATCTTTGGTTCAGTGTAATGCTGGTGGTGCCCATATTTTCTTTAGCTTCATATATTTAATTCTTAATCTTCATTAGGTAAGTATAAAAGCATTTAAAGTTATCCTTCAAAGGCCTGGGTGCCGATATTGCCCCTTTTTTGCGCCACAGGTAGGCGCTAACGGGGTACAATTGCCTTTTCACCCGCAGGTGGCGGCTGGGGCGATTTGGATTTTATGATTTGCGCCCCGGGCCAGCGTGCACCTGCCGATTACATCATCATCATCATGCACGCTGACCCCTCACGGCCCCACGGGGGAAATTGCCCCGCGGGACATGAGGCTGGCACAGGCGCTGACGTCCGTCCGGGATGCCCCATAAAGGTGGGGGGGGGGGGCGCGCGTGTGCGCCCCCAGACGGCATTTTTTTGTGGATGGCCAATTTTTCCATCGGCTATGGCAATGGCAACCCACATCTCAACGTGGCCGCCATCATGCAGCCCGGCAATTCTCTTTGCGTGCGGGCCACTGGCCCAATTGAGATTGTCCCTGGTGGCCACCAAAGAGCCTTGCAGAGTCCGCAGAGGCCTTCTCTTTAAATGAAGGGGAGGGGCATTGTGGCACAGCACTGACTCCTCGGGAGCACCCCTCCAACGAGGTGGAGCGCCTACGACAGCGCTCTGCCTTGAGGACAATTCCACGCTGGGCGTTAACTGATCTGGGCCCAGAAGGATACCGTCTCCGGATAGGCTGCGGGGCAATTTCGGCCCTTTTATCTTTTTAAACCTCCACATATATTTGCTTTTCTATCATTCTCTGAACATTATTATTTACTCCTGTCTCCCATGACCATCAATAACTATTTGGTCATGCGTGGGTCCGAAAGTATTAGCTCGCCATGTAAAAAATACATGAGACATTGGGAAAATAGGAGAAACAATAAATAAAATTCTCCTTAGTTCCACATTCTCCACACACCATAGGATTGAAGCCCAAGTTTTTAGAAAAACCAAGTGCAGAGCACAGACATGAAAACATACATTGTTACGATATTGCAGGTAAGCATTGGATGTGATCCTCTAACATTTCAAGACTTGCACCATTAGGCCCGTTCACATTTCCCCAGCTAAAAGCTGTTTTCTCCTTGTATTGGACCTTTCTTAACCCAAGTTTCATAGAAACATAGAAACATAGAAAATAGGTGCAGGAGCAGGCCATTCAGCCCTTCTAGCCTGCACCGCCATTCAATGAGTTCATGGCTGAACATGAAACTTCAGTACCCCCTTCCTGCTTTCTCGCCATAACCCTTGATCCCCCGAGTAGTAAGGACTTCATCTAACTCCCTTTTGAATATATTTAGTGAATTGGCCTCAACTACTTTCTGTGGTAGAGAATTCCACAGGTTCACCACTCTCTGGGTGAAGAAGTTTCTCCTCATCTCGGTCCTAAATGGCTTACCCCTTATCCTCAGACTGTGACCCCTGGTTCTGGACTTCCCCAACATTGGGAACATTCTTTCTGCATCTAACCTGTCTAAACCCGTCAGAATTTTAAACGTTTCTATGAGGTCCCCTCTCATTCTTCTGAACTCCAGTGAATACAAGCCCAATTGATCCAATCTTTCTTGATAGGTCAGTCCCGCCATCCCGGGAATCAGTCTGGTGAACCTTCGCTGCACTCCCTCAATAGCAAGAATGTCCTTCCTCAAGTTAGGAGACCAAAACTGTACACAATACTCCAGGTGTGGCCTCACCAAGGCCCTGTACAACTGTAGCAACACCTCCCTGCCCCTGTATTCAAATCCCCTCGCTATGAAGGCCAACATGCCATTTGCTTTCTTAACCGCCTGCTGTACCTGCATGCCAACCTTCAATGACTGATGTACCATGACACCCAGGTCTCGTTGCACCTTCCCTTTTCCTAATCTGTCACCATTCAGATAATAGTCTGTCTCTCTGTTTTTACCACCAAAGTGGATAACCTCACATTTATCCACATTATACTTCATCTGCCATGCATTTGCCCACTCACCTAACCTATCCAAGTCACTCTGCAGCCTAATAGCATCCTCCTCGCAGCTCACACTGCCACCCAACTTAGTATCATCCGCAAATTTGGAGATACTGCATTTAATCCCCTCGTCTAAATCATTAATGTACAATGTAAACAGCTGGGGCCCCAGCACAGAACCTTGCGGCACTCCACTAGTCACTGCCTGCCATTCTGAAAAGTACCCGTTTACTCCTACTCTTTGCTTCCTGTCTGACAACCAGTTCTCAATCCACGTCAGCACACTACCCCCAATCCCATGTGCTTTAACTTTGCACATTAATCTCTTGTGTGGGACCTTGTCGAAAGCCTTCTGAAAGTCCAAATATACCACATCAACTGGTTCTCCTTTGTCCACTTTACTGGAAACATCCTCAAAAAATTCCAGAAGATTTGTCAAGCATGATTTCCCTTTCACAAATCCATGCTGACTTCGACCTATCATGTCACCATTTTCCAGATGCACTGCTATGACATCCTTAATAATTGATTCCATCATTTTACCCACTACTGAGGTCAGGCTGACCGGTCTATAATTCCCTGTTTTCTCTCTCCCTCCTTTTTTAAAAAGTGGGGTTACATTGGCTACCCTCCACTCCATAGGAACTGATCCAGAGTCAATGGAATGTTGGAAAATGACTGTCAATGCATCCGCTATTTCCAAGGCCACCTCCTTAAGTACTCTAGGATGCAGGCCATCAGGCCCTGGGGATTTATCGGCCTTCAATCCCATCAATTTCCCCAACACAATTTCCCGACTAATAAAGATTTCCCTCAGTTCCTCTTCCTTACTAGACCCTCTGACCCCTTTTATATTCAAACAAAGTCTCCAGCTTTTCTACAGTTAGATTAGCTAGGCATAAGAGTGGAACATTCTGTTAATCCATCTGGTCTATCTGGAGTTTTAATGTGTTTTTTCCCAGGAAGCCAGTGTTGCTGCATGGATACAGGCAGTCATTTTCAAGATAAATCTATAATGAAATGCAAGGTTTAGGTCATATGGCAACACCAGTGACCAATTCCTTGGTTTTTTTTCCTGTAACAATTCCTGTCTTTGGGGATTCTGCTAGTTTTACTGTCATTCTAGTTCATAAATTATTACAAAATAATAGCAAAGCTAAATGGGGCGAATAGGCTCCGACATCTGTATTTCTCGGTGTGTGATTCTCCACATTTAGCTGGTTCTGCTTTAGAAATCCAGTTGCAGGTGATATTTTTGCAGCATCATCTGTGTTTTGGAATTCAAAAATGACTATCTTGGCTTTTATGAATAATTGTAACCAAATGCATTTTCAAACTAAAGGTTTCAAAGGAAATAAGCATTTTTTTTTCAATTCCTTGCAGATGACCATGCAGTTAAACTTCTGAAAAGAATGGGACCATCGAATATTGACATTGAGCTGAGGGGCTTGGCCCCAGAAGGAGGTGGTTCTTTGGATGTGATGCAGAGCTTTCTGCAAATGATCAGCTACATGCTTGGTACCAAGCGTGATTTTGAGTTGGCTCAGGCCTACCTGGCATTGTACCTAAAGGTAATTAGAGTTATCCAAGAAAGTTTGGAAACAGAAAAATTTGTTCATTTTGTATTTTCCACACACTAGGAGCATAACCCAGCATTTCTTGGAAAGCCACATGCTGAGCATGCACATAAATTTCCAGCTTCTATTTTATATAAACAGGATCTGAGCCTGTTCATTTTTCTCCAGGAAATATTCTTTGCTGCTCACATTGAACATCTTATTGCCAAAATCTAGGCTGAAAGTCTCCAGCTTTTAAAAATAGATTCAATTACACAGATAGAGTATTGGTGTGTGTAGGATGCATTATATATGAGTAATGAAGATGACCTATCCCAATAGGTAATCTACCTTTTCCATCATCATTTGTATATGTTGTAAATATTTATAATTCATACCGCGGGATATATAATTTATTAGTTGAATATCAACTTGAAGTCATATGAAGAACTTGGAACTTGAGGATGCAGTGGATATTACCGTTGCCCATAGGGCTAAATGGACTGGCAGTAACACACAAGTGACTGTTGTGTAGAGGTGAAGTATCTGAAATACAATGATATTTTAATGAAAAAGCAATCATGTAAAAAAAAGTTGTAGAATCCAGTTAATATTTGCAGTAGTGTTAACCGTAACTTTATTTAGTTTAACTTTAGCATTAAACATTATTGTTAGTAATACTTTAAATGCCAACATAACTTGAATATTTTCAAAAGAAACTTTTTGCCTCACTCATGACCGAGTCATTGTACCTCTATTTGTGTGAGTGAAATGAGATGAAAGTTTCATAACTGTTGTCAGCATTTCACTTGCACCTTCTCCCTTGTAACTTCTTTCAGTGATTTAATCATATCGCACCTTGGGTAAGAAACGGCCATTGCTTTCAAACACGGACCTATAGTATCATAAAAGTTTACGGCACGAAAGGAGGCCATTTGTCCCATTCTTTCTCTGATTTGCTGTCAGCATACTACATTGATGGTTATCCACAAAGCATTTTCCCAAACCATGGATTTCAATGCCCAAGGACTAATATGCAGATTAACAGCATCCTGGTGGCTTCATGTGCCAATTCCAATAGTTTGCCATTCTTCACTGCCTTGTCATCAACTGGGAATCCAGAATCCAGGCCCGGATGAAAGTATCCCAGGCTGTTGAGTAGCAAAAGAGGAAATAGCAGAGGCTCTGACCATCATTTTCCAGTTCTCTCTGGCTACAGGTGGGTGCCAGAGGACTGGAGGACTGCTAATGTACCTTTGTTTAAAAAGGGAGAAAGAGATAGATCGAGTAATTACAGGCCAGTCAGTGGGAAAATTGTTGGAAAAAATCCTGAGGGACAGGATAAATTTTCATTTGGAAAGACATGGATTAATCCAAGGAAAGTCAGCATGGATTTATTAAGGGAAGGTGTGTCTGACTAACTTGATTGAATGTTTCGAGAAGGTAACCAGGAGGGTTGATGAAGGCACAGTGCGTATGATGTAGCGTATATGAATTTTAGCAAAGCTTTTGATAAAGTCACACATGGCAGACTGGTCACGAAAGTAAAAGCCCGTGGGATCCAGGGCGAAATGGCAAGCTGGATCCAAAATTGGCTCAGAGGCAGGAAGCAAAAGGTAATGGTTGGATTTTTTTGTGACTGGAAGGCTGTATCCAGTGGGGTTCTGCAGGGCTCAGTTCTGGGTCCCTTGCTTTTTGTGATATATATCAATGACTTGGACTTGAATGTTGAGGGTATGATTAAGAAGTTTACAGATGACACTAAAATAGACTGTGTGGTTGATAATGAAGAAAGCTGTGGACCGCAGGACAATCTCAATGTACTGGTCAGGTGGGCAGATCAGTGGCAAATGGAATTAAATCCGGATAAGTGTAAGATAATGCATTAGGGAAGGACTAACAAGGCAAGGGAATACACATTGAATGGTACAACACTGAAAAGTGTAGAGGAACAAGGGGACCTTGGGAGTGCAGGTCCACATATCCCTGAAGGTAGCAGGCCAGGTAGATAAGGTGGTTAAGAAGGCATATGGAACACTTGCCTTTATTAGCCGAGGCATGGAATACAAGAGCAAGGAGGGCCTGGATAGGGAAGGACCTGTTTCCCTTGGCAAAGGGGTCAACAATCAGGGGGCATAGGTTTAAAGTAACTGGTGGGGGTGGGGGGGGGGGTATAGGGGAGATACGAGGGGAGATTTCTTTACCCAGAGGATGATGGGGGTGTGGAGGTCACTGCCTGAAAAGGTGGTAGAGGCAGAAAGCCTCAAGATTTTAAAAATACTTGGATGTGTACTTAAAGTGTCTTAACCCACAGGGCTACAGACCAAGAGCTGGAAAGTGGGATTAGGCTAGATAGCTCTTTGTTGGCCGGCACTAACACGATGGGCCGAAATGGCCTCCTTCCGTGCTGTAAATTTCTATGATTCTATGAGCACTGAAGTATTTGATGATCTCTTGATTTGACTTAATCAAGTGCTTTATTCATTGAATGCAGCAAGCTTTTCAGCATGTGGGAAAACTGACACTTGTATCAATCTTGGACAGTCGTGACCACTAACACGAATCTTCTATAGGCACCATCACACATGTTATGATTTCTTTTTATTGTGGCTAGGGTTTTGAAGTTTTATTCAGTGAGAAGATATTGACTGATGTCCCAATGTTTTAAGTATCTCTGTTGCAAGACATCAGCTGGAATTGTAAATGAGGGAACTTTATTTCTTTCTAACCACTTTTCTAACAAACTTCTTCAACCATGAACTTATTTAGTCATTTGTTTGTGAAGTAGGTCACTAGAAACTTATTTGGCCAAGTTTTTGAAGCAGCAAGCAGTCTCGTGTTTGCCAATGACAAAAAGTGTTTTTTATGAGACATACCTCTGGCTCCCTTGATCTCCTTCCTGCTCAACTAATCTTGGTCATCATGCTTGATTTGCATTGTAAATTGGCATCATCAAAAAGTGTCCCTTTGACCCATCCATCCTCTGCAGATTCTTGAATGTGTCAGTGCCTTCCAGCTCCATACACATCTATCCTGAAACTGCCTCGTTTAATACCTTTTGTCTTGCTAAGCACTGAGAGCACCTTGGCCAAAGTCACATAACCTATGTGACTGATTAAGATACTTTTGTCCTCCTTGACTTCTCTGTAGCGTTCAATATGCATGAGCATGCCATACTCCATCATCTCTCTATCATCTAGCTTCATGGGACTGCCCTCACATGGTTTCATTCCTACCTCTTGAAAAGCAGCCGGAGCATCTGCAGCAATAGCATCTCTTCCTGTCCTCGTACCGTCACTTATGCAGTTTCTAAGGATTTATCCTCAACTTCCTTCTCTTTATCTATATATGGATAGAGATAAAAGATAATAAAGGATCAATCACACTAATAGGTGTAGTCTACAGCCCACCTAATAGTGGAAGGGAGGTGGAAGAAGAAATATGCAGACAAATTAGGGAAATGAATAAAAAACAGAATAATAATCATGGGGGATTTCAACTACCCTGATATTAATTGGATAAAAGAGGTAGGTAAAGGGGATAAGGGAATGGAGTTCCTACAATGTGTACAGGACTCCTTTCTAACCCAATATGTAAAAAGCCCAACAAGGGAGGATTCACTATTGGATTTAGTAATGGGGAATGAACCAAAGCAGATAATAGAAGTAAAAGTAGAGGAACATCTAGGCAATAGTGACCATAATATAAGACGCTTTAAGATGATTGAGAAGGGCATGAGTATGACAAACCAGAGTAATAGATTGGGGAAAAGCTGATTTTGAGGGGCTGAGAATAGAGCTTGGGAAAAGAAAATGACAACAATATTGGCAAACAACGATGTAGAACAGCAATGGAAACATTTAAGAGTATTCAACAGACTGCAGAAACACTGGCCCAGAAATTCCCCTCGGACTTCCTGCAGGCAAAGCACTGTAAAATAGAAATAAAGTGCGCACTTACCTTAAGCTGCTAGGCCCGCTTGAGATCCCGGTCCGGAGGCCTCTCGTGACTGCGCGTCGCAGTGCATTCACGTTGGGACATCCGCAGGAGTCACATGGGCCTGGATACCCAATCACAGATAAGTATTTTCTCATTCATAGTAACAGGAGATTCGTAAGTTATGAATCTCCTATTACTATGAATGAGAAAAGACCCAAAATGCATAAACAATATATAAAACATTTTTTAAAAACACCTCACATAATACACTAATAGAAATTAAAGTTGTTGTAAATGATTTTTAAAGAAAAAAAAATTGGCGATTTTTTTTTAAGGTTAGAGTTTAAAATAACATTACCTGAGTGAGCAGGGTTTAAACATAAATGTTTTTAAAATTTTTATTTTAATCATGTTTTTAATATTTTTAAACTCTTGACGCCTATAAAAGTAGACTATGCACCTGCTTCTATCAGGCACAAGAGTTTTGAGGACATTTGCCGGGCAAGATATGCGTAAATCCCACAATCTTGCCCATACAAATGTCCTCACTCCCGGGATGTCTACGATCTGTCAAGCTCCAGCTTGATGGATCGTAAAAGCCGGTTTTCAGCACGTGCGCATTGTGTGCTGAAAACCGGCGTTTCCGATGCCTTCCCGGGTCCATAGAAACTTCGTACAGGCCCGGAACGTCGGAATTTCCACACCAATATGTTCCACTAAAAGGAAAGAACAAACTAAACACTAATGAAACTCCATGGATGAATAAAACCACAAGAGAACAATTGAGGGCAAGGAAAAACATTAAATACATGGATAGTAGAGGAGTGCATGATAAGGGAGAATACGAAGAGATTAGGAGAGGAGTCAAAAAAACAATTAGGAATGCAAAGAGAAACTATGAAATTAAATTATCAAGGGACATAAAACAATATCGTAAAATATTTTACAGGCACATCAATTTTTTTTAAAAAAGGAAGGTTGAGATGGGAATAGGACTATTAAGGGATATAGACCGGATAATACCATAGGTAACGATAGATGGCAAAAATATTAAATCATTATTTTGCTGCAGTATTTACCGAGGAGATGGAACAGGTGGACATGGCATTGGATGATATTAGTAATGAGATAAGTGCATTTAAAATAATAAAAAGAGGATATATTAAATAAACTAATCAAACTCAAAGAATAAAACATCTGGTACGGATGGATTGCATCCAGCATTTTAAAAGAATCTAGGGAAATGATAGCAAAGACATTACTACACATTTAATAATTCATTAGAAAAAGGTATAGTGCCAGAGGACTGGCAGATAACCAATATTTAAGAAGTGGGGTAGAACATGTCCAGGGAATTATAGACCACTCAGCTTAACATCGGTGGTAGAAAAAGTAATGGTGTCCCTACTAAAGGAGAAAATAGGGGAACATCTAGAAACCAAAAATATAGTAATGAATAGTCAGCATGGATTTCAAAAGGGAAAGTCTCGCTTGGCCAACCTCATTGAATTTTTTGAAGAGGTAACGGAGAGTAAAAAATGGTAATGCAGTAGATGTAATTTATCTAGATTTTCAAATGGCCTTCGATAAGGTACCCCATAATAGACTGATGAACAAGGTCAGACAATGCAGAGTCAGGGGACAAGTAGCAGAATGGGTAGCTAGCTGGCTTCAAGACAGAGTAGGGAGAAAAGGTAGTTAGTACAGTGGCAGAAAGTGGGTTGTGCTGTTCCGCAAGGATCAGTGCTGGGACCATTGTTCACAATTTATATTAACGATTTAGACTTTGGAATTAAAAACACAATTTCTAAATCTGCAGATGACACCAAATTCATGGGGGGTGGAGTGGAAATAGTCAATATTGAGTAGGACTGCAACAAATTAAAGGAGGACATTAATAAACTTGCAGAATGGGCATATAATTGGCAAATGAAGTGCAACACACACAAATGTAAGATATTACATTTTGGTAGGAAGATTAGGGAGGTCACTTATTACTTGGTGGTGAGAGTCTAGGTGAGGTAGAGGAACAATGGGCTCTGAGTACAAATACACAAATCACTAAACGTTGCAACACAGGTTAGCAAAGCCATAAAAAAGCAAACCAAGCACTAGGGTTTATTTCTAGAGGTATAGAATTGAAAAGTAGGGAAGTTATGCTGAACCTGTATCAAACCTTGGTTGGACCCCATTGGAGTACTGTGCAGTTCTGGTCGCCATATTATAAAAAGGATATAGGGGGACTGGAGAGGGTGCAGAGACGATTTACAAGGATGATACCAGAAATGCGAGGGTATACATCAGGAAAAGATGCTGAGTCTCGTCTCTTTTGAAAAAAGACTGAGAGATCTTTAAAATTGTGAAAGGTATTAATAGAGTGGATACAGAGAGAATGTTTCCACTTGCGGGGAAGTGCATAACTAGAAGTCATCAATATAAGGTAGTCACCAAGAAATCCAATAGGGAATTCAGAAGAAACTTCTTTACCCAAAGAGTGGTGAGAATGTGGAACTCGCTGCCACAGGGAGTGGTTGAAGCGAATAGTATAGATAGATTTAAGGGGAGGCTAGACAAGTATATGAGGGAGAAGGGAATATGCTGATGGATTTAGATGAGGAAAGATGGGAGGAGGCTCAAGTGGAGCATAAACGCCGGCATGGACTAGTCGGGCCAAAGGTCTGTTTCTGTGCCGTATATCCTATGTAATCCATGCCGACACTCCATGTTTAGCAATTCATTGCCAGATCTGACTGGACCACATTGAGCACTGTCGTGCCGTGCTCTCCTCTTCCAAGACTGCTCATTACTTCAGGATCATCCTGGAATGTGGATAACCCCGGCTTATTTTCTTTATTAACTTAAACCTTTCTCCCCTGCCCCCTCCATCCTCGCCCCCAAAAAGTGTACGGAATTCATGGTCTTCTTTGTCAATAAGATTGAGAATTGTTCAGCTGCCTCTGCCACAGCCCTCACTTCTACCTTGCCCACCAAACTGGGTTTCCCTTTGAACATTGATCTTTCTCTAGTTTCTCTCCAATCTCCTGATAGGCCCTCTCCGAGCTCACCTTGTCCATGGGACTAACCATCTGCTCTCTTAACTCTATTCTCACTAAACTGTTGACCACCCAACATCTCTTCTTGGCCTCCATGCTAGCTGATATTATAATGATTCTCTCACCTCGGGTGCTGTGCCCCTCCCTTGCAAATCTGCCCTCATCACTCCTTCTTTAAAAAAAAAACACTTGACCCCCTCTATCCTTGCAAACTACCACCCCATTGCCAGCGCCCTTTCCTCTCAAGTTCTTGAACATGTTGTCTCCTCCCAGAACTGTGCCCATCTTTGCCACAATTTCATGTTTGAATATCTCCAATCAGGGTTTCGTCCTTGCTACAGCACTGAAATAGCCCCAATCAAAGTCAAAAATGACATACTCTATAACTGTGACCATAGGTGCACCATTCCTTCTCGACCAGTCTGCAGTCTTTGACATTGTTGACAATATCATCCTCCTCCAACCTGTCCTCCGTTGTCCAGGTAAGTGGAACTGCTAACTGGTTTCAATATTATCCATTCGTAGCCAGAGCATCTGCAATGGCTTCTCTTGCCAATGCATCGTTGCCTCTAGAGTCCCCCGCGGGTCTATCCTTAGCCCCCTATTTCTCATTTACATGCTGCCCCTCGGCAACATCAACCGAAGACGTGCGCCAGGCTTCACATGTATGCTGACCACTCCTAGCTCTACCTCACCACCAGTGTTCCCTTTAAGCTGCGCAACCGCGCAGCTGTCTGAAGGTTCATTGCAATCCTCTTGCTGGCTTTACATGTGCAGTTATTTGAAAGGGCCACATTGCCCGTTAAAGGGGTTGCGTGCTCCAAAAAGATTTAAAGGGAGCACTGCTCACAACCACCTTTCTCGATCCGTCCACGGCCTCTCTGTTATCACACTGCTTGTCCAACATCCAGTTCTGGATTAGCTGCAGTTTCCTCTAATGAAACATTGGGGACACTGAAGCCATCATCGTCTTGCCCCCACCATAAAACTCCATTCCCTCGCCAATGATGCCATTCCCCCTCCTTGGCCACTGTCTCAGGCTGAACCAGACTGTTCACAACCTTAACATTCCATTTGACCCTGAGGTGAGCTTCCAACCCCATATCCTCTCCATCATAAAGACTACCTGCATAACATCATCCTTCTCTGTCCCTGCATCAGCTTATCTGTTTCTGAAACCCTCATCCGTGCCTTTGTTACCTCCAGAATTAACTATTCTGATGCTCTCCTGGCTGGTTACTCATCTTCCAATCTCTTTAAACTTGAGCTTATCCAAAACTCTGCTGTTGGTATCCTAACCCACATTAAGTCCTGTTTGCCCATCACCCTTGAGCTTGCTGATCTACCTTGGCTCCCAGTCCATTAATGCCCTAATTTTAAAATTCTTATCTTGGTGTTCAAATCCCTCCATTGCCTCACTGCTCCCTATCTGCATAACCTACTCTAGCCCTCCAAGAACTCTACATTCCTCCAACTCTGGCATCCCCACTCACTTTGCCCCACCATAGGCATCTGTGCTTTCAGCTGTCTAGGTCCTAAGATCTGGAGTTTTCTCCCTAAACCTCTTGGCTTCTCCACCTCGCTCTCCTCCTTAAAACCTACCTCTGTAATCAAAGGTTTAGACACTCATCCTAATATCTCCTTCTTTGCCTCTGTCAATTTTCATCAGATTACGCTACATTAAATGCACTACTTAAATGCAAGTTGTTAAATGCATCAATACTATCTGCTTCAACCACTCCAAGTGCTAGCGAGTTCCACAATCTCCATGTAAAAAAATTCTTCCTAAATTCTTTATTTGACCTATTAATGACTATCCTACATTGAAGCCCCTTTGTTTTGGACTCAAGTGAAAAGAGTTTCTCCACATCAACCCCCTTTATAATTTTAAAGACTTTATCAGGTCTCCTCTTTGTTTTCTCATTTCCAGAGAACAGAGCCCCAGTCTATTCAGTGATTCCTAGTAGTTGCATCTTTTCAATTCTGGTAATGTCCTTGTAAATGTTTTCTGAACTTTAATATCGCTTTTGCCATATGGAGACCAGAACTGCACACAGTAGTCCACGGTTCCATATTAATTTAACATTACCTCCCTAATTTTGTATTCTATCTCTCTTGAAATGAACCCAAGTATTTTGTTTACACACTCTATGGCCTTTTCAACTTGTGTAGTTACTTGTGCAATTTATATATTCATATTCCAGATTTCTTTGCTGCTCTGCCCCATTTAGTTTCTTATCTTCCAAGGAATAAGTGCCCTCCTTTATTCCTCCTACCAGTATGAACCACCTCACACTTTGCAGTATTGAATTTTATTTGCCATTTATCTGCTGTTTATGTCTTCCTGTATTTTGTTTTTGACCTTCGATCATTAGCTATATCTCCTAATTTGGTATTATTTGCAAATTTTGACATTATACCTCCAATTTCTGAGTCCAAATAATTTATGTATATGGTGAGCAATAATGGTCCTAGCATGGATCCCTGCAGGCTACCACTTCCCATTTTCTGCCAGTCTGAGAATCTTCCCTTATGGCCACTTGCTCAGGCTGAACCAATGTGTGCAAAACCTGTTGTTTGGGACAAGAACAGACAGGTTACCATTGCATAAGATCAAGTTACTATATTTTTTAAATCTTTGTTGGAAAGTCTTCGGTAGTGAAGGAAAACTGTCCCAGTATGCTGCTGTGTAGGTTAGCCAAGGCAATAAAGTGGCTCTCGTCTTCCCTGACCAAGGATGATGTACAATATGTTGTAGCTGTATACAGAAACCGTGTGAGATTCCAAAATATTGAGTGATCGATCTTAACTTTACATTTATGAGGTAATGTTTTTGACTTAGCAAGGAGCTTTGCTCATCCAGATATATCAACAAATCATGTGCAACACATGTCTGAATTTCTGAGATGCACTCCTGATGCACAAAGGAGATTGCTGAAGTCATTGATACGTCATCATCAGCCATATGTCCCAGCCTAGAGAGCCAGCAGAAGCTGACCAACATCTTCAAGAAAGCGGACACCATCCCCACACACCCCCACTTCACCCAAAAAAAACAGATTGCAATCTTCTTAGTCGGTCCTTTGTATCGAGGATGACTCGCTTCCGAGGATGACTTGCTTCCACACCAAAAAGGGATGAGTTCACAGGTGTTTCAATGAGGGACCTGATATTCCAGGTCCAGAACTACATGTTGAAGGATGGAACATGCCTCTGCGTGGATTCTTTTAATATGCACACCAGCCATCACACAGGCTTGTCAGAGCTAGGTCTTGGTTCAGGGGCAAGGATTAACCAAGACAACTGGAGACCGGCTCTGCTGCACGGACCTAGTGCACGCACATATTGCAGTGTAGGCTGACCCGTGCTGCCCCAGGACCCTTGCCTCTGCTGGGCCCTGAATACTTGCCGCACCTGTGCCCCGACCTTGTCGCTCATGCTTCAGCGACCTGGATTATGATGGCGTCCAATCCAGTCGCCCTCTTCACATGCGTCATCTGCATATTGTAATTCGATGACAGAGGATGGCACGACCTTGGATTTATAGCCACTGGTTTACATTGATTGCTTAAATCAAATTATGTTTTTACGAGATCGATATTAAATCTCAGACGTTTGATCAACGTTGTGGAACTTCTTTCTGCAATTTCTTTGTGAAAACCAATATTTAGTGGCCTTGAAAATAAGTTGTGCCAAAAATACAATGAAATGCGAGTTGGCATAAATTCATCCCCATCACTTGTATTGCAGAGGAAAACTAAAGTACATAAACGTGTAATGGTAGGTTAGAAATTTCTAACGGAGTTGTGAGATTTCTAGAGATCTAGGGGCCCGCTTTCCTGACATCCAAGGGATTTTTATTTTTGACAACAACAGGCTTTGAAATGCAGTATGACCTTTGAAAGCAAATATATCCAAATATTTTAAATAAGAATTATTACAAGTGACTCTGGTCTTGTACTTCTAGAAGGTGTTTATGAAGAATCCTAAAGCGATCTATTAGCTGTATCCATGTCACTGCCTGCACAATAAATATTTACAATATTTGAATATATGGGTAAAGATTAGCTCTTAGAATAAATTATAACTTCCTCCAATATAAGAATTAATATGCTCTGTTAATTAAAAGGTTTATCAATCCTCTGAGTTTATAAAAATTTGAAAAGTTAATACTGCGCATCAGTTTGGCTCAGTACATAGCATTCACCACATCAGAAAGTTGTGGGTTCAAACCAGTGTTCCCTATAACTTATGGGGGGCCGTGCAACCCATTCAAAGTACTGCGCATGCACTGATTTTCTATTTAAAAGCTGGTCAGGCAGGACCCCTTGAGTGCTGCGCAGCCTCGCATCCTAAAGGGAACATAGGTTCAAACCCCACTACAGATTTATCACATTATCTCAGCTGCTACTTCAGTGCGGTACTGAGGGAATGCTGCTATATTGTTTAAAGTGTTAACTTTCCAAACAGGAAACTAAGAGAATCTGAACTCCAAAACAAAACTTTAGACTTTGAGACTGTTTCCTTGCACCTTATGCTGTGGGGTAGATTCCTAGTAGAAATTATTATAATTGGTTAATTGCACCATGTTGAGAAGGGAGGGAGAAGATCCAGTTTCAAGTGCAAGTGGAGTAATGTTTTAAATGTACAATAAGAAGTTTTAATGTAAATTGCTACACCTGGTTATGCGATAAGCAAAACAATAAAACACTTAGTATACCCTGACTGAAAGCTGACACTGATCTAGTGAATAATACAAAATATTTGGGATTATTCCAGCTAATAATTGATCCACTACATCACGTTGAGATAGCTGGTCATATTTAGTAGAAATGTGGAGAAATATGAAGAAGAGTAAAATCCTTAACATAAAATAGCTATAACTATACAAGCTCTCCATAAGTGATTAGTGTTGCATTGATCCAGGAAGTATTTAAGGTAATCATGGATATGTTGAAGGTGAATGTGGCTGACAGTTTTTCCGAGACTGAGCCAAGATACTGAATTACAAAGATGTCCATAGCTGATGCTCCATCCACAATTCAATATGATTATTTGCACGGGATCTTCTGCATCCTACTGTGCATGCATACCGTATGAGGATGGAGCCTAAACGTCGACCCGTCTCCACCGGAACCGCGTGCGCGTATCCGATGTTGCAGCAGCGCATGCGCGGCCGCAACCACTCTTTCCTCAGCTCCTTGTGGAGGTGGTCAGGGGAGAGGAAAGGGGATCTCGATTGGGGGGGTGGGGGCTGGAGAAGGTTAGGAACTCTGGGGAAGAGGGGGAGGTCAGGAACTTGGGGGTGGGGAGACAGTCAGGAACTCTGGAGGGAGAGGTCAGGAACTGTGGGCAGTGAAGGTAAGGAACTGGTGGGGGTTGGGGGGTTAAAACACAGGACAGTGGGGATTGGGGGGGGCAGTGCAGAATTGATGCAAGTCTAAAGGGTGGATCAAGAACATGATCCAGATATGCTTGAAGCTATCATTAAGGAAGAAATAGCGGGACATCTAGATAGGAATAGTGCAATCAAGCAGACGCAACATGGATTCATGAAGGCCAAAAGAGAGATATATTATGCTTGAAGCTATCATGAAGAATTAGTCGGATTCATGAAGGCGAAATCATGTTTAACTAATTTACTGGAAATCTTTGAGGATATAACGAGCATGGTGGATAGAGGTGTACCGATGGATGTGGCGTATTTAGATTTCCAAAAGGCATTCGATAAGGTGCCACACAAAAGGTTACTGCAGAAGATAAAGGTACGCGGAGTCAGAGGAAATGTATTAGCATGGATCGAGAATTGGCTGGCTAACAGAAAGCAAAGAGTTAGGATAAATGGGCCCTTTTCGGGTTGGAAATCAGTGGTTAGTGGTGTGCCACAGGGATCGGTGCTGGGACCACAACTGTTTACAATATACATAGATGACCTGGAAGAGGGGACAGAGTGTAGTGTAACAAAATTTGCAAATGACACAAAGATTAGTGGGAAAGCAGGTTGTGTAGAGGACACAGAGGCTGCAAAGAGATTTAGATAGGTTAAGCGAATGGGCTAAGGTTTGGCACATGGAATACAATGTCGGAAAATGTGAGGTCATCCATCTTGGGGGGGGGAAAAAAACAGTAAAAGGGAATATTATTTGAATGGGGAGAAATTACAACATGCTGAGGTACAGAGGAACCTGGGGGTCCTTGTGCATGAAACCCAAAAGTTACTTTGCAGGTGCAGCAGGTAATCAGGAAGGCGAATGGAATGTTGGCCTTAATTGTGAGAGGGATGGAGTACAAAAGCAGGGAGGTCTTGCTGCAACTGTACAGGATATTGGTGAGGCCACACCTGGAGTACTGCGTGCAGTTTTGGTCACCTTACTTAAGGAAGGATATACTAGCTTTGGAGGGGGTACAGAGACGATTCACTAGGCTGATTCCGGAGATGATAGATTGAGTAGACTGGGTCTTTATTCATTGGAGTTCAGAAGGATGAGGAGTGATCTTATAGAAACATTTAAAATAATGAAAGGGATAGACAAGATAGAGGCAGAGAGGTTGTTTCCACTGGTCGGGGAGACTAGAACTAGGGGGCACAGCCTCAAAATACGGGGGAGCCAATTTAAAACCGAGTTGAGAAGGAATTTCTTCTCCCAGTGGGTTGTGAATCTGTGAAATTCTCTGCCCAAAGAAGCAGTTGAGGCTAGCTCATTGAATGTATTCAAATCACATAGCTTTTTAACCAATAAGGAAATTAAGGGTTACGGGGAGCAGGCGGGTAAATGGAGCTGAGTCCACGGCCAGATCAGCCATGATCTTGTTGAATGGCGGAGCAGGCTCAAGGGGCTAGATGGCCTACTCCCGTTCCTAATTCTTATGTTCTTATGTTATGTTCTTATGTTCCAACCGGCTGAATTAGTGAATTCCCTTCTCTGACACTGAGTTGGTGAAAAGACCTCTCCCCAGTGTGAACTCGCTGGTGTCAGAAGGTTGGATAATACACGTGCACCATTCCTTCATTCTGAATTAAATAATTTTTTATCACATCCAGAAAGAAAAAAAATTAAAACACCAAAGGAGTAACTAACCCAATAATTGGAGTATAAAGGGCTCAAGTTTGCTGACGGCGCCTAGTGAGTTTTTTGGTGCCAAAGCCCAGTTCAAAGATTCCCCAGTGTTGGAGCGCCGGCGTCTACTACCAGCGGCAGAATGTATGACGCCAAACATTCTGGCGCTGGTGTACCTGTAAAGGAAGGTTGCGCACCATTTCTGTGCATAAGTCAAACTATCCCCACCCACAATTTTTAAAACCGGCGCACAGATCCTAGAAGCTCCGAAGGAAAAACCCTTCCTTGCCTGCAGTTAGAGAACCCGTGCCGATCTGCTCCTATCCCCGGCCGAAGGGACTCCCTGTCTCTTATACATCAACTTTTAGGGAATTTAAAAAGCAAACAATAACTATAGGCAAGTATAAAAATAGAAATAAATGTAAACTTACCATTAATGCTGATCCTGCAATGATGAATGTCAGCTTGCAATAAAAGAAAAAATCTTTACCTTTTTCCTGCGATCTTCTCACTCCCCAAACTCTTCCACAAAGTGCAGGGAAACCTTTTACAATTACCAGGATTGAAAAAGTAGCAGACAAATCGGAGTTGTCGTCTTTAACCATCCAATGCAGCCTCGCCTTCGCCCGATTCTCCAGGATGTCGACTGCAGCCACTGCTAGCCCCCGGCCGAAGGTCCTCCACCCACGAGACCTGCTGCTATCCCAGGCCGAAGATCTGCACATAGACAGTGCAAGACACTCCAGGCTCATAGGGAAGCAGTGATTTCTAATCAAGATTGAACATTACATTTTATATACTAAATAATCCCACCACAAATCTTATGTTTTAATAGAGTGTTGTACTTGGGTGGACATTATATTTTGCGCATGCGCAATTAGTTGTCTTTTTTTTTAAAAGAGCGCATACACTGCGGTTCCGGCGCACGCTGGAAGCCCCGCCCTGCAAGAACAGCACTGGTAGCGCCAGGAGATGTGCATGGTGGAAGAAAATGTAGGTTTTTTATTTTCAACGCTGAGCCAATAAAAACGGGCGTCCAGGTAAGTGAGCGCCATTATTTTTTATTAGGGAAACTTGGGCACAAAGTCTTTTACTTTACAATTCAAGGACAGCTATAATTACAATTGTAGAACACCAGATAACAAAGGATCTTCACAAAGCTAACTACACTTCCATTTTCTATAGGCTGCATTGCAAGACTGGATCAAATTACACAGTGGTGACTGCTCTACAGTGGGCAGGACCAAATTACATATTCCAGATTAACTGTTGGGTGTTTCCTCCAAGTGGACCAATCTGAAATCTAATCCAACCCACTGATGTTGCAAATAAACGCCGCCTTCACAATTATAGAAGTACCTGGTGGACTTCAGAGTGAATTTGCACATTGATGCCCTAAAAACTTTATAACATGCTAATGTAGAAATTATGTTCATGCTCGACTTTATATTTTTATGCTGTGTATGTACAATATATTCTATCCCAGTGGAAATGCAAGCTTCAAATACATTATAGCCACAAAAAAGATACTTTGAATGAGAATGCAGCTGTGTGCCTCATGTACTAGATACTTCACATTAATTATTATTTAGTATGGAAGCCCCATATGCAGATCTGAGCAGTGCATGTGCACAAGAGCTTTGCCAAGGCATGTTGGAAGTTTAAATCTAGTGCTAGTTTTTGTCAGGAAATGCTAATTGCCACACAAAATGTGGACAACTATGGTATGTTTTCAATAATGGTTCAATATTTTGTTCTGAATACTGACCTCCAGAATTAATAAATATTTTACAAAAGAACATAAGAAATAGCAGCAGTCTGCTCTGCCATTCAATAAGGTCATGGCTGGTCTGACCATGGACTCGGCTCCACTTCCCCGCCTGCTCCCTATAACCTCTTATCCCCTTATCATTTAAGAAACTGTCTATTTCTGTCTTAAATTTATTCGCTGTCCCAGCTTCCACAGCTCTCTGAGGCAGTGAATTCCACACATTTACAACCTTCAGAAGAAATTTCTCCTCACCTCTGTTTTAAATGGGCGGCCCCTTATTCCAAGATCATGCCCTCTAGTTCTACTCTTCCCCATCAGTGGAAACATCCTCTCTGCATCCATCTTGTCAAGCCCCCTCATAATCTTATACGTTTCAATAAGATCACCTCTCATTCTTCTGAATTCCAATGAGTAGAGGCCCAACCTACTTAACCGATCTTCATAAGTCAACCTCCTCATCCCCAGAATCAACCTAGTGAACCTTCTCTGACTTGCCTCCAAAGCAAGTATATCCTTTCGTAAATATAGAAACCAAAACGGCACGCAATGTTCCAGGTGTGACCTCACCAATACCGTATATAGCTGCAGCAAGACTTCCCTGCTTTTATACTCCATCCCCTTTGCAATAAAGGCCAAGATACCATTGGACTTCCTGAACACTTGCTGTACCTGCATACTATCCTTTTTGTGTTTCATGCACAAGTACCCCCAGGTCCCGCTGTACTGTAGCACTTTGCAATCTTTCTCAATTTAAATAATAACTTGCTCTTTGATGTTTTTTTCTTCCAAAGTGCATGACCTCACACTTTCTGACATTATACTCTATCTGCCAATTTTTGCCCACTCACTTAGCCTGTCTATGTCCTTTTGCAGATTTTTTGTGTCCTTCACACACATTGCTTTTCCTCCCATCTTTGTATCGTCTGCAAACTTGGCTACATTACACTCAGTCCCTTCTTCCAAGTCGTTAATATAGATTGTAAATAGTTGGGGTCCCAGCACTGATCCCTGCGGCACCCCACTAGTTACTGCTTGCCAACCAGAGAATGAACCATTTATCCCAACTCTCTGTTTTCTGTTAGATCAGTTATTACTTAAAGCAGAAATATTTGTAACGGTTTGTGAATTTCTGCATTTACTGCTTGAACATATTCTAAAGTGGATGGATAATGTGTGCAGGCTTGAAGAATTGAACAATACCTTTTGTAATTTAGATTTCAGGAAATTGAGCATAAATTAACAAGGTCCCTAAAGCAGAAATTCTTCTTTCCTTGATTATATGGTTTTCAATACTGTTACATTAACATTGTTCCAATGCTCCAGCACATATATAAAATGACAGAATGTAGATAATGTAGCAGTGTCTACCTTTCAGATCATTTCATACTTTCGTTTGGAAATCTTGTTGCCAGGTTATTTTACTCATGTCCATTACTATATTTATAGTACCCATATATGTAAGTGATCCAATCAAAAACACATCAGCCAAACCTACAAAGGCAGTCCTCCCATGAAGTGTGTAGAGCAGTTGTGTTGCAGTCATAAAGTATCGATTTTCTGTGAACTTTGCAAATTACAAAGTCAATTGTGTAGTAGTTGAGCATATTATCACATCTTCCAGAGTAAAATAATGCTTTGTTTTCATCATCATCATCATCGGCAGTCCCTTGGAATCGAAGATTTGCTTCCACTCTAAATATGAATCTTAGAAACATAGAAACATAGAAAATAGGTGCAGGAGCAGGCCATTCAGCCCTTCTAGCCTGCACCGCCATTCAATGAGTTCATGGCTGAACATGAAACTTCAGTACCCCCTTCCTGCTTTCTCGCCATAACCCTTGATCCCCCGAGTAGTAAGGACTTCATCTAACTCCCTTTTGAATATATTTAGTGAATTGGCCTCAACTACTTTCTGTGGTAGAGAATTCCACAGGTTCACCACTCTCTGGGTGAAGAAGTTTCTCCTCATCTCGGTCCTAAATGGCTTACCCCTTATCCTCAGACTGTGACCCCTGGTTCTGGACTTCCCCAACATTGGGAACATTCTTTCTGCATCTAACCTGTCTAAACCCGTCAGAATTTTAAACGTTTCTATGAGGTCCCCTCTCATTCTTCTGAACTCCAGTGAATACAAGCCCAATTGATCCAATCTTTCTTGATAGGTCAGTCCCGCCATCCCGGGAATCAGTCTGGTGAACCTTCGCTGCACTCCCTCAATAGCAAGAATGTCCTTCCTCAAGTTAGGAGACCAAAACTGTACACAATACTCCAGGTGTGGCCTCACCAAGGCCCTGTACAACTGTAGCAACACCTCCCTGCCCCTGTATTCAAATCCCCTCGCTATGAAGGCCAACATGCCATTTGCTTTCTTAACCGCCTGCTGTACCTGCATGCCAACCTTCAATGACTGATGTACCATGACACCCAGGTCTCGTTGCACCTTCCCTTTTCCTAATCTGTCACCATTCAGATAATAGTCTGTCTCTCTGTTTTTACCACCAAAGTGGATAACCTCACATTTATCCACATTATACTTCATCTGCCATGCATTTGCCCACTCACCTAACCTATCCAAGTCACTCTGCAGCCTAATAGCATCCTCCTCGCAGCTCACACTGCCACCCAACTTAGTATCATCCGCAAATTTGGAGATACTGCATTTAATCCCCTCGTCTAAATCATTAATGTACAATGTAAACAGCTGGGGCCCCAGCACAGAACCTTGCGGCACTCCACTAGTCACTGCCTGCCATTCTGAAAAGTACCCGTTTACTCCTACTCTTTGCTTCCTGTCTGACAACCAGTTCTCAATCCACGTCAGCACACTACCCCCAATCCCATGTGCTTTAACTTTGCACATTAATCTCTTGTGTGGGACCTTGTCGAAAGCCTTCTGAAAGTCCAAATATACCACATCAACTGGTTCTCCTTTGGTGGCTGAACAGTCCAATACGAGAACCATAGTCCCTGTGGGGCAGATAGTCATTGAGGGAAAGGGTGGGTGGGACTGGTTTTACCGCATGCTCTTTCCGCTGTCTGCGCTTGATTTCTGCAAGCTCTCGGCGATGAGACTCTAGGTGCTCGCCACCCTCCCAGATGCACTTCCTCCACTTGGGGCAGTCTTTGGTCAGGGTTTCCCAGGTGTCAGTGGGGATGTTGCATTTTATCAGGGAGGCTTTGAGGGTGTGCTTGTAATGTTTCCTCTGCCCACCTTTGGCTCGTTTGCCGTGAAGGAGTTCCGAGTAGAGCGCTTGCTTTGGGAGTCTCGTGTCTGGCATGCGAACAGTGTGGCCTGCCCAGCGGAGCTGATCAAGTGTGGTCAGTGCTTCAATGCTGGGGATGTTGGCCTGGTCAAGGACGCTAATATTGGTGGGTCTGCCCTCCCAGGGGATTTGCAGGATCTTGCGGCGACATCGCAGACATTGATGACGAGATTCAACACCACCTCCAATGTGTCAGTGCAGTTTTCGGCCGCCTGAGGAAAAGTGTGTTCAAAGACTAGGTCCTTAAATTTGCCACCAAGCTCATGGTCTACAGGGCTGTAGTAATACCCGCCCTCCTGTATGGCTGAGACGTGGACAATGTGCAGTAGGCACCTCAAGTCGCTGGAGAAATACCACCAACGATGTCTCCGCAAGATCCTACATTGTGTTTTACAACAAAATTGTTCATGGTCAATTGTTCTTGTACGCTCTGAATAAATGTATTGCATCTGGTTCCCAGTAGTCAGGTATAGTTAAATTATAGTAAGCTCCTGGAATCATAAGTTTGAAAGTCTTTAGAAACTACTATTGCTTTATTTGAATAATAAATAATTTAATTTTACAAAGTGAACAGTAACCGTTACCTTTTGGGAAGTGACAGTTTTTTTTAATCTATTATTTATTCTTACTACGTTAAAGCCCTATATAAATACAAGTTGTTGTACATATCAATCTCAGATTCAAAATTAACAATTGACCTAGCAACAACTGCCGTTTGCAGAAGAGAGTTCCAAACTTCTACCACCCATTGTGTGTAGAAGTATTTAATAACTTCACTCCGAAAGGCCTGGCTTTAACTTATAGGCTATGTACCCTAGTCTTAGACTACCTAACTAGCGGAAATAGTTTCTCTCTTTCTACCCTATCAGTTCCACTTAATATCTTGAAAACTTCGATCAAATCACCCTTTAACCTTTTAAATTCCAGGGGATACAACCCTAGTTTGTGTAATCTCTCGTAATTTAACTCTTGAAGTCCAGGTATAATTGTGGTAAATCTACACTGCAGCCCCTTCAAGGGCTTTGTATGGCTGTAGCATAACTTCTACCCCTTCTAGATATAAAGGGTAGCATTTCATTAGTTTCTGGTTACTTTCTGCACCTGTCCATGACATTTTAACAGTCTATGTACATGGACCCCTAAGTCTCTTTAGGCTTCCGCTGTCTCTAGCTTTTCACTATTTAGAAAGTACTTTGATCAATTTTTTAAGTCCAAAGTGGATGACCTCACACTTGCCTGTATTGAAATCCATTTGCCAATTTTGCCCATTCACTTAATCTATTAATATCCTTGTCATTTTATGCTTCTATCTGCACTGCTTACAATACCGCCTAGAAGTATAGAACGGTTACAGCACAGAAGGCGGCCATTCAGCCCATGGAGCCTGTGCCAGCTCTCTGCAAGAGTACCTCAGCTAGTCCCACTCCCCCGTCCTTTCCCTGTAGCCCTACAATTTTTTTTCTTCCCTTTTGAAAGCCACAATTCAATCTGCTTTCATTACCCTTTCAGACAGCGAATTCCAGATCCCAACCACTCAGTGTTTTTTAAAGTTTTTCTTCATGTCTCCTTTGGTTCTTCTGCCTTGAATCTGTATCCTCTGGTTCTCGATCCTTCTGCCAATGGAAACAGTTTCTCTCTATCTACTGTGTGTCTAGACCCTTCATGATTTTGAACATCTTGATCAAATCTCTCAACCTTCTCTGCTCTAAGGAGAACAATCCTGGCTTTTCCAGTCTATCCACATAACTGAAGTCCCTCATCCCGGGAACCATTCTTGTATAACTTTTCTGCACCCTCACTAAGGCCTTCACGTCCTTCCTAAAGTGCGGTGTCCAGAATTGAGGCCCTAACACAGATCTCTGTGGGATACCACTAGTCACTGCCTGCCCATTAACCCTACTCTCTGACTCCCTATCGCTCATCCAATTTCCTAACCAGGTCAATAATTTGACTTCAATTCCATGAGCTTCAACTTAAACTCCCGCTTAAGAGACTGTTAGATTATCGAATGCCTTCTGGAAGTCTATATAAATAACATCCATAGACATTGTCCTGTCCACTACTTTAGTCACCTCTTCAAAAAATTCAGTCCGGTTCGTCAGGCGTGACCTACCCTTTCCAAATTTATGCTGGCTCTTTCTGATCAGTGGAAAACTTTCAAGGTGTTCAGTTATTCTATCCTTAATTCTGGACTCTAGTAATTTACAGACAACAGATGTTAGGCTAACTGGTCTATAATTCTCTGGTTTCGCTCTTTCACCTTTCTTAAATAGTGGAGTGACGTGTGCAATTTTCCAATCTAAAGGAACAGTTCCTGAATTGAGAGAACTTTGTAAGATAATAGTTCCTTTAAAACCCTAGGATGGAAACCATCTCATCCTATTACTTTAATATTTAAATAAGTGGCAATGTTGGTGGTTTTAAAAGAAATCAAATGTAGGACATTCTTATCTGGCTGCTTCCTGTGTATGTTATAGCAGTTTTGTTGATAGTTTCATTGCTACAGTGGTTTTTCACTATAAAGTTCTTGCTCTATTATTATGCTCCAGTGTAGCTACTTACTGTCTTTTAACAATAATGTGATTACTGAATGAAAATACAATTTTTTCTCAATTAACATGTTCTCTTCCTCTTCTCTCCTCCTCGCCCTCCCACACCGCTCCCGCCACCACCGGCAGCTCCATCTTAAGGTTATTGCTGTTGAGCCAGTGCTACTCGAAGAAATGTGTAAAGTATCAGTGTTGCTTGAAGAAACATGGATGCACATGCAGGCACTTTTCAACCAGAGCATGTGTCTGCTAGGTTACATGAAAAGTGCTCTATTGTAGGCTAAAACCTAGTACTGTTCAGTGATTCAGTGCACATTCTAAATAGACTGAGTGTAACTTAATGCACCTACACATGACATTGTGCCACTTTTTTCTCACTGCATTATAGACTGAGTGTACATTGTCATGGATGGAAATTGCATTTTACAGTTCATTTCTATACTTTCAAAGCTTGAAATTTTCTGTTGAGCTTAATTTCTTAAAAGGGATGTTGTATTGATGGTGCATTTGAATATGCCTATAATAGGCTGCACATGGAAGAGAAAATGGCCCAAAATTTTTTGTGGATCATGGTCTATTTTATTTATGCTGGCTCTCTTAATTTGCCCCTGTTTACATTGCTGTGTAAATAGAAATGGTTTTATTTTGCAATTGTACCAGCTGTATGATACGAAAACTATTTTGTAGAATATACAATTGGATATCTTCCTGTACTTCAGTATTTTGTAGCTCATCGTAATTAATAGCATGCACCTGAAGTCGTTGAATTGAAAAGAATGTATATTTTATAGAATCAAACCATTTTATCTACTCATCATTTATTGTTTGTACCTGTTTGCATCTTTTATATGAATCTAATAAACTTGATCATATTTGTCAGTCATACATTTACATCTGCTTAGTTATAATCAGAATGGAGTTACTTATTCTTTAAGTTTGAGGTTAATTTGAAAATAACTATATTAATAAAACAAAAGCGAAATACTGCGGATGCTGGAGTTTGAAATAAAAATAGAAAATGCTGGAAATCTCAGCAGGTCAAGCAGCATCTGTGGAGAGAAACAGTTAATGTTTCACGTCTGACCCTTCGTCAGAACTGGAAAACTCAGATGTAACAGGTTCTTAAGGAAGTGCAGGGGGAGGGGAGGGGAAAAAAAGGGAAGGCCCCTGTGATAGGATGGAAGGCTGAAGAGATTAAGAAACAAAAGGGATGATGGGCAAAAATGCGATGGTAATGGGACAGGTTAAAAAACAAAAGATGAGTCTGGATGGGTTGTGAATGGCGGAATCATCACCAGCTGCCATGGGAATGTAAAAACAAGGAGTGTAATTTTTTTTAAAAGATTGCACTCAATGTTAGTCCAAAAGGCTTGTAAAGTGCCTAAGCGAAAGATGAAGTGCTGTTCCTCGAGCTTCGTTGGAACAGTGTAAGTGGTTGAGGACGGAGAGATCAGAATGGGATTGGAGCGGAGAATTAAAGTGACAGGTGACCGGAAGCTCGGGGTCACACTTATGGACTGAACAGAAATGTTCTGCAAAACGGTTACCCAATCTGCGTTTGGTCTCCCCAACGTAGAGGAGATCACACGGTGAGCAGCGAATACAGTATACTAAATTGAAAGAAGTACAAGTAAGTCGCTGTTTCACCTAGAAGAAGTGTTTCAGGCCCTGGACAATGGGAAGGAAGGAGGTAAAAGGCCAGGTGTTGCATCTCGAGCGCTTGCACGGGAAGGTGCTGTGGGAAAGGGAGGGGCTGATTGAGAAGTGGACCAGGGTGTCG